>NC_072423.2:111355000-112715000 GCF_028878055.3 Symphalangus syndactylus | reverse complement strand
TTACAGGCATGAGGCACCATGCAGAGCCTGGCCAACTTCTATGTATCTTATAAACACGTATGCCTTATCAATATGTCCCTGTCTTTCACACTGGAATAAAGGGTGTCAAGGAGGAAGCTTCGGACTGCTGCTAAGACCCTCCTGCCCTGGAGAGGCACTCCCTTCCCCAGACTCTGTCCCTTCTACAAAGGCACAGGTCACAGGTTAGAAATACGACATCCCAGTTCCTTTTCTGAACTTTCAGAATCTGTGACATCCAAGGATCAGAAAAACATTCTTTCCCCTCAGCAAAGATATGACAGGGAAGGCTGGGCATGGTGGCTCACGCCTGTAATCTCAGCTTTTGGGAGGCCGAGGCAGGCAGATCACCTGAGGTCAGGAGTTCGAGACCAGCCTGGCCAACATGGTGAAACCCTGTCTCTACTAAAAATACAAAAATTAGCCAGGTATGGTGGCAGGCGCCTGTAATCCCAGCTACTTGGGAGGCTGATGCAGGAGAATTGCTTGAACCCAGGAGGCAGAGGTTGCAGTGAGCCGAGATCATGCCATATGGCAGGGAAAGCTTGAGCTTCCCTCCAGAGATGTTAAAATCTTACCTGTTAAAATTCCACAATAGGCCAGGCATGGTGGCTTATGCCTATAATCTCAGCACTTTGAGAGGCCGAGGCGGGCAGATCACTTAAGGTCAGGAGTTCAAGACCAGCCTAGCCAGCATGGTGAAACCCCATCTCTACAAAAAATACAAAAATTAGCTGGGCATGGTGGTGCATGCCTGTAACCCCAGGGAAGTTGAGATGGGAGGATCACTTGAGCCCAGGAGTTGGAGGTTGTAGTGAGCAGAGATTGCGCCACTGCATTCCAGCCTAGGCAACAGTGAGACCCTATCTCAATCAATCAATCAATCAATCAGTTCCACAATAATCTGAAGAGGAATGAGCGTCTGACAAGCTGCGCTTTAGAAATGCTGTTGTAATGGTCTTTAATACTTTTTTCTCCTTTTACTAATGCTCTTTTGTAAAATAAGGAATAACATTGACAAGTTTTTTTTTTTTTTTTTTTTTTTTGAGATGGAGTCTCGCTCTGTCCCCCAGGCTGGAGTGCAGTGGCGCGATCTTGGCTCACTGCAAGCTCTGCCTCCTGGGTTCACACCATTCTCTTTCCTCAGCCTCCCGAGTAGCTGGGACCATAGGCGCCCACCACCACGCCCGGCTAATTTTTTTTGTATTTTTAGTAGAGACAGGGTCTCACCATGTTAGCCAGGATGGTCTCGATCTCCTGACCTTGTGATCCACCCGCCTTGGCTTCCCAAAGTGCTGGGATTACAGGCGTGAGCCATTGTGCCTGGCCTGGCAAGTTTTTAAAACAATATAATAATTATTATTTTTATTATTAGAGATGTGGGTCTCGTTGTCGCCCAGGCTGGTCTTGAAGCCCTGGATTCAAGTGATCCTCCCACCTCAGCCTCCCAAAGTGTTAGGATTATAGGCGTGAGCCACTGAAACCGGCCTGGCACATTTTTTAAAAATACATTTTTATTAAATCACAGACTTCTGTTTCTGTGTTTAACATTTTTTTTTTTTTTTTTTTTCTTGAGACGGAGTCTCTGTCACCCAGGCTGGGGTGCAGTGGTGCGATCTCGGCTCGCTGCAAGCTCTGCCTCCCGGGTTCATGCCATTCTCCTGCCTCAGCCTCCTGAGTAGCTGGGACTACAGGCGCCCACCACCACGCCCAGCTAATTTTTTGTATTTTCAGTAGAGACGGGGTTTCACTTTGTTAGCCAGGATGGTCTCGATCTCCTGACCTTGTGATCGGCCTGCCTCAGCCTCCCAAAGTGCTGGGATTACAGGTGTGAGCCACCGCGCCCGTCCTAACATTTTCATAAACTATTTTTGAGATGGAGTTTTGCTGTTGCCCAGGCTGGAGTGCATGGCATGATCTCTGCTCACTGCAGCCTTCGCCCCCAGGTTCAAGCGATTCTCCTGCCACAGCCTCCTGAATAGCTGGGATTATAGGCATGCACTACCATGCCTGGCTAATTTTTTTATTTTTAGTGGAGATGGAGTTTCTTTGCCATGTTGGTCAGACTGGCCTCAAACTCTTGACCTCAAGTGATCTGCCTGCCTCGGCCTCCCAAAGTTCTGGGATTATAGGCATGTGCCACTGTGCTAGGTCCATTTTCATAAATAAAAAAAAAACAAACGTGTAACTGGAGTCACATAACACATGGGGGGAAATGATGCCTTGTCTCAACAGTTTTGCTAATTTTTAGGGTAGAAAGATGATGAGTGCTTCAAGTTTACCTTACTACATTTAATTAAGATCAGTGTTTCTGGCCGGGCACGGTGGCTCACGCTTGTAATCCCAGCACTTTGGGAGGCCGAGGTGGGCGGATCACGAGGTCAGGAGATCGAGACCACGGTGAAACCCCGTCTCTATTAAAAATACAAAAAAAAAAAAATTAGCCGGGCGTGCTGGCGGGCGCCTGTAGTCCCAGCTACCTGGAGAGGCTGAGGCAGGAGAATGGCGTGAACCCAGGAGGCGGAGCTTGCAGTGAGCCGAGATTGTGCCACTGCACTCCAGCCTGGGCGACAGAGCAAGACTCTGTCTCAAAAAAAAAAAAAAAAAGATCAGTGTTTCTGTAAAAACATAATAGGGAAGTGGTGCAGAGCATAGAGAAGTTGACTCAAGCATAAGGCAGGAGGTGAGAGGAGCTCGGGGTCTGAGTCAGCTGAGAAGGCTCAGGTGGCCACAGCCAAGGCTCAGAGGGCTCTTGGGGATCCTCATGATTTGCCTGGTAGGGCTGGCTTCTCAAGGCTGCTTCTTTCTTTCCCCAGCTCTGCCTGCCAAGGATTCTGCCTGGTCCTGGAAAGAGAAGCCTAGATATCTGGTAAGTTGGGCCCACCTTTCTCTTTTCTGAAATGCTGGCTCATTTCTCAGAGAATGGGCTCATCTCTCTTTCTTGGGAAGGGAGGAAGTGATTAACATTTAAGTGGCTTATGCCTTGTGTTAGCCATTGTTCTAGGCATATATTATAATGGTTTTTGCATTTAGTCTATTTTTTGAGCTTATACAAAAACATGACCAAGTTTAATATTAATTCAGAGTACTCTAAAATATAATGGTAACTTTTTATAAAAACCTTGGGTTATTAAGATCCTAAAATGCGCTATTAAAGTTCCCTACATCAACATTTGCACAAATAATTATAACACTTTAATAGTATCTAAATCTGATCTTGTACATTGGACCTCTTTTTCACATTTTATTTTAGAAAACAAAGATGCAAAAGTAGAAAAAGAGTTAATGAACTCTTCTGTATCCATCATCCCACTTCAGCAATTATCAACTCATGGCCAATTTTATTTCATCTCCATTCCCCATTCCCACTGGATTAAAGAAAATCCAAGGCATCATACGATTTAATCCATAAATATTTCAGTCCTGTGTTTAAATCATTAACAGCTGTAGGAGATGGGTGGTGACGTCCCCATTTGAGAGATGAGGTCATCTGGCTTAGAGGAATTACATGATTTATGCACAGGGACACGTGGATGGCCAAATGGTAGAGTCAGGAATTAAATCCAGATTTCTCTGATCTCAAAACATGAATTTTCTGTGATGCCTTCTTGACTTTTTTTCTCCTAGAAAACTACCCAATGATAAAAGAACACACTTTCCAACTCTACAAAATGGGGTTATGTTTTGGATGAAGAGCCCCATAGAGTTCACCCCCTTGTTCTGATGTTGCATATCCGTCTCCCCCAACCCCTGTGATCTTTGCTATATCAGAAATTTAATTTATTGGTTTCTGGGCACAGGACTGTGTGAGAATTCTGGGAGCTAGCCAAATAAAAGTTGTTAAATTCATTGTCCTTATTCTCAAAGATCCAGGATTCTTTAGGAAATGATGCACAGAGACAGGAAATAATGACACTGGTAGTAATTATGATTAAGACAGCTAAAACTGTAAAATAGTACAGGGAAAGACTAAGTGTTAGCCTATAGCTGTTAAAACAATGCACAGCCACAAAGAATGGTCTTAGGTTTGGATTGATAATCAAATTCATGGTACGCAATGTACTTTAACCCTGCATTAAATTCGTGTAGCTTCATGAAGGGATAGAGTATAGGAGACATAGTAGCCACACCATTCTTCTCAGGAGGTTTTGTACCAGTCTCTGGGGCAGCTTCCAGGCCATAGGGGCCAAGCTTGATTGATACAGATGAGGGTGACTTGGGAGCAAATTACTTCATTATCAGGGAAGCAGTTGCCTTTATTTTCCTGTATTCCCTTCTCTGCCCTAACCTTTTTTTTTCTTTTTGAGACAGAGTTTCGCTCTTGTCGCCCAGGCTGGAGTGCAATGGTGCGATCTCAGCTCACTGCAACCTCCATCTCCTGGGTTCAAGCGGTTCTCCTGCCTCAGCCTCCTGAGTAGCTGGGATTACAGGCACGCACCACAACGCCCAGCTAATTTTTGTATTTTTAGTAGAAACGGGGTTTCACCATGTTAGCCAGGCTGGTCTCGAACTCCTGACCTCAGGTGATCTGCCCGCCTCGGCCTCCCAAAGTGCTGGAATTATAGGCGTGAGTCACTGTGCGCGGCCCATCTTATGTTTTCATGCACTTCAGAGTAAATTACAGATCTCAATACATTTCACCTCTAAATACTTCAGCATGCATATTATTAAGTAGAATTCAATATTGTTTCTGATTTTTTTCTGAGGTAAAATGTACATACAGTGAAATGCACAAATTTTGAGTTTACCATTTGAGTTCAGCACTTCTACAGCTATTCGTTAGGCATTCACATAGCTTCCTTTTTGATGTGTCTGTTCAAAGTTTTGACACATTTAAAACAATTCATGATTGACATATAATGTTTGTACCTTTTTATGGGGTACAATGTGATGTTTTCACACATGTATACATTGTGTAATGATCAAATTGGGGTAATTAGCATATCCATCACCTTAAACATTTATCATTTCTTTGTGATGAGAACATTCAAAAGCCCCTTTTCTAGCCATTTTGAAATATACAGTTCTGGCTGGGAATGGTGGCTCACACCTGTAATGCCAGCACTTTGGGAGGCCGAGATGGGCGAATCACCTGAGGTCAGTAGTTCGAGACCAGCCTGGCCAACATGGCGAAAACCTGTCACTACTAAAAATACAAAAATTAGCTGGGCATGGTGGCGGACGCCTGTAATCCCAGTTACTCAGGAGGCTGAAGCAGGAGAATTACTTGAGCTTGGGAGGTGGAGGTTGCAGTGAGCCGAGATCGAGCCACGGCACTCCAGCCCAGGTGACAGAGCAAGACTCCATTTCAAAAAAAAAAAAATTACAATTTATTATTGTTAACTCTAAGCTTCCTACTTTGCAATAGAACGCCAAAACTTATTCATCCTGTATAATGTAGTTCTGTATCTATTGACCAATCTCTCTCCTGCTTTCCTCTCCCTTCCCCTCTCCATCCTCTGGTAACTACTATTTTACTTTCTACTTTCTTTTTTTCTTTTTTTTTTATTAAATAGAGACAGGTCTCACTATGTTGCCCAGGCTGATCTCGAACTCTTGGACTCAGGCAGTCCTCCCATCTTGGACTGTCAAAGTGCTGGGATTACACGTGTGAGCCATTGCACTTGGCCTACTCTCTACTTCTTTGAGAACAACTTTTTTTTTTTTTGAGACAGAATCTCCCTCTGTTGCCCACGCTGGAGTACAGTGATGCGATCTTGGCTCACTGCAATCTCCGTCTCCTGGATTCAAGTGATTCTCCTGCTTCAGCCTCCTGAGAAGCTGGGATTACAGGCCTGCAACACCACTCCTGGCTAATTTTTGTATTTTTATTAGAGACTTGGTTTCATCGTGTTGGCCAGGCTGGTCTCGAACTCCTGACCTCAGATGATCTGCCTGCCTCGGCCTCCCGAAGTGCTGGGATTACAGGCATGAGCCACTACGCCCAGCTGTCTTTTGCATTTTTATATAAATATTGAAATCTATCAATTTGAAACTGAAAGTCTTATCAAGTAGCTGGGATTACTGGTGTGTACCACCACGCCCAGCTAATTTTTGTATTTTTAGTGGAGACGGGATTTCACCATGTTGGCCAGGCTGGTCTCAAGCTCCTGACCTCAAGTGATCTGCCTACTTGGCCTCCCAAAGTGCTGATATTACAGGCATGAGCCACCATGCCTGGCCGAGAGTTTTTACTTTTTTTTTTTTTTGAGACAAAGTCTCGCTCTGTCTCCAGGCTGGAGTGCAGTGGTGCGATCTTGGCTCATCGCAACCTCCGCCTCCCAGGTTCAAGTGATTCTCCTGCCTCAGCCTCCCGTGTAGCCGGTATTACAGGTACCCACCACCACGCCTGGCTAGCTTTTGTTTTTTCAGTAGAGACACGGTTTTTCCATGTTGGCTGGTCTCGAACTTGTAACCTCCGGTGATCTGCCTGCCTTAGCCTCCCAAAGTGCTGTGATTATAGGCGAGAGCCACCGTGCCTGGCCAGAGATGGGGTCTTGCCATGTTGCCCAGGCTGGTCTCAAACTCCTGGGCTCAAGCAATCCTCCTGCCTTGACCTCCCAAACTGTTGGGATTACAGGCACGAGCCACCACTTGTGGCAGCTGAGAATTTTTATAATCACTAGGTGTTGGGTTTTGTATTTTCTGTATCAAATGATATGATCATATGATTTTGTTTCTTTAGCCTGTTAACATGGTGGATTACAATGATTGATTTTCTTTTCTTTTTTTTAATTTTAAGCCCACAAGCCTAGTTTATGACATTCCACTGGGCAAAACTCCTGTCTCCAGCACTGAGTATGGCCCAAGCCCCACAGCAGTTGCCAAGGGACCCAACTGCCCTGCCTGCCTCTAGCTCCCAGCATTGCTACTGGGGAGACCAAGGGTACTGAAGTTTGTCCCACTGTCCCCTGTCCATACGTGTCAGAGGGGCCAGGCCGTCATGGTGGGGTGGGGCAGTATAGTTGTGGCCCAGGGCTTGTGAGTAGTCCTCCTACTCCACAGCGTAGGTGCAGGAGGAACTCTGGAAGCTCTGCTCTCTGTCAGTGATACAGCTTCCAAGGTGTTCTTGAGTAGCAGACATTGTCCCGCAGGAGGGGTGATCCCAAGGCCATGAACGCCCTGTTCCAGGGGAGGCCTTTTTTGTAGATGGGCATGAGGGTGCAGGGACCCCAGTGGGTCAAGTACTGGTTGAGTTGGGGTTTGCCCTTTGGAACAACTCCTTCAGGAAGCTGAGGCCTGTGATTTGGTAACAGACCTGCTCGGCAGGCCATCTTCACACACTCCTCGATCTTGCAGTGCTCTTCCCATCACACGCCTGTGATCTTTCGGGGCAGCATGCCTCCATGAGGCTGGATGGACTGGCTAAGCGGCAAAACATCATCGTAGTTTTACTTGTGGTTCAGGTTCCAGTGGCAGATGGGGCACTGGCCAGAGGGGTTAGGAGGATTTGGACTCTCCTTCGAGTCGCTGTGATACGGCCTTCAATTATAGTTGTCTTTCCTTCTTGGATCTCCACCACTTTCCTGAACCCGCGAGCTGGAAGCTGAGACCAGCTGGTCACTGCTGGGGGCCTGCTAGGAGCCCACAGGGAAGCTGCCCACAGCCGGACACCAGAGCCTCAAAGGCCGCCATCTTGAAAAACCAACCCTGACCTCCACAATGATTGATTTTCAAATGTTGAACCAGCTTTGCAGAACTATAATAAACCCAAGTGTGGTGTGTAATTCTTCTTATACATTTCTGGATTTGATTTTCTTATATTTTGGGAGGGGGTATTGTATCTCTGTGAGATATATTGATCTGTAGTTTTAATTTCTAATGTCTTTATCTAGATTTGCTATTAGGGTAATGCTGGATTCATAGGATGGGTTAGGAAATGTTCCCTCTGCTTCTATGTTCTGGAAGAGATGGGGGTCTTCTATAGTAAAAAGGTTTTGTTTTTGTTTTTGTTTTTTTTTTTTTTTTTGAGACGGAGTCTCGCTCTGTCACCCAGGCTGGAGTGCAGTGGCACGATCTCGGCTCACTGCAAGCTCCACTTCCCAGGTTCACGCCATTCTCCTGCCTCAGCCTCCCGAGTAGCTGGGACTACAGGCGCCCGCTACCACGCCCGGCTAATTTTTTGTATTTTTAGTAGAGATGGGGTTTCACTGTGTTAGCCAGGATGGTCTCGATCTCCTGACCTCGTGATCCGCCCGCCTCAGCCTCCCAAAGTGCGGGGATTACAGGCGTGAGCCACCGCGCCCGGCCTGTTTTTGTTTTTTGTTTTTTGTTTTGAGACAGAGTCTTGCTCTGTCTCCCAGGCTGGAGTGCAGTGGCATAATCTTGGCTCACTGCAACCCCTGCCTCCTGGGTTCAAGCGATTCTCCTGCCTCAGCCTCCCGAGTAGCTGGAATTACAGGTGTGCACCACCACACCTAGCTAATTTTTGCATTTTTAGTAGAGACAGGGTTTCACCATGTTGGCCAGGCTGGTCTCGAACTCCTGACCTCAGGTGATCTGCCTGCCTCAGCCTCCCAAAGTGCTAGGATTACAGACGTGAGCCACCGAAAAAGTTTTAATTTTGGTGAAGTCTGGTTTATTATTTTTTCTTTTATGGATTGTGGTTTTGGTGTCATGTCTAAGAACTCTTTGCCAAGCACTAGGTCCCAGTATAGATCTTCTCCTGTATTTTTTCTAATATTTTTATATTTAAATTTGTGATTCATTTTGAATTTTTTTTTTTTTTTAATAAAGTGTGAGGTTTTAGGTTGAGGTTAATTTTTTTGTCTGTGAATATCCAGTTGGTCCAGTGCCATTTGTTGCAAAGTCGATTCTTCATTGAATTACTTTTACAAAAATCCACTTTAGGGTATTTGTGTTGATCTCTTTCTGGGTTTTCGGTTCTCTTCTATTGATCTGTGTGTCTGTTCTTCCATAGGTACCCTGTCTCAAGTATTGCAGTGATCAAATAGGAAATTTAATATCAGGTAGAGGGATCCCTCTTACTTTGTTCTTCTAGTTTCTTTGCCTGATCATATATATTAGGATAAGTTGTCTATATCTACACAAAAATCTGGTTGGGATTTTTATGGGAATTGTGTTAAATCTATAGATCATTTTGGGGAAGATTGACATCTTTACTATGTTGAGCCTTCCAACCCACGAACGTGCTTTGTCTCCCCATTTATCTAGATCTTCTTTGATTTTTTTTCCATTGGCATTTTGTAGTTTTCAGTGTACAGATGTTATACTTGTTTTGTTGGATTTATGTTAGGCACCTCTTGTTTGCGGGAGTGATTGTAAATGGTATATTTTTAATTTCAGTTTCCACATGGTCGTTGCTAATCTATAGGAATACGATGGATTTTTATGTGTTCATCTTGTATCTTTCAGTCCTCCTGGACTCACTTATTAGTTATATGATCATTTTTATAGATTCCTTTGCATTTCGTACATAGAAAACCATGTCCTTGGCAAATAGGGGTAATTTTATTTCTTCCTTACCAGTCTCTGTGCTTTTTACTTCCTCTTCTTGCCTTGTACTGGACAGAATGTTTGATTACTTTTTGAGAACCAAAAATTATTTACTTATTTTAAAAATCAGTTTTTACTTAAATATAAAACATTCTATTGCTTAGTTACAGCAAATTGTAATAGCAAGTGTTTACTGCATGTCAGGCATTGATGTCAGTGCTTTATCTTTATTAAGACAGTAAGTGTCATTATCAAGCCCATTTTATAGATGTGGAAACTAAGACACAGAGAGGTAATGTAAGTTTCCGAAGGTCATGTATTGTATAAGTGGCAAAGCTGGGATTTGGACTTGTGTGGTCTGACTCCGTAGATTGGGCTCCTACTACATCCACTGTGCAAAAAGCCTAGCTTCCATTGTAGCTGAGCCTGTTTTATGCTTCAGTGGAAGAACTAGAGGGGGAAGAGGAGTCAAGAGAGAAATGGAGAGGATATTGGAACATGAGAGACACAAGGCTTGAACAAGAGAAATTATGAGACCTGGGGTATAAAAAGAAAAGGGGAAAGATCACTGAGAATATGAGAACCAGGATGTGCCTGAAGCAGCAGGTCATGGAAAGCATGTAAGGGACAGCAGCCCACACCACTGCCCGCTCAGGCCTTGGCTGCCTAATCCTGGGTCCTGGCCTGCTGTCTAGACTTTTTGTCCTCCCTCCTACACTGTGCCACGCGGCCTGACTGCCTGGGCTGCTGGCTATAGATGTGACGTCCCTCCCAAAACTTCTCACACACTCAAGGATTTCAGTATCTACACCTAGTTTCCTACTCTTAGCTCAGCGTCATTATTATTCTGTACTGCTTCTGCACTTCTGTGCTGGGTTTTATTAAATCTCTTTTATAGTCCAGCTCTCAGGGGAGGGTGCTAGGAAGCTCTGGCTTGGTGGCCTTGCAGTGTGTTTCCTCCAGCCCCTACTGTCATCTTTGATTTGATAGAAGCTTAATTAGTTTAGCTTTAGAACCTGGAATATACATTACCAACTCCTAGAGTGCCAAGGACCACTTGGAAGGTGGACAAGAAGATGGATGTATACCTGAGAATAGGAGGAAGAGGCTGAGTCAGAGAAGAGGTACTCAGGGTGATCAGAGGCAGCTGGGAATAATGTGCAAATGTTCCCCAAAGTCTGCAGAGTGAAGTTAAAAATGTAAAGCAAGTCCGAGGCAGGCAGATCACTTGAGGTCAGGAATTGGAGACTAGCCTGGCCAACATGGTGAAACCCCATCTCTACTAAAAAGAAAAAATACAAAAAAAATTAGCCAGGTGTGGTGGTATGTGCCTATGGTCCCAGCTACTTGGGAGGCTGAGGCAGGAGAATTGCTTGAACCCGGTAGGCAGGGGCTGCAGTGAGCCGAGATCACGCCACTGCAGTTCAGCCTGGGCAACAGAGTGAGACTCCGTCTCAAAAAAAAAAAAAAAAAAAAAAAAAAAAAAATCTAGGGCAAGTTAGGAGTGTCATGGAATACCCATAGGCTGAAGTTGGTCACTGAGCAAATAATGCTTGAATTCAGTAGAAGTAAGTTGATTGGTGACTCCCTTGGTATCTGAGGGCAATGCCACCTTTCAAGTGTAACTAAAGATAAAACACCACTGAATACTCACTTAGAAGAGAAGAGACTTGAAGATGAAAAAGCATATGGTGTATGTTTTTTTGAGACAGGGTCTCGCTCTGGTCACCCAGGCTGGAGAGCAATGGTGTGATCTCAGCTCACTGCAGCCCCGACCTCCTGGGATCGGGCAATCCTCCTACCTCAGCCTCCTGGGTAGCTGGAACTACAGGTGCACACCACCATACTTGGCTAATTTTTGTTTATCTTTCATAGAGACAGGGTCTCACTGTGTTGCTCAGGCTAGTCTTGAACTCCTGGGCTCAAACAATCCTCTCACGTCAGCCTCCCAAGTAGCAGATCCATTTTTTTTTTTTTTTTTGAGGCGGAGTCTCACTCTGTCATCCGCACTGGAGTGCAATGGAGTGATCTTGGTTTACTGCCACCTCTGCCTCTCGGGTTCAAGTGATTCTCCTGCCTCAGCCTCCCGAGTAGCTGGGACTACAGGCGTGTGCCACCACGCCCAGCTAATTTTTGTATTTTTAGTGGAGACAGCGTTTCACCATATTGGCCAGTCTGGTCTCGAACTCCTGACCTCAAGATAACCTCCCACCTCGGCCTCCCAAAGTGCTGGGGTTGCAGGTGTGAGCCACCGTGCCCAGCCTAAATCAATTTCTTATGTAGCTAGATTCTCCAAGACCACCAGTTCCATTCTCCCTGTGAATCTTTTTTTTTTTTTTTTTTCCATTTTCAGAATCTGGATCCAGGGAACCCTGCCAAGATTAACATCCTGTTGATTCTATCTTTTTTATTAATTTTATTTTTTTTGCACACAAAACAATAAACATTTTCTAAAAATACATACAAACAAAAATATGCATATCAAACATATTAGGAAGGTTGCACATGGGAAGACCGGGAATAGAAATGGGGGGTGGGAATTAAAGAAAATAAATGAGAGAGGGACTTTGTAGGGATCAATGATAATAACTGCATCCTCTATTTGACAAAGGAGAAGGAAGAGGAAGAAAAATAAAGTGGGATAAAGGATCAGAAAGGGAGGAAAATAGAAAAAATTAGAGTATGACTCCAGGGTAGACCCGTTTTGTTGTCGCTGGGTTGGTTGGTTCGTTTGTCTGTTGTATTTTTCATATGTTTCGCCATGTTGGCCAGGCTGGTCTCGAACCCCTAGCCTCAAGTGATCAACCCACCTCGGCCTCCCAGAGTACCGGGACTACAGGCGTGAGCCACCACGTCCAGCCCCCACATTGCTTCTGGCCTCCGTGGTAGACCTCCCAGACGGGGTGGCCGGGCAGAGGTGCTCCCCACATCCCAGACGGGGAGGCCGGGCAGAGGCACTCCTCACCTCCCAGACGGGGCGGCTGGGCAGAGACGCCCCCCACTTCCTAGACGGGGTGGCGGCCGGGCAGAGGGGCTCCTCACTTCCTGGACGGGGCAGCCGGGCAGAGGCACTCCTCACATCCCAGACGATGGGCGGCCGGGCAGAGGCGCTCCTCACATCCCAGACGATGGGTGGCCGGGCAGAGGCGCTCCTCACTTCCCAGACGGGGCGGCCGGGCAGAGGCGCTCCTCACTTCCCAGACGGGGCGGCCGGGCAGAGGCGCTCCTCACAGCCCAGATCACGGGCTGCCGGGCAGACGCGCTCCTCACATCCCAGACGATGGGCGGCTAGGCAGAGACGCTCCCCACCTCCCAGACGGGGCGGCGGCCGGGCAGAGGCTGCAATCCCAGCACCCTGGGAGGCCAAGGCAGGTGGCTGGGAGGCGGAGGCTGCAGCGAGCCAAGACCACGCCACCGCACTCCAGCCTGGGCAACAGCGAGCACCGAGTGAGCGAGACTCTGTCTGCAGTCCCAGCACCTTGGGAGGCCGAGGCAGGCAGACCACTCGAGGTCAGGAGCTGGAGACCAGCGTGGCCAACATGGCGAAACCGCGCCTCTAGCCAAAGGAGAAAAACCAGGCAGGGGTGGTGGCGCGCGCCGGCAATCCCAGGCAGCCCGCAGGCCGGGGCAGGAGAATCACGGGAGCCGGAGGCAGGGAGTCTGCAGCGAGCCGACTATACTGCAGCCTGGGCCACAGACGGAAGAAAAGAAAAAGAAAGAAAAGAAAAGAGAAAAGAAGGAAAGAAGGAAAGAAACAAAGAGAAAGAAAGAAAGAAAGAAAGAAAGAAAGAAAGAAAGAAAGAAAGAAAGAAAGAGAAGGAAAGAGAAAAGAAGGAAGGAAGGAAGGCCCTCCCTGTGGATCTTAATGGTGACTTGATTAGTATGAATTTATTGGTTGATTTAGGGACCAGTGACTTTCGAGGAGAGTGGAAGAGACTGAGCCTTGAGCAGAGGAACCTATACAAAGAAGTGATGCTGGAAAGTCTCAGGAATCTGGTCTTGTTGGGTAAGGACATGTTCTCTTCTTTCATTTTTCCGTTCAAGTATTTACTGACCACATTCAGTGTGCCAGCCAATGTTTTAATCTCTTAGAACATATCAGTGAATAGAATAATAAAGCATTTCTTCTCTCGTGGAGCTTATATTCTAGTATAGGTAGACTGACAACATACAATAAGCAGCATATATAGGTAAATTATATATGTCAAAGGGTAATAAGTGCTACATAGCTAAAAAATATATGTGTATAAGATATATAAATATAAGTAGAGCAGTTTAAGGGAGATCTGAAGTGCTGGGTGTGGAGGCAACTGGCTGAACTTTTAAATTGCGTGATCAAGGTAGGCCTCTATGAGGAACTACATTTGAGCAAAGGCTTGAAGGAGGTGAGAAGGTTGGATATGTGGGTCAAGTGGGAAACTGCTCCAGACAAAGGGAAAGCAGTGCCAAGGCCCTGGAGGCAGGAGCATATCTAGTCCTTTGGAGGAAAAACAAGGAGGCCAAGGTGGTTGGAGTACAGAGAACAAGGAGGAGAATAGTAAGAGATGCCTTCTATGACCTAGAAGTTGGAAATGTTTAACATTTAAGGTATAAATCTGTCAGTTTGATGTTTTATAGATTACTGGATTATCAGGGAACCTGCCCCGACAATCACCTAGGTTCTTTTCTATTTTCCTAAGTGTCAGCTGGCTTGAGAAATAAAAGGACAGAGTACAAAAGAGAGAAATTTTAAAGCTGGGCGTCCGGGGGAGACATCACACATTGGTAGGATCCGTGATGCCCCACAAGCCACAAAAACCATCAAGTTTTTATTAGGGAGTTTCAAACGGGGAGGGAGTATATGAATAGGTGTGGGTGACAGACATCAAGTACTTAACAGGGTAATAGAATATCACAAGGCAAATGGAGGCAGGGCGAGATCACAGGACCACAGGACCAAGCGGAAATTAAAATTGCTAATGAAGTTTTGGGGACCACTGTCACTGATAACATCTTATCAGGAGACAGCGTTTTGAGATCAACCGGTCTAACCAAAATTTATTAGGTGGGAATTTCCTCTTCCTAATAAGCCTGGGAGCGCTATGGGAGACTGGAGTTTATTTCACCTCTGCAATCTCGACCATAAGAGACAGGTATGCCCCGGGGGGGCCAGTTCAGAGACCTACCCCTGGGTGCGCATTCTCTTTCTCAGGGACATTCCATGCTGAGAAAAGGAATTCAGCGATGTTTCTCCCATTTGCTTTTGAAAGAAGAGAAATATGGCTCTGTTCTGCCCGGCTCACCGGCGGTCAGAGTTTAAGGTTATCTCTCTTATTCCCTGAACAATTGCTGTTATCCTGTTCTTTTTTCAGGGTGCCCACATTTCATATTGCTCAAACACACATGCTGTACAATTTTTGTAGTTAACGCAATTATTACAGGGTCCTGGAACGATATACATCCTCCTCAACTGACAGGATTAAGAGATGAAAGTAAAGACAGGCATAGGAAATCACAAGGGTATTGATTGGGGAAGTGGTAAGTGTCCATGAAATCTTCACAATTTATGTTTAGAGATTGCAGTAAACACAGGCATAAGAAATTACAAAAGTAGGCCAGGCGCGGTGGCTCATGCTTGTAATCCCAGCACTTTGGGAGGCCGAGGCGGGCGGATCACAAGGTCAGGAGATCGAGACCACGGTGAAACTCCGTCTCTACTAAAAATACAAAAAATTAGCCGGGCGTTGTGGCGGGCGCCTGTAGTCCCAGCTACTCGGAGAGGCTGAGGCAGGAGAATGGCGTGAACCCGGGAGGCGGAGCTTGCAGTGAGCCGAGATTGCGCCACTGCACTCCAGCCTGGGTGACAGAGCGAGACTCTGTCTCAAAAAAAAAAAAAGAAATTACAAAAGTATTAATTTGCGGAACTAATAAATGTCCATAAAATCTTCACAATCCACGTTCTTCTGCCATGGCTTCAGCCGGTCCCTCCGTTTGGGGTCCCTGACTTCCCGCAACACTGGATATCATACATCATGTTTTTATCCACTTATTTAAAAACTAAAACTGATTACTAGGTTAGCAAATACAAAATTATTCTGGATATTCCTGAGTTCTTGATGAGAGTCAGATTTTCAAAGTTCCTCACATTTCTCTCAGCATCTTTCTCAAGGTTTGTCTTCATCTGGCAAAGCTATGAATTAAATAGTTCTGATTTGTTCTCTTTGCATCTGCTTAGACCTATTTTGCACTGCTTTAATCTAATTTGAATTGGCCTCATTTCAATCCTAGTTGCCTATTTCTATTTCAGTGTAGATTCATCCATTTAAGTTAGCTTTCAATTGGCCAATCTGATTTGGTCTTGTTTCATCCGGTCTTGTTACTCTCTATCTTTATGCTCATACATTTTGTTGATTCTGAAGAATATGTTAAAATTGCCTTAAAATAATCTGATTCAAATTAATCTTGACCCTGAAACTTTGGATCTCACTGGATCCATTTCAGGTGTTAAACTGTTTTCGTCCTTGATCCATCTTTCCCTTTGTCTCTACATCACTTTTTTTCTCTTATTGCTGAATTATTTAAAGCAAATCTCAAATATCATGACATACCACTCCTGTTATATCACAGTGCAACTCCAATAAATAAGGACATTTTATTTTTTTTGAGATGGAATTTCACTCTTGTTGCCCAAGCTGGAGTGCAGTGGTGCGATCTTGGCTCACTGCAACTTTTACCTTCCGGGTTCAAGCGATTCTCCTGCCTCAGCCTCCCGAGTAGCTGGGATTACAGGTGTGCACCACCACAGCCGGCTAATTTTTTGTATTTTTAGTAGAAACGAGGTTTCACCATGTTAGCCAGGCTTGTCTCGAACTCCTGACCTCAGGTGATCCGCCCGCCTCGGCCTCCCAAAGTGCTGGGATTACAGGCATGAGCCACTGCGCCCGGCTTCACATTTTCTTATATAACCACAGTATCATGATCAGAACTCACAAAGTTATCAGTAGTGCTTCAGTATCATCCAACACCTAGTCCATGTTCAAATTTACCTGATCATCTCAAAAGTTTTTTTGCAAATTTGAATCGGGATTCAGATGAGATCCACACATTCCATCTTCTAAAAAATTCTCTTAATTTATATCAATTTCTTCTCTCTCTCCTTTATTTTCCCCTGTAGCCCATGGATCTGTTTGTAATATTCTGAATCTAGAATATAAATCTATTTTAGATAATATAATTTTTGCATGGTAGATTGTAAATCAAGAGAAAATAGTTTTGAGTTTTACCAAGAGGTGTTCACCAATATGAAAAAAAAATACATCACTCATGGCAGTGCTGGTTGTGGTGTTTGAGTAACCGCTTGCATAGCACACTTAGGTCTGTCACCACTAGAACACACATAGTCATCAATAAGGCACATCCATCTGTGTCTGCATTTGTAGCTATCATGTCCACAATGATCTTCCTGTAAGCACTTGATTGCTCTGGTATGTCTCATAATGTAGCCCTGTCAAGAGATTACATATTGAAATGAATATTTTTATTGTAAATTACTTTTTTTTTTTTTTTCAAGATGGAGTTTGGCTCTTGTTGCCCAGGCTGGAGTGCAGTGGTGCAATCTCAGCTCACCACAACCTCTGCCTCCCTGGTTCAAGTGATTCTCCTGCCCCAGCCTCCTGAGTAGCTGGGATTACAGGCACGTGCCGCCACACCCGGCAAATTTTTGTATTTTTAGTGGAGACAGGGTTTCACCATGTTGGTCAGGCTGGTCTCAAACTACTGACCTCAGATGATCCGCCTGCCTCGGCCTCCCAAAGTGTTGGGATTATAGGCATGAGCCGCCACACCTGGCTCCTTTCTTGTTTATGTTTCAGATAGGGCATTACATTATTAAAACATTCTGCAGCTGGGTGCGGTGGCTCATGCCAGTAATCCTAGCACTTTGGGAGGCCAAGGCAGGTGGATCACGAGGTCAGGAGTTCAAGACAAGCCTGGCCAACATGGTGTAACCTCACCTCTACTAAAAATACAAAAAAAAAAAAAAAAAAACAGCCGGGCATGGTGATGTGCACCTGTAGTCCCAGCTATGCAGGAGGCTGAGGGAGGAGAATCGCTTGAACCTGGGAGGCGGAGGTTGCAGTGAACCGAGATTGCGCCACTGCACTCCAGCCTGGGCGACAGAGCAAGACTCCATCTTGGAGAGAAAAAAAAGCACAAAACGTTATGAGTACATTTAATTAAATATGAATTTTGTTTCAGGACAGTAAGTGAGATATTACGAAATATAGGTTATAAAAAGGAGGCTTTTGTTCTGACAGTATTAGAGAACATCTTCTGCCTAACCCTCTAGTCCTTTTTTAATTAACTTGGCTCCTATCACTCATTTACTCAAAAGTATTTATTGACTATTAAACGCTGGGTCTAGTTCTGCATTCTTAGAATATACCAGTGGTATGTATGGGAGAAGGGTGCTGTAGACATAGAAACCAGCCAGTGTACGTCATCAGGAGGGGAGGACAGTGTGGCTCAGATGGAGCAAATGAAGGCTGGAGAACAGGTTGAGTCAAAGAAGCAATAGGTGGAACCCAGTGGGCCCTCTAAGTAGCTTGGCTTTTACTCTGAACATTATGGACTTTCTTTTTTTTAAGTTGAAGGGTCTTGTTTATTAAAATTGTAGAATAAAGAAGGAAAAGGCTGGGCACGGTGGCTAACACTTGTACCCCAGCACATTGGGAGGCCAAGGCGGGCGGATCATGAGGTCAGGAGTTCAAGACCAACATGACCAACATGGTGAAACCCTGTCTCTACTAAAAATACAAAAATTAGCTGGGCAAGATGGCACGTGCCTGTAATCCCAGCTACTCAGGAGTCTGAGGCAGGAGAATCACTTGAACTTGGGAGGCGGAAGTTGCAGTGAGTCGAGATCATACCACTGCACTCCAGCCTGGGTGACAGAGCAAGACTGTCTAAAAAAAAATAATAAAAAGGCTGGGCGCGGTGGCTCACACCTGCAATCCTTGCTCTTTGGGAGGCTGAGGCGGGTGGATTGCCTGAGCTCAGGAGTTCGAGACCAGCCTGGGCAACATGGTGAAACACCGTTGCTACTAAAAATACAAAAATTAGCTGGGCTTGGTGGCACACGCCTGTAGTTCCAGCTACTTGGGAGGCTGAGGCAAAAGAATTGCTTGAACCTGGGAAGCAGAGGTTGCAGTGAGCCAGGATCACGCCACTGCACTGCAGCCTGGGCAACAGAGACTCTATCTCAAAAAAAACAAAAAAATAAAATAAATAAAATAATAAAATAAGAAAGAATTGGCTTTAGTCACCCACTCCCATTCCATTCTTCTGTTCCTGCTTCTAGGGCAGAACTCTGTGGCTCCAGGGCTTAGTTTCTTTTGGATGGATGGGGGTCCAGGTGGCTTTATTATTTATTTATTTATTTTAAATTTTTTTGAGACAGAGTCTTGTTCTGTCACCCAGGCTGGAGTGCGATGGCGTGATCCAGGCTCACTGCAACCTCCGCCTCCTGGGTTCAAGTGATTGTCCTGCCTCAGCCTCCCGAGTAGCTGGGATTACAAGCGCCCGCCACCATGCCCTGCTAATTTTTGTATCTTTAGTAGAGATGAGGTTTCGCCATATTCGCCAGGCTGGTCTTGAGCTCCTGACCTTATGTGATCCACCCGCCTTGGCCTCCGAAAGTGCTGGGATTACAGGCATGAGCCACTGCGCCCGGCCTTTTTTTTTTTTTTTTTTTTTTTTGAGACAGTTTCACTCTTGTGGCCCAAGCTGGAGTGCAATGGTGGTGAGAGGTGACAGCGTGCTGGCAGTCCTCACAGTCCTTGCTCGCTCTGGGCACCTCCTCTGCCTGGGCTCCCACTTTGGCGGCACTTGAGGAGCCCTTCAGCCCACCGCTGCACTGTGACAGCTCCTTTCTGGGCTGGCCAAGGCCAGAGCCGGCTCCCTCAGCTTGCAGGGAGGTGTGGAGGGAAAGGTGTGAGCAGGAACCCGGGCTGCCCGCGGCACTTGCGGGCCAGCTGGAGTTCCGGGTGGGCGTGGGCTTGGCGGGCCCCGCACTTGGAGCAGCCGGCCGGCCCTGCCGGCCCTGGGCAATGAGGGGCTTAGCACCCGGGCCAGCGGCTGTGGAGGGTGTACTGGGTCCCCCAGCAGTGCCAGCCCACTGGCGCTGCCCTCGATTTCTCACCGGGCCTTAGCTGCCTTCCCGCGGGGCAGGGCTCGGGACCTGCAGCCCACCATGCCTGAGCCTCCCACCCCCTCCATGGGCTCCTGTGCGGCCCCAGCCTTCCCGACAGCGCCACCCCCTGCTCCACGGGGCACCCAGTCCCATCGACCACCCAAGGGCTGATGAGTGCGAGCGCACGGCGCGGGACTGGCAGGCAGCTCCACCTGCAGCCCCGGTGCGGGATCCACTGGGTGAAGCCAGCTGGGCTCCTGAGTCTGGTGGAGACGTGGAGAACCTTTATGTCTGGCTCAGGGATTGTAAATACACCAATCGGCACTCTGTATCTAGCTCAACGTTTGTAAACACACCAATCAGCACCCTGTGTCTAGCTCAGGGTTTGTGAATGCACCAATTGATACACTGTAGCTACTCTGGTGGGGCCTTGGAGAACCTTTGTGTTGACACTCTGTATCTAGTTAATCTCGTGGGGACGTGGAGAACCTTTGTGTCTAGCTCAGGGATTGTAAACGCACCAATCAGCACCCTGTCAAAACAGACCACTGGGCTCTACCAATCAGCAGGACGTGGGTGGGGCCCGATAAGAGAATAAAAGCAGGCTGCCCGAGCCAACAGTGGCAACTGGCTTGGGTCCCCTTCCACACTGTGGAAGCTTTGTTCTTTCGCTTTTTGCAATAAATCTTGCTACTGCTCATTCTTTGGGTCCACACCGCTTTTATGAGCTGTAACACTCACCGCGAAGGTCTGCAGCTTCACTCCTGAAGTCAGTGAGACCATGAGTCCACCGGGAGGAACGAACAACTCCAGACGCGCCGCCTTAAGAGCTGTAACACTCACCACGAAGGTCTGCAGCTTCACTCCTGAGCTAGCGAGACCACAAACCCACCAGAAGGAAGAAACTCCAAACACATCCGAACATCAGAAGGAACAAACAACTCCAGACGGGCCACCTTAAGAGCTGTAACACTCACCGCGAAGGTCCGCGGCTTCATTCTTGAAGTCAGTGAGACCAAGAACCCACCAATTCCGGACACAGTGGGATCTCGGCTCACTGCAACCTCCACCTCCTGGAATTGAGGCAATTCTCCTGCCTCAGCCTCCTGAGTAGCTGGGATTACAGGCGTGCACCACCATGACCGACTAATTTTTGTATTTTTAGTAGAGACGGGGTTTCACCATGTTGGCCAGGCTGGTTTTGAACTCCTCATCTCAGGTGATCCCACCCTCATTGTTCTCCCAAAGTGCTGGGATTACAAGTGTGAGCCACTGTGCTGGCCAGAAGAATTGTTTTAACCAAACATGTATAGACCCATGGATTCATTCCATTCTATGCAGAGTCCTGGTCTTCCATATTTAATTAGCACAAATGCCATAAAACTGCCTTCCTACTATTTAGTAGTTCTCCCTGTGAACTATTCAGTAAAGTTTCTTTACTATTCATTCCCTTGCCTGACGATTAAATAAACTCAAAATTTTTATTTATTTATTCACTTGTATTAAGTTCTGATGGTCTTTATTACCTGAATTTGGATTCTAAGTTATATTATTATTATTATCCTTAATAATAATAATAGACCCCATAATAAATATCACTCACTATGGGCCCAGCATTGTGCTTTGTGCTCTGTAGGGCTTTACATAAAGACCAAATTTAATGCTGATATTATTTCATAGATCGGGAAATTGAAGTTTAGAAGCGTTAGTAACTTTGTGTCCACAGTCATAAAGTAAGAAAAGACAAGACAGGGTTCAGGATGCCAAAATATGTGTTCCTAAATACTCTAAATACACCACAAATAACTCTGAACTTTTTAAAGGTCTATGTTCTATAAATAATGAGATCCTTGCTACTTTGACTAGGCCTTTGAAGAAAAGAAGCCAGTGAGAATTAAGCCCCCTGACATAGATGCAATACCTCCTGGGAAAGCTAACCAACTTTGGCCTTTGAACTACATCTAGGGCCAGGAGTGTTCCAGGCTTTGATTACTCTAGGCTTGCAAAGCTGCCATCCAGACATCCTGATCATCAGATTCCCAGACGCACAGCCCAACTGCTCCAACTCTCTCAGGACAGGAAGAGGGATGAGGACTAGCTAAGCTATGCTGCTCCAGAGGAGCTACTGAAACCAGGACCCCCATCCATCCAGAAGAAATGAAGCCCTGGAGCCATAGAGTGCTGCCCTAGAATCAGGAACCGAAGAATGTGGTGGTGGGAGTGGGTGACTAAAGTCAAATGGGGCCAGGCGCCGTGGCTCACGCCTGTAATCCCAGCACTTTGAGAGGCCAAGGCGGGCGGATCACGAGGTCAAGAGATTGAGACCATCCTGCGCAACATGGTGAAACCCCGTCTCTACTAAAAACACAAAAATTAGCTGGGTGGAGTGATGGGCGCCTGTAGTCCCAGCTACTCGGGAGCCTGAGACAGGAGAATCACTTGAACCCGGGAGGCAGAGGTTGCAGTGAGCCAAGATCACGCCACTGCACTCCAGCCTGGTGACAGACTGAGACTCCGTCTCAAAAAAAAAAAAAAATTCTCCTATTTATTAGTTAGGCAAGGGTCTTCAGTTAGGCTGATAAAGGGTCTGGCCTCCTGGATTACAAAAAGTTCATGGTTGTTTGTTATCTTCAGCTGGTTAGAAACAGTTGCAATTTAATTTTGACATTTCTTAGGAAAGTGCAGCTAAATGGTAACACTGTATTTGCTGACTTGTGGAAAACAGGGAAGAACAGATCTTGGATTGGAGGACCAAGAGCCAGCCTTCTTTAAGTCAGTTGTGCCTGTCTTCTCCACTGATGAATCCCTCACTTCTGGTAGAACCTGGCATGTAATCTTCCTCTAGTAAATATTTACTTATGAGTGGGGAAACTCAAATGAAGGTTTCCTATGCACATTCTTCAATACTATTCTGTACTGCATTCTACATTGGGGGACATCGAGACTAAGTGACTCCTATCTCAATCCATCCTTTCTTCTCAAAGGAAAAGTCACAAAGAGCATTCCTGTATAGGTCATAAAGACTGTTCTCTCAGTGGAAACAAATGCTTGTGGCATTATGTGATTATGGTAGAGGATA
Source organism: Symphalangus syndactylus (assembly GCF_028878055.3). Classification (NCBI taxonomy): domain Eukaryota; kingdom Metazoa; phylum Chordata; class Mammalia; order Primates; family Hylobatidae; genus Symphalangus; species Symphalangus syndactylus. Next base: position 112,692,279 of record NC_072423.2, on the reverse strand, counting down.
ATTTTAGTATAATTGTAGATATTTACAGCGCTGAGGATGTCTCAGATGCCTACTTGGAAGATTCTCTGTTGCGATAATATATAGAATAGATTCGGCTGTGGGTTTTTTTGGATTAAAGTAAAATATGTAATATGTAAAAATGGAGTGCAGTGTATAATCTGAATCTAATCATGGGAAATATCAGGAACTTTTTTGTGACGGCGTTCACCATGTTGCCCAGGCTAGTCTTGAAGTCCCGAGCTCAGACAATCCGCCCGCCTTGGTTGGCCTCCCAAAGTGCTGGGATTACAGGCGTGAGCCACTGTGCCCAGCCCTTTGTATTATTCATATTCTTGCAACTTTTCTGTATATTTGAAATGATTTCCAAATCAAAAGTTTGAAGAGGTTGAATGAAAACATAGGTCCTGCACAGCACATCTTGGGGAGAAAGACTTTAATAATTGAGAACTATTAATGGGCCAGGTCTTATCATAAAACAAGAGTCCTGTGACTCTTCTGACTGGAAACTTTCTTTCTTCAGCAGAATCAAAGCCAGAAGTCCATACCTGCCCTTCTTGCCCTCTGGCCTTTAGCAGTCAGCAGTTCCTCAGCCAAGATGAGCTACACAATCATCCTATTCCAGGTTTCCATGCAGGAAATCAACTCCACCCAGGAAATCCCTGCCCAGAGGATCAGCCACAGTCACAACGTCCTTCTGATAAAAATCACAGGGGGGCTGAAGCAGAAGATCAACGAGTGGAAGGAGGCGTCAGACCCTTGTTTTGGAGTACAAATGAGAGGGGGGCTTTAGTGGGTTTCTCTAGCCTGTTCCATAGATCACCAATAAGCTCTTGGGGAGGCAACAGGATATTTGAGATACAGTTCAGTCCAGCCCAGAATGCAAGCTCTGAGGAAGTAGACAGAATTTCCAAGAGGGCAGAAACTCCAGAGTTTGGAGCAGTCAGGTTTGGAGAGTGTGCACTAGCTTTTAACCAGAAGTCAAACCTGTTCAGACAGAAGGCAGTCACAGCAGAAAAATCTTCAGACAAAAGGCAGTCACAGGTGTGCAGGGAGTGTGGGCGAGGCTTTAGCAGGAAGTCACAGCTCATCATACAGCAGAGGACACACACAGGAGAAAAGCCTTATGTCTGCGAAGAGTGTGGGCGAGGCTTTATAGTTGAGTCAGTCCTCCGCAACCACCTGAGTGCACACTCCGGGGAGAAACCTTATGTGTGCAGCCATTGTGGGCGAGGCTTTAGCTGCAAGCCATACCTCATCAGACATCAGAGGACACACACAAGGGAGAAGTCATTTATGTGCACAGTGTGTGGGCGAGGCTTTCGTGAAAAGTCAGAGCTCATTAAGCACCAGATAATTCACACAGGGGGTAAGTAAGCCTTACGTGTGCAGAGATTGTGGCCGAGGCTTTGTAAGGAGATCATGTCTCAACACACACCAGAGGATACATTCAGATGACAAGCCTTTTGTTTGCAGAGAGTGTGGGCGAGGCTTTCGTGCTAAATCAACTCTTCTCCTACACCAGTGGACACATTCAGAGGTGAAACCTCATGTGTGTGAAGAGTGTGGGCATGGATTTAGCCAGAAGTCGACGCTCAAATCCCATCGGAGAACACACTCAGGGGAGAAGCCTTATGTGTGTGGGGAATGTGGGCGGGGATTTAGCCGGAGGATATTCCTCAATGGACACTGGAGGACACACACGGGAGAGAAGCCTTACACGTGATTTGAGTGTGGGCGAAACTTTAGCCTCAAGTCCGCTCTTAGTGTACATCAGAGGATACACTCTGGGGAGAAGCCTTATGCATGCATGGAGTGTGGGCGAGGCTTTATCATGAAATCACAACTCATCAGACACCAGAGGACACACACAGGAGAAAAGCCTTATGTCTGCGGAGAGCGTGGGCAAGGCTTTATAGCTCAGTCAGCCCTCCGCTACCACCGGAGTACACACTCCAGGGAGAAACCTTATGTGTGCAGCCAGTGTGGGCGAGGCTTTCGTGATAAATCAACTCTCCTCGCACACGAGCAGACACATTCAGGGGAGAAGCCTTATGTGTGTGGACAATGTGGGCAGGGATTTGGCCGGAAGATACTCCTCAACAGACACTGGAGGACACACACAGGAGAGAAGCCTTACGCGTGCATCGAGTGTGGGCAAAACTTTAGCCACAAGTCCACTCTCAGCTTACATCAGAGGATACACTCGGGGGAGAAGCCTTATGCATGCACGGAGTGCGGGCGAGGCTTTAGGAGGAAGTCACAGCTCATCACACACCAGAAGACACACTCAGGGAAAAGCTTTAGAGGTGCAAGGAGTGAGGATGTGATTTTAGCAACAAGTCAGCCATCAGCCACACTAGCGGAAATGCTTAGGGAGAAGCCTTGTTTGTAAGGTAATGTGGACAGAGCTGTACGTGGATGTCATTACTTGTCAGATGTCAGAGGACACACTCGGGAGAAGCCTTCATGGAGTGAGAGTAAGGTGTTGGCTGGAAGTGGCCCCTTAAGAGATACTTGGAGTCAAATCTATCCACTGTACACCCACCCCACTCTTGTTCTAAGAGCTTCGGGGACAGTCTTCTGACCCCTTACATTCCTTTAGATGTGAAGATGGCAGAGATCTAACTTCTGAGAGCAGAGGTGTCAAGTGACGGTCCCCTTGGAGGAATGGTCTTTGCATCTGACTACTTCCTCCTGCAACTGTGTTCTTCCATTGGCTTCCATGACACTCTCCTGCTTTATTTTTTTCTACATCTCTAGCCTTTGCTGTATCCTCTCCCACCCCACCTTTAGATTTTACTCAGAGTTCAGTCTCCAGCCCTACAATCTGAGGGACTCCTTTACCAGGTCCCCTTCCTAACCCTCCAGTCCCAAATCCCAGATTCTTTAACCACACTCTAAAAGTTCTTCAGACTCAGGACTTAAACATAGCCATTTCACCTTGGCCTTCAGTGACAGGGATCTAGCAATGCCGCATCAGGTTTAAGGGTTTTTTAAACACAGCTCCTCTTAAATCCTCCAATCTCAGTACCCAGTGTTTTAGCCATGCTCGGGTGGCTAAATTATGTCCAGGAATGGTGCTAGGGCCTTTAGCCATTTATCTCTCCTCACACTCCCAGGGCCCATATGGCCCAGGTTCTGACAGTTTGCCTTACTCCCTTGGCCTGGGGCTAGCCCTACCTGATACCCTGTGTCAATGAGCATACCTTGAAGAGCTATCCACTAAGGCCCCAGTGCCTTTATTTGCTAAGAGACTGCCACAGAAAAGAAGGGGAGAGATGTTCATGTAACCTCAAAATACTTAGGCTTGGTTTTGATGCTGGAGAGGAAGAAGGACTTGGAGAGAGAGAAGGAATGGCTGGTCCAGAGGCTTTTGTCCACTCCCTCTCACTGGAAGTGGTTGATCTCCAGGGAATCCCCAAGGTTAGCCTCGTTAGGGGAAGGGCTAGGGGTACCTGGAATGTAGGATCTCCCCCCTGCCTGGCCTACCACCTTAATGTGTCTGGAATCGGTGGGTTCTTGGTCTTGCTGACTTCAAGAATGAAGCCATGGACCCTTGTGGTGAGTGTTACAATTCTTAAAGATGGTGTGTCTGGAGTTTGTTCCTTCTGATGTTCGGACGTGTCTGGAGTTTCTTCCTTCTGATGGGTTCGTGGTCTCACTTCAGGAGTGAAGCTGCAGACCTTAGCGGTGTTAGAGCTCTTAAAGGCGGCACGTCTGGAGTTGTTCGTTCCTTCCGGTGGGTTCGTGGTCTTGCTGGCTTCAGGAGTGAAGCTGCAGACCTTCACGGTGAGTGTTACAGCTCTTAAAGGCGGTGCAGACCCAAAGAGTGAACAGCAGCAAGATTTATTGTGAAGAGTGAAAGAACAAAGCTTCCACAGCATGGAAGGGGACCCAAGTGGCTGGCTCAGGCAGCCTGCTTTTATCTGCTTATCTGGCCCCACCCACATCCTGCTGATTGGTCCATTTTACAGAGAGTATATTGGTCTGTTTTGACAGGGTGCTGATTGGTGCATTTACAATCCCTGAGCTAGACACAGAGTGCTGATTGGTGCATTTACAATCCTCTAGCTAGACATAAAATTTTTCCAAGTCCCTGCTAGATTAGCTAGACACAGTGCTGACTGGTGCATTTACAATCCTTTAGCTAGACACACAAGTTCTCCAAGTCCCCACTAGATTAGCTAGACACAGAGCACTGATTGGTGCATTTACAAACCTTGAGCTAGACACAGAGCACTGATTGGTGCATTTACAATCCTCTAGCTAGACATAAAAGTTCTCCAAGTCCCCTCCAGATTAGTTAGATACAGAGTGCTGATTGGTGCATCCACAAACCCCGAGCTAGACACAGTGCTGATTGGTGCATATACAATCCTCCAGCTAGACATAAAAGTTCTCCAAGACCCTACCCAACTCAGGAGCCCAGCTGGCTTCGCCTAGTGGATCCGGCACCGGGGCCGTGGGCGGAGCTGCCTGCCAGTCCCATGGCACATGTCTGCACACCTCAGCCCTTGGGCGGTCGATGGGACGGGCAGCGCCTGTTGGGGAGGCTTGGGCTGCGTGCGAGCCCATGGGGGTGGGGGGTGGGGGGTGGCTTGGGCATGGCGGGCTGCAGGTCCTGAGCCCTGCCCCGTGGGGAGGCCGCTGAGGCCTGGTGAGAATTCAAGCACGGCGTGGGCAGGCTGTCAGTGCTGGGGGACCCGGTGCACCCTCTGCAGCTGCTGGTCCAGGTGCTAAGCCCCTCAATGACTGGGGCCTGCGGTGCCGGCCGGCCACTCCGAGTGCGGGGGCTCCCGAGCCCGTGCCCACCCGGAACTCATGCTGGCCTGCGAGCACCGTGCGTAGCCCTGGTTCCCGCCCGTTCCTCTCCTTCCACATCTCTCCGCCAGCCGAGGGAGCCGGCTCCGGCCTCGAACAGCTCAGAGAGGGGCTCCCACAGTGCAGTGGTGGGCTAAAGGGCTCCTCAAGCGTGGCCAAAGCGGACGCTGAGGCCAGGGAGGCGCTGAGAGTGAGCGAGGGCTGCTAACATGTTGTCACCTCTCACTAATGCTGCCCCTTTCCCATGGCCTGAGCTAAAAGCCACAGAAAGGGTGTGTATGTGTGTGTGTTTAGGGGTTGCTGGGCAGGGGAAGGGTGGGACGTGGGACACCATCATTCCACAAGACCTCGAAGTTACTTCTCCCATAGAAAAATGCAAGTGGAAAAATTAGTGATCATACATCTGCTTTAAACATGAGGGGGAGAAAAAAGTGTTCGTTTTCTATTAAAATCCATGTAGGCACTGTCGAGACACTGCACAGGTATGGTCCGGCAAGAGGACTGTCAGGTCCAGGCAGTCACAGGAAGCGATTGTAAGCTGCAATAAATCTTTCTGAGTCTTTCTTCAAAGGGTTTAGCCTGCTAACTTCCTTATCCTTGTTCTCAAATTCAACTTTCTTGTTCTTCCTTGCCTCTAGTTACCGTAAACAGCCTACCCCATTCTCGTCAGCTCTAATCAACAACTCACATCTGTTCCCTTGTTTTTTTTTTTTTTTTTTTTTTTGAGACGGAGTCTTGCTCTGTCCCCCAGGCTGGAGTGCAGTGGCGCGATCTCGGCTCACTGCAAGCTCCGCCTCCCGGGGTTCACGCCATTCTCCTGCCTCAGCCTCCCGAGTAGCTGGGACTACAGGCGCCCACCAACACGCCCTGCTAATTTTTTGTTTTTTTTTTTAGTAGAGACGGGGTTTCACCGTGTTAGCCAGGATGGTCTCGATCTCCTGACCTCGTGATCCGCCCGCCTCGGCCTCCCAAAGTGCTGGGATTACAGGCTTGAGCCACCGCGCCCGGCTGTTCCCTTGTTTACCTGTACTCGTTGTTCCCCCGAAACTGCATGTCTCACACTCCACCTCTGTACCTCATGTCCCCCTCCCCTTCTATATTTAGGAAAATATATACAAGTGGCCAACTGGGTCAGCTCAGATTGTGCAGTCTGACCCCAGCCCATGGGGGAGTGACACAGAGATAGGGACTGCGTTAAGGATAAAAATGCCCTGGTCTCCTTTGTTCTCTGTGCTCTTGTGATCTTGACTGACACAAGTGGCACCGTTCTGCAGAAGTAAATTACCTTGCTGAGAGAAATTAAACTTTTGCCTGAGTCCTGGTTTTACTTCATAGCACCAAGCATTTAATCCTAGAGCATTTTATATCCAACAATTCTGGGGGCTCGTCCGGGATCCCCATTCTCCTTCAGGAAGGGGTCTTCAGTCACCCTACCCAGGGGAGACACTTCCCACTGCCCTGTTGCGGTGGCCTCAGGAATGGGAGATCGAGACCCATCTGTTGTGATGAATAAACCTGGACTCTAAGCAACGCGGGGAAGAGAGACTTGCAATACTGTGGCGACCAGGTAAACTGCACAGACCAAGGTAGAAAACGTCGCAGGGGCAACAAATTACTTCTTTAGTGGTTTTGGCGGGGTTGGGGCATTCTGGAGGTTGAAAGTGCATGAATGGTAACGAGCACTACTGCTGTGCGGAGTGAGACCAATCTGCAGTTAGTGGTCATCTCATATGGCTTAGGGCAGCCCTTTGGGGGTCCTGTCAGGAGTTTATACTGACCCGCCATCAATGCTAAAAGTGACCTGGAACTTTCCCTCAAGGGAAGCAGCCAGAGCGGACAGTGAAAGAAGGGTGCAAGGAATCTCCAGCAGGTGGAGCTAAAGGATAGGCTAATTGAGCCTTAGCAACGCTTCCAGTGAAGGACAGGCAAGAGACCCCTAATACGAAGGGTTGAGCCACAAGGAACCCCTCAAATAGGCAAGAGATCCCTAATATGAGGGGTTGAGCCACAGCAAGCCCCCGCTAGGCAAGAGATTCCTAATATGAGGGATTGAGCCTAGCCAGGACCCAGTATGGTAAATAATACAAGCAAAAAAAGATAAAGTTAGCAACAAAGATATACCACTGATAGTCCCCCAGGTCTCAAAGATATACCACCTGATAGCCCCTTAGGTCTCATGCTAAAAGGTTGGAAAGATAACAAGAGAACTAAACATAAGACAAAGGAATAAATGATAAAATATTGCTGTTCTATTTGGTCTCAAAGACCTGTCCTCAGTCCCTCAATCTTCTGTCCAAAGTTTGGGTCGACTAAGGGTATACTATATCAACTTTTAATTCAACATGTAAGTAATAAAAGCCCAGTTTCTCAAGAAGAATTGGACTATGCTCTTTGTTGGAAGCAAAGACCTCTCCTCCCTTTTCCCTTATGCACCTGCCCCTACTGTAGAACCAGTGAGAGAAGGGATCCTGGCAAAGAGAACAGCACACCAGATCCCCTAGACCGTCCTCCACCTAATACCCCTAGTCCCCCTCCTAATACACCCAACTCTTCCCCTTAGGCCCAGCCTAAGTCCCCGTCCCCAAAAAAACTCCAAGCTCCTAATTCGCCAGGTCGCTTTTGCTGGGCTGGTAACATCAAGGATCCACTGCAACATGTCTGCATCGTCCCACCCATAGTACGCCCCAGCAGCAGGCAAAGCCCATGCTCCTGCCCCCCGGCTGGTCCAAGGTCCCAGCACCATATTGACGGCGGCTCTGCAAGACCCATGGGCCAGGCCCCAGCCTATGCCCCGAGCAGACTACATTATGGGATATCTGCCTACTTTTGCTAAGGCCAAGTAATATGGGGCCTCAGCCGCAGCTCCAAGCAGCTTGGCATCCCTGCAGCTAAGTCTCCTGAGCAAGTGGTAAATAATCTTTCAGCTGATATATCCGCTAGCATTTATTGTGGTCAGGCCAGTGTTAAACGTAAAAATATCCACCAGAAAAGAACTTTGATTCTTTAAAGTCGCTTTTTTTTTGTTTGTTTGAGATGGAGTCTCACTGTGTCGCCCAGGCTGGAGTGCAGTGGCACCATCTCGGCTCACTGCAAGCTCTGCCTCCCAGGTTCACGCCATTCTCCTGCCTCAGCCTCCCCAGTAGCTGGGACTACAGGCACCCACCACCACCCCCGGCTAATTTTTTTTGTATTTTTTAGTAGAGACGGGGTTTCACCCTGTTAGCCAGGATGGTCTCGATCTCCTGACCTCGTGATCTGCCCGCTTCGGCCTCCCAAAGTGCTGGCATTACAGGCGTAAGCCACCTCACCCAGCCTCTTAAAGTCACATATTAAAATGTGCTACCAGAAAAGAATTACATGTGTATAAGTATGAGGCTATTCTGTTAAAAAGGATGGTTTAACATTAACTACTGATAATTCGTGTAACCTAGCAAGTTTCTTAACGAGAGATCCAAATCAAAAAGAAAGCACACATGTTTAGATTTAACTGATTACCATACAAACGTCCGGCCAAACTTAAGAGAAACCCCCTTCAAAAGTGATTAAGGGAAAAAGAATGCAACAAGTGTTCAGTGATTAATAAAAGTTCCTAGAGAAAATCAAAGTGTTTAATAATTAGTCTATTCAAATTTATAAGCTGTCTGCACTTAGTCAAGCTTTCAAGTACCTGCAGGAACTGAAAGAACCATCTATACTAATTGTAAATACGCCTTTACGGTGGCTCATACATTTAGAAAACTTCAGACTGAATTAATAGTAAAAGTTAAAGCCTTGTTTATGAGGAGTTAGTGTTAAATAACCTTCAGTTACCAGAAAAGAAAAACATAGCTATTGTCCATGTCCCCACGCACCAAAAAGCCTGTCTTTCAAGAGTCAAGAAAATAACCTAGCAAATCAGATAAGCCAGAAAGTAACCTAGCAAATCAGATAACGCTACGGGAGTGTTTCCCCTGTAGGCGCTAAAAGGAACTCAGAGAAATGTTATTCAAACCTCTTATGAAGGAAGTCCTATCTCCACCTACATTAGAGGACTCATTAAAGACCCCAAGCCATGTATAGCACAGTCAAAGTTTATACGTGTACAGGAATTTATACCCTGAGCCAAACAAGTCTAGAGACTTGGTTGCCATAAATCAAATGTCTTCTGACTTCTTATTACCCTACTAAGAATCCAAACTGCCTCTCAAAGCAATCCAACATTCCTACATACTTGGTTTATCTTCCACTTTCTCTTCCCTCAGAACTCACAATTTTCCAGTACAGGCACCACCCCTAGAGTTTCCAGTACCTCGACACCAGCCTGAGGAGCCAGCCTAGTGCTTCTAACCACTGAAACTGCAGTCCAAACAGCAAGAAAAGATAGACCCATCACACCCAAGTCGAGAAAGCACCGCCATCCCCGAAGTCGTGGGCCATTATCCAAGGGAAAAAAAACCCCTCAAACCTAAGGTTAAGCAACATTTAACACTCTTTTATCTATTCCATTCCCCTTTCTTCTCTCCTCATTCTCTTGCTGACCTTGTTATCAATGTAACTAGGTCAGACTCACCCCAAATCATTACCTTTGATGCTTGCCTTGTCATGCCTTGTCAAAAGGATGAATACTGGCAAAGATATGTCTCTACTTCAGAAAAATACCTCTGCCCCTTCAGAGAAGCCACTGACTCCGCGCCTTGCTCATGGCGGGGGTACCAAGGCACCCCAAGTTGGGAGATATGTCAATGGGCAGATGTCATCCTAACTACCAGAGAACATGGCAGGACCTCCCCAGAAAGCTGTACCGACCTAAAATCTTGCCTCTGCCTTACCAAAGGAATCACCCCCTCTAATTGTCAACTTCACCACTGTAACCCAGTAACAATCTCTATTAATGCCCCTACCTCCACCAACCCTGCGCCCCCTTTAGAATGCTTGTACAGATTAGGAGCAGAGGTCAATGGATATGACCATAAGACTTCTTTAAAATACGCTTTATTGACCCCCTTCTTCTCCATCTGAACCTTCTACTCTATGTAACAACAATGCCAAAGTAAATATTGTAGAAGTAAAAGATTTAAGACAAACCCTAACAATTGAAACAGGATATCAAGATGTAAATGGCTGGTTGGAATGGATTCAATATTCTTTTTTTTTTTTTTGAGACGGAGTCTCGCTCTGTCGCCCAGGCTGGAGTGCAGTGGCGCAATCTCAGCTCACTGCAAGCTCCGCCTCCCGGGTTCACGCCATTCTCCTGCCTCAGCCTCTCCGAGTAGCTGGGACTACAGGCGCCCGCCACCACGCCCGGCTAATTTTTTTGTATTTTTAGTAGAGACGGGGTTTCACCGTGGTCTCAATCTCCTGACCTCGTGATCTGCCCGCCTCGGCCTCCCAAAGTGCTGGGATTACAAGCGTGAGCCACCGCGCCCGGCCAGAATGGATTCAATATTCTGTCTGCACATTAAACAAAAGCAATTGTTATGCTTATGCACACTGCAGACCAGAGGCCCAGATTATCCCCTTTCCACTAGGATGGTCCTTCAATCGACCAGGCATGGGCTGTATGGTAGCTTTTTTTCCAGGATTCCATAGCCTGGGGCAACAAATCATGCCAAGCACTCTCTCTGCTATATCCTGAAGTCCAGCACCCTGTGGGTCAGCCCCTGAGGACCATCCAGCTTCCATCTCCCAGTGTCAGTTTCACCTCATGTCTCTCACAACAGGGGGAGAATTTGGCATTCCTTGGAAGCTTAATGGGATGCAGTGAACTTAAGCCCTTCCAAGAGCTTACCCATCAGTCTGCCCTTAGTCATCCTCGAGTGGATGTATGGTGGTATTGCGGTGGACCCTTACTGGACACTGCCAAGTAACTGGAGCGGCACTTGTGCTCTTATCCAATTGGCTATCCTTTTCACCCTGGCATTTCATCAGCCAGAGAAAGAAAAACCACAACACCGAAAAATGAGAAGCCCCTTATGGGTCTTTTGACTCTCAAGTTTACATAGATGCCATTGGAGTCCCACGGGGAGTTCCTGACAGGTTCAAAGCCCGAGACCAAAGAGCTGCAGGATTTGAATCCATATTTCCAGGGGTAACTATTAATAAAAATGTAGCTTGGATAAATTACATCTATTATAACCAGCAGTGGTTTATTAATTACACCAGGGATGCTATCAAAGGAATAGCTGACCAATTAGGGCCTACTAGCCAAATGGCTTGGGAAAACAGAACAGATCTAGACACGTTATTAGCCGAAAAAGGTGGAGTCTGTGTTATGATTAAAACCCAATGTTGTACCTTCATCCCAAACAACACTGCCCCCGATGAGAGCATAACAAAGGCCTTCCTTGCAGAGACTTACCGCTTTATCCAATGAATTGGCTAAGAATTCTGGAGTCAATGACCCCATTTCAGTATGGCTAGGAAAGTGGTTCAGTAAATGGAAAGGAATCAGGGTCTCAATTTTTATTTCCCTTGCAGTTGTAGGAGGTGTCCTCATTCTCATTGGGTGTTGTGTCATACCATGCATCTGTGGTCTAATACAAAGAATTGTACAAACACCACTTACTAAAGCCTCCCTTAGTTCTCCTCTACCTTATTCAAGTAAGCTTTTCCTTTTAAAAGATCAAATCGAATGGCAAAGCCAAGATATGTTTAAAAAGTTTGAAGAGAAAGGATCGTAAGAAAATTAAAAGGGAGGAATTGTAAGATGCAATAAATCTTTCTGAGTTTCTCTTCAAAGGGTTTAGCCTATTAAATTCCTTATCCTTGTTCTCAAACTCAAATTTCTTGTTCTTCCTTGCCCCTAGTTACTGTAAACAGCCTACCCCCCTTCCCATTAGCTCTAATCAATAACTCACATCTGTTCCCTTGGTTACCTGTATCCTTTGTTTCCCTGAAACTGCACATCTCACATGCTCCACCTCTGTACCTCATGTCCCCCTCCCCTTTTATATTTGGGAAAATATGTACAAGTAGCCAATCGGGTCAGCTCAGATTGTGCGGTCCGGTCACAGCCCATGAGGGAGTGACACAGAGTTAGGGACTGCATTAAAGATAAAAACCCCCTGGTCTCCTTTGTTCTGTGTGCTCTTGTGATCTTGATTGACACAAGTGGCACCCTTTTGCAGAAGTAAATTGCCTTGCTGAAATAATTTGCCTGAGTGCTGGTTTTACTTCATGGCACCAAGCATTTATTCCTAGAGCATTTTATATCTAACAAGATGCAGAGGGGACCTCTGTCCAGGCCAGCGCAGATGGCTTTGGGTGCCTTCTAGTCAAGAATCACCCCTTCCTTTGTCTCTTCGAAAAGAGGATGAAATCAGGGCTGTAATGGCCTCATCTGTGCAGTAACAAGCTCGAGGTGTTGTGAGATCTTTGCAATAAAGGGTTGCAGGGGAAGGAGGGGTGGAGAAAGGAGTAGCTGAGTCTCTGGTGTAGGGTCTGACAGCTCATTTCTGAAGGATGATAGGGGGCCTCATTCAAATGACTGCAAGGCCCAGTAAGTCAAACTGAGATCAAGGCAGGCTGTCTCCCTGTCAACCTCATCCTTCAACCCTACCCCTAAGGTTCCCTGGCTCTGCCCATTTTTCGGTTGTTGTATTTGGCCTTCCAAATCCTTCATCCCCTTTCCTTGAGCTTTGTCCTTCAGTGCAGCTTCTCTCTCAGCACACACCTAGGGACTGCTCTTTATCCCTCCCTGTGGACTTGTTCTTCAGCACTGAATTCTCCCTTTGTTTCCCAAATTTTATTGAAGTGGTGCCTGCAGGGTAGGATGGTGGGGAAGAGTGCTTTGGGAGGAGCCACAGAGGGCTCTGGAGGGGCTACTTGTGACCTCTGCTGCTTGCCCAACATTTGGGGAATGAGGATAGGACCTCCCAAGATTGGTTCCAGCTGTCACTGATCCCCTACCTTCTCCCCCTCTGAGGAATGGCTCCACCTCACTTTGCCAGTTTTAGCATCTTAGTGGTCTCCATTTAGGGGCCACTTTCCCATAAGCCTTTGCGGGAGTGCTCGCTCAGTGCAATCCCAGGGGTCTTGGTTTTCCGCAGCTGTTCCTTTCCAACATCACTCTCTTCTCTCCCCTGCCTTATTAACCCTCCTTTCCCATCTTGAGGTGTTCCTTCATGTCCTGGCCTCAGGAATTCCTCTTTTTAGGCCTTGGAGTGAGGTGAGAATCAAGATCTCCACAACTGGCTCCTGTGATTCAGATGCTGGGCCCTATGGTAAACCTCTCCAGGAAAGGAACAGGCAAGGGTGGAGTGAGACTTGGGCATTTATAATGAGTCTTCAAGGGATCATGGGCTCTCAGAACCGTAGAACTCAGGACTTGTGAATCCTGCATAGCTCCTGGGGAACTGAGATAACGCTGGGCTCAGATTAGGAATCCGGGGCTGCTCGCCAATGGGGGAAATGAATCCCACTGTTCACCCTGACTCGGGTGATTCAAGGGCCCTGATTCCCCAGGGCCATGTTTGATTAAGAAGAGTAAGCCCAAAGGAGAGGTTGTGGAATGATGAATGCGTGGGAGGGAGATGGTTAGATGAGGGTTTGAACTTGGAGATTCCAATTCCATGGGGGAGAATTTTGTGTGGTGGGAGGCTGACAAGTGAGAACTTCTGTGAAATGTTCTAATAGATACCAGGAAGAGGTATCTGTCTTTTGAAATATCCAAGCTTTTATGGATTTCTATATTACCTCTTGTTCTCAAGATGAATCTATACTGAAGATTTAAAAAATCTGGTATATCTGGGCCAGACACAGTGGCTCACATCTGTAATCCCAGCACTTTGGGAGGCTGAGGCTGGCAGATTACTTGAGGTCAGGAGTTTGAGACCAGCCTGGCCAAGGTTAAGCAACATTTAGTCTCTACTAAAAATTAGCTGGGTGTGGTGCACATGCCTGTAATCCCAGATACTTGGAGGCTGAGGCATGAGAATCGCTTGAACTTAAGAGGCAGAGGTTGCAGTGAGCCAAGATTGCACCACTGCACTCCAGCCTGGGTGACAAAGCAAGACTCTGTCTCAAAGAAAAATTTTTGTTTCTTTAATCTTAGTAAGTGTTTTATGTAATTTTAAGTAAAATGTACACAAATGAATAGAAAATGAATTTACTATTTAGTAGTAAATTACAAATTTGTTAAAACAAATACATCTAACCTTCTTATGTCATTTCATATGGGTATAAATAAACATTTTTAAATGTTGGAAGTTATTCTCTTATAGGAAATAATAATCATATGGAAGCTAGTTTTGTGTCTGGCAGATAGTAGTTGCATAACAGCTTGTATTTTTTTTTTTTTTTTTTCACTACCAAACCTACCTTTGGAAGATAAACCAGTCCTTGAAGCCCCGCTCCCAATCCAGGCTTTTTGCTTTCTGCCTCATTAACCTTGTCCAATTAGGTCTTTGACAGTCATTAAGTCATTAAAGCTATGATTTCTCCTTCTCCTGGGAGTCTATATTGTTTCTGTTGAGCCGGCCAGAAGGGAACTGAGATCACTTCTCTTTATGTGAAAAACCCTGAAAGGGAGAATCCTGTGACACACGTGAGCATTCTCAGTACAAGCAACTGTAAAACATCCGTGAACCGTTAATACAGTCTGCAGTGGGAGCCACAACAGGACTCTGGATTGGCTCAAAAGCCCCACTTGGCTGGGCACACTGGCTCACATCTGTAATCCCAGCACTTTGGGAGGCCAAGGTGGGCGGATCACTTGAGGTCAGGAGTTCGAGACCAGCCTGGCCAACATAGTGAAACCCCATCTCTACCAGCTGATCTGTTCCCAAGCAAAGAAGAGAGACTACCAAATTATGATGTTGGTGACAATAGCATGCCTATCTTATAGATGAGCAAATAAAAACAAATGTAGATAACTTGGCCATGTTCACACAGCTAATAAGTAATGGTACTTGGCTTTAGCCTGGGATTCTGGAAACATCTGGAGTCTGGGCCTGAGGGGTTGTTCTATTCAATTCCTTGCCCCCAGGCAGCCTGGTTCTTCAAATTCCTCTGGTCTCCTAAAATCTGACTAATTCTGGCTGGGCGTGGTGGCTCACACCTGTAATCCCAGCACTTTGGGAGGGTGAGGTGGGTGGATCACCTGAGATCAGGAGTTCGAGACCAGCCTGGCCAACATGGTGAAACCCTATCTCTACTAAAAATACAAAAATTAGCCAGGTGAGGTGGCTGGCACCTGTAATCCCAGCTACTCAGGAGGCTGAGGCAGGAGAATCACTACTCAGGAGGCAGAGGTTGCAGTGAGCCGAGATCACACCACTGCACTCCAGCCTTGGCGACAGAGCAAGACTCCGTCTCAAAAAAAAGAAAAAAAATCGAATTCTGATACAAGCAAGATTTAGGTGTCTGCTACACCAGACCTCTCTCCAGGGACCTCTCATGTGAGGATTCCAACGTGGCCTATTGACATTTTCCAAGCTGGAAACCTCTATGATAAAGCACTGTATAAATAGTACCTGGTAAACATTTGTACTTGTTATCCCTGGAACATTGGATCCTTCCAGCTTAGAATTCCTTGTTAGTGGGGACAGAGTGGAGAGATGTTTCTACCAAAGAGCACAGGAAGTATCTGCTAAACTAATGTTATTAACTTGGTCATTCTGGCTTTCCCATGGTGGTAGGCTGGCAGGAAAAGGGAGGAGCCATTATACTTATGTAGGTTATTGACCCTGATTATCATGCATTGGTGATGTTGCTACTCAAGCATATCTGAACCCAGGAGGTTCTTTGAATGCTTCCATACCCAGGCATAACCATCAGTGGGCACTTGCAGCAATCACAGCTCTCTATCAGGGTAAGTCAGCTAAGGGATCTGACCTCTTGGAAGTGAAAGTCTGTTTCCCAGTAGGTAAGCATCTTCGACCTGTAAAGGTTGGCTCTGGGGGCAGGAATTATAATACGGTTGATAAAGGAGGGAGGTAATAAGAATCAATTATGGCTTCAGGCCCAGTTGTAATGGTGGGAAATGTTATCTTTTCCACTAATCCACTTATATTGAGTCTTAAGTAGAGATCACAGCTCACCAGGTTCTTGCCTGACTCTGTGATATGCTGAGCTACATGCAGAGCTGGCGCATGGGCAGACCCAAACACAGGCAGGGGAGGATGGCACTGAACAACTTTTATGCCCCATCTCACGTCCTCTTGGCCCACATTCCTACCCTGACCATAGCTGCACTCAGGTGAAATCAAAGACCTCACCGTTTCTCTCATGCTGCTTCTAGGAGCTTCTCTGCTGCAGTGTGGGAAGCCTGCAAGAGCCCCTCAGGCTTTCTGGCAGTATGCAAGTCTGGGACTGCAAACGGGTTAGGTCTCCCTGGCAAATCACTGACAATGGATGATGAAACCAATGGACAAACAACCAGCCTCCTAGGCTTTGGTGGGAGACAGACGACCACCAACTAGATTGAAGCCCATTGTCCACAGTGGTAACCAGCTCAATACCCTATGCTTGGGATGGCATTCCCTTCTCCTTTCTTTTACTCTCTTAGTGTCCCGATGCCTGTTTTCTGAGATCCCTTCCTAAAATAAATTACTTGCACACAAGTCGCCATCTCATGCTCTGCTTTTGGGAGGCCCTGAAGCGTAGTGTAGTAGTCTGTTCTCATGCTGCTAGTAAAGCATACCCGAGACTGGGCAATTTATAAAGAAAAGAAGTTGAACTGACTCACAGTTCACATGGCTGGGGAGGCCTCACAATCATGGCTGAAGGCAAATGAGGAGCAAAGTCATGTCTTACATGGTAGCAGGCAAGAGAGCTTGTGTAGGGGAACTTCCATTTATAAAACCATCAGGTCTTATGAGACTTACTTACTGTCACAAGAATAGCACAGGAAAAGACCCAACCCAAGATTCAATTACCTCCCACCAGGTCCCTCCCACAACATGTAGGAATTATGGGAGCTACAATTCAAGATGAGATTTGGGTGGGGACACAGCCAAACCATATCACATAGACACAAGAGCTATTGAGACAAGTGTAAGCCTGTGACTCCTGGGACCACTAAACCAGAGGAAGAGCTCTTGCCTGAATTATAATTTGTGTTGGGAGGGTTCCCTTTCAAATTTATATTCTGTGGGAACTCATAATCTCAGTTGTCTTCTTACTCTCCTGTATCCTCTGTTCCTCTCTTTTGGCAAAGAACTAGAGCCTATAAATCAATTTATATTTTACCAGTCCTTCAAAATGTCCATAAGCTGCCAAATTTCCCTAAACTTGATATATTTCTCCTTAAGTCACAATCAAACTTAACAGTCTATACTCTTTGTCTTTGTTTCCTTAAATCCAAGTTCTCCATTTTCTTGCAATTTTTCACTTATAGGATCATCTAAAATTTGTGAGTGAGGTTTCTTTACATTGGAAATTTGTAGGGAAACCCCACCTGGAACATCCAGAGATGGGAAAGAGTTGGGGGTCGGAGCCACGGATAAGATACGAACGTCCCGGATTGAGACTATGTAGGAAAAACATGTCTAGTGTCTGGGAAGAGATGTTATTTCGGGAGAGAAAAAAAAGCCACTCAACTGTGGTTGCACTGCCAGAGACCCGGTTACCACCCAGTCATCCATAGCACAGAAAGTCCCCCACTTACAATGGTTTGACTTCCATTTTTCAACTTTATGATGGTATGAAAATTATATGCACTCAGTAGAAACTGTACTTAGAATTTTGAATTTTGATCTTTTCCCAGGCTAGCAACATGCAATATGATACTCTCATGATGCTGGGCAGCGGCTGTGAGCCATAGCTCCCAGGCAGCCACACGTTACAAGGGTAAACGATGGACGCTACAGTTCACTGTGCTGCCCGATAATTTTGCCCAACCATAGACTAGTGTTTTGTTTGTTTGTTTGCTTTTGTGGCAGTGTCTCACTCTGTCACTCCGGCTGGAGTGCAGTGGTGCAATCTTGGCTCACTGCAACCTTCTCCAGGGCTGAAGCAATCCTCCCACCTCAGCCTCCCAAGTAGCTGGGACTACAGGAACGTGCCACCACACCCAGCTAATATATATATATATATATATATATATATATATATATATATATATATATATAATTTTTTTTTTTTTTTTTGGTAGAGACAAGGTTTCACCATTTTGCCCAGGCTGGTCTCGAACTCCTGGCCTCAAGTGATCTGCCCATCTCAGCCTCCCAAAGTGCTGGGATTATAGGCATGAGCCACCGTGCCTGGCCTAATGTAAGTGTTCTAAGCACGTTTAGGTAGGTGAGGCTAAGCTATGATGTGCAGTATGTTAGGTGTATTAAATGCATTTTTGTCTTACAGTATTTTCAATTTAAGATGGGTTTATCCAGATGTAACCTCATTGTTAAGCCGAGGAGCATCTGTATTACCTTTGTAGGGACAGGCAAACCTACAGGAAACGTAAAATTCCCGTCTTGGTCCACAGTTCCCAGGCCCATGAGTACAAATCTTCAATGGCTAACCAGAAGACAAACCAACCCAAACTACCTGCTTCTGTAAAATGCTCTAAGAGGGATGGGAGGAGCTATCTTCTCCCCAGGACCTAAAATAAGAAGTGTGAAGCCTTAGGAAGAGACTGACATCCCCATTTATAATGAGAAAACTTTGAATCACAGAGGTTTATAAATGACTGAAATGCTTTTCAGAGAGATTATATCTTACCCTTCTCACTCCCAATGCCAGAATTCTCTGACTCAATTGCATGAGAATTCTGGCCTCTACTTTTGGGAGTGGGGGAACTGTTGGAATTTCTCAATTTTAATCATTCTTGGTTTGACTCAAGCCTTCAGCCCCAGCTCTCTTGAGCTGAACACCCTCCCTGCCTTACCCTGCCCCCTGCCCCTTTGGAAATTCTCCTTAGTCCCAGGCTTCTCACTCTGAGAGACTCAGGCAATCCTGGGCCTCTAATCCCACATTGTAGCTGTGCACGCTATTGAGCTGGGCTTTCCATCTTAGCTGTCAAGGGCCTATTGTATTTTAATTTTGTAGAAATAAGGTTTCGCTCTGTCACCCAGAGTGCAGGGGCATGATCATAGCTCACTATAGCCTAAAACTCCTGGGCTCAAGCAATCCTCTTACTTCAGCCTCCTGAGTAGCTAGGACTACAGGCATACACCACTACACCTGGCTATTTTTTTTTTTTTTTTTTTGGTAGAGACAGGGTCTCACTATGTTGCCCAGGTTGATCTCAAACTGCTGGCCTTGAGTGTCCTTTTGCTTCAGCCTCCCAAAGCACTGGGTTTACAGGTGTGAGCCACGGCACCCAGCCTAAAGAACCTATTTTATTAGGGGATTTGATGACTCAAAGTTTCCCTTTCTGCTAGTCTAATATTACAGTCACTCTTATAAAACAGCAATGGTGTGCTTTGGCTATGGTGCTGTGGCTGTGGTCTACACTTCCTGGGGTCAGGGGGTAAGACTAACAAAATACTCTACTAGGGTGCTACTGTAACAAAATACCTGAAACTGGGTAATTTACAAAGAACAACAGAAATTCTTTCCTTTTTTTTTTTTTTAAAAAGACGGGGTCTTGCTATGTTACTCAGGCTGGCCTTAAACTCCAGGCAGGGCTCAAGCAATCATCTCATCTCAGCTTCCTGAGTAGCTGGGACTCCAGGCATGTGCCACTGTACCCAGCAGAAATTTCTTTTCTCACAGTTCTGGAACTGGGAAGTCCAAGATCAGGGCTCCTGCCCCTGGACCTGAACCTGGATCTTTGGCTTTGATGTTGGACCTTGTGTGTGGATATGAACTTTGAACTTGCACCTTGGAACTAAACCTCTGACTTGGATTTGTTCTGCATTTTGGAACTCACCTTAGACCTGAACCTTGGTCATGAAATGGATCTGAATCATTCTTGGGTCTTGGACATGGGACTTGGACCTCCATGTGTATCTTGGACTTAGGACCATGATCTGGACCTTGTGAATTGACTTGGACTTTGGACTTGGACCTTGGACTAGAATTTGTCCATGGCTGTGGACCTCATCTTTGGATCTGGATCTGGACCTGGTCTTGGATGTTGGACCTAGATGCAGGCCTTGATTTGATTTGGAACATGGACTTGGTCCTTGCACATGGACCAACACCCAAGTCTTTGGAACTGCATCTTGGACCTTGGATCTGAAATTTAAACAGGTGGAGGTGACCTTTATTTCTTGTATTTGACTTTATAATTGGAAATTCAATCTCTACCTGGATCTTGGACCTGGATCTCAGACCTTGCTTTTTATTATACCTTAAACATGGAAATTGTACCTGGATTTGGACCTTTGCCTTGGACCCAGATCTGGACCCAGGGATAAGATTTGGACCTCAACTTGCAAATTTTGGTAATGAAATTTTCCTTTGCTCCTGTATTCCTTGGACCTAGGCTTCAGTCATGGATTTGGACCTTAGACGTGACCATCAGACCTTAGAGTTGAACCTAATTCCTGGTCCTCAGTCCTATAACTCAGAATGAATTATGCATAACCTTGGACTTAGAACTTAGATCTGGATCTTAGAGCTGATACTTGACCTGGTACTGGATATTTAACCTTGGACTTCAGACATGGGTTTAATCTGGGCCTTGGGATGATTTAAGATCTAGAAGTGGACCTAGAATTAGACCTTGGACTCCTGTGCCTGAGCCTGGACTTTGGAAGTGGACTTTGGGCCTTGTAACTCAACCTTGAACACGAGCCTCAAATGTAGACTGTGGGCCAGGCGCAGTGGCTCACACCTGTAATCCCAGCACTTTGGGTAGAAAGCTGAGGCAGGTGGATCACTTGAGCTCAGGAATTCGAGACCAGCCTGGGGAACATGGTGAAAACCTGGCTCTACAAAAAATAAAAAAAATTAGCCAGGCTTGGTGGCACACACCTGTAATTCCAGGTACTCAGGAGGCTGAGGCAGGAGGTTCACTTGGGCCCAGGAGGCAGAGGTTGCAGTGAGCTGAGCTTGTACCGCTGCACTCCAGCCTGGAGGACAGAGTGAGACTCTGTCTCAAGAAAAAAATAAATACATAAATAAATAAGAGAAAATACAGCATGTTTGTAAGATCTGTCTCTCGATGATCCAAGAAAGACAGGAAATAATTGCCAGAGTACTGCCTTGAGTAGGTGGGAGAAGACAGGATCTTCTGCACAGATTGGGTAACTAAATAGGAACTTGGAAGGTTCGCCCATTGTTCATCCTAACAAGAAGGAAGCAGAGTACATAAGCACAGATGCAGAAAGGTGGCTCAGTGTGGTCTTGGGAGTCTGAAAAGTTTCTCTTCTGGCTGTTTTTGTTACTTTCCTGAAATAGGACGTAAGGTTAACAGCTGGAGAGTGAGGAAGGGGGAGGAGGCGTTGGAGGTTTGAAGAGAAGGGAGAATACATGAATATACCTAGGAAAGTGGAGGAGCGGACAGTCTAGGAAGACGTGAGAGACGTAAGAGTGGGATGCAGAAGGGACTATGACTTAAGAGTAAGATTTACTGATTTAAGATTTTCTTTTTTAGCTTAAAAGTAAGAGCATGGTGGCTCATGCTTGTAATCCTAGCACTTTGAGAGGCTGAGATGGGTGAATCGCTTGAGCCCAGGAGTTCAAGACTAGCCTGGGCAACATGGCAAAACCCCATCTCTACAAAAAATACAAAAATTTGTCCAGCATAATGGAGCATGCCTGTAGTCCCAGCTACTTGGGAGGCTCAGGTGGGAAGATCACCTGAGTCCGGGAGGTGGCAGTGAGCCGAGATCACGCCACTGCATTCCAGCCTAGGTGACAGAGTGAGACCCTGTCTCAAAAAAAAAAAAAAAAAAAGAATTTAGAGATGGAGGAATTCTAATAATGTCAAAGATTAGAGTATGGATACTATTCATTACCATTAATAAAGGAACAATACACCTGGTACTGTGCTGGGTGACAGGGATACAGGCATGAATAAAACAGCCTTTGCGCTAATGAAATTTGTTCTCCCAGCAGAAAGCCAGATTTTAAACAAATAAGCTATGAGGCTGGTCTGAAGGTAGTGAGTTATCTCAATTGTTCACAGTTAGTTAGAGGTTGAACGCCTTGTTCTACTCTTTCCCCTTTCTCACTGCTGCACTTGACTAGTCTTTAAAAAAAAAAAAAGATAGGAATCATGACTTAATTACAATGGTGGTACATGTTATGAAGAGCATGATACACTGCATGACAGAGTAAAGAACTAGGAGAACCTAGCTGGATTGCAGGATGTAGGAAGGCCTTCCTATGAAAAGTACATTTAAGTTGGGACCTGAAGGAGAAACAGGAATGAGCCAGGCAAGAAGTAGAGGGACCTCATGGGTAAAGACCCTAGCAGGTAGAGAATGTCCATCAAGCTCCAGCACTAGGAGTGGGTGAGTGGTGAGAGAGGATACTGAAGAGTGCTGTGGGGGAGTGCTGGTCTTTATTCAGTGTGCAGTGGAGAGTTTTAAATGGGGGTGACCTGAAAAGATGGACATTTTAAAATAATTTTTTTTTTGAGATGGAGTTTTGCTCTTGTTGCCCAGGCTGGAGTGCAATGGCGTGATCTCAGCTCACCGCAAACTCCATCTCCTGGGTTCAAGTGATTCTTCTGCCTCAGCCTCCCAAGTAGCTGGGATTATAGGCAGGCACCACCATGCCCAGCTAATTTTGTATTTTTAGTAGAGACAGGGTTTCACCATGTTGGTCAGGCTGGTCTCGAACTCCCGACCTCAGGTGATCTGCCCTGCCCACCTTGGCCTCCCAAAGTGCTGGGATTACAGGCGTGAGCCACCACACCTGGCCTAAAAAACAATACTTTTTTAATGTGTGTGGAAAGGTGGATTAAAGTTGGGGGTGGATGGTGAGAGTGGAAGAGACAAATTGGGAGGCCTGAGATCCAGCAAGAGATGAAGGTCGCTTGGGCCAGGATGGAGCAGTGGATGTGGAGAGCAGCAGACACACCTGAGAACGATTTCAGATGTGGGTGCAAGACTCGGTGTTTCCCTCCCTCTTCTCTCCTGGCTGCTCCTCCCTTATTGCTCTTGCCTGAGCTCACAGATGCCCCACACCTAGTCTTCATCTGAAAACCTGTGAGAAAAGATGATTAAGTCTAAATTTTGGAGTGGCTACACAGCAATACTGTAGCAATAGGTAACTAGTGTGCACAGCTAAAGAGAGGAGGAAAACCAACACATGTTCACGATTGTTCAATGTGACATTAATTATAATAGCAAAATTTTGGAGACTATTTAAATGCCTGTTATTGAACAGATTATGGTATGCCCACACATGGAGTATTACACAGCTGTAAAACACAGAATAAAGAAGACCGTTATGAGCTTATATGAAGTGACTTCTAGATTATATTTCAGGGTTAAAAAAAAGACAAAATGCAAAGGAGTATCATGAAGTATGCTATCTTTTGTGTGAGGAGGAAGGGGAAACACATTTTTTCAAAAAGAAATGTAAGAGTAAACTAGAAACAAATACAATGGATTTTTTTTTTTTTTTTTTGAGACAGGATCTCGCTGTCACCCAGGCTGGAGAGCAGTGGCACAATCACGGCTCACTGCAGCCTCCACTTTCCAGGCTCAAGTGATCCTCCTGCCTCAGCCTTCCAAGTAGCTGGGACTACAGGCATGTGCCACCATTTTTATTTTGTTTTAAATTTTATTTTATTAAAATTAAAAAAAAATTTTTTTTACCTGAACTACACAGATGTAAAAAATTATTTTATTTTTCTTTTTTTTTTTTTTTTTTTTTTTTGAGACGGAGTCTCGCTCTGTCGCCCAGGCTGGAGTGCAGTGGCGCAATCTCGGCTCACTGCAAGCTCCGCCTCCCGGGTTCACGCCATTCTCCTGCCTCAGCCTCTCCAAGTAGCTGGGACTACAGGCGCCCGCCACCACGCCCGGCTAATTTTTTTTGTATTTTTAGTAGAGACGGGGTTATCACCGTGGTCTCGATCTCCTGACCTCGTGATCCGCCCGCCTCGGCCTCCCAAAGTGCTGGGATTACAAGCGTGAGCCACCGCGCCCGGCCAAAAAATTATTTTATTTTTCTAAAAAGATGCAACAAATTATTTCTTACTGTAAATGACAATTTATAATTGTATAAATTTATGGGTTTATAGCCAGGCGGGGTGGCTCACACCTGTAATCCCAGCACTTTGGGAGGCCGAGGCAGGTGGATCACCTGAGGTCAGGAGTTTGAGACCAGCCTGGCCAACATGGTGAAACCCCGTCTCTACTAAAAATACAAAAATTAGCTGGGTGTGGTGGCAGGCGCCTGTAATTCCAGCTACGCGAGAGGCTGAGGCAGGAGAATCGCTTGAACCCGAGAGGTGGAGGCTGCAGTGAGCCAAGATTGTGCCATCGCACTCCAGCCTGGGGACAAGAGAGACTTCGTCTCAAATAAATAAATAAATAAATAAATAAATAAATAAATAAATTTATGGGTTACAAAATGATGTCATAATCTGTGGATACAATGTGGAATAATTAAATCAAGCTAGTTAACATATCCATCACTTCAAATACTTAGCATTTTGAAGTGAGAACATTTGAAATTTAGTCTTAGCAATTTTGAAATGTATAATACTCTACTAACTATATTCACCACACTGTGCAACAGAACTCAAAAAAATTATAAAATGTATTCTTCCTGTCAGAGATTTTGTACCCTTTGACCATTATTTACATTTTTTAAATGCAACAAAATATCAATTTCAAAACAGCCATGAAAAATTGAGTGTGTTTAACCATACTCAGCTGATAATAGGGCAAATGAGTTGAACAGAATAACATTCTATTCTATGTTTAATGAACTGGCAACAAGAGAAAGTTGGTGGAAGAAAGGCAGAGGAACTTCGGCAAGAATTAGAACCGACGGCCTCCCATCGTCTGGGAGGTGAGGAGCGCCTCTGCCCGGCCGCCCCGTCCGGGAAGAAATGAGGAGCGCCTCTGCCCGGGCGCCCCATCCGGGAAGAAGTGAGGAGCGCCTCTGCCCGGCCGCCCCATCCGGGAAGAAGTGAGGAGCGCCTCTGCCCGGCCACCCATCGTCTGGGAAGTGAGGAGCGCCTCTGCCCGGCCACCCACCGTCTGGGAAGTGAGGAGCGCCTCTGCCCGGCTGCCCCATGCGGGAAGAAGTGAGGAGCGCCTCTGCCCGGCCGCCCCGTCCGGGAAGAAGTGAGGAGCGCCTCTGCCCGGCCGCCCCGTCCGGGAAGAAGTGAGGAGCGCCTCTGCCCGGCCGCCCCGTCCGGGAAGAAGTGAGGAACGCCTCTGCCCGGCCGCCCCGTCTGGGAGGTGAGGAGCGCCTCTGCCCGGCCACCCATCGTCTGGGAGGTGAGGAGCGCCTCTGCCCGGCCACCCATCGTCTGGAAAGTGAGGAGCGCCTCTGCCCGGCTGCCCCATCTGGGAAGTGAGGAGTGCCTCTGCCCGGCCACCCATCGTCTGGGAAGTGAGGAGCGCCTCTGCCCGGCCACCCATCGTCTGGGAAGTGGGGAGCGCCTCTGCCCGACCACCCATCGTCTGGGAAGTGAGGAGCGCCTCTGCCCGGCCACCTATCGTCTGGGAAGAAGCGAGGAGCATCTCTGCCTGGCCGCCCCGTCTGGGAAGTGAGGAGCCCCTCTGCCCGGCCGCCCCGTGTCTGGGTAGAAGTGAGGAGCTCCTCTGCCTGGCCGCTCCGTCTGGGAGGTCTACCACGGAGGCCAGAAGCAATGTGGGGGCTGGACGTGGTGGCTCACGCCTGTGGTCCCAGCACTCTGGGGGGCGAGGCGGGTTGATCACTTCGGGCTAGGAGTTCGAGACCAGTCTGGCCAACTTGGCGAAACATGAAGAATACAACGGACAAACCAACCAACCAACTCAATGACAACAAAACAGGTCTACCCTGGAGTCATACTCTAATTTTTTCTATTTTCCTCCCTTTCTGATCCTTTATCCCACTTTCTTTTTCTTCCTCTTCCTTCTCCCTCTTGTCAAATAGAGGATTGAGTTATTATCACTGATCCATATAAAGTCCCTCTCTCATTTATTTTAACTCCCACCCCCATTTCTATTCCCCGACTTCCCATGTGCAACCTTCCTAATATGTTTGATACGCATCTTTTTGTTTGTATGTATTTTTAGAAAATGTTTATTGTTTTTGTATGCAAAAAAAATTAATAAAAAAAAAAAAATTAGAACCGAGGGGCTCCATAATCATCTGACATCAGTCCCTATGTTATATCTATGGTTAGAAATGTACACGATAGGAACTCCAAGAATCTTAGGATTCTTCTTTTAAGGTCCCAGGTTCGTGGCTACACCACTTATGCTGAGTTACTCTCTGTGCTAAGCAGTCATCTGCATAGATTCCTTCCTGTGCATGGTAATTTGGTAATCGTTCAAATTTTGGATCCTTGGCAATCCCTTAAGCCACTTGATACTTCGCCCCAATTTCTCAGTTTTGGCCATTACACAATCAGTTATACAAGGGATACACTTGGCATATAGACAGTTCATCACTGATTGCAGTACGTCTCATTTGGCTCCAATGGAAAAGTTGGTAACGTTGGAATCAAACAGGATGTGGTAAGGTGGACCCAGCTGTGTAATATATTGGAAAAATTAGCAGGAAGGGTATTGGGGAACTTTTCTTTCCTTCAGCATGCTGGGATATTTCTTTTCTTTTTAGGTCTTTATCATTTTCTTTAAGCCTGTGATATCAGAGACTAAGCATGTGCTTCATGGTCGCAGACTTCCTTGTTTTCTTTTGCTCTCCCATGCTCATGTCATACTCTTGTTTATTTTTTTAAGACAGGGTCTCACTCTGTCACCCAGGCTGGAGTGTGTGCAGGGCTCAAACTGCACTGAAGCCTCAATCTCTCAGGCTCAAGCAATCCTCCCACTTTGCCTCCCAAGTAGCTGGGACACAAGCATGCACCACCACACTCAGCTGATTTTTTTATTTTTATTTTTGTAGACACAGGGGTCTCACCATGTTGTCCAGGCTGGTCTCAAACTCCCGGACTTAAGTGATCCTCCCACCTCAGCCTCCCAAAGTGTTGGAATTACAGGCATGAGCCACTGCGCCCAGCCTATTTTTACTTGTTATAGAGACAAGGTCTCACTATGTTGCCCAGGCTACAATTGGTTTGCTATAGGGAATAGTTTTTTTTGTTTTGTTTTGTTTTGTTTTTTTTGAGACAGAGTCTCGCTCTTTCACCGAGGCTGGAGTGCAGCGGCGCTATCTCGGCTCATTGCAAACTCCACCTCCCGGGTTCAAGTGATTCTCCTGCCTCAGCCTCCCGAGTAGCTGGGACTACGGGCACGTGCCACCACGCCCAGCTAATTTTTGTATTTTTAGTAGAGATGGGGTTTCACCGTGTTAGCCAGGATGGTCTTGATCTCCTCACCTTGTGATCCGCCTGCCTCGGCCTCCCAAAGTGCTGGGATTACAGGCATGAGCCACCGCACCTGGCCATCTAAACTTAATTATCTCCCAAATGTCCCATTTCCAAATATCACATTGGGGGTTAGGACTTCAACATATGAATTTTAGGGGGATATAATTCAGTCCATAGCACTTTGTCTTTTGGTGGACCTGGGTGCTGGGTGTGGTCGTTACTATTGGAGTGTCATTGCTCTCATGTCAGTGCAAAGGACTATACGTACCTACATACATACAAAAACATATTTACATCTCTGTAGATCGAAATACACGAGTTCACACTCATATCTCCAATTCGACACCACAGGGTTTATTCTATTTTCTCCCTTTCCATATTTGTGGGAGCCAGGTTTTTATGAGACAATTTTATTGGGAGATAATTCTGTGTCTCTTGTGGGTGTCTTAATTGTCGGAGATTTTGTACCCTTTGACCACCATTTAAATTTTTTAAATGCAACAAAATATCAATTTTGTTGATATTTTGTGGGCTGAGATGTTGACAGATTTTGTTCCAGACTATTTCAAGGATTTTTTTTTTTTTATTGAGATGGAGTTTCACTCTTGTTGCCCAGGCTGGAGTGCAATGGCATGATCTCGGCTTACCGCAACCTCCACCTCCCAGGTTCAAGCGATTCTCCTGCCTCAGCATCCTGAGTAGCTGGGATTACAGGCATGTGCCACCACGCTTGGCTAATTTTTGTATTTTTAGTAGAGATGGGGTTTCTCCATGTTGGTCAGGCTGGTATCGAACTCCCAACCTCAGGTGATCCGCCCACCTTAGCCTCCCAAAGTGCTAGGATTATAGGCGTGCCACTGTGCCCAGGTATTTCAAGGACTTTTGTATAGCAAATGGCCTTAGAAGACAGAGATAGTATCTCCTTAAGATTGTGGTTCCTTAGCCATGATGCAAACCTGCTGTGTGTAACACTTTCCTGGGCCTGCCAGTATTGCCCTGTGGGACTTGGAAGGCAAGGGAGACCAAGGCTAACACAATGCCTGCTATGCCCTGAGCAGTAGTCTCTGCCCAAGTAATCTTGTGTTTTCTGCCAGCATTCATGAAGCTGGCTCCCTAACACAAGAAGTTGTTGAAAGTTCTACTCAGCTTCTTAGCCTCTCAGCTGCCTCTTCCAGAATCAGCAGGTGCCCTTATGGGAAAAGTGGCTCTAAGTCCCAGGTTCACTTCTCTGAGTTTCCTTCGTGTCCTGAATTTTGGTTCTATATTGCCAGCTGATGCTTTCAGATAGATGCTGTTTATATTTTGCACAGCTTTTCTAGTTGTTCTCTATGTTCAGTGGATCCAAATTTCCTGGTATACCATTAGTGAAAGTGGTAGATGGTGAAGGCAATTTTCAACTCAAAGGTTTCAAGGCCACCAAAAAGAGAAATACACATGTACTGAGAAAGAAAAGTCAAGACCTGTCATAAGAAGTGTCACAGGTTTCTTAGGTCACACATACAAAACTGACCAATATATTCCTGAAAATAAACAGACTGTCTAGTGCCCCAGACCCCTCCTATGGATACCCTATTTGACCTTGAGGCTTAGTTCCAAAGCCAGCTACATCTTTTATAAAAAGCCTTTCCACCCTATCTCCTTCACCTCCTCACCCAGCCAAAGGAAACCTTCTTTCCTCTGTTCTCCCACAGGACTTTATACCTCTGTTAGGGCACTTCTCCATCTCTGCCACATGTTATAGTTGGCTGACTACCCAAATCCATAATTAGCAACTTGAGGACCCAATCATGTCTTAACCATCTTTGCATTTTTCAGTATGGTCTTGAATAGAGAATTTATGAAAATAAATGTTTGCATAAGCTGATAAAGGAGATGAAGAAAAACGCACAGAAGGAGAAAACCAAGGGTGTGGGATCAGAAAATCCAAGAGAAGAGAGTGTTTCTGGAGAATGAAGCAATAACTGAATGCTGCTGAGAAGTCAGAATGATGAAGCCTGAAAAGTTTCCCCTAAATGTGGCAGCATAAAGGGTTCAGGAGAACACTGACTTTTATTGAGGAAGACAGGCCAAATGTTGTTTGGAGTCACTGCATTTTTTAGGCAAGTCAATTAGACAAGCTTCTTCTTTTTTTTTTTTTTTTTAGACAGAATCTCGCTCTGTCGCCCAGGTTGGAGCGCAATGGCACGATCTCGGCTCACTGCACCCGCTGCCTCCTGGGTTCAAGCAATTCTCTTGCCTCAGCCTCTGAGTAGCTAGGATTACAGGCATGCACCACCATGCCTGGCTAATTTTTGTATTTTTAGTAGAGATGGGGTTTCACCATGTTGGTCAGGCTGGTCTCGAACTCCTGACCTTGTGATCCACCCACCTCGGCCTCCCAAAGTGCTAGGATTATAGGCGTGAGCCACCGCGCCCAGCCTGGCAAGCTTCTTCTTGAAGAAGGATGAACAGTTCTCAGCAAAGAGGAGTCATCATTCTTCTGAACCACCATAAACATTCCAGAGAAGAGGTAGATAGAAAGCTAGATTCTGGAGGATGTGCTGTGGTGAGCTAGGCCCTCAGGCAGGTGGTGGTGCCCAGCAGAAATGGCACTGTAAGCCCAGGCTTCCCTGGTCCTAGGAGAATGTTTTAGACTAGATATCTAGGAGAAAAGTCTGGGCACTGCCACTGGTCTTCACAGACCTGCATCAGGCTGGTCCTAGGCCTCCTGTTCCAGCTACATAGTGGACACCTCCCTCTGGGCTATAGCACACAGGGCCACAGCGCAACTGGGGCTCTTCCTCCTCATACCAGCGCTGTTCACTGAAGTCAGGGAAGAAGGCTGCAATCTCTCTGCTGGCTGAAACTACAGAGTCTGTAAAGGGAGATAAGACAGAGAAGGGGTTCTCACATGGTAGAAGCAAGAGGCAGTCATAATCAGGTTCAGAATCCTGAGCCTCTACTCTGCCTGCCCCTTCAGTCCTGGGGCATATAAAGAAAGTCCACAGGCCACATCTGCCAACATGGCTACAAAGACCAGAAACACAAATGGAAGAAAGCTCATTGGAGGGACCTGGCTGTCAACTCTACCACACAGCCTGCCCGCTAACCCCAAAATATCCTATGGCTATGGACAGGGGACTCACCTGAACCATGGGTGGTGTTGCGGGTGTCGGTGAGGCCGAAACTCCCACGGATGGAATCTGGGGCCACATGGCGTGCTCGGAAGACTCTGGTGGGTCCCATGAGTGTCCTCCAAAGCTGGATGGCATCCTTGTGGGCGAGGATGTAGGCTCGGATTGGCCCGCTGTGAACAAAACAAGCACATGTAAAGAATCTGGCCATCTAGACTAGAAAGGTGTGCTATGAGCAGGGCCTGAATAAAAACACACTCTACGTTCCGAGAGTTTTCCTGCCTTTCCAGCTGAGTACCAGTGCTGCTTCAAATAGGTGATGCAGGGCCCCTGCTGGTGTACACAAAGCCTGCAGAGATCAGCAGGGTGGCTATGCAGCATTCAACGGGACTCTTCTAACCACCACAGGACAGGTGCCTAACAGATCAGCATCGGCTCAGTGATAGCCCCAAACCCATGTTTCTTCAGATTTGACATTGATTACAACTTTATTTTTTGAGATAGAGTCTCACTCTGCTGCCCAGGCTAGAGTACAATGGTGCAATCTCGGCTCACTGCAACCTCTGCTTCCTGAATTCAAGTGATTCTCCTGCCTCAGCCTCCCAAGTAGTTGGGATTACAGGCACCCGCCACCATGCCCAGCTAATTTTTTTGTATTTTTTTTTTTGGTTTTTTTGAGACGAAGTTTCACTCTTGTTGCCCAGGCTAGAGTGCAGTGCCACGATCTTGGCTCACTTCAACCTCCGCCTCCCGGGTTCAAGCGATTCTCCTGCATCAGCCTCCCGAGGAGCTGGGATTACAGGCACCTGCCATGATGCCAGGCTAATTTTTTGTATTTTTAGTAGAGACGGTGTTACACCATGTTGGCCAGGCTGGTCTCAAACTCCTGACCTCAAGTGATCCACCTGCCTCGGCCTCCCAAAGTGCTGGGATTACAGGCATGAACCACTGTGCCTGGCCTGATTACAACTTTAAAGAATGGCAGTGAAATGAACAAATCCATTTAGGGGCAGGGGAGATTAGCCTCAGTGGATAAAGATGCTGGAACCAAATTAGAAGTACCTGGCCATGAACTCCACCAGCCGCTGATAGAAAAAACGCCCTGCAAAGAGAGAGGACCTTCATCAAAATACCTTCATCCTGGTGCCCAAGGCAACTTTCTGTACTTCTACCTCCTTACCTAGAATAATAAAAATTGTTTTAAAGAAAAGAACAAGGACCTTGGAGTCTGACAAACCTGGGTCTGAATCCAGGGTCTGCCACTTAAAACCTGCGTAGTTTTGGGTAAATCATTAACCTCGTAAACTTGGCTTCCTAATCTGTGTACGAGGGATATGACAACACCTACTTTTTAGGGTTGTTGGGAAAACTGAATGAAAAAATGAGCATTAGGACAATGTCTGACGGTAAACATTCATTCACTATATGTTAACTACTGATATTATCAAGACATAAAACTAAGTTTCTAGTTGGGACTACAAGGTAGAACCCTCCTTGGGAAAAAAAGATGGATAATCATGAAAAGTGTGTGTTTTAAACCAAGATTTTAGAAAACTGGCTGCAACTGTACACGGTTGATAGGTTAGAGAGCCTGCCATTGTGTTCCAGATAAAATCTCTCTTATGGCCTCTTGGGATTGAGGCACCTTCTATTCAGAGGACTACTGATCCTACCTTCATGCTCTCGGTAAAACCTCTGGCAATCTTCCTTTCTCCACAGTAGTTCTCTCATTCGTACAATCAGGAACTTGTTGCTTAGAATCTGCTGATGAACAGCCTGAATAGAGACCACCCCCAAAATAAAAATCAATCAGGAGACTGAAACTGACCAAAAGAAACCATGAGGACCACTTGTTGCTCAGGACTTGAGGGTTTGTCCCGAGGGTGAGAAGACGAGGTGGGGTGAGGTCAAGACCTTCAGTCACACAGCCAGAGTGTGCGCCTTGGGTGAAAGGGGATAGGATGCGCTGTCTCTGCTCTTCCATACCTGTAACCCCTTGAGCTCAAGACCACAGGACCCACCACTCAGACCACCATAAAAGTCTTGTTAGTGGTCCTGCCTTGAGTTTCTCTCACTCCCTCCAAACCATCACACTTGATAGATGAGAAACTCTATAATTTACATGTCACACTCTGGTCAGAAGGTGTTAAGTAGTTCCTGTTATTCAAGGAATGAAGTGCAACCACTTTAGCCCAGTGCTCAAGGTTATACTTTCCTTGCTCTGTACCAATTCTCTAGTCTCACCATTGCAGGCTGCCTGCGGCCCTCAGACCCATCACATGCATTCCTGCCTCAGCGTCTCCCTTCTGTGCAACACCTATCCTTCTCCTGGCACTAACCAAAGTTTACCATTCCTTTGAGGCCCAGCTGAGTCCTGCCACTTCCAGGCCCCCATTCCTGATTGCTTGGATCCTCCTCTGCACCATAGTGGGCTTACTTAGCAGTGCTACTCAGTTAGTATTTATTAAACTATGGTACGCAGAATGTGAAAATGACCCCGAGCCCCACCAAGATTTCCCACCCTAATCTCCAGGACTGTGAATATGATGCAGTATGATTATGTTACATTACGTAACATAACAATAGGGATTTTGGAGGTATAATTAAAGTTACTAACCAGTTGGTTCTGCTGTAATCAAAAGGGAGATTATCCAGGTGGGCCTAATTAATCACATGAGCCCTGTGGGATTAGAATTGTGAAGGCTTCTCAATGCCAGGCATTTTCTCTGGCTAGAGGCTGAAGAAGTCAGATTCAAAGCATAAGAAGGATTCAATGCACTGCAGCTGTCTTGAAGACAGACTGGGCCACGTGATGAGGGATGTGAGTGGTTTCTAGAAACTGAAAGGAGTTCCTGCCTGAAGGCCAACAGGGAAATGGCAGCCTCAGTCCTACCATCATTAGAAATCAACTCTGCCAACAACTTGAATGAGTCTGGAAGTGAATTCTTCCCCCAGACCCTCCAGATAAGGGCCTGGTCAGCCAATACCTTGACTTTGGCCTTGTGAGACCTTAAGCAAACAACTCAGCCAAGCCTACTGGACCTCTAAACTATTGAACTGTGAAATAACAAATAAGTGTTTTGAGCTCTCAAGTCTGGAGTAATGTGTTATGTAGCAATAGAAACTAACAAATATACACTGTCTTGAGATTTGGTTCTATTATTGCTTTGGGTCCTTTCTTATATTTTAGGTCTGCCTCAAGTCTCCAATAGATTCTTAGTCTCCTTAGGTCAGAGTTCATGGCTTCTAGCTTTGCCTCCACAGCATCCAGCACAAGTCTGTGTTGTCAGTCACCATAAATGGCCCAATGGCACCTGAAGCAGTGGCAATTCCCAGGGCATGCGGTAGAGGCTTAGGATTCATTCTTACCTCCAGAATCAGCGGATGGGCGACTGCGTCAGGCTTGATCAGGGCTAGAGTGAGCTGGAGAGCCTGAGGGCTTCGCAAGATTGAGGCCATGTCACTCCTGCCATTAGAGAGCTGTATTAGGAACCCCTCAGGACGGCACTCCCGGCCTTCCCTACATTGGAGCCACGCAGCCTTGCAAGCCAACGAGCGCTCTCACTCCTGACACTCATAAAGAACCTGACAGTTTCATCTTAAGGCCATATACATTATTTTACTTAATTGCCCATTTGGGCTCATGGGATCAGGGGAGGGGAGTGGTAGAGGGAGCATTCAAGCTCCCCCGTGCAGTATACAATCTAGTGCAACTGTAAGCCTATGAGGGAGTTACCCATTCAAAAGAAACTCAAGTTTAAATACTACCTGTCTCTGCCAATATCCCTTCCTAACTTCCTTTTGTATTTTACAGAGGATTTACAATTTATACTCCTAAACAGCCTATCCACAAGGCCTATTTATAATGATGAATTCATCTCTTAAAATCTTCCATCCCATAGTGCTCTCCTATCAAATCTAGAATTGGAAGATTGATGGACAGGAACTGAGGTGCTACCAGGGTACCAAAAAGTCTGCTGGATAAACACCATCTCCATTCTAATATTATGGAGAGATCAGGATCTCCTGTGCCCAAATCAAACCTGTTAATACACTCAGCTGTCCTCAGTGGCAAGACCTGTCAACACGCAACTCCAACATCTGAAACAGTGCCTGACACAAAGGTGCTTGATCAATTTTATTTACTAAATAAACCTATATAGTTTTATTTCTATTCATCTTTGTATTCCTAATGTCTAGCATGGTGTAAGAGCTCAATATTGTAGAAATGATATAATGGACATAAAAGCATTTTATAAACTGGACTAAGGGAATTTTGAGGTCTTTTCCAACTGTGAAATCTGAGTTATACGTGAGAAATTTATCACCTCTGCAGGGGTAAAGACTTTGTCTCAAAATCTTATCTCAATATTATCTCTCATTTGGCCATGTGTAGTGGCTCACACCTGTAATATCAGTACTTGAGGCCAGGAGTTTGACCTAGGCAACAAAGCAAGACCCTGACTCTACTACATATGTGTGTGTGTGTGTGTGTGTGTGTGTGTGTATAATATATATGTGTGTATATACATAAAATCTCTCATTTGTCAACAAATACAGAGAAGGCTTCCATTAACATAGGCAGGGACAGAGTCTAGACAACATTCTCATTTATCTTATCCTAAAACCTGTCAATCATGTTAAAGGTGGTATTAGAATCTGGCCCAAGCAAAGAAACTGCCATGGTCTCTCCTATTCATGTCCTTTCTACAGCTTTCAACCAGATTTTCCACTCAAACCATAAAGCCACACCCAATCTAACCAGTACAAGATCAGCTAACCCACTCTCCCTAATGCCACAGGTGGTAACATGTCATTTTCAGCAGCTGTCTATAGAGACATCCATGACACCTCCCCTCCCTCACTCTTCATATCCACACGATCACCAACTTCTGGCAATTTTCCCTACCTAATATATCTCAAAACCCATACCATTCTCCCACCCTCAACTGCTACCACCATAACTTTAAGACATCATCATTCCCCTCTGGACATCTTGACAGCCTCCTCTTTGGTCTCCCAGTTTCTGTCCTGCTAACCTCTACAATCTCCACACAGCAGCCAAAGTGACCCAAACATGCAAATCTAATCATATGGTTCCCCTCCTTAACCCTTTAAAGGGCACCCTGCTCTTAGAATAAAAACCAAAATCCTTATCACGGCCTCCCAGGCTCTGCATGATCTTGTGGTTCCCCACGTACCTCTCTAGCCTCATCTGGAACCCCGCACTCTGTAAGTTTCTCTAGCTCCAACCTCATGGGCCTTTCAGTTTTCAAAGACTTTCCGGCTTGACAGCCTTTGTGTGAGTAGTTTTCGCAGTCTTGAATGTGCTTTCTCTGGTTGCCTCCTGCTCACCTTAGTGATCTTAGCTCACTTCCCGTTATACTTTCTCACAGCTCCTTGCAAGTTCCCTTCAGTTTCTTCTTCACCACCAGAAGGTGTAAGCAGTACCTAGCACACAGCTGGCTCTTAACAGTATCTGAATGAACCAACGAATGCACCTCATCCAGCTATTCCAAGGCCAGGCTGCTAGGGGTTCTCGTGGCAAGAACACGCAGCCTGTAGGGAGGACATGGTTCCTTTACTAATGCAGCTAAGTTGTGGCTGTCTTGACTCTTGGTTTACAACAAACTGACAAGTCGAAAATCCTGTTAGACTTAAAGGTGACTCCATCAGAGAATTAAAAATTTTAGGCAGGGCGCGGTGTCTGACGCCTGTAATCCCGGCACTTTGAAAGACCGAGGCGGGCGGATCACGAAGTCAGGAGATCAAGACCATCCTGGCCAACCATGGTGAAAGCCCGTCTCTACTAAAAATACAAAAAAATTAGCCAGGCGTAACGGCGCGCGCCTATAGTCACAGTTACTAGGGAGGCTGAGGCAGGAGCACTGCTTGAACTCTGGAGGCGGAGGCTGCAGTGAGCCGAGATCGCGCCACTGCACTCCAGCCTGGCGACAGAGCCAGACTCCGTCTCCAAAAAAAAAAAAAAAAAGTAAAGCTGTCGGTACACTGCCCCCCCAGCACTCGAGGGGGACACCACTCGGCTTCCTGGAGGGCGACGGCCCAGCCCTGGTCCACCCACGCGTGGCCGGGACCTGCGCCCCTACCCCTGTGGCCACGCCCTCCAGCCCCCGGGTCACGGCCTCAACTCTCGACCCAGCCCCCTACTTCTCTAGGCCTGCAACCGCGCAGCCCTCACCCCTCGTACCCGGGGCCTAAGCCCACTCCAGATTCTGGGTCATTCGGAGCCCCAGTGCAGCGGAAGTCCGACTCCGGGTTCACCTGGTCCTCCGGCACAAGCCCCGGCCACCAGGCGCCACGCTGGATAGCCTGCGGCCCTCGCGGGTCCTTCAGGCGCTCGCTGGGCAGCCCTGCTCGGGGTCCTCGTCCGGTTGCGCCGCGGGGTGAGGCAAGGTGTGAGGTTTCCCAGGCCCACGCACTTGCCGCGGACGGGACGAGAGGATGAAGCCGTCCTGGGCGCCGGAACTCGCTTGTGGGAACCGCCCCTCGGGAGCCGGCCTGGGCGCCGTCGGCGGGAGGGAGTGCTGGGTCGGGTGCTGGCGCAGCGCTACACAGGGTGGCGGAACCCAGAGGACCGGACGGGCCCGTTCAGGGTGGCGGCCCGGCGGGGGCGATGCCCGCCAGCAGAGACACCGACGGGAACCTTGCCCAGTTATTTTCTTTGCCTAGGGTAGTTCCTGGAACATGGTTGATGCCCAGTATTTGTCAAAAGTACGCGGAGGGCAAAGAACTTAAGTGCTCGATCGCGAAGGCACAGGCCCTTCAAAGTCTTTTGAGCTCGGAGCGATACATGAGCATGAAGGATCGTAGCTAATATGGGGGTTGATGAAGGAGGATCCTTGGCTGGAGCCCAGGCGTGCATAGGGCATGAGGAAAGCAAGTCATAATAGCCTTTCACGTGTCATTAGGAATCTGGGCAGCAAGGTGTGGTTTGGGTTACTCTGGAGTCTATTGAAGCAGCCCAGGGTGAGGAGATGAGAACTGGGGGTATTCCTGGTGTGTACTGTGATGTATGGAGAGGATGGGGACAGGGAGAATGGATCGGGGGTCAGCTGTGGCAGGTGTGACCAGAAACTTGGTGACAGGTTGAATAAAGATGGTAAAAAAAAAAAAAAAAAAAAAAATGTGTTTTGGTTTCTTGGGGGTTTTTTTGAGGGAAATCACTGAGAATGAGAAGAGTGAAAATAAACGATAACTGTCATCAATTTAAAGACCTACCTGCACATTTAACTGACTTCAGTGTCTGCCTACACAGGTATTGCTCTCTTGGAAGGTTTGTCCCCAACTCCTCATGGCTTCTCTCTCTGCAGCAATAAGAAGCCACTTCCCAATAGTTTCCTGATACCCAGTCACCTTTGGGAACTTCTGAGGAAAGTTTTTCCAGTCTCTCCAGAGACGCTTGCATCTATTCTCTTTTTGTTTTGACCCTTGACCACCACCCCCTACTCTAACCTTAACGCCTCTGATACTCAGTTCCAATCCTAACCCAAGCCCTAGTCCCTAAATTTATAACACTTTAGTCCTAGACCTGGTCTCTAGATCCTGAGCCCTTGATGTTTATCTCCTAACCTCCTAACCACAACCTCAAACCCCTAAACCTCAACCCATGAATTCTGACCTCTGATTCTCAAACCCCAGGCCCCCAACCCTGACTCCAAAAATGACAACCCATTACTTCTCCCTACGACAGAGGAGTTGTAGCAACTGAATCTGCATTAGGCCAAAGGACCCAGTGA
Source organism: Symphalangus syndactylus (assembly GCF_028878055.3). NCBI lineage: Eukaryota > Metazoa > Chordata > Mammalia > Primates > Hylobatidae > Symphalangus > Symphalangus syndactylus. The sequence continues at coordinate 112,654,270 of NC_072423.2, read as the reverse complement.
GTTAGCCAGCAAACCACTCTAAATGCGAGATATGGTAGATAACAGCAAGCCAAACAAATCTTCCTCAAAGATGAGCAACACAAGTCCCAGTCATTATGACTATACCTCTGTATCTCAACAAAGGGGCTTAAATCAGCAGGTCATCCCAGCCCCTGAAGGAAGAGAACAGTCCTTGTAAGTTGCAAAGCTCTCAGACAGAGGACATGGGTGGCTCAGTAAAGCCCCTGTTCTAGGACACAGCAAAAGAAACAACACAATAACCACCATGGCCCAGCAGATGAGGGCCACAGCCAGCATCGCCACCCCTGAGTCTGCCTTCCCAGTGTGATCATCAGGACTTCAGAAGTCCCCGCAAACCAGTTGAACAGAAGACAAGAACCCTATGTGAAACCAAATTCCAGACAACTGATACAGATGGCGTTCCAGAATCTGCAGCATCCCAGCATGCAACAAACTGCAATAAGCGACACAGATCTCTCCCCGACAGACACCTTATGAGAAGCAAGGGGAAAAAAATGCTCCAATAAAATGGAATCCCAGAATCTCTTCACCATCCCACCCTCAAACCCCTCCCCATTGCCAGGATGCTATGGCATAAGAGACAAAGGACAATTCACAGTAGTAATAAAAAACATTTACTAAACACTTAGAAACAGTACTGACCAGGTGCCTCATTCAATGCTACACTTATGTGAATTCTGTATGTATACTGTACTTAGATATAATTTGTAAAAAATTGATACTGCTAAAGCCTTGCTTAGATGGAAATTTGTAGCCTAAAATACATATATTAGAAAAGAAGAAAGACTGGAAATTCAGTAAGCCTCCATCTCAACAAGTTAGAAAAAGAGGAACAGAGCCTCAGAAACCTGTGACACATCATCAAGCATCTAATATTGCTATTATTTATTATTATTATTATTATTATTTTGAGACAGAGTCTCGCTCTGTTGCCCAGGCTGGAGTGCAATGGCGCGATCTTGGCTCACTGCAACCTCTGCCTCCTGGGTTCAAGTGATTCTCCTGCCTCAGCCTCCTGAGTAGCTGGGATTACAGGCACCTGCCACCACGCCCGGCTGATTTTTGTATTTTCAGTAGAGACGGGGTTTCACCATGCTGGCCAGGCTGGTCTCGAACTCCCGACCTCAGGTGATGGATCACCCACCTCGGCCTCCCAAAGTGCTGGGATTACAGGCGTGAGCCACTGCGCCCGGCTTTTATTATTTATTATTAACTATTGCTTTATGCAGTTGTCTTTTAAAGCATATAGGAGAATAAAAGATTTACAAACAAAATCATATATTTATACTGTCTTTAACTGTGTAGTTACCTCTACCAGTTCTCTTTATTTCCCCTTGTGGATTTAAGTGTCCTTTCACTTCAGCCTAAAGTATTCCCTTTAGTATTTCCTGTAGGGTGGATCTGCTGGAGACAAATTATTTCAGTTTTTATTAGTTTTGTTCATCGTCTTACTTTCCCCTTCATTTCTTTTTCTTTTCTTTTTTTCTTTTTTTTCTTTTTGAGGTGGAGTTTTGCTCTTGTTGCCCACACTGGAGTGCAATGGTGCAATCTTGGCTCACTGCAACCTCTGCCTCCTGGGTTCAAGCAATTCTCCTGCCTCAGCCTCCCAAGCAGCTGGGATTACAGGCATGCAACACCTCACCCAGCTAATTTTGTAATTATTTTTAGTAGAGAGGGTTTCACTATGTCGGCCAGGCTGGTCTTGAACTTCTGACCTCAGATGATCCACCTGCCTCAGCCTCCCTAAGTGCTGGGATTACAAGAGTGAGCCACCGCTCTCCTTCATTTCTGAAGGATTTTCTTTATGGATATAGAATTATTGGCTGATATTTTTTTCTGTTAGCACTTTGAATATGTTATCCTACTGCTTTCTGGCCTCCATGATTTCTGACGAGAAACTTAATCTTACTGAGGATCATTGGTACTTAATGATTTGCTTCTCTTTTGCTGCTTTCAAAATTCTCTCTTGGTCTTTGGCTTTTGATGGAGATTGTGATGTGTATAGGTGTGGATTTCTTTGAGTTTGTCCTACTTGGAGTTTGCTGAGTTGCTTGGATGCATATGTTAACATTCTTTGAAAAATTTGAGATATTTTCAGCCATTATTTCTTTGAATATCTTTCTGCCCTTTTCTTTCTTCCTTCCCCTTCCTGGACTACCATTATCTTTATGTTGTTATGCTTGATTATATCCCACAGGCTTCCAGGACTCTGTTCCTTTTTCTTTCTGCTCCTCACACTGGATAATGTCAATCTTTCTTCAAGTTCACTTGTTCTTTCTTCTGCCTGTTCAACTTTGCTATTGAGCCTTTCTAGTGAATTTGTCACTTTAGTTATCATACTTATCGCCTCAAGAAAGCTATATTTTAAAAAAGTAATTTCTTTATGATGTTCTCCACTTGTTCACACATCATTCTTATATTTTATTTCTTTAGACATAGTTTATCTCTTTGAAAAAACATGTATACATGTACGTATGTGTATTTTTTTAATAAGGCCTCGCTGTCACCCAGGCTAGAATGCAGTGGCACAATCATAGCTCATTGTAGCCTAAACCTCCTGGGCTCAAGCAATCCTCCCACCTCAGCTTCCCCAGTAGCTAGGACTACAGGCACATGCCAGCATGCCTGGTAATTTTTAATTTTTTTTGTAGAGATAAGATCTCACTATGTTGTCCAGGCTGGTCTTGAACTCCTGGCCTCAAGTGATCCTTTAATCTCAGGCCCCCAAAGTGTTGGGATTATAGCCATGAGTCACCTGCCTGGGCTGATTTAAAGTCTTTTTCTAGTGAGTCCAACATTGGAGCTTTCTTGGCAACAATCCCTATTGACCAATTTTTTTTCTTGTGTATGGGCCAGACTTTCTTGTTTCTTTGTATGTGTCATAATATTTCATTGAAAACTGGATGTTTTAAATAACATAATGTGGCAACTTTGGAAATCAGATTCTCCCCTTCCCCCAGGTTTGTTGTTGCTGCTATTCATTTGTGTAGTGATTTTTATCAATTAATTTTTTTAAGTATGTATTCTTGGTAGTATGTAACCATTGAAGACTCTGTTCCATTAGTTTAGTGGTCATCTAATGAGTGGACATAGTGTTTTTAAATACTTGGAACCAATAAGTCTTTCTGCCTTTACTGAGGTATTCTGTATATATTGAGACATGCCTTCAATGGTCAGGCAGGCAGTTTACAACTCTGCTTTAGACTTCATTTCTTGCTATTCAGAGCATTAAAGTCAGCCAAGGTGAGCACATAGGGCCTTCTAAAGATTCTCCTGAACATATTACAGACCTGCTCATGCCCTTGGTCTTCTAGATTCCTAGAAATATGCCAGAGCTTTTCAAAAGCTCCATGGACATTCTATTCTCAGCTTTTTCTTTTTCTTTTTTTTTCTTTTTTTTTTTTTTTTTGGTTATTTGTTTGTCCCAAATGTTATCACTGCTTAAGGTTGTTGCAAATTTTAAAAATTGAGGCTGTTTGTTTTTGACAGATGCCCCAGGGAAAAAGTTCTCAGTGAGAGAACTCTCAGTCAGGTTAAAACAAAACAAAACAAAAAGCCAAAAGCCAAGCCGGCTGGAGGAGGTTTCTAGGGAACTGCCAGGCAAATCAAATAACAATCATTTTCTGGAAATGGTGTTTTTGGGGACCTCCAAACCTGTTCTTCCCCTTTTAATATCTTTTCAGAGGCTGGTTTCCACCATGATTTCAGGGCTGGTTTAATTTAAGCCTACAGCAGAGTTGGGGTAGGGAGAATGGGTACAGGGCAAGTTAAAAACACCAGAAAGCTTGCTTTTCTTACTAAGATTTTAGATTTTTGTGGTCATTTGCTCACAATCTGTGTAAGAACAGAGGGAACCCATGGCACTAGTCAAGTAGTTTTGGGATGAGAAAATAGAATATCTGATATTTTTTAAAGATTCTTATTAATCAAGAGAAATGTTTGCCAGCCAGGTTTTCTGCTGAGAATCATTTATTGAAGATATAAATCAACGAGTTTGATCCAACCATTAGTAATTAAAGGGGATATATTTGAAGAGGCAACCATTGTGTTTCACTTGGCCATCTGGAGATTCAGTAGGTTTTATAATTCTTTGTGGTATGTTCAAGAGTTTCCTGCAAGAGAAGTATCTGCTTAGAGAAATCAAATTTGAGGAAGTTAAGAGAAAAGCCACCACATTGGTAACCACAACCATAGTTCAGCAGGGGAAATGCTAAACAATTATTCTCTGAATTAAGGCAGGTTAGAGACATTCTAATTTCACTGGAGAAGAAAAAAGCAGAGTGAAAGTCGGTGGAAAAGAGGGAGGCAAAGGATGGGGATGTCTGGGTGAACCTTTGGACCCCAGGAGAGCCTCTGGGAACTCCCGAGGGGGTAGAGGCAGTGGAGTTGACATGAAGCAGGGTCCTGGCAGAGGCCTGCTGGGGGATATGGGAGGCATAGAAGATGGTGTTAAAGAAGAGAGTCTAGAGGTTGACCCACTGGATTCAAGGCCCAGCCCTGCCAGTTCCTAGCTCTGTGGGTTTGGGCAAGTCACATGGCCTCTCTAGACCGCTGCTCCTTTGAATATGAAATGTAGCTAATAGCAATGCTTTCCTCATGGCAGGGCTGTGAGGAACACAGGAGAGGAGATACAGGCAAAGCATATGATGTGGCGCAGGGCACGTGTCTGGCAATTAGTGATATCGTTAGTCTTCCTGTTACAGATCTCTTGTGTGAGTGTGTGTGAGATCCTATCAAAAACAGAGTTTCTATGCTGCTTTGCTGAAGGGCTGTAGGGAGGAGCCACTATTCATTCATTCATTCATTCATTCATTCCCTTTCTCCTCACACCAGAGCCAACGATTTCAATGAGTTCAGTGTGTATATTTTTATGTTTGTGCCAAATATATATTGTGTTTATTTTTAGTTTATATAATGCTGTCATGTTACTTGTATTATTCTGTCCCTTGCTTTTCCTCTCAGTGCAGTATTTTAAGATCTATCCATATTGCTAACAGCACATCTAATTTCTTCTGAAAGCTGCATTGAAGTCTGTAAGGACTACCTTCCACAATTTACCTATTGATTTCTTGACTAGTCTCACTCAGGCTGTCCCCAAACCTGCCACCTGCCACATTGAATAACCCTGCATTAGACATACATGTCATTTTACAAGGCGATGAGAGAATCTCTTTGTGATTTCCTAGGGTTGGAAATGCTGGACCATGAGATATGAATATATTTAATTTCTTACTTTGCCTAAAAATGGTAGATTGCTTCCCACAGTGTCTGTAACTGCCTTCACTGTCACCATAGATCATAAGAGTACAGATATCTCCATGTCCAACCAGCACTGGATATACCCAGCCTTCTGATTTTTTTTTAGTATGATAGGCAAATAGGCATCTCATTGTATTTCAATTTGAATTTGCCCCGATTATTTATGAGCTTTTGAATATCCTTTATATAATTAGCCTTTATTTATTTATTTGTTTATTTATTTTTATTATTCTACTTTAAGTTTTAGGGCACATGTGCACAACATGCAGGTTTGTTACATATGTATCCATGTGCCATGTTGGTGTGCTGCACCCATTTTTGTCTTTATTCTTCTAGAATAAAACCATTTGCCTATTTATCAGTTTGCTGTCGGTTTTCTTGTTGCTTATTTGCATGTACACTCTATCTTCTAGCTTATTGCAATAGCTCCTCTAGTTCTATCAGCTGTTTACTCACTTATCCATAGTGTCTTTCATTTATCAATGATCTTAAATTCAACTGGTTATTAACTGGGAATGAAATGAAGTTTTAGAACAGAGAAAACTAACATAGTCCTAATACTTAAATTATAATCTGGAGCATAGACTGTCTCTCCATTTATTCATATGATCTTAAATATCCTTTGGTCAAGTTTTAAAGTTTTCTCCTTTGAGTTTGCTCATACATCCAGCAGAATTTCAGAACTCCCCCACCTTTTTTTTTTTTTTTTTTTCGAGACAGAGTTTTGCTCTTGTTGCCCAGGCTGGAGTGCAATGGCGCAATCTCGGCTCACTGCAACCTCTGCCTCCCAGGTTCAGGCGATTCTCTTGCCTGAGCCTCCTGAGTAGCTGAGATTACAGGCATGTGCCACTATGCCTGGCTGATTTTTGCACATTTAGTAGAGACAGGTTTCATCATGTTGGCCAGGCTGCTCTCAAACTCCTGACCTCAGGTGATCCACCTGCCCTGGCCTCCCGAAGTGCTGGGATTACAGGCGTGAGCCAGCGTGCCTGGCCCAGAACCCCCTTAATAGTGTTAATATTTGTGATTCAGCCCACGCCAGAATTGATGATTATAATATCTTTATTTTTGTCAAAGTGTCATTTAGCTAACAGACACAAAAATGGAAAGACTCAAGGAAAATAAAAATGTTCATGTAGCGGTCTCTGGGGAGGTGCTTTGCACTGGAGTGCAGCCATCTTCCAAGAAGGGATTTAGTGATAGGCTTTGTGATGGTTACTTTTATGTGTCACCTTGGCTGGGTCACAGTGCCAGATACTTGGTTGAACATTGTTCTAGATGTTTTGGTGAAGGTGTTTTTGGATGAGATTAACATTTAAATTAGTGGACTTTGGGTAAAGCAGATTGCCCTTCATAATGTGGGTAGGCCCCATCCAATCAGTTTAAGGCATTAATAGAACAAAAAAGCCTACTCCCACCCAACCACCCACCCCTGAGCAAGAAGGAATTCTGCCAGAAGACGGCCTTCAGACCTGAACTGCAATGCCAGCTCTTCCCTGGGTCCTGAGCCTGCTGGTGCACCCTGCAAATTATATTAGGGTGGATGGTTAGCAATCTCTTCTACACTTTGCAGATATATAAAATATATATAGTAGCTCAGGCTCTCTGGTATTGTGTTAAACAAGTGTCCATGACTTGTGTCTAAACTCAAAGGGAAGGAATCTCAAATTTCTGTTTTGTCAGATAGGTTTGTAGCTTCAGCTTTCTTTTAGCCTATAATTGATTCTCATGCTTGGTTGCATATACTTATTTTCTGTTTTTCTGTGTCCTTTTAAAAATCAAGTATGTCTTTGTAGGCAACACGTTGTTGGATCTTCTTTTTCTTTATCCAGTTATCCAGTCTGAGAATATCTGTCTTTTGATTCACTGAGTATAACCTATTCATATTTACTGTAATTACTGTAATTACTGTTATATTAGGATTTCTTTTCATTTAGTATTTTCCTCTTTCATCTCTCTCTCACTCACTTTCATTTAAAATTTTCTTTTCTCTTTTTTTTTTTGAGACGGAGTCTTGCTCTGTCACCCAGGCTGGAGTGCAGTGGCACGATCTCGGCTCACTGCAAGCTCCACCTCCCAGGTTCATGCCATTCTCCTGCCTCAGCCTCCCAAGTAGCTGAGACTACAGGCACGTGCCACCACGCCTGGCTAATTTTTTGTATTTTTAGTAGAGAGGGGTTTCACTGGGTTAGCCAGGATGGTCTCGATCTCCTGACCTCATGATCCACCCACCTCAGCCTCCCAAAGTGCTGGGATTATAGGCGTGAGCCACCGCGCCTGGCCTTTTTTTTTTTTTTTTTTTTTTTGAGATGGAGTCTCACTCTGTTGCCCAGGCTGGAGTGTAGTGGCATGATCTTGGCTCACTGCAACCTCTGCCCCCTTGGTTCAAGCGATCCTCCTGCCTCAGCCTCCTGAGTAGCTGGGACTACAGGTGTGCGCCACCACATCTGGCTAATTTTTGTATTTTTTATTAGAGATGGGGTTTTGCCATGTTGGTTAGGCTGGTCTTGAACTCCTGACCTCAGGTGGTCTACCAACCTCGGCCTCCCAAAGTGCTGGAATTACAGGCATGAGCCACCACACCCAGCCATTAATTATATTCTTAAGAATATAATTTTTTATCGTGTTTGAACATTTGAAAGATAATTTGGGGCTGGGTATGGTGGCTCAGGCCTGTAATCCCAGCACTTTGGGAGGCCTAGATGGGAAGATTGCTTGAGTTCAGGAGTTCGAGACCTACCTGGGAAAAATAGTGAGATGCCATCTCTACAAAAAATACAAAAATTTGGCTGGGTGCGGTGGCTCATGCCTGTAATCCCAGCACTTTGGGAGGCCGAGGTGGGTGGATCACGAGGTCAGGAGATCGAGACCATCCTGGCTAACATGGTGAAACCCTGTCTCTACTAAAAATACAAAAAATTAGCCGGGTGTGGTGGCAGGCGCCTGTAGTCCCAGCTACTCAAGAGGCTGAGGCAGGAGAATGGCGTGAACCCGGGAGGTGGAGCTTGCAGTCAGCTGAGATTGTGCCACTGCACTGCAGCCTGGGTGACAGAGCAAGACTCCATCTCAAAAAAAAAAAAAAACAAAAAAAAACCCAACAAAAATTAGCCCAGTGCAGTGGTGTGTGCTCATAGTCCCGGGTATGTGGGAGGATTGGTTGAGCACAGGAGGTAGAGGCTACATAAGCTGTGATTGCACCACTGCACTTCAGCCTGGATGACAGAGTGAGGCCAGGCAAGGAGTAAGGAAAGGGGCAAGGGGAAAGGAGGAAGGGGGAAGGGGAAAGGGGAAAGGGAAAGGGACAAAGAAAGGCAAGGAGCAAGGCAAGGCAAGAAGCAGGGAAAAGCGAAGTGAGGGGTGGGACGGGGGCAAGGCAAGGAACAAGGGGCAAGTGCCAAGGCATGGGACAGGGCAAGGAAAGACATAAGGCAGGGCATGGGGCAAGGCCAGGGGCAGGGCAAGGGCCAGGTTATGGGGCAGGTCAAGGGGGCAGGGCAGGGGGCAGGGGACAGGGCAAGGGGCAAGTCATGGGGCAGGGCAAGAGGTATGAGGCAGGGCAAGGGACAAGGCATGTGGCTGGGCAAGGCTGGGTGAGGGGCAGAACCAGGGGCAGGACCAGGGCCCAGGGCCAGGCAAGGAACAGGACTAGGGTCAAGGAATTTGCCAGGACAAGGGGCAAAGCCTGGGGTAGGACAAGGCAAAGGCAAAAAGACACGGGCAAAGGCAAAGGCAAGGCAAGGTAACAGGAAAGGAAAAAATAAAGGAAAGGAAAGTGAGGACAAATGAAAGGAGGGAGAAGAAAAGAAAGGGAAGGAAGGAAGGAAAGAAAGAAGGAAGGAGAGAAAGAAAGAATGAAAGAAGGAAAACTTGGCTGGATATAACATTCTGTGATATACATTGCTATGGTTTGAATGTGTCCCCCAAAGTTCATGTCTTGGAAAAATAATCTCCAGTGCAACAGTGTTGAGAGGTGGAACCTTTAATAACTTATTATGTCTTGAGGGCTCTGCCCTCATGAATGGATTAATGCCATTATCACAGGAATGGATTAGTTATTGTGGGAGTAGGTTTCTGATAAAATGATGAGTTTGGATCCCTTCTACTCTCTCTCTGACACACACATGTGCATGTGTGCACGAGTACATGCTTTTTGACCCTTCTGCCTTTTGCCGTGGGATAACATAGCAGGAAGGCCCTCACAAGATGCTGGCATCTTGATCAGCCTCCAGCACCACAAGCAGTAAGTCCTTCATTGTTTTATTTCTGGAATATATACTATTATTTATTCAAATATTTATTGTTTTATTTTCATCATCTTCTGGGACTCCTACTACCTAGATTTTGGCACAAGTAGCTTATTCTCCATATCTCTTTGATTTCCATATCTCCATATCATTTAGAAGGCAGTCTCTCTAATATGTAATCTACCAGCCTTGGTGGTTTGGAGGAGGAGAAAGGAGAGGTAAATGGCAAGGGTAACTGGCCAGTCCCCACCTCTTTTCATCAACTCTTTGCCCCGGTGAGGCTTTGACACTGCCCTGACACTATCCCTCAGAAATGGCCCCTGCTCTCAGGGTTGTTGCTGCTATTTTCTATAGCAAAGGGTCAGTAATTAACACTCCGAGGCTGCATGAACTAAAGCAAGGGCAGCACCCAAAAAGCTATCCTCCAGGCCTCCTTTGTATTGACACCTCTGGTCACCTTCCCTCAAGGCTGCAGCCATCCTCCTCCACCAAGCATGGATCAGTTCAAGACAGCTTTCCATCTCCCTAAGAGTGTCTCAGGTTTCCCCTTCCCCTCTTTTCCCTTTCCTTTCCCTTCTCTTTCCTCTTCCTTCCTTCCTTCTTTCTTTCCTTCCTTCCTTCCTTTCCTCCCTTCCTTCTTTCTTCCACTTCCTCTTCCTCCCTATCCCTCTTCTTTCTCCATTTTCATATCTTCTTTTCTTCTTTCTCTTCCTACTCTCTCTCTCTCCCTCCCCATCCCCCCACCCCCCCACCTCTTCTGGAATTATTAGTTTCCTCAAACTCCAATTGATTCTCTAAGGACTGATTTAGGGGAAGGTGCCAATAGCTCATTGTAGTTCATCATTATGGTTGGCTCTTAATGCAATTATATACTCATATATATGAGTACATATCTTTATTAAGCCTATATCTCATTTGAGTTCATTCAAGTGTACATCTCATTTGAGTTTCATGATAACCCAGACTGATGAGTTCTAGCTGAGTCACAGAGGTATTAACTGAAAGACTTGTGACTTTTTCTTCAACACTCTTCCCCAGACATCACATTCTGTACTTGGGATACCTGGGCTCACTACCTATACATAAGAATAACTAAAGCTGTCAGTGGTACTAGCTCTAGATCACTGAGTTTGTGCAATGAGTTCTGACTTCAGTCTGCATTCTTTTTTTTTTTTTTTTTTTTTTTTTGAGACAGAGTCTCGCTCTGGCACCCAGGCTGGAGTGCAGTGGTGTGATCTTGGCTTACTGCAAGCTCCACCTCCCGGGTTGACGCCATTCACCTGCCTCAGCCTCCCGAGTAGCTGGGACTACAGGCACCCGCCACCAAGCCTGTCTAATTTTTTTGTATTTTTAGTAGAGACGGGGTTTCACCGTGTTAGCCAGGATGGTCTGGGTCTCCTGACCTTGTGATCTGCCCGCCTCGGCCTCCCAAAGTGCTGGGATTACAGGCATGAGCCACCACGCCCGGCCCAGTTTGCATTCTTAAACTCTACAAATCCTTGGCATCCAAGATTCCTGAATTACTTTATAAAAGCAATATTAATTATATCAACAATTTCATCAGAGCCTTGGTAGAGAGATAGAATTGTGCTCTGCAGTAAAATTTTCAGGTGGTCTTCTATAGTTAACTTTTCATCCATGGCACAATTAATGTTTGCATTTGAAATAAATTAATAAAATGCATCTTTGTCTTAAATAGACTGTCGAGGTCCCAACATGATATAGGGATCTCCCCTAGAAGATTTAGGATTTTCTAGTCCAAACATGATGAAAGGAAGCTCACTGTATTTGGTTGCCGCACAATTCTTTTCTGGATCGCTCTGATTTAGGGAAAATTCTATCATTTTATACCGATGTGATATCTTCCTTACCAATCCCTCTTTCTGCATGTCCCTAAAACTCTTCTCCCCTGTTAAATATTAGTCTTTACTTTGGCACATAAGTGATTCTTAGGACACTTTGAACACCATTCTATAGATATCCTTAAATTTAAAACTACCCCTTTGAAGTTAAAAGTTTAAAATGGATATAAGACCAGAGATTTATTTGACAAGAGTCATAGACTGAGGTACAGTCCAGATATAAAAGGAGGGATTTAGCAGAATTTTTAATGAGTGAGCCCAGCTCAGCAAGAATCTGACAGAAGTAGAAATCATGTGAGATCTTTTCATAGTTACCCCAAATCATGAAAGTGTCTGAAAGTTCTTGTGATTTCTCTTTAGTGGAACTAGAGAACATTCAGGTAATGGACCGTCCCTAAGTGAGTAATATGTGTGCTGATCTGTAAGTCAGATGAGCCCTGTGAGTTTGTCATGGAGATGGTGTCAGAAGACATTGTCATAAAACTATTACTAAATTATATAACTGTCCTATTTTACCTGCTTTACCTCCTACCCTCTTTATTTTCTCTTCTACATTGATTTCTCCCAGTCTTGTTGCCACGCCTCGTAATGCAATAATGATCTCTATGGCTTCGGCTGAGTTCTTGCTTTGGACTATAACCCGGAAGTCAGGGACACAATCTCTAGACCTAGGGCTCCAGCAAGTCTTGGCCCATTCACTCTCAGAATAACTGTTCACATTTCAATTAGTGTCTTTCATTAATATCCTAGATATTGGACATGACAGGGAAGAGCAAGGGTGAAATAGATGTTCTTTAAGCTGAATTATCAGGCCAAATTACATTTCTTCCTCCAGAAGGTGTTATTTTTGGTTGGGGAGATTTGAATATGAAGTATGTATTGGAAGATGACAACGAAATAATTAGTTGTAATAAGATCTTTGAGTATGTAAGGAAATGTCCAAACTTATTAGAGAGGAACTCTGAAGTATGTAGGAGTGAATAACATGATGTCTGAGACCTGTGTTAATATACTTCATCAAAGAAAAAAGAGAAATAAAAGAATAGAGGGAGGAAATGTGGCAAAACATTACAATTTATTGAATACACATGATAGGCTTATAGGATCTATTATTGTCTCTACTTTTATGTATGTTTGAAAATGTTCATAACAAAACATTTAAAACCCTCTAAAACAGTGAGCTCTTAACTTATCTAGTTTACTTCTAAAAACAAAAAATAAAAGTGTCTTTACTTACACATTGTCCATCATACAGTTTAGTTATGTTAAGCCCTTCAAATCTGAAAGAAATTATATTTTAAAATTATTTTTGCTGTATAGTATATCATAAATTATGACTAAATTTTACTTGATAATCTTTGGCTAAGTTTGAGAAATAAACATTCTGCTAATAATGAATTCTTAACAAATATTTAAAAATTCTACTGTATGAACTTTTATTTGTCAAAGAGATTGAGTATATAAAACATACTCAGTCTACAATAAAATACAGAAATTCAAAATAGCCTTTGAAAATTCAAGTAGAAATACAGAGGATTAGAAAAAGAATGTGTCTTAAAGTTAAAATATGCATTTAATGAAAGCTGAAACATTGCTACTGACCTTACAGAAACAAAAAGGATTAAAAGAGAATACTATGAACAATTGTATGTCAATAGATTAGATATTCTGGAAGAAATGAACAAATTCCTAGAAACACACAAATTACCAAAACTTAATAAGAAATAAAAAGTCTCAACAGACCTACGACAAGTAAAGATACTGAATCAGTAATAAAAAATGTCCCGACAAACACCAGATGGCTTTAGTACTGAATTCTACCAAATTTTTTTTTTTTTTTTTTTTTGAGACAGAGTTTTGCTCTTGTTGCCCAGGCTGGAGTGCAGTGGCGCGATCTCGGCTCACTGCAACCTCTGCCCCCTGGGCTCAAGCAATTCTTCTGCCTCAGCCTCCCGACTAGCTGGGATTACAGGCATGCGCCACCAGGCAAAGCTAATTTTTTGTATTTTTAGTAGAGACTGGGTTTCATCATGTAGGCCAGGCTGGTCTTGAACTCCTGACCTCAGGTGATCCACCTGCTTCGGCCTCCCAAAGTGCAGGGATTACAGGCATGAGCCACTGCACCTGGCCTACCAAATATTTTTAAAAGATTTAATACCAATCTTTCTTAAACTCTTCCAAACAGTACAAGAGGAGGGAACACTTGCTACTTCATTCTATGAGGACAGCATTACCATGTTATCAAAGACAGACAAAGACATCACATAAAAGAAAACTATAGACCAATATCCCTTATGAATATAGATGCAAAGATTCTCAGAAAAATACCAACAAATTGAATCCAACGACATATTAAAAGGATTATACACCACGAAAAAATGGGCTTTATCCCAAGAATTCAGAGTGGTTCAAAAAAAAATCAGCCAATTTAATAATATCACATTAATAGAATGACAGAAAAACGTTGCATGATAATATCAATTGATTCAAAACATACACACATAATATTCAACAAAATCCAACACCGTTTCATAATAAAACACCCAGAAAACTAGGAATAGAAGAGAACTTCTTCAACGTGATAAAGAACACTTATGAAAAACCCATAGCTAACATCGTACTCAATGGTGAAAGACTGAAAGACCCGTCTAAGATCAGGAATAAGACACGAATACCTGCTTTCACCACTGAGATTCAACGTTGGACTGGAAATTCTAGGCAGAGCAATTAGGCAAGAAAAAGAAATAAAAGGCATCCAAATTGGAAAGGAAGAAGTAAAATGATCTCTATTCAAAGATGATATGATTCTATATGTAGAAAATCCCAAAGAATTAATATAAAAAATGACTAAAGCTAATAAATTCAGCAAGTTGCAGAGTACAAGATTAACACACAAAAATCAGTTGTGTTTCTATAACTATAAATCAGCAATGAACAATTTGAAAATAAAATTAAGAAAACAATTCAGTTTACAACAGCATCCAAAAAAGAAAATACTTAGTAATAATCCTGGAGGTGAAAGACTTGTACACTGAAAACCACAAAACTGAAACTGCTGAAAATAAATAAAGAAGGCCTAAATAAATGAACGACATCCCATGCTCACTGATTGGAAGAATTTAAGATGACAATACTTCCCAAAGCAATCTACAGATTCAATGCAATCCCTATCGAAATTCCAGCGGCCTTTATATTTTGTGGAATAGAAAAACCAATCTTGAAATTCATATAGAATTGCAAAGGTCCCTGAGTAGCCAAAATCATCTTGAAAAGGAAACAAAATTGGAAAACTCCAAATGTCCAATTTCAAAAACTTACTGCATAGACACTACAATAATCTTGCAGTCTCAGCTACTTGGGAGGCTGAGGCAGGAGGATTGTGCGGGCCCGGGAGTTCAATACTGCAGTGAGCTATGACCACACCACTGCTCTCCAACCTGGGAGGCACAGTAAGACCCTGTCTCCAAAAAAAAAAAAAAAAAAAAAAAGTATAATAATCAGTGGTACTGGTACTGGTATTAGGATATAAATACAGAACAAAATAAAAGAATCAAGGATCCAAAAATAAACTCATATATCTATGGCCAATTGATTTTCAACAAGGGTACCAAGGCCATTCAATGGGGGGAAAGGATAGTTTCTTCAACAAATAAAGCTGGGACAACTGGATAACCACATGCAAAAGAATAACATTAGACAGGACGGGCATGGTGGCTCACGCCTTTAATCCCAGCACTTTGGGAGGCCGAGTCGGGCAGATGACCTGAGGTCAGGAATTTGAGACCAGCCTGGCCAACATGGTGAAACCCCATCTCTATTAAAAATACAAAAATTACCCAGGCTTGGTGGTGGGTACCTGTAATCCCAGCCACTGGGGATGCTGAGGCAGGAGAATTGCTTGAACCCAGGAGGTGGAGGTCGCAGTGAACCAAGATCATGCCACTTCACTCCAGCCTGGGTGACAAAGCGAGATCCTGTCTCAAAAAGAAAAAAAAAAAGTTAGACCTCTATCTCACACCATATATAAAATTTAATTCAAAAATGGATCAATGGGGCCGGGCGTGGTGGCTCAGTCTTGTAATCCCAGCACTTTGGGAGGCTGAGGAGGATGGATTATCTGAGGTCAGGAGTTTGAGACCACTCTGACCAACATGGTGAAACTTCGTCTTTACCAAAAATACAAAAATTAGCCAGGCATGGTGGCACGTGCCTGTAATCCCAGCTACTCCAGAGGCTGGGGCAGGAGAATCGCTTGAACCAGGGAGGCAGAGGTTTCAGTGAGCCAAGACATGCCACTGCACTCCAGCCTGGGCGACAGAGACTCCATCTCAAAGAAAAAAATAAATAAATAAAAGAAAGAAAAAGAAACATAAGCAGATGAGCAGGTGGGGAAAGAAGGAGAGAGAGAGAGACAGAGAGAAAAGAAGTGAGCAAATGGATAGTTAGAGCTCCACAGAATAGTAATAGTAGAGATGAAATATTAAGAAGTTTGGTTTTGTTTTTGTTTTGTTTTGCTATGGAGTCTCACTCTCTTGCCCAAGCTGGAGTGCAGTGGCACCATCTCGGCTCACTGCAACCTCCGCCTCCCAGGTTCAAGAGATTCTTCTGCCTCAGCCTCCCAAGTAGCTCGGATTACAGGCGTGTGCCACCATGCCCAGCTAATTTTTGTATTTTTAGTAGAGACGGGGTTTCACCAGTTGGTCAGGCTGATCTCGAACCCTGACCTCATGATCTGCCCGCCTCGGCCTCCCAAAGTTCTGGGATTACAGGCGTGAGCCACCGTGACTGGCCTTGAAGTTTTGTTTTTTTATAAAGGTAAGAGTGATGTTTGATTATATGTTTCTATTGAAGGATTTTTTCCCTCAGTGAATCAATGCTTGACTAACATTAAAGACTAAATAATGAAAAATGACAAATGAAAATAGTTTCTAAAAAGGATTTTTTAAATCTACAGAAGGATCTGTGATAAAGAGAGAAGCCAGGATAACAGCACTCAAATAAGAGAAAAGGAGTTAAGAAAAATAAACAAACAATAAAAGTGGGCAGGAATCTGAAACAGAAAAACTGAAGACTAACAAAATAGGCAATAATCATTAAGTGAAAGATAACGACTCACTACATAAGCTTAATTTCCAAAGGGATTGATTTAGTATTTGGTGCTTCAAAAAAATGATATTCCCATTCCTGTGTCCATGAGTTCTCATTGTTCAATTCCCACCTATGAGTGAGAACATGCGGTGTTTGGTTTTTTGTCCTTGCAATAGTTTACTGAGAATGATGTTTTCCAGTTTCGTCCATGTCCCTACAAAGGACATGAACTCATCATTTTTTATGGCTGAATAGTATTCCATGGTGTATATGTAACATCACACTCCGGGGACTGTTGTGGGGTGCGGGGAGCGGGGAGGGACAGCATTAGGAGATATACTTAATGCTAAATGACGAGTTAATGGGTGCAGCAAAACAACATGGCACATGGATACATATGTAACAAACCTGCACATTGTGCACATGTACCCTAAAACCTAAAGTATAATAAAAAAAATGGGGTTTTGAGATAATAGTAATTTTGCTAATCTTTAGCTTATTCCATTTTATGCCTATATTGTGATTTGATTCTCTCTTCCCCTCTTCATTTAGTTCTTTCATTTTCTTTCAAGCTTCATTCCCATTTGCCCCATGCTACCAGCTCTTTCTTCTCCTGGAATATTGCCTGCTCCACCGTGGACAGACTCTTAGTTATCCTTCACAATACACCTCCAGTCCCACCTCCTCTGTGAACCTTTCCCACTGCCTCATTTATCCATTCTTCTCACTAATTTGTTCTCTCCCTTTTGCGTCCACATATCCTACTGATAGTATCAATAAAGCTGATATTCCACTGAAAAAAAAGATAGATATATATTATATATGTGTCATAATATACATATATGTCAATTATATACAATGCATACATATATTATATAAAAGTGTACTTCTCTAAAACAGTAGGTCTTTGAACACAGATATGAGCTGAGATGATTAGAAAGAGTAGACTGCTTAAGAGGAAAAGCACAATGCAGTGTAAATACAGCTCAGAAGAAGCCTGGATGGATTTATTATCATCCATTGGCCTCTGAACTTGATTAAAAATTGAGGAAACAGTCTCCCTAAAATCCATGTACACTCTTACTCTCTAAACTTTGACAATTTTTTTTTTGCATGAGCAACGCAGCACTGCCACTTTGGCATTACTCTGACATGGCACTTTTCATGTTGCAATATTTTAGAGTCTGTTAGAGCTTAGAGAAGATGACAAGGTCACATTTTGGATGTGTGATGGGATAAAGGTGATCATAAAAGTCAAGTATGAGTGGAAATGTCTCAGCTTTATATGCTATACGAAAATAAGGCCAGTAACTCCAACATTACTGTCAAGTGTTAAGTTTGCTTTCTTCTCTTAAGAACTTCATAGCCAGTGATTTCATGGTGTTCAACATACAGTGATAGGCTCAGACTCAGCAGTGACGGACACTTTCTCAGGCCCACTAATCCTTAACTGAAGACGATACAAATGGGACTGTAAGCCTGTTCATGAGCATTCAAGCGAATTATTGTCTCAGTGAAAAAAAATACATCAGGCTCATCCAGCCAGGGCCCAGAGGGAAGGTGGTAGATGCACATATATTAAATATAATTCATGTGATAATTGCTTTGATGATCTCATGTAACTATAGTCATGCATCACTTAATGATGGGGATACATTCTGAGAAATGCGTCATTAGGCGATTTCATCGTTGTGTGAACATCATAGTTACACAATCCTAGATGGTATAGCGTACTACGGTTATAGCGTATGGCTCTTAGACTACAAACCTGTATAGCACGTTACTGTACTGAGTACTGTAGGCAATTGTGACACGAGGTAAGTATTTCTGTACCTAAACATATCTAAACATAAAAAAGGTACAGCATAAATATGGTATAAAAGATAAAAATTGTACCACTTGTATAGGGCACTTATCACGAATAGAGCTTGCAGGACTGGAAGTTGGTCTGGGCGGGTCAGTGAGTGAGTGGTGGGTGAATGTGAAGGCCTGGGACATTACTGTACACTCTTGTAAATTTAACACTGAACACTGAGGCTACACTAATTTAAAATTTTTTCTTCAATGATAAAGTAACCTTAACTTACTTTAACTTTTTACTTTATAAACTTTTAAAAATGTTTTGTCTACTTTGTAATAACAGTAAGCTTAAAACACAAACACATTGTATGACTGTACAAAAATATTTTCTTGATATCCTTATATATAAGCTTTTTTCTATTTATTTTTTATTTTTTTACTTTTTAAACTTTTGTTAAAATCTAAGACACAAGGCCAGGTGCGGTGGCCCACGCCTGTAATCCCAGCACTTTGGGAGGCCGAGGTGGGCGGATCACCAGAGGTCAGGAGTTCGAGACCAGCCTGACCAACATGGTGAAACCCCATCTCTACTAAAAATACAAAAATTAGCCAGGCATGGCGGCAGGCACCTGTAATCCCAGCTACTCGGGAGGCTGAGGCAGGAGAATTGTTTGAACCCGGGAGGCAGAGGTTGCAGTGAACTGAGATTGCACCACTGCACTCCAGCCTGGGCAACAGAGTTAAACTCTATCTCAAAAAAACAAAAACAAAACCAGAAACAACAACAAAAAAAACTGAGACACAGGCATATTAGCTTAGGCCTATATGAGGTCAGCATCATTAAGATGTCACTTAGCAAAAAGAGTTTTCAGCTCCATTATAATATTATGGGACCATTGTCATATATGTGATTCATCGTGGACTGAAACGTTATGCTGTGCATGACAGTATTAAAATATCTTGAGATGTGTGTGCTATAATGTTTATTTTGCAGATTACAATGATAAAAGTACTTTTATCAGCAAGAATAGGTAGATAAATTCAGACAGCATTTTGGCTGGAAGACATAGGAAGCTATATAGCTAAGGCTGATCAAGAGGAAGCGCCTTGATCACAACTGCAATTCCAGGAAACAACTCTTTGTCTTCATTGGAGAACCCAGTTGGCATCTTTTCCAACATTTCCTCTTGCATGAAATATATGAATACTCATCTAACTGACCTCTGCTGCTAGGACTGTGGCTCAGGGGTGACAGTCTCTCTGTGTGTGGTCAGGAGCAGTTAAACTCTGGGTTATAACTTTGGGAACCTCTGACCTCATCTCTTTCCAGAGCTGTGATTATTATGTCATCTGCAGCAGTAATGACAGTGGCTAAAGGGACATCATGCTAATTCTCTAAAAACATTTCATCTAAGGTATTAGTTATTGTAAACAACTACTAGTGGTTAATGAAAATATCCAAAGAGACTGTCAAAAGTAATTAGAGGAGAAACTTTCCAGCAATTTCCAGAGTGATGGGAAGCAGATATCCTCAGATGCAATAAATGAGTGTAGAGAATTGAATTCTACTTTCCAGATAGGATTATGGTTCCTTTGAGGGATAAATTTCCCTGAATGTGTGATTCTACATACTTCCTCACAAATCTTATCACAAATCTTAAATACCCAGACATTTATGATAGAAACAGTGAAATAGAAACACAAGAAAGAGTGGAACTTCCCGGTGAAGATTCTTACTAACAAAAGAAAATTTTTAAAAAGAGTAGAACTGCCAAGGAGATAGAAATACATAAGGACCTTTCTCCCACCAATGCCATCTTAACAAAGAGGAAATGCTGATTTTGTCCAAAACTATTAAGACAGACTTTAATATAACACTATAGGAGTAACTCCTGAATTAAGCATGAAGGAAGTTTTTGAGGGATTGATGGCTATAGTAGCCTCGTTGAAACTGTGGTTTTGGAGAAGTCAAGGAAGTGGAGGCAAACCTTGTTATGTAAGAAACTCTATTAAATCTTCTAAAAGTAGAAAGAGAGGATTTTTAGCATTTATCATATCCTGTGGTACACATACATCATACTGTGTCACCCAGAGAACTTTCTACTTCCTATCCATGAGATTCAATTAGCATGATGTTCTCAGTATAGTAAAATGTCAAAATGATCAGGATCCCTTCAGATACATTGTAACATAGTACAGAAAAGTTGCCATCATCTGTGGAGAGAAACATGAATTGCTTTCTTATCTAGGTAAATGAAAATCGCTTTTGATCATCTTTGCTGATAAAGATGAAAAAGAACACATTCTTCAGATAAATGGGTACATACCACCTGCCAGAGCCTGTTGATCTAGTCCTGTAAGGTTAACAGTTAACACAATATGCACAGCAGCTGCTTATGAAACAACCACAGGGTTAGGGTTAGGGTAGTTGACTCTCATCTGCCCTGATCCATCTTGTTTTTGCAGTAGCCATTCTTGGGCTATGATGGGTCCTATACCCCCTTTATCTTCATGGCTGCAATTTTACCTGAGTGAAGTATGACTCTGCTTTACACTATTTTGATCAGTCAAGGCAGTTTTGGGAATAATCACTTACTTCTACTTACTGTAATGAATTTTACTTTATGGGTCATACAACCAGTATGTGTGCTCTGCCAGCTGCCAGGTATATCCATCATAATTTTATAATTATAGACCAGGGAGCTGACAATAGGGTAAGTTTGCAGAACCGCTGGATCCAACAGAAGATGGACTTGGGGCCGGGCGTGGTGGCTCACGCCTGTAATCCCAGCACTTTGGGAGGCTGAGGCAGGCAGGTCACTTGAGGTTTAGGAGCTCAAGGCCAGCCTGGCTAGCATGGTGAAACCCATCTCTACTAAAAATACAAAAAAATTATCCAGGCATTGTGGCACATGCCTGTAGTCCCAGCTACCTAGGAGGCTGAGGCAGGAAAATGGCTTTAATCCGGGAGGCGGAGGTTGCAGTGAGCCGAGATCGTGCCACCGCACTCCAGCCTGGACAGAGCAAGACCCTGTCTCAAGAAAGAAAAGAAAGGGATGGACTTGGGCCATGTGTCCTCTGGTCCCCACATGCCCAATTTAACATTTTTATCATCCTAGTATCAGAGTGAACTCATTATCTATATCCAATAGTCCTCAATAAATCTAGTCATATTCCCTTCCCTAGTGTTTATTACTTGGGTCCGTGGCCAGAGGTCCCACTGCAAAGACTAGGTAGATACAAGTTTTCTATACTTGCAGAGGTTCTGTTGCTTTCATTCTCAATGACACTCAGGTCCCCATTCAAACAATGGGTGCTATGTGCAAGAACTAGTTCAGATATCAAAATTGTGGGAAGGCTCATAATTTTCTGCTTGGTGGCTGACATGAATCTTCTGTATGCCTGATCTTTGTCATTTCTGGTCATAGAAGCTGAGCAATATCATCACTGGCTGCCCATCCAGTCTCATCCCTAGGAACAAGATCTATTTGCCTTTAGCAACAAATCTTTGTGGATCAAGGCCCCCCAGTTTGCAAAGCCAGCCTTTACTTGGAAGATGGTCCTGAAAAACAAAAGTGTGGAAGTGGGGAAATGAGACAAGGAAGGTAGAAAAGCCATCCAAGGTGGCGTTAATGAGCAGGTTTCTGCTCACTCCCACTTGGGGAATCACTGAGAAATGCTATGAAACGAACTCGGAATCCTCCCAGTTGAGTATGTAAAGCTGCAACATTTGTCCATCAACTCCCATGCCCCAGGGTTTGACTTTTACCCCCACAGCCCTGGTCCCTGCCTGTGTTTGAACAAGTAAGCTCATGAGATACCACAGAAAGCCTCAGGCAGAGAATAGATGCCCAGACGTGAGATATTATGAAGATGATAACACACGCGAAGCCGTCCTGCCCTACAGCTGCAGGAGAACTCAGGTGGGCCAAGGGAGCACCAAGGGGTCACCAGCAGTGTCTGACACACATCTCAGTGAAATCTAGTGAATGAATCGAGCTTCCGTCCCCAGGACAATCAGTGGAACCACTCTATTCCTCTTCATTGAGGACCTGAGAAACTTGCCAAGTTGCTTATAAATGTGTTCAAAGCACAGAGCAAGTTCAGAGAATCATATTTTCTCTAAATCCTTATTCATTTCAAGAAAAGGCATTTTCTTATTAGAAGACATTTAACCGGGGTCTTTAAGATTTCAAGATCATAAATATCAGCCATGGGCATCCTACACTCATGTGGTTTGAGAGTTGCTGATTTACTCTCACTAGGAGAATGTGGCTAACTAGATTGAGAGCCACTGAGACACCTAATTGTGGGGAGAAATTATGGATTTTCCTAAATGAAAGAAAATAGTCATGAAGTAGAAATACACTCTTTTTTTTTTTTTTTTTTTTTTTTGAGACAGAATCTCACTCTGTCGCCCAGGCTGGAGTGCAGTGGCACCATCGTAGCTCACTGCAATCTCCGCCTCCTGGGTTCAAGCAATTCTCCTGCCTCACCCTACTGAGTAGCTGGAATTACAGGGGCCCACCACCACGCCCAGCTAATTTTTGTATTTTTAGTTGAGACAGGGTTTCACCATGTTGGCCAGGCTGGTCTTGAACTCCTGACCTCAAGTGCTCTGCCCACCTCGGCCTCCCAAAGTGCTGGGATTACAGGCATGAGCCACCGCGCCCGGCCTGAAATACACTTTTTCAAAGGCTGATTTTTTTTATAATCATGGGTACTTACAAAGAACAATTTGAATACCAATTTACAATGAATGGGAAGAGTTTTCCACCAGAAAAATAGTGAAATTAAACTTAGATGAATAGATGCTATTTGGTGGAATGTGGCAAAAACGTGTTTATCCTTCACATAGAGGTGTCAATCCTCTTTGCATCTGGATGGGATCTTTTGAGGACCCACTACCCATGGGCTGACACACTTGCAAGACATCAAGTCCTGTGGGTGACTGCTGGGCCGTGGTGGTTAAGGCGTGGTTGTGTCTCCACTGTTTTTCATCCCACTTGCATATAGTAGGCTCTGAGGCCACAAAGAACAGTGGAGCCACATCAGACTCCTGTGCCAGTGGCAGATAAACTTCATGTGTTAGCTCTGGATTTAGGCAATTTATCTTAATGAAAAATTGTGATGGTTGCTGTTCCAGAAACTGGAATAACCTTCATTGATATGGAAAATATCAACCTTCAACCTAAATAATGACTTTGGCAGAGATTCAGTAAGGCCCTTGTGATCACCATGTGCAGAAGAGAGCAAGGGAAACATCAGATTTCTTCCTATTAGACTGGAATGATTGTGCCTGAGCTATGATGTGATTTTTCTGTTATTTTGCAGGTTTATATTTATTGTCATGATCTAGTCAGCAGAATATATTTCTCTTTTCTTAAATTACGGATCTGCAAACCTTCAGCAATGTTTAAATTTTTCATGTAAACAGAATGGGTTTTTGAAATACAGCTCTTTCAGAAAAAAAAAAAAAAAGAAATACAGCTCTTTCAAAATCATGGTGGAGACTTACATAGAAAGTAAATTTGAATATGAAGTTTATTCAAGAGGCATCCTGATGTCAAAGGCATTTGACTGTGCATTGTTTTATTAGTTACACTGCTACATACAAACCACCCCCAAAACTTTACAGCTTTAAATAAACCATTTATTTGCTCATTTTTTTGTGGGTTGGCAATTTGGGCCTGGCTCAGTCAGGCTGTTCTTCTAATCCGTTTCTGACTTAGCTGCATCTCAGCTGGGCTCATGCACGCATCTGCAGCCAAGCGGCAGGTCACTCGGGTGCTGCTCATCTCGAATGGCATCACTTACATAGCTGGAGGATGATGATGGTCCACTTGTATGACAGGAGTAATGAGACTGTGCATCTCTGCCATCCAACGGGCTAGCCCAGGATTGCTTGGCATGGGCATGGTTCCCAGAGAGAGAGGGGAAGCATGCCTGTCCTCTTGAGGCATAGGCTCTAAGATGGCACAGTGACATCTTGGGGGCTCTGTATTGGCCAAAGGAAGTCACAAATCCAGACGTGATTCAAGAAGTAGAGAAGTAGGACTCATCTTGGGAGGAGCTACAAAGTCTCACTGTAAAGGACCACACACACCAGGAGGTATGGGAAATTGTACCCATTTTTGCAAGCTACTCCAAGTCTAGATTTTTCTCTTTCTCTCCCTAGAAACAACTACCCATGAGCATTCAAATTTGTATCAATTGTCTGTAATTAAGCCCTCTCCTAATTTGCTTATCTTCCCCCAGAACAAGAAAAATCTATTCTCGGTGCCGGGCGCGGTGGCTCACGCTTGTAATCCCAGCACTTTGGGAGGCCGAGGCGGGCGGATCACGAGGTCAGGAGATCGAGACCACGGTGAAACCCCGTCTCTACTAAAAATACAAAAAATTAGCCGGGCATGGTGGCGGGCGCCTGTAGTCTCAGCTACCTGGAGAGGCTGAGGCAGGAGAATGGCGTGAACCCAGGAGGCGGAGCTTGGCAGTGAGCCGAGATTGCGCCACTGCACTCCAGCCTGGGCGACAGAGCGAGACTCCGTCTCAAAAAAAAAAAAAAAAAAGAAAAGAAAAATCTATTCTCTTTATTAAGATATTCAGTGTCAATTGTCACTTGAGAAAGCTCCTTGGAGGCCTCCTCTGTAACTCTATGGGTTTATCAAACATTTATCTGAAAAATGTAACTCTGTTCAGAAAAAGGCAGATGGTAGTTTGGGATTGTCCAGAAATACATATTATGTATTTTTTGATATTGTATTTCTTTCTATTGAGAAAACTATTCTATAATTCTACTATATTTTTCCTCATGAAAGGGTGGGAAAATATAAAACACAACTAAATCTCTTCCAACTCATGTAGCTGGATCTTTGTGACTTCAACTTCATTTATGTTGGATGTGACTCATGTTTATCTAGCCCTTTGGAATATTGCTTTGGGGACAAATGAGCATGTTTAGAATATGTCTGAAATTCATGTAAGCTCAAGAGAAATTTTTTTTTCTATCTTTGCCAGTGTTGTGGAAATATATAATTAAAAACAAAATATTCTCCCAACTCAGAAAACCTCTTCACAAAGGTAAAAGAAATAAAATAGTTTCATTTTTATTTTTAATTTAATTTTTTGAGACAGGGTTTCACTCTATCACCCAGGCTGGAGTACAGTGGCACCATCTTGGCTCACCACAACGTTCGCCTCCTGGATTCAGGCAATTCTCGTGCCTCAGACTCCCAAGTAGCTGGGATTACAGGCATGTACCACCAGACCTGGCTAAGTTTTGTATTCTTTAGTACAGAGAGGGTTTTGCCATATTGGCCAGACTGGTTTCAAACTCCTGGCCTCAAGCGATCCTCCTACTTCAGCTTCCCAAAGTGCTGGGATTACCAGCGTGAGGCCCAACACCCAGCTGAGAAATAAAATAGTTTTAATAAGCACCCAATCAGAATGTGATGTGCATCACAGGTGATCCACTAAGAGATTGCAGAGACAGGAAGAAATCTCACCCTTTCATATAGCCAAGCAGATACTATCTGTTTCATGCATGTTCTCAAAAATAAACAATAATTAGTCCTTAATTAGTCTTCAAGTAAGAGAACTTGATAGCACCATTTATTGCACATAGTTCAGCCTAAATTCACCTGGTATGGGGTGTCCATCTGTGTTAGTAGTGGTTTTATACAAAAGCAAAATAAACTTTGATCTTTATGACAGGAGGTAGTTTTGCAACCGGGAGCAAGGCACCCAGTGAAGTTAGACTCCTACTCCTGATGGAAACCGGGAGATAGGGATGCTCTTATATTTCACTGAAACATAAACATCAAGGGAGATAGTGCCCCTACAGCTCCTAGGTCTTTGAGAAAGACATCCCTGGGTCATAAAGTTGGCAAGAAGCTTATTTAGCTTCTTAGAAGCTTTTCTTTTCTTTTTTTTTTTTTTTGAGACAGGATCTCACTGTGTCACCTAGGCTGGAGTGCAGTGGCGTAAGCATGGCTTACTGCATCCTTGACCTCCCAAGCTCGATTGATCCTTCTCCCAAGCTCAATTGATCCTTCTGCCTCAGCCTCCTGAGTAGCTGAGACTACAGGTGTGCACCACCACACTCAGCTAATTTTTGTATTTTTTGTAGAGACGGAGTCTCCCTGTTGCCCAGGCTGGTCTCAAACTCCTGGGCTCAAGCGATCCACCTGCCTCAGTCTCTCAAAGTGCTGGGATTATAGGTGTGAGCCACTGTACTCAGCCTACATGCATTTCGAGACAGAAAAAGAACTTACAGTGACAAATTTTCTAAAGTAAATGCTCTAAGAAAAGGGAAGGGAGGGAAATCTCTTCCCTTATTTTCAACCAGAAGTAAGCCTCATTTTAAATTTGTGTTTGGCCTTACATCAAGCAAGAGCTCTTCTGTGTTAGCCATGGTTGCTAGTAACCATGTTTAGAGAACTCGTAATTCTCATCAGCTTAGAATTTATTCATCCATCCCATCATTCATCAGGTTATAATTAAATCACATGCACCAGAAACAAGCCTGGACTATGTTTATTTAGAAGTGAATCAGAGGGGCAGATTCCTTTCATCAAAGAAATTATATTCCATAGAAGGAAACAGACAATAAGCAAATAAATAAATAAATTTACTTAATAATTTATTTACAATCTAATTACAGGGGCTGTTGAGGGTAATGACAAATAAAGTAGCGTGAAGGACCAAGCTGGATGGGAAGCATTATTTTAGGACGAGCTTTATGTGGCGATGGTGTTTGAGCTGGGCCGTGAAGGGGGTGATGAAGGACTACAGAGAAGATGAGGGCAGTTAGCTTCATTAGCAAAGAGAAATCCAGAAAAACACTGAGATTTCTGGCTGAATGAGGGAATAAATGTTAGTGGCCTTTACGGTGAGTGGGAACACAGGGAGAATGTATGTTTGTGGGAGCGGAGATAATTCTGTTTCAAACATGCAAAACCTCAGCTGCCTTTTAAACACAAAAGTGCAGATGCTAAGAAGACAGTTATACAGTTTTTAACTCACATATAGTGTGAGGGAGGGAAGGGTATACAGATAGATATGGGAGTCGTCAGTATATAGACCTCATTGAAACCAGGGATCCAGACTTCCTTTTCTGGCTATTGGAGTGATTTGTGGAAAACTCGTGCTCCCATGAAAAACAGATTAAGAAGGAAATAAGATTTTAAAAAATTAATCTGTATGAAACCTTCAGAGAGCTGCCTAGGCAACATGGATTTGAGTGGGCAGATGGCAAAAGGAAGTGAACTGGCGTGGTGAGCCAGAATTCGTTATCTGATTTTTGCCTGTGGGCATCTGGCTGTTAATAGCACAAAGGAGCCTGCAAACCCGGGCACAAGGAGGTCTAAGTAGAGTTGCTGCTGAGAGACCAAGAGGTGAACAAAACGAAGTGACAAAATTGGAATGTGTGATGGCAAGCAGTCAGGATTTGTGTGGCCAATATCCCAGGGAAAGGAGGTAGAAGGATGAGACCCTAACACCTGGTTTGGTTTCTCCTTCCACTTCAGGCATTTGTCAGATTCTTGGACTGCATTGAGTAGGGGAATAAGAAGTTGGGCAGAAATCCCCTAACATATGTCCTGGTTTCTCAGGGCTAAAGAGGAAAACACTGAATTTCAAGGCCCAACCAAGTCAAGGGCCCCTTAGTAAATACACTACACTTTGGGTTGGGTGACCTCAAGGTGCACACCTGAGGTAACATCAAGGTGATTCAGAAGTAGATCTTAAATGTAGCTCAATCTTGGCTGGGCACGGTGCTTCACGCCTGTAATCTCAGCACTTTGGGAGGCCAAGGCGTGTGGATCCCTTGAGGTCAGGAGTTCGAGACCAGCCTGACCAATATGGTGAAACCTCATCTCTGCCAAAATTACAAAAATTAGCTGGGCATGGTGGCAGGCACCTGTAATCCCAGCTATTCAGGAGGCTGAGGCAGGAGAATTGCTTGAACCCAGGAAGCGGAGGTTGCAGTGAGCCAAGATCGCACTACTGCAGTCCAGTCTGGGTGACATAGCGAGACTCTGTCTCAAAAAAAAAAAAAAAAAAAGTGCAATCTTAAAATGCTGCAAATTGGTCTCCTGTCATCTCAGTGCCTTGTCTGATTAACATAATTTACCCCAGTCTTGATAAAAAAGTGAATAAATTAATCACGTACATAGATCAGTGGAGCATAATGGAGAATCCAGAAACAGATCAACATATATATAATCACTTAATTTTAAGCAAGAGGTCAAAGAAATATAATAAAGAATGGTCTTGAGAGTCACAGGATGAGAAAAGAAAAAAAAAGAATGGGCTTTTCAATACATGGTGCGTGTCCATTGGCTATCCCTACAGAAAAAGTAATTCACAGTAATCACAGGTTTACATATGAAATGTGAAAAGAATAAAGATTCAAGCAATAAGTGATTTTGTGGTGGGCAAATGTATCTGAAAAAGGAAACACAGTCCATTAAAGAACAAAATTGATATATTGGATTTCATTAAAGAACTTTATCAAAAGCCACCACAGAGGAGTACAGGGGAATTTGGGAGGAGAGGCAGGAAATGGAACTGTTCTATACCTCAAATACGGTATCATTACACAACCATAGGGTTAACTAGGTTAATTCACAATATTCTCCGCCAGAGAAATGCTGGCCATATTCAGGGAGGAGGGGAATTATACCACAAAGGAGCTACAGGGCCTGTTCAGCATGTGCCAGCAAGACTGGAAGTTGAATATTCAGTGTGTCGCAATTCTCTGGGCCTTAGTGTTTTCTTCTTTTAGGAGGGAAACAGAACAGAAATGTCTTCATTGGTAACTTTGAGGATTTAGTACTTGGAACAATGGCAGTAAGGTAGGAAGTGTCCAAAGTATGTTAAAGTTCCTGGGCATCTGGTGGGTGAAGAAAGGAAAAAGTCATGAGCAATGAGTTATCTTTCTTTGTGCAGGTCCAGGGAAATCTCTGGCCCCACCATGGGCCCACAGTTCTACTTTTTTTTTTTTTTTGAGACGGAGTCTCACTCTGTTGCCCAGGCTGGAGTGCAGTGGCACAATCTCAGCTCCCTGCAACCTCCGCCTCCTGGGTTCAAGCAATTCTCCTGCCTCAGCCTCCCAAGTAGCTGGGACTACAGGCGTGCACCACCACACCCAGCTACTCTTTGTATTTTTAGTAGAGATGGGGTTTCACCATATTGGCCAGGCTGGTCTCGAACTCCTGACCTCATGATCTACCTGTCTCAGCCTCCCAAAGTGCTGGGATTACAGGCATGAGCCACTGTGCCTGGCCCCCAGTTCTGCTGTTAGACCACCATGGCTCTGGTGCTTCCCTTACCGCCTGGGTTTGTATCGAGTGCCCCAGTGTGCATGGCAGATGCCATGCGAGTCATCTCCTTCTCATGTGCCTGTCACCTCACCCAAGACAATGGCTCTGAATCTGTGAAGACCTGTTCTAGCCATGTACCTTCTGAGTGCACCCTGAGGCCTCCAAACACAAGATTATTCAATGAGCGCATGAAGTTCCATTTTCACAGCCCTTCATGCAGCTTCTAAAGTCAATGCACGCAAAGCGATGTCCTCCTCTCCCGACAGACTCATGTTTTTTGCTGGGTTCCTGGTCTTCAAGAATGTCTCATCACCTTGCCTTCTATCTGCCCAGCCTAGACACCTCTGTCCATGGACCTCTCTGTGGCCCCCATGTCCTGCATGAAAGCACTGGAACTTATAGATCCCTTTCCCTCTCTGCTGAGACTCTTGATCCCAACCCCACTCTCCATTCCCAATGCTCTTGCCTTAGTCCACAGCAACCCTGTGTCCCACAGGATCATTTCAGGGCCTTCCCAAACCCTCTGGCCACGTGATGTTATTTACTCCTCAGGACCCTCATGACTCCACTTGGCAGTGCAGCTTTCAAGACCTCCTGCCCAGACTTCTCTCCCATTCCACATTTCCAGATGCTCTCATTTCTGCCCACTGGGCCTGCCCTTTACATTGTCTCCTCTGGCTCCTGTGTGGCCTTGGGAGATCCATGCCCATCCTATGAATTGAAGTTCATTATGGGAGAACACTTTCATCCCATGCCCAGGCAGAGAGCAGGGTGGAGGAAGACTGTGGGGGTGGCTCAGGGCTCATTAAGACAGAGTACAAAGACCAAGTCATGGTCCTTGGGGTGGGGTTTGGAGAGAGGGAAGGAGGGAAGTAGTGACACTCATGGCCTGAGTTTGCTGGCTGTGGACCTGCTAAGA
Source organism: Symphalangus syndactylus (assembly GCF_028878055.3). NCBI lineage: Eukaryota > Metazoa > Chordata > Mammalia > Primates > Hylobatidae > Symphalangus > Symphalangus syndactylus. The sequence continues at coordinate 112,623,753 of NC_072423.2, read as the reverse complement.
CCCCTTCTGGCATGAAACAGCCCCAGATTCCTCACATGGATGAGGAGGAGACTCTCAGGTTGTGTGGCCTCCCCAGGACATGATGGGGTAGAGGCAGGGCTCCTTGTTAGCCCTGGGTCTCCATGCCTTCCTGATACCCACAGACGGCCCTACAGGCTGGCATGAGTTGTAGGTGGCCTGCCACTGCCCACCCATGCAAATTTCCATTCTACTGTCATTGTCCCCTTCATTGGCCTTCCCTGAATACTAAGGGTGGTAGTTCATAGGTACCACTGTGGTACAATTAACAGGGGTGGGACCCTCAGCCAGGCCCAGGCAAGTACTTGTGTGGTCCTTCTTCCTGACACTCAGGATGGATAGGTCTCCTCCAAGAATCTTGGGGCAGAGATGCTCAGGATTCTCTGGTGGCTTCAAAACCAACCAACTGCACTTTGGTGGAACAGAATTTTCTTCCCATTCTGCCTAGATCCCTACAACTGAGAACAGTGAGCAGAGGAGCCTGGGTCAGGCTCCTGGATCGCTTTGTCTTGCTTCCAGGTTTCTGTCTCTGCCATTCTTTTTGTCTTTCATAGTCTCTGTTTGTCCTTTTGTTTCTTCTTCATCTTTCCAAACTTTTCTCTCTCATATAGATATTCATTCATCTACTCAATCAGTTATACATTCAACAAATATTAACTAAATACCTACTATGTGCCAGGCACTGGGCCAGGTCTGTGGACTGGTCAGAGGAAACTGCAAGAGGCTGGGAACTCAACAGGGATGGGTAGAGCAACCACCTCGCCTTCCTAGAGCTTGCCAACCTAGCCTTACCTGCACTCTTTTGCTCCCTCGGAATCTTCTGAGCTCGTCAGACAGAACAGGAAAAGTGAAGCCTGAATTCTTTCTCTGGTGAGCCCCAGGGCTTATATAAGGAACTACAAAGAGTAGGTACACATTAAATATTTGCTGAATAGATGATGAATTACAGAGCTGAACTTGTGACTAGAGGGATGCAGTTTGGAGGCACAGGAGACTCTGAGGAAACTGAAGGTTTGAGAGAATAGGGGACTTGCTTCTGCTTTTGTTTCTCAGGAGCATAGAAAGTGAATTTGTAAATCTCAATGTCTACAGCACTCAGGGAACTGAATGTTCACCTCTCTAAACATCGGCTATTAAAATTAACTGTAGGGACAAGATGGAGAAGAGACACTTAGCCCTATACTCCTGCTGTAACTCTGGACATTGTTTATAAAACAAATATAAGACAACTCTGAAAGGTGGGAAGAAGAAGTAAGGCCAGCTCGTGACCTCAGGACCTGAGGAAAAACACAGCTGTGAGTTCCCTGGATTTTCTTTTTGCTTCATATTTTCTGGATTGTGTGCTGGAGAAGCTGGCAACCCCAAAACACCAACAGGCACACAGAAAAAAAGCTCCTGGAAAAGCCTCCCTCAACCAAATAACTAAGAAAGGGGCAGCCTAGTGTTGCAGGATCTTTGGGGTGTTGCTTTTCTGGCTGGAAACTTATGTAGCCAGTGATGCCTTTGCCTGGGTTCCTGTCCTGCATCCAGGAAGAATGAGTTATGCAGACAAGTGGAGGGTGACCAAGACAAAGAGGAGCTTTACTGAGTGTTAGAACAGCTCAGAGGAGACCTGCAGTGGGTACCTCCTCTCTGCAGGCAGGTTGTCCCATCAAGTGTTTAGCTCTCTGCAGAAAGGAGGCCCTGGTATGGGTGGCTCCTCTCTGCTGGCAGTTTGTCCTGTCATCTGCAGCTCTTAGCAGAGAGGAGGTCTTGGAGAGGATAGCTCCAATCTGCAGCTAGTCATCCTGACGCCTGCCCAGCTCCTAGCCAAGAGGAGGCACTGGAGTGGGTTGCTCCTCTCTGCAGCTGGTAATCCTGATATCTCTACAGGTCTCTGAAATTCTCAGCAAAGAGGGTAGCTCCTCTCTGCAGTTGGTCATCCTGTCATCTCCTCAGCTCTGGCTGAGCCCAGGGCTTTTATGGGCCTCAGAGGGGAAGAAGTGCATGCCAGTTGGTCCGTAGGTGGCCATGGGCAGGCCCAGAAAAGGCACCAGTTTCCCACTCCGGTTGGTGGGACTGGCAGCTCAGCCTCCATCCTTCAGGCCCTCCCTGGGAACTTGCCCCCTTCCACCCAGGAATCTGTCTGCCTCTTGCTACCATTCATGGCACCTGGGCTTGGCCCTGACTTTGCTCTAAGATCAGAGCTGGTGCTGGGAGCAGGAAGAGACCAGGCAGTGGGAGCAGGCACTTCTGAGCCTGTGAGGCAGGGGGGCCTTCCTGGGCCCCCAAGAGTGCAAGAATGCCTGAGTCTGCAGCCAGGGTTTGAGCAGCTACAGCTGCACCCAGGAGAGCAGGCCTCCTGCTTGCTTCCAGACCTGCAAGACCACAGGGAGGCTTGATCAGCAGCCACGACTTGGGCAGCAGCAGCCACAACATAGACAACTGAAGCCCCATCTGGGAGAATGGGGCTCCTGCCTGCTCCATGGAGTGGGAGGTCTAGGTCTGCATTGCGGTTTGGGCTGCTGCACCTGTGCCTGGAAGGGCAGGGCTGCTGCCTGCTCCGTGGAGCTGGAAGCCCTGGAGGACAGAGCTCCTACCTGTTCTGTGGAATTAGAGGCCCCAGCCCACCTCCCTGCTGCAGCCAGTGTCTTGGCAGTAGCCACTCTAGATGGACCACTGCTACCATCTCTACCAAGACAGCAAACATTTACACAGTAACAGCTCTACTCCAGCCAAGTAGTATAGAAAAAAACCTGTGGCCCCTCCCCTACCCATGCCAGCAAAAATTTAATGGGGAACCTAGACTTCCACCTTCACCAAGGTAAAACAAGGTGCTCTTCCAAAGAGGATGTCACAGAAGGCTGAGTGAAGAACCAGAACTTTTTATCCCTGCCCAGCAGTAACAAGACCTCTCCCATGGTATTACTGGAAACCACATGGGGGTTCTGGATTTTCACCCCTATCTGATAGTAGTGAGACACCCCTCCTCATCCCTATTGGGGTGGTGTCAGAAGACACCTAATGGAAAGCAGAACTTTGATCACTGCCAAAGAGTAACAAACATGTACTCTGCTCCACATTGTCAGTGGGGAGCAGTAACAAGTAACTGCACCCCCATCCTGGCATGTGTGTGTCATATGAGGTTGAGTGGAGTGTTGGGAAAACTGGATATGTACAGACAGAAGAACAAAATCATACCCTCATCTCATACAATATATAAAAATCAACTCAAAATGGATTACAGATTTAGATATAAGACTTAAAACTAAAACTATAAGAGAAGAGAATTGGGGGACCCTCCATGACATTGGTCTGGGCAATGATTTTTTTTGGATATGACCCCAAAAGCACAGGCAACAAAAGCAAAAATAGACCAATGGGATTGCCTCAAACTAAAAACCTCCTGCAGAGCAAAGAAATCAATCAATAGAGTGAAGAGACAACCTATGGAATAGGAGAAAATATTTGCAAATGACACATCTAAATGGTTAATATCAAAAATATATAAGGTACTCAAACAACTCACTAGTGAGAAAACAAGTGACTTGATTTAAATATGGGCAAAAGACCTGAATAGATATTTTTCCAAAGAAGACATATAAACGGCCATAAGGTATATGGAAAAAATGCTCAACATCAATAACCATCAGGGAAATGCAAATTAAACCCACAATGAGATATCACCTCACACCTGTGAGGATGGCTATTTGATTATCAAAAAGACAAAAAATAGAAAGTATTGATGAGGATATGGAGAAAAATGAACCCTTGTACACTGCTGGTGGGAATGTAAATTGGTACAGCCATTATGGAAAACAGTATAGAAGTTCCTCAATAAATTGAAAACAAGACTACCATAGGTGCAGCAGTCTCATTTCTGAGTATATATCCAAAGGAATTGAATTCAGTTATGTCCAAGAGATATCTGCACTCCTATATTCACTGCAGCATTATTCACAATAGCCAAGATATGGAAACAACCACAGGGTCCATCAGCAGCTGAATGGATAAGGAAAAGGGAATGCTATTCAGCCTTTAAAAAGAAGGAAATCCTGTCATTTGCAACAACATGGATGCACCTAGAGAACAGTATGTAAAGGAAATAAGCCAGGCACAAAGACAAATACGGCATGATCCTATTTCATGTGGAATCTATAAAAGTTGAAAAGCAAAGAGTAGAATGTTGGTTACCAGAGGGTGGGCATTGAGGGGTCTGGGGAGATGTTGGTCAAAGAGCACAAAACTATACTTAGGAGGAATAAGTTCAAAAAATATATTGTAAATGAGGTGACTATAGTTAATAACAATGTTTTATATACTTGAAAATTGCTAAAAGAGTAGATCGTAGGTGCTCTCACCACAAAAAGATTGATATGTGAGGTAATACGTATGTTAATTAGCTTAATTTAGCCATCTGCAATGTATACATATATCAAAATATCATGTTGTACCACATAAATACATACAATTTTTATTTGCCAATATTAAAAATTAATTAATTAATTAATTTAAAGGAAGAACAAGTGGGAAACCTGGATTTTTACACCCACTTTGGAGTAACAAGGAAGAAAAGAGGCAGGAATACATCAGCAGTGCTCTCCTGCCCTCGTTCCTGCCAAGCTAGTGTCATAGGAGGCTAGCTAAAACAGAAGATTTAAATAAAATCCTGAGTCTAATCACATAATACCCAAAATGTTCAAGTTTCCATCAAAAATCACATCAAGATCCAAGAAACTGTCATCATGAATTATAAAAGACAATCAAAAAGACTTCAACACTGGGATAACAGAGATGTTAAAATTATCTGACAAAGATCTTATAGCAGCCATCATGAAGATACTTCAACAAGCAACTGCAAGCACATTTGAAGCAAATGAAAAATAGAAAGTTCCAGCAATGTAAAAAAAGCTATAAAGAAGAAAATGGAAATTTTAGAACTGAAAAATAAAACAATCAATTTTTAAAACTCTGTGGGCTTACAACAAAATGGGAAAGACACAGGAGAGAACCAGTGACCTTACATAGAAAACAATAGAAATAATCCAGTCAATGATAGACAATAGACTGGAAAAAGAATCAGAGTTTCAAGGACTTCTGGGACTATAACAAAATATCTAATATTTGTATCACTGGACTCCAAGAAGGAGAGGAGAAAGAAGACGAGGCTGAAAACGTATTCAAAAAAATCATGGCTGAAATTTCCCCAAATTTAGCAAAAGATGTAAACCTACACATTAAAGAAGCTGAGAAAACCCCAAACAGGATAAACGCAAAGAAATTCATGCCAAGACACATTATAATCAAACTTCTAAAAACTAAAGACAATGAAAGAAATCTTAAAAGCAGAGAAAGAGAAGAGACAACCTACAACAATTTTAATAAACAACAGACTTCTCATCAGAAACCATGGAGACCAGAATGAAGTAGCACAACATTTTAAGTGCTGAAAGAAAAGAAATGTTAACCAAGAATCCTATATCCAGTTGAAATATCCTTCAAGAATGAAAGAGAAATCAAGACATTCTCACATGAAGGAAAACTAAGATTTTTTTTCATCAATTGACCTACGCTAAAAGAATGGCTAAAGGAAGTTCTTGAGATAGAAAATACAAAAAGAAGGAATCTTGGAACATCAGGAAGGAAGAAATAATAGCAGAAAGAGTAAAATTATAGGTAAATATATTTTTCTTCTCTTTGAACAGATGAAGCAAAAATTGTAACATTGATATTGTTCTAGATGGGTACACAGGAAATATTTAAGACAATTATAAATAGGAGAGAGTAAATAGACTTAAAGGGACATATAGTCTCTAAACATCATTCAAACTTATAAAATGTGGGCTTCAGTAGATTGTGATAAGTTATATACATATAATGTAATACACAGGGCTATCATTTAAAAAATATAAAGAAATACACTCAAAAACATTATAGAAAAATCAAAATAGAATTCTAAAAAATATTCCTGTAACCCACAGGAAGGCAAGGAAAAGAGGACAAAGAAATGAAAAAGAACACATAGAAAATTTTAAAATAAATAAAATGACAGTGTTAAGACCTAAAATATCAATAATTCCACTAAATGTAAATGGTACAAATATATCAATTGAAAGACCTGGCACAGTGTATTTTTAAAATGACCCAACTATGTGCTGTATACATGAAACTCACCTCAAATATAATTGTATAGGTAGGTTGGAAGTAAAAGGATGGAAAACAATGTACTATGCAAACAATAATCAAAAGAAAACAGTAGTAGTTATATTAACATCAGGTAAATTAGATTTCAGAGCAAGAAAATTACCAGGGACAAAGAGAAACATTGCCTAATAGTAAAAGGGTCAATTAACCAAGACATAATTCTAAATGTATATATCAAATAACAGGGCTAGAAAACACATGAAGCAAAAATGATAGAGCTGCAAGGAAAAATAGACAAATCTACAATTATAGTTGAAATTTCAACGCTGCTTTCTCAACAATTGACAGAATAACTAGACAGAAAATCAACAAGTATACAGAAGAATTCAACAACATTATCAACCAACATAATCTAATCAACATTTATAGAACACTATATCCACCAACAGTAGAATATAGATTCTTTTCAAGCACCCATGGAACATTTACCAAGATGGACCATATCCTGGGCCACATAACAAACTTCAACAAATTAAAAAGAATTGAAATTATAGGCTGGGCATGGTGGCTCATCCCTGTAATCCCAGGACTTTAGGAGGCTGAGGTGGGTGAATCACTTGAGCTCAGGAGTTTGAGACTAGTGTGGGCAACAGGGCAAAACCCCATCTCTACAAAAAAAAAAAAAAAAAAATACAAAAAATAGCTGGGCATTGTGGCACGCACCTCTAGTCCCAGCTACTCGGGAGGCTGAGGTGGAAGGATCACCTGAGCCCCATGGTCAAGGCAGCAGTGAGCTGTGAATGTACCACTGTACTCCAGCCTGGGTGACAGACTGAGACCCTACCTCGAAAAAAAAAAAAAAAGCATTGAAATTATCAAGAGTGTGTACTCTGACCACAATGAAGTCAAACTAGAAATCAATAACAAAAAGATACCAATAAAATCTACAAACTACATAAACTACTTAAAAACTAAAAACTACATAAAAACTAAACAACATACTTTTAAATATCTCATGAGCCAAAAAGAAATCTCAAGAGAAATTTTTAAAACTAAATTTAGGCCAGGCACAGTGGTTCATACCTGTAATCCCAGCACTTTGGGAGGCCAAGGTGGTCAGATTGCTTGAGGCCAGGAGCTCGAGACCAGCCTGGCCAACATGGCAAAATCCTGTCTCTACTAAAAATACAAAAATTAGCCAGGCATCGTGGCTCACGCTTGTAATCCTGGCTTCTTGGGAGGCTGAGGCACAAGAATTGCTTGAACCCAGGAGATGGAGATTGCAGTGAATCGAGATTGTGTCACCGCACTCCAGCCTGGGTTACAGAGCAAGACTGCATGTCCAAAAAAAAAAAAAAAGAAGAAAGAAGAAAGAAGAAAGAAGGAAGAAGGAGGAGGAGGAGGAGGAGAGGAGGAGGAGGAGGAGGAGGAGGAGGAGGAGGAGGAGGAGGAGAAGGAGAAGAAGAAGAAGAAGAAGAAGAAGAAGAAGAAGAAGAAGAAGAAGAAGAAGAAGAAGAAGAAGAAATAGAAGAAGAAGAGGAAGAGGAAGAGGAAGAGGAAGGAGAAGGAGAAGGAGAAGGAGAAGAAGAAGAAGAAGAAGAAGAAGAAGAAGAAGAAGAAGAAGAAGAAGAAGAAGAAGAAGATACAACATAACAAAATTTGTGGGATGCAGCCTAATCAGTGCTGAGAGGAAAATAAATAGCAAATATTTTACTTTAGAAAAGAGGGAAAGTCTCAAATCAATAATCTAAGCTTTAGTCTTAAGAAAATTTAAAAGCAACAAAAATTAAAAACAGAAAAACAAAATATAAATGAAACAAAAAGCGTTTTAAGAAAGATCAATAAAATTGACAAACCTCTACCAAGATTGACAAAGAAAAAAAAGACAAGACACAAACTCAATATCAATAATAAAACGGAATATCACCATAGACCTTGCAGACATCAAAATAATAATAAAAGGAATATTATGATCAACTCTTCACACACAAATTTAATAACTCAGATTAAATGGACAGATTTATTGACAATCACAAACTTACTACCATTTCCTCAATATGAAATAGATAATCTGAGTAGCCTTATTACTACTAAGGATACTGAATTTGTAACTTTAAAATTCTTTTTTTTTAAAGAAAATATATGCTTTTATTTTTCCGTGATTACAAACACAACTGAATATCAAATGCACAAAGTAAGAATTACACGGGGAAAAAAAATCAGATACGTTCATATATATATATATCACCTTTTCAAGGCTATTTCCATCCAGAATAACCTTGGTTTGCCAGGGCCAATAGAAAGAAGTCACAAAATCGCCTTTAGTCAAATTCGTGTGTTTGCTTTCTTCTATAATTCCAATACCTCCACCATCAACGACTTGAGATAGCTGCCAAGGTGTTATATAATCAGTGCCAGTGTCTTCATTCATTCTACAACATAGGCTGTCACTTCACACTTGGAAGGTTGCACAGTGGCCAGGCAGAGGCGCTCCTCACTTCCCAGACAGGGCGGCCGGGCAGAGGCGCTCCTCACTTCCCAGACGGGGGTGGTGGGCAGAGGTGCTCCTCACTTCCCAGACAGGGTGGCGGGCAGAGGCTCTCCTCACGTCCCAGACGGGGCGGCCAGGCAGAGGCGCTCCTCACATCCCAGACGATGGGCGGCCAGGCAGAGATGCTCCTCACTTCTTAGACGGGGCGGCCGGGCAGAGGCGCTCCTCACTTCCCAGACGATGGGCGGCCGGGCAGAGGCGCTCCTCACATCCCAGACAATGGGCGGCCGGGCAGAGGCGCTCCTCACTTTCTAGACGGGGTGGCGGCCTGGCAGAGGCTGTAATCTTAGCACTTTGGGAGGCCAAGGCAGGCGGCTGGGAGGTGGAGGTTGTAGCGAGCCGAGATCACGCCACTGCACTCCAGCCTGGGCAACATTGAGCATTGAGTGAGCGAGACTCCGTCTGTAATCCCAGCACTTCGGGAGGCCGAGGTGGGCAGATCACTCGAGGTCAGGAGTTGGAGACCAGCCTGGCCAACACGGCAAAACCCCGCCTCCACCAAAAACACAAAAACCAGCCAGGTGTGGTGGTGTGCGCCTGCAATCCCAGGTACTCGGCAGGCCGTGGCAGGAGAATCACGGGAGCCTGAGGCAGGGAGGCTGCAGTGAGCCGAGATCACGCCGCCGCACTCCAGCCTGGGCAACAGAGGGAGACTGTCGGAAGGAAAGAAGGAAGGAAGGAAGGAAGGAAGGAAGGAAGGAAGGAAGGAAGGAAGGAAGGAAGGGAGGGAGGGAGGGAAGGAGGGTGGGCAGGCGGGCAGGCAGGCAGGCTTTAAAATTCTAAAAAAGAAATCTTCAGGTCCAAATAGTATCACTGTAGAATTCTACCAAGCATTTAAAGAATAATTAACACCAATCATACACTATCTCTTACAGAAAATAGGAGACATTTCCCAACACATTTTATGAGGCCAGTTGATATGGTCACCTGTTTCCCTGCCCAAATCTCATATCCCATTGTAATCTCCAAAATTGGAGGTGGGGCCTGGTGGGAGGTGATTTGATCATGGAGGCAGATTTCTCACGAATGAATGGTTTAGTACCATCCACTTGGTCTGTCCTTGTGACAGTGAGTGAGTTCTCACGAGATCTGGTTGTTTAAAAGTGTGTAGCACCTCCCCACCCTCTCTCTTGCTCCTACTTTCACCACGTGACAGGCCTGCTCCCACTTCACCTTCCACCATGATTGTAAGTTTCCTGAGGTCTTCCTAGAAACTGAGCAGATGCAACATCATGCTTCCTGCACAGCCTGCAGAAATGTGAGCCAATTAAACCTGTATTCTTTATAAATTCTAGTCTCGAGTATTTCTTTAAAGCGGTGTGCCAAGAGACTAATAAACCAGTATTACCCTAATACCAAAACCAAACACAGTACAAAAAAGAAAGAAAACTACAGACTAATATCTTTCATGAATTTAGACACAAAAACTCTCAACAAGTTAATAGCAAATTGAATCCAACAAAGTGTTAAAATAATTACACATCATGATCAAGTGGAATACCAGGAATGCAAACCTTGTTCAATATTTGAAAAAAATCAATGTAACCCACTGTATTAGCAGGCTAAAGAAAGTGACATGATTATATCAATTGATACAGAGAAAGCATTTGACAAAACCCAACACTCATTTATGATAAACAAGAAAAAAAACCCTGAGCAAACTAGGAATAGAAGAATTTCTTCAACATCTGTAAGAAACCTACAGCCAATATCTCCCTAAAATCAGGAAGAAGATAAAGATGTTGGCTCTTACCACTCTGACTCATCACAGTACTAGAAGTCTTACCCAGCGTGATAAGGCAAGAAAAGGAAAAGAAAGGCATATAGATCAGAAAATAAAAAATAAAATTGTCATTTGTCAGTGACATGATAAAAATGTTCTATGTAGAAAATTTCAAGGAATATTCAAAATCAACTCCCAGAACTAATAAGTAAGATCAGTAAGGTCATGGGATGCAAGATCAACATATTAAAATAAATCATATTTCTATATACTAACAAGAACACATGGAAATTGAAACACAGACTATTACAATTGCTTCCAAAATTGAAATATTTAGGAATAGGTCTAACAAAACATGATAGGACCAGCATGCTGAAGTGAACATATGTTGATGAAAGAAATCAAAGACCTATATAATGGACAGACCATGTTAATTAATTAGAAACTCAACATCATAAAGATGTCAATTCTCCCCCAAACTGATACACTGTATAGATTTAATGCAATTTTTATCAAAAATCCAGGATTCTTTCTGTAAACATAGACAAGTTGGGTTTGTTTTTTTTTTTTTTTTTTTTTTTGAGACAGAGTCTCACTCTGTCACCCAGGCTGGAGTGCAGTGGCGCAATCTCGGCTCACTGCAAGCTCCGCCTCCCAGGTTCACGCCATTCTCCTGCCTCAGCCTCTCCGAGTAGCTGGGACTACAGGCGCCCGCCACCACGCCCGGCTAATTTTTTTGTATTTTTAGTAGAGACGGGGTTTCACCGTGGTCTTGATCTCCTGACCTCGTGATCCGCCCGCCTCGGCCTCCCAAAGTGCTGGGATTACAAGCGTGAGCCACCGCGCCCGGCCAGACAAGTTTATTCTAAAATGTACAGCCGGGTGCGGTGGCTCATGCCTGTAATCCTAGCATTTTGGGAGGCCGAGGCGGGTGGATCACCTGGAAGAAAATACAAAATACAGAAATAAACTCCCGCAAATATGCCAGCTGGATCCTTAGAAAGGTATAAGAACAATTCAACAAAGGAAGGGTAGCTTTCTCAAGAAATGGTTCTCTAAAAATTGGCATAAGCAAAAAGAAGAAGAGGAGGGGGAAGGGAGAAGGGGAAGAAAAGATATTCATCATCCCTAATTATTATAAAAGTATAAATCCAGACCATGGTGAGATATCACTGCACTACTATTGGACTGCTAAATTAAAAAACAATAGTGGTTAACAGGGCCTGGGGGAAGGGGTAACAGGGAGTTATTGTTTAATGGATACAAGTTTCAGTTGGGATGATGAAAACGTTCTGAAGAATGGGTAGTGGTGACGGTTGCACAAAAGAGTGAAAATAATGCCACTGACCTGTATGCTCAGAAATGGCTGAAATGGTAAATTTTATATTTTGAATTTTTAATGACAAAACCAAATGCTGACAGTACTAAGTACCAAAGATTCGGAGAAACTGTGCTGGTGGGAATGTAAAATGGTAAAATCAGGCTGGAAAATAGTTTGTCCATTTCCTCACAAACTAAACATAACTTGTCATAGAACTTACTGAACCCCTTGACATCTATCCCAGAAAAATGAAAACTGTCCACACAAAAACATGTATACAACTATTCAGAGCAACTTCATTTTGCAATAACCAAAAAGTGGAGACAACTAAAATGCCCTTCAATAGGTGAATAGTTAAATCCACTGTAGTACAGCCATATCATGGAATACTACACAGCAATAAAAATGAACTAACTATTGATACACACTACAATTAGGATGGACCTCAAGGACATTACACTCAGTGAAACAAAATCCAGTCAAATACTGGAGAGTTCCATTTATATAGCATTCTCCAAATGACAAAATTATAGAGCACAGATTAGTGGTTGCCAGGGGTTGGGGTGGTGGGGAGAAGGGAGTTCATGTGACAATGAACAGCTATGTGTTGGATGTGGTAATGGAATAGTTTTGTGTCTTGATTATGAAGGTTGTTACAGATATTCATGTGTCTGATGAACTGGCATAGAACTATACACACACAGTGCACCAATCATATGCTATCGTTACGTATGATGTAACCATTGAGGGAAATTGGGTAATGGGTATATGGGACTTCTCGGTACTATTTTTTTTTTTTTTTTGAGACAGAGTCTCACTCTGTTGCCCAGGCTGGAGCACAGTGGTGCAATCTCAGCTCACGGCAACTTCCATCTCCCGGGTTCAAACAATTCCCTGCCTCAGCCTCCTGAGTAGCTGGGATTACAGGTGCCCGCCACCACGCCCAGCTAATTTTTGTATTTTTTTAGTAGAGACCAGGTTTCACTATTATGGCCAGGCTGGTCTTGAACTCCTGACCTTGTGATCCACCCGCCTCGGCCTCCCAAAGTGCTGGGATTACAGGTGTGAGCCACCACGCCCAGCCAGTACTATTTTTATAACTTCCTATGACTATATAATTATCTCAAAATAAAAAAGTTAAAAAATTAACTGTAGACATTTGAGATGAAAAATTTCCTAAGCTCTCTTTCCCATTCAGAACTAATGGAAAGGAATGTTTCCCTGAGGACATGGAATTATACACACAGATATCTGAGCTAAGTGGTCACAGAGTGGGGCCCACAGAATGGTCCCACCATCTGTTCTGCTGGTGCTGTGCTGCTCTCTTTAGCTCAGCCATCTCTTCTTCAGTGACAGAGCTCAGGGCCAAGTGACCATGATAGGCCCCACTCACAGCAGCAAAAGGCCAGGAGGCCTGGCTGGGTTCCCAGTAGCACAGGCACTGGGAGGGCTGCACACACGCCCCTGCTTCACAGGGAAACTGTTTTTTCTTGGTAACTGAGGGGATTGCAAAGGCAGGATTGCCTAGTGGTCAGGAGCATGGCTGTGGAGTCAAATGGCCCTGGTGGGATTCCTGACACTGCCACCAACAGCTGTGTGCCTTTGGCCAGGTGATAACGGCCCTGTGTGACTGTCCCCTCAGAGTTGTTGTAGGGAGTACATTGGTGGACCTGAAGGACTGGTGACCAGACTTTCTGGGAAAGTGTTCCCCAGATTCCATCTGGCTCAGAGATACGGATTTCACAGACTTTAGCATCTACCATAAGGCCAGCACCACGCTAGACATTTCTTTTTTAAGTTACTCCTTTCCGCAAACCCACTTGAGTTCCATTCTTCAGATAAAGAGCCAAGATGCACTGAAATTACGTGATCTTCTCAGAGACTCCCACCCAAAGAGAGGCACAGCTGGGCTGAACTCCCATCTCCCTCCGATGGGCAAGCCCAGCTCCTTCCACCTGCAGGGAACTCCTAGAGCAGGGCCTCCCCACCATCACTGAGCAAACCTGCATAAGTGGCAGTGAACAAAACTGACACCTGAATCATGCACCTCAACTGCAACACCCACATTTGAAAGGAAACCTTCCTTGCCCCTCTTGGAGGAAGTGAGCTCAGTTTTGGGAGAGGCTGGGGTGTGTATCAAGCACCACTCTCAGTAAAGCTACAGTGGTAGCCATGGTAGGAGTGATTTTTAATATTTCACATACAAAAAAAAAAAACCTGCTTTAAGAATTGAGAACCAGGAAAAATTGTTCTTCCACGTGAATGGCTGTGCTTCCTTCTCTCAGGGACTGTGGGTGGCTTACCCATGGACTCCTTTGAACTGGAAGCCAGTGTCATCCCTGTAAACATGTTAGTCTCCTGTGAGACTGTTTCACAACCTTTTAAAATTATGATTTTTATTTCCATTATAACAAGTTATCAGTTGCATGAATCTTAATCGAAGGTGCCTCTAATTCTTTAAATTAGGCCCAGCCTCAACAGAAGGAAAAAAAAAATCCTCTTAGCCTAGCATTCTGGAGACAGAATTATATATGTTTATTTGTATCAAGTTTTTTCTGTTATTCCTTCCAATTCAAAAATAAAATATTAAAAGGAAGTTTTAGATAAACAGAATCATAAACCCATAACAGGAATATATTCATTTTAATATATTCTCCCCCATCATTATCCACTTGCATGAATATTTACTTAAATAATTGTGAGCAAATTTAAAATACCAATTTAGGATCTACTTGATATCATTTAACTATAAATGTTACATTTTAAATTTCACATGGGTTCCCAATCATGATTTTTAAGTTTCCTCATATTTCACAAAGTTCAACATCTCACATTTGCAAATTAACTGATTGGCTCTGCAGAGTCACTATACAGCTTACAGCGCCCAGTCCCTGTCCCTGGTTTACATCCTTGAGGTTCCCATGAACACAAAACGTGCGTCTGGAAGAGTCAGGGTACCAAGTCTATCATTTTGCTTCTCTGTATAAATGGAAGCATAAATTTGTCCCAAAGCTACTTTGTAGTGGAGGCATAATTTGTTACCCTTTTGCACTCTCTGCAGTGACTCCCACCAGGGAATGTATCAGGGCCAGTGGGTATGACACAATAATTGTACCCCAATGTGGGTTGAGATTGCCCACCTGAGCCCCATACCTCTGGAGCCAGACAGAAGTCAGTCATGCCCTGCTTGCACTGGGGACAGTTGAGTCCCCCAGCGTGAGCCAGGGACAACAGGCTGACTTCTGTGGTCCTTCCTTATTTCTCTTAAAAATCTCTCTTTCACGTTTCCCCTCTTTGGTGTTTCCCTCTGTCACCATTTTTAAAAAATGTATCTTCTGTATTCTTTTCTATTTTTAGTCAGCATTCTCTTTACTTCATTTCTTTGAACGCATTTTTTGTTTGTTTGTTTGTTTTTGAGACAGGGTCTCATTCTGTTGCCAGGCTGGAGTGCAGTGGCGTGATCATGGCTCATAGCAGCCTCCACCTACTGGGCTCAAGCAATTCTCATGCTTCAGCCTCCTGAGTGGCTGGGAATACAGGACGATGTTTTATTCAGTTGTTTAGCATTTTAAACTCAAGGCTAAAAATAGATCCACTTTCATTCTTCTTCTAGTCATTCCAAGTTTTCCTAATTCCTTCTTCTCTTTGAGCCATTAGAGCATAACAGCTAAGAGCACTGGCTCTGGGGCTGACTGCTGGGGTTCAAACCCGGTGCCATTTCCCAGGGGTGTCACTGTGGGCAAGTCACCTAACCTCTGTATGTGCTGGCTCCCACCTATGTGTTCTAAAACTGGTGCCTGGGATTGGTTTTAATCAGGTGTGGCAAAGCGTGCAGACACAGCAATGATTGTCATGAAGGAAGAAGTTTATACTCACGGATCCCTATAAACCAGGGGCCTGGCTCCCCACGCAGGGCCACATGGAGAGCACCAAGGGCAGTCAGGAGGCAGAAGGGGCGGGGCAGCATAGGCCTGAGCCTTTATTGTGTTTTCTGTAAGAAAGGCAGAGGGCAGAACAGGGTAAGCCTTTTAGAATGGGCTAGTTTAAATGGTTCTGGCTGGCCTTGAGGCATAGGGGCTGTCCCTAGTTGTCTGGTACCTGGCCCTGGGTTGATTTAGGGCAGGAGGAATATTAACTTGCTGTGTGAGAGTTTGGTAAAGGAGATGATTGTGGGTGTGGGTTCTAGCTTGGTTCGTTTGCATAAGAGGCACTCTCCTTTGCTATCTGGCTAGGCCTGGGAAGGGGAGTCTCTCCCCAGTCAGCAAGATCACAAATGCCAGAGCATCAAGAATACAGAAAATTAAAAATATGTAGAGAATACAACTGGCCCTGTGATGGATGCCAGACAAATTCAGAATCTAAGAGAACACGGAGCACCTGGCAAGGTGGCCAGTAATAGGACTTACCTCATCTAGCCGTTGTGAGGATGAAATAGACGAGCCCGTGTGAATTGTTTAGACGGGTGCCTTGCCTGCAGAAGGCGCCATGAAAGGTTTACTGTTACTTCTCCCCTTGCTACGCCCCCTTTACTTCCCATGCTGTGTCATCCCTCCCTCTCTGTCCTACTCTCAGGCTGCCCGACTCCTTTTCGATCCCTCTTCTCAGGTTTCCCCAGCTGCCTGCTTTAATCTACATTCTCCTAGACAATGTCCGGGCCATTCTCTCACCTGCATCTTATCTTTTGCTTAGACTGTTATGGAGTTACCATTTCACGTCTCTCAAAGTTTACATCTTTTAACTCTTGTGACATTTAGATTTGTCTTTATGTATTGTTGCAATGTGTCTTTCTCTGCCCCTTTTCTGGTAGTACCCCATCCCACCACCCCCCAGCACACCTTCCTGTTCCTCTATTTTTTTTTTTTTTTTTTTTTTTGAGATGGAGTCTCGCACTGTCGCCCCGGCTGGAGTGCAGTGGCGCAATCTCAGCTCACTGCAACCTCCACCTCCCAGCTTCAAGCAATTCTTCTGCCTCAGCCTCCCAAGTATCTGGGATTATAGGCACCTGCTACCACACCCAACTAATTTGTTGTATTTTTAGTAGAGACAGGGTTTCACTATGTTGGCCAAGCTGGTCTCAAACTCCTGACCTAGTGATCCACTCGCCTCAGCCTCCCCAAGTGCTGGGATTACAAGCATGAGCCACCGCGCCTGGCCTCTGTTCCTCTATTTCAAATTCATTCATTCACTTATTCGGCAATTTGCTTCAGTTTCCTTATGTTTGCCTCTTTCTCATCTGTCCTCTTTTCCATTTTATTCCTACTCTGTCTTGTCTCACAGTCCACTTACAGTTATATTTCCTATCTGTATATTTTATATTTGTGTCTTAATACTTTTAAAATATCCTTTATTTTACTGTTTCTTCTGTTCCCTTGTCATATTTTAAAGTGTTTTATTTTTCAGCCCTCTATATCTTTGCATTAATTCTGTTCCTCTACAATAGAGTCCGTTCCAAGCTTTCTGTCTTCCTGTGTCCTTCCATGGCCCTGGCTCTCTGCATTATTTCCTTTTAATGGAATACAAATCTTTTCCCCTTGTATTTTTCTCACTCCTCTCCACACACCCCTTGTCTCGCCTTTCCCCACACCCCTCTAGGTGCTTCTTGGTCTTTGCTTTTCCTTTTTATTTCCTCACCATGTCAATTTGTATTTTTCCTCTCTCTTACTACTGTATCATAAATGGGACTCCCAACAACCACTCCCGTGTGTCTGCCTGGAAGAAGCAATTTTAAGAGGGGTTGGCCACTGAGCCTCACAGAGGGACCCCCGTCTTATGCTGCAGTGAAATACCATAGACTGGGTGGCTTACAAACAACAAGTTTATTTCTCACAATTTTGGAGGCGAGAAGTCCAAGATTCACCTGTCAGCACGGTCAGGTTCTGGTGTGGGCCCTCTTCCAGGTTGCAGCTGACACCTTCTCATGTCCACGCATGACATGAACAGGGCTAGAGAGCGTTCTGGGGTCTCTTTTATAAGGTCACTGGTCCCATCATAAGGACTCTGCCTGTGACCCACTTACCTCCCAAAGGCCCCCCAGCTCCAATCACGCTGAGGGTTAGAATTTCAACCTAGGAATTTTGAGAGGACACAGGCTATGACACGGTCTTTAGAAAATCCCAGAATGAGTTGTCAGGTTCTTGGGAGATCTGTAACTGTGGGAAAGCGTCACATCCCAGGGAAAGCCACCGGCTGGGACAGCCATCCCAGACAAGGCCTGCTCCCTTTGGGCGGACCTCTGTGGAGAAGCCGGCTTGGCACGTTCTTTCTCCTCCACTGCAAAGTTAAATGCGAGAAGGTAGAAACCCAGAGGCCGTGCTGGCGCTGAGAGGAGCCCCACTCACCAGATTCAAGATCCCAAGGTAGGCACAGACACAGGGCAAGCAGACTCCAATACCAGGAGTTTGGAACTTAAATAGAGTCATAGAGACACTCGGATCTGATCAAAGTGGGTGCACTGGGTGACATTTCCTAGAGGGTCCTGACAACTTCATCTGCAACTGGGGCTGCCGCAGGTTCTGCACCTCCAGCTCACAGTGCACAGGTGTTGCTGAGCTCCTCTAAACAACAAACAGCACTAACAAGTGGGTTTAGGCAGGGACGCCACCAGCTGTGTGGATCAGGCCCCAGGGAAGAGGCCGGAGTGGAGGTCAGCCCGGGAGTCTGCACACCTGCAGCTTGTTTCTACCGCACACAGATGGGCACAGGTGAAAATCTTCACAAGTGCTGCAGACTTTGGCAAAGCTTTTAAATTCAGAGCAGCCCGGAGAGGAGAAAGGAAAGTGGATGTGGGTTCAGGCCGCGTAAAATGGAGATCCAATTGCCTGACTTAGCTTTGAAGCGAATCTTCTCTTTCCTGGACCTGTTCGGCTTGCTGCAGGCTTCCCAGGTGAACAAGGTAAAGGCCTTCCACCTCCCACTGCCCCCCACGCCCGCTGCTTCTCTCGACCAGTTTGAGCACCACTTTGCAGAATGGCAGAGGGCTACACTGAGGCTTTGGGAGTTAGCATCCTTCACACTGAGGGCCTCATATTCTGTTAAACGAAAAGGACAAGTCGATATCCAGGAGTGCTGACTAAACAGTCCTTGAGGCTCCCATTTCAAGCCCTAGGAAATCAACACTTCTTCCTGTGAACTCATGGGAATATCCGGTGCCTGTATTAGCAGTGGTAGGTCTCTGTTGTTACCATTTCCTTATCTCCCCACACTGAGAGTGCTTTGAGAGCTGGAATCCCATCTGATTAACTTGTGGGGGTCCAGCTCCCAGAACAAATAATAGCAGAGGATTGCCCCTGTTCTCTGATGTAACTGATTGCCTGTTTGTCTCTTCCTTTCTTTCCCATAGCATTGGAATAGGATTGCAGACAGCGATTACCTGTGGAGGTAAGGGAAGGGAAAGGGTAAGGAGGGAAGGGGAGAGGAGATCATCTGACTGCGCACCCATGCTGTGTACTGAGGCCTGTGTGGCTGGCTGTGTTGTGAGATATACACAGGAAAGTTAGTGTGAGTAGGGGGTTGTGATATAACCGGGGCTCTGAGGAGGTGAACTGAGAACAGCCTGATGGGATTGTGACTCTGTTTCCAGGTCGCTATCTCTGCAGAGATGGGACTGCAGCAACTTCACTGATCAACACCTGGGCACACACACATGGAAGCAATTTTTCCTGCATCAAAGAAGGAAGGAGCTTCGGTTGGCATTGGCACAGCCACATAACTTTATCTACAAAGTAACTAAGAACATCGGTATGGGGACAGGTGTCCTAGAGGAACATGAGCAACTTGTATTCAGAGGTCCACTCTATTTGATTTTTGCTGTGTGCAGTTGTGTACTGTCATTCAGTAAAGGGAAAAGGAATTAAAATTGAACCAGACTGGGTTGCCGTGATAGCCATGTGATATCTCCCTGCTTCCTCTCTTGTCCCCACCATCTATGCTGAATGAAGAAACTAGAGTGATTTTTTTTTTTTTTTCACAACATAAAATCAGGTCCTGTTACTCCCTTTTTTCCTAAGGCTTCTCATCCCTCCCAGAATAAAAATCAGAAAAAAAAAAAAATTAATGGGAAACCCTAAAAAACAGAGGCTTGGCTGGGCACAGTGGCTCATGCCTATAATCCCAGAACTTTGAAAGGCCGAGGTGGGCCAATCACTTGAGCCCATGAGTTCAAGACCAGTCTGGGCAACAAAGTGAGACACCCGCCCCCCGCAATCTCTATGAAAAAATTTAAAAAATTAGCCTGGGTGACAGGGCCAGAACTTGTCTCTAAATAAATGCATACGTAGGCTCTACTGCTGCAGCCTCAACCTCCTGGGCTCAAGAGATCCTCCTGCCTCAGCCTCCTTTGTAACTGGTACTACAAGGGTACACCACTACAACCAGTTGACTTTTTTTTTTTTTTTTTTAGGTTGAGTCTTGCTCTGTCATCTAGGCTGGAGTGCAATGGCACGATCTCGGCTCACTGTAGCCTCTCTCTCCTGGGTTTGAGTGATTCTCCTGCCTTATTAGCCTCCTGAGTAGCTCGGATTACAGGCATTTACAACCATGCCCAACTAATTTTTGTATTTTTAGTACAGATGGGGTCTCACCATATTAGCCAGGCTGGTCTTGAACTCCTGACCTCAAGTGATCCACCTGCCTTGGCCTCCCAAATTGCTGGGATTCCAGGCATAAGCCACATGCCCGACCATATTTTTTAAATTTTTTTGTAGAGATTAGGTCTCACGGCCGGGCGCGGTGGCTCACGCTTGTAATCCCAGCACTTTGGGAGGCCGAGGCGGGCGGATCACGAGGTCAGGAGATCGAGACCACGGTGAAACCCTGTCTCTACTAAAAAATACAAAAAATTAGCCGGGCGTGGTGGCGGGCGCCTGTAGTCCCAGCTACTCAGAGAGGCTGAGGCGGGAGAATGGCGTGAACCCGGGAGGCGGAGCTTGCAGTGAGCCGAGATTGAGCCACTGCACTCCAGCCTGGGTGACAGAGCGAGACTCCGTCTCAAAAAAAAAAAAAAAAAAAAAAAAAAAAAGATTAGGTCTCACTTTGTTACTCAGGCTGGTCTTGAACTCCTGAGCTCAAGCGATCCTCCTGCCTCGGCCTCACAGGCATAAGCCACTGTACCTGGCCTAATCCTGATAACCCTTTTTTTTTTTTTTTTTTTTTTTTTTAAACAGAGTCTCATTTTGTCACCCAGGCTGGAGTGCAGCAGCATGATCTTGGTTACTGCAACCTCCGCCTCCTGGGTTCAAGCAATTCTCATGCCTCAGCCTCCCAAGTAGTTGGGATTACAGGCACCTGCCACCATGCTAATTTTTGTATTTTTAGTAGAGACAGGTTTAGCATGTTGGCCAGGCCGGTCTCGAACTCCTGGCCTCAAGTGATCCGCCTACCTCAGCTTCCCAAAGTGCTGCGATTACAGGCGTGAACCACTGTGCCTGGACTTGATAACTCTTTAAAACTCAGAAAAGTTCTCTGATGGAGAGATTTTAATATGCTTTTTATATCTATGGAAACTGAGGATAAAAAGGAAAAGCAAGTTGGCCAACATCTCCCAAATGGCCAGTCTGCCGTGGGAACCTGGGTCTGGATGACTCTGGAGCCCAATTTCTATCTTCTCCATATTGTTACCCAAACCTTCCTAAGAGGGTACAGAAATATTTTAAATTATCTTCTTTTGGTTTGGATCATCCCTTAACTATCTGGTGGCCAAGTCTTCTATGTTTCCTTCTAGCATTTGAGATGGAGTTGGCTTATCTCTCAGGAAATAGCCTTACAATGGATGAACAGGAGAAATCAATCATTTGTAGTGTATCTCCAAAGCAAGAGCTTTGTGCCTGGGATGTGCAAGAGGTGAGCCTGGCCAATATGTAGCAAAAGTACTGCATGCTTGCATCCATCCTGTTCTGTATTTGAAACGGAAGTGCTGAGAGGAAAATACTCGGAAGTGGTAACAAAAACAGTGTCAAATCAGGTTTTCTATCGTGTAATTTGTGACCTTTTCATTTGGACCATAGACACACATAGAATTCACTTTTGTTGTTGTCGTTGTTTTTGTTTGTTTTTTGAGACTGAGTCCCGCTCTTTTCCCCAGGCTGGAGTGCAGTGGCACAATCTTGGCTCACTGCAAGCTCCGCCTCCCGGGTTCACACCATTCTCCTGCCTCAGCCTCCCGAGTAGCTGGGACTACAGGCGCCCGCCACCACGCCCGGCTAATTTTTTTGTATTTTTAGTAGAGATGGGGTTTCACCGTGTTAGCCAGGATGGTCTCGATCTCCTGACCTCATGATCTGCCTACCTTGGCCTTCCAAAATGCTGGGATTACAGGCATGAGCCACTGTGCCCAGCATTTTTTTTTTTTTTTTTTTTTTTAGGCAGACTCACTCTGTTGCCCAGGCTGGAGTGCAGTGGTATGATCTCAGCTCACTGCAACCTCCGCCTCCCGGGTTCAAGTGATTCTTGTGCCTCAGCCTCCTGAGTAGCTGAGATTACAGGTACGCACCACGATACCCAGCTAATTTTTGCATTTTTAGTAGAGACGGGGTTTCGCCATGTTGGCCAGGCTGTTCTTGAACTTCTGTCCTCAAGTGATCTGCCAGCCTCAGCCTCCCAAAGTGCTGGGATTACAAGCATGAGCCACTGCGCTTGGCTGAGAATTTACTTTTTAATATGTGTTTTTATCTATAAATTTGTATAACATCTTATTTTCTACCAATAATACGGAGTGCATTTGTGAAATAACTTTTGGGCTTTGTGCATCTTTATTACCTGTTCTATTGCCTCTTTGTCAATGATTGGCATTTGTTATATTGGCTTTTTCAGAAAGTGGTCTCTAGCTCAGATGATCTCCAAGGCGCATAAAGGATTTATCTCAAAACTGAGTGTGGCTTTTGTCTAATGGTATAAACTGCAGTGAGGTTCTTAGGAGACCCATAAAGTTTTTGTTACAGAGAATTACATTGGCAGAAACACTGCCAGCTTGGATTTAAAGGGGCCAAAACACACAAAAGGAAGAGGCCTTTTGGATTTCAAAACTTTTACAGGCAGGAAGCAGACTACCAAAACAATTTAGCTAAAAAATTGGGCCACCACATACAGAAAGTGAAGGATGACTCAGACACAATCAAGAGCCTAGAGAGTACAACCAAGAGTCATAAAAGATCTTTCTTGGGCCTTAAGTCCTAATTAACAAATTGCCAGCATGTTTTCTACTGGATTTCAAAATTTCTTGTAGCGGTGATTCCTATTTTTCCATTTTCACCTTTTCTGAATGACAGTGACTGTTATCCTGCGCTTACCCCACACTTGTACTTTGGGGATGGTGAGGGACAGATAACTTGTATATTTAGTTAGAAGATTTTCACATCAAGATAAACTGAATCTAAAGAGCTTTTTTTTTGTCTGCCTCAAAAAAAATATATACATGGACCTGGACCTGGACCTGGAAACAATGAAATCCTAGATTCTGCAATGATACTATAGTGGTATGAGACATTTGAGAGCATTGGGAGATGGTGGATATATTTTGATGGAGGGGGAAACTGAATCACTGGAGGCTATGGGGCAGACTACAGCTGCCAGTCTCTGAGATGGCCCAAATATCTTAGCCCCACAATAATCACGATCAATCTTGTGTAGTCCACTGCCGCAGTGAATAGGGCTGACCTATGGAACCAACAGGATACTGTGGAAATTATGGTGTATAATTTCTGAAGCTATGTCACAGAAGACAATTCTGTGACCCATGGGTCATCAGCTCTTGGAGATCCAGCCACAGTGTTATGAGAGCTCTCAAGCAGCCCTCCAGAAAGATCTGTGTGGTGAGGGACTGAGGACCCCTGCCAGTAGCCAACACCAACTTACACAGCTATATGAGAGGCCATCTTGGAAGTGAAACTTAACTTCACCGTCATGAGAGAACTACAGCCAGAACTACCCAGTCAAGCTACCCCTGAATTTCTGATCAAAAGAAACAGAGTTAGCAAAAGCCTGTTTTAAGCCACTAAATTTTGGGATGCTTGGTTACATGGCCATAGGTATTACTGCATAGGCAACTTGTTATAGTGTGAGAAATCAAAATAGTGATTACATTTGGGTGCGGGGAGCCGTGGGGGGGTTGTTAAATAGAGCACATGCAAAGGGGACTTCGGGAGAGCTTAGAAGTGGTACATTGGTAATCACTTGTGATAATTTATTAAACTTCGTGTTCTTTTCTTGTATGATATACTTCACAATTTTTTTAAAGGTAAAGAATCATTTAGAAAGACAACTATTCTATCTTGTATGTAATGTACAAGGTTGAATAACAATTTTAATGATAGTTAATACATTTTGGGTTCCTACTGTGTCCTAGGCAGAATTCTAAGTATGTTTCATGAGTTGTGAAAGGTAATGACAGCCTCATTAGAAGGCATGATAGAAAGTGACTTGCTGAAGGCTGTACTGTGAATAGGAGGCAGAGGTGATTTGAATCTATGAAGTCTGATCATTCTTTGCGCCTGTTATGTACCAAGTTCTTGTCTCTGAGCATAGTGTGTAGTTCCTGTTTTCATGTTCGCTCCTCCAAAATATTGAGATGTGGAGAATTTTCATATCCTTTGCCCAGAAGCAAGAAGATCTGATTTGGAAGAGGCTTCCAAATAAACATGGGCAGAATGAAAGCACAGTAGGTGTAAGGGTTCCTTGAACACAGGTCGTGTTACTCTCGTTCTCTAGGGCACTATGATCTGGTCAAGCCCAGTCCAGGAGTTCCATTTGTCAAATCTGGTAACCTTCCCTCAGATGCATCTGGCCATCACTATGGATCGGAAAAA
Source organism: Symphalangus syndactylus (assembly GCF_028878055.3). Classification (NCBI taxonomy): domain Eukaryota; kingdom Metazoa; phylum Chordata; class Mammalia; order Primates; family Hylobatidae; genus Symphalangus; species Symphalangus syndactylus. The sequence continues at coordinate 112,599,220 of NC_072423.2, read as the reverse complement.
AACTATCAAAGTGTGGAACTGTCAGGACAGGGACGCTCTGGCCGTTCTCCAAATGCCAAACCCCTGTTATTGCATGGAAGCCTATCTTACAAAGGATGGCCCATTCCTGATGGTAAGTGAGCCCTGAATTTAGAGGGGACCAAAAAATCAAATGCCTGCTGTCTTGTCAGGCATCTGTGTCACATTGCTGTCCTATCCCTATTTTTTTTTTTTTTTTTTTTTTTTTTTTTTTTTTTTTTTTGAGACAGTCTCACTCTGTTGCCCAGGCCGGAGTGCAGTAGTGCAATCTTGGCTCACTGCAACCTCTGCCTGCGGATTTCAAGCAATTCTCCTGCCTCAGCCTCCTGAGTCGCTGGGACTACAGGCACACACCACCATGCCTGGCTAATTTTGCATTTTTAGTAGAAACTGACCAGGCTGGTCTTGAACTCCTGACCTCATGATCTGCCCACCTTGGCCTCCCAAAGTGCTGAGATTACAGGCATAAGCCACGGCGCCCGGCCTATTTCTCTTGTCATCCCTTCCACATACCCTGCGAGTCAATCACAGTATATCAATGAATGTTATACAAACCTCCACGCTATCTTGGCCCTTGACTTGCCTCAAGTACATTTCCCCAGCAATTCTTCTAAAAACAAAAAGCCAAAAATTTCCTGAATTACTTTATATGTGCCTCTTCTTTCAAGTGTGTGTTATTGTCCAGTCCATTAACTTGGTTGGGGACAGTCGAGGGAGAGAGATGGCTTTGGGGTGACATTGAGAAAAAGCGTAGTGTTGATGTGCTAATGAATAACTGTCCTTGAGAAGAATGCTTTGGGGCTTGGAAAGTTTTATTCCATGGGATTATCCCAACAGTGTCTCAAGCTAGACTGGTCAGAGGTTTTGATCTCCATTATGTGATTGCGGAAACAGTGGCATATCTTGCAGCTCACAGTGCTGCCTCCTCTGTATTTCAGGATTTCACATATCTTCCTATTGATATGGTGGGGATGCTTTGGTTTCAGGTTGGCGATGATGCAGGTGACATCTACACATTTACACTGCCTGGGTTAAGGGATGTTTCTAAAGTTACTGCATTTCAATATGGTATTGTACGTCTACACTGCTCTCCTGACAAGAAATGGGTATTTGCATGTGGGACATACACTCGTACTTTGCCACAGGTAGGTGCTGTTCTGTGTATTTCAATTTCAGGATGGGAATGTCAAGTTAGGAAGCATGCAGAGAAACTGCAGAGCTCAGTGAGGACCAGGCATACTGCTCCGTTCTCTCTAAGACCAATCACAAGGGGAATCCATTGTGATGGTCAGGAAACAATGCTCTTCGAAGCAACAACATCCAGTTGCTGTGGCAAATGTTTAACAAAAACTCGTTCACGAAGCCCGAATTTGCCAAAGAGATGGAAGAGGGTGAGACAGGTATCAAGAAATAGGGATTGCTGGGCATGGTGGCGTGCACCTATAGTCCCACCTACTCAGAAGGCTGAGGCAGGAGGATCGCTTGAGCCCAGGAGTTCCAGGCCATAGTGTGCTATGCTGATAGGGTGTCCACACCAAGTCTGGCATCAATACGTTCACCTCCTGGGAGCAGGGAACCACCAGGTTGCCTAAGGAGGGGCCAACTGGCCCAGGTCAGAAACAGAACAGGTCAAAACTCCCATACTGATCAGTAGTGGGATTGCACCTGTGAATACCCACTGCACTCCAGCCTGGGCAACATGGCGAGACCTTACCTCTTAAAAAAAAAAAATTTTTTTTTTTTTTTTTACAAAAATATCTTTGACCTTGTTCTCCTTTGCCTTCTTTACTTTTATCTATGTTGGCTGGAAAGTATAGAGAAGTCCAAAAGTAACTGAATATGCAACAGCATCTGAATATCACTCTGAGGAAGGCTTTGGCCTTTGAGCAGGCCATTTGTAGTGGGGCACTGGTGGACTGGGCACCAAAGAGGGAGGAGTTCAGAAGGCAGGTAGTAAAAGCCACACAGCCCTTGACTTGTTCCCCAAGAAGGGAAAATCTGCTTAGCCAACCTCAACTTGACCAAGGGTTCAATATGGCAAGATGGTTTCATAACACCCTAGCATGCTTCAGTGACATTGTTCTGTGAATGGGACAGGAAGGATAGGAAGACAGTGAGTTCCTTGTATGCTGGAGTGATAAGCAGTGACCACTCATCACTCCTGAGATGTTGAACAAAGCTTTGGCCACAAGATGAGAATTTCTAAGAAGGCTCTTCTGGAGTCACTCCTGTACTGAGAGGATGTAAGTTCCCTGCCCCGACCGCGCACGTGATGCTCTCTTTAGGTATTCCTCACAGAGTCCTTACTGAGACCATCAGAAGGCAATGCTCCTCTGTCTACCTTTCTCCCACATAAATTATGTGTCAGCGCCTGCTGGACCCCAAAGGTGAAAAACAGGATAACACTGATGTCCCAAAGTCGCACTGGAAAAAAGACAGAATTTATCACCTTTGATCTAACAACCAAGAAGACTGGAGGCCAAACAGTCATCCAAGGTAGGCTGTGCTACATTAGAAATGCTTGTTTCTCTTCCTCATCACACAGTCATTCGTGTTTAGCTATAATAAATGGGTCAGTCTGTATAAAGGGAGCAGGGGATTTTTTTTTTTTTTTTTGAGACGGAGTCTTGCTGTGTTGCCCAGGCTGGAGTGCAGTGGTGTGATCTCCGCTCACTGCAAGCTCCACCTCCCGGGTTCATGCCATTCTCCTGCCTCAGCCTTCCGAGTAGCTGGGACTACAGGCGCCCGCCACCATGCCCGGCTAATTTTTTGTATTTTTAGTAGAGACAGGGTTTCACCGTATTAGCCAGGATGGTCTCAATCTCCTGACCTCATGATCCGCCCGCCTCGGCCTCCCAAAGTGCTGGGATTACAGGCATGAGCCATCGCACCCGGCCAGGAGCAGGGGATTTCTTTAGCTGGGCGTGAACCCACCCCAGTTCAGCTCTAATACCCATGCTGATCTCTACCCCCACCCCGCTCTCTTGGGCGAACACATATAGGTTTCCATCATGTTTTAGGGCCTGGGTTCCAATGCCCAGGGGATTGTTTATTGTCCACAAACCTCTGTTCCTGTGTCCTAGCACCTGTTACCACAGTCAGTGATATGTATTTGTCAGGCCGCTGGACTACCCTTCATTTTCCTCCCTGGAATGAAGTCTGTGGAAGTGGGGACTATGCTTTTTTATTCAGTGTGAGGATATTGTTATTATTCAATGATCTGATCTTTACTTCCTTATGTGTGTGTTATATATGTGTGTTTTACATGAAAACAGCATATGAGATCGCAAGTTTCCAGGTGGCAGCTCATCTGCAGTGCCCTATCTGGATGGGAGCCAGTGATGGATATATGATTGTCTTTACCAGTGGGCCATACTTGTTACTCTTCAGCATCACTGGCTTCCTGCTGCAACGATTTGAGGACCACCAGGCAGCCATCAACAACTTCTGGGTGGTATGTATGATTCTCTTCCACTGCTTTTTGATCTGACTTTGACTCCTTGGCCACTCACTCTGGCTATGCTTGGAAGGATCCTTGCTATGTGCTTACCACATCCGAGAACTCTGTGCATGTGTACATGTGGGAAGAAGGAGGTCGCCATCCATACCTCAGGAGCTGCTATCACCTGGAAAACACGTGGCATGATCATACAACAGACAGGTAAGCTCTGTTTTGTGATCTAAACATCCCCTGAACACTTTTTTTTTTTTTTTGAAACGGAGTCTCCCTCTGTCACCAGGCTGGAGTGCAGTGGCTTGATCTCAACTCACTGCAACCTCCGACTCCCAGGTTCTAGCAATTCTCCTGCCTCAGCCTCCCGAGTAGCTGGGATTACAGGCACGTGCCACCACACCTGGCTAATTTTGGTATTTTTAGTAGAGACGGGGTTTCACCATGTTGGCCAGGATGGTCTTGATCTCCTGATCTCGTGATCCGCCCGCCTCGGCCTCCCAAAGTGCTGGGATTACAGGCGTGAGCCACTGCACCCTGCCGAAAACTTCTAATTTCTACATCAAGATGAAAGAAGGGAGAACAGGGATTTTTTTTTTTTTTAAAGATTCTCTGAGGATAGATATCAATAAACTCATGCCTGAAAAGAGAATCGCTAGTTCTTAAAGTCATGGCACTTGCAATAGATGTTAAAAGTCTTCCCAAAGTGGCTCTCAATTTATCTTCCCATGAGCAGTAGATAGATGATGTCCTCAATACCCTGTGTTTTCTTGCTGAGTTGTACCTTTTGTGAGTTCATTAGCTACTTGGGTGCTGCTTCAGTGAGCTGCCTTTCCCTCCATTTTGCTGATTTTTGCCCCTGGTTTGCTTGCCTTTAAATTGTTTTTCTTGAGATTTTACGTAGTACACGTAGATGTCTTGTCTCTTAAGGCTTTGCAGACATTTTCTTCCAGATTATTGCTAGTCATTATACTGCTTATAGTGCTTTTTTGGCAACATCTAAGAAAATACATATATCCTTTGCACTGCCAACACCACTAAAAAGAATTTACTGTGAAGCTATACCTCCAATCATTCAAGTACATTGGCTGTTCATTACAGCATTTGTGATAGTCAAGAGCTGGAAGCTCCCTAAGTGTCCAAGCATAAGAGATTGTTTAAATTACCATAGTATATCCACACAAGGAAGTATCAGGCAGCTGTTATTAACTTTTTTACAAGAATACGAAAATGTCTATGTTCAGATAATGATTTCCATTGTTTTGAGGCAAAAATACTTTAAATATCTGTAATCATACTTAGCAGACTTTCATGGTTTTTGCTCTCTATATCATATCTAATAAATTTTAGCCTACACCAATCATAAATACTTATTTCCTTTCAATAATTTCAAATACTTCCCCTGGATTTGTTTTCTTTCTTACATTTGAGTGGATGTATAGTGATACCTCATTGTGATATTTATTGTGCCTTTTCCCAATGACATTGAGCAATTTATTTGCCATCCACATATCTTCTTTAACACATTTTTTCAAATCTTTTGACCATTTTTTAATTGGGTTGTTAATATTGAGTTTCTTAATATTGAGTTTTGATAGTCCTTTATATATTTGGAATATACGTCTTTTATCAGCGAAGGGTTTGCAAATATTTTCTCCCACTCTAGTTTGTCTTTCTACTCTCTTCACAGTGTCTTTCAAAGAGCAACTGTTAACTTTGAAGTACAATTTTCTTCTAAAATGACTGGGCTTGGGAGATTGTATCTACGAAATCTTTGCCTAACCCAAGATCACAGAGATGTTCTAAGATTTCCTCTAAAAGTTTTACAGTTCAGTGTTTTACATTTAGGTCTCTGATGTATTTTGAGTTAAATTTTGTAAGGGAAAGATAAAGATCAAGATGTATTTTTTTTGCATGTGAATATTCAATGATTCAGCAGCATTTGTTGAAAAAACTCCTGCTCCATTGAATTGCCTGCGTACCTTTGTCCAAAATCAACCATATTTGCATGGGTTAATTTTGAGACTTTCTCTTTTGTTCCAATCATCTATATATGTATCTCTTATCAAATAACACACTACATTGAAAATGTAACTTTAGTGCCGGGCGCGGTGGCTCACGCTTGTAATCCCAGCACTTTGGGAGGCCGAGGCGGGCGGATCACGAGGTCAGGAGATCGAGACCACGGTGAAACCCCGTCTCTACTAAAAATACAAAAAAATTAGCCGGGCGTGGTGGCGGGCGCCTGTAGTCCCAGCTACTCGGAGAGGCTGAGGCAGGAGAATGGTGTGAACCCGGGAGGTGGAGCTTGCAGTGAGCCGAGATTGCGCCACTGCACTCCAGCCTGGGCGACAGAGCGAGACTCCGTCTCAAAAAAAAAAAAAAGAAAAAGAAAATGTAACTTTATAGAGACTTTGAAATCAGATAATGTGAGTCCTCTAATCTGTTCTTTTACAAAATTATTCAGACTATTCTGGTTCCCTTGTTTTCCAAGTGAATTTTAGAATTGGTTTGTAAATTTTTACAAAAATTTTGAGATTTATATTGGAATTTGTTTGGATCTAGAGATTAATTAGGGGAATTGGCATCTTTACTATTTTGGCTCTTTCAATACATGAACCTGAATGTCTCTTACTGTTTTAGGCCATCTTTATTTTATCAGTGTTTTTGTAGTTTTTAGGTTAAAGATTTTGCACATATTTGTAAAATTTATACCTAAATATTTCATGGTTTTGGTGCTATTATAAAGAGTACTGTCTTATTTCAATTTCCATTTTTCATTACTAGTATATAGAAATATGACTGACTTTTGTATATTGACCTTGTATCCCACAACCTTGCTAAACTCATTCATTCTAATAGCTTTTATTCATAGATTGGTAGATACTTTTTGCTTTCTCTATGTAGACAATCATGTCATCTGTCAAACAGTTTTCTTTCTTTTCAAATGTATGCCTTGTTGTTCTTCCCTTTTTGCATTGGCTATAACCTCCTGTGTGGCATTGGAGTGGAGAGCCAACATCCTTGCATTGGATGAAAAGTGTTTGGTCTTTCACCATTATTATTATATTCACTGTATGTTTTTGTAGATGCCCCTTACTGGGTTGAAAACGTTCTCTTCTAGTCCTAGATGGCTGAGAGGTTTTTATTATCATGAATAGATGTGAATTTTCTCAAAGGCATTTTCTGCATAAATTGATATAAGCATATAGTTTTTCTTTTTTAGGTTCTTAGTAAGGTGAATTATATTGATTTTCTTTTTTGTTAGTGGTCAGGACAGAGTATCTTATTAGTTTTTAATTAACAAATAATTATATATTTATGGGGTACAATGTGATTTCATAGATGTATATATTGTAGAATGATTAAATCAAGCTAATATATCAATCACTTCATACACTTATTTTTGTGGTAAAAAATACTTAAAATCTACTCTCAGCAAATTTGTAAATATGATACACTATTATGAACTACAGTCACCATGCCGTGCCACAGATCTCTGAAACTTATTCCTCCTGCCTAATGGAAACACTGGGCCCTTTGACCAACATCTCCTCATTCCCCTCTCTCCCAGCCTCTGTTAACCACCATTCTGCTCTCTGCTTCTGTGAGTTCGATTTTTTTTTTTCCTTTAAGATGTCACACATAAGTGAGATGACGCAGTATTTGTCTTTCTGTGCTTGGCTTAGTTCACTGAACATAATGACCTCCAGATTCATCCATGCTGTTACACATGACAAGATTCCCTTCTTTTCTAAGGCTAAATGGTATTCCATTGTGTGTGTGTATATATGTATATACACATATACCACATTTTCTTTATCCATTCATCCATTGATACACACTTAGGTTGATTCCATATCTTGGTTATTGTGAATAGTGCTGAAGTGAACATGGGAGTAATGAGAGTGCAGACATCTCTTCAACATACCAATTTCAATTCCTTTGGATGTATACCCAGGAGTGGGATTACTGTATCATATGATAATCCTATTTTTAGTGTTTTGAGGAACTTTCATGTTGTTTTCCATAATGGCTGTACTAATTTACATTCCCACCTGCAACGTACATGGGTTCCCTTTTCTTCACATCCTCACCAACACTTGTTTATCTTTCATGTTTTTGACCATAACCATTCTAACACCTCCAATGAGGTGGTATCTCATTGCATTTTTAATTTGCATTTCCCTGATAATTCATAATGCTAAGCATTTTTTCACATGTTTGTTGGCCATTTTATGTTTTCTGTGGAAAATTGGCAATGAAGAAACTTTGCCCATTTTAATATGGTGGTTTTGTTGCCATTGAGTTAGAGTTCTTATATATTTTGGACATTAACCCTTATATGTATAATTTGCAAATATTTTCTCCCATTCCATAGGTTGTCTCTTTGATCTGTTTTCTTTCCTGTGCAGCAACTTTTTAGGTTGATGCAATCCCATTTACCTATTTTTGCTTTTGTTGCCTGTGCATTTGGGGTCATATCCGAAAAATCATTGCCCAGATCAATGTCACAGAGCTTTTCCCCTGTACTTTCTTCTTGTAGTTCAGGTTTTATATTTAAGTCTTTAATTCATTTTGAGTTTTGTATGTGATGTGAGACAAAGTCCCAACTTATTTTCTTTTCATGTGACTATCCAGTTTTCCCAATGCCATTTATTGAAGAGCGTGTCGTTTCTCCATGTGTTCCTGGCATCTTTGTTGAAAAACAATTGACTATAAATGTGCAGGTTTATTTCTGGGATCATTTATTCTGAGCTTTTGGTCAATGTGCCTGATTTTATGCCAATATCATAAAATTGTTTTGATAACTGTAGCTTTATAATATGTTTTGAAATCAGACAATATGCCGCCTCCAGCTTTATTCTTTCTCAAGATTGCTTTGAGTATTTGGGATCTTTTGTGGTTCCATAGTCATTTTAGGATTGCTTTTTCTATTTTTTGTGGAAAAGGTCATTGAAATTTTGATAGAGATTGCATTGAATCTGTAGATCATTTTGGGGAGTATGGACATTTTAACAATATTCTTCCAATCCATGAACATGGGATAGCTTTCCATTTATTTATGTCTTCTGTTTCTTTTATCAGTGTTTTATAGTTTTCAGTATAGACATCTTTTACCTCCTTGGTTCAATTTACTCAAGTATTCCAATTTTGGATGCTGTTGTAGGTGGATTTTCTTCATTTATTTTATTGGATATATGGAATTTCTGAACATTAAATCAGCCTTGCATTCCTAGACTAAACCCCACTTCCTCATTTTATATTACTTTTTTTATATATTGCTGAATTGAGTTTAATACTTGATGATTGTTGGCTTCTGTGTTCATGAAGGATATTGGTTTGTAGTTTTCTTCTTCCTTTTTTTTTTTTTTTTTTTTTTTTTTAGATGAAGTCTCGCTCTTGTCCCCAAGGCTGGAGTGCGATGGCATGATCTTGGCTCACTGCAACCTCCACCTCCTGGGTTCAAGCGATTCTCCTGCCTCAGGGTGTTATTTCTTCCTTAAATGTTTAGTAAACTTCAGTAGAACAATCTGGGCCTGGAGATGACTTTTTTGAAAAGCTTTTAACTATAAATTCCTTAATAGTTATAGTGCAACTCAGATTATCTACTTTATGATGGGTGAGTTTTTACAGTTTGAATTTCCAGCAATCAGTCATTTTATCTAACTTGTCAAATGTGTGTAGATTTGTTTCTTTTAATCTTCTTAATGCCTGTAAAATTTGTAATATGAACTCCTTAATTTGTAATACTGGTAATTTGTGTCATTTCTGTGTTTTTTGGTTTTGGTTTTGGTTTTGTGTTTTTTGGTCAGCCTTACTAGAGTCTTATTAATTTTAATTATTTTTTCAAAGAAACAGCTTTTGGTCTCTTTTTATTTTTTTTTAACAACCTCTATTTTGCTATTCTGAATTTGTCTATGTCAGCTCTTAAATTTTACTTTCTTGCTTCTGGTTACTTTTATTTTGCTATTTTTTCTAGTTTGTTAGTTTGTTTGTTTGTTTGTTTTTAGACACAATCTCAACCTGTCAGGCTGGAGTGCAATGGGGTGTTATGTTGGCTCACTACAACCTCTGCCTTCTGGGCTCAAGTGATCCTCCCACCTCAACCTCCCAGAGTAGCTTGGATTACAGGGGTGCACCACCATGCCAGGCTATTTTTTAATTAATTAATTTATTTATTTGTAGAGATTGGGTTTTGCCAGTTTGTCACCTTTTTTAGTTTCTTAAGGTGGATGTTTAGATCATTGATTTCTGACCTCTTTTTAAAATATAAGCATTTGGTGTTCTAAATTTTCCATTAAACACTGCTTTAGCTGCAATCCTCAGATTTTGATTTTCATTCATTCAGTTCCATATACTTCTTTATTTCCCTTTTCCTCTTTGAGCCATGGACTATTCTAAAGTATGTTTAATTTCCAAGATTGGAGATTTTATTGTGATCTTTTTGGTCATCAATTTCTAATTTAAAGCAGTTATGGCCAGAGAGCATATTCCATATTTTCTTCATTCTTTTATAGTTGTTAAAATTTGTTTTGTCACCCAGGATATGCTCTATCTTGGTGAATGTTCCATGTGAGCTTGAAAAGAATGTGTATTCTTCTCTTGTTGGGCACAATGTTTTATAAGTGACAATTAGATCAGCTTGGTTGATCTTCTTCAGTTCTTTTCTATCCTTTCTGATTTTCAGTCTAGTGATTCTATCAATTGAGAGACTGTTGAATTTCCTATTACGGATTATTTATCCTCTTTGTTCTATTAGTTTTCATGTATTTTGCAGCTCTGTAACTTGCTGCATACACATTTAGGATTAATATATCTTCCAGGTTAATTGGCCTTTTTGTTTTTGTGTAATTCCTCTCCTTGTCCCTGGTAATCTTCTTTGCCCTGAGGTCTACTTTATCTAATACAAATTTAGCCACTTCTGCTTTATTTTGGTTAATATTTGCATGTTATATTGTTTTTCATTCTTTTACTTCCAACCTACTTATATCATTATATTTGAAGTGAGTTTCTTGTAGATAGAATCTGGTTGGGTCATGCTTTTTATCCATCGTGCTAATCTGTCTTTTAAGTTTAAATATAAAAGTTTAATGGACAAAGAATACTTGTATATATTTATGGGGTACAATATGATGTCTTCTTGCATGTATACACTGAAATGATCAAATTGGGCTAATTAACTTATCCATCACTTCAAATATTTATCATTGTGGTGAAAACATTTAAAATTTCTTTGAGCTATTCTGAAATATACAATATGCTATTATTAACTATAGCCACCATGCTCACCAGAATTTATTCCTCCTGACGAACTGAAACTTTGTACCCTTTGACCAACACCTCCCTGTTCCCTGTCTAACCCCCTGCTCTGACCCTACTTGGCCTCTGGTAAACACCATTCTATCTTCTACATCTACGAGTCTAATTTATTTAGATTCCATGTATAAGTGAGATCATCAGGCATGGTGGCTCACACCTGTAATCCCACCACTCTGAGAGGCCAAGGTTAGGGGATTGCTTGAGCCCAGGAGTTCAAGGCTGCATTGAGTTGTCCATGTTTGCCCATTTTTTAATGGGTTTGTTTTTCACTTGAGTTGTTTAAGTTCCTTAGAGGTTCTAAATATTAGGCCTTTGTCAGATGCTCGATTTGTGAATATTTTCTACCATTCTATAGGTTGTCTGTTTACTCCGTTGATAGTTTCTTTTGCTGTGCAAAACCTTTTTTTGTTTTGTTTGGTTTTTGAGATGGAGTCTCACTCTGTCACGTAGGCTGGAGTACAGTGGCACAATCTGGGCTCACTGCAACCTCTGTCTCCTAGGTTCAAACGATTCTCCTGCCTCAGCCTCCTAAGTAGCTGGAATGACAGGCATGTGCCACCACGCCTAGCTAATTGTATTTTTAGTAGAGACAGGGTTTCACCGTGTTGGCCAGGCTGGTCTCGAGCTCCTGACCTCAAGTGATCTGTCCGCCTCAGCCTCCCGAAGTGTTGGGATTACAGGTGTGAGCCACCATGTCCAGCCTGTGCAGAAGTTCTTTTGTTTAATTAGGTCCCACTTACCAATTTTTGTTTTCATTGCAATTGCTTTTGAGGACTGAGTCATAAATTCTTTCCCAAAGCCAATACTGATGTCTAGAATAGTGTTTCCTTAGGTTTTCTTCTAGGACTCCTATAGTTTGGAGTCTTTCGTCTAAACCTTTAATCTGTCTTGAGTTAATTTTTGTGTATGGTGAAAGGTAGAGGTCCACTTTCACTCTTCTACATATGGCTAGTCAGCTATCCCAGCACCATTTATTGAATAGGGAGTCTTTACCCCATTGTTTATTTTTGTCAACTTTTGTTGAAGATCAGTTGGCTGTGGGTGTGTGGCTTCATTTCTGGGTTCTCTATTCTGTTCCTTGAATCTTTATTCTGTTTTTATACCAATACCATGTTAATTTGGTTATTATAGCCTTATAGTATAGTTTGAAGTCAGATAATTGATGTCTCTGGCTTTCTTCTTTTTCCTCCAGGTTGCTTTGGCTATTCAATATGGAATCAGGATCTTTCCTGATACCATATAAATTTTAGAATAGTTTTTTTCTAGTTCTGTGAAAAATGACATTGGCAGTTTGATAGGAATAACACTGAATCTGTTGATTGCTTTGGGCAGTGGCCATTTTAATGATAATTACTTCTACTCCATGAGCATGAAATGTTTTTACATTTTTTTTTAATGTCACCTAGGATTTCCTTTTTTTTTTTTTTTGAGGCGGAGTCTTACTCTGTTGCCCAGGCCGGAGTGCAGTGGTACAGTCTCGGCTTGTTACAACCTCCACCTCCCGGGTTCAAGAGATCCCCCTGCGTCAGCCTCCCAAGTAGCTGGGACCACAGGCACGTGCCACCACACCTGGCCAATTTTTGTATTTTTAGCAGAGATGGCGTTTCGCATGTTGGCCAGGGTGGTCTCAAACTCCCGACCTCAAGTGATCCGCCCGCCTCAGCCTCCTAAAGCGCTGGGATTACAGGCGTGAGACACCACGTCTGGCCTATTATTGCTTCTAGCAGTGTTTTGTAGTTCTCCTTGTAGAGATCTTTCACCTCCTTGGGTAGATGTATTCCTAGGTAACTTATTTTGTGGGGTGCTGTTGTAAATGAGGTTTCATTCTTGATTTGGCTCTCAGTTTAAACATTATCAGTATATGGAAATGCTACTGATTTTTGTACATGGATTTTTGTATCTTGAAAACTTATTGAAGTTGGTTTCAGTTCCCGGAGCATTTTGGCAGAGTCTTTAGGGTTTTCTTTGTATAGAATCATATTGTCTTGGAGCATAGTGGCTCATGCTTGTATTCCCAGCACTTTGGGAGGCTGAGGCAAGATGATCACTTGAGCCCAGGAGTTCGAGACAAGCCTGGGCAACATACAGAGACCCTGTCTCTACAAAAAAAAAATATATATATATATTAGCCAGGCATGGTGGTGTGCACTGGTGGTCCCAGCTACACAAGAAGATGAGATGTGAAGATCACTTGAGCCCAGAGGTTGAGGCTGCAATGGGCCATGATTGTGCCACTGCACTCCAGACTGAGTGACACAACAAGACCCTCTCTGGGAGGATTTAAAAAATACATATTATCTCTCTCTATATATATATATACATATATATGCACACACACACATATATAAAATCAATCATATTGTCATATTGTCCACAAATAGATAGTTTTACTTCTTCTTTTCCTATTTGGATGCTCTTTTTTTCTTTCTCTTGGCTGGCTGCTCTAGCTAGGACTTCCTAGCTACAGCAATCACTACTTTCACTACTAATCGCTACTAGTCACTACTATGTTTACTAGGAGTGGTGAGAGTAGGCATCCTTGTCTTGTTCCAGTTCTCAAAGGGAATGCTTCCAGTTTTTTACCCATTCAATATGACGTTACCTGTGGATTTGTCATTGATGGCTCTTATTTTGAGGTATGCTCCTTCAGTGCCTAGTTTCTTGAGGGTTTTTGTCACAAAGGGATACTGGATTTTACTGAAAGCTTTTTCTGTGTCTATCGAGATGATCATATGGGTTTTTGTTTTTAATTCTGTTTATGTGGGGAATCATATTTATTGACTTGCATGTGTTGAACCAACCTTGCTCCCAGGAACGAAGCCTACTTGATCATGGTGAATTAGCTTTTTGATTCACCATAGTGAATCAAATTAGCTTTTTGATTCACGGTGGAGAGGGGTAAAAGTGTCACTTCGTTAATACAGAATAAGAATCAACAACAGAGCTATGGTCCCACCATTTCCTCATCATACAGTGGGGAGGGAAGCGTGGTATCTCTTATGATATTCAATTGGAGTAGAGCAGGTATACTCAAAAGGGAGCAGAATTCTATTTTAAAATAAAAATCCAGGGCTGGGCACAGTGGCTCACACCTGTAATCCCAGCACTTTGGAAGGCTAAGGCAGGCAGATCGCTTGAGTGCAGGAGTTTGACACCAGCCTGGGCAACATGCTGAGACCCCATCTCTATGAGAAAATATTTTTTTTAATTTCTTTTTTTTTTGAGATGGAATCTCACTGTGTCACCCAGGCTGGAGTGCAGTAGCGCGATCTCAGCTCACTACAACCTCCGCCTCCCGGGTTGTAATTCTCCTGCCTCAGCCTCCCAAGTAGCTGGGACTACAGATGCCCACCACCATGCCCAGCTAATTTTTTGTATTTTTAGTAGAGACGGGGTTTCACTGTGTTAACCAGGATGGTCTTGATCTCCTGACCTCGTGATCCACCCACCTCAGCCTCCCAAAGTGCTGGGATTACAGGCGGGAGCCACCGTACCTGGCCTACAAAATAATACTTTTTAAAATTAGCTGGGTGTGGTGGCGCATGCCTGTAGTTCCAACTACTTGGGAGGTTAATTTGGAAGGATCATTTGAACCCAGGAGATGGAGGTTGCAGTGAACTGACATGGTGCCACTGCACTCCAGCCTAGGCAGCACAGTGAGGCCCTGTCTCAGGCAAAAAAAAAAAAAAAAAACAAAACCTCTCTAATCAGCATTAAACCAGATAATCTGTCAAATCAGTTACTGACAATTCTGGCAATAATATTTGAGAGCAGGCTGGGATTGCTATTCCTGCAAATAATAATCAGTGTAACTTTCCCTGATTTTATGTAGTTATTCAAAACCAAATCTAGGAGCACAAAGGACCAATTAATTTGGAAAGAATATTGATATCTTAGTCAAGTTCTAAGTCAGTATTAACAATGGATGTACCTACTTTCTCTTTTGTTCACTGATCTTATTTTTCCATTGACAGCTGCATCTCCAGTGTGATGTGTGATAATGCAAGCATAGTACTTAGGGTGAGGAAAGCAAGTGACTCCAGCATTCTGGTGATGTATTCTTTGAATACGTAATATGGAAACTAACAAAATTGACCTTGCATCATCTGCAATGTAGTAAAGAGAATTCTGTTTGCAAGCCCAGAATGATTATTTTAGTGAAATTTAGATGTTGTGGCCTGAAATGGTGGCACATGGCTGTAGTTCCTGCTACTTGGGAGGCTGAGGTGGGAGGATCCTTTGAGCCCAGGAGTTTGAGCCTGCACTGAGCTGTGATTGTGCCATTGCACTCCAGCCTGGGCAACAGAGTGAGACCCTGTCTCAGAAGAAAATGAAAATTAAAGAACAATGAAAGTGGTCACATGACATGGCTGAAGAGATCTGGTTAAGCCATTTTCTTGATTATAAGAGAACAGAGTCTATAAGGTAATACATGGGCAGTGGAGACCAAGGTAGAAGATAAGACAGAGGGAGAGAAATGTGTAGAATCATGTACAAAGAATGTCACTTGCCAAAGGGAACAGGAATAAGTAAGATCCCACAAGGATCTGCAATTCCCAGATAACTTAGGTTAAAAAGGGGGTAAAATTGAATTGCTGTTGGGCTTTCATTTTCCAGAAACATGGTGGCCCAGAGCAAAGCATGCATAGCACCTTAGCCTTGTTCAAAACTGCAAACACAAAACAAAACTAAAAAAATCCATGGTTAGATGGCTGGAATAGAATAGAAACTTCCAAAATTAGAGAATGAAAAAAGTCCAGAAAATTCAACAAATGCTGAAGTTAATGTCTTATTTCATAGAATTCCAAAGGCTACATGATGAAATACAGGCCTCCACCAAATTGGTGGTGAGATCAGAAATCTACAAGATCCAGGACCCTCAGAAAAGTAATACTCTCTGTAGGTAAACTGAGGGAAAATCTATTCATTAGAGAAGGATGAACAGCTACCTCCCTCAGCTTCAGAGATGGGTGAAATCAAGACAGACAAACAATTATCTTCAGAGAATTCCTAACCATAACAAAACTCACATTTGGGGTTTATATCAGTCAAGGTCCCAGGATGATAAAGATGTCACATACAAATTAAGGTAATTTGAGGAAGGTTTAATAAAGGAACTATTATAATTTGGGGCACAGTTTTTTCTTTTTAAGTAGATGAATTGGCTCTCCAGTCTGTGCCTCCAAGATGACAAAGAAAAAGAACAGTCATGCCAAAAAGGGCCGTGACCACATGCAGCCTATTTGCTGCATGAACTGTACCCAGTGCGTGCACAATGACGAGGCCATTAAGAAATTCGTCATTCGAAACATAGTGGAGGCCACAGCAGTCGAGGACATTACTGAAGCTAGCGTCTTCAATGCCTATGTGCTTCCCAAGCTGTGTGTGAAGCTATAATACTGTGTGAGTTGTGCAATTCACAGCAAAGTAGTCAGGAATCGATCTCATGAAGGCCACAGGGACCAAACACCCCCACCCAGATTTAGACCTGCGGGTGCTGCCCCATGACCCCCACCAAAGCCCACATAAACAGCTGAGTCCTTCAAGACTGAAGACTATTCTCTGGAGAAAAATAAAATGGAAATAGTACTTAATATTGCATGTTGAGTGTGTCTGTGCCAGATAGGGTGGGGATTTTGTGTTTGTGTTAGACCAAGTGTGAAGTGACACATAGTATTTTCATGGGGAAGAAAGCTTATTCATGTAAATTAAACCTTAATTGTTTGCAGCCATATCCTTGGCCTCACAATTTGCATAGCTGTGTGAAATAAAGAGGGTTTAGGCATCTGTTAAAGAAAAAAAAAAAATAGCCGGGCATGATGGCTCACGCCTGTAATCTCAGCACTTTGGGAGGCCAAGGCAGGCGGATCACGAGGTCAGGAGATCGAGACCATCCTGGCTAACATGTTGAAACCCCAGCTCTACTAAAAATACAAAAAAGAAAATTAGCTGGGCATGGTGGCGGCGCCTGTAGTCCCAGCTACTCGGGAGGCTGAGGCAGGAAAATGGCGTGAACCCAGGAGGCAGAGTTTGCAGTGAGCTGAGATCACGCCACTGCACTCCAGCCTGGGCGACAGAGCAAGACTCTGTCTGAAAAAAAAAAAAAGGTGAATTGGGAATGAAAAAGTTAGAGAAGCGTTATTCTAGCACCTCTTTAGCGGCCATCCCTCTGGTCTTAGGTGGCTATGGCCACCCACTTCTGACTTGGCCTCAGTCATCCAGGCTTGATTTTCTTCCTCAGACACGGGAAGCACTACTTGGTAGGCACCATCCAGTGGGAACTAGCTAACAATCCCCTAACAGTGAGGGTGATAAATAGGTCACTAGGGCACAGCAAAGCACTGAAGGATAATGGCTCATTGTAGCTGGCGTAAAGAAGGGGTGTTGAATTTTACCATCTCGCCTCTTCCGTTTCCCAGTATGTCCTGAGCTTAGTTACTACTGCTGAGTGGAGGCTAACTCTAGACTCCAGAGAATTACATAAGTCCATTCCCTTTATGAGAGCACCTCTACCAGATGGCATCACTTTAATGGATGACATTCAAGATAACATGGGAATGAATGGTTTACAGATGTGACTGACATGTTCTATTCAGTAAAACTTTCACAGGAGATGGAAGCATCCCTTTCATCACCCACATATGTGTTCCATGGAAAGCACTTGGGACAAACCTAGACCTGCTTCTGATGCCCAGGAGATAAAATTCTAACTGCCTCTGGACCAGGTAGCACCATTGGGTGACACTTGGGTGAAAAATGGATCCTCTGCTGATGGTTCCAGATGGCCTATGATTTTAAGTCCTCCTCTGCTGCTGTGCCTCTTCCTTACCTGAGAAGTTCTTGCCCTCACTGGTGTCGATTGTACCTAGTCTGACATTACCTTCTGGCTGCTAAAAGAGGGGTCTATGTGCTTGTAAGCACATCTCACTGTATGCGGATGTCTACACCAAGCTTTATAGATAGTCAGGGACACACACCCAAGGGCCAGAATATATCATTCTGCTAAACAGATACATCAAAATTTTCTCCTTTTCTCATCTGTTCTCCTGGCTCTCCCCACTAAATACATAGATTGGCTGTGAATAGGCTTTGAAATTTTAGTTTGTACCCTTGCAGTATTCTGGGTCCTAAAGATGCTTTCACTGACTCCAAGCCCAGGCATTACAAAATAACATACAATGTAGATTATGATTATTTTTAAAGAGATTGAGACAAGATCTCACTATGTCACCCAGGCTGGCCTCAAACTCCTGGGCTCAAGCCATCTTGTGTCAGCCTTCCAAAGTGCTGGGATTACAGGCATGAGCCACAGTGTTGGCCACAATTATGAAAGAATCTCAGACCATGGGATCAATTGTTATAAATGAGCCAAAGACAGCCTCCAAGTATTGACTCCGGGACTGTTTATTTTTTATTTATTTTTGAGACAGAGTCTTGCTCTGTCACCAGGCTGGAATATGTGGCGTGATCTCGGCTCACTGCAACCTCTGCCTCCTAGGTTCAAATGATTCTCCTGCCTTAGCCTCCTGAGTAGCTGGGACTACAGGCACATGCCACCAAGCCCAGCTAATTTTTGTATTTTTAGAAGAGACGGGGTTTCACTATGTTGGCCAGGATGGTCTTAATCTCTTGACCTTGTGATCCGCCTGTCTTGGCCTCCCAAAGTGCTGGCATTACAGACGTGAGCCACTGCGCCTGGCCCTGGACTGTTTGATGCAGGCTGAGACCCATTAGCCTAAGATTCTGGGGACAAACTCAAATTTTTACCTACCTAATTATTTTTAAAATGGCCCAAACAAGCAGACTTTTAGTCCTTTAGAGCCTGCCTGCTTTGCATGCCATCTCCCATCCCATCCCTCCCCACAGACCTCATCTGATGGCTATTGCCCTTTGGTAAGATAGTGCCTTCCGGTTATAACACCCTAGGCTGCTACAGCCACTCAGAGCTCTCTGACCCAGAGATTCCCATCTGCTCCCACGCCCCTGCTGCTGAGCAACATCACCTAGACACAAAGGTCCCCACTACCATCTCCTCTCCAAGTGTTCCCTTGCTCTCCTCCCCTTCTGGATGGTGGCTCCTGCACCTCAAGCCTCTAGACAGTCTCATGCTATGAGGAACTTCCCTCTCACACAACCCTACCCAAGCCCCACTCAGTAAAGTTTGCTGCCTCCCATGGTCGCATCTTTTTCTTTGATCAGCTCCCAGATCCTTCAAACCCCTACAGATCTGTATCCCAAATATATAAAGAGCTCTCAAAACTCAGTAAGAGGCCAGGTGTGGTGGCTCATGCCTGTAATCCCAGCACTTTGAGAGGCCGAGGTTGGCAGATCACCTGAAATCAGGAGTTCAAGGCCAGCCTGGCCAACATGGTGAAACCCAGTCTCTACTAAAACTACCAAAATTAGCCGGGCATGGTGGCAGGCACCTGTAATCCCAGCTACGCGGGAGGTTGAGGCAGGAGAATTGCTTGAACCCAGGAGGCGGAGACTGCAGTGACCTGAGATCGCGCCATTGCACTCCAGCCTGGGCCACAAGAGCGAAACTGTCTCAGAAAAAAAGGGAGATAAAATAATTCAAATAAGTTTATATAATACCATTACCAAAATGCTGCTTTCAGGAGAATTAATATTTTTCTTTGTGATTGTTGGAAATCTCACATTTGAAAGATTAGCAATACTTCAGATTATTTTGGCATAAACTTAAAAAGGAGAAAAAAATGAAATATTTAGAAACCATAATTTGAAAAGCAGCAAAATATGTTAATCTGGAAACTAATATATTTTCCTGGGTTACAAGTAAGTCCTTTTTTTTTTTTTGAGATGGAGTTTCGCTCTTGTTGCCCAGGCTGGAGTGCAATGGCGCAATCTCGGCTCACCGCAACCTCCGCCTCCCAGGTTCAAGCAATTCTCCTGCCTCAGACTCCCGAGTAGCTGGGATTACAGGCATGCACCACCACGCCCGGCTAATTTTGTATTTTTAGTAGAGACGGGGTTTCTCCACGTTGAGGCTGGTCTTGAACTCCTGATCTCAGGTGACCTGCCCACCTCAGCCTCCCAAAGTGCTGGGATTACAGGCGTGAGCCACCGTGCCCAGCCACAAGTAAATACTTTATCCCCTCATAGAAGCACACGGTTTTACTGCAACTCAGTAGCTTCTCCTTTTTGTCTTGAGACAGGGTCTCACTCTGTCACCCAAGCTGGAGTGCAGTGGTGCAAACACGTCTCATTGTAGCCTCAACCTCCTGAGCTCAAGCAATCCTCCTGCCTCAGCCTCCCAAAGTGCTGGGATTACAGGCATGTGCCACCACCCTGCCCTCAATAATTTCTTTTTCTTCGAGACAGGGTCTCACTCTGTCACCCAAGCTGGAGTGCAGTGGCGCAATCTTGGCTCGCTGCAGCCTCAACCTCCCAGGCTCATGTGATCCTCCCACCTCAGCCTCCTGAGTAACTGGGATTACAGGTATTCACCACCACCCCTGGCTAATTTTTGTGTTTTTTTTTTTTTTGTAAAGACAGGGTTTTGCCATGCTTCCCAGGCTGGTCTCGAACTCCTGGGCTCAGGAAATTATCCCGCCACAGCCTCTCAAAGTGCTGGGATTACAGGCATGTGCCACTGTGCCTGGCCCCTCAATAATTTCTTAAAGGAAATTGCCACATGAGAATTTACACAATGGACACTGAACATCATTCAAACAGGAAATGTAGACTTTAAGGCAGGAAGTACTATTAGAAATAAAAACGAAATTTTTATAATGACAAAAATATCAAAACAGAGATAATAAAATTTAAAATGTATATGCATATGATAGCCTTGCTTCAGACATAGGATCTAAAAGTTGACAGAGTTAAAAGGAGAAATGGGCACAGCCATGGGAGGTGTGAGAAGGGAGCCAGTGGGAAAGCAAAAGACTGAAGAACAAGGAGACTGGGATGGGGAGTAAGAAGCAAAGAAGGACCTGGGCTTGGCTGGTCCTCCAAGGGACCCAGGGACCCAGTCCAACCATGGACTGAGGACATGGGCTCAGAAGGTGGCCTGAGGACCCCGGTGAGAGCGGCAGGGTGGGAGGTGGAACCTGCACAGCATGGAGCAGTGGGAGCCTGGGGTTCTGTCTGGAGACATGGGTTCTAGTCCCACTTGCTGTGTTTTTGGGGAATGTCACTCCATCTCCCTGGGTTCAGCCTCCCCAGGGAAGGACACTGTCTCCACCCTTCCCCAACCTGGTCCTCACAAACAATGATGCCAAAGCGATATCCTTCGTGTGTGGGGTTAGCGATAGGGGTGCTGGCCAGACAGAGGATAGAGGCAGGGCCTCTGGCATGGTGTGGAGCCTGGATCTTACTCTGCAGTCTGGGAGAACACAGGGAGAACCCTAGGCATGGGAGGAGGAGGCAAGAAACCTCTCAGGCTACGTGACAGCCTCTGTGGGCTCACACCATCCTCTACCTTAGGAAAGGCCAGGGCAAGGTATGCACCCTGCTGCTGTGCACCTTCTCCTTGTCCTCCTCCAAGGCCTCAGGCAGTCGCCCAGTTGGGTCACTCTTCACCAGGGTTAGGCCTGGCACCTCGGCATGGAGGGCCAGCTCTTGCCCACAGACTCTAGAGGCCCTGAGGGTCACCAGGGCCCTTCCCCCTCCCGTGACAGCTTGCACAGGATGCTCTCTTTGGAAAGGTGGTTAGGGATTCGCACCTTACAGAAGAGGAACAGAAGAGATGACTGTTCCTAGGTGGTCAGTGCCAGGGCCTGGCCAAAGCCCACTTCTCAAGCTCAAGTCCATGGGGTGTTCCACCAGAACATCATTCCTCAGTGAGCAGAGCCTCTGCCTGTGCCCAATGCCACACACACACATCAAACATATACATCAAACACACACACACACACACACACACACACACACACACACACACACACACACACAGTTCTGCTGCCTCCACTCCAGTCAGCAACCTGGGCTGGGTGCAGGAGCGAGGGTTTGTCTCTGCGTGGGGGCTTGGGAGTGCCCCACACACATTTCTTTGGGTGTGGGGAACCAGGCGCCCTGCCCCCCACCCCCAGCTCTGGATGGGTCTGTGCCTGGCCCTGCTGACTTCTTTTGCCCTGAGATGAAGCTGTAGACTCAGCCTGTAGCATGGAGTCTTCCTTGGGTCCCTATTTGCACACCCAGCATCCCACCCGACCTGGAGAGAAGGTGAAGAGGCCCGGTCAGCCCCCAAAATTTGGTGTTTCCAAGGTCCTTCATGTGGACAGTGCAGCACCGCCCAAGGAGCACTAGGGCATGGAGTGTGGTGGAAAATTCTGCAAGCCAGGGGGCTGGAAACCAAGTACTGCTATGGCCGTGACCTTGTGGCCTTGAATGACAAAGCACCTGCTAGGTGCCTCCGAGGACAGCAGGTCCTCAGGCCGGAGGCAGTTTTCTGCCCACTTCTTCACTCAGCAGTCCAGAGGCTGCCCTACCATTCAGGCTACTCTGCCCTCTGGCTTTCAGGTGGCTTGGCCAATGGGACGGGCTGATGGGAGTCTGGGCAGTGGGGAAGAGCAAGAGGCCAGGGTAATTATTCCCCCAGCATCCTCCCTCTGAAGCTTCCACCTTTAGCCACAGCTCCACTGGTCCTGGTGACTACTCTGTCCCTACTCCTGGAGCCCAGGACTGTTAACAGCTGTGCTTCACCGCCCCTTATTGGCTTCCCAGAGCCTGCAGCTCTGTAAGTAGTCCCCTCATTAAACTCTTCCAGCTGCATCTTTCCTGGTACATGCTGTCAGTTTCCTGCCAGGAGCTGGACTGATCCAGCACTTGATAAATGTTTCTTCATTAAATCCTGCCAGGTGCCAGCTTGGGATCCAACCCCATGACACAGGGTGGCTCCTGCCACATGCCAGAATGTCCCTGCCCTTCTCTCCAGAGGCCCAGTCAGTGACAGGAGGAGGAACTAGAATCCAGGTCTCCTGCCTCCCAGAGCAAGGCTCCTGTCACTTCACTCCCTGGGGCTTCTTGGGTCTGAGATCTTGAGGCAAGTCTGGTGGTGGAGGAGGTCTTGAGCAAGAGAGGCTTGAATCCTCTCTTCCTGGTGGCACCCATTCACTAGGGCAGCAGGTGCCCCAGCAGCACAGACTCACCAGCATGGGTGAAGGGTTCCCAGGCACCTGCAGCATCAGCCAGCATGCAGCTCCTGGCTTCCCATGGGTGCCACTGACTCAGCAGTCAGAGGCTGTGGGTAACACTGCTGCCCCTTTTGCCAGCTTATAGGTGACAGAGGCTTCTATAGTCACTCACTGCTGGATAACTACTCCCCATTTTGTCCTTCACACACTTTCATAATCAATCCCTTATATTTAAATTCCTTCCATTGGAAACACCTAGAGTGGTTTCTGTTTTCTCTTTTTTTTTTTTTTCTTTTTGAGACAGTCTCAATTCTGCTGCTCAGGCTGGAGTGCGGTGGCATAATCTCAGCTCACTGAAACCTCTGCCTCCCAGGTTCAAGTGATTCTCCTGCCTCAGTCTCCCCAGTAGCTGGGATTACAGGTGCACACAATCACACCCGGCTAATTTCTGTAGTTTTAGTAGAGATGGGGTTTCACCATGTTGGCCAGGGTGGTCTCGAACTCCTAACTTCAAGTGTTCCACCCACCTTGGCCTCCCAAAGTGCTGGGATTACAGGTGTGAGCCACCGTGCCTGGCTGTTTTCTTGACTAGTCACTCACTGTTATCTCAACTATGTCCTAAGACATAGCTCACCCTAAAACCAGAATTCACGTTAAAGGCAAGGTAAGATTACTCACTAAGCTTCAGCACTACTGAATTCCACAATGTTGTGATTTCTCTCTCTCTCTCTTTTTTTTTTTTTTTTGAAGAGACAGGGTCTCACTGTCACCCAGTCTGGAGTGGAGTGGCATAATCTCTTTCACTGCAGCCTCAAACTCCTGGGGTCCAGCAATCCTCCCACCTCAGCCTCCTGAACAGCTGAGACTACAGATGTGTGCCACCATGCCCAGCTAATTTTTAAAATTTTTCATAAAGATGGGGTCTGGCTATCTTGCCCAGTCTTGCAATTTATAGCGCTCCAGACAGCCTCATTGGTAGCTGCTTCTGATAAATTCCACACTATGGCCAGAAGATGGCAGCAAACCACCAGCTTCAGCCACTTACCTGTGGCCCAGGACACCGGACCAGGTTTCCAAAATCTGAGCTTCACATTCCTAGACCTCCAGAGGTTCTCTTCATGGCCACCTGGACAACTGGCAAACCATTCTGTTTCCTTACACGTGCACATATCATCCAGATAACTGAAACTTACCAATAAAACCCCAACATCACAACCGGGGCATAAATTCTCTTTCAAACATCATGGTGATATCCTTATCTTAGATTTTTGGTAAACATTTGGAATTGGATAAACCATCATCCTTAATTAAGACAGAGCACTTTTTTTTTTTTTTTTGAGATGGAGTTTTGCTTTTGTCACCCAGGCTGGAGTGCAGTGGCGCAATCTCGACTCAGTGCAACCTCCGCCTCCCAGGTTCAAGCGATTCTCCTGTCTCAGCCTCCTGAGTAGCTGGGATGAGAGGTGCCCGCCACCACACCTGGCTAATTTTTTGTATTTTTAGTAGAGACGGGGTTTTGCCATGTTGGGCAGGCTGGTCTCAAACTCCTGACCTCAGATGATCCGCCCACCTCTGCCTCCCAAAGTGTTGGGATTATAGGGGTGAGCCACTGCACCTGGCCAACGGAACACTTTTAAAGAGAGATCCATAAAACATCGCCAGTCAGCTGACCTAGGTAGTTTGGGGTGTATTTGTTCTTCAATGTGCCATCCTTAGGGAACCTGGTGGAGGAAACACATGCATCAGCAGCCATTGGTGCCAAGCAGAACACAGCTAGGTTCCCTGTATCCCCCAGCACCACCCAGTCACCTGTTGGCACTGGCCAGTGAGATCCAGAGTCCTGACCATTTGGAAGGTTTCAGGTGGCTTCTATGAATTCCAGCATTCATCAGCATAAATTCAGCTGTTATCTTAATTTAGCACATGATTCTTTCAGTATCAGAAAATTAGTAAAAATATAGAACTCCTGGGTCATGTAACCATTTGGACAATTATTCCAATTTTTAAGTTGGTGAAAGCACTTTTTAATAAAGCAAATCACTCCATAAAACGCCTTAAGGAGCCCCGGGTGGTAATGAGAAACAAAGCCCCTTTGTATGCTAACAGGTTTGTGAAAAATGTAATAATGAGGGCACACTTTTGTTGCAGTCTAATAAAAATTAGGAAAAGATTGATCAAACTGAATTACAAATGTTCTATGCTGAAATTGTGGCCATGACCCAAGTTAAGTGATCACAAATTCTTGCTGGTGTTGGAATCTCCATTCTTGGTCATGGTTTGGAGTGAAGACAGAATTTCCTATCTTTTTGTGCCAGGTTTTTCTTCTCTGTGTCTGTTATTATAACAATGTTCTGTGGCGGCCGAGCCATGACTCAGTGAGTGACTCAGAGCACGTTCAGTACTCACCCCTCCCGCGGGCACGTGCCCAGGCGTGCAGGCACATGGTCCCCCTCTCCCAGGAGCCTTCACCTGCCCCTAAAACCTGCAGGGGCCTGAACCTGGAACAGAGAGGCCTCTGGAACAGAGGCATGGCTCTATCAAGGTCTGTGGTGCTGACCAAGGCTGCTTCCCTCTGGGCCTGCTTGAAGTCCACCCCCAAGTGGATTTCCCATCCAATCTGCTCCTGGAGATGGTCAAGATGGAGACCCATTCCATGGTTTG
Organism: Symphalangus syndactylus; assembly: GCF_028878055.3. NCBI lineage: Eukaryota > Metazoa > Chordata > Mammalia > Primates > Hylobatidae > Symphalangus > Symphalangus syndactylus. The sequence goes on along the minus strand of NC_072423.2, from coordinate 112,573,669 downwards.
GCCAGAGCAGCCAATGGGGGAGAGTCAGGACCATTCTAGGTGGCTATGAAAACCTGGCCAGAGCATCCAAGCTCACATGCTCCCAAATGATGGCACCTGGCTGCTGACCTGACTGTGGTCCCCACATCCGGCAGAAATGGGAAAGAAGGGACGATGGAGCCACTGCAAAGAATAGCAGCTATGACTACCCCTGGCACAGACAAGACCAACATGGCTCCTTAGGGACAAGAACTTTGTGGATGGCTTTATTTAGGGCCAAAAAGAGGCAGGGGATAGGAGTCCTCCTGGAATTCTATCAGTCTCTCTCTCTCCAAACACTCAATGAAGACCTCGAGGGGAGGATGGGGCCTCTGTGCCAGAAGAGAGGAAATGCTAAGGGTCACTGGGTTATGGAGGGTAAGCAGAGGGCCAAAGGGATGAGCCCTCAGAAGGCCTGAAGACTGAAGGGCCCTCCTCTCATCTGCCAGGCATAGCTGCCACCCTATCTCTTCTGTTCCATGGGGTGCTGGCCTTCCGCTAAGGCCGAGGGTGGTCTCAGTCAAGAGGGGTATCAACCCCCTGCCCTACAGATCCAACTAGCGACATGAGACCAGATAAGACAGTCTCCAAGCTCACTTCCAGCTACAAATCAGGAAGAACCATATAAGGCGGCCTTCATGGAGGCAGACAGTTTAGGAGCCGGCCCTAGGATGCCCTGATTTGGAAGGCAACACAGAAACCCTAAGTCCAAGAACAGGACCATGGAAAACGGCCCTCGAGGCCCCCTCTGCCTAGAGTTGCCTGTAATTATGTCATCCTTTCCTAGTCCCTTTCAAGATAAATAGAACATGAGTGGAGAAGTGAGAATACGCAAACTGCAGATAAAGCAGGCCCCCTTGAAGAGACTGTAGACCCCTCTATCTCGGTCACCCGCCCTGCCCCAGATGGAGTTCTTACTTCCTTCACAGAAGCTTTGACCCCACCACACCCTGCCCAGGAGTCAAGGAGAGCCTCAGCCAGCCCTGCAGTCTAGGATATGATGGGGGACCATGAGACTCCCCAAGAGTGCAGATACCACCTCCCCCTGGTACCTGCCAAGCATAGCTGCCATCCTCCTAGTAGCCAGGGGCTGGGCCGGGCTCACACATCAGACTCAGTGCAGTGTGTTATCCTTTAATGAAAAGCTGGGTCAATGGAGCCACCACTCTCCCTAAGACCCCCCTGCAGCAGACAGCCCTCACCATGGCTACCTGTGCGGCAGGGCGGCCCTGTGGCAGCCAGCCCTGCTGAGGGGTCAGTCTGTAGTGGCCTAGGAGAGGCGTTCAACTCTTAGAACTAATGTGGCAGCAGCAACAAGGCCAGAGGCAGCTCAACTGAGGTCAGGGATGGTGGAGGAGGCAGACAGGAAGCGTGGGGCTCTCCTCCTTCCTCTCCGAATCCCAGTGTGGCCAAGGCCAGTGTTGAGGAACAGTACAGTCTCCCCAAGGGCCTGGAGGATCTTCCGGCCACTCTCTGGAAGCCCTTAGTCCCCAACTCCCTGCAGACCAGTGTCACAGGGTCGCTGGACTCGGGGAGCAGGCTGGGTACTACCCCATGAGCCTTGAGGCCCCGGGCCTAGGAGGTGGATCCAGCAGGGCTGAGGCCAGAGCCACCAGGAGACTGGGAGTCACCTTCCACTAACTCTGTTTGTCAGTCACTACAGGCACCTAAAAAGGTGGCCTCTCCCCCAAGCTTCCAGGGCTGCCCAGGCCAGGCTGAAGCAACAGGAGGCCGTGGCTCCTGGGTCTCTATAGATCTGTGACCTTGTTTTCCACAGCAGCTGCAATCTGCTGGAGCCGATAGCCCAGCTGCATCTTCTGGGCCGTGCCATCCTCCTCCAGGGCAGTGATGATCTGAAACAGAGACCGATGCCATCAGGGGAGACTTTGGCCAACGTGTTTGCTGCAAAATTCATTAGCCCTCCTAAGACGCTGTGGCATGAGTGGGATAGGAGGACAAGAAACCCAGCCGGTCACTTCACGTACTTTCTGGGACCTCAGGGCCTCGCTGGCAGGAGGGGTAATAACATCAAAGTCACCATGGGGTTTCAGGATGCATAAGGTAGGAAATGAAGGACGTGACTCAGTAGCGAGCCCCTCAAAAGCCCTGCTGCAGCCATCCTGCAGCCAACAGCCAACAGCATTTCCCAAGTTCCTGTCTGTCCGGTGCCAGACAAGGGGCAGAGACCCAAGAATGACCAGACACATGTGGTGGGAAAACAGACGTTGATCAAACACGAACCACAAATTGGGGGCTGCCACCAAGGGAACCGGTAGGAACCGGAGGGCAGCAGCACTTGGGAAAACAGCTACTGCCCACTATGTCTCCATGAGGGGACATGCCTGCATCACATCCTGCCTCCCCCACGCCCCATGCCATGGCCCACACCATGCCCAGGAAGGCTGTGGGCCATGAGGCAGGTTCCTCATCTCTGAGCAGCAACAGCCGTGTCACTGGTGCCACACAAACATCTAAGTGGACTATTCCACCAGGCATCCAGCAGGTTGACTGGCAGGTGCTCAGCTCTTCAGGCACAGCCCAGGGATCCTCCAAAAAGCTTCACCAGCTCCAGTGTACCCTCACACCCCTGGCCCTGTGCCTGGACTCTCCTCTTCGCAGCTCATGCAGCCAAGCCAGGCCTGCACTTGCATGTTGGCCGTGCCCAACATGCTGCCAACTCAGCAAATACACACCATCTCCAGGCCCTGGTAGACCCCTTGGCCCCCACAACCACCAGCACTGTGCCTCACCGTCCTGCTGGGGAGCTGGAATGGGGAGCAGTGGGACAGGTGAGAGCACAGCCAATGCCAGGAAGCCCGCTTGGAAAACACTTCCCAAGCCGCTGAGGGGCCCGGCCCCCCACTACTCTGTCCCTGGGGAAGACCAAAGCTCCCACCATGAGTCACAGGGTCAGAGCCCCTTAAGTCTCCTGGGAGGCCTTGGGTCAGCCTCCCAGTCGGGGTCCAGGGCCTGCCCACCTGGTCATAGTACTTGTTGATGTACTTGTAGAGTTCCTGCAGGGCCACTCGCACCCCGAGGTCTCCGGAGTAGTTCTAGGGAAGAGGCCAAATGAAAGGTGAGAGAGATGAGGGGTGCAGACAGCCACAGGAGGCAGCCTAGGACCCCAGGGAAGGGCTGGGGGAGAAGGGGACCTGAGAGGTAGAGAATGGGATGGGCACTACAGTGGGAAGCAGGGTCCCCTCCATGACCCAGGGACCCCAGGCCAGGTGTGCCAGATGGGGACAGAACAGGGCAGAGCAAGGGGGCCTCCTTGGTAGGAAGACAGCCCAGGTCTACCTGCTTCAGCAAGGTCTGGGGTTTCCACTGGAGCCCTGCCTCTCTCGCCCCCTTGAGGTTCTAGCCCAGACCCTCTGCCACCCAGGTGACTCCAGAGCCAAGTGGCACAGATGCCACTTGCAGGCTGACAGCCCAGCATGATTCTGCTCTGGCCTAACTCAAGTATTTCTTGAGGTCACTCTCAGGCCCCTCTATGGGGACATCTCTGAGCCTCAACTTCCTCACCTGGACGATGGAGTTGGTGTCACCTAGCTTGTGGAGTTCTTGTGGGGATCAAATAAGACAATCAAAGCACCCCATGAAGGGCTTCACACACAACACCCCAAAATTATATCTGCTATTAGTGTTGTGGTTGTCATCACCATCATCAACATTTCAGAAACATTGTTCATCAACTCCCTGGAGTTAGATTTTAGGGCTGTTTTAGGAATGGGAGAGGTGAAGGGGATACGTGTGCCACCAAGGGAGGCACAGCAGTGGGAAGACGCACGCAGGCAGACCCAGGCAGGCCTGGGGCCGAATCCCAGCTACCTTGCAAGCGCCTGGCTGAATCAGGGTACATGGCAGCTACCAGGACAAGACCCCTGCTTGCTCTGTGATGAGATGGTGGGAGCCCTGGTCTTTCAGTGGCAGTTGGAACATTCTGCACTTATGTTTCCTGCCCCAACCAGCTCACAGGGCTGCTGAGGTTCCCAAGGGCTTCCCTGCAAAGGGGCAGTGTGAAGGGGGCAGGACTGTTGTGGCAGGAGGCCTATGCCCAACCCAAGAAGTAGAGGGAGGCCTTACCCAGGACAGCTCAGCCAGGACAGAGTTCATCTCTTGGTCACTGGCTGGGACAGTCTGTCTGATGTCTGCATAGTACCTGCCAGAGAGCCAGGGCACAGCAGCTGCTGGGTAAACAAGCCAACTCCCCCGCTTCCCACCAGAGCCCACCCCGAGCCTCAGCTGCACATACCCTCCAACCTCTACCCACCGCGCCCTCCAGTACCTTTCCACCATCCGCTTGTACCGGGGGATGTCCCGTGCATACAGAAGTTTGTTGATCGGGGAGTCCTGGACATAGCAGGAGCACAGCAAAAGAGGAAAGAAGGAAGGATGAGGGTCCCTGCTTGAGTGATCAAGTGTGCTGGGTTTCCCAGTACTGCTTCAGCTTTGAAAAGGAAAAGTCTCACATCCCAGGAAGCCCCTGAGTCCCAGAAAACCAGGACAGGTGGTCACCCTAGCCTACTTCCTTCCGCAGGAGCCTCTGCTGCTCCCTCCCCTCCACCAATGTCCAGTCTCTGATGTCATCGGAAATCATTTCTCAGCTCCACATGCCACCATCTAGATCCAGCAAGAGCCCAGTACGTAGGGCAGGAAGCGTGCTGTTCACTCCCAGGGTCATCCTTTTAAAAATGAGCAAACTGAGACCCAGAACATTACCTAAGCGGCCACAGACCACCTCACTCCCTAGTGGCTGAGCTAGGATTTGAAGCAAGTCTGTCCAGTCAGTTTCCACCACTTTGACACCTGGACACAGCCTCTACCACTGAACTGGGTTCAAGTCCCAGCAGCCATGGGCTCTGGGCAGCATACTTCTATTCTCAGGACCTCTCCTCATCCTAGAGCTGCTGGGAAGGTGAGAAATATCTCGAGGTGGCACTGTCCCCCATGAGCAGGGACCCGAGGCCAGCTCCTCTGTCAACCTGAGTCAGGATTCGCACCTTCTCGACAACTCCCCATGGGGGAACCCTTGGCATTCCTTGTTCAGACTACTCCTGAGCTCCCCAGGAACAATTTGCTGCTCTGCTGGGAAGGGGAGGTACTGGGAAGATCTGGCAAAAATCCCAGCCACCACATAGGGTCTACCCTGGAGGTGGCCCTGCGGGTCCTGGTGTGGCCCTTTGATTCTTAGCTCATTGTAGGCATGATGACAGCATGTGGAACAAAATGGCTCCCAAAAGACAGTGCTACAATTTTGAAGAGAACTTTCCGTTTTTGTTTTTGTTTTCAGACAGGGTCTCGCTCTATTACCCAGGCTGAAGTGCAGTGAACAGCGTAGTCATGGCTCACTGCAGCTTCAACCTCCAGGCTCAAGCGATCCTCCTGCCTCAGCCTCCCTAGTAGCTGGGACCACAGGCACACACCACCACTCCTGGCTAATTTTTGTATTTTTTGTAGAGACGGGGTTTTGCCATGTTGCCCAGGCTGGTCTCAAACTCCTGAGCTCCTCAGGCGATCTGCCCACCTCAGCCTCCCAAAGTGCTGGGATTCTAGGTGTGAGCCACCGTGCCCAGCTAATTTTGATTTTTCCCAGAGGTGTAGGGATGTATCTCTCAAGAGGTCCCAAGCCAACTGAGACCTGGGGGTCTAGGTTAAGCAGAGCCCCACTCATGGACCTGCAGAGTCACACGAGGGCCCTGCCCGCTCGGTGCTTGAGCAGACACCTTGGGGACCTCATATGTCCGGGGACTCCTGGCTTTGACTGCTGTGACAACAGACTCCCAACCTCTGTGCTCCCGGACGGCTCAGACTACTCAGTCTCCTGTGCTTCCCAGCTCCCCTCCTCACACATCCCTCAAACCGTGACACCCCCTGAACTCTCTTCCCTACTTCCCTACTGGCAGGCAGGCACCTCCACCACCCTAAGGAATCAAACCCACCCAGCAGCCCACAGCTGCTCTGGGATCGAACAATCCATGTCTCTATCTGGAAACCCCACAAACACCAGACTCACCTTCTCCAAGTCTAAGCTTACCATAGCCAGAGGCCCAGGGATCATGTGTGACCTGCCTCCTTCTTCCTCATCCCCCACATCCAACCTTCAGCTTCTGCCTGCCCTGCACCCTCCCACCCGGCTTGAACCCAGCCACTGCTTGTCAGGAGGACAGCACAGCGTCCTTTTGGGACTCCCTCACTCAGCTCATTCATGCACAGCAGCCACAATGTTCCACCAAACTCTCGGGTCTGGTCACACCACTTCCCTGTTCCCAGACCTTCTGTGGCTCCCACTGCCCCAGGAGTGAGTCCTGACCAACTGGCCCTGGCCTACTGCCACGCCTGGCCAGCATTCTATGCCCCAGCCACACCAGGCTGTACTTGCTGCACACAACTTCACCTGTGAATTGGCACACAATGCCCCCTCCTCTTGCTCATCCCTTAAAACTGAGGTGGCTTGGGATGAAGCCTTGGCTTGGGAGGTCAGAGGCCTCCCCTAAGCCCTCCTTCAAGTTCTCGGAAAAGCCTGGAATCTGAGTGCACACACAGCACTGTCCACCCTCACCCATCCCGCCCCGCGTCCATCCCAGACTCGCTCACCCGGCCCAGCTTGTGGTCGGCCAGGGTGCAGGCGTCCATGAAGGTCTGTGCAATGACAAGGAGCACCGCATCCATGTTATCAGATGTTTGCACGTCGAACACAAACTGCGGGTTTTTTATTATATTGATCCAGAACCTCAGAGGCAAGCTGCGGGTGGGGCAGGCATGGCCGATGAATGTGCTGGGGAGGCAGAAAAGATGACCCCCCACACACACCTAGAGCCCACTCAGCTCCACCCGACCTGTTGGTCTTCCAGATGTGGATGGTGTCCTGGTCGGAGATGCCATGCTGCTGGGCCTGCTCATCCAGCAGGTCAAAGAAGTACTTCACAGCGAGCGGCACGGGGCGGCTGGTGCTGAGAATCACCTGGAACAGGTCGTCCACGAACTTCTGCAGCGTGCCCTGTGGGAAGGGGGAAGCAGAGAGGTGTGGCCAGCAAAGGGCCCTCAGCAGCAGTCCAGCCTCAGACACCCACCAGCACTGTGCCTGCATGAGCCCCACACCACCCCCAAATCCCACGAGTGGCCATGCTCCCCCTCAGCCCAGGCCCCACCACCTTGGCAGCCCCACCCCACCTTCATGGACAGCAGGCGGGTCAGGTAGATCTCAGGGATGGCCTTGGCGCGCTCACGCTCCCCGCCCCGAAGGCTGCCCCTCCGAGGCCTGGGCGGCTCTGGCTCATCACTTGGCTTCACCAGGTGCCAGGGCCGGATGCCCCCCTCATCTACATCCTCCAGCATTGGGGTCCCTGTGCCAAGAGCCCACAGCTGTCACCCCTCCCCAGGTGCCACCTCCCCAGGCCCCCTGGTTCTTGCCAGCTCTCCCAGGGGTGGGGGCACCTGGTTGAGGGCTTTCCTGGGCAGAAAGGAAATAGGCACAAGCCTGCCCTGAGGCCCAGAGGACCTTCCCCATGACTCCGGGCTGGGCACAGCAGGGGCAGAGGACCATGATAGGGGCGGTACTCACGCTCTCCGGGGACATAATCCTGGTTTTCCCGGAGCACATGCTTGGTGAGGCAGGGGACGAGGGCCACAGTTGCTCCATCTGGGACCTGCTGAGCACAGCTGGTGATCCCTCCACCAGTCCCACCCCACCATGCCCCCCTCCAGCTCCCACCCCTCCTACCTTGTAATGCTGCAGTGTGTTCAGGCGCCTCCACAGACCCTGGACCTCAGAAGTGACATCCTCGTCAGAAAGAATGAGGTGCCCGGCCACCCCAGACCGCCACTCTGCAAGGGCAAGGCAGAACTGGGTGCATACCCTTCCCATAGTGGAGCCCATCTCCTCCTCCACAGGGACACCAGCCCCTATATCATGGGGCAGCCTTACTCAACCTCTCCAAAGACCAAGAGCAGGGACCCCTCCCCAGATGACAGGCTGTCCAACAAAGATGTTCCAAAGCCGGCTTCTGCCCGCCTCCCAGCATCCTCCCCACCCTGAGTGGTGAGCTGTCCCTGCAGAGCTGGTCCGGGGCCAGCCCAGGCCCAACCTTGGCTCAGGTCCCCAGGGGCTCTCCACGCCCTCACCAACATCAAGGGTGCGAGGGTCTGGCCGCTGGGTGAGAGGCACTCCTTTATAAAGCTGGTCTAGCATCTTCTCCTTGGCCTGGGAGATGGTGTCACAGTCTAGGACCTTCACGGGCACGCCCTGGGCCTCTCCTGCCCCAGGCCCCACAGCCAATAGTGCATTCAAGGTCTATGTAGGACACACAGGAGCCATCAGGGTTCATGTACACTCAGGATGACCAAGACACAGGCCAAGGGCAGGGACAACTCATGAGGAGCTGCTGCCTCCGATCCCCAGCACCACACAATCCCTAACTCTCGTCTCTTCACCTGCCTGCCTTCCCCAGGGACAGCAGCTTCCTCCCCATTGTGACCCCAGCACCTAGCACAGTGCACTTGTAAACAACTATGGGGTAAAAGTCAGAAAAAATGAGTGAGCACAAGTCCCTCATCACTCAGATCCCCAGGTCCCTGGCTAAATGGGTCAGGCTGACGGAGCTTCGGGAAGCCTGCATGAGCAAATATTCCCACCCATCCGACAGGGGAGGGGTTCAGCAGGCCTGAATGGGGGTTTCCCACAGGAACCCTCGTGCGTAACTAAGGGGAAAGCAAACCCAGAGAGAAGTGCCTGCCAGAGTGAGGCTGGCTTGGTGGGCAAGGCTGCATCCCTGGTAGGAGGGCCAGGCAGACAGGGTCAGGCCCTGGCAACAGCTCAAGCCCATGGTCCAAGGTAGGGCTGGCTCCTCCCAAACCCTAGTTGTGGCTACCCTGGTTCCATCCCTAGCCTGGGGCACATAGAGGCCTTATCATCAAAGTCTGCTCTAAACTGCTATCCTGCTAAGCTAGTCTGACGGGCTCTCTCCAGCAGCCGGCCAGAGGTCAGCCCAGCTCTACATCCAGGTACCCACATCAGAAGCTGGTGTCCAGACCCCACACACCCACACACTCTCCACCCTCACCCTCACTGCACTCAGACTGCAGGCCACACACTTGCACACCCTCACCAGGGGACGGTACTCCACGTCCTCTCTGAGCAGGCGGTTGTCGTTCAAGGTGTATTTGGCCTTGCCTGTCACACTGTCCACTGGCCCCTTATCCACTTGATGCTTAATCCCTCGAAAGAGCATATACAGAGGCTCCCCTACAGAGTCCTAGGAGAGCATAGGCAGTTAGGGCCCCCCCGGCAGGTGGCAGAGGTGTAAGGGACATGACGCACACTGGGGAAGGGGACAGGACATGGGCTTAAGGGGACTGAGGACAGGCTGAGTAGGAGTCTCTGCTCTGGCACAAGTGTCCGAGCTGCATGGTGGCTGAGGGCTTAGCAGTTTGGAGGGTCTGACCCTCCCTGGACAGGAGCCCTGTCCACCTCTGCCCCCTCACCCTCACGAAGGTGTACAGACAGATGGACATCCAGTTGGTGAGCAGCTTCTCCACCACGGTCTCTGTCCTGAGATGATGGGAAAGGGGAGTGCCAAGGTCAGCAGGCGGGGCTGCGGGCCTCTCCATCCTGCAGACCCCCCAGCCCGAAGCACCACCCCAGCTCCAGCTGTCCAGGGCCCACCCAGCCCCAACAGCCACACAGACCTGCGCAGCATCAGCTTGGGGTTCTTGGCCACATATTGGGCAACCAGGTCACTGAGCAGAGTGCGGAGGATGTCAGTGAAATACTCAAGCTTCCCATGCAGCGCCACGGTGAGCAGAGATGCCACGTAGGCACGGTCCCGAGCTGAAAAGGTGCGCTGGCTCTCCAGCGCGTGGATGAACTGCAGCCAAAGAGAAGGGATGGGAGAAGGGGGTTGGGGGATAGAGGGGTGGGCTCAGAAACCATGCCCTGGAGAAGGGGCGGGGCCAGGGGCAGGCCAGGAAGATGCAGGTGGGGGCACCTTGGTGAGGAAGAGCTTGCTGTTCAGCAGGTTAGAGAGCTGCCCCAGCCCTTGCTCCACGGTGGGCCGTCTGCTCTCAGGCACACCCAGGTCCCGGTGCAAGGGCGACTCGCGGTGCCCAGGGAAGAAGATCCTCTCTGCATACACCTTGTAGTCGAGGAAGGGGATGCCACTGCCCAGGAGGTCACTGGTGAGATCGGTCATCTCGGTCATGAGGTCTGTTAAGCAGAGAGGCCAGGTTAAGCACCTGTTAAGCACCAATCCCATGTGATGGGAGCGGGTTTGGGCAGAGCCCTGGAGGGCGGGGCCCGTTCTCCCAGCCACACCTGTGAATTCCTTCTTGCAGCGGTCCCGCACACTGCTCTCCAGATTCTCCAGCTGGATCTGAACCTTCTTATAGTCCCTCAGGGCCTGCTTGCTCTTCCTCCTGCTCAGCCCCAGGGTCAGGAGGGGATGGCCGGATGAGTCCTACTGGTCCAGGCCTGCCTGACCTAGCCCCAGGCATACCCTGGCCTCATCCAGCACAGTCCAACGCAGCCATGCCAGCCAAGCTCAAGCCTAGCCCAGTACAATTCAGCCTGTCCCCTCCCAAGGAAGTCACACACACCCCATGCCCCATCTAGCCCAGCACAGTTTAGCCTAGAGATCACCCAACCACAACCAGGCCAAATCCATCCCACAACCTATTTTTATAAATAAAGATTTGTTAGAACACAGCCACTTTCATGTGTTTCCATGTCGTCCCTGGCTGCCTTTGTGCCACAGTGGCAAAGTTGAGTTGTTGAGCAGAGACCACTTGGCCTGCAAAGCCTAAAATATTTACTCTCTGGCCATTTATAGAGAATGTTTCCTGACTCCTGGCCCAGTCTGTCCCTTCCCAGTCCAGCCAGACCCCACGACCTGCCCCAGCCCAGCCACATCTGGCTGCACCCACCTGTACATGAGGACAATGATGATGACACCCAGAGCCAGAAGAGAGGTGCCCACCCCCAAGCCCACCTGGGCTGCCACAGGAAAAGCCCCAGGGCTCTCGCCGTCATACTGCACGTGACCCAGGGAGAAGCGCAAGTTCCCCATCTGCACCTGTGTCGGGAGCCACCTGTGAGCGAGGGTTCGGCCCAGGTCAATGCCCAGCCCGGCCAGGGACCTGCCCACTGACCGTGAACTCAGGCAAAGAGTCAGGTGCCTCTCGGAGGGCATGGTGCCGTGGCAGGGGCTGCTCCACAGGGGGCTCACAGTACAGGTGGTGCCGCGTCAGTGTCTTCACCACACAGGGGCCGTCCCCTATCATAGCCACCACCTCCTCCTTGGACATTGCAAGGTCCAGGTTCTCCCCCTGGAACAGAGGGTCACCGATCAGTCACTCAGGACCCTTCCCTCAGATCCTGTCCTCCCCAAATGTGGGAAGGACCCTGAGACCCACTCTCAGGAGCAAGGCTGACAGCCTCTCAGCACCCTTCCCCTGAGTGCAGGCCAGTCACACAGTGTCCTCCAAGCTGCTCCTCATCACCCGTTGCTGCCCTTTCCCATCTTTCTTCTCCAGAACGAAAAATCTGGAGAACGTAAAGCTGCCTCCCAAATCCTGCCCAGTTACCTAACAAAGCCGGAGCCCCCACTCTGTGGCTGATGACTCACCAGGGGGGTGATGATGGCGTATCGACCTGTGGTCTGCCTGCGTGCCCATCTGCTGCCCACTGGGTATGTCCAAGACACATGCCTAGCGCATGTCCATGTGAGCCAGGCTGCCAACGGGGGTCAGCCCAATGGCCTATGTGGACCACACCACCCAGCTACTGCGCAGGCTGAACATACAAATGCAGTCATTCCAGAACCTGCCATGGAGTGCATCAGGACCCGGGCCACCAGCCAAGCAGTCAAGCTCGTGCCAGATGCTAGGCTAGGCACCCCCCACCAGCCCCCTCTGCCCCTGCCACAGCAAGGATGAAGAGCCATGTCCATCCACCAGCCCTTGCTCTACTGTCTTGGCCTCTCCGCCTCACAGAGCAGTGCTGTCCAGCCAAGGGAAGGGTCTCGGGGCCCTGCCAGGTCCAAGTAGGAGCTGTACCTCCACGGAGAACACACTCCCAGGCTTGTGCCGGAATGGCATGGTGGGATCCTCAGGGTTGAGTGGCTGCAGGGTGGGGTCGGCCTCGTAGGAGAAAGGTGTGGGGTTCAGTGTTGCAAAGTCAAAAACCAGGTTGTCAAGGATAAATTCCACCCGGACCCAGGGGTCCTCAGGCAGGCCTGGGAGGGCAGGTGTGCGGCACGTGATGAGCTGGGAGGAGTTGACATGGCACGGCTCCTCAAACTGGAAGGAAGACAGGCAGGTTGACGAGGGGCCAAGCAAAGATGGGAAGGGCCTTCTCTGGCACCTGCTCTGGCCGTCCCCAGGGTGTGGTATGGGGCGAGGGAAGAGTGTGGGGGTACCCAAGAGTGTCCTACTTGCTGGCCACTGCAGGAGGGTCCAACGGAACACGCCGTCTCTGGCACCACACGACGCCTCCGTCCAAGCCCCTGGCTGGGCTGCAGCATTCTCGAGACCACAGTCACCCGGATTCTTGGTGTCTGTACCACGTCCAGATTCTGGCCACGGACCCATATCTCACGTCCTCCACTGAAACAGACCATGAGCTAACGTAACATAAGATGGCTTATGTTACCTGGACCTAAAGCACAGCCCAGTCCCGGCTAGGTCAGCTTAGCCCCAGCCCCAAACCACACCATCCCTCGCCCCTGCTAGCAGCATGGGATTCTCAGTGCCCCAACATAAAGCCCTACAAACCCCCACATAGTGGAGCTGCAAAGATCTCCCTGCCACCTGCCATGCAGCCACGCCCTTGGCCCAACACCTGAGGAAGCTCTTGGTGGGGCCAGCAGAGGTGATGTTGGGGTCGAAGGTGTACTTGAACTGTCCACGTTGAAGCCTCCGCTCCGTGGCCCCAAACCACACAGCCACAGGGAGCGTGGCAGGCATGGGGCGTGGGCTGGTCTCACACTGCAGTTGTTCTGACTGCTGCTCTGGCAGCCTGGGAGGGGAGGTGGGAATGAATGGAGGGGCGCAGGCAGGGGAAACTTGGACCACTCAGGCCCCAGCTGGCTTCCCTCTAGTGCTGACTGCAGTCTCCACCAGGTGTCCCTGGAGGTGCACTCCCACCACAGCTGGCTAGGGAGGGTCTGGCCACTCTCTGAAGGAGCAGACTGGCCCTCTTCCCCTTTCTTCTCTCCCCAGAATCTCAGACCCCTCCATCTTTCCCCTGGAGCACATGGATTTTTGCAGGATGAGGAAGTGGCCCTCACAAGTGACAAGGCTGGTCTCCAACCACCACTCGGATGTCCTCCAGCCGCCCAGTCAGGAGCTTGGAGCCATTCAGGGTGAGACGGGTGCCCCCAGCTCTGGGGCCGCGGGCCGGGAAGATGGAATGGACCTTCGGGTCCTGTGGGACACACAGGGAGAGAGATGAGCATCAGACCAGACACAGGGAGGCAGGGACAGCCTGAGAGACAGGATGGCCCAGGACTGGGAGCCCCACCAAGGCATAACCAGATGGGTTGAGAGGAGCCACCAGAGAGGGTGGCCCGCTGGCAGCTGGGGGTGGCTCAGCAGTCAGATACCTGGTAGGCAAAGTCATGCTCTGAGACACCACGTCCTCTTCCCGGCACCTCCACCGCTGCGGTGCCGGCCACCTCCTCCCCACTGGCCCCGGTGATGCACACGAGGCTGTAGGCACAGGGCAGGCTAGGGGGTGCCAGGCTGCGTCGAGGGCCCCTCAAGCTTACCTGGCAGCCCCTCTCCCTGCCCCACTGTCAGGTGGTCTTCCCCTTCCCATGCTCCACAAGATTGACAGAGACCCACTCTCACTTTGGAGGGAATTCTTTATGACACATCAGAAGGCCTTGGTATCCGAGAATTAATATTTGTGGCTTCAATCATTTAAGTTCAACCCCAGGGGCCCCCAGTAAGGAAGAATTTATCTGTGGCATAAATTTACAAAGGGGCCCTGTCAGCCTGGTTGTGGGGCGAGCTGCTGAGCAAGTGAGTGGGCACAGCTAGCCGCCCACATCCTCTGCCACGTCACATGCACAGCACCCACTCAAAGCACGGTAGAAACTTGATTTATTCAGGAAAAAGAGTCCCTGAAAGCCTCTAGTCAGGGGAATACAGGTGAAGGGAAAGTGAACCATCTAAGAAAATGCTGGTTCTTAGCCAGAAAACAGAAGCTTGGGCAAATTAACTTCCAGAGTGTTAAGCCTGCAGTGGCTCAACTCAGTGACATTGTCACAGTTGTTGCAAACACTAGGAAGACACAAGTGACATGTGAGCCACCCAGGGGTGGCTCCAGACAGAATATATGCTAATTGCTTCATAAATCACAGTAGTCTTATGGTCTGGAACACTAACAGTCTAGATAGTCACTGTAAGTTCTCGGTCATAACACATTCAGGGGACACTCCATGCTCCAGGAGAGTGGTTCCTTGTTTCAAATACAGATTTGGGGGCCCCACCATGGGCCTCCTGAATCCAGATGTTTGTGTTGGTTTGGGACAGGGTCTGCAGGTTACCCTGATATTCAGCCACGTTTGGGCCCTGCTGCTTGTGGACATCTCCTTAGGAATGTCCTCCATGTGTATCTTTGGGGCCTGCAACCGCTGGCCAGGTTACCATAATCCAGGAGCCCCAGGAAAGCAGCAGGGGTCCCTAGAGACCACAGTGGAGCCTGGCCCTTGGCGGGTGTGCCTTTCTGAGGTGTGCCTTCCAAGTCTACCTTCCTGAAGAGGCTGAGCGCCCAGGACAATGCCTGGGGAAGAGTGAGCTGTGAGAAGGCCAGCCCCTGAGCTTATCTGTCTGATCTGAGGGTCCTGCTGCCACAGCTATTAATATATCCACAGTCCCTCAGAAGACCAGGTGAGCAGAGTCAGTTCTGGGCAGTGACAGGCCCAGGAAGGATTCCCCAGCAGCCCATGCCAGGAACCTACAGGTGTGGTGGGTGCTCAGGGTCTTCAGTGGCAATGCTGGCACTCGGGCATTGTGGCCAGAATCAAGGAACAGGGAGAGAGGGGGGCAGATGAGCGGTGGGTGGGAGGCCCCAAGCAGCAACGCCAACCGCGGAGGCCCCAGGCTGTGCCGCTGTGCCGTGCTCCTGCTGGGTGCAGCCAGCTTACCTGCTGGAGACCTCATACTCCTGGGCATCCACAGCACAGGGCACTCCAGCCACTGTGACCATGCCCAGCACATCCTGCACATGCTGGCCCAGGTTGGAGCCCCTGATGGTGACACGGGTGCCTCCGTCTACAGGCCCAGTCAGTGGCTCCACCTGTTCCAGGACAAAGACTGCTCACCTCTACTCAACTGGAAAGGCAGCCCCAACCTCCCACCTTTGGGCCCCCACACCCTCCCTCTAAGGGCAGCACTGAGGAAGGGATGGCCAGGCTTTCAACAAACCGAGTGGATGAGGGGCGCTGGGCACTGGGTGGCCACAGCCTCAGCCTCACCACAGGCCTCCCGGGTCACACAACGTGGACGCTCCCCCTCACACCACACACAGCCATACTGGGGCATGGCAGTTTGGCAGCGGCTGCAGTCTCCATGTCCCACGGAACAGTCATACAGTACCACTGGGGGTGGCAGAGACACACGTGAGAGGCAGGCCTGGGAGAGCCCTGCTACCACCACCAGCTCAGCAGCCTGCAGGTGGCTCACCATGCAGCCCCTCAGCACTGTCCACACGCAGACGGCCGGCCCGACGCAGAAACAGCCCCACACGGAGCTCCGGCTGCAGAGCCTCATAGCTGAGCTGGAGAAATGGGAGTTGGTTCAGAGTCAAGCACGGGGGGAAGTGTCAGGCCTGGGGAGGGGTTAGTCAGAGAAAGGACTAAAATGACCAGTTAGGAGCATAGGGTCAGAGGGACCCCATGGGCCACAAGTCGGAGGGCAGAGCCAGAACTGGAGTATGGGGACCCCATGGGGTCTCAAGTTAGAGGTCAGAGCTGGGATGCAAGGACTCCATAGGGCACATGGTCAGAGGTCAGAAATGGGTGTGGAGACTCCCTCAGGGCGACAGGGTCAGAGCATGGCTCTGGACAGTGTGGTGCAGCCAGCTACAGTTGGCAGCCAGCCTGTGGCCAGTGCAGTGCACCCGTGCCCACCCAGGCGCTCATGGTGTGTACCTGGTGCTGCTGGCAGGTGACGTGGCACTGGGTATCTGGAGGTGGCTCACACTCGACCCGGGCCTCAACCACCACCTCGAGGCCCTCCAGCTCCATCACACACTCATTGTCTCCTGGGCTGTCCTGAGGGCAGAGAACACAGCTGTTGGGCAGCTTCAGGAGCTGGGCCCAGGGAGTCCTGCAGGTCACCCAACAGATCCCCCAGCACAGCTTCTGGGTTGGAGCTGAGCCCTCGGACTCTGCCCTCTTCCTGCTCCCCAGGACTTAGGCCGAGTTTGTCAACAGCTAAGGAGGCTGCAAGGACAGCGGCAGGCAGGACACACTGACCTGGAAAAGGTGCAGGTTCCTGCCTAGCAGCCGGATTTCCCGCTCCACATGGACCGGCATCAATGTGGAGCCCTGAACGCTCTCCACACAGGGGCAGGAGCTTGCCCCCGAGGTCACCTCTTCCTGCAGGCACCAAGGGCAAGGCAGTCTATGGAGCCCACCCTGCCCAGCTCAGCCCTCTGCCTTGCCAGATTCCAGGGGCAAGGCCGGTGTGGGGCTGCAGACTCCACCCTGCCCCTCATCCCCTCCCAGTGCAGAATCACAAGGCAAGCTAGGGGTAGCATCTTCCCCACATCCCCTCCCCTGAGGCCTCCTTCCTGGGCTGGGCCTCACCAGCTCCCAGAGCCCGGGGGTGTCATACTGGTAGTCGAGGCTGGACGGGAGGATGAGGGGGGCGGGAGGGCCCTCAAGCTCTGCTGAGTCTCCATCACCTGAGAGGAGGGTGGAAGTGGAGAAGGCGGGTGCGTCACCCCCCGTCCACTCGTCCGCCTCGGGCAGCTCGCCGCCTTCTCTCGTGAGCCAGTCCAGGGCGGGCTTCACGGAGCCCATGGCCCCTGGGAAAGTGGTGGCAGGAACAGTGGCAGGGGGCAGGTCCAGGGGCACTGCGGGATGAAGGGCCTCGGGGCCAGGGTCTGCAGGGGGCACTGCTGCTACCTCCGAGGGTGACAGCGGGGAGGCCAAGAGGTCCTCAGGTGTGGCTGAGGGTCTGAAGTCAGTGGGGGCAGGGACAGCGGTTCCAGGTCCATTTGGGGGGATGGGAGGGGAGGGCTCCTCATGGAGAGGTGACTCTGTGGAGCCAGGGGAAGATATGGGGCCAGAACCTGCCCATGGCCCCCAGGGGCTGAGCAGAGAAGGACTGGCCCCAGGTGAGATGTTCGAAGCTGTGGCTGTGGAGGGAGCCCCAGGCTCCACAGGAAGGGTGTCAGGAGCAGGGGTGACCAGGGCTTTGGGGGCTGTGGGTGGGGAGGGGCTGGGTCCGTCTCTTGCAGGAGGGTCTGGGGAGACAAGCGGGCTCTGAAGGGGGAGGCAGAGGAAGACAGGAAGGGCCACTCAGCAGGCAGGCGCGGGACAGGAGGCAGGCAGGCACAGTATATGTTAAGAGGAAAGGAGACCAAGGAAAAGAGAAATAAAAACAGCCCATTAATTCTCCACAGGAGAAAACTTCAGGGGAAGGCTCCAGGGGTGTCTGTGCCGAGGTGGGGCATGAAGGCCAGACCTCCCCTGCCTCTCAGCTACAAACGCCCTCTCCCAAAACAGGCGGGATGTATCGGCGGCTGTTCTCCAGGGAGTCCGTCACACACAGCGGCTCTGGTGCCCAGGACAGAGCCTCACATAGGCAGACAGACCCCGGGCCATGAGAAAAACTCTCACACTGGGACCCGCAACCACCCCGGTATGGCCCAGCCCAAAGTGACACTCACCTGATGGCTTGCAACCATGGGCCCGGCATCACACGAGGCCTTGTGTGTGCACAGGTGCTGCCAGACACACCAGTTACACCCCCAGCGGCTGCTCACACAGGCCTGGCACCTGCACAGAGCACAGCCATGGGGCAGGGGTCGCCATGGGGAAGCCCAGGCCTGGGGACAGGGCGAGGAACTCACTGCGCAGATGGGCGGAGTTCAGTGACCGCCACACAGTCATAGAAGGAGAGGGAAGTTTTGGCGATCACAACGGCGCCAAACCTGAGCTCCACGCTCATGGATACATAGTCTGCAGAGGGGGAGAGAGGGCCAGGGTTAAGCAGCAAGGAGGTGCACTCAGACCCAGAGCTGATATCCTGAGCCCCTGAATGGGGAAGAGGACCCGGGATGAGGGAACGCAGTCCGAAGGCACAGAATGGAGGCTTCAGGTGGTTGGGGAGTGGGAGGACTCAGAGAAAGGCATCCATTCATGGCTCTTTGCCTGGATTCACACTTTAACCCCACCGCATCCCCTGGAGCAGGGGCTGCCCCCCCGCCCCCCCGCCACCAGGCTGGCCCATTCTCTCACCCACCGGCTCCTCTCGGCAGCACTGGGGCCTCACTAGGGTCTGGGGAGGGGCACATCACACCAGAACCAGTCAGCAGGGCAGGACTCTGATGTTCCCCAAAGTGGCAGGAATATGACTCCCCTGGCCACAGGGGTGGCAGGTCTGGCACTGATAGGAAAACCTGCCAAGAGAGCCAGGGACACACTGTTGGGGCTAGTGGGCAGCAGACCAGGGCTCACATTTATGGGGCACCCAATGTGGGCAGGCACCAGCAATCAACAGCCCCCAGGCCTCCCCAAACACCCTCTGGCCTGAGTTAGAAATAGATGGGGAAACTGAGCTCCTCAAAGAAGTGACTTGTGTGAGGCCACGTGGTATCTGGCATGTCTGCCACCAGGATCCAAGATCTCTACCCAGACCTTGATGCCCAGAGCCCTCCCCACCAGGGCCCTGCCTATCTGATCATTCACCTCCCTCGTCTCCTCTCGGCTGATTTTGGCAGGACTCATGGCTGCCACCTGCAGACAGCCCAGCTCAGGCTGGAAGCTCCATAGCCACTGCTCTGGGCCCTGGCCCCTCGAGCACTCAGAACGGCGACTGCACCTGGGCGAGAATGACCAGTGTCTACCTGTGACCCTCACGGGCCACTGGGAGTTCATATGGTAGGGACTCCTACAATCTGGAGGACCTGGGCAGGGCCCTAGAGTGGGCACGATACAGGCTCCTGTGTCTGCTCTGGCAGGGCACTGATGCCCAGTGCAGAGGATGGGGGTGAGGAATTGGGGTGTCTGGGGATCAGGGGTTGAGAATGAAGGGCTAAGGGTCAGGAATTCTGGACAGGACAATTATGCAGGAGCATTGTGGGCTTGAGGCTGGGGCTTGAGGCTGAGGATGGGGTCAGGAATCTGACCTGCCAAGGAGCACGCACCACCCACAGTATGGGTCCCTGTGAGCAAGGCAAGATGCACAGTCCAGGTGCTGAGCACAGGAGGCCACGGGAACCTTCAGAAGCTGTGACAGCAAAGAGGACCTGAGGCCAGCAATCCAAACACCAGTGGCTCACCCACAAGTGGGTCCCCGGCCCCACCCAGAGGCCCCTCCCAGCAGCCATGCCCTGGCTTGTGCCTGGCACTCACTGTGCTCTGGGTCATGACATACAGGTGCTCAAAGGTACCATCAAAGGTGAGGTCTCTGCTCACTGCAGACCCCTGCTGGATGCTCTGTGTGGAGTATGGGTGGCCATCGCTCCCTGGGCCCAAGTAGACCTGGGATCAGAGACCACAGGGTCTGGGACCCAAGTCCACGGCCAGAGGCCCAAAGCCCTCCCCTCCTCCACCCAATCGAAGTAATTTACAGGTAGAATTTCCTCCTGGGCAGTCACAGGTCATACCAACCAGCCTAGCGGGGATGGAGGAAAGTCACAGGTAAACACCACCCAGTCCTGGGGAGAGGAGCTCAGGTCATCTCTCCTGGCCCAGGGGTCACAGGGATAGCTTAAACCAGGCTGGGTCCCTAGCAACTTGTTCCCTCCAGACTCTGGGGCAGAGGCCAGTACTTCCTGTGGGCTCACCCTGTGCAGCTGCCCTTGACTATCACCCAGGAAAGCGATGGTGTGTCCATCTTCCATGGTGACTGCCACAGCTGTTAGCTGAATCCCTGGCCACTCCAGAATTGGTGTGGCTTCCAGCGGGACCCGGCTGGCCATGGGGCTGGGTGTGTGGTCTGAGCCACAGGGATAAGCATCCAGGGTGTCCTATAGGCAGCAAGAAGCATCAGGAAGGCCCTCCGTGGATAACCTCCTCGGCCGTATCCTCCCTGGACAACCTCATTCCCTCCCCCAGCCGCTCTGGTAGCTCTCCCTATACAACTGTGTTTTCTCTGCTGGTCCTCCTGGGGCAACCTCATCCCCGCCCCCAGTCTCTCTTCCCTTTTTTATCCATCCTGAGGCTACAGCCCATCAGTTCCGACCTCACCTTCCTCTCCTGCTCAAAAGCCAAAGGTCTCATTCCATTCTAGGTCCCTGTCCCTACCCAAGAACCCCCAAACACCCTCCCAATCCACCAACACAAGTGCCACCCCTCCAGCATCCTGGTCCAAGCCCATCCAGACACTGCTGCCACCCGCATGCCAGGTTTGTGGTAAGGTACCCTTCCACTGCCCAGGCAACAAAGGAAGCACTTAATATCTGCTGATCTGACCATCCTCGTGCTACCACCAGCTGCCCTCGGACTCTCTGGGCAGCTCCTTGGCTGCAAATGCTTGGCCAGTGGCCTCAGAGAGGGGGAAAAGCAGGGCAATACTGGAACTCACCACTGGCAGCTGTGCACAGTCAGAATTGACATCATACTCGATGTAGGCCACCTCGGTCCCATCCTCAGCACGACCCTCCCGGGTGTAGCAGGCATCTCGTGTGCGATTAGCAAGCCGGTCCACCTCATCCAGGGGGAAGGCACAGAGGGCAGAGGCTCCAGATGCCCCAGCAGCCGCCGATGGAGGCCGGCCCACAGTGGGGGGTGCAGCCGAGGAGAAGGCTGCAAAGAGCACCTCCCCATGCGCCACCTCCCTGGACGTGGCCACAGCTGCAGCCTGGATCAGCCCGTAGCGGCCACCTTCACAGGCCAGAGGCAACTCCACATAGGAGTAGTAGTGCTGGTCCCGGAGGCACACTCGAGACACATAGGCACGAAAGGCTCTAGACTGAGCCTGCAGGTCCCGCCGCAGGAACAGGAAGTAGGCGCTGGCCCCACGTGCAAAGGCACTCACGAAGTGGTGGCTGTACTCGGAGAGGCGGCCCACTGCCAGCTTGGCTGTCTCCTCATAGGAGAAGGCAGCTTGGGGGTCCGGCGGCAACAGGGCCCGGGTTGTGATGGGTGGAATGCCACCCCCCACACCCCTGCTGGTGTATCCTCGCCCCACAAACAGGAGGGGCTCCCCTGCCAAGCCCTGGGCTACCAGCCCCACCGTGCTGACCGCAGGATCATTGGCAGCCACATACTGTGTATCCCCAGGCCGCTCTGGCCGCAGCAGCAGCTGCTCGAGCTGCCCCAGGCGCCGCTGTTCACAGACCCCCTGGTGCACGCTCCCGCACACCACCAGGGCCC
This sequence comes from Symphalangus syndactylus, assembly GCF_028878055.3. Taxonomy (NCBI): domain Eukaryota; kingdom Metazoa; phylum Chordata; class Mammalia; order Primates; family Hylobatidae; genus Symphalangus; species Symphalangus syndactylus. The sequence continues at coordinate 112,552,103 of NC_072423.2, read as the reverse complement.
CTGGGCTCACCAGGAGCAGCTGGTTTGGGTTGTTGGTAGGCTGGGCCTGGGGGCACTCATCAGGCATCACGGGTGGCAGGCAGTCCCTGCTGTCTAGCACAGGGCCGGTGGACACTGTGGCCTCCAGCTGCAGCCCAGGGCTCAGCTGGAACAAGAAGTTGGTAGCCCCCAGGTAGAGGGTGCCTGAGGTGGGGTCCCTTGCCAGGTGCTGCAGATACGTGCCATTGGGAGTGAAAGCAGCTGGTGGAAGGGGCTGGAGGGTGAGGACCCACCCGGCCCAGAGAGCCTGGAGAAGAGCTGGGCCCAGAGCAGGCATCGTCACCTGGCAGGGAGAGAGGTTGAGAGAGTGGGGCTCACGTGGCCGCCAGAACACCCTGGGGCCACTGGTAAGGGATAGGACTGTGGCATTGCCAAGATGCTCCTCCTAACCGAGGGGGTGAGCAGAGGAGGACCAGGCTTCTTAGATAGGCACTATGTCCAGGATGACCCCAGGACCACACACTAGAACGAGGTCAGAAATAGGAGACACTTCCTAGACAACGCTGCCCATTCTCTGCAGGCACGATTCTCTCAGGAGACCTGCACCCCACTCACCATCCCCCCAGATCAGAGGGTGAGGGGCTGGAGAGGCCATGCCCAGGAAGCAGGGTCTGGATGGGGCAGAAGAGCAGGTGATGGGAAGGAAGGGCCCAGACCCCAAGAAAGGAGAGCTCTACATGGATGAGGGTTTTCCGGGCAGAAGGAGGAAGGAGAGGGAGGTCTCCTGAACCAGCAGAATGTTAGAAGCAAGACAAGAGTTGGGTGCAGGGCTTTTCAGGCCAGGAATCCAGAAGGGTAATAACCACAGAACCAACAGGCCTGAGAGACAGGAAGAGGCTCCAGCTCGGAGGGGTGGGGCCTGAAGGGCTGCACCCCACCTCCGAGAGCCCTCAGAATAGGTAGGAGTCATGCTGTTCCTAGATATCTAGTGTGAGGTCAGGCTCACCTGGCAGGGCCGGCTGGATCAGGAGACAACAGCATGACCCGTGTGGGAGTCACCTAGCAGGGGGGAAAGGCGAGTGTGAAGCCGGAGCTGGGCTGCAGGCACGTGGAAGCCCTGGGCTCCCCCCGCGGGGAGGCAGCACAGAAGCACCCCCTCCCCACCGCCCAGCCTGCTGGTGGAGCTGGGCCCAGCCTGGCCCCCGGCCACCAAACACATTCCACAGAGGACGCCTCCTCAGAGCCCACACGAGGAGGGGGAGGGCAGCAGAGCCAGGCACCCGAGGGGCCTGGGAAAGGTCAGCTAGGAAGGAGCCCCACGGCTGGCAGGGCCCAGCCAGACCCCCAGCACGGTCTTCTCCCTGTGAGGTCCCTCTCTCTGCTCAAACTCCACCCTGTAAAAGCACCCAGGTACACACCCTCTCCAAGGCCAGGGGCTGTCCCAGCCCAAAGGGCCACCAGCGCTTCAGCAGACAGGCAGTCGCACAGCAAGATACATACACACCACCCACCCTGTATGTATATGCCTACAACACACACACACACACACACACACACACACAGAGAGAGAGAGATGCAGATGCCATCTATACACACAGCACAGTGACACACACAGACATAGCCACCCATGTTCAAACACCACATGAAGACACATCCATATAGAGACAACTCCCCTACACAGAAACACACACACTGCAGGCACATATGTCACACTCACTGGAGACATTCTGACCATCACTCACATTTAGACATACACTCCCACACTCATGCACACTACCCTCATTCGAGAGTACTTAGCTAGAGCCCTATGTACTAGAGAGCTGTAGAAGCTAGGCCATCTCTTGCTATTTCCTCTCCTGCAGTTCAGAATAGTGCCAGGGCCCAAGATGTGGGGTAAGTGGAGTGTGTCCTGGAGGAAGGTGCCATGCCTGGCTGTTCCCAGGCCCATCCCCAGGACCTCCCCAGACTTTGGGTGCCTGCTTTCCACACAGACCCCTTCTTGGGCCCCAGCTGAGGCTCCTGAGTCCCTGAACCAACAAACTATGGCAATACCACCTTCCCCAGTGGTCCCCAGCCAGGAGCACCAAGGTTGGTGAAGTGCTGGGACAGACAATGCATCTCAGACTGGGAGACACTTCCCCTACTTGCCTGTGCCCAGGCCATGTTGCCCAGCCCCTCCCATCACCCAGCTGCCAAGCTGTCTGTGCAAAATATCCCAAGCGCGCGCTTCTCCCAGGTCAGCTCATCCTAGCAGAGGCCTGAGCAGGGTACTCCTGAGGCTGCCCTGAAGTGAACAGGGCCGGGCACAAGGCTCAGGGGAGGGTCCAGCAGCCTGGTGGAAGCCGGGACACTGTGGCCACAGCCCGGTGGGAGCAGGGGGGCTGTAGTCACAGCCTGGCTGGGCACTGCTCCCGAAATAGCTTGGGGGTTTCCATTTTTAGTGTGCAGAAAACAGGGCAGCTCTATGGGAGCAGAAACAAGGCTGCTTCTGTTTGCCACCCAAGGGGGTGGGGGGAAGGGGGCAGCAGGGAAAGTCTCGAACCCGGCCAGGATCCCAGGACTGTGGCAAGACCAGGCTGCCCAGGAGCCCCCCACCTAGTTTCCAAGGGATGAGGAAAGAAAGTTTCTTCCCACGGGAAGACAGAATCCACCTGAGGATGGGCAGAGACCACCTCTTGCAAGGGGCTACTGTTCAATTCTCCTGCCACCACATGCCAGGGATGGGCCTTGGGCACAGGGTCCCATAGTTAGACCAATACTCACTCCTACATGCTTACAAATATTTGCTCAGAGCCTACTGCATGCCAAAGTTCTCAAGCCCTCAAGGGGCAGTAACAAAACCACTCCCCATATGTGAAATCAAAACTGCATTGATGGATGACAGAGCCTTGGGAGATGAAAAAATGGTTAAAAAACAAAAACAAAAACAAAAACAAAAACACTGGGAGGAGGAGACAACAGGAAGAAATAGGTGGGATCAGAACAGCTCCTGGCCAGGCCACTGAGGAGGTCGGCTGCTGACCCACTCCAGGGAAAGTGGTCAGGCTTCTGCAATCAGTCTCCCTGTGAATCAGGACCTAGCACCCCTTGCCCCAACACACATACCATGGGTGGCAGAAGGAGGAGAGAAAGAAGAGCAGTGACTTTTTCTCCTCCATTTCAGGCACATGGATTTCACTTAATCTCTGCCACAGGCCACTGAGCAGCTCCCAGCCCCTCCAATCTAGCCTCCCAACTCCCAACTTCTCAGGACTTTCCTTGAGCAGAATTGGAGTACACCCCTCCCCCAAGAGCCTCTGGGGCACCCCAGAGCGGGAGGGATAAAGGCCCACCCCTCCAGTCCACACCTCTCCCACCCGATCCATGCCAGTGCTCCCCCACACATGCCCTTCGTTACTGCCAGCCTGAACTGCAGGCTGCTTGGCTCCTCCAGCCGCCGCACAGGCTCTTGCCGCTGCCTGGAATGCCCACTCCCTCGCTATCCCATTAACTCCTACACCAAACATCTTCTCCCTGAGGAGCCTCCCCTGTCCTCCCAGGCTCCTGAGGAGGCCACTGCATGCAGTGGACAGAATGGACACACCTAGCCACCACCCTGACAGGCACGGCCGCTCTGCCTCAGGCTTTCCGAGCCTCAGATTTCCTAGCTGTACAATGGGAGGCAGGATTGCTCTGACCAGTAAACATGATACAGTGTGTGCCTAGCATTAGTGATGCCGACCAGGGTTACCTTTCTCCCTGTTCCACCCTCCTACTCTGGACTTGAAGCTCCTTGAAGGCAGGGAGTATGGCTTCTGATTCAGAGGCCCCAGCAACGTACTCAGACTTCAGCACAGACCAGACGCTCCTGGCATGGTGAACGAATCCCCATCTCACAGCCAAGAAAACCCACCAAGTAGGGGAGCTAGGGGGCCCACAATCCCTCCAAGCCACTTGGTCTCTCAAAGGGAAGACATTGGCCCCACTTTTATTAATGACCAGGCCACGGCAGACTGAAAAGGCTGATCTAGAACCAGACCTCACATCCCCAACTTACACAGCCAGGATCTCCTGCCCACTCCCAACATCTGAGGCCCTGCTCAGGCTCACAGCCAAAGCCTAACTCTGCCTGTGCCCAGTGCTCCCCCACACATGTCCTGGAGTGTGAACCTACTCTGAACCTCTTCGGGGGGCGCAAGACTGCCCAACTTCTGTCTGTAGAGCAAGCACCTCCCGGACCCCCGTGGAGCTGTCCTCGACAACAAAAGAGGGTCACAAACCCCGCCATTCCGCACCTGCAGAGGGGCCATAGGACAGCCCACATGTGCTTTGCCTGCCAGTTAGTGGGAAACCGGCCTTCCCGTTTCACCCTCCTGCTCAGCTCCCAGGGTCCACTACAGAGGTGAGTTATTCATTGACAGTGCAGTGGTGCCCGCTGCCCGCCCTGTTTTCTGTGTGTTGAGGAGGGGTGGGGAGATCCACCATTTACCAGGCACCTGCGATGACCCAAGGCGCTCATCGATCACCCACTTAATATGTCTGTGTGTGGAGAGGAGGGTCCCCCTCGCCGGGGGTCTGGAGGCTCGAGGTCCGCCTTTGTCAGTCCCACCGGGAGCAGCCAGAAAGGGCTGTTACTACTGAGGGGAAGCCCCGACCTCCCCACTCGGCTCGTCCTTGACCCTCCCCAACCCCCGGACCCCGAGGCGAGGACCCCATCAGTGGCCCTGGGAGGGCGGGGAAGGGGCCGGCCGGTCCCGGGCGGCGACGGCGAGGAGGGGGCGCGGAGGAGCAGCTCCACCTCCTCAGTCTCCCAATCGCGTTCCAGGCGGAGCCGCCAGAGTTTCCCTTCGCGCGGAGAAGTGTGGTCCCAACTCTCAATACCAAAGCCACCCACCACTCATCCAGGCCGCCCCTGCCCGGCGGGATCGGGGCCCCGGCCCGTTCCACCTCGGGAGCCCCGTTCCTCGCCGCCCTGGCCCCGAGCCCCGCACTCACCACGCGGCCGGGCCCCGCGGGATGTGCGCGCCGAGGCGGGCGCCGGCCGCTCCGGGCTCGGGCTCCGCGCGCAGCGGCCTCTCCCCGGGTCTGGCGGAGCCGCAGCTGTTACCCGGAGACCGAGGGGCGGAAAACTGCGCCCGCTGCCCGCCCCTCCCGCGCGGCGCTGCCACCGCCGGGAACAAAGGAGACAAAGCCGCGTCGGCCGGGCCCGACTCTTCTCCTTCCCCCTCGCCTGCCGGGCTGCCCTCCCCCCGCCCGCCGCCCGGGCCAGGCCGGAAGCAGCCCGGAGAGCCGGGCGCGCGGCCCCGAGCCGCCCGGGACCCCGCATTCCAGCCCCGCGGGCTCCGCATCGGCCGAGGGCTGGGGACCCGACCCCTCCCGCACGGGGGAGGGCGGGGGCGGGCTGCACCGCGGCGGTCGCCATGGCAACGCGGGTCGCCCGGAGGGGTGAGCAGTGAACCCCGGGAGCCAGAGCCGCCCCGCCCCGTCGGCCTCACCTGCTAGCCTCCTTGGAACCGGAACTGGGAACTTTCCCGGTTGCCAGGGGCCGAGGCGGGGGGTCGCGCTCCGCACCCGCAGGTGCTGGTGGAACAGCGTCCCGGCCTCTTCCCGCCAGTCCAGAGCCGGGTAGCACCCGGGTCCCTCACCTGCCCGACCCGTTCTCCTGCCAGCGCCCGGCCTCGCCCCGCGCCCGGAGCTCCCTTTCCCTTCCTTACCCGGCTCCGGTGGTCATCCTCCCCAACTTTCTTTACCTGAACTCCAAGGCGCCTTGTTTCCCCGCTGCGCACCTGGCCCTGCCCACCGCCCCTGCTCCCAATATCCCCAACAGCCAATCCCTCCTTCCGGCCCCCACCTCTGGCTGTTTGAGAAGAGCATGGGCTTTGGACCTGGGCTTGCGCCATCAACTAAGCCATGTAACCTGACACCAACCCCCCCAGCCTATTTGCTCACCAGTAAGTGGGGGTGATACCACCTCTAGCGGGGCTGTGAAGGCAGGGAACCTGGGCTGCAGAGGCGCACAAGGGCTCACTTCCTTCCTTTCTTACCAGCTCAGGACCCAGACCTGGACCCACCCCAAGCTGAGAAGCGTTGGGCAAGTCTGGGCTCCCTCACTGGCAAACACCTGGGCCTTCTGCGGGAGGAAACGCTGGCAGAAGGGTTCTCTCCTGGGGACCATTTGTCCCCTGTGCAGGGCCCTTCACACCCTGGCATGCCCACGGCTAACTCAGGAGCCAGAACCTGGCCCATCCTATTAGGACTTTTGGAGGACTTTGGCTCAAAGCCATTGACACAGCTTCCTGGGAGGCAAAAATGTCACAGGCATCATCTGAAAGCCTCCAAGGCCTCCACAGGCTAGGGGAGCCTCAATCAGGAGGTTCAGGTCATCCACACTGGCTACTGCCCTAGAACTACAGACACCCTCTTCCCACCTCCTGCTGGCTATCAAGGGTCTCCCGTCAGGTCACCCCTTTTCCTCCACTCCCACTTCCAGCACCTGAGTCCAGGTGCTTAGCACCTTGTCTGCACCAGCATAGCAATCCCTCCTTGGATCTCTCACTCTTAGCCTCTGACCTCAGACTGCCAACCTGGCACCCCGGGCCTCTGACCTCATTCTGCGCAACTCCCCCACACCCATCACCACCCCAGCCAGGACAGTCTGCCCCAGTCCCTCGCCCACTTTGGCTTTCCTGCCTGTGTAGCTTGTAGAAGCCCCCTCCACATGCACAGAATCCCTCCCTCCCCAAATCCATTCATCCAAGCACACACCCTTCAGGACCTATCTCACCCCAGAGGAAACTGGGACTTCCAAACCCCACAACCCCCTTCATCTGTACACAGATACAGTACCTCCTGCCCTATGAGGAATGTGAACACTCTAAGCGCAGGGGTCTTTCCATCCCATGCCATTCTGGGGAGCCATTACTCACCAAGGATAGTGACTGAGGGACCAGGTGCTGAGAACCTGGGGTGAGGGGCATTTGGGCCATGCTCACTGCCCAAGACTGAACACAGGCTCCAAGAAGAAAGTATGCCTTATGGGAAACACTCCTGGCTCCACAGGCTCTGAGAGCTCTGCACAGGCACCAGTGAACAAGCCCCCACCTGCAGCCCCCCTGCGTACAGCTACCCTGCGCTCTCAATTAGCAATAATCGCGCCTCGGATAGACCTCATTGGCTACGATACTGCCACCGCGCAAAGCTTACCCTGCGCTCTCAAAGGGGAGTGGGTTCTCTGGAATGTGCCTGACTTCCAATACTCCAACACCAGGACTGAATACCAGCCCAAAGCTCCTGTTTACTCAGGGCACACAAAGCCACCCAGGGCCGTTTAGTCGAGGAAGTCAAGGGTCACTGTTCCCCTCTGAAAAGAGATCATACACATGCCCCACTGCACCTCCCACCCGTGGGAGACCCCCCCTCCCCATCACTGCCTCTCCATGCACATTCCCGGTGTCCTGAGCTCTGCCTATGCCTGTGGAAGATATCCCCGGGCTGTGTGTGGGTGTGCACCCAGCCCCCGTGGCACACCAGTGCTGCCCAAAGCACTCTCTGTACCAGGGATCCAGATTGGCCACCAGTCCCTATACTTATGTCCCCAGCAACATTTATCAACCATTCCCCCAATCTCCCTTCCCTGCTCTCCTCTGATCACTCCTCCAGTACTAGAACCAGAAGTTCTCCCCCACATGGTAGAGAAAGTGATCCAGGAGATGGGAAGCAACCATGGTCACCAATGAGTAGGCAGCAGGCTAGGTTCCACTCGCTGGAACTCCCAGGCCATCTGACACCGGACACTCAGGTAACTGGAGGGCAGGCCAGGAAATCCAAAATGAAAATCTAGGCCTCAGGAGTGCATCCATAACAGTTCAGAAGAGGATAGAGAGATGAGAGAGGAACTAAAGGAGGTGACTATCCCAACTTCTGGCCCAACCTTCAAGTCTTAGATCTTGATTCTTAATGAAAAAAACTCAGTCTGATTGTTTTAAATAATAAAACAGGATATTTTAATTGGACATTAGCACAAAGTTTTGATAATTAATGTAAATGAACCTTGTCTACAAAGCGAAGCGTGCCTGCTGGTGAGCCACACAGATGCTGCTCCTTCAGATTGAGTTTGTACACGTCCCCAAAGGCTCACTTCATTGCTATGATTCTCTACCTAAATCCACATTCACAGCTATTGCCTCAGACCCTCTGGAGGAGGGGCCAGGGGTTAGCTGGCTCTGAATAGCATGTAGAGCACAGGCAGTGTGGCCACAAATGTCACACAGGTGACCAGGGTGCTATAGATGGTGTTCCTGTTGACTTGGGCTTCTAGTCTCTGCTCCGTGTCTGACAGTGCCAAGATCATGCTCCCCTGCTCCAGCAAGGAGCTGGGCATAGCCCCGTCTGCTGGTTCCACCAGGCCTGGGTGTGCTGCAGCCTTTACAAGCTGAACCACCCCAGCCATTTGGCTACAAGTCTTTTCTAGGCCATCAAGCTGCTCACGTAAGCCTTCTAGACATGAATGGACTTGCCTGGAATGACTGAGCTGCTCTTTCAAGGCAGCTGAAAGGACATCTACATCTCTGTCTCTGATTGGGGGAGTACCTGCCTGTGACCCAGAGCCCTGCCCTGGCCCAGCAGCATGTACCAGGCCCCTCAAATCCACCATGAGATTGTGGAGGTCCCTCTGCTGGCGGGAGTAGCTAGACGCCTGTTCTCGAATGGCCTCCTGGAGACTCAGAGGCCCCTTCTGTGCCTCCAGGAGTAAAGCCTTCAGCTCCTGTAGCCGGACACGGTTCACATAGGTGGAGCCAGCCACACCAATCAGGGCCCCCAGGACAGAGCCAATGAGGGACCAGTTCTTGGTCCTCTCAGCCCTTGTGCGCTCCTTCTCATGACTTTCCCGCACAGCCGCAGAGAAGAGGGAGAACTTCTCGCGCTCAGAGTCTTCTGCACGCAGATAGGCTGTGCGAAGCCTCTTCTCCTCCTGCAGAAGCAAAGCCATATCACTGGATTACATGGGCACAAGGTGACCCTGCAGCTATAGCCACAAGCAGATGGCTCACTACCTTGTGCCTGGCAGAGTACATGTTCCATAGACCCATGCTGAATGAATGAAGGTAGCACCAACCTGGCTGGGTCAGAGGGGCAAAGGAATTGGGAGTGATCAAAGTGAGTTGCATGATCGTCCCACCTGAGCAGTCCTGGGTTTGACCAGAGGTGCACTTATGTCTACACGAAGGGAAGTGTCCAGCACTCCCGAGGCCAGCCCCTCCATACTTCTCCTTCCTCAGCATTCTGAGTCCCAGGCTACGCTGCCCTGAACAGTTGGCCCCAGTACTCCAGAAGAAAGCACATGGATAGGCTCTGGAAGCTTGGGGTTCTGTCCATCCATAGGAGCTTCTGGCTCACCTCTATACCAGGCCTCTGATTACAGACCAGTCAAGGTTCCCACCTGGCCCCTCCTAGATCTGCCAGGCTAGGGTCACTGTCCAGGTGCAAAAGGGCTGCCTCCTGAGGTGCCTACCTGCAGCATCCTGTGCTCGAGAGTAGCCAGTTCCAAGTACTGACTGTCCTCCCTGGAGACACGGTCCAAGCGGTCCCTCACCTCCTTCAGCTTGGCCTGGTGAACTTCCAAGTCCTCCCGAGCCTCTCGGACAAGCCCTCGAGCCACCATGAACACTTTCTCAGCCTGCAAAGAGAAAACCAGAGGCCATCTGCACCTTCCGTCCACACCCACACAGGCTCAGCTGCATTCCCAGCGAGGCTGTGGCTAAGAAGAGGTCACTGGGGTGTGAGCTACAAAGGGTGGAAACAGAATTCCTTAGACACTAATCCTGGCTCACCCAGTGGTGCTCAAAGTGCAGCCTTGGGCCACACCCATCAGAATCACAAGATTTAGCCATTCAAGCAGAAATAACATGCCCCTGAAAAAACTTGAAAACAGCTAACAATGCACACAATTTGTGTCCATCAAACCTGTGTTGGTAGGCTGTTTCTCGTGTGTTGCCTTATTTAGGCCTCCTAACAATGTCATGAAAATCACTGCTGCGGACTCCAGTTTATAGACCCGGAAACACCAGCTCAGCCAGGCTCACAATCTCCAAGGAAAGAGATGGCACTGTTTGTCTCAAAGCCCCAGCTGAACTTCCCACCTCACTACACTACTCCATGCCTAAGCAGGAGTGGGAACAGAGATGATAGAATGCATTTCTGCCACCACAAAGGACTTGACAACCACAACCAGCTTTTTCCACCTCACACTGTGACATTTCCCAGTGCCCTCTACCTTCACAAAAGATGTTGTAATTACATACAGTAACAGTACTGCAGCAAGCCCAGGTAACTCACCATCAATCCCCGAACAGTCCACAAAGGAAGTATTTGCTGGCCTCACAGACTGCATGTTAGTGGCCAGGGACTTATTGGTACACAGTAACTGTTTTCAAGGAAAGTAGGTGGCACAGTTACATGGAGACCTTCACCCCAGAAGCATCAAGCCCAGGTTTCCAAGTGAGAAATGAGGACAAACTCAAGTCTGGATGTGGCTACCCAGCACCACGTGACTGGTTTGACACATTACCCAAGTCAGAGGGCAGGGCCAGCCACCCCAGCTCCCCTCCTCACCTCTGTCACCTTTCCCTGGGCCTCTCGAACCTCACTGAGTCCAACAAACTCTTCATATCTGTCCCACCAAGTCTTGGCTGTGGAGGTCGCTCGTTGCTGAATGCTGTGCCCCAGGGCTCTTCCCAGTGCTGGGAGGCGGTGATGCAGCCCGAGGGCCACCTCCTCAGGTCTTTTCTCTCCAGGCTGGCTTGGGCCTGGGCTGCAGAGAGTCCTGGTCATAAAGAGGTCCCTTCCAAGGAGGCCCCTCCGAACCAGTACATGGGGCACACCCACGATGTGCTGCATGGCAAACCCAGGGCTGCGCCCCATCATCCTGAGATCTGTGAGGGGGACGCCAGACAGGTCAGCTCACAGCTGAGAAAGGCTGGACATAAGTCAGTTTCGAGGCCTAGGGACAGTTCTGAACAGACTAATCGCCACTCAAATCATCTAAACTGAGCACCATGCTGTTGGGCCCAGAGACTGTGGCCCCTGTGGCAAGAGGATGGTCAGACTCTCCCCTGGGTGCTCTTGGACAATGGAACACAGTTGGGGAAGAGCCTTTAGGATACCATACCTTCCAGTGCCCGCCACCATGCCACACAAAGCTGACCCTTCCCTGCTCCCCACTCCCCTACATCCCGCAGGTCTCTCTGCTGTGACTTGAATGAGAATCCTGGTGCCCAGGTTTCTGATGTCAAAGACAGTTTTGAAAACAGAGTTGTACACATGCTGACAAAGCCCCACAAAGATGCATAAATACTCCCTGCAATGTTGTGGAACTCAGGGGAATTCAGGAAGACTAAGATCCAGGATCATTTCTGTAAAACAGTCTCAAAACCAACTCCCCAGACTCTCTAAGGACTGCCTCAGCACAAGGGAAGCAGAGTTTCAATTCTGTGCAAGGACCTAAGGACACAGGCCATTTGTGATCCAAGACAGAAAATTCTCAGCTCTCCTCTAAGACAATTCCAGGGGCAAAAAAAACAAAACAAAACTGTTTTTGCCACAGAGGACTTTTCTTAGGTTCGTGCCATCCGTCTCCGCCCCCAGACTTTCCAGGCTACCAACTCTCAGTCTCACACTTCTTGACTTCCATAAGCTTTCTCTTTCCTCTCCAACCTGCCATTGCTCAACGGGTTAGGTTTCTCCCATCTTTCCCTTTTCTGTCTTGCTTTGATGTTTGGGCCTGCTTCTCATTACCTGAACAGCAGGGGTCTCCTGTTATCCAGAATCAGGTCTCACCTGAGCCCAAGAATGCCAGTGACTCTGAGGACGCCAAAGAGGTGGCCAGGTGACCCATTTTCCCAGAAAAAGCTGAGCCAACAGCACCCTCCTCTGGCCAAACCACACCTCAAAGTCCCTAAGCACTGATCCTGGCTGTGAGAGCGACACCTGGTGGCCAACAGACCAGGCCACAGAGAGAAAGGCAGAGGGAGCTGCAGACAGGAAGGAACTGAAGGAGCTCCAGATACAGAAGAGAAAGGGGCTTCCTGATGGAAGGTGATGTGAGACAGAGGCTCCCCACAGCACCCTAGCCTCCTCTCCATCATGCTGTGCTAAGAACTGTCTTTGGAGAAGCTCAGCGGCTTTGAAAACACAGCTGGTTGGGTAGAAACATGTCTTCTGGGCAAAGTGGGCCTGAGCTGAGCAGAAGGGAACTTCACTGTGACAGTGATCCCAAGCTGGTGTCACACCCAAACCCCTGCGCCCCCTTCATAAGGCTGGGTTCCATGCCCATGAGGGTGCATACCATCCAGGCCCCAGCAGCCCAGTCAGACTCCCAGGCCTCAAGGCCAGCACCCACGACACATAGGCTGGGACCCCATAACACCCCTGCAGCTGTATCCTTCATCAGACAAAGCATGCAGTGTCCGCCATGGCTGGCACCACTTTCAACACCCTCTCTTCCCAACATCACTGCCCCTCTTGGCTTCCTCCAACCTTCTCAGCCTCCTTTCCCAGCACCTCCTCTACTAGCTGCCCACTTTTAGACCCCAGGAAGGTCACCCATTCCTGGCAGAGATGACAGCTACTGTCTCCTATGCAATCTCGGCTTTCTCCCCTGCCCTCCCCCACCCCCATGTTCTGCACATGGCAGCCCAAGGCTCTGTAACACAAAAATCAGATTACATCCCTCTGATGAAAATCCCCCCAACAGCTCCCATTTCACCTGGCGGTGGCCAAGAAACCCTGAGACCTCTCAGCCCTCATCCTCTTCCTTCTAATGCCATACTCTGCTCCAGCCACCATGTTGGTCTGTGCCCTGCCACCTCCTCCAGCTGGATGACTCTTCCTCCACAAGTCTACTCGGCTCACCCTGACATCTTCATCTTTGCCCAAATATCACCTCTCAGTAAGGCTTCCTTGACCACTCCCTCCCCAGCTACCTTCTCTGCTTTATTTTTCTCCTGATGGATACATTTCCTTATGTGTTGCCTATTCTCTCACTAGAACGTAAGCTGGGTGACCAGAGACTTCATAAGGGAACGTGGCAATAATTCCCAAGTTGTTTCTCCACTCTAGTCCCTCCCCTCAGCCTCTCTACCATCCCACTAGCCCCCAACCCTGGGCCCCATTTCTCAGCCCCCAGGATGTCACCACTTAGATGTTTCACAGGCCCCCCAACCAACAAGGGGAAGAATGTTCCTGGCAAAGAGAAAAGGTGGAAAGTGCTTGAGGTCGCCCAAAACCTGAAGGGCAGTCAGTGCAACTGGAAAGCAAAAGCAGAGAAGAGTGGATGGAAAGGCTGGATAGGTGAAGCAGGGCCCTGAGGGTCAAGTTCGGAATCCTGCCCCTTCAGATCCATTCTCCCACTCTATGTAGATGGCTGTCTCCTACCAACTGCCCCTTCCTCAAGCCTCTATCATCTGTTCCTCATCTTCACTTCCAGCTGATGGTCTGCTTGCTTCATTTTCCATCAAGAAAATAATAAAAAGTTGGAAGAGAACTTCCACAAACTCCCACCATATCTTCCCAACCACCAGTAACTGCCCCATTTCCACCTCCTCTCTTGATCCTCAGGATAAAAAACCCATGCTTCTAGGGAAAACCAACCTGTGCCCCAGGTTCCAAATCCTCTCTCCTGAGACATTGCTCAGTAATTGATCTGACACCCCCACCAGCAACTGCCCCATTTCTCTGGTTCCCTTTATAACCAAACTCCTTGACAGACTGCCTGAATTCACTGTTTCTGTTCCTCCTCCTCTGATTCCGTCCATCTCCCTCTGATCTGGCCTTCACCCGCTCCTCCTTCACATGCCGTTTTTCACTTGGTTTCCAGTCAGTCCCCATTCATCTGCCTAACCTCTGGAAACTGTAGCACCCCAGCACTTGGCACTCAGACTCCTCTCTTATCCAGTCCTGTGGTTTTAAAAATCATCTATGAAAATGGTCAAAAAAATTTATTTTGGTGATGGCCATACAACTCTGTGAATATAATAAAACCACTGAATTGTACACATTGCATGAATTATATGGTATGCAAGTTATATGACAATAAAGTTGTTGTTTTTTAAAAAAAACAAAACTATACTTTTGACTCCTCCAGCCCAGACCTCTCTCCCCAGGGTTCTAGACTCATTTATCAAACTTCCCAACCTATATCTCTGCCTGAAAATCTAATGGGGATCTCATCTTCCCCTCCCAAACCTGTTTTTCCCATAGCCTTCTCCATCATGGATGACAGCAATACCAAGTTCAAATATTCAGATCAACAACCTCGCATCACCCGATTCCTCATTTCTCTCCCACCTCACAGCCATCTATCAGCAAATGCCCCTGGCTTTCCAAATCCAGGATCCCTCCTCCTGTCACCTCTGCCACTGCTACCAAATGGTCCCAGTGACCCACATCACATCTCTAGCCTGGATTATCCCAAGAGCCTCCTGACAGATGTCACCCTGCTTCTATTCCAGCCCCTGCAACTTATTGTCAGCCGAGCAGTCAGTGTTCCTTTCCAAACACAAGTGGGACCATTGTCTCTCTGCTCAACCCCTACAATGGTTCCCCACTTCTCTCAAGGTAAAAGCCTGTCCTTTCCATGGCCTACAGGGAACCTACCCACTGGCTCTCATTCCTCTCTGACCTCATCTCCCACTAGTCTCCTTTTCCTCACTCCACTCCAAGCACACGGACCTTCTTGAAGTTGCTGGAACGCACCAAGTTGTCCCCAGCTCAGGGTCTTCACGACAGCTGCTATCTGTGCTGCTTGCTCCCTCACCTTCTTCAAGTCCCGCTCAAATAGTAGCCCCTTGGGAGGTCTTCCCCATGCACCCTATCAGATATGGCCATCCCACTCCCACCCTAGCACTCCTGACCCACTTTCTCTGCTTTATTTTTTCCATGCATATATCACATGACCTGCAATATGTATCTCGTTTATTTGCTTTGGTTATAGTCTGTCTCACTCACTAGAATTTCAGCTTGGTACCTATAGTACATACCCAGCAAAAAATGTACTCATCGGCCTAATCTCTGGACACTGTAGCATCCCAGCGCTCAGCACTGTTATTTAAAAAAAATAACAACTTTGGCAGGGTGCGGTGGCTCATGCCTGTAATCCCAACACTTTGGGAGGCTGAGGCGGGGGGATCACGAGGTCAGGAGTTCGAGACCAGCCTGGCCAACATGGTGAAACCCCGTCTCTACTAAAAATGCAAAAATTTTCCGGGCATGGTGGCGGGCACCTGTAATCCCAGCTACTGGGCAGGCTGAGGCAGGAGAATCGCTTGAACCCAGGAAGCAGAGGTTGCAGTGAGCCAAGATCGTGCCATTGCACTCCAGCCCGGGCGACAAGAGCAAGACTCCATCTCGGGGGGAAAACAAAAAAAGCTTTATTGATATATAACTTGCATACCATATAACTCACACATTGTGTACAATTCAGTAGTTTTGGTATATTAACAGAGTTGTATGGCCATCACCAAAATAAATTTTTTTGACCATTTTCATAGATGAATAAACAGAATTCGCAAACTGCTGCACCCCTGACTATATTATAAAACAAACTCCTTACAGGGGTTTCCAAAGCTATAGGACCACGTGATACAACTCCAGTCCACTTCTGCCATCTCCCCGCCTAATCTCCCTCCACGAAGCTGTGCTTTCCTTGGTACAAGGAAAGCGCCGAGCTTGACGTTCTTTGCACATGCCCTGCTGTCAACCTGCAGTGCTCTTCCCGCGCACGGCCACAGGGCCTTCCGGTTAAGTACCCCTCCTGCGGTTCCGGATTCTAGCCTAGCAGGACAACCCTATCTCCTCGTACCTGGCGCGGCCCGACAGAGCGTCTGCCGCTCAGTTGACCTCTGACCTGTTAGTACCCGCCCCTGGAGTGCCGCATCCGGTAGCGAGAGTTTAACTTCCTGACTAGGAGCCAATCAGCGGGGCCGTCTCGCTGTCTACGACAGAGGGTGGGGACAGACGCTCCGTTTCCGGTGGCAGGGTCTGGGGAAGGGGCGGCAGGCGCCATGTCCGGCCGCGAAGGTAAGTGTTCCGGGACGGTGAGGACTGCGGGGACGACGGGGTGGGGACCGGGCAGCAGGGGCAGGCCGAACGTGCTTGTGTCGCCCACAGGTGGCAAGAAGAAGCCACTGAAACAGCCCAAGAAGCAGGCCAAGGAGATGGACGAGGTGAGGGCGGGCGCGGAGGCACGGGCGGGTGCGCGGGGGCTGGGAGATAGGCCTGAGTTGAACACGCTCTGCCTCTCCCCAGGAAGATAAGGCTTTCAAGCAGAAACAAAAAGAGGAGCAGAAGAAACTCGAGGAGCTAAAAGCGAAGGCCGCGGGGAAGGGGCCCTTAGGTAAGTGGGGGCCGAATGGAGCTCAAGCCGGCCAAACGCTATGAGCACCTGTTGGGATGAGGGCGTGGGCATGTCTTTTTCCTCCCTCCTGAACTGCGAGGTCTCGTTTTCCGACGTCCGCTGCAGCGGATGGTCTCTAGCCAGTCTCGGATTTGCAGCAGCAGTAAAGGCCGGGAGGTGGAAACGAGGTCTCCTGCCTCCCAGGCAGTCTGGGCTTCCATTCCTTAGGAAGAGCTGCAGAAACGGAAACATTGAAATGTATTTACCTCAGACGCACATTCATAGTTAAGTTTTTCAGTCTTCCGTCTTACGCAATTTTTTGCCCCAAATTCGTATTTCACTGCCTTCTAGTGTTTGAACCTTACTTGACTTAGAAGTTTTTTTGTTTTGTTTTGTCTTTTTGAGACAGAGGCTCACTCTGTCTCCCAGGCTGGAGTGCAGTGGCGTGATCCTGGCTCACTGCAACCTCCACCTTCCGGGTTCAAGCGATTCTCCTGCCTCAGCCTCCCAAGTAGCTGGGATTACAGGCGCCTGCCACCACGCCTGGCTAATTTTTTTTTTTTTTTTTTTTTTTTTGAGACGGAGTGTGGCTAATTTTTGTATTTTTAGTAGAGATGGGGTTTCACCATCTTGGCCAGGCTGGTCTTGAACTCCTGACCTCGTGAGCCACCGTGCCTGGCCAGTTTTTTTTTTGTATTTATAGTAGAGATGGAGTTTCACCATGTTGGCCAAGCCAGTCTCGAACTCCTGACCTCAAGTGATTCACCCACCTCTGCCTCCCAGAGTGCTTGGATTACAAGCGTGAGCCACAGCACCTGGCCAACTTTTTTTTTTTTTTTTTTTGTACTGCTTATATTATCTCTAATATATGCTTTTGCCTTCTGAGTCTTTTTACTTCTGGATATGCCTAGACTAAAAGATAAAGTCCAGGCTCTTCAGTGTGATGTTGCTCCATATGCTTTTCTAACTGAATCCTCCACCTTTTTTACATCTTTTATGTAGTAGGAATTCATTACACTTCAAAATATTTCTCAGGCCCAGCAGTTCTAGTACTTTATGTGCATCATAAGCATTATTTTACATTAATCCAACTAGTGATTATTTCCTCCACAGTTGTTTATGCCCCCATTTGAGCACTGTGAGCCCCACTAGGCATGATGGAGACAAGGATGGTGCGAGTGTCATCCAGGGCTTCCCAAGACCTCTCTCCCAGTGGGTTTGATCCATTAGTGTTTACCTACCCAGCACTGAGATTCTAGCTCTTGAGATTCCTTCTCAGAATGGTGTAAGGGGCCAGGCACAGTGGCTGACAACCATAATCCTAGTGCTTTGGTAGGCCTAAGCAGGAGGATTGTTTAAGGCTAGGAGTTCACAGCATCAAAGGGAGACCCTGTCTACAGAAAAATTTTAAAATTAGCTGGGTATGGTGGTGGTGTCGGCCCATTTCCTGTAATCCCAGCTATTTAAAAGGCTGAGGCAGCCTCGCTTAAGCACAGGAGTTCAAGGTAAGAGGATTATTTGAGCACAGGAGTTCAGGCGGTAGTCAGCTGGGATCGTGCCACTGTATTCCAGCCTGGGAGATAGAGTGAGACCCTATCTCAAAAAAAAAAAAAAAAAAGGCCGGGCGCGGTGGCTCACGCTTGTAATCCCAGCACTTTGGGAGGCCGAGGCGGGCGGATCATGAGGTCAGGAGATCGAGACCACGGTGAAACCCCGTCTCTACTAAAAAATACAAAAAATTAGCCGGGCGCGGTGGCGGGCGCCTGTAGTCCCAGCTACTCGGAGGCTGAGGCAGGAGAATGGCGTGAACCCGGGAGGCGGAGCTTGCAGTGAGCCGAGATTGCGCCACTGCACTCCAGCCTGGGTGACAGAGCGAGACTCTGTCTCAAAAAAAAAAAAAAAAAAAAAAGGTATCTTGCACCCTCTTTTAATCTGTGATTGTGTATAGAGAAAAGACCAGTCCTTAGTGTAACTCTATGCTAGTTGTTTCTCATTGAGCATCTCTAATTTTTATTTTAAGGTTTATTTTGTCAGGCCCCTTTGGATCTTCTTTCCTGTATTAGGCATATGTAACCCTACACTTTTTTTTTTTTTTTTTTTTTTTTTAATAGTCGCCCAGGCTGGAGTGCAGTGGGCACATCTCAGCTCACTGCAGCCTCCGCCTCCCAGGTTCAAGTGATTCTCCTGCCTCAGCCTCCCGCATAGCTGGGATTACAAGCACCTGCCACCTCGCCCGGCTAATTTTTTGTATTTTTAGTAGAGACGGGGTTTCACCGTGTTAGCCAGGATGGTCTCGATCTCCTGACCTCGTGATCCGCCCGCCTCGGCCTCCTAAAGTGCTGGGATTACAGGCGTGAGCCACCACGCCTGGCCTATGCTGTTTCTTAAATCGCCTACTGCGTTCCACATATATGGTCATTTGTAAATTGATAGAGTATACCAGGTGCCAGGATCATAATATGGAAGGTAGTGTAACATGGCAGTTAAGAATGTGGACTTTGAAGTCAGACAACTCAGGTTGGAATCCTGGCTTGTCACATACCTTAGACAGCACCTAACAATAAGACTTCTTTTTTGGCTGGGCATGGTGGCTCACGACTGTAATCCCAGCACTTTGGGAGGCTGAGGTGGGTGGACCACTTGAGGTCTGGAGTTCGAGACCTGCCTGGCCAACATGGTGAAACCCCATCTCTACTAAAAATACCAAAATTAGCTGGGTATGGTGGCGTGCGCCTTTAGTCCCAGCTACTCGGAAGGCTGATGCATGAAGAATCGCTTGAACCTGGGAGGCAGAGGCTGCAGTGAGCCAAAATTGCACCACCACAGTCCAGCCTAGGTGACAAAGCAAGACTCCATCTCAAAAAAAAAAGGGGGGGGGGGGGCTGGGGTCGGTGGCTCATGCCTGTAATCCCAGCATTTTGGGAGTCTGAGGCAGGCAGATCACCTGAGGTCAGGAGTTCGAGACCAGCCTGAACAATATGGTGATGCCCCGTCTCTACTAAAAATACAAAAATTAGCCAGGGCTTCTAGTCCCAGCTGCTCGGGAGGCTGAGACAGGAGAATTGCTTGAACCCGGGAGGCGGAGGTTGCAATGAGCTGAGATCGTGCCACTGCACTCCCGCCTGGGTGACAGAGCAAGAATCTATCTCAAAAAAAAAAAGACTTCCTTTTTCTGTAAAATGGGTTATGGCATGAGGATTAAATAAGCCAATCTGTGAAGTATACAGAAGTGTAGATCTAGACCAGTGCACAGCCAGCCACTGCTTGTACTCTGTCTCATCCTCATTTTTCCTTTACCTAGAACAGACAGTATCAGTGAAGCTGCTGTCCATGCTTGTGTTAAAGTGAATGCCCAATACAAAAGCCAGGCTTTACTAAGGTCCACAGCAGGCCCATGGGGCTTCTACCATAAGAACTATATTTTTCCCTAATTGTGACTATTTTTCTTTTGCAGCCACAGGTGGAATTAAGAAATCTGGCAAAAAGTAACCTGTTCCTTGTGCCTGAGGAGATGGTGACCCTTTATTTCATCCGTATTTAAACCTTTCTATTCCCTGCCATAACATCTTTTGCCACGTATAGCTTGAATTAAGTGTTGTCTTGGAGCTGTTGTACATTTAAGAATAAACTTTTGTAAAAAAAAAAAAAAAAATCTTACAGTGGCTCATCATCTCTTTAGTTGTTTTCACTAAGTCATTCCTACCGTAACTGAATTTAAAGTAAAACCAGCTCAGAATCTTGCCAGTCTGCTCTTTGGTCCTTGTTCTACCCTAAACTTTGTATCACCTGAAATTAAATCAACTCATTTGAAAGGATGGCGTTCTTGTGTGGTTGTATACCTGACAGAATACCTTACATGAGGTTAGTGGAAGAATTTGCACTTTTTTTGGTGGGGGAGGGGGTGGAGTCTCACTCTCACCCAGGCTGGAGTGCAGTGGCATGATCTCTGCTCAATGCAACCGCCACCTCCCAGGTTCAAACTATTCTGCTTTGGCCTCCCAAGTAGCCGTGGTTACAGGCACCCGCCACCATGCCTGGCTAATTGTTTCTATTTTTAGTAGAGGGGAGTTTCACCATGTTGGCCAGGCTGGTCTCAAACTCCTGACGTCAAGTGATCTGCCTGCTTCAGCCTCCCAAAGTGCTGGGATTACAGGCATGAGCCACTGTGCCTGACCAGAATTTATGCTTTTAAAAGAAAACCCATCTTTATGTTGTGACATCCAAATTGCTGTATGTTTTGATGAGACTTGTTCATCTGTTCATGTAAGGCGTCTGCTATATGCAGGCACTGGTGTATGTACCAGGGAACAGTGTTGTCAAGCAACTTCTCTACTGTGGAAGAGGCAGGGCAGGGCAAATTATATGATCCTCCAAGTTGCTGGCAGTGAAGTCCCCATGTGCACAAAACAGGTCCAGGGCAGCAACTGCGGGAAGCCCCAGCCCACTTGGTGGTGGATGGAGGGGGTGCCAGTGCCAGGCAAGAGGTTGGGGGTGAGGCAAAACGGGCTCACTCTACCTCCTGCTGCCCAGGACTGGAGTCCCAGGCATACCTACTGCTTGCCCCTCACTAAATGCAAAGACAGGGACCATCCGTAATGTATGCTAAATATGTTTTAAAACGCTTAGCTGGGTGTGGTGATGCATTTCTGTAGTCCCAGCCATTTGGGAGGCTGAGGTGGGAGGATCACTTGAGCCCAGGAGTTCGAGGCTGCAGTGAGCCAAGATCGCACCACTGCACTCCAGCCTGGGAGACAGAACAAGACCCTGTATTTATTTAAAAAAAAAAAAAAAAATCAGAAGCACAAGTATTTGGATTTCCCTCCCAGGCCCTTAATACAACTATATTAATAATGCTCAGCTTTCTCTGAGAATGTATTTTCAAAGAGCCCTGGAACCATTATGAGACTTTGCTAAATCAAAACTAGGTTTTAGAATATTGAAAACTTTCATGATTAATGTACTACATATTAACGCGGGAGAGAGGGCAGGGGGAAGCCTGTGTTGGTCCTCTCCAGAAAGTTGCACAGCCAGTAGCACCCTTCAGTAGGCTTCAGGCATTCCCTATGGGGCCTTGCCAGCTGGCACCCAGCAGTATGCTGCTAAAACAAACCTGAGCACCAGTGATGCACACTGTTCCTGAGAGCAAGTTACTTGGTGGAACCTATCCCTCTTTAACAAATGAACAGTCCTGTCTCCAGGACCAGAGTCCTGCAGCAATTAAGCATGCAACATTTGGGAAGCCATCTGAGGGAGACTACCAGTTGCTCCAAAAAACTTTAAACTCCTTAGACATTGTAGGCCCTGATAGCACTCTCTTTTTCATTTACTCTTTTTATTTAATGCCTTCACAAACATTCCTAGGACACTCACAGGTGGAGTTTGGCACTGAGCAGGTAAGGCTGAAAGAGTCTTGCTCCTGTTACTCTCCATTGCCAAATTCTCTATTGCGGCTAACTGTTCTGCACACCACAGCTGCCCAATAAAATTTGTCAGGCACGCAAGCCCACCTCAAATTGCTGCTCCTTTGTGAAGCTTTACCTCTGTTCGCCACAGGTAACTCTTACCTGGCCTTTGTGTGGCCTCCCTTTCAATGTAGAATTCTCGTGTTAGTCTTATGTGCCAGCCTCCTACCCCTCTATCCTGCTAACTTGACTCAACCTGTAGGACAGCCCAGGTGCCATTTACAGGGGGACTTCTTAACCTCCTGAGCCCTATTCTATACAACCAGGGCTTAGGAAAAAAAACACTCCAGCACTCAGAGGAATGAATGTTAACAGCCTGAGCAGCTCCCACCCCCTCCCACACAAGAACAGCTCCAACATCATTCCTCCTTGGACTTTCCTCCTCCCTGGGCCTACCTCAAATGTACACATGGGAAACATTCACTATACCCGAAGATGTCTGTACACGACAGCTGTATTAGTACTCCTCACCCAACAAATTACACTCTCCTCAAGAAAGCCTCGGGGTTTGTGGGAGGTGGGTCTGGCGGCAGAAGGAAAGCGAGGTCACGGAGACCACATCCCTGAATGCTGCCTGGCTCGACTCAAACGCAACACGCGTGAATGCTAGGGCAAGCTGTTCCGGCGCGGCCCTCCTCCACGGAATGCCAGGGAGGGAGCGCAAAGCCACCCGCGCGGCGGAGCTGGTGCGCCTCCGACCCGCCTCTCCGGTAACGGGTCGCGCCGCACTGAGTCCTTGCAGCAAACCTGCCGAATCCCGGCCGTGGACCTCTGAACACCGGGCGGGGCCGGGTGTGGCGGCGCGCTCGGACGTTCGTCATTCCTCCGCGCCGTCTCCTGCCAGCTGATTGGCCCCTGGGCCAGGGGCGGGGCACTCGCTGCGGAGGCAAGCGGCGGCGCGCGGACGGTTGGTCCAGCGCTCGGGCCTGGCGGCAGGCAAGTCCAGCTCGGTGCTGTCGGATACTTGGGGTGAGCGGAAAGCATGGCGGGGACCTCCGCGCCAGGCAGCAAGAGGCGGAGCGAGCCCCCGGCGCCTCGCCCCGGCCCGCCGCCGCGCACCGGGCACCCCCCGAGCAAGCGGGCCCGGGGCTTCTCCGCGGCCGCTGCCCCGGACCCTGATGACCCGTTCGGCGCGCATGGGGACTTCACTGCCGACGACCTGGAGGAGCTTGACACCCTCGCGTCACAGGCCCTGAGCCAATGTCCGGCCGCGGCTCGGGACGTGTCCAGTGAGTGCTCCTCGCGGCCTTTTGCTCGGAGGGAGTTGCAGACCGCGCCAGATCCCCTTGATGGCTGTGGCTTCGGAACCTCGCGGCCAGCCCTGCCTTTTCGCCTTTTTAAAATATGGGAACACCCTGATTTAAGCAGCGGTTGTCTTCCAGAATGTCCTTTGATTTTAGGGGGAAATGCATTAGCCAGGTCAAACAGCCGATTTGAAACACAGAAGGCTAAGTTGACATTTTACTTTATTTTCTAAAGTTTAGGCCACTTGGTTCTTGGTTCTAAGCAGAGCTCCTTGGAACACACCTACCACCACCATCAGAACCATCACTACCCATGCATGGTGACCCCTTCTTGTGACAAGTTTGAGCGGCTTTAGATCTTATGAAGCTCACTGTCTCCCTTGGGCAGTGTGAGCATGGGAGGAGCCTGACACAGGCAAGAGATGAAATGAATTTATTCTTTTATACAACCAGTAAACTGTGCTAGGTGCCCAAACGTGAGGAACTGCAGCTGACCTAACAATGAACAAAATACAAAAACTGTTCTTCATGGTGCTTACATTCTAGTTGAGGAATGAGTGAAGTCTTGAGGACTCCCAGAAAGAGAAAGGTTTTGAGTGCACCTTGCATCTGTACTTGGGTGTCTCAAGGCACCTTAAACTCAACAGGATCATTTCCTGGAAACCCAGTCCTCCTCCAGCATTTCTAGCATGGTGCCGGCAAAGCAGACATTCAGAGAATGATGACCAGATGTTCCACAAGGAAGTAACTAGCACGACTCTCCATCCAGTGGCACAAGGCGACTCTTCCCCTTTCCTTGACTCTACATCTAATTTATTTGGAAAGCCTGTCAAGCTTACCTTCTTAATCCTTCTCTGGAATCTATCCTATTCACATCGCTTCTACCAACTGTCTGATCTATGTTACCATGAGTCCTCCCTTGAACAATGGTCTGCTAAATTGGTTTCCCATTTCCAATCTTGACTCCCTACAAGTGAGGCTTCACATCACATTCTGAGTGATCTTTTCAAAACTCAAATCTGGCTGTGTCTTACACAGATAAACATGAACCCCACCGCCCCTTTTTTTTTTGACAGTCTCACTCTGTCACCCAGGCTGAAGTGTAGTAGTGGTGCCATCTTGGCTCACCACAGCCTCCACCTCCCAGCTTCAAGCGATTCTCCTGCCTCAACCTCCCGAGTAGCCTCAGCCTCCCAAGTAGCTGGGATTACTTGTGCCCACCACCACGCCTGGCTAATTTTTGTATTTTTAGTAGAGACGGGGTTTCGCCATGTTGGCCAGGCTGGTCTCAAACTGCTGACCTCAGGTGATCCACCCGCCTTGGCCTCCCAAAGTGCTGAGATTACAGGCGTGAGCCACCACACCCAACCATGAACACCCCAATGAAAGCCCTTTAATAATTTCCCACTTCTTCTAGTGTGAAGACCAAAATCCTTAACATGGCCTGCAAGGCCCAGCCTGGTTTGGCCCTTTCTCACTCTCTGGGTTCTGGCTGCACTAACATTCTTTGAATTCTCTCTGCTTCTTTACAATACAGAAACTTTATACATTGTTCTTTCTTTGTACATTGAGTATACTTTTCATTCATTCATCTCCACTCATCTGGTTAATTCCTACTTGTCCTTCAGCTCTCAGCTCCTTCACGTCTTCCCTAGGGAAATGTTCCAGTCATCCCACTTAAGTCAGATTGCTGTCATGTTATAGGCTTTCCTGCATTTGTTCTCTTCTGCAGTTCTTAATCACGGTTGTAATTTTATGTTTATCTGTGTGATTATTTGTCGAATGTCTTTTAAGCTCTGTGAGTGTAAGGACAGTATCAATTTTGCTCACTATTGTACCTGTAGAGCCTCACATGCCTGGCATATTGTATGTGGTCAGTAACTATTACTGAATAATAAATAGATCATTGAGTTCTGGCCAATGAGATCTCCTCAGGCTTTAGATGAAACTCTTGGAATTGGATGAAGGATAGGGAAAGAGTAATAGGATCTGTTGTTTTAGAAGGATCATTTATGAGTTTCAGCCAGGTGCGGTGGCTCATGCCTGTAATCCCAGCACTTTGGGAAGCTGAGGCGGGCTGATCACTTGAGGCCAGGAGTTTGAGACCAGGCTGGCCAATATGGTGAAACCCCATCTCTACTAAAAATATAAAAATTAGCCGTGCGTGGTCGCACACGCCTGTAATCCCAGCTACTCAGGAGGGTGAGACACAAGAATCGCTTGAACCTGGGAGGCGGAGGTTGCAGTGAGCCGAGATCACGCCACTGCTCTCCAGCCTGGGCAACAGAGCGAGACTCTGTCTCAAAAAAAAAAAAGAAGGATCATTTATGAGTTTGAACCATGTTCTTAGGTTGAAAAACACCTATATTGCTTACTAGATCTCTCTCTGCTTTGCTCTCAAGAGTAATTCTTCCCAGCACTTTGGGAGGCAAAGGCAGGAGGATTGCTTAAGCCCAGGAGTTCAAGACCAACCTGGGCAACATAAGGAGACCCCATCTCTACAAAGAATTTTAAAATTAGCCAGGCAGCCGGGCTCAGTGGCTGACGCCTGTAATCCCAACACTTTGGGAGGCTGAGGCGGGTGGATCGCGAGGACAGGAAATCAAGACCAGCCTGGCCAACATGGTGAAACACCATCTCTACTAAAATACAAAAAAAAAAGAAATAGCCAGGCATGGTGGCACACACCTGTAGTCCCAGCTACACAGGAGGCTAAGGCAGGAGGATCACTTGAACCCAGAAGGTCAAGGTGGCAGTGAGCAGTGATCACACCACTGCACTCCAGCCTGGGTGACAGAGCAAGACCCCATCTCAAAAAAGAAAAAAAAGAAGTGGGTATTTTCAGCATTTTCTGGCAAAAGTGGGAAAATGTTGGGTCCTGAAATGTATATGGAACTGTTTTTTACAGGTGATCGTAAGGTCCACAGATTATTAGACGGCATGTCAAAAAATCCTCCAGGGAAAAACAGAGAAAATGTTCCAATTAAAGATAATTTCGAATTAGAGGTACTTCAGGCACAATATAAAGAACTTAAAGAAAAGGTAAGTGACTTAATTTGTGGTTTTTGTAGCTAATTCATTCACTTATGTGTTTAAAAGCATTGTACAGTAAAATATACAAAAGTTGTAAAACAAGTGTCTAGATTCATCCCTATGACATGGGAAAAGACTAGGGAAAGAAAGCCAGAAAGTTTAGGCTGAAAGAAACTAAATCGTGAGATTCCTAATGGCAAAGGCAAGAAGAAAAACACTGTATACCAGATCCAAAAAGAGATACAAACTGTTAGGATACTGAGATGAATTTATAGCATATATCTTCATGTGAAGAACACAACTTCATAATGGTTGCTATTTTCATTAGCAGCTTTGCAAGAAAGCAGACACTCTTCATATCACCATCTGTAGGTCCCTAAGAAAACCAGGAATATGTGGAATTTTAGTTGTGCAAGGTATGTGACCCAGATTTTTTTGTTTGTTTTGGAGATGGAGTCTGTCACCAGGCTGGAGTACAGTGACACAGTCTCGGCTCACTTCAACCTCTGCCTCCTGGTTTTAAGCGATTCTCATGCCTTAGCTTCCAGAGTAGCTGGGACTACAGGTGTGCACCACCACGCCCAACTAATTCTTGTATTTTTAGTAGAGACAGAGTTTCACCATGTTGGCCAGGCTGGTCTCAAACCCCTGGCCTCAGCCTCCCAGAGTGTTGGGATTACAGGCATGAGCTACCACACCCAGCGACCCAGATTGTTAATGCCTCTTACAGCCTAAAGAATCCAGCCAGGCGTGGTGGCTCACACCTGTAATCCCAGCACTTTGGTAGGCCGAGGCCAGTGGATCACCTGAGGTCAGGAGTTCGAGACCAGCCTGGAACAACACGGTGAAAACCCGTCTCTACTAAAAATACAAAAATTAGCTGGGCGTTGTGGCGGGCGCCTGTAATCTCAGCTACTCGGGAGGCTGAGGCAGGAGAATTGCTGGAACCTGGGAGGTGAAGGTTGCAGTGAGCCGAGATCGTGCCATTGCACTCCAGCCCAGGCGACAATAGCGAGACTCTGTCTCAAAAAAAAGGAATCTGGTCAGGCAAGGTGGCTCATGCCTGTAATCCCAGCACTTTGGGAGGCCAAGGTGAGAGAATCGCTTGAACCCAGGAGTTCAAGAACAGCCTGGGCAATACAATGAGACCCTGTCTCTACAAATAAAAGTGAAAATTAGCCAGGCTAGTGGCACATGCTTTGTAGTCCTAGCTACTCAAGAGGTTGAGGCGAGAGGATCACTTGAGCCCAGGAGTTCGAGGTTACATTGAGCTATGATTGTGCCACAGCATTCCAGCCTAAGCAACCCCATCCCCCTCCCTGGCAAAAAGAATCTGCATGCATGAGTGACAAGTGTATGCTTAAGCTATCTTGATGAATATCAGCTGTCCCATGAACAGGCCTAGCAGACCATGGTGACATCTGGTTGCTGTGGATATATTTTGATTACAAATTTGTCTGTTTTTCCTGTGCTTTCTCCATCTCCCCAACTACATTTTAAAACAAAGTACCTAAGTAGTTTTCTCTTACAAAGTTTTCATAAGATTAATTTGGGATTTACAGATGAAAGTAATGGAAGAAGAAGTTCTCATTAAGAATGGAGAAATTAAAATTTTGCGAGACTCACTACATCAGATGGAATCCGTTCTAGAGGAACAGAGAAGATCACATTTTCTTCTTGAGCAAGAGAAAACCCAAGCACTCAGTGACAAGGAAAAGGAATTCTCCAAAAAGGTGACCCAGAGCATTTGTTTTGCACCAGCTTTGCCTGCCCACTGAGTTCCTTTGACCAGGGTTGCCTGTAAATCTTCCAGGGAGATTTCAACACTTGTTTGTCTTAAATACTTTCTACTATCATCTCATTGCCATCCACTCTTCTTCCAGGGTCTGGATATATTTTGGAAAGGGATTTAGGTGAAACTCTATTTTGCTGTGGTAGTTGCTCTTGGCAGGAATAAGTAACTAGCTTAGCATTTCTAGAAACAGGCTTACATTAGGGCTCTTTTGCTAGATCAGAAACTCAACTGACCCCTTCCTTCCTTCCTTCCTTCCTTCCTTCCTTCCTTCCTTCTTTCCCTTCCTTCCTTCCTTCCTTCCTTCCTTCCTTCCTTCCTTCCTTCCTTCCTTCCTTTCTTTCTTTCTTTCTTTCTTTCCCTCTCTGGCCCACGCTACAATCTACTCGGCTTGCTGCTGCCCGCGCCGCAGACTGCCTGGGACTGCCGGCACGCGCGACCGCTGCCTGCCTTTTCTCCTTTGGATGCAGGCACGCGTTCGCCATCTTGGCCACGCTGGTCGCCAGCTCCTGACGCCGAGTGCTCTGCCCGCCTCAGCCTCCCGAGGTACTGGGACTACAGACGGAGTCTCGCTCACCCAGTCCTCGGTGTTGCCCGGGCTGGAGTGCGGTGGCGTGGTCTGGCCTCGCGGCAGCCTCTACCCCCCGGCCGCCTGCCTTGGCCTGCCAGGGTGCTGGGATTGCAACCCCTGCCCGGCCACCGCCCCATCTGGAAGGTGGGGAGCGCCTCTGCCCGGCCGCCCCGTCTGGGAAGTGAGGAGCGCCTCTGCCCGGCCGCCCCATCTGGGAGGTGAGGAGCACCTCTGCCCCGCCGCCCCGTCTGGGAAGTGAGGAGCGCCTCTGCCCGGCCACCCACCGTCTGGGAAGTGAGGAGCGCCTCTGCCCGGCCACCCACCGTCTGGGAAGTGAGGAGCGCCTCTGCCCGGCCACCCACCGTCTGGGAAGTGAGGAGCGCCTCTGCCCGGCCACCCACCGTCTGGGAAGTGAGGAGCGCCTCTGCCCGGCCACCCACCGACTGGGAAGTGAGGAGCGCCTCTGCCCGGCCACCCACCGTCTGGGAAGTGAGGAGCGCCTCTGCCCGGCCGCCCCGTCTGGGAAGTGAGGAGCGCCTCTGCCCGGCCACCCATCGTCTGGGAAGTGAGGAGCGCCTCTGCCCGGCCACCCATCGTCTGGGAAGTGAGGAGCGCCTCTGCCCGGCCACCCTGTCTGGGAAGTGAGGAGCACCTCTGCCCGGCCGCCCCGTCTGGGAAGTGAGGAGCGCCTCTGCCCGGCCGCCCCGTCCGGGAGGAAGTGAGGAGCGCCTCTGCCCGGCCGCCCCGTCCGGGAGGAAGTGAGGAGCGCCTCTGCCCGGCCGCCCCGTCCGGGAGGAAGTGAGGAGCGCCTCTGCCCGGCCGCCCCGTCCGGGAGGAAGTGAGGAGCGCCTCTGCCCGGCCGCCCTGTCCGGGAAGAAGTGAGGAGCGCCTCTGCCCGGCCACCCCGTCCGGGAGGAAGTGAGGAGCGCCTCTGCCCGGCCGCCCCCGTCCGGGAAGAAGTGAGGAGCGCCTCTGCCCGGCCACCCCGTCCGGGAGGAAGTGAGGAGCGCCTCTGCCCGGCCGCCCCCGTCCGGGAAGAAGTGAGGAGCGCCTCTGCCCGGCCGCCCCGTCTGGGAAGTGAGGAGCGCCTCTGCCCGGCCACCCCGTCCGGGAAGAAATGAGGAGCGCCTCTGCCCGGGCGCCCCGTCCGGGAAGAAGTGAGGAGCGCCTCTGCCCGGCCGCCCCATCCGGGAAGAAGTGAGGAGCGCCTCTGCCCGGCCACCCATCGTCTGGGAAGTTAGGAGCGCCTCTGCCCGGCCACCCACCGTCTGGGAAGTGAGGAGCGCCTCTGCCCGGCCACCCACCGTCTGGGAAGTGAGGAGCACCTCTGCCCGGCCGCTCCGTCCGGGAAGAAGTGAGGAGCGCCTCTGCCCGGCCGCCCCGTCCGGGAAGAAGTGAGGAGCGCCTCTGCCCGGCCGCCCCATCCGGGAAGTGAGGAGCGCCTCTGCCCGGCCGCCCCGTCCGGGAAGAAATGAGGAGCGCCTCTGCCCGGGCGCCCCATCCGGGAAGAAGTGAGGAGCGCCTCTGCCCGGCCGCCCCATCCGGGAAGAAGTGAGGAGCGCCTCTGCCCGGCCACCCATCGTCTGGGAAGTGAGGAGCGCCTCTGCCCGGCCACCCACCGTCTGGGAAGTGAGGAGCGCCTCTGCCCGGCCGCCCCGTCTGGGAAGTGAGGAGCGCCTCTGCCCGGCCGCCCCGGGAAGAAGTGAGGAGCGCCTCTGCCCGGCCGCCCCATCCAGGAAGAAGTGAGGAGCGCCTCTGCCCGGCCGCCCCGTCCGGGAAGAAGTGAGGAGTGCCTCTGCCCGGCCGCCCCGTCCGGGAAGAAGTGAGGAGCGCCTCTGCCCGGCTGCCCCGTCTGGGAAGTGAGGAGCGCCTCTGCCCGGCCGCCCCGTCCGGGAAGAAATGAGCGCCTCTGCCCGGCCGCCCCGTCCGGGAAGAAGTGAGGAGCGCCTCTGCCTGGCCGCCCCGTCCGGGAAGAAGTGAGGAGCGCCTCTGCCCGGCCACCCCGTCCAGGAAGAAGTGAGGAGTGCCTCTGCCCGGCCGCCCCGTCTGGGAGGTGAGGAGCGCCTCTGCCCGGCCACCCATCGTCTGGGAGGTGAGGAGCGCCTCTGCCCGGCCACCCATCGTCTGGAAAGTGAGGAGCGCCTCTGCCCGGCTGCCTCAACTGGGAAGTGAGGAGTGCCTCTGCCCGGCCACCCATCGTCTGGGAAGTGAGGAGCGCCTCTGCCCGGCCACCCATCGTCTGGGAAGTGGGGAGCACCTCTGCCCGACCACCCATCGTCTGGGAAGTGAGGAGCGCCTCTGCCCGGCCACCTATGGTCTGGGAAGAAGTGAGGAGCGTCTCTGCCTGGCCGCCCCGTCTGGGAAGTGAGGAGCCCCTCTGCCCGGCCGCCCCGTGTCTGGGTAGAAGTGAGGAGCTCCTCTGCCTGGCCGCTCCGTCTGGGAGGTCTACCACGGAGGCCAGAAGCAACGTGGGGGCTGGACGTGGAGGCTCACGCCTGTGGTCCTGGCACTCTGGGGGGCGAGGCGGGTTGATCACTTCGGGCTAGGAGTTCGAGACCAGTCTGGCCAACTTGGCGAAACATGAAGAATACAACAGACAAACCAACCAACCAACTCAATGACAACAAAACAGGTCTACCCTGGAGTCATACTCTAATTTTTTCTATTTTCCTCCCTTTCTGATCCTTTATCCCACTTTCTTTTTCTTCCTCTTCCTTCTCCCTCTTCTTTGTTAAATAGAGGATTGAGTTATTATCACTGATCCATATAAAGTCCCTCTCTCATTTATTTTAACTCCCACCCCCATTTCTATTCCCCGACTTCCCATGTGCAACCTTCCTAATATGTTTGATACGCATCTTTTTGTATGTATTTTTAGAAAATGTTTATTGTTTTTGTATGCAAAAAAAATTAATAAAAAAAAAAAAAAAAAAAAAAAAAAAGAAACTCAACTGACCTAGCTTAGGCTAAAAGGAAACGTATTGCTTCCATATCCAAGTCTGGGAAGAACGGGGGTGTGGTGGGACCTTAAATGACTTAAATCTTGCCAGGACATTTTTATTCTCTATGCTATAAACAGTCTCTATCCTTATGGTAGAGGATGTGTTCTCCAGAAGCTCCTGGGCTCGTATTTTATAAATATAGAGCAGAATTAAGACTTAGGGCCACATGCAGTGGCTCACACCTGTAATCCAGCACTTTGGGAGGCTGAGGTGAGAGGATCACTTGAGCCAGGAGTTCAAGACCAGCCTGGGCAACTAGTGAGACCTCATCTCTACAAAAAAGAAAAATAAAAAATGAACAAAATTATCCAGGCATGGTGGTGTGCACCTGTAGTCCCAGCTACTCAGGAGGCTGAGGTGGGAGAATTGCTTGAGCCCAGGAGGTTGAGGCTGCAGTAAGCCATGATCATGCCATTGTACTCCAGCCTGGGCAACAGAGCGAGACCCTGTCTCGAAAAAAGACTTAGGCTCCCTCATCTCAAGTTTTAAAATTCTGAGAAAGGCTCTGATTGGTCTAACTTGAGTCAGTTGTCTGTCACTGGCCAATTGCTATAACCAAAAGCAACCAAAAACAAAAAAATGACAGCTCCCATTCTAATAAAATAGTCAGAGGTAGGGAAATTATTGATTTTTTTTTTTTTTTTTTTTTTTTTTTTTGAGACAGGGTCCAGGGTTTCGCTCTCTTGCCTAGGCTGGAGTGCAGTGGTGCAATCACAGCTCACTGCAGCCTTGACTTCCCAGGCTCAAGCAATCCTCCCACCTCAGCCTCCCAGGTAGCTGGAACTATAGGCACACACCACCAGGCACAGCTAATTTTTAAATTTTGGTACAGACGGGGTTTTGCTATATTCCCCAAGCCGTTCTCAAACTCCTGGGCTCACGCAGTCCTCCCACCTTGGCCTCCCGAAGTGCTGAGATTACAGGTGCGAGCCACCATGCCCAGCCTGTTTCTCAGGGAAAGGAAAATGCTATTCTGGAAAGGAAAACAGTGGGTATCCAGTAGCTACCACAACTTTCCCTCAGCACCTCCCCGTGCTTCAGTCTCAAGGACATGGGAGCTTATTCTCATTGTTTCATTCAGCAAACTTAGCAAACTTTAAGCACTTACCTATGCCCAACACTAACCGCAATAGTTAACTTTCTGTATAAGTGATGAAGAGCAAGGAATTTGTGGTCAGACAAACCTGAATTTGAATCCAGGCTTCATCACACATAAGCGGTGACCTCAAGGTAGTAACTTAAGCTCCCTGGCTCATTTCCCTTATCTGTTCCAAAACAACCAGAAAGGTTGTTGGGAGACTCACACATTCTTACACTTACTGTGTTTGGTGCTGGGCCTGGCACAGAGTGTGCTTGGGGAATGAGGGCAGTTACTGTTGGCTATAGCACCTGGAGGCCAGAGCAGCAGTTTTCTCTGTACTGCATAGTGTCTTGGTAAACTGTTCCAACTCCTCTGCCCAAACTTTGAAGAAGACCTAGAATTGTGCACCAGTGCGTTCATTAATAAAGGTCAATATGTTACTGCTGACATAGGGCACCTTACCAAGCTCTATGCTGGGTATTTTACACTCATCATTCTACTTAATCCTCCCAACTATCATGAAGACAGGTGTTTTATGTTACAAATAAGTTAGGATTCAAAGACATTAAATAAATGGTGGGCTGGTATTTAATTCTTTTTTTTTATTTTTTAAATTTTTTGTAGAGGCAAGGTCTTGCTATTTTGCCCAGGCTGGTCTCGAACTCCTGGGCTCAAACGATCCTCCCGCCTCAACCTCCCAGAGTGCTTAGGATTACAGGCCTGAGCCACCACACCTGGCCAGGGCTGGTCTTTAAACCCTCACAAACTACCTTTACAATAGAGTCCAGTATCTTTTTAGAGTACCATATTGTCTTTCAGAAAGAAAGCTAATGTTTGTTATTTTAGGACGTTTATGTCACAGCAGACTTTCATATGTATTTTTCATTGTTTGTCTTTTACTGGCTTGTGATTTTGAAGCCCAGAGATATTTTTGTGTATATGACGGGGCCATTACAAGCATGTTTCTTTTGCCTTCCAGCTCCAATCATTGCAGTCTGAACTCCAGTTTAAAGATGCAGAGATGAATGAATTAAGGACAAAGCTCCAGACCAGTGAACGAGCAAATAAACTGGCTGCTCCCTCTGTTTCCCATGTCAGGTAATGATGGTGCTGGAGGGATAGTTCAGTTTTGCATTATTTAGTAAAAAATCTGCATAACAATGTCAGGCTGGTCCTAAATGAAGGCCATTTAGACCCCTCCACCTGGGCGGAGATCCTCTTTTCCTGAAGGATTCAGAGGTAGTTTAGATGACGCTTACATGGTTTGAGACATCACAGCATAAAGGCCCATACTCTAGAAATGCTGCCTCTGTATGGCACTTTATAAACATTATTCTTCAGGACTAGAAAGACCTGGAAAAATGATCTCCAAATTTTGGGGGTGGACCGGTCTTTACTTTTATGTAATTTGTTTAACTGATTTTGTTGCAAGCATGAGTGTATTTTAGTTCCAGCTACTTGGAATATTTTTTCTCATTTGCTGTCTGGGGACCCTTGTCCAACAGCCCCATCCTTTGTGGTCAGATGTGCTCAACTTTTTTTTTCTTTTTTTTTTTTGAGACAGAGTCTCGCTCTGTCACCCAGGCTGGAGTACAGTGGTACAATTTCGGCTCACTGCGACCTCTGCCTCCTGGGTTCAAGCAATTCTCCTCCCTCAGCCTCCTGAGTAGCTGGGACTACAGGCACACACCACCACGCCCAGCTAATTTTTGTATTTTTAGTAGAGACGGGGTTTCACCATGTTGGCCAGGCTTGTCTCGAACTCCTGGACTCAAATGATCTGCCAGCCTGGGCCTCCCAAACTACTGGGATTACAAGCATGAGCCACTGTGCCTGGCCCAGTCTTGAAATTTGAACAGTGTCAGTCAGGGCATCTTCTGGTTTTGAACATTCTGCTGCCTTTGTTCATAATGGGCAGTGTGTGAAACTGAACTCTCCATGGCTTGCATTGTCCACATAAGACAAGAGAGCTGAGGGGATCCTCTTCATACATCAGTAACAGAAAGACCTCAGCATTATATGATCAGATCAGAGGGTTAATACTGCTTCTCTACCATAAAGACATTGGCACTGAGAAGTTGCTCAGTTTTCAACATACCTAGTAGGTTTATCAAAATTTTGATATTTATTTTGGTAGCCCTTTTTCTGTTTAAAGTCTTTGCATTCTATTGGAAGTATTTTTTTTTTTTTTTTTTAGACAGGGTCTTGCTCTGTTGTCCAGGCTGGAGTGCAGTGGCATGATCTCAGCTCACTGCAACCTCCACCTCCCTGTCTCAGCCTCTCAAGTAGCTGGTATTACAGGCACATACCACCACGCCAGGCTAGTTTTTTTTGTATTTTTTTTTTTTAAGTAGAGATGGGATTTCACCATGTTGGCCAAGCTGCTCTCGAACTCCTGACTTCAGGTGATCCACCCGCCTCGGCCTCCCAAATTGTTGGGATTACAGGGTGTGAGCCACCGCGCCCAGCCTGGAAGTCTTGTGACCATTAAAAAATCGTTTGTTCCACATTGGCTGGGCACAGTGGCTCACACCTGTAATCCCAACACTTTGGGAGGATGAGGCAGGCAGATCACTCAAGGTCAGGGGTTCGAGACCAACCTGGCCAACATGGTGAAACACTGTCTCTACTGAAAATATAAAAATTAGCTGGGCATGGTGGCATGCGCCTGTAATCTCAGCTATTTGGGAGGCTGAGGCAGGAGAATCACTTGAACCTGGAGGCAGAGGTTGCAGTGAGCCAAGATCACGCCACTGCACTCCAGCCTGGGCAACAGAACAAGACTCCATTCCAGAAAAAAAAATATAGTTTGTTCCACATTGAAAAGATGTTTTGCACCAGGCATGGTAGCTACACAGGCAATCCCAGCTACACAGAAGGCTAAGGCAGGAAGATTGCTTAAGGTTAGCAGTTCGAGACTAGCCTGGGCAACATAGCAAAACCCCATTGCTACTAAAAAAAAAATAAAATTACCGGCCCCAGTGGCTCATGCCTGTAATCCCAGCATTTTGGGAAGCTGAGGTGGGCAGATCATTTGAGCCCACGAGTTCAAGACTAGCCTAGGCAACATGGTGAAACTCTATTTCTAGAAATAACTCTAGAAAGAATAAAAAGTTAGCCAGATGTGGTGGTTGCACACCTGTAGTCCCTGTGCTACTCAGAAGGATGAGGTGGGAGGATCACTGAGCCCAAGAGGTGGAGGCTGCAGTGAGCCGTAATTGTGCCACTGGGCTCCAGCATGGGCAACAGAGTGAGACCCTGTCTCACCAAAAAAAAAAAAAAAAAATTAGCTGGCCATGTTGGTGTGTGCCTGTAATCCCAGCTACTCAGGAGGCTGGGATTACAGATGGGTGGATCGCTTGAGCCCAGGAGGTCAAGGCTGCAGTGAGCTATGATCATGCTACTGTACTCCAGCCTGGGCGACGGAACAAGACTCTGTCTCAAAAAAAAACGTTTTGGTGGAATTGTAAATAGTGATAATAAAGAATAGTAAAGGAATTATGGCTAATATTATATTTTTGGATGATTAGAAAAATATAAAAATGAGTAAAAGACTTTTTCAATAATTTGGATCAAAATGCATGGAATTAGCCAGTAACAGTGGATCATGCCTGTAATCCCAGCACTTTGGGAGGCCAAGGCGGGTGGATCACTTGAGCTCAGGAGTTTCAGACCAGCCTGGGTAACTTAGCGAAACCCCAACTCTATAGAGAAATTAAAATTTAAAAATATTTTTAAAAAAGAAAAACAAATGCCTGGAATTTTGCACTGCTCCCCTGACAAAGAATGGTAGACATATAATAGATAAAACCTTTGGTTAAAACACCTAGACATGAAAAGTTTAAAGTTTGTTAGAAATTTTGTAACCAGATATTTTGAATGGTTTTAGTAGAATCATTACTTTGCTTTCATAGTTAACTTTTTCCAGTCCTAGGAAAAACCCTTCTGTGGTTATGAAGCCAGAAGCATGTTCTCCACAATTTGGAAAAACATCTTTTCCTACAAAGGAGTCTTTTAGTGCTAACATGTCCCTTCCCCACCCCTGCCAGACGGAGTCAGGATACAAGCCTCTGGTGGGCAAAGAGGGTAAGTCCATTAGTCATCTGTTGATGTATAACAAGCTACCCAAATATGTGGCTTAAAACAATTATTATTTATTTTCTCCCAATTTCTGTGATCAGCAATTCTGACAGGGCACAGAGGGGACAATCTCTGCAGGGACTGGAATCACTGAAAGCTTGTCTTAAGCTGAAGGATCTGTTTCAAGGTGGCTCACTCACATGGCTGGCGGTGTAATTTCTTGCCACATGGGCCTCTGCACATGGATATGGGGTATCCTCATAACCTGGTGGGTGGCTTCCTCTAAAGCTAGCAAATCCAGAGAGAGAGAGCCAGGCAGAAGCTATCCATTTATGGCCTAGCCTCAGAAGTCACACAGCATCACCTCTGCCACATTCTGTTTGTTAGAAGCAAATCACTGAGTCTGGGCTTCATTCAAGGGGGGAAACCAAGCTTATACCTTTTTTTTTTTTAATTTTTATTTTATTATTATTATACTTTAAGTTTTAGGGTACATGTGCACAACATGCAGGTTTGTTACGTATGTATACATGTGCCATGTTGGTGTGCTGCACCCATTAACTCGTCATTTAGCATTAGGTATATCTCCTAGTGCTATCCCTCCCCGCTCCCCCCAAGCTTATACCTTTTGAAGGGAGGTGTGTCAAAGCATTTGTGGGCTTTTTTTTTTTTTTGAGATGGGGTCTCACTCTGTCACCCAGGCTGGAGTGCAATGGCACGATCTCGGCTCATGGCAACTTCCGCCTCCTGGGTTCAAGTAATTCTCTTGCCTCAGCCTCCCGAATAGCTGGGATTACAGGGACCTGCCATCATGTTTGTGGGCATATTTTTAAACCATCACAGCATCAATTGACCATGCCAAAAATCTAGCTAGTATGCAGGAATCTGTTTTTCTTTTCTTTTTTTTTTTCTTTGAGGCGGAGTCTCACTCCGTCACCAGGCTGGAGTGCAGTGGTGTGATCTCGGCTCACTGCAAACTCTGCCTCCCATGTTCAAGCGATTCTTCTGCCTCAGCCTCCTGAGTAGCTGGGACTACAGGCATGCACCATCATGCCCAGCTAATTTTTGTATTTTTAGTAGAGACAGGTTTCACCATGTTGGCCTGGATGGTCTCGATCTCATGACCTCGTGATCCACCCATCTCAGCCTCCCAAAGTGCTGGGATTACAGGCATGAGCCACTGTGCCCAGCCTCTGTTTTCCTTTTGTAGTCCAGCTTTTGAGTTTTTATAACTCAGTCCAGATTGAGGGGATGCTGCTGTTTTTTAGAGAGAGACAATCTAACATCAGTAGGTTTTCAGACTGCTGTGTCAGTGTATCTTATAAATCAGATACATTGACCCTCTTCTTACCATCAACCTTTCAAATCCTTGGCCATCATAACACTTCTGAGAAACTGTAGCCCACTTACATTTTTGGCATCTAGCAGCTAAAGGGGCAGTGTACAGTAGTGTTAAAAGCAGGCAGTAGAGCCCAGTAGCCTGGATGTGAGTCCCAGTAATGCTACTTACTGGCTTATATGATTTGGGCAAGTCCTTTAGTCTCTGTGCCTCAGTTTCCCTATATGTAAAGCAGACCTAATGATAAATCCTTGTAGGGCCACTGAGGAACAAATGGGCTGAAGTATGTAGAGCTCTTAGAACACTGTCTAGCACGTAACAAGCACCATGTCAATGTTAGTGGTTACTGTTTTATCTAATTGCCTCATTTTGAGTGAGGCAAACAGCTTGATTTTCTTTTTCTTTCCTTGTATGAGTTCCTGTTTTACATAAGGAAGGTAAAAGATGCGGGGCTCTTGAGCTGCTTTGGCTCTTGTTTGATCCAAGGTCAAAGAAGTAGAACAGCCTGTGTTTTAAACTCATTGCATGTAAAAGTTTCTAATATGCCCATGCTTCTGTGCTCAAGTTTTGATTTACATTTTATCACATTTCAGATAGTAAGACCCACAGTCTGAGAGGTGACTCCATAAAACAAGAAGAGGCCCAGAAAAGCTTTGTTGACAGCTGGAGACAGAGATCAAACACTCAAGGTACCAGAATCCCTGCTTCTCCTGCAGGGGCCTGCATGGCTCTGAGTGATATGCAGAAGAATTGCCCAGGCCTCTGAGAACTGGCACCCTGGGCAGAGAGTCCAGGGAAGTCAAAGTATGTGGCTTAAGCAGAAGACTTTATAAAGTGGAAAGGGCCAAGGGCAGGTATGTCCCAGAGCCTTCCGCACCCACAGGCATCTTCCTGGGGCTTAGTGGCAGCTTAGAGGACAGTTGGCATCCAAAGAATCCTTACTGTTTCCTTCTGAAAGCCACCAAAAAGATCTCCCATGTCAGAACCTTCTAGAGTCACCTTGTCTTCTGCAGGTTCCATTTTGATAAACCTGCTCCTGAAGCAGCCTTTGATCCCAGAGTCATCCCTAAGCCTTTGCCACCTCCTGAGTAGTAGTTCTGAGTCTCCTGCTGGCACCCCCCTGCAGCCACCAGGGTTTGGCAGGTAAGCATAAGACTCCTGGAAAGCTTGTTTGGGAAGAAGCTTCCTGGAAGCAAATTCCTTTCTGGCCCTTGTCAGCCTGGGAAGTCTGTGGGAAGGGCAAGGAGCCTGGAGAATTTGGCAGGCAGGCTGTTTGGGGCTCTTGACCTTATCTCCATCCCACACTTATCTATTTTTCTTTGTGTTTGTTGCCAGTACCTTGGCTGGAATGTCAGGCCTCAGGACCACAGGTTCTTATGATGGGTCATTTTCCCTCTCAGCCCTGAGAGAAGCACAGAACCTGGCATTCACTGGACTGAATCTGGTTGCCAGGAATGAGTGCTCACGTGATGGAGACCCAGCAGAGGGAGGCAGAAGGGCCTTCCCACTCTGCCAGCTTCCTGGAGCCGTGCATTTCCTCCCCCTTGTACAGTTCTTCATCGGCTTACACTGCCAGGCCCTGCAGGACTTGGCAGCTGCTAAGAGAAGCGGAGCACCTGGGGACTCACCGACACATTCCTCTTGCGTGAGCTCTGGGGTAGAGACCAACCCTGAGGACTCAGTGTGCATCCTGGAAGGCTTCTCTGTGACTGCACTTAGCATTCTTCAGCACCTGGTGTGCCACAGCGGAGCAGTCGTCTCCCTATTACTGTCAGGAGTGGGGGCAGATTCTGCTGCTGGGGAAGGAAACGGGAGCCTGGTTCACAGGCTTAGTGATGGAGATATGACCTCAGCCCCAAGGGGGGTTGCTGATGACCAAGGACAGCACCCACTGTTGAAGATGCTTCTTCACCTGTTGGCTTTCTCTTCTGCAGCAACAGGACACCTTCAAGCCAGTGTCCTGACCCAGTGCCTTAAGGTTTTGGTGAAATTAGCGGAAAACACTTCCTGTGATTTCTTGCCCAGGTATCAAGCAGCATAGGAGTCATGATTCTTTGTGGGTCTCACCTGACCTCTTAAGGTCTAACCCATGGCACTTGTACTTTGCTCACATCTTGACTTATCTACACTAGTTAGTTCTAAGGCTTGGTTCAGGGAGTTCTGAAGTGATGGGAAGTGGGGCCAAACGGGAGAACCAAGGAAGTGGTTTATTTGGTTTAATTCTGCCCCTGAACAACAGGTAAGCAAAAGGCACACATGATTAAAGGAGGCTGCTAACCTCTGTGGAGGAGGGCCCTGCCCCAGGGCAAGGGTTAAGACAAGGGGCCTCTGAACCTGAGATGTGGGTAAGGTGAAGACCACATATCACTAGCACGTTGAAGTTTAGTGGGTTCCCTAAGGAAGCAGAGGATGTGGGGAGGGTCTGCGGCCCATGGGCTGACCTTGCTGGGAGTCTCTGCCTGTCACTGTGCCCATCTTTAGCATGCATCTGGGGTGGCCTGTTCCTCTTAAGGTTTGTGGGTAGTAGTATTACAGTGAAACTAGCGAATGAACACTGTGATCATAAATTCCTCCCTTGGGATTCCAGAGCCGCAAGATTGGGGAGAACTATGAACAGAGCCAGCCCACCCCCTCATCCAGTAATCCAGTCTCCCTCTCAGCACTCTACCAAAGGGTCAGTTTCTTTTTTTTTTTTTTGAGATGGAGTCTCGCTCTGTCGCCCGGGCTGGAGTGCAGTGGCGCAATCTCGGCTCACTGCAAGCTCCGCCTCCCGGGTTCACGCCGTTCTCCTGCCTCAGCCTCTTCGAGTAGCTGGGACTACAGGCGCCCACCACCACGCTTGGCTGATTTTTTTATATTTTTAGTAGAGACAGGGTTTCACCGTGGTCTGGATCTCCTGACCTCGTGATCCACCCGCCTCGGCCTCCCAAAGTGCTGGGATTACAAGCGTGAGCCACCGCGCCCGGCCTCAAAGGGTCAGTTTCTATGTTGGAATGATTCCACTGGCTGAATATATCTTAAATCATCTCATCTCTGAGCTCAGCACTGCTGTTTCCTAGATCTGTTTCTATCTGAATATTTTTGGTTGGTCTGGCCCATGCTAAAGGTGGTACTCAGAGCTGGACACAGCACCGCAGTATAGTGTGGGCAGTGGGATCAGGCAGACCCAGCACTCAAGTGCCCAGCAGGGGCCCAGCTCATAGTGGCTGTTTTTTTGTTGTTTATTTGTTTGTTTTTGTTTTTGTTTTGAGACGAAGTTTCACTCTTGTTGCCCAGGCTGGAGTACAGTGGTATGATCTTGGCTCACTGCAACCTCCACTTCCAAGATTCAAGCAGTTCTCCTGCCTCAGCCTCCTGAGACCCTGAGATTACAGGCACCTGCCACCACACCTGGCTAATTTTTTGTATTTTTAGTAGAGACAGGGTTTCACCATGTTGGCCAGGCTGGTCTCAAATGCCGGACCTCAGGTGATCCACCTGCCTTGGCCTCCCAAAGTGCTGGGATTACAGGCGTGAGCCACCGGGCCCAGCCTTGGTTATTTGTTTAATAATTGTTAAATGAATGAATCCCAGGCTAGGCACAGTGGCTCCTGCCTGTAATCTCAGCACTTTGGGAGGCCAAGTTGGGAGGATCACTTGAGCCCAGGAGTTTGAGACCAGTGTGGGCAACAAAGCATCATCTCTACAATTTTTTTTTTTTTAATTAGCCAGTTGTGGTGGCAGTGAGCTATGACCATGCCACTGCACTCCAGCCTAGGTGACAGAGTGAGACCCTATCTCAAAAAAAAGAATCCCAGAAACCATGTTTTTACTGGTGGTAGACACACCATTATTCCACTCCTGTTGAGCTTGTCCACAGGGACATTCAAAACACAGCCATGGCTGGATGCTTATCTATTTCATGTACTGGGGCTCTTCAAAAAATTTCATTTAAAAAGGTTCTTAGGGGTCGGGCATGGTGGCTCATGCCTGTAATCCCAGCACTTTAGGAAGCCGAGGTGAGTGGATCATGAGGTCAGGAGATTGAGACCATCCCTGCTAACACAGTGAAACCCCGTCTCTACTAAAAATACAAAAAAGTAGCTGGGGGTGGTGGCAGGCACCTGTAGTCCCAGCTACTTGGGAGGCTGAGGCAGGAGAATCGCTTGAACCCTGGAGGCGGAGGTTGCAGTGAGCTGAGTTTGCGCCACTGCACTCCAGCCTGGGTGACAGAGCGAGACTCCGTTTCAAAAAAAAAAAAAAAAGTTCTTACGCTATCAAAAAATAACTTGGAAACCACTGTGTTGTATATAAAGGTGGATTTTCCTTGCAATACCTTCTGCGAGTGGCAGATATTGGACCTCTTACAGCCCAATAGTGAAGCCAGGTAACAACCATATTAAATTCCAGCTTCCCACAAAGGTCTGCACACCCTGGCAACTAAAAAGCATTGAACTTTTTGTCTGCTGTGCAGGATTTGCTCTAAAGTGAGTTCATCCCACATAGTGAGACCTTACTTCCTAAGGACATACTGAGGGATATCTTGACCTTCTGTGCTTAGAAACTGCAGATGTCTGAAGGGGTACACACCTGGCCAGACCCCATAGAGTGTTTCAGAATTGCCCTTCTCCCCACCCACCAGGCCAGTCCATCATGCCCCTCTAGGCTATGTGGGTTGAGCAAACAGCAGCAGTTGCCTTGGGGCTTGGTTTATTGGTAATAGCTTTCCTTTTGCCCCTGAGACCTGGGGCAGTGTGCCCAGAACCCCTCCCTCCTGCACACCCCACAGTAGGCACATTCTCCCACTGGCAGCAGATATGTTTTCTAGCAAGTAGAGAAAATGGCTTTCCTTGCCCTGTGATAGGTCTCATAAGATCCAACCATAGCCAAGGCCATGTTTGTCACTTCTGGAGCCCTGGCCGGTCCTTCTGTGGGCACAGAACATTTCTCTCCCACATAAGTTAGGACTTGTATCCCTGTTTGGGAGCATGTGGAAGCCAGGCATCTCAGGTCCAGGAGGTCATCCCACTTCCTGGGCGATGCTACGCCAGATGAGGGCCTATCCTCTCAGCTGCAGCAGTCTTGCAGTGGAAGTGTCCACTTGTTCACATGAAACAAGTTTCATAGCAGGTAAGTGGGGGTCAGGCCAGCACTGAAACCCAAGTCTGGCTGAACCAACTCACCTGTTCGTACTGCCTTGCTCAATTTTCTGTTATCTCTAGTGGAATGTGAGGGTAGGTTATGGAGCTGGGGTTGGGGAGTGTCACGTCTCTCTGGGTCCCTGTCTTTTAGGTTCCAGTGTGTGTTCCAAGTGCTGCCAAAGTGTCTCAGCCCAGAGACACCCCTGCCTAGCGTGCTGCTGGCTGTTGAGCTCCTCTCCCTGCTGGCGGACCACAACCAGCTGGCACCTCAGCTCTGTTCCCACTCGGGTAAAGCAGGGTGGGGCGGGCGTCTGGACTGTTCCTGCAGATCAAGGGAAGGGTTGGGGTGGGGACAGGGTCAAGGGCCTCGGAGGGCTTCTGCAGCATGTAGGCCAGGCTCTTCATGAGAAAGGGCACCCTGAGTGAGAGGCGCGCTATCCTTTTCAGAAGGCTGCCTCCTGCTGCTGCTGTACATGTACATCACATCACGGCCTGACAGAGCGGCCTCGGAGACACAATGGCTCCAGCTGGA
Organism: Symphalangus syndactylus; assembly: GCF_028878055.3. NCBI lineage: Eukaryota > Metazoa > Chordata > Mammalia > Primates > Hylobatidae > Symphalangus > Symphalangus syndactylus. Next base: position 112,508,499 of record NC_072423.2, on the reverse strand, counting down.
ACAAGAGGTAAAAACTCCAGAGCCCCTTCTGGACACTGTCCCCACCCCATCCTAAGAACCAACAGAATCTCCTTTCTTTCCACTGGGGAGAAAGGGAGCTTTAATTCATTTTAGTAACAAGAGTTGATCAAGCAGCTAAAGAGGTAAACTCAGTTTGGGGGCTGTGCACCACACAGATGCAGTGCAGACAGGACTTGGCAGAGCTGCCTGATGACTGATCCTGTCTTGGCTTTGGGGCTTGGGGGCAGAATGGGGGGCTGGAGGCAGGTGGGTTTGCTGATGACACATGGGTGCTCGTCCTGGGTCTGCCCTGGGAAGGTCCCACACCACTTCTTGGACCCCACTTGTACAGACAAGCAGTTGCTGAAGCGAGTGAACTCTTATAGAAGCTTGAGAAAACCCTCGGCAGGGACTGGTCTCCTTCTGCCCAGGATGGAACCGATCTGTTCTTGTTCTAGGTGGTGTGGCTCCTGGCTAAGCTTGGTGTGCAGAGCCCCTTGCCCCCAGTCACTGGCTCCAACTGCCAGTGTAATGTGGAGGTGAGTAGGTAGGGGCCAACAGCTGGCAGCACTGTGGTGGTAAGGGGGCCCTGTGCAAGGACTGTAGGCCCCACTGCAAACCTCCTCATCTGAGGTGGCTAGGCTGAGCGGATTGTTAGGGTACAGGCCATGGTGGCACCAGACCTCAGTCTGCACCCCCTCTCTCCCAGGTGGTCAGAGCGCTCACTGTGATGTTGCACAGACAGTGGCTGACAGTGCGGAGGGCAGGGGGGCCCCCAAGGACTGACCAGCAGAGGCGGACAGTGCGCTGTCTGCGGGACACGGTGCTGCTGCTGCACGGCCTATCGCAGAAGGACAAGCTCTTCATGATGCACTGCGTGGAGGTGCTGCATCAGTATGACCAGGTGATGCCGGGGGTCAGCATGCTCATACGAGGGCTTCCTGATGTGACCGACTGTGAAGGTGAGCCTACCAGAGGCCCTCCTGCCCAGCCCCCACGGCTTCTCCCAGAGGTTCCCCAACAAGTCAGATTCCTGGGCATCCCCTCAGCAGGCCCCCGCCCACTGCGGCCTGTTCTGGCACTGGGGCCGTTTTCTTTTATCTTCCTGCCTCAGTTCTTCTCCAAGCATATTGGGCTGCCTTTTGCTCCTGTCTGTTGAGTGTGCCTGGCAGAGCCACGGTTTTTCCAGAAATACCCATGTTTGAATTGCCTTTGTATCACTTTGTTTGCAGTAGCTGAGGGAGCAGGGCCTGGGTGTGGAAGGGACTGGTTAGTTCCTGTGGACGTTGGGGGAGGAGAGGTGGGACCTGCCCTAGGCCCTGGCACCTTTGGGCCCTCACCAGGAACCTCTCCTTTTTGTCTCAGAGGCAGCCCTGGATGACCTCTGTGCCGCGGAAACCGATGTGGAAGACCCCGAGGTGGAGTGTGGCTGAGGCCCTGAGCATCCAGCCACATGGTGGCACCAGCACCACTCCTTTCCTTACCACATCAACTGATTAAAGCAGTGACCAGCAAGAACTGCCCAGAGAACTGGCTGGCCTTGTTTCCTGAGTCTGATCTGTTTGGCGGAATGGGAGGGGTGGAGCAGGACCCAGACCCTGAGTGGCTGGGATCCTTCTTCCTGTCCCTGGCTGCTGCTGAGCCCCAGTCCCCATGGTAACTGATCTGCCCTGGAGAGGAAGGAGCCCTGCCCTGCCTGTGGAATTGTCCTGAGTCATTGCTTTGGGCTGGGGCCATGGGAAGAAACCATTGTGTGGCAGGGAAGGACGTGGTTGTTGGCCCAGGCCTAAACCAGGAAAGCCTGGGAAACTGGGACCCACAGGTGGGCACGAAAGGGCCGCAGCAAGGGCTCCCAGCAGTGTGTAAGACCGGCAGCTGGTCTGGTGCCACTGCCCTGGTCCTTCCAGCTGCCTGTCACTGGTATGATGGCCCCGGTGCATTGTGCCACCAACAGGCCACAGCTGTGGATCTTGGAAGGCCTCTGGGGTCCCCCAGGGGCAGGGGAGTGGGTGTGGGGGGGGGCGGATGTTGGTGAGAGGGACAGACCAGGCAGGCTGACGAGCAGGGCGGGCCTGGCTCACGTGGGCCTGTAGGCGGGCCCACGCCAAGTTTCACTTCCCGCCACTGCTGCCAGCGAGAGCCGCGGGAGAGTGTGCAGCCGAGTCACTACTGCCTGCCTGCCTGCCTGCTACGGTGAGTGTGGCCCCACAAGGGGATGGCGCAGGGCAGGAGGGCCATGGGTTCCCCCACCCCAGAATAAGGGGGCACTAGGGGAGGGGCCGAGTCATGTGAAGAGGGATCCCTCTCAGACAGTCGAATGTGCTGGTCCCACTAAGGAAACCACCCCATCCTCTCCAACTTCCTGCCTAAAAATGGGCCCTGGAGCTCAGACAGACAGGGCAGGATTGTGCAGGGAAGGCCTGGGATGTGCTTCTGCCCACCCCCTACCCTACTCCTTCCCCTTCGGATCTTAACACTGGGTACTCACACACCCACCCCATGCTCCTCCCCAGGCTCAGCGGCAGGTACCTACCCAACCATGGGCTCGCAGGCCCTGCCCCTGGGGCCCATGCAGACCCTCATCTTTTTCGACATGGAAGCCACTGGCTTGCCCTTCTCCCAGCCCAAGGTCACGGAGCTGTGCCTGCTGGCTGTCCACAGATGTGCCCTGGAGAGCCCCCCCACCTCTCAGGGGCCACCTCCCACAGTTCCTCCACCACCGCGTGTGGTGGACAAGCTCTCCCTGTGTGTGGCTCCGGGGAAGGCCTGCAGCCCTGCAGCCAGCGAGATCACAGGTCTGAGCACAGCTGTGCTGGCAGCACATGGGCGTCAATGTTTCGATGACAACCTGGCCAACCTGCTCCTAGCCTTCCTGCGGCGCCAGCCACAGCCCTGGTGCCTGGTGGCACACAATGGTGACCGCTACGACTTCCCCCTGCTCCAAGCAGAGCTGGCTATGCTGGGCCTCACCAGTGCTCTGGATGGTGCCTTCTGTGTGGATAGCATCACTGCACTGAAGGCCCTGGAGCGAGCAAGCAGCCCCTCAGAACACGGCCCAAGGAAGAGCTACAGCCTAGGCAGCATCTACACACGCCTGTATGGGCAGTCCCCTCCGGACTCGCACACGGCTGAGGGTGACGTCCTGGCCCTGCTCAGCATCTGTCAGTGGAGACCACAGGCCCTGCTGCGGTGGGTGGATGCTCACGCCAGGCCCTTCGGCACCATCAGGCCCATGTATGGGGTCACCGCCTCTTCTAGGACCAAGCCAAGACCAGCTGCTGTCACAACCACTGCACACCTGGCCACAACCAGGAACACTAGTCCCAGCCTTGGAGAGAGCAGGAAACCCAAGGATCTTCCTCCAATGAAGGACCCTGGAGCCCTACCCAGGGAGGGGCTGCTGGCCCCACTGGGTCTGCTGGCCGTCCTGACCTTGGCAGTAGCCACACTATATGGACTATCCCTGGCCACACCTGGGGAGTAGGCCAAGAAGGAAAATCTGACGAATAAAGACCCCCCCCAATAGCACTGAGTGGTCAATTGGCTCCTACCCTTCTTGGCAACACAGACCTCTGCCCACACCCAGGGACCTGGGGAGGAGGGCATAGTGTTTGTCCCTTACTTTCCCTAGCAGGATGGTCAACTATCTGAGCCCAATAAAAGTAGGGAAAACACAGAGAAACCCAAATGGTGGATGGAAAGAGTACAGCCTGATTTCAATCCCAGCAGCCGAGGCCAGGAAGAAAGGGGGCAGCAGCTCCAAACGAATGCATTTATTATAAACAAGTGTACAGACCCTAGACTCAGAAACACAACAGATTTGAGCTAAGACAGCTCTGGTGAAACAGTAATAGAGGGAGAGGGAACACCGAGGTATTCATGTCTGGGCCAGAACTGCCATCCAGGGCCCCACACCCCACCTTTGGTCCAGATGGCCCGTTGGCCCAGGTGTCCCTGCTGCCAGAACACCCTGGACTGGGGTATAGGAGTTGCATATTCCATGAGGCTGGTGTCGGGAAGCAGGGACTCACATTTGCCAGGTTGTCCATCTCTGAGCCAATTTCCCTCCACAACCCAGGGGTTTCAGTCTCATATCAACTATCATGTTTTAAAACAGAAAACAGGCAAAATGTTTGGCTAAAATAAAATGAAAACACTGCAGGGAAAAGACCTGAGTGTGCTGGTGGACAGGAGGCCTTCTCACCTGTGGGAAGGGCAGGGCCAGCAAAGGCAGCAGAACTCCCTGGGGGCAGCTAGGCTGTGTGTGGATGTGGCCCTCCGGCTGGTCCCAGGGGAGATGCAGGGACGGGACAGTCCAGGCAGACAGCTATCAGCTGAGTAGGGCTCTGCCTGAGGTGTTCCGGCATCAGGAGGCTGCCTGATCCCCAACAGGCATGACACAGGCTCCAGGGAACAATGGGACATCGGCCCAAAGGATCAAAGCCCAACTTGGTCAGATCCCAAGCTTTGCCTACATCATGTCCCTGGCTCTGCAAAGGGTACCCCCAACTCTGGGGACGAGCCATGGCCTCAAGCAGCAGCTGGCTACGCTGCCGAAACCAGGACACATCTGCATCATACAGAAAGCTGCACCATCCTGGTGTGACAGGCCATACTTGGTCACCCTAGGGTAAGCTGGAGAAGAACTCCAGATGTGCCCTGGAGAGCCCCCCACCTCTCAGGGGCCACCTCACAGGGTGCCCCCACCACCCCATTCTTTGAGTTTGGCTTGAGATTTTAGGAAGCATAATTTCAGGTGAGGAAGATAACAAAGTCTGGTCCCAGCCCACTCTGGCAAGGATCGTTCCCCACCTCGTCAGCATCAAAGGAAGCCATATATATAGGCAGGACACACACAGCATGCATGGGGCGTAAGGAACCGTGCCTGCACACCACTCACACACACACACACAACATAATAACCAAGTGGCAGCCAGAGAGGCCAGGGGATGCTCAGAGGGCCGCCTTCGGGGCATCCATGTAGGCCGGATTGTAAGGAGGCTGGCTGGCGGGGTAGGGCGCGGCTGCTCCTCCTGAAAGCAGAGAGGACCCTGGTTGGCTGTGAGCATGGTGGGCTGCCATGTAAGTGGCAGGCGAGCAGAAAGGGGCAGAGGCCTATTGAGTGATGTAGTTTGGGATGGGTGCCCGAGGGGTGCTGGCAGAGACTCGGGAAGTCGGGCAGGGCTAGAGTTGGCAGGGGCACTCACCAGCCAGGGTCTCGTGGTAGGCTGGTGGGCCCATGGGCTGGGCTGGGTATGGTGGTGGGTACTGCATTGGGTAGGGTGCTGCTGGCATTCCTGGCTGAGGCGGCATGGTGTGGTAGCCCTGGTAGCTTGGTCCAGGGTAGCTGGGCGGCACACTTGGAGGCTGAGGATAAGGGGCATGCACCACAGTGGTGGATGTGGTGGTGGTGACAACTGCTGCAAAGAGAATTCCAGTCAGGACCCTCCTCCACCTCCCCAGGTCTTGAGGGCCAGGCTTGCCACCCATCCCTCCAGCTTAGCCAAAGCAGGGCCTGGTCAGCTCCCCTTGCCACCCCAGGAGGTCACAGTGGGGCAGGGTGGGCACGCTTACGACGTGGTCGGCGGCACGTCTTGTACAGGCAGCAGCAGGAGCAGGTGAAGCAGATGATGATAGTGACGACAGACAGCACAAAGATGGTCAGGCCAATGGCCAAGGTCGCTCCGAACCTGCCAAAGAGCTAGACATGACCCGGGGCACCTCGCCCCTCCCCAGACCAGCATCCACACTCCACCCCTTCCCAGGGCACGCCCCTCTCGCCAGAAGGGGTCTGGGCAATACAGATATAGCTACTTCCTTGTCGGGTGGCCTGCACCTGTTTCAATCTGTTTCCTCTTGTGTAAACTGGGGTATATGTGAATCTCTGTAACCATCTCTCCCTGGGTCTGCCCCACTTGTCCCACCCTCAGAGGCATGGGAGGAAGCTCTTCAAGTCCCACCCCCACACACATACATCTATCTTGTCCACCTCACAACTAATTGATCAGCAGATGGGTATAGGGCACATGCCACAAGCCAGGCACTGTGATTTGAGTCAAAAAACTTAACAGTGGGCAAGACAGCCAGCCCTGGCCTCTGGGAGCCCACAGTCCAGTGTAGGAGGCAGACAGTGAAGATAACATGGCTCACGAAGCACGGGGGGAAGACAGAGAGAAGCCCCCAGGAGGGCAGAGGCCAGTATGGCCGGAACAGGAGGCCCCCAGTGTTCCCCTGCACTCCACGACAGCCCCAGGGTAGGGAGGCTGACCCCTGAGTGATAAGGACAGTTGCCTCTGCCCGCAAGTTTGCTGTGTGCCAAGCACCGTGCCAGGGGTCACACACACTCCTGGGTCCCCCACCTCCGACCTGCATGGCCACTTCCACAGGTGAGAGGGCCAAGAGCCAAGGGGAGGACACAGAGGCCTGGAGGCAGGAGGCCAGAGGGCCTGCCCTTTGAGAAAGCAGGCCCTGGGCTGGGAAGTTCACCAAAATTGACTTCTAGGCGGGGGCGATGGCTCATGCCTGTAATCCCAGCACTTTGGGAGGCCGAGGAGGGCAGATCACCTGAGGTGAGAAGTTCGAGACTAGCCTAGCCAACATGGTGAAACCCTGTCTCTACTAAAAATACAAAAATTAGTCGGGCAAGGTGGCGGGTGCCTGTAATCCCAGCTACTTGGGAGACTGAGGCAGGAGAATCGCTTGAAACCAAGAGGCAGAGGTTGCAGTCAGCCAAGATCACGCCATTGCACTCCAGCCTGGAGACAGGAGCAAAACTCTGTCTCAAAAATGAAAGAAAAGGGCCAGGCGCGGTGGCTCACGCTTGTAATCCCAGCACTTTGGGAGGCCGAGGCAGGCGGATCATGAGGTCAGGAGATCGAGACCACGGTGAAACCCCATCTCTACTAAAAATACAAAAAAAATTAGCCGGACATGGTGGCGGGCGCCTGTAGTCCCAGCTACTCCGAGACGCTGAGGCAGGAGAATGGCGTGAACCCGGGAGGCGGAGCTTGCAGTGAGCCGAGATTGCGCCACTGCACTCCAGCCTGGGCAACAGAGCGAGACTCCGTCTCAAAAAAAAAAAAAATCTGACTTCCAAATGCAGACAGAGCCCCTTACTAGCCACCCTGCTGTGTTTGCAGAGGCCAAGATTCATTCTTTTTCTTTTTTAACTTATTTTTTGAGATGGGGTCTCACTCTGTCGCCCAGGCTGGAGTGCAGTGGTGTGATCACAGTTCACTGCAGCCTCCACCTCCCAGGCTCAAGTGATTCTCCCACCTCAGCCTCCCCAGTAGCTGGAACCACAGGCATGCACTACCACATTTATTTTTGTAGAGACAGGGGTCTCACTATGTTACCTAACTGGTTTCCAAACTCCTGGCCTCAAGCAATCTTCCCTCCTCGGCCTCTCAAAGTGCTGAGATTAAAACTGTCAGCGTGGCCAGGGCGCAGTGACTCATGCCTGTAATCCCAGCACTTTGGGAGGCCGAGGTGGGCGGATCACGAGGTTAGCAGTTTGAGACCAGGTTGGCCAACATGGTGAAACCCCGTCTCTACTAAAAATGCAAAAATTAGCCGGTTGTGGTGGCACACGCCTGTAATCCCAGCTACTCAGGAGGCTGAGGCAGGAGAATTGCTTGAATACGGGAAGCGGAGGTTGTAGTGAGCCAAGATCGCACCACTGCACTCCAGCCTAGGGGACAGAGTGAGACTCTGTCTCAAAAAAAAAAAAAAAAAAACTGTTGGCCTGACATTTTGTACTGGATGATAAAAGAATTAAAAAACTGCCGGGCGCGGTGGCTCACGCTTGTAATCCCAGCACTTTGGGAGGCCGAGGCAGGCGGATCACCAGGTCAGGAGATTGAGACCACGGTGAAACCCCGTCTTTACTAAAAATACAAAAAAAATTAGCCGGGCGTGGTGGCGGGCGCCTGTAGTCCCAGCTACTCGGAGAGGCTGAGGCAGGAGAATGGCATGAACCCGGGAGGCCAAGCTTGCAGTGAGCCGAGATTGCGCCACTGCACTCCAGCCTGGGCGACAGGGCGAGACTCCGTCTCAAAAAAAAAAAAAAGAATTAAAAAACTAAAAAACGGCTGGGTGCGGTGGCTCACACCTGTAATCCCAGCACTTTGGGAGGCCGAGGCAGGTGGATCACCTGAGGTCTGGAGTTCGAGAAAGTATAAAAAAAAATTAGCCGGACATGATGGTGGGTGCTTGCAATCCCAGCTACCTGGGAGGCTGAGGCAGGAGAATCTCTTGAACCCAGGGAGGCAGAGATTGCAGTGAGCCGAGATCACACCATTGCACTCTAGCCTAGGCAACAAAAGCGAAACTCTGTCTCAAAAAAGTAAATAAATAAAAAATAAAAATAATAAACTGGCCAGGCGCGGTGGCAACACTTTGAGAGGCCGAAGTGGGCGGATCGCTCGAGGTCAGGAGTTCTAGACTACCCTGGCTAACATGGTGAAACCCTGTCTCTACTAAAAATACAAAAATTAGCAGGGCATAGTGGTGCAAGACTGTAGTCCCAGCTACTCAGGAGGCTGAGGCAGGAGAATCGCTTGAACCAAGGAGGTGGAGGTTGCAGTGAGCTAAGATTGTGCCACTGCACTCCAGCCTGAGCGACAGAGGGAGACTCCGTCTCAAAAAATTAAAAAATAAAATAAATAAGCCAGGCGCAGTGGTTCAAGCCTGTAATCCCAACACCTCGGGAGGCCGAGGCAGGCGGATTGCCTGAGGTCAGGAATTTGAGACCAGCCTGGGCAACACAGTGAAACCCCGTCTCTACTAAAATACAAAAAAAGCCGGGCGCGGTGGCTCACGCTTGTAATCCCAGCACTTTGGGAGGCCGAGGCGGGCGGATCACGAGGTCAGGAGATCAAGACCACGGTGAAACCCCGTCTCTACTAAAAAATACAAAAAATTAGCCGGGCGTGGTGGCGGGCGCCTGTAGTCCCAGCTACTCGGAGAGGCTGAGGCAGGAGAATGGCGTGAACCCGGGAGGTGGAGCTTGCAGTGACCCGAGATTGCGCCACTGCACTCCAGCCTGGGTGAAAGAGCAAGACTCCGTCTCAAAATAAAATAAAATACAAAAAAAAAGAATTAGCCGGGCGTGGTGGCACGTGCCTGTAGTCCCAGCTACTCTGGAGGCTGAGACAGGAGAATCACACGAACCCACGAGGCAGAGGCTGCAGTGAGCCGAGATCGCACCACTGCACGCCAGCCTGGGTGACAGAGTGAGACTCTGTCTCCAAAAAAATAAAAAATAGTAAGTTTTTTTAAAAAGGTGTCAGCCACCATGCCCAACCCAAGCTTTATTCTAACAAAAGGCAAATGCTTGGTAACTGCATCAAACACATTCAAAAACTCCAGGAGCTTTGTTAGCTGTAGGGCATCCCCTCCCAGCCTTTGCCCAACAGAGGCCCAAGGAGGGTGTGGGTCCCACCGTACCCCGCCCTGGGGCTGCACAACTTCAGCAGGGCCCCACAGCACAGCCCAGAGACAGAGCTAAAGACTCCAGGCTCAAAAGCACCCCTCAGGACTCTCAAAGCAGGAGCCATCAGCCCCAGGCCGTCCAGGACAAGGCCCTAAGACAGGACCAGCAGACTACAGGTGTCTTCCTGCCCAACCAGCGGCAGGAATGGAGAAACGCACACACATTCACATGCCATCAATGACATGCGACCGAAAGGCCGTTATCATCCCTCCAGAGATCTCTCAGTGTCTGTCTCTCACACACACACGCAGCATGGCGCCCAAGCTCACCCCATGTTAGCTTCTGCCTTCACCCAGAGGCCTCCTGTACCCCTGGGCTTCCCCTCTTCCCATCGTGGGCCACTCAGTTTCAATTTCCTCCCCTTTTGGAGAAAAAGAAAGCAAATCTCCTCCAGATGACGTCAGCCACAGGAAGCACAGACGCGAGGCCCCTGTTCCACCCTCTTAAAGACACAGGATGGCCCCGCCCAACAGGCGGCTAGCAGCCAAGGAGCCAAGGGGTGGGGGCCAGGGAGCGGGGGAAGCAGAGGTGCCCCAACTGCCTCCCAGAGCTGCCTCCCTGAGCCAAGCCTGCGGGGCCTGACCTCGGAATGCAGCCTGGCCACTAGGGGGTCTAAGAGCCACCCCAGCCTCAGTGGGCCCCAACCACACTCTAGCTCAGCAGCACCCCCACCCCCACTTCCACCTAACCCACCGGCCCTGTTCCACAAGCCTCCAGGAGGAGCTTCTGCATCCATCTAGGCCCAGAGGGCGACCCTGGGGCCCTGGCTGACCCACACGCAAGGAGCAAAGTCCAGCCTGTCCCTTCAGCTCCTCCTCTCCCACCAGCACTGTTTCCAATCTGTCTCCCCATGTTCTCCCGGCCACCCTACTGGGGCCACCATGCAGCGTCCATCATGTCACCCCCTGCTCAAATGCTGGCTATGGCTCCTGTAGCTCTTGGGATTACAAAGGAATTTGCTTTATAATTACATGTTAAACTGAGTGTATCTGTGCTTTCCTGTATATGTATTATAGTTGACAACAAAAGAAGAAAAGAGGCCATGTGCAGTGGCTCACACCTGCAATCCCAGCACTCTGGGAGACCGAGGCTTTTGGGAAGCTTGAGCCCAGGAGTTCGAGCCCAGCCTGGGCAACATGGCAAAACTCCTTCTTTACCTATCAAAAAATACAAAAATTAGCCAGGCATGGTGGTACGTACCTATAATCTCAGCTACTCAGGAGGCTTGTTCCAGCCTGGGAGACTAAGTGAGAATCTGTCTCAAAAAAAAAAAAAGAAGAAGAAGAAGAAAAGAAAAATCTGGGATTTGTCTCACCAGACAGTGAAACTTATAATAAAGGAAATTTTTTTTTTTGAGGCAGGGTCTCACTCTGTTGCCCAGGCTGGAGTGCAGTGGCACGATCACAGCTCACTGCAGCTTCAAACTCCCAGGCTCAAGTGATCCTCCCACCTCAGTCCTCCAAGTAGCTGGAACCACAGGCATGCACCACCACACTCAGCTATTTTTTTATTTTTTGTAGAGACAGGGTCTCACTGTGTTGCCCAGGCTAAATTTTAATCTTTAATTAAAATTTTATTTTTTAATTTTATTCATTTTTTTTTTTCGAGACAGAGTCTTTCTCTGTCACCCAGGCTGGAGTGCAGTGGTGCAATCTCAGCTCACTGCAGCCTCTGCCTCCCCGGGTTCAAGTGATTCTCGTGCCTCAGCCTCCCGAGAAGCTGGGACTACAGATGCGTGCCACCACACCTGGCTAATTTGTGTATTTTTAGTAGAGATGGGGTTTCACTATGTTGGCCAGGCTGGTCTCAAACTCCCGACCTCAGGTGATCTGTCCACCTTGGCCTCCCAAAGTGCTGGGATTACAGGCCTGAGCCACCATGCCCAGCCTTTAAAATTTTAAATAAAATAAAACTCCCTATTAGGCCCACAAAGCCATGTGTGGTCTGGAACTGCCCCCTCTCCTTCAACCTCTGTGCTCAGTCCCAGCCCCCTCCTTTCAGCTTTGAAAGCACCATGCTGTGTCCTCCTCAAGGCTTTTGCACATGCAGATCCTCCTGCCAGCTCAGCCCTTTCCTCCTTTCATCTCAGCCACACCTAACTCATTCCTGCTCACCCCTCAGGCCTCAGGTCAAAGCGTCACTTCCCCAGGAGCACCTTCCCCACTATGCAGAAGAGGCCAGGCCCCTCAGCACATGCCCGTACGGAATTAAATTCCTTTCTACCTCAGTTCATAAACACACACTCTGTTGTGTGTGAGCATTTGATCAACTACATCTTGCCCCTGCTTTGTACCATTATCATCCAATATAGCTTTCGGCCACCACTGTATTTCCAGTGCCTAAAATATAGTGAGTGCTCAATAAAAAAATTTTTTTGCACAATCTTGTGAATTAATCAATAAATATTGGACAGGTAAATGAATAAATGCACTCAGAGACCCCACCCAGGCATGGTGACCTTAGAAAACCAAGCAACATTCAAGGGGTGGTTGCAGAGTGGAGCTAGGGTGCAAGGCCACACGTGGCTACAGTACCAATGGAACCACGCCTCCGAGAGGAAGGAATGGGGTCTCCCAAGGCTGGTGCCAAGCTCAAAAGGCAGAGTCAGCCCAAGCAGGAGGCAGCAGAAGGCAGAGGAGCAGCCACCCCGACAGGGAGTTTGGGCAGGATTGTAGGGTCTGGGGAGAATTGGGCGGCCTCCAAGAAATGGAAGACTCCAAACCTTAGACTGTGAACAAGCTGGCTCTGGACCTGGGATACCCGCACCCCCATCCCGGTGTCAGCAAGGCCCCAGACAGGTTTGAGGGCCTGAGAACCACAGAAAGGACGCTTTGAGGGCTGGGAGGTAGCACCAGGGCTGTGGCCACACCTCGCCTAATGGGCCTGTCTCCCTTTCCCCTGCACTGTGGCAGTGGAGTCACAGCAGAGGGTCAATGGTGGCCTCCTTGGGATCTGCAGCCAGAGCTTCTGCCACTCGGTGCTTAGAAACCCAACAGTCTTGCCCGACAGTCTTGTGAGTGCAAGGAGCTGGGAAGAGGACGTGAGAGCAGGACCCAAAACAACCAGGAGACTAAGGAAGCTCTAGGGAGTGAACAAGCCAAGAATGGCTGGAGCCACTCACCATTAAACAGAGATTCACTTGCCAAAGTCTAGGGGGCAGAAGACCTGGGCCAACCCTGAGCCCACAAATAGGGCCACACTATAACCCCTGCCATGGGTGGCATCCTCCTGCAGCAGGGGTTCTGGGCCAGGCAGATGTGGGCCCATCTGGATCCAGGCTCCAGCCTGCTGCTTCATGCCTAGGGAACTCAAAAACTAGCCCAGGTCGGGTGCGGTGGCCCATGCATGTAATCCCAGCATTTTGGGAGGCTGAGGCGGGCAGATCACAAGGTCAGGAGCTCAAGACCAGTCTGGCCAACATGGTGAAACCCCATCTCTACTAAAAATACAAAAATTAGCCAGGCATGGTGGCCGGCACCTGTAATCCCAGCTACTCAGGAAGCTGAGGCAGGAGAACTGCTTGAACCCAGGAGGCGGAGACTGCAGTGAGCAGAGATTGCGCCACTGCACTCCAGCCTGGGCAACATGAGAGAAACTCCATCTCAAAAAAAAAAAAAAGTAGCCCAGAGGAAGACAGCCAGAGGCAAGGGTCCCAAAATAAGGAGAGGAGGAGGGGTCAGTGGCAGGGAGTGGGGCAGAGCTGGGGTGGGGCACCTGGCCTGGGGTCTTTCCCCTGCCTGGCTTCTCCTGAGCTCCTGGCCATGGCCTCGACAGCAGAGGCCAGGCCCTCACCAAGGAGCCAACTCTCCAGTGGACAAACAGTGCCCTTGGCCAAGTAGGCAGCACACGGATGCCCAGCAGAAGATGTCTCCTTGGGACCCAGACAGGCAGCCACCTGAGAGAGTTCAAAAGAGAGGAGTCACTGATGACCCTGTCCCCCTCCCCTCCTCCCAGCACCCACTTCTTTCGCTCCTGCACCTTTATAAAGCAGGTCCTAGGCATGAGCTGGGGCTCAGAACAAAGCAGAGGACAAGAGATGACATGAGGCGCGGGAGGGGGAGCATCACTCCAGTCACCTGCTCCTCTCAATGCATGAGCAAAATAGCCTGGGGCAGGAGGCAGCAGGGCACGCCAAGCACACAGCACACGAGGCCCAGTGCTGTGCACACCAAGGCGGCAGCTGGGCTAACAGAACAGGTCCCACATGCACACCGTGGGGGAGTCAGAGGTGCCTCTGAGCTGGCCCCAGTCACCTCCCTGCTGCCACAACCCCAGGAAGCCACTCCTCCTCCTATGCCCCCCTGGGAGCTTGTTCTGCACTGTCTCCTCCTTGCTGTCCCAGCTCAAATCCCTACCATTGAGGAAAAAAAAAAAAAAAAAGAAACAAAACAACCCTTCACATGGATTCTCCAACTCCTTTTTTTGTTGTTGCAACCTCTGCCTCCTGGGTTCAAGTGATTCTCCTGCCTCAGCCTACGGAGTAGCTGGAATTACAGGCACCCGCCAACACGCCTGTCTAATTTTTGTATTTTTAGTAGAGACGGGGTTTCACCATGTTGGCCAGGCTGGTCTTGAACTCCTGGCCTCAGGTGATCTGTCCACCTTAGCCTCCCAAAGTACTGGGATTATAAGCATTAGCCACCACACCCAGTCTCCCTTTTAAAAACAAAAAACACAGGGTCTCCCAGGCTGGAGTGCAGGGATTATTCCCAGGCAGGATCATAGCTCACTGTAGCCCTGAACTCCTGGCCTCCAGCGATCCTCCTGCCTCAGCCTCCCAAGTAGCTGGGACTACGGGAGTGTGGCACTGTGCCCAGCTTCAATGCCTGTGTTACTCCTCATCCATTCACGGCCAAAACTCTCCCAAGGAGTTGCCTGCGACCAGCATACAATTTCCAACCGCTCTTCAATCTGCTCCACTGCCTGGCTCTTGCCCAGGATGCCATGGACTCCATGGTGTGAAATCTCCATTCCACGGCGCCCTTCACCACAAGCCTGCCCTCGTCCAGTGTCCAGCCCCTGCTCCTTCCCACTCCCTCCACACCCTGCCTTGAGGGAGCTGCTGAATGTAAGTCTCCATCCTCACCTCTCCCCACCAAGCTCTGGCTCTCTCTGGCCTCCAGCGCCTCTGGCCAGGAAGCCGCCTGAGGCCACCTCCTGCAGAAACGACTTCCCACCTCCCACACCCGCCCCATCTGCTCTTTCCATCTTCCACAGAGCAGCCAGTGTGGTCTTCCTAAAACACCATTCAGTCCCCAGCGCTCCCAGAACCCTCCGTGATGCCCACCGTCCTCAGGACGAGGCCCACTCCTGGACTGCCTCCAGGCCCACACAGGCTGGGCATAGGCATCTCTCACGGGGCCATCTGAAAGCCCACAGTCCTGGGCCTCAGGGCAGGACAGCCACTCCTGGGCTCCTGGACGTGGAGGGGAAGGCCTGTAGAGATCTCAGGCTCCAACCAGCCCTGAGGTGTTGAGGAGGGGCGCAGCTGCACTTCTTCTCCTCCTCCACACACAGGAGCCCTGCCCTGATTCTGCTGTAGCCAGTGAGGCCCCACACCTGCCTGGGCCTACAGGATGGGATGGGGCAAAACAAGAACCCAAGCCCCCCACTCAGGCCCAGAGCCCAAGGTCTCTTCCTCCAAAGGGGCAACCCTGCCCTCCTGGGCAGACGTTTTCTTTAAGTGGCTTCTAGATCCACCAGGGCAGGGGGGAGACAGCAAGTGGAACAGACCCAGCCAGGAAAGCCCGCCCTAGTGGCTGCACACCCATTCCACCTCCAGGAAGATGTCACAACTCCTGTTACGGTGGCAATAACACAGGCCGGAGCCCAGCCAAGGAGACTGGGGTTTGGGGGCTGGGGTTGCTCCTTGGTTCCCTGAAAGGAGAGTCCTGACACAGTAACCATGACCCACAAAGCTTAACACAGGAACTGTGGCATCATTGGTTGTCCCAGGACCTCTCCCTACCGTTATCACCCCATTACCACGTGCTTGCCAGCACCACCATCACCCCATCATCATCACCATTGTCACCAATGCCCAATCACAATATACCCGCCCCCATCTACCATCATCGCATGCCCACTACAGCCCCTTCTCTGTCACTCCTGCCCCCATCGGGACCCATCAGTCATCTGTTGACTCAACCCAGCATCTAGGTCAATGTACCCCCGACCCCTGGCTCTTCAATTGTCAACCCCCGACCACAGTCGTCCACGTCCCCACCACCCCAGCACACTCATGAAGACACCTTCACAGCATAAGGAGCAAGTGTCCTTGTGGTCAGATATGGTGACAGTTTCTTGGGCTCCACCCCAATGACCGAATCATCCCAGTCCCCCAGATGCACGCTGGCCCCCCTGAGCCTTCTTGTCACCTTCGCCAGGAAGATGCACCCAGCCAGCAGGCTTTACTTACCCTGACATGGGGTCGTTGTAGCCAGGGCGAAACCTCAGCGCCGAGCCTAGCTGCTCCACCGGCTCTACACTGGCAGGCACACTGCAAACAGGAAACCTCATGATTAGCACAATGAAGCCCCACCGAGTGCGCCAGCACAAACACTACCTTAGGGCACCACAAAACGTGCACAGAAGCTACTATGAACCGGTGGCTGCAATGGCCTTCCAGAGGTGGACTCTGCCCACACCGGGATCTCACAGCACAAAGCCACACATCCTCTCAGGTGTCCACCAGACTGTCTCCAGGAGAGAACATATGTTAGGCCACAAAACAAGTCTCAGCAGATTTTAAAAGACAGATACTATACAAAGGATCTTCTCTGACCACAACAGGATGAAGTTACAAATCAGTAACTACATTGCCACAAAGTTTATTATTATTATTATTTTTTGAGATGGAGTCTTCCTCTGTCACCCAGGCTGGAGTGCAGTGGCACGATCTTGGCTCACTGCAACCTCCGCCCCCCAGGTTCAAGCGATTCTCCTGCCTCACCCTCCTGGGTAGCTGGGATTACAGGCACCCGCCACCATGTGCAGCTAATTTTTGTATTTTTAGTAGAGACGGTGTTTCACCATATTGGCCAGGCTGGTCTCGATCTCCTGACCTCGTGATCTGCCCACCTCGGCCTCCCAAAGTGCTGGGATTACAGGCTTGGGCCACCACACCTGGCCTACATTTCCACAAAGTTTTTTTGTTTTTTTTTTTTTTTTGAGACAGAGTCTTGCTCTCTCACCCAGGCTGGAGTGCGGTGGCACAATCTCGTCTCACTGCAAGCTCCGCCTCCCAGCTTCACGCCATTCTCCTGCCTCAGCCTCTCCAGTAGCTGGGACTACAGGCGCCCGCCACCACGCCCGGCTAATTTTTTGTATTTTTAGTAGAGACGGGGTTTCACCGTGGTCTCGATCTCCTGACCTCGTGATCCGCCTGCCTCGGCCTCCCAAAGTGCTAGGATTACAAGCGTGAGCCACCGCGCCCGGCCCAGTTTATATGTTTTAATGTTTATAGTTTATATGCTTATATGTTTTATAAATACATAGTTTGTATGTTTTACAGTTTATGGTTCATAGTTTTCTGTGTAGAAATTTTGTCTTTCCTAGGTATTTGATGTTTTTGATGCTATCGGAAACGTCTTTTGAAATTATATTTTTAATTAGAAGTTTAATAATTTTTTTACTATACTTACCTTGTATGTCTCACACACACAAAAAGAAATACCAGCTGGGTGCAGTGGCTGACGTCTGTAATCCCAGCAGTTTGGGAGACCAAGGTGGGTGAATCACCTGAGGTAAGGAGTTCAAGACCAGCCTGGCCAACATGGCAAAACCCTGTCTACTAAAAATACCAAAAAAATTATCTGGGCGTGGTGGCACATGCCTGTAATCCAAGTTACTTGGGAGGCTGAGGTAGGAGAATCACTTGAACCTGGGAGGCAGAGGTTGCAGTGAGCCAAGATCACGCCACTGCACTCCAGCCTGGGCAACAGATTGAGACTCTGTCTCAAAAAACCAAACCAAAACAAAACAAAAGAAGCACCCATGGGGGATATTTCTTTAAATGTTAAACAAAACAAAATTTAAAAGCATTATAAACAATTATACCCTAATACATTTGAAGGAAAACCAGTGAATCTAAGGAGAAAAATTTGCCTTAAAATACTGAAATTATCAGACAGTGACATTAGAAAAACAACACGTACACTGTTTAAAGATTACACAGTGAGGCCGGGCGCGGTGGCTCACGCTTGTAATCCCAGCACTTTGGGAGGCCGAGGCGGGTGGATCACAAGGTCAGGAGATCGAGACCACGGTGAAACCCTGTCTCTACTAAAAAATACAAAAAATTAGCCGGGCGTGGTGGCGGGCGCCTGTAGTCCCAGCTACTCGGAGAGGCTGAGGCAGGAGAATGGCGTGAACCCGGCAGGCGGAGCTTGCAGTGAGCCAAGATTGCGCCACTGCACTCCACCCCGGGCGACAGAGCGAGACTCCGTCTCAAAAAAAAAAAAAAAAAAAAAAAAAAAAAAAAAAAAAGATTACACAGTGAGATTAAAGGAAAAAAGACCTTAAAGAGATTAAACAAGATTGAGCAATTCAGAGGAAAACTTGAAATATATGGGATATTTAGTGTTGAAGGAGCAGCTTGGATCCTCTTGACTGCTTTTTTTTTTTTTTGAGACAGAGTCTTGCTTGTAGCCCAGGCTGGAGTGCAGTGGCGCAATCTCGGCTCAATGCAAGCTCCGCCTCCCGGATTCACGCCATTCTCCTGCCTCAGCCTCCCGAGTAGCTGGGACTACAGGCGCCCGCCACCATGCCAGGCTAACTTTTTGTATTTTTAGTAGAGACGGGGTTTCATCGTATTATCCAGGATGGTCTCGATCTTCTGACCTCGTGATCCGCCGGCTTCGGCCTCCCAAAGTGCTGGGATTACAGGCGTGAGCCACCACACCCGGCCAACTGCTTATAGTAAAATGTGAAAAGGCCGGGCGCAGTGGCTCACACCTGTAATCCCAGCACTTTGGGAGGCCGAGGCGGGCGGATCACCTGAGGTCAGGAGTTCGAGACCAGCCTGGCCAACATGGAGAAACCCCGTCTCTACTAAAAACACAAAATTAGCTGTGCGTGGTGGCACATGCCTGTAATCCCAGCTACTAGGGAGGCTGAGACAGCAGAATCGCTTGAACCCAGGAGGTGGAGGTTGAGGTGAGCTGAGAT
The DNA here is from genome assembly GCF_028878055.3 of Symphalangus syndactylus. Classification (NCBI taxonomy): domain Eukaryota; kingdom Metazoa; phylum Chordata; class Mammalia; order Primates; family Hylobatidae; genus Symphalangus; species Symphalangus syndactylus. The sequence goes on along the minus strand of NC_072423.2, from coordinate 112,489,838 downwards.
CGTGCCATTGCACTCCAGCCTGGGCAACAAGAGTGAAACTCCATCTCAAAAAAAAAAAAAAGTGAAAAAAGAGAAATGAATTGTTAAGCAAAAAAAGAACTAGAACTTAAAAATCTGGACAATTCTCAGCCTATCCATACTGTAAATACTAAGAGTGTAGTCCAAAAACTGCGAGGTAACAAGGTTAGAATGGGTATGAACCACAGACCTAATCAGTCACCCTAGCACCTGCCAGAGGGGAGAAAGGGGATGAAGTGAAGGAAGGCTGTCAGACGTCTAAGATCCTACAGGACTGGGCCATAGAGAAAGCTTGTCCAACCTGCGGCCAGCGGCCCACATTCAGGCCAGGATGGCTTTGAATGTGGCCCAACACAAATTCTTAAATTTTCTTAAAACATTATGAGATTTTTTTTTGAAAAAATTTTTTTTTTCTCATCAGCTATCATTAGTGTGTTTTATGTGTGGCCCAATACAATTTTCTTCTTCCAAAGTGGCCCAGAGAAGGCAAAAGATTGGACACCCCTGCTACAGCTACTTTTTTTTTTTTTTTTTGCCAGAATCTCACTCTGTCACCCAAGCTGGAGTGCAGTGGCGTGATCTCTGTTCACTGCAAGCTCTGCCTCCTGGGTTCACGCCATTCTCCTGCCTCAGCCTCCCAAGTAGCTGAGACTACAGGCGCCCGCCACCACACCTGGCTAACTTTTTGTATTTTGTTTAGTAGAGACGGGGTTTCACCATGTTAGCCAGGATGGTCTCGATCTCCTGACCTTGTGATCTGCCCGCCTCGGCCTCCCAAAGTGCTGGGATTACAAGTGTGAGCCACTGCGCCCGGCCTTTTTTTTTTTTTTTTTTTTTTTGAGACAGGGTCTCACTCTGCCACCCAAGCTGGAGTGCAGTAGTGTGATCACAGCTTACTGCAACCTTGATCTCCCAGGCTCAAGCAATCCTCCCACCTCAGCCTCCTGAGTAGCTGGGGCTACAAGTGCATGCTACCATGCCCAGCTAATTAAAAAAAAAAATTATAGAGATGAGGTCTCACTATATTGCCGAGGCTGGTCTCAAACTCCTGGGCTCAAGCAATCCTCCCACCTCGGCCTCTCAAAGCACTGGGATTACAGGCGTCAGCCATCATGCTTGGCAGCGCTGTTTTCAAGGTGCAGTGTTCTTAAAGACAAGAAAAGGACCCCAAAGACAATTCAATCATCAAGGCTGCCACTCCCACCACAGCCCAGAGTGCACAGGCCGGAACCGGGTTGCCGCCACCTCAGTTTTTTGTTTTTTGTTTTTTCTGAGACGGAGTTTTGCTCTTGCCACCTAGGCTGGCTGGCGTGCAATGGCACAATCTCGGCTCACCACAACCTCTGCCTCCTGGGTTCAAGTGATTCTCCTGCCTCAGCCTCCCAAGTAGCTGGGATTACAGGCATGTGCCACCACGCCCGGCTATTTTTGCATTATTAATAGAGATGGGATTTCTTTATGTTGGTCAGGCTGGTCTCGAACTCCTGACCTCAGGTGATCCGCCCATCTCAGCTTCCCAAAGTGCTAGGATTACAGGCATGAGCCACTGCGCCCGGCCGGCCACCTCAGTTTTGAAGGCCGGGACCACCACCCAGCAGAGCCATGGGGGTGCAGCCCCCACCACAGTGGGTCCAGAGGGCAGAGTGTCCAGCCAAAGAGGATTATTCCCAAGGCTTAAAGTCTACTGGAGTTTGTCTTGGTAGAATTTAAAATTGCTTGGCACTGAGAACTAAACTCTGATTTTTTTATCTCGTCCAAATTCCTATCTAAGGGGCCTGGGGAGTCATGCCCTACAAATCATAAATTCTCATCAAATGGGTTTTATTTAACCCTATATATCGTGATTTACTTTCCAACCTGACTCTGGCATAACATTATGAGACAAGGAAAAAAAATCAAAACATTTTACCCCAAAACATGTTTCTTTGCCATATTTTGAAATGACCTTGCAAAGCTGTTCTGTATGGGAGAAAATGTGCATCTGTAAAGAATCTCTATTAACATAGCTAGATCTTTTCCTTCCAGACCCTCCCAATCCTAAAGAGATTAACTAAGATCTGAATAGGAAACATTTGTCATCTATTGTCTCTAAGGGCAGCCACTAGAGGACTTCAAAAGAACTTTGGGCTCCACAATCTTTATCTTAATCTGAACATTCCCTTTCTATCAATCAATTTTGTCTTTCGACAAACTCAACCAATTGTCAAACCAGAAAACATTTAAACTCACTTATAGGCTGGAAGCTCCCCACCCACCCCCAACCTCCCGCCCTTTGAGTTGTCCCACCTTTCTGGACCAAACCAATGTATTTCTTCTTTTTTTTTTTGAGATGGGGTCTCGCTCTGTCGCCCAGGCTGGAGTGCAGTGGCGCGATCTCTGCTCACTGCAAGCTCCGCCTCCCGGGTTCACGCGGTTCTCCTGCCTCAGCCTCCCGAGTAGCTGGGACTACAGGCACCCACCACCACGCCCAGCTAATTTTTTGTATTTTTAGTAGAGACAGGGTTTCACCATGTTAGCCAGGATGGTATCGATCTCCTGACTTCGTGATCCCTCCGCCTCGGCCTCCCAAAGTGCTGAGATTACAGGCTTGAGCCACCTCGCCCGGCCTAACCAATGTATTTCTTAAATGTATTTGATTGATGTCTCACGCCTCTCTAAAATGTATGAAACCAAGCTGTGCCTGGACCACCTTGGGCACATGTTCTCAGGACCTCCTGAGGGCTGTGTCACGGGCCATGGTCACTCATATTTGGCTCAGAATAAATCTCTTCAAATATTTTACAGAGTTTGGCTCTTCGTTGACAGCACCTATCACTTCCTACTGTTTTTGTTTGTTTGTTTTTGTTTTGTTTTGTTTGAGACAAGGGTCTCACTCTGTCCCAGGCTGGAGTAGAGTGGCACGATCTCAGCTCACTGCAACCTCTGCCCCCACTGAGCTCAAGCAATTCTCCCACCTCAGCCTCCCAATAGTTGGGACCACAGACGCGCACCATCATGCCTGGTGATTGTTTTAGTAGAGACGGGGTCTCACCATGTTGCCCTGGCTACACTTCCTACTAATTTCTCTCCCTTTTGTAATAGGGGTGGCTATCCTTTGCCTGTCCCACATATGCATTTCTGGCTTCACAGGTTTCACAACTGGAGATAAATTTTGCCTCAGGATGAAATGTACCTACGGTTTCATTCATATCTGATTTTGATAATATGTGAATAAGGCTTTGCACTTTAGAGTTAAGAGTTGATGCTGGAATGAGTTAAGACTGCTCGGGGGGTGGAGGTTGCAGTGAGCTGAGATCGTGCCACTCCACTCCAGCCGGGAACAGAGCAAGACTCCATCTCAAAAAAAAAAAAAAAAAAAAAAAAAAAAAGAGGTAATTAGGTTTAGATGAGATCATGAGGGTGAAGCTGCCAGGATGGGATTAGTGTCCTTATAAAAAGAGGAAGAGAAATTCGATTTCTCTCTGCATGCATGCACCAATGTTCAGAGGTGAGCAGGTCTGTACAAGCCTTCGCCCAAGGAAGCTGAGAAGCTGAAGAAAGAGGCTGACAAATCTAGTTTCTCAGAAACACTTAATAGGGACTTCTTAACCTCAGATCCTGGGCTTATAAACCATAGGGAATTGGTCTAAGGGCAGGATTTATGGTAAGTATGTGAAAGGCATTAGAGGCATTCCCAGAACTGGGGTTAATCAGAAGTCAACATGGGCAGATTAGCATCCAAGATGGAGCTGTTTTAGCCTCCACAAACAGGGAAAGGCCACGTGAGGACATAACCAGGAAGAAGGCCCTCACCAGGATCATGCCAGCACCCTGATCTTAAACCTCCTGCCTCTAGGACTGTGAGAAATGTTTGTTGTTTAAGCCACACAATCTATAGTATTTCCTAAGAGCAGTCTGAATGGACTAAAACACATGAAACTTTCATCATGTTTCACTAAGGATATGCTGGGCCATAAAATGTACTGAAATCTTGAAAATGGCACAATGGGGTATTACAACAGAACCACCAAAATTGCTAAAATTAAAACTTTCGGCTGGGTGCAGTGGCTCACACCTGTAATCCTAGCACTTTGGGAGGCCAAGGTGGGCTGATCACTTGAGCCCAGGAGATCAGGACCAGCCTGGGCAACATAGTAAGACCCCTTCTCTACAAAAATAAACAAAAATTAGCCATGCACCATGGCGCATGCCTGTAGTCCCAGCTGTTCGGAAGGCTGAGGTCAGAGGATGGCTTGAGCCCAGGAGGTAGAGGCTGCAGTGAGCTGAGACTGTGCCACTGCACTACAGCCTGGGTGACAGAGTGAGACCCTATCTCGGAAAATAAATGAATAAATGAATAAATTAAATAAATAAATTCCTTGGAAATGGCCATGATCTATTTCTTCTTCTTTTTTTTTTTTTTTTTTTTCAGACAAAGTCGGCTCTGTCACCCAGGCTGAAGTGCAGTGGCACGATCTCAGCTCACTGCAACCTCTGCTTACCGGGTTCAAGCGATTCTCCCTGCCTCAGCCTCCTGAGTAGCTGGGATTACAGGTGTGTGCCACCATACCCGGCTAATTTTTGTATTTTTTAGTAGAGATGGGGTTTCACCATGTTGGCCAGACTGGTCTTGAACTCCTGACCTCAGGTGATCCACCCGCCTCAGTCTCCCAAAGTGCTGGGATTACAGGCATCAGCCACTGAACCATCCGATTTCTTTTTTATTTTAACTGACAAAAATTGTATATATTTATAGTGCACAAAAATGATGTTTTGAAATATGTATATATTGAATGGCTAAATTGAGGTAATTAGCATATACATTACTTCACATACTTATCTTTTTTTGTGGTAAGAACACTCAAAATCTACTTAACTTAGCAATTTTCAAGTATACAACATATTATTATAAACTATAGTCACCATTATGATGTACAATAGATCTCTTGAACTTACTCCTCCTAAGTGAAATTTTGTGTCCTTTGACCAACGTCTCCCTAATCCTGCCACCTCCTAGTCTCCGGTTACCACCGTTTTATTCTGTTTCTGTGAGTTTGACTTTGACACTCCACATATAAGTGAGATGGTGCTGTATTTGTCTTTCTGCGCCTGGCTTATTTCACTTAACAATGTTCTCCAGGTACATCCATGTCATCATAAACGACAGGATTTCCGGATTTCTTTTTCTTTTTTTTTTTTGAGATGGAGTTTCACTCTGTTGCCGGGCTAGAGTGCAGTGGCATGATCTCAGTTCACTGCAACCTCTGCCTCCCGAGTTCAAGGGATTCTCCTGCCTCAGCCTCCAGAGCAGCTGGGATTACAGGTGCGCACCACCACCAGCTAATTTTTGTATTTTTAGTAGAAACGTGGTTTCACCATGTTGGCCAGGATGGTCTCGATCTCCTGACCTCGTGATCCACCCCCCTTGGCCTCCCAAAGTGCTGGGATTACAGGCGTAAGCCACTGCACCCAGCCAATTTCCTTCTTTTTAAGGCGGAATAGTATTTCACTGTGTACATATGCCACATTTTCTTTATCCATTTATCCTGATGGACAGGTAGATTGATTGCATACTTTGGCTATTGTGATAATGCTGCAATGAACAAGGGAGAGCAGGCATCTCTTTGAGGTATGGATTTCATATCCTTTGGATATATACACAGTGACGGGATGGCTGGATCATATGCACATGGTAGCTCTACTTTTAATTTTTGGGGGACCCTCCTACTTTTTTCCATGACAATGATTTATATCCGGTCTAGCATGTTGTATACATGAAATGTACACATCTGTTAAAATTCATCAAATTGAAACATGAAAGATCTGTGCATTTTACTGTATGTAATTATATATCGATTTTTTTTTTCTTTTTAGAGACTGAGTCTTGCTATGTTGCCCAGGCTAGCCTCCAACTCCTGGGCTCAAGTGATCCTCCTACCTCAGCCTCCCAAAGTGCTGGGATTACAGGTGTGAGCCACTCCACCTAGCCTATATCTCAATGTTTTGAAAAAGATTTATAATCCAAGTTTTTTTTTTTTTTTTTTTTTTTTTGAGATGGAGTCTCGCTCTGTCGCCCAGGCTGGAGTGCAGTGGCGCAATCTCGGCTCACTGCAAGCTCTGCCTCCCGGGTTCATGCCATTCTCCTGCCTCAGCCTCTCCGAGTAGCTGGGACTACAGGTGCCCGCCACCAGGCCCGGCTAATTTTTTTGTATTTTTAGTGGAGACGGGGTTTCACCGTGGTCTCGATCTCCTGACCTCGTGATCCACCCGCCTCGGCCTCCCAAAGTGCTGGGATTACAAGCGTGAGCCACCGCGCCCGGCCTATAATCCAAGTTTTGAAGAGGATGTAGAGCAAACTGGAACCCTCATATATGGCTGGTGGGAGTATAAATGGCACATTTATAACATATTGGAAAGCTGTTTGGAAGTTATCTGCTGAAACTGAACACATTCACATAATAACTTAGTAATTCCACTCCTAGATATACACCCAGAAGAAATATGTTCCTTTTACAATGCTTTTTTTTTTTTTAAATAGAGAGGGAGACTCGCTCTGTCACCCAGGCTGGAGTGAAGTGGCTCGAAAAAAAAAAAAAAATTGATTGCTTGTTCAGTGGGTGGGGAGAAACTCCCACACATTTGGTCACAGAAATCTTGTGCTGATTATTTTGGTGTGAGAGAGTAGAAGAAGCACTCTGAGTTTGTTTTTCCACTTTTTTCAGGGACAGGGATGGAGTCTCTCTCTGTTGCCCAGGCTAGAGTGCAGTGACACAATATCAGCTCACTGCGACCTCCGCCTCCTGGGTTCAAGCCATTTTCATGCCTCACCCTCCCAAGTGGCTAAGAGTACAGGTGCATGCCACCACGCCTGGCTAATTTTTGTATTTTTTAGTAGAGACAGGGTTTCACCGTGTTGGCCAGCCTGATCTTGAACTCCAGACCTTGTGATCTGCCCACCTTAGCCTCCTAAAGTGTTGGGATTACAGGTGTGAGCGACCACACCCAAAAAGTTTTCCACATTTATGTATCAATAAACAATTAGAAAATAAAAATTGTGGCCGGGTGCAGTGGCTCACACCTGTAATCCCAGCACTTTGGGAGGCCAAGGAGGGCAAATCACTTGAGGTCAGGAGTTCGAGACCAGACTAACCAACATGGTAAAACCCCATCTCAACTGAAAATACAAATATTAGGCCAGGCGCGGTGGCTCAAGCCTGTAATCCCACCACTTTGGGAGGCCGAGGCAGGCGGATCACAAGGTCAGGCGTTCGAGACCAGCCTGGCCAACATGGTGAAACCCCGTCTCTACTAAAAAAAAAAAAAAAAATGCAAACATTAGCTGGGCATGGAGGCGTTCACCTGTAATCCCAGCTACTCGAGGCTGAGGCAGGAGAATCACTTGAACCCAGGAGGCGGAGGTTGCAGTGAGCCGAGATCGTGCCACTGCACTCCAGCAACAGAGTGGGACTCCGTCAAAAAAAAAAAAAAGAATACAAAAATTAGGCCGGGTGCAGTGGCTCATGCCTCTAATCCCAGCACTTTGGGAGGCCGAGGCAGGTGGTTCACAAAGTCAGGAAATTGGCCGGGCACGGTGGCTCATGCTTGTAATCCCAGCACTTTGGGAGGCCGAGGAGGGCGGATCACGAGGTCAGGAGATCGAGACCATGGTGAAACCCCGTCTCTACTAAAAATACAAAAAAATTAGCCGGGCGTGGTGGCGGGCGCCTGTAGTCCCAGCTACTCGGAGAGGCTGAGGCAGGAGAATGGCGTGAACCCGGGAGGCGGAGCTTGCAGTGAGCCGAGATCGCGCCACTGCACTCCAGCCTCCAGCCTGGGCGACAGAGCGAGACTCTGTCTCAAAAAAAAAAAAAAAAAAAACAAAGTCAGGAGATCAAGATCATCCTGGCTAACATGGTGAAACCCCATCTCTACTAAAAATCATACAAAAAGTTAGCCAGGCGTGGAGGCAGGTGCCTGTAATCCCAGCTACTTGGGAGGGTGAGGCAGGAGAATGGAGTGAACCCAGGAGGCGGGGCTTGCAGTGAGCCGAGATCGCGCCACTGCACTCCAGCCTGGGCAACAAAGTTAGACGCCATCTCAAAAAAAAAAAAAAAAAAAGCCGGGCGCAGTGGCTCACGCCTGTAATCCCAGCACTTTGGGAGGCCGAGGTGGGTGGATCACCTGAGCTCGGGAGCTCGAGACCAGCCTGGCCAACATGATGAAACCCCGTCTCTACTAAAAATACAAAAAAATTTAGCTGGGCGTGGTGGCAGGCGCCTGTAATCCCATCTACTCGGGAGGCTGAGGCAGTAGAATCGCTTGAACACAGGAGGCAGAGGTTGCAGTAAGCTGTGATCACGCCATCGCACTCCAATCTGGGGACAAGAGCTAGACTTTGTCTCAAAAAAAAAGAAAAGAAATTTAAACTATACTATTTATAATACAATATCATAAAAAAAACAAAGGAAAAAATGAAATATATATAAGACTTTGAAATAGAAAAAAATATTATATAATACAAAATTGAGAGAGAAGGAAAGAAAACTAAATACACGAGCAGAAATACCATGTTAATGGATTGGAAAACTCAATATAGTAAAATGTCAATTCCACAGAAATGGCCAGGTGTGGTGGCTCACACCTGTGATCCCAGCACTTTGAGAGGCTGAGGCAGGTGGATCACCGGAGGCCAAGAGTTCGAGACCAGCCTGGGTAATCTGGTGAAACCCCGTCTCTATTAAAAATACAAAAAACTTAGCTGGGCGTGGTGGCAGGCGCCTGTAATCCCAGCTACTCCGGAGGCTGAGGCAGGGGAATCACTTGAACCCAGGAGGCGGAGGTTGCAGTGAGCCAGGATTGTGCCATTGCACTCCAGCCTGGGTGACAGAGTGAGACTCTGTCTCAAAAAAAAAAAAAAAATTCCACAGAAATGTTCTGTAGAGTCAATGCAGTCCAAGGTAGTTTTATTGACAAGCTGATTCTAAAATTTATATGGAAATACCAGAGACAAAAATAGCCAAGACAATATTGAAGAATATCAAGCTTTATTACAAAGCTACAGTAATTATGAGCCTACTGTTAACTCAAAGATAGAAAAATAGACCAATGCAACAGAACAGAGCCTACAGACATATCCATGAGCATGTGAACACTCGATTTATAACAAAGTTGTAACTGCAGAGCAATAAAAGAAAAGGATTTCTCAATAAATGATGCTGGGTCAACTGGATATCCATATTAAAAAATGAAACTTGATTCTCACATCTTCTACTAGGAACATACTTAAAATTAATGCTTATAGTTGTGAGTGGTGGCATGTGTCTGTAGTTCACTACAACTACTAGTAGCAAAGCAGTTGCTTCATGATAAATCACTGAATTGTATGTTTATTTTATTCACTTTTCTGTGACTTATATTTCACAATATAACAGCATACAAAACAACCTCAGTGGATGGGTTTACAGCAGATGAGGCCAGCACAGTGACTCACACCTGTAATCCCAGCACTTTGGGAGGTCGAGGTGGGCAGATCACCTGAGGTCAGGAGTTTGAGACCAGCCTGGCCAACATGGAGAAACCCCGTCTCTACTAAAAATATAAAAATTGGCCAGTCATGGTGGCAGGCGCCTGTAATCCCAGCTACTCGGGAGGCTGAGGCAGGAGAATCACTTGAACCTGGGAAGCGGAGGTTGCAGTGAGCTGAGATCGCGCCATTGCACTTCAGCCTGGGCGACAAGAGCGAAACTCCATCTCAAAAAAAACAAAACAAATAAAAAAGAAAAACAGTAGATTAGACACAGCTGAAGAAAGAATTACATGACCTGAGAAGTTAGAAGATATTACCCAGAAAGCAGCATGGAGATGAACATAAGAGAAAGGCTAGGAGAAATGCACATGAAAGCGTGAGGTATAGCGTGTGTCTAATCAGAGTCCCAGACAGAAAGGAAAAGGGGAAAGAAGCAATATTTAAAAAGTAATGGGGCTGGGTGTGGTGGCTCATACTTGTAATCCCAGGACTTTGGGAGGCCGAGGTGAGCAGATCACAAGGTCAGGAGTTCAAGACCAACCTGGCCAAAATGGTGAAACCCTGTCTCTATTAAAAATACAAAAATTAACCAGGTGTGGTGGCATGTGCCTATAATCCCAGCTATATGGGAGGCTGAGGCAGGGGAATTGCTTGAACCCGGGAGGCAGAGGTTGCAGTGAGCCGAGATCGCACCACTGCACTCCAGCCTGGGCGACAGAGTAAGACTCTGTCCCAAAAAAAAAAAAAAAAAAAAGGAATGGCAGATGTAATCCTAGCACTGTGGGAGGCCAAGGCTGGAGGCTCACTTGAGGCCAGGAGTTCAAGACCAGCCTAGGAAACATAACAAGACCCCATCTGTACAAAAAATAAAACATAAAAAAATAGCAGGGCATGGTGCACACACCTGTAGTCCTAGCTACCTGGCAGGTTGAGGCAGGAGGTTTGTTTGAGCCATGATTGTGCTACTGCACTCCAGCCTGGGCAACAGAGCTAAACCTGGACTCAAAAAAAAAAAAAAAAAAAAGTAATGGCAGACAATTTTCCTGAACTGATGAGACACAAAACCACGGTTCAAGAAACTTAACAAATCCCGGCCAGGTGCAGTGGCTCACGCCTGTAATCCCAGCTCTTAGGGAGGCAGAGGCAGGAAGATAGCTTGAGCCCAGGAGTTCAAGACCTGTCTGGGCAATACAGCAAGACCCTGTTCTTCACAAAAAGGAAAACAAAAAACAAAAAAAAAACAAAAAAAAACATAAGTGTAAGAAGCTTAACAAATCCTTAGAAGCATAAAAAAAAGAAATCCATACCTACATACAGCACAGCGAACCGAATAACACCAAAGACAAGAAAAAACAATCTTAAAAAGCAATCAGAGGGTTAAAAAAAAAGAGGGATTTCAGCTAGGTGCACCTGTAATCTCAGCATTTTGGGAGGCCAAGGTGAGAGGATCCCTTGAGCCCAGGAGTTTAAGACCAGCCTGGGCAACATACGGAGACCCTATCTCTACAAAAAGTAAACAAAAATTAGCCAGGCATGGTGGCAGTCACCTGTAATCCCAGCTACTTGGAAAGTTGAGATAGGAGGATATGCTTCAGCCCAGGAGGCTGAGATTGCCATGAGCCAGTGACTGCACCACTGCACTCCAGCCTGGGCAACAGAGTGAGACCCTGTCTCAAAAAAAAAAAAAAAAAGAGAGAGAGAGAGATTTCTTTCTTTTTTTTGAGACGGAGTCTTGCTCTGTCGCCCAGGCTGAGGTGCAGTAGCGCGATCTTGGCTCACTGCAAGCTCCGCCTCCCGGGTTCACGCCATTCTCCTGCCTCAGCCTCTCCAAGTAGCTGGGACTACAGGCGCCCGCCACCACGCCTGGCTAATTTTTTTGTATTTTTAGTAGAGACGGGGTTTCACCGTGGTCTTGATCTCCTGACCTCGTGATCCGCCCGCCTCGGCCTCCCAAAGTGCTGGGATTACAAGCGTGAGCCACCGCGCCCGGCCTGAGAGATTTCTTTCAATGAGAGACACTGGCTGTTGAGTTGATGTCTCAACAGAAACCATGGAAGCTGGGAGACAGTAGAATGGAAGATTCCATATGCTAAGAAAAAATAACCATCAACGTAAGCTCTATACTCACATAAAATACTGTTTTAGAGAATAATATAATTTACCATATTAACAGAATAAAAATTTTAAAATCTTACAGTCATGTCTACAAATGCACAAAAAGCATTTGACATAATTCAACATCCATCCATAATTAAAACTCTAGGTGTACTAGAAATGCAGAGAACTTCCTCAACCTGATAAAGGACACCTATGAAAAAGCCACAGCTGACATACTTCCTATTAGTGAAAGACTGAATGCCTTCTCCCTAAACTCGGAAACAAGACACAGATGTCTGCTTTCTCCACTTCTGCTCAACATTGTAACTGAGGGCCTAGCCAACACAGTAAGGCAAGAAAAAGAAATAAGGCATTCAGAATAGGAAAGAAGCCTGGGGGCGGTGGCTCATGCCTGTAATCCTAGCACTTTGGGAGGCCGAGGCAGGCGGATTGCCTAAGCTCAGTAGTTCGAGACCAACCGGGGCAACACAGTGAAACCCTGTCTCTACTAAAATACAAAAAATTAGCCAGGCGTGGCAGCATGCACTTGTGGTCCCAGCTACGTGGGAAGCTGAGGCAGGAGAATTGCTTGAACCTGGTAGGTGGAGGTTGCCATAAGCCGAGATCATGTGCCACTGCACTCCAGCCTGGCAGACAGAGAGACTCTGTCTCCAGAAAGAAAAAAGAAAAAAAAAAAGACGGAATGGAAAAGAAGAAGTAACAGTCGAAGAAAAATATGGCGTAAAAACAAATCAAAACAATACAGGAAGTAAAAAAAGGATAATGCATACGGGCGCAGTGGCTCACGCCTGTAATCCCAGCACTTTGGGAGGCCGAGGCAGGAAGATCACCTGAGGTCAGGAGATCGAGACCAGCCTGGCCAACATGGTGAAACCCTGTCTCTACTAAAAAATACAAAAATAGCCCAGCGTGGTGGCACATGCCTGTAATCCCAGCTACTCAGGAGGCTGAGGCAAGAGAATTGCTTGAACCCGGGAGGTGGAGGTTGCGGTGAGCTGAGAACGCGCCATTGCACTCCAGTCTGGGTGCCAGAGCAAGACTCTGTCTCAAAAAAGATAAAAATAAAAAAGAAATACCACAAGTTTTTTGTTTGTTTGTTTTTTGTTTGTTTTTTGAGACAGAGTCTCTTGCTCTGTCACCCAGCCAGGAGTGCAATGGTGCAATCTCGGCTCACTGCAACCTCTGCCTCCCGGGTTCCAGCGATTCTCCTGCCTCAGCCTCATGAGTAGCTGGGGTTACAGAAACCCGCCACCATGTCCGGCTAGTTTTTTGTGTTTTTAGTAGAGATGGGGTTTCACCATGTTGGCCAGGCTGGTCTTGAACTCCTGACCTCAGGTGATCCGCCTGCCTTGGCCTCCCAAAGTGCTGGGATTACAGGCGTGAGCCACCGCGCCCAGCTACAATAGGTGTTTTTAAAGACATTTGTAAAATATAAAAATGCCAGGCTGGGTGCGATGGCTCACGCCTGTAATCCCAGCACTTTGGGAGGTCGAGGCAGGCAGATCACCTGAGCTCGGGAGTTTCAGACCAGCCTGGCCAACATGGAGAAACCCCGTCTCTACTAAAAATACAAAATTAGCCGGGCGTGGTGGTGCATGCCCGTAATCCCAGCTACTCGGGAGGCTGAGGCAGGAGAATCACTTGAACCCAGGAGGCGGAGGTTGTGGTGAGCCGAGTGCATTACTGCACTCCAACCTGGGCAACAAAATTGAGACTCCGTCTCAAAAAAAAAAAAGCCAAAAGGTGAAGTGAAAGGGTAAAAGATGACCTGTCAGGAACCCTCAGGCAGGACTGACAGGTGTGCAGCCCTGTGCACCACCCCCAAGAGCACCTGGAAGTCCTTAGTGGATAACTGTGTGCATCTATGACATGGCAACTCCACAACCAGATGTGTTTCCAAGAGAATTCTTACACAGCTCCATAAAAGGAGGTATACCAGATGCCCACTGAAGCTATCTATCATGACAACCATTGTGGATTCACACCATTCAGAGGGACATAGCAGTAGTGGGCAAGGGCCAGATGTGCCACAGCAACGTGGCTAGGTCTTACACTGCAAAGACTTTGCAATAACTCAAATAATGAAAAGGATGTACCTTATACATAGCAGACGGTTGCCTGTGGGGTGGGAAAGGAATGAAATGGTCCTGAGATATTAAAGTAAGTATATAGGCCAGGCACGGTGGTGCACACCTATAGTTCCAGCTACTCAGGAGGCTGATGGAGGAGGATGGCTTGAGCCCAGGAGTATGAGACCAGCCTAGGCAACATGGTGAGACTCCATCTCACAAAAGCAAATATGTAAGATAACGGGGGTTGGTCTTGCCCAGACCCAGGATGATCACCTGCCATGAGCAGAGGAGTATGACCATTTCAACCCTCTACACCTGAGGCCAAACACAAAGGAAATACAGAATACGGCAAACAGCCACACACAGGAGCCTGGAACCTTGGTCCCAGCCATGAAACAGCCTACACCCAACATGCAGATAAATTCATAGGCTGCGCTGGGAGGACACAGATAGAGCTCACACTGGGGCACATGCTTACGCACTGCGCCCTACAGGCTCCACAAGCGGGTCTCTGAACAAAGGATACCCCTCGGGGGCATGCGCATACTGTGGGGTATAGTCAAGCCCAAGTACCCACCCTGAGGACATCTTGGCACAGGTACACACCCGGGGTGAGTCACAGGACCAACTGAGGCCAAGGACCCCTAAGAAACCTGCTCAGCCCAAGGCTCAGCGAGCTGGAGCCCTCAGGGTAGGGAGGAGATGGACAGGGGACTAACTGAGCAGGTCTAGGGGGTCCAGCCCAGAACAGGGGATCCCTAAACCCTCCACTCCAATGCTCTGGCCACCATCTTGAGAGCGCTGAGAGGCCAGAGGGGCAGAGCTATTTCTCTTCCACATACTCTCCTGTGGGGCACAGGCTCAAGCCACCCACCCTGTGACCCACTGGTGCACCCACCTGGCCTCAGGCACAGCACACCTTTCCTCGGTCCACACAAATTTCTTCAGCACGTCAGAGCAGCAGTATTGGTCATAACAGGTACCACAGCAGAAATCTGGACAGGACTCGGGGAAGAGGCTGAGTCCACGGGAAGCCATACACACCTCACCATGCGCTGGAGAAGAGAAACACATCTGTTCACCTGTGCCCACAGGGCCAGGCCCCAGCAGACACAGCGCCCTCCCTAGCACAGCCACCAGATCACACACACACACATGCTGCACCATCTCTGAGCCACCCTAGCCACAGGCCACCTTCCGACCCCTGGCCACTGCTCCCCCTCAGCCTTGCCCTATCCCATGGGCCACAACAGAGCTGCCCTAACTGGGCTCCCTCTCTCCCTCGCCAGTGCACTGGCCTCCTGATAGGAGGGTGAACTTTCTCAGTGTGAGTCTGATGGGGCCACACCCTGCTCTCAGACCTCCCCTAATTCCCACTGCTTCAGGATCAAGGCCCGAGTTTCCAAGCAGGGTCTAAACTGCAGAGTCCTGAAGATCACTCCAGTTCTCCAACCTGTCCACACTCTGCTCACATTCTTGCCTGATTCCTATC
The DNA here is from genome assembly GCF_028878055.3 of Symphalangus syndactylus. NCBI lineage: Eukaryota > Metazoa > Chordata > Mammalia > Primates > Hylobatidae > Symphalangus > Symphalangus syndactylus. Next base: position 112,474,633 of record NC_072423.2, on the reverse strand, counting down.
TCCTGCCTTTCAACTCTACTCATCCTTCAAGGCCCTACTCCAGGTGGCCTCCTCCAGAAGCTGCCCAGGAGAGAAGTCACACAGCTCAACAGACACTGGACTGTCTCTTTCTTTCTTTCTTTCTTTCTTTCTTTCTTTCTTTCTTTCTTTCTTTCTTTCTTTCTTTTTCTTTCTCTTTCTTTCTTTCCTTCTTCTTTCTTTCTTTCTTTCTTCTTTCTCTTTCTTTCTTTCCTTCTTCTTTCTTTCTTTCTTTCTTTTCTTTCTTTCTCTCTTTCTCTCTCTCTCTCTCCCTCTCTCTCTTTCTTTCTTTTTCTTTCTCTCTTTCTCTCTCTCTCTCTCTCCCTCTCTCTCTCTCTTTCTTTCTTTTTCTTTCTCTCTTTCTCTCTCTCTCTCTTTCTTTCTTTTTCTTTCTTTCTTGACAGAGTCTCACTCTGTTGCCCAGGCTGGAGTGCAGTGGCGCGATCTCAGTTCGCTGCAACCTCTGCCTCCCAGATTCAAACAATTCTCCTGCCTCAGCTTCCCGAGTAGCTGGGATTACAGGCGCCCGCCACCACACTCAGCTAATTTTTTGTATTTTTTAGTAGAGATAGAGTTACGCCATGTTGGCCAGGCTGGTCTTGAACTCCTGACCTCAGGTGATCCACCCACCTTGGCCTCCAAAGTGCTGAAATTGCAAGCATGAGTCACTGCACCCTGGCCAGACTGTCTAGTTCTTAATCCTCATTCACTGTCCCCCTCACTCAGCCACAGCAACCTCAGCCCCTGCTGGGCACCACAACTGCAGGGGCCTGGCTCTCACAGACCACCCCATGACCATGATGGCAGGCTAGCTCCTGGTCAGAAATTGTCACACCACCATACCAGTGTTCATAAAGCACTTAGCCCCGTGCTGGGCCTGCAGCAGGTGTCCAGGAAATGTCTGTGCCTTCCAGGAGTTTGAGACCAGCCTGGGCAACAGGGCTCCAAGGCAGTGGCACCATCTGTAGCCCTGGAGCCATCACAAGACTCTCAGCACAGAGTTGGGATCTATTGACATCCTTACAAGTCTCAATATATGAAGTCATGCTGAGGGGATCTGGCTAACAACAAATGTGGAAAATGACCCAGGGTTTTGGATGACCACAAGGTTTACAAACCTCCAGGAAGATGTTACAGTCAAATGTTCCCATGTATCCTCAGGCTACATTAGCAGAGACCTGTGCCCACTAGCAGGAAGGAACAGTACCAGATTCTGCCAGGGCAGACTCCAAAGAGAATACCTAGTCCAGCAAGGCCCACAAATCCGCAGTAGGCAGGGGACAGGTCTGATGATAGCCCTGAGGCATAACTACATCGGCCTGGAAACAGTCTGGCATAGCACATGGCCTCTGGAGACCCAGCCAGGCCAGGCACCTGGCCATGTGCAGCATCTGGTGCCCGGGCCTGATCAGGACACCACACACCCTGAGTCTGTCAATAGAGTGAAGCCCAGAGACAGAGACACCGAGTGACTTCCTTGGGAAGAGGGAACTTTAGTGGGGAGTTGGGGGGAACTACACTTCTTGGCAGCTCCAGGCAGAACCCTGCTCTGGGCAAAGCCATGGAGAGGAGGATTGGACCATTGACAAGCCCCGCTTGGCCAGCTGCCCACCTGAAAGCTGGTATCATCAGCATGGCCCGTGTCTGGTGGCTCAGGTGAACCCATATGCAGCAAGGTCTTCACAGCCCAACCTGAGCCGCTAAGCTAGGGCTGAAGACACACTGGTGAGGCTGTTCAGGCTGAGTCCACGGCACAAATGCTCTGACCCCCAGACCTCACTGAATCAGTGACCCTCCTACAGACTCACTCCAGGGGTGGGCGGATTCTGGGCACAGGTCTCCCCTTTCTCATTTCTCTAGCCCAGGTCCTCTGGATTCATCCCAGCCCCCAGGAAATACAGCCTTCCCCTCCACGAAGCCACCCACCCCAAAAGGGTCTTTGGCTTCCCATGGGTGGGCAGGGGGTTGTTCCAATTCCTAACTCTTTTTTGTCTGTTTGTTTGTTTTTTGAGACTAATTTTTTGTATTTTTAGTAGAGACGGGGTTTCACCGTGTTAGCCAGGATGGTCTCGATCTCCTGACCTCGTGATCCGCCCGCCTCGGCCTCCCAAAGTGCTGGGATTACAGGCGTGAGCCACCGCGCCCAGCCTCCAATTCCTAACTCTTTAAAGGGCCCACCCCCAGCCAGCCTTCCAGACTCTGTGAATCATCTATCTGCAACCAACACACACAGTGGTGTCTCCACCCCAGAGGCCAGCCTCAGCGCCGGGCTCTCCAGGAACACAAGGGCCAATGGAGGCAGCCGTGGGAGCTCTCAGACATTAAACAGAGGCAAAGAGAGAAGGCCTCTGATGGAGGGGCCAGGTCGCCCTGCAGCCACCCGCCAGACTAAAGCCAGGCGGGGAACCCTACCCTAGCCTCTGGGGACCCCATCCCCTGGGACATGGGCGGGAGGGCAGACCCCTCCCCACCGTTCCAGGACAGACAAAGGTGGCAGCTGCCTGGGGTCTAGGCAGGGTTGTTCAGGCAAGGAGGGTGCTGGGGTGGAGGAGGGGTCCGCAGTCGTCGGGGTTCGCTGACGGCCTCGGGGCAATCAGGGGTCGGTGGGGGGCATGGTGGGGCTGGTGCTGCCCGGCTCGTTGGAGCGGCAGCGCGGAGAAGTGTCTGCCCGGTCCCAGGGCAGGATGGGCCGCCCCTACCCCGGCTCACCACCCGGAGGCGGCGGTAGCAGCAGCAGCAACAGCAACAGGATCCGCGGCGCGGGGACCGGCGCAGTCATGGCTGGGCGGGCGGACGGACGGACGGACGCGAGCGCCGGGCGCAATGCCGCCACAGCCTCAGTGACCCGCGCGGCCGCCCCTCTCCCTTGCCCCGCCCCGGCCCGGCCGGTTCCCGGAACCCCCGTCCGGGGGGGGGAGGAGGAGGAGGGAGGAGGGAAGAGGGAGGAGGGAGGAGGAGGGAAGGAAGCGGACGCCTTCCCAGCCTCCGGGCCAGCTTCGCGCCCGGGGTCTGCGCGAAAACTTGGTACCCGTTCCCAGACTCGGACAGGCGCCGGACGACGCACGGAGTTTCCTTCTGCTCCCCGAATGCTTGGGGGGCGGCGGCGGCCCCCAGCTCTCAGGCCCGGAGGGCGTCCGCGGGAATATGCACTCTGACACTAAGCGCCTACTGTGTGGGCTGTGGGACAGCCACAGCCATCCCTCCCAGCCTCGGTCCCAGCCGTTCCTCACTTGCCCTAGGGCTACGTGAGGACTAGGTGAGGCGGTGCGAGGACAGTGCCCAGCGCAGACCTTGGCACTCAGTAGACACTCCACAAATGCCGGTTCCCTTCTACAAGCCCAGTCGCCAGCTCAGAGGACACTCAATCTCCTGCCCCCTGGGACTGACACCCTCATCCCAAGGTGATCCCCAGCCCCAGCCCTGGCAGGCTCAGCGCTGGCGCAGTGGGCCAGGACTGAGCTAGAAACTGGCAGCTCCCAGGGCATAGCCAGGCCAACTTCCCACACAGGGCTCTGCCCCCTCACTGCGTGGCAGGGGTCCAGGCAGAATCAGGGATGTTGAGTCATTCTTCATTTTATGCCCAGAGTTCCTGACCCACCCCCACTCTGCACTTAGCACAATCAGAACATTTCACTCAAGACAGAAAACATGAAATGTCACACTAATGGGGCACCCAGGCCGGGTTGTGCACCCTGTGTGCCACCATATATTTCTCACCTAAAGGTGGGGGCATCGCTGTGGACAAAGAGAAACCCAAGAGGACAATCTGGGATGTTCCCAGTAGTTTCCCAGGCTAGGGTGTTAGAACAGGGAGAGGAAGGCCTGGGTCTCCAATAAGCCCCCATCACCTCCTGGCCAAGAAGGGCTTAAGACTCACCGTGCTCAGCACACATATGGGGGGCAGGGATATGACAGTCCCCAGGCAGGATGCCCTCTGGGAGGGTCTTAGTGAGGGACTGGAGTCACATCCTCCCTGACAGCCCAGCCTGGTTATCCCACCTCTGCCTCCTGAGCTCCACTCTCCAAAGCTGGGTGCAGCCTAGGTCCCCCTTCTGCAGAATGGCCAGTGCATGCTCCTCATGTCCAGCTCTAGAGCCATCCTGTGTTCCACACCCTGGGTGCCCAGCCCTCTGCCTCCCTAAAGGTTGCTCATTCTACTCTGCACCATCCACAAGCTTGGTTTCTTATTCCTTGGTTTTCCAGTCCCTGCCCCCCAGCAAAGCTCCTAAGAGTTGTCCTAAGCCTGGGCAACATAAGGAGACCCCATATCTACAGAAAATTTTAAAATTAGCTGGGTATGGTGGCATGCACCTGTGGTCTCAGCTACTTGGGAGTCTGAGGTGGGAGGATCATTTGAGCCCAGGAGATGAAGGTTGCAGTGAGTTATGATTGTGCCACTGCACTCCAATCTGGGCAACAGAACAAGACCCTGTCTCAAAAAAAGAAAAACAAGGCTGGGTGCGGTGGCTCACACCTGTAATCCCAGTACTTTGGGAGGCAGAGGTGGGCAGATCACCTGAGGTTGGGAGTTCGAGACCAGCCTGACCAACATGGAGAAGCCTCATCTCTACTAAAAATACAAAATTAGCCAGGCGTGGTGGTGCATGCCTGCAATACCAGCCACTCGGGAGGCTGAGGCAGGAGAATTGCTTGAACTCGGGAGGCAAAGGTTGTGGTGAGCCAAGATCGCGCCACTGCACTCCAACCTGGGTGACAGAGCAAGACTCCATCTCAAAAAAAAAAAAAAAAAGGAAAAAAAAAAGAATTGTCCTTTCCCACCTCCCATGCCTGCCTTTGGCTTCTCTACTCTGCTGCCCCCACCCCCAGATCTTTTAGGGGCCTCTCACCTGGCCTCTTCCTCCCTACTTTTTTGGTCTTTGGCTCTCCCACGCCCTCTTATCTGCCCACAGCTCATGGTTGAGCTTGGTGGGTGTTTCAGGCCCCACCCAGGGCTATGCATGGGCAGGAGTGAGTGGAGGCTAGGATCACCCCAGTGGCTTGGAAATCGCAACCATGCATCTCACAGGCATGTGCCCATGTGTGCAGGCATTTTCTGTGGGTCTAAGGGAGGAGACCACTCCTCATATTGTCTTATGCCCAATTTCTGCCTCCAAAGAAAGAAAAAGTAAAAACTAAAAGGCAGAAATGAAATCCACAAGCAGACAGCCCGGCGGCACACCCTGGGCCTGGTAGTTAAAGATCGATCCCTGACCTAATCAGTTATGTTATCTATAGATTACAGACATTGTATAGAACAGCACTGCGAAAATCCGTATCCTGTTTTGTTCTGACCTAATTACCGGTGCATGCAGCCCCCAGTCACGTACACCCTGCTTGCTCAATCGATCACGACCCTCTCACGCGCACCCCCTTAAAAGGGACAGGAATTACTCATTTGGGGGACTCTGCTCTTGAGACAGGAGTCTTGCGGATGCCCTCGGCGGAATAAACCCCTTCCTTCTTTAACTCGGTGTCTGAGGAGTTTTGTCTCTGCAGCTCAGGCTTGCAAAGCCTGGAAATACAAGTTGCCTAGGGAAAGTGACCCCTCCAAGGCAGAAACCAAACTTGGCCCAGATGCTCTACCAAGGCTAGGACTTGGCCCAGATGCTGTACCAAGGCTAGGTGGCTCCCCAAACCTTCCTACAGCTCTGTAAACAGTAATTTTTTTTTTTTTTTTTTTTTGAGACAAGGTCTCACTGTCACCCAGGCTGGAGTGCAGTCACGGCTCACTGCAGCCTCAGTTTCCCCAGGAAACTGGGGTGATCCTCCCACCTCAGCCTTTGGAGTAACTGGGACCACAGATGCACATCACCACGCCCAGCTAATTTTTGTATTTTTTGTAGAAGTGGGGTTTTGCCATGTTTCCCAGGCTGGTCTCGAACTCCTGGGCTCAAGCAATCTGCCCGCCTCAGCCTCCCAAAGTGCAACAGCACTTTTATTAAACTCTCCTCAAATACCCAGTTTGTAAGAATGACTGTTTTCTGCTGGGACCTTGGTTACAGTTTGTAGGTGAGAACTCTGCATCAGGCTGGTGGGGCAAAGCAACACCCACTGATGCTTGTAAAGCCCAGGGTGACAGTGACCAGGTGAGAATGAGGCCATGAGCCCAGCCCCAGGACTGACTGCAGGGCCAGATCGGTGAGTTCTACAGTAGAACGCTTGCTCAAGGACCGTTGCCATTCTTCATTCAGCACCTGGTCCCCTTTCCTCCACATCAGAGGAGAAACATGCTAGATATTATCTTTTTCAGATTCCTTTGCCCCAGGGCAAGGGCTTTTGCCCAGCCCCAACCAATCAGATGTAGCCTCCCTGGAGTCAGTCAGGGGTACTGGCGACCAGCTTTGATGGAGGGCTGCAGCAGTCCCGGCAGCAACATGAGTCTGCACCTGTGGGGAGGGCTGTGTGAGTCACAAAGGCCCCTGCTTCCCCCTCGTGGCAGGAGCAGTGGCATGCTCACCAGGCCAAAGTATCACTGTGGTTTGGGCTGGAGACGATACTGCTTCGACTTGGAACCTTTCTTTCCAGCTGCCTTGTTGGCTCTGAGGGTTCCACAGTTGCTTTTCATAAATTGGGTTTCTGATTAAGTTGGGCAGAGTCAGTTTCCTCCGACTGATAGAGAAGTTCTCACCAGGGCCAGGCACTGTGGTGACTCATGCCTTTAATACCAGCACTTTGGGAGGCAGAGGTAGGCAGATACCTCTTGAGCGCAGGAGTTCGAGATCAGCCTGGGCAACATGACAAAACCCTGTCTCTACAAAAAATACAAAAATTAGCTGGGCGTGGTGATGCACGCCTGTATTGCCAGCTACAAGGGAGGATTGCTTGAGCCCAGGAGGCAGAGGTTACAGTGAGCTAAGATTGCACCACTGCACTCCAGACTGGGCAACAGAGCAAGACTCTGTCTCAAAAAGAAAAAAAAAAAAACTTAAAAAAAAAAAAATCTGGACAAGGTGGCTCAAGCCTGTAATCCCAGCACTTTGGGAGGCCGAGGCAGGTGGATAACCTGAGGTCAGAAGTTCAAGACTAGCCTGGCCAACATGGCGAAAAATTAGCCAGGCGTGGTGGCGTGCACCTATAATCCCAGCTACTCAGGAGGCTGAGGTGGGAGAATCACTTGAACCCAGGAGGCAGAGGTTGTAGTGAGCCGAGATCACACCACTGCACTCAAGCCTGGGCGACAGAGCGAGAATGTGTCTCAAAAAAAAAAAAAAGAGAGAGAAAACTAGGCTGGGCGTTGTGACTCATGCCACTTTGGGAGGCTGAGAGGTCAGGAGTTCCAGACCAGTCTAGCCAACATGGCGAAACCCCATCTCTACTAAAAATACAAAAATTAGCTGGGTGTGGTGGTGCATGCCTGTAATCCCAGCTACTGGGGAGGCTGAGGCACGAGAATCGCCTGAACCTGGGAGGTGGAGGTTGCAGTGCCACTGCACTCCAGCTTGGGTAACAGAGCAAGACTCTGTCAAAAAAAAAAAAAAAAAAAAAAAAAAAAAGGGAGACAGAGAGAAAGAGAGAAATAAAAAATAAATAATTTTTAAAAAAAATTAGTCCTCACCAGGAATGGTAGCAGATGCCCAGGGAAATGGGGGTGTCCGACTGGTCATCTGCCTGGTTGGAGCTAAAAGCAGTGGAAGTCCAGCCCTGAGGAAGGAAAGGGCTCTGGCAACTTGTGGCAGGCAGAGGAGACCCAGCTGGTAAAGTCACTGCTGGTGGTGTTGCATGATAAAAAACTAAGTATTTAGTCTTAGTTCTCCATTCCTCACACAGAACTCCTTAACCCCTTAGGATTTACCGTCCTTCTGATGCAAATGAGATGACTCCTATCAGAGGGCCACTAGATAGCTTCACGATATCGGCCTGAAAGACCAAATAAGTTGCCAGGCCCAGTGGCTCACGCCTGTAATCCCAGCACTTTGGGAGGCAGAGGCGGGAGGGTCACCTGAGGTTGAGAGTTCAAGACAAGCCTGACCAACATGGAGAAATCCTATCTCTACTAAAAATGCAAAAAATTAGCTGGGCGTGGAGGTGCACACCTATAATCCCAGCTACTCGGGAGGCTGAGGCAGGAGAATCACCTGAACCCCGGAGGCGGAGGTTGCAGTGAGGCAAGATCGTGCCATTGCACTCCAGCCTGGGCAACAAGAGTGAAGCTCTGTCTCAAAAAAAAAAAAAAAAAAGAAAAGAAAGAGAAAGACCAAATAAGGATAAGAGTTTTGGAACTTTCAGTCACATCTCCCAAACTCTGGGGAACGGAGGGAGGCTAGAGATTGAGTTCAATCACCAATAGCCAATGATTTAATCAATCATGCCTTTGTAATGAAACCTCCATAAAAACCATTAAATAGTGGGGTTTGGGAGCTTCTGGGTTGGCGAACACATTGAGGTGCAGGGAAGATTAGTGTGCTCGGAGATGACATGGAAGCTCTGTGCCCCCTCCCCTCATACCTTGCCCTGTGCATAGCTTCATTTGGCTTGTTAAAAGAGAAAATTACAATGAGTGGTGGTTGCTTCTAATGGCACCAAACAGCTTAAAGAAAGAGAATGGCATGATGAGGTCAAGTTGTTAGCTTCTTGTATCAAGGCATAAACTGAAAACTTTTTCAACTCTGCTAAAATGAGCCTCTTGCAGCCATGGGGCTGAGATGGCCCAATATCTAACCCAAGGGCTGATTCTGTGTGTTCCAGATTAAAATACTGGTTGAATCACAGCCTCACTCAGTCTTTTTCTTTTTTTTTTGTTTTTTTGTTTTTTGAGACGGAGTCTCACTCTGTCGCCAGGCTGGAGTGCAGTGGCACGATCTCGGCTCACTGCAACCTCTGCCTCCTGGGTTCAAGCGATTCTTCTGCCTCAGCCTCCTGAGTAGCTGCGATTACAGGCGCACACCACCACACCCAGCTAATTTTTGTATTTTTAGTAGCGACGGGGTTTCACCATGTTGGTCAGGCTGGTCTCAAACTCCTGACCTTGCGATCCGCCCACCTCGGCCTCCCAAAGTGCTGGGATTACAGGCGTGAGCCACCACGCCCAGTCGTTATTTTCCTTTCATTGTTGACCAGGCTCACTCACTCTTTCCTGTGAAAGTTAGGCACTGATCAGGACAAAGCATGCCCCTGGGAAACTGGAGCCCACATGCATGTCTACATCCAGTGGTCAGTTCTCCGTCTACCTTCCCTGACCCTCCAGCTTCAGTGACAGGGCGGGACACTCCCGCTTCCATCACACACTCCTCACACTGCTGCTTCTCAAGCTGCACTTTTTTTTTTTTTTTTTTTTTTGAGGTGGAGTCTCACTCTGCTGCCCAGGCTGGAGTGCAGTGGTGTGATCTTGGCTCACTGTAACCTCCGCCTCCTAGGTTCAAGTGATTCTCCTGCCTCAGCCTCCCAAATAGCTGGGACTACAGGCACACGCCATCATGCCCAACTAATTTTTGTATTTTTAGTAGAGATGGGGTTTCACCATATTGGTCAGGCTGGTCTCGAACTCCTGACCTCAGGTGATCCACCCGCCTTGGCCTCCCAAAATGCTGGGATTACAGACCTGACTACTGTGCCGGACCGGGCATTACATCTTGAACCCACCTTCAACTGCTAACCCCAATCCGCAGCTTGCTTCCCCCACGGGCTTCCACATGTCCATAAGTGGCAACTCCAGACCTTGGGATTATCTCTCTCTCACATGCCTTCATCCAAATCGTCAGCCAGACTTGGCTCTACCTGAAAAGTATATGCAGAATCCAACCACTTCTCGGCAGCTCCATCAGGAGCTCATTGTCTCTCACATTGCAGCAGCCTCCAGATAAGTGACCTGGCTTCCACTCAGCCCCATTTCAGATCAGTCTTGATTCTGCAGCAGCCAGAGGAGTTCTTTTTAAATGTTTATCAGATCAAGTCACTCTGCTCAAAACCCTTTCCCAGGCCCCCCATTTCCAAGGCCCCACATATTCTGTACCCCATGACCTCTCTGACCTGGTCTTCCTCCTCCTCCTCTCTCTTCTCCAGCCCCACCAGCCTCTTCTGTGTTTCTTTTTTTTTTTTTTTTTTTTTGAGACGGAGTCTCGCTCTGTCGCCCAGGCTGGAGTGCAGTGGCGCAATCTCGGCTCACTGCAAGCTCCACCTCCCGAGTTCACGCCATTCTCCTGCCTCAGCCTCTCCGAGTAGCTGGGACTACAGGCGCCCACCACCACGCCCGGCTAATTTTTTGTATTTTTAGTAGAGACGGGGTTTCACTGTGGTCTCGATCTCCTGACCTCGTGATCCGCCCGCCTCGGCCTCCCAAAGTGCTGGGATTACAAGCGTGAGCCACCGCGCCCGGCTCTTCTGTGTTTCTTAACTGGGCATAGCCACCCTCAGAGCCTTTGCATTGGCTATGGAATGCTCCGTGGCCTCCTGCAGCCTTTGGTCACCTTCTCAGTGAGGCCTGCTTGCAACCCCCTCCTATGCCCGTTCCCTCCAACCCAGCACCCTATATACTCTGTGTTTTACTTATTTGCTTACTGTATCTCCTACCACTAGAACGTCATCTCTCTGACAGCAGGATAGTGCTTACTCCTGTATCCCCACTGCTTGCCACATGGTGGGCACTTAATAAATGTGCTGAATTGGCTAGGCATTGTGGCTTATGCCTATATTCTGAGTACTCTGTGAGGCCAAGGTGGGAGGATCACTTGAGGCCATGGGTTTGAGGCCAGCAACAAAGTGAGACCCCCATTGCTACAAAAAAAATATTTTAAATAATAAAAAAAACAACAAAAACAGGCAGGGTACAGTGGCTCACAACTGTAATCCCAACACTTTGGGAGGCTGAGGTGGGCAGATTGTTTCCACCGAGGAGTTCGCGACCAACCTGGGCAACATGGCAACACCCCACCTCTACAAAAAGAAAACAAATTAGCCGGTTGTGGTGGTGTGCACCTGTAGTCCAGCTACCAGGGAGGCTGAGGTGGGAGGATCACCTGAACCCAGGAGGTTGAGGCTGCAGTAAGCTGAGATCACATCACTGCACTCTGGCCTGGGGAACAGAATGTAACTCTCTCAAAAACAAACACAAAAAACACAAAGAACCCCCACAAGTATGAAATTAATGAAGTGGAATGAAGATACATGAAAGAATTCAGAGGAATTAGATCCCCACCAACCCCTAGCCTCTTCTGCACCTCCCTTGCCTGCTGAAGCAAGGTGTCCTCCCCTGAAAGACACCATGGACATCATGAAGGAGTTACCTTGCAAGAGGAAGCTAACTCTTCTCATGGCCCCTCCCCCCAATTCCTTATGATTCCCAGAGCTTTAACTAGAGAGATATTTCAGCATGCCTGGAGACCCTTTCACAAAGTCAAGCCCAGAGCGGGAGGCTCACATATCAAAAGAGTTGCAGGACTGTTATTTCATGTTAGCCAAAATATGGAGAACATGTGTGGGAACAGACTGAAGTCCTAGACCAAGGAGATAAGAACATAAGTTTATATTGGGCTGAATTTATCAATATGGGTGCACTTAGCAAGGACTTGGATTCCATGCACCAGCTCAAGCTGTCGGGGGTTGTTCCACACGTCTATTTGGTTGGCTGAATAAAAACTGGATCCCGGCCGGGCTCAGTGGCTCACACCTGTAATCCCAGCACTTTGGGAGGCCGAGGCAGGCGGATCACGAGGTCAGGAGATCAAGACCATCCTGGCTAACACAGTGAAACCCCGTCTCTACTAAAAATACAAAACAATTAGCCGGGTGTGGTGGCGGGTGACTGTAGCCCCAGCTACTCCAGAGGCTGAGGCAGGAGAATGGCGTGAACCCGGGAGGCAGAGCTTGCAGTGAGCCACTGCACTCCAGCCTGGGCGACAGAGCGAGACTCCGTCTCAAAAAAAAAAAAAAAAAAAAAAAAAAACTGGATCCCACTCAATGCAGTTAAGGTGCCAAAAGCTCCCTGATATAACACAGAGGAAAGAATCCAAAGCCTTAAGAAGATGTATTTGTTTTCATTCATTCAAAATAAATGTTGAGGCTGGGTGCAGTGGCCCACGCCTGTAATCCCAGCATTTTGGGAGGCCGAGGCAGGTGGATCACCTGAGGTCAGGAGTTCAAGATCAGACTGGCCAACATGGTGAAACCCCATCCCTACAAAAATACAAAAAGTAGCCGGGCATGATGGCGGGTGCCTGTAATCCCAGTTACTCAGGAAAGCAAGACTCCATCTCAAAAAATAAATACATACAGGCCGGGTGCAGTGGCTCATGCCTGTAATCCCAGCACTTTGGGAGGCTGAGGCGGGTGGATCACCTGAGGTTAGGAGTTCGAGACCAAACTGACCAATATGATGAAACCCTGTCTCTACTAAAAATACAAAAATTAGCCAGGTGTGGTGGCATGCGCCTGTAATCCCAGCTACTCAGGAGGCTGAGACAGGAGAATCGCTTGAACCCGGGAGGCGGAGGTTGTGGTGAGCCGAGGGGAAACAAGAGTGAAACTCTGTCTCAAAAAAAAATAGTAATAATAATAATAAATACATACATAAATATATAAATGAATAAATGTTGGACTGAATTTGTCATGGACAACTCATCTTTTCCCTAACCAATCCCCTGGATTGAAGGGATTGAAGATTCAGAAGATATTCCTTTCCCCAAAGCCTTGGGAAATTCATTGCTGAGGGGTGCATCTTTGAAAAGTTTTAGTTTTAGTTTGCTATGGCTACCGTGACAAAGTCCCACAAATTGAGTGTCTAAAACAACAGAAAATGTATTGTCTCACAGTTCCAGGGGTTAGAAGTCTGAGATCAGGGTGTTCGTAGGCCAGTGTTCTCTCTGAAGACACTAGGTTATATTAGATTAGGGGCCATCCTACTGCAGTCTAACTTTGTCTTAACTTATTACATCTGCAACGACCTTATTTCCACATAAGGTCACATTCTGAAGTACTAGGGGTTAGAACTTCAACATATAAATTGGTGGGGGGTGCATAATAAGCACCATAGTCACTCTTCTCCATAGGTTAGGGATTCTAGTGGGAGACACTAGAGTTGAAATGGCTCCTTGATTGCTTTTTTTTTTTGAGACAGAGTCTCACTCTGTCACCCAGGCTGGAGTGCAGTGGCGTGATCTTGGCTCACCGCAACCTCCACCTCCCAGGTTCAAGCAATTCTCCTGCCTCAGCCTCCACCAGCAGCTAGGATTACAGGCATGCACTACCAGGCCCAACTAATTCTTTTGTATTTTCAGTAGAGACAAGGTTTCACCGTGTTGGCTAGGCTGGTCTCAAACTCCTGACCTCAAATGATCCACCCACCTCAGCCTCCCAAAGTGCTGGGATTACAGTTGTGAACCACCGCACCAAGCCAGCTCCTTGATTTCAATGCAGATACAAGGAGTCTGGGGTGACAAGGGTCAAGCAGCAGTATTGAGCTGCCAGAGGAGAGAGAGGAGCAGAGACTGGGAATGCAGGATTTACAGGTTATCTGAATGGTCAGACCTGGAGGGATCTTTAGCAACCTGCAGGAATCTTTAGCAATAGGGACCTGATCACCAGACCCCTAGCACCAAAATAGATGGAGAGGCCAGTAGAGTCCCACTTAGATAACAACAGAGTGTGAGGTCCAACTGACAGAGACTCGACTGCAACAGAGAGGAAACCCTCACCAATTTTCTAGATAAAAATCAGTTTGCAAACCCAGGGTCCCCTGAAGGAGGTGGGGCATGCACCCTTAAGGAGGGCCCTGTAAAAACAGCATAGACTCATCCTGGCATTTTCCTCACAATCTCCCAAAAGAGACCTGTGGCCACAAGCCAGGTGTGGCAGATACTACTTGTGGTCTACCACAAAGCCATTTTTCACTTTTCTGTTTTTTGAGACAGAATCTCGCTCTGTCACTCACACTGGAGTGCAGTGGCACAATCATAGCTCACTGCAGCCTCAACTTACTGGGCTCAAGCAGTCTTCCCCCTTCAGACTCCCGAGTAGCTGGGATTACAGGCACGCACCACCATGCCCAGCTAAGTTTTTTGTTTTTTTGTAGACAAGGTCTCATTATGCTGCCCAGGCTAATCTCAAATGATTACAGCCATGAGCCACTGTACCCCACCTCATTTTTCACTTTTAATAAAATAGTTTTGCCAATACAGTGGTACGTGCTTGTAATCCCAGCTACTCAGGAGGCTGAGGCAGGAGGATCACTTGAAGTCATGAGTTCATAACCAGCCAGGGCTACAGAGCAAGATCCTGTTTTTGTTTTTGCCTTTGAGAGAGGGTCTTATTTTGTCGCCCAGGTTGCAGTGGCCTGACCCCGGCTCACTGCAACCTCCAACTTCTGGGCTCAAGCAATTCTCTCGTCTCAGCCTCCCAAGTAGCTAGGACTGTAGACACGTGCCACCACAGTTAGTCATTTGAAAATTTTTTTTGTAGAGCTAGGGTCTCATTATGTTCCCCAGGCTGGTCTCAAACTCCTGGGCTCACGCAACTCTCCCACCTCGGCCTCTTAAAGCACTGGGATTACAGGTGTGAACTACTGTGTTCAGTGCAAGACCCCGTTTTTTTTTTTGAGACGGAGTCTCGCTCTGTCGCCCAGGCTGGAGTGCAGTGGCGCAATCTTGGCTCACTGCAAGCTCCGCCTCCCGGGTTCACGCCATTCTCCTGCCTCAGCCTCTCCGAGTAGCTGGGACTACAGGCGCCCGCCACCACGCCCGGCTAATTTTTTGTATTTTTAGTAGAGACGGGGTTTCATCGTGGTCTCGATCTCCTGACCTCGTGATCCGCCCGCCTCGGCCTCCCAAAGTGCTGGGATTACAAGCGTGAGCCACCGCGCCCGGCCAAGACCCGGTTTTTACAAAAATAAAATAAAATAGTTCTGTTTAAACAATAATGTACCCAGTAATGATCAGTCTAAACCAAATATGGCAACACTCTTCTCTGCAAGTAAAAAATAAATATATTTTTAGATATAAATCCAATATTGCTGAAACCTACCTATGTCTTTGCAACAATATTTGATTCTATCCAAATATTATCTGATCCTTTCAAGCTCATTCTTATTGGTGTAAGAAAAAATGAAAATAGCCAGGTGCGGTGGCTCACGCCTGTAATCACAGCACTTTGGGAGGCCGAGGCGGGCAGATCACCTGAGGTCGGGAGTTCGAGACAGGCCTGACCAACATGGAGAAACCCCATCTCTACTAAAAACACAAAATTAGCCGGGCGTGGTGGCGCATGCCTGTAATCCCAGCTACTTGGGAGGCTGAGGCAGGAGAATCGCTTGAACTCAGGAGGGGCAGGTTGCAGTGAGCGGAGATCGCACCATTGCACTCCAGCCTGGGCAACAAGAGTGAAACTCCATCTCACAAAAATAAAATAAAATAAAAAACAAATATCCTGTGACCCTATATGATGGCTATTATTTCCCAGTAACCCAAAATGCTACTCAACATAATAATATAATTGCCCTTTCTAGGTTATAGCACAATACTGGACCTGAAGAAAAACTCTGATATTGTTATATTTCATTCCTCTTATTGTTTTCTACTAAAATCTTCAAAACCTTCTTCCAAAAGTGCTGAGAAGCCTCAAAGGGAGTCAGGTGTCCACCCTAGGAACTCAGTGCCAAGAGACAGGTGAGGACCCCAAAGCTGTCCCCCAAGCTCTCACCAGGCGGAGGTTAGTCACCACCTGAATCCTGCAAAGCTGCCTCTCCCTCAGACCCCTTGGCATAGTTGGAGAAGGCAGAAACATAGCTGCTGGCCACCCCAAACCACCCAGAAGCAGCCCAGCCACAGCCATCCTCTGCCCTGACACACTGGGAGGAGCACAGGCGGGCACCCGGCGATGCCTCACCCCATCTTGTCCACAGAGGAGCCCCCCTACAACCCACTTCCCGGAAAGCCAGCTACAGGGCAGGAAGTATGGACAGCCCATGATGTTCTGAGGCATGGAAAAGAGAACACCAGCCCCTTGTCTCCACCTTCCCGACCCCAGATGCAGGTGACAAAGACAATACCAGAATAGGCCGGGTGCAGTGGTTCACGCCTGTAATACCAGAACTTTGGGAGGCCAAGGCGGGTGCATCACCTGAGGTTGGGAGTTTGAGACAAGCCTGGCCAACATGGAAAAACCCTGTCTCCACTAAAAATATACAAATTAGCCAGGTATGATGGTGCATGCCTGTAATCCCAGCTGCTCGGGGAGGCTGAGGCCGGAGAATTGCTTGAACCCGGGGCAGAGGTTGCGGTGAGCTGAGATCGTGCCATTGCACTCCAGCCTGGCCAACAAGAGCAAAACTCCATCTCCAAAAATAAAAAATAAAAAAAGAAAAAGAAAATACCAAAACACTGGTCAGCATGCTGTCACCCACAGCCTCATGCAGCCACTACATCCTTGACCCAGCTCCCGGGGCCTCCTCCCCAAGAACGCCCCATTTGAAGCCCACATTCCCAGGGACCTCAGAATCCTCCCCTTAACAGTGCTCCACTCCAGCTGCACCGCCCCCTCCACATCTGCCTCATGTTCAGGGCCAAGGGCCCCGTACCCCAGGTCAGCCCAGGGAAGACCCAGGCCACCTGCCCATGTATGCCAGGCCAGGGCTCACTCCAGGGCAGCACGATTCCTCTTCAGTGAGAGTGAACATGGGGGTGGAAGCTGAACGAAGGATCCCAACACAGACCTGCGAGGAAGACCACAGCACCAGGTGTCGACAGAGCAGGCTAGAAAAAAAAAACACTTCACAAATGGAGAACTGGCTACCAAATACAACCTGAGATTATTTTTAAAAAAGTATTTATTGCAAAGAATGCTGGACACAGTGTTGCATGTGGCTGAGATTCAATACCATCCATTCTGGGAACTCGGGAAAATATCTGCAACATAGGCACGCCAGGCAGCATGGCCGAAATGTGGCAGCCAATCAGCCACACCTCAGCCCACGCGGAGACCATGCCAGGGCAGAGGCCGGGAGGCTGTCCCCACTCATGCCCTGATCCCTGGATGTCCCTCTGCCCTGTCCCCAGTCCTTGTAATGCATCCAGTCCAGCAACTCCTAACTCCCCTCCGTACACAGAGAGAAAAGGCCTCGGTGGTCTCACCTCAGGTGACATCCAGAGGTACATGCACTGTTGCTGACCAAGGGAACCCACTATGGCTAACAAATGAGTGCGTCCAGGTGACAAAAGTCACCGCAACTCCAAAATACACAGAAGCAAAGGCTGCAGTCCCAGTGTCCCAAAGGCAGTGGCATGGTCCTCGGGCTCTGGGTCTAAAGGGCTTGGGGCTCTGACAGATGAGTCTGGAAGGATCTTGCCCCTGCTCCGCCTTGGACATCTCTTAGTGGAGCAGCACACGAGGATGAGAGACCACCGGCCAGGGCCAGGGAGGCTAACTTCTCTCAGGGATGGGTGGCATCTGTAGGCTGCAAAGCCCTGGGAGGCTGGAAAGATGTGCTACCCTCCAGGAACAGGCCAGGAAAGGCTCTGGACACAAAGGACTTGGGATCCAGGGGTTTGGCTTCCCCAGAGTCCACCTGTGGACAGCAGGGCACCTGATTACAAGTGCAAACACTTTCTGACCCAGCCCCACAACTTGCCAGCCAGTCTGTTTGCCAGCTGTAAACAGACTGCCCAGGCTGCCTCTCTGGGACCAAAAGAACTCAGGAGCATGACAGACACTGGACTTCACAAGGCCATTTTCACCAGACTCACATGCACATGAATGGAAGGCTGTGTGCTGTGGCTGGGAAAATCCTCCCTTGCCCAGGGACTGCCTATGGTTCTGCCTTCTCCCTTCGTCAGGCCCACAGGCAGAAGTCAACAAACACCAGAAAGGTTTTACAAGACCATACAAGTGTTTCTGAATTACTTATGGCAAATGCATGTCTCTGCCACCAGTGTACATTCCTGTGTGGACACAGGCAGCAACAGGCAAGAGGCCACCTCCCCATCGGCTGCCAGTGTCCACAGCCAGGGAAGGGGAGAGGGGGCAGCAGCCTCTCCCTCGAGCACTTCGGTGTGTGCACCAGGAAGGTAACTTCCTGCCCTGTCTTGAGGTGGTTTCACTGTGAGAGCAGGCCTGAAGGGGCGCCCCTGGCCACCAGCTCCCCTAAGCATACCTAAGTAGCCGGGTACATGCACAACTGGGGAGGGGCGACCACAACTGCCCCCTGCCCGCACGTTTCTGTGCATCCCAATGTGCTGAAGCAAGCGCATTGCTTTCATGAATGCCCACAAATAAGGGTGACATGGATACAAGGGCCTGGCCAGTTGCTGCCCGGGAAGCATCTGCTGTGGTTGGGGCTCTAGTTCCTGGTGGGTAAGGATGGGAAGGGCGCTCCCTCTCACCAGAGGCAGCAGAAGCTTAGGGCCCCACGAAGACCTGGCCTCTGGCTCAGGAAGTGGCCACAGAGAGGATGGTAGAGGCCCTGCAGAGAGTCACCAGGTCCATGCTGGGCAGCTGGGCCACAGTAGGAACATCACAGCAAGCACTTTCCTTTCACATTGTAGGGTTTCACACTTCACAAAGCCAACTGAGCTGGCGAGAGTGAACACCTAAGAGCTGCGCCGGAAGAACCTGGGGCTGGGCAACCTCCGCGCAGCCCATGCAGATGCAGTCTGGTCAAGTGACTCTTAGCAGCAGGTCAGGAGCCATGCACAACCTTGTCGCTGACTGTCAACAAAGAGCCAGGTGGGCTGGGGTGGGGGTTCTGGGTTCCGCCAGCCATGTGTGGCTTCAAGAATATCCCTGCATGGCATGGTGACTATCACACACACTGGAGGGCCTGGAATGACCCCCTCTGCAGAGACCAGTGCCTGCCTAGTGGTCACAGTGGATGAACATGGTCACTGGTGAGCAGGCACCGTGACAAGGGCTTCCTCTGGAGGTCTTGAGATGTCCACGTTCTGTACAATAAAAACACATAGCATTCACTCCATGGCAGGAATAGATGAGATGCCTGCTGTCTGCCTTCCTCAACACTGTGGTTCATCAGGCTTCACATTCTCACTGTAGCAGCCACAGCCGCAAGACTCTAGACCACAAGCTTCCTAAGAATATATGGCCAAGAGCTTCGTGCCACACAGCGGGTAGATGGACAATAGAACAAAGGTGCGGTGGAGGATGCCACCTCGTTTCCTGCTCCACTGCAGCCAGGTCAGGCAATACCCAAAGCAAGGCCACTCCCACCTCCTATCTCAGGGCTGGGTCAATTGAGGAGGAACCCCTGGCTCGGGGATTTTATCCTCATCTGTGGGGCAGGGAAGCGGTTCAACTCCTGGGGGTGCCTCCTTCCTGGTTTAAAGTGTTGGCACGCAGGTGTCAGAGGTGCCCCAGAAGCCCATGGGCATTTCCTGGTCTGCAGCCTGGTCTGTCCCCTCAGAACTGGGGTTACAGGGCCTCCTGAAGCCCTCAGCTACAGATGGCTCCCACTAAACTGCAGAGCTCAGTCCCATCCTTGGCCTGTCGGGCTCAGCATGTCTCAGGCCTGAGGAATAGGGAATCTGAAACTTCCCTTAGCTCTCTGAGGCTGTCTTATATGCCCCAGAGCCTGGTGGCCCCTCCTCCCTGCTGTGGGCCCCGGAACCATCACCTGCAGGAGCAGGTCACTGATGATCTGAGCTGCTGCCGCATGCAACATGACATGCCCAGATCTGCCGGGAGAGAGACATGGCCCCCATGGCCCACAGCCTGGGCTCACAGGACCGGCCTCTGGAATTATAGGGGCAAGTATATTTCTTATTGCTGGGCAGGCTTCCTGAGGCGCCCCTTTTCCACCACAGCCTGCCCCAACGGATGGGCCAGAAGGGAGCCATCCAGGAACCTGGGGTTAGTAGCGGTTTGCCTCTCAGAAGCACCCACCCATAGTGGGCAGAGTGACCGCCAGCCACAGTACGGTGATGGACCGGCAGGGTCAGCTCCCAAGGGCTGCCAGGCCCAGGGACCTCTCTTACCATCACGCTGCCAGGCCCAGGGGCCTCTCTTACCATGACTCTGTCAGCGCTGGGGGCCCAGTGCCATCTGGGCCTTCCTTGGCCCAAAGGATGCCCATTGGGAGGTGCCTTCCCCTGTAACTTGCAGGTACCAAATTGGGCCTGAGCTGAACTTGGCCAAGACATGCACGGACTATCAGAGCAATGGGAAGAGAGGCCTGCAGGGTAACTGGTCCTGCTCGTTGGCAGTGGTGTTGGCAAGGGACAGGACACATCTACACACCTGTGCTGTGAGGTCCAAGGCCAGATGTCCTGGTCCAACCCAAGGCCTGCACCCTCAGCAGGGACCCAGAGCCCAAGCAGGCCTCATCATGGATGGCAACAGGCATGACTGAGGCCCAAGAGCCTTCTCCATGCAGTGGCCTGCAGGAACTGGGACCAGGGCTCCCAGAAGTGTAGGTCCTATCCTTGGCCCCAGTGGGAGAGGGAGCCAACGTTGTGGAGGGACACCACATGGGACCAAGAGTGGTTCTGAGCTACACTCTGAGGAGCTTCTACCTTCCACAAGGCACTTGGGGAGCACAGGTGGTGACTGCTCTTATGGACCAAGGTCTCCACCCCATGCTGAGGCCCCTTCAGCATCTGCATGGCCCTTTCCCCAAAAGTGCATGATCCCATTTTAATTTTTAAAGGTGCTGGGGTTAGAAAAGGGGCTCATGAGGCCTCGGCTGCAGGGATGGGGAGTGGGAAGAGTGCCCACCTGCCCTCTGAAGGCCAGAAGCCTCATTCTTAGCCTCCAGCCTCATTCTCACTGAGCCCAAGGGCCCCCTTGACTTAGACCTCCAAGGAGCTGCTTGGGAGCCCTGTGGCTCCTCAAGTCCTGGGGGTCCAACCACACCCAAGCTCAGGCACTCCTGAGCCTGGTGGCCCAGAGTCAGGGATTTCCCCCTTCCCAGGGCAGGTGCCTTGGGAAGGCCTGATGCAGGGCCCTGCCCTGCTGATGGGACAACAGTCTTGGCAGAAGACTCAAGCTCCCTCTGGCAGGTGCCCCAGCTGGGCCTGGCCCTGGAGGATGTGCAGTCTGGACACCCCCACATCAAGAACACCCTGCTACCCCAGCAGTGACCCCATTGCTACCTGAGGCCTGTCCCGGTGCGTGTTCACAGCGGCCACGTTCAGGAATATGGACTCCACTTTACAACCTGCCAAAGGGAAGATGCAAATCCATCCCCACTCCTGAAAGGCAGCTGAGGTGCAGAAGCTAGAAACTTGTCTTGGAGGGGGGTCTGGGCGTGTGGAATGGAGCAGCCATCTCAGCCTCACTCTAGTTCTTCCACTTTAGGCAGCTCTGGGGAGCCCCGGGAGGAAGGACGAGACACCCCGTCAGACCCACGCGTATCTGTATGTGACGGCCCAGACAGGGCCACGCAGAGGCCCCAGGCTCCCCAACCCCAGGACCGAGAGGGATCGGGGGAACAGCAGGCCTGAGTTGAGGTCACTGACTTTCAAAGTCTTCAGGGCCCCCAAACCACCCACATTCCAACTCTACCATGCAAGGCCCAGTCAACTGTGTGCCAGGTGCACAGTGCAATGGGGGATGAGGCCATTGTCACACACTGGAGTGACATCAGCTGCCACTGGGCTTCACAGCCATTCCCCCAAGAGCACCTGTGTTAAAGGTGAGGAGCTAAGACCTGAGAGATGAAGAAGTTGCCTGAGGTCTCTGCTGGTATAGCAAGAGGCAGGGGTGGGACTCACACTGCCCTGCACCCAGAATAAAGTCCAGGCCCTGAGGACCATGGGGCCTCGTGGGGGTTTAGAAAAATCAGTAGAAAAGCCCCTCATGCAGATAGGCAATGGTTAAGAAAAGTCACTGGGGAGGTCTTCTGTGGCCACATAAACTTTTTCACAACAAACTTTTTTTTTTTGAGACAGAGTCTCGCTCTATCGCCCAGGCTGGAGTGCAGTGGCGCGATCTCGGCTCACTGCAAGCTCCGCCTCCTAGGTTCACACCATTCTCCTGCCTCAGCCTCCCAAGTAGCTGGGACTACAGTTGCCCACCACCACGCCCGGCTAATTTTTTTGTATTTTTAATAGAGACGGGGTTTCACCATGTTAGCCAGGGGGTTCTCGATCTCCTGACCTCATGATCCACCCACCTCGGCCTCCCAAAGTGCTGGGATTACAGGCATGAGCCACCGCACCCAGCCCCACAACAAACTTTTTAAAAGCAAATTAGGGCCGCAGATGGTAGCTCATGACGGTAGCTCACGCCTGTAATCCCAGCACTTTGGGAGGCCGAGGCAGGTAGATCACCTAAGGTCAGGAGTTCGAGACCAGCCTGACAACATGGTGAAACTCTCTCTCTACTAAAAATACAAAAATTAGCTGGGCATGGTGGCAGGCGCCTGTAATCCTAGCTACTCAGGAGATGGAGGCAAGAGAATCATCTGAACCCGGGAGATGGAGGTTGCAGTGAGCCTAGATCACGCCATTGCACTCCAGCCTGGGTGACAGAGTGGGATGCTGTCTCAAAGAAAAAAAGCAAATTGGGAAAGGTAGTGGGGTAATAGGTGGAGGAATGGGCTCCTAACACAATTTTCAAGGAATTTGGAGAAAATCATGGAACTGTGCAGAGATCCAAGGTCATGGCTACCCACGGTCAATGTGCAGGAAGCTTCCTTACCATATGCCACAGGGGTCAGCTTCAGGACTGTGTGCAGCGGACACTTGAGGTAGGGCAGCTGTTCTGTAGACACAGAGGGGGATGGCTAGCACACCAGAAATGCCTGGTGACAGTGCCTACCTTCTCACACAACCCTCCCACCTCCCCCAGGGCACAGCCCGCACCTGCTGCCTTGTCGAGGAAGTAGGCCAGCAGGCAGCGCATCACAGCCTGGTGGCAGATGACCAGCACATTCTCTTGCCTCTCCAGCTCCATGATGACAGGCTCCAGTCTCTGGACCAGGTCCTCGTAGGACTGCAAGGACAAGCAGAGAGGTGTCCCTCAGGCCTGGCTCTGGGGGAGGGATAGACACATCTGGACACTGGGTCACCTTCCACTCCTGCAGCTGCTCACCATCCTGGGAAGCTGTGGCTGGGCCTCCTCCAGCCTAGGCTTCTGAGGCCATGGGGGTGGGCAGCTGAGGAAAGGGGCCACCTCTCCCATCTCAGGGCCAGGTCCTGGTAGGATTGAGAGCACAGAGCTAGGCCTCAGGCTCCATCCCAGGGTCCACCTCAGTGCCCACCCATGGAGCTCTGCACTGAATCCTCAGCTATGGAATTCATGTGACTGGTGGAGAAGACTTCGCCTGCTTCCAGCCCACAGCAAACAGAGTGCACCGACAAGAGCAAAGGGGAGGCCGGGCGCGGTGGCTCACGCTTGTAATCCCAGCACTTTGGGAGGCCGAGGTGGGCGGATCACGAGGTCAGGAGATCGAGACCACAGTGAAACCCCGTCTCTACTAAAAATACAAAAAATTAGCCGGGCGTGGTGGCGGGCGCCTGTAGTCCCAGCTACTCGGAGAGACTGAGACAGGAGAATGGCGTGAACCTGGGAGGCAGAGCTTGCAGTGAGCCGAGATTGCGCCACTGCACTCCAGCCTGGGTGACAGAGCGAGACTCTGTCTCAAAAAAAAAAAAAAAAAAAAGAGCAAAGGGGAAGAGAGCAAAGACGTGGAACTTTTTGGAGTGTGACTCATCAGAAACAGCTGGGGTCCCCAGGAACTATCCTCAGTCTACCTGCCCAGTATCTTCCCCCTATGCCTGCCGTGATGTACGGTTTAGGCCCCTGCTGGGCCTCTCAACCTGGCAGGTTTAGAGATTTTCATCAGTTTCATCCATCTGCACACAATGAGTGGTCCTTCAAAAATGGCCTCCAGCAGTCAGAACCGAACGTGCTTTGATTAGGAAGCAAAAATGACATGCTGATTTGTGCCAGTTCCTGGTAGTTCTGAGAAAATCCTAGATCGGTTCTTTTGGTAACATGAATTTTTCAACCAGTTCTCCTCCCTGTATTCTCAAGTTTGAGCAGCCAGCTGCTTTGTTTCTCCTGACCGTTATCCGGGTTGGTTCTAAATCTGAACTTGGCCTCACAACATAATGTGGGGAAAAATTAATGTTCCCAAGAGCTATACTATCCTGAGGATGGTACAGTATAGAGACCTGTCAGCCTGGCTTCTGGGTGGAGGTGCTTCTACATGTGTATATATATGTGTACATATGTGTGTTGATGGGGGGTATTTTTATTTGGCCCCTGCCCCAGGCCACCTCCTGGAAGTGGAAGGAGATGCCTCAGTCAAAGGTGACCCTCAGTTTCTGACCTGGGGCCTGGGCTGACCTGTGTCAGAGAAGGTGGCAAGTGCAGTGGCTTGTGGTAGCCAGCTCATGTGTGGAAGGTCTCCCTGGGTCTGGTGCCAGGGCTGGGGGTGGTGCCTGGAGCCACAGGAAGAACAGGATGGGCTCAGCCTGTGACAAGAGGAAGCATCCAAAGGAAGGATGAGGCCCGAGACAGGGACACGAGTGAGCTGAGACCCGAGTCCCAGGCCCGCCATGGTCTCCCCAACTCCCCAGCCATTTGAGCGCCCTGGAAAGGGCTGACAACTCCCTGGGAAAGGAGCTGGCCTGGGAACGCCAGGGGACCGCGCACTGTCTACAGGGGTCCCAGGAAAGCCTAACTCCGCAGACCCCCCCACCTCAGGCCCTGCCCTTCTGAATTTTCCACCCCTGGGAACGGGAAAGACAAGAATGGAGAGCAGGGAGCCAAAGGTCTCCGGGTTGAAGGCCTGCCCTACATGGCACTGCCCACCCCACACCTGAGGAAGGGACTAAGGCCTCGGCCGCATAGCTGGGAAGGGGTGGAGATGAACCACACACCCAGGCTGGCAGGCCTCTGAGACCAGGCCCCTTCTGCTACCCACGCAGCCCCTGCAGAGCCCCACAGGCCCTCAGCCACAGGTGGTACTCCCAGGCAGGCAGTAGGTGGCTGGGACTAAGCCCCAAATCCCACCTACCTCCCCTTTAGGGTACCGGTACCGGTACTTGTCCTGGTCCCGCAGGGCGAACTCCAGTGGATAATTATCCTGAATTTCCTCGTAGGTCATTTCCTCACAGACGCCCTAGGGAGATACCACAGTCATCACACCTCCTACAAGGCCTAGAAGATGAGCCTTGGGGGCGTGTGGGGTGAGGCAGCAGAGGAGACCAAGTTCACGGGCATTTCCTGGGTGAAGGGAACAGAAACCTGTCTTCTAAGGAGGGGAGGACCTATAGGAACACCGATCATTGGTGGTTCCTTGCTTGTAAAAAGCTACCAGGACGGTCTTGTCCACCTATCCATCACCTCCAATATACACAGAGATGCTATGTGTTTTTTCTTTTCTGCGCTGTGGAAATAGTACTTGTGAGTGTAGGTTGTTATGCAAACTATGAAGGAAAACTTCACTTGTGTTATTTCGGATACACACACACACACACACACAGCATAGATCATCTTCTACAAATGCCATTAAAAAAAAAAAAAAAAGCTGGCCGGGCACGATGGCTCACGCCTGTAATCCCAGCACTTTGGGAGGCTGAGGCAGGCGGATCACTTGAGGTCAGGAGTTCAAGACCAACCTAGCCAACATGGTGGAGGAGGCAGTGGTTGCAGTGGGCTGAGATTATGCCACTGCACTCCAGCCTGGGCAACAGAGAGAGACTCCCTCTCAAAAGAAAAGAAAAAAAAAAAAAAAGAAAAGTTGGCTGGGCGTGGTGGCTCACAGCTCACGGCCTGTAATCCCAGCACTTTGGGAGGCTGAGGCAGGTGGATCACCTGAGATCAGGAGTTCAAGGCCAGCATGGTCAACATGATGAATCTCTGTCTCTACTAAATATACAAAAATTAGTCGGGTGTGGTGGCAACGCCTGTAGTCCCAGCTACTCAGGAGGCTGAGGCAGGAGAATCGCATGTACGCAAGAGGTGGAGATTGCAGTGAGCCAAGATTACGCCATTGCACTCCAGCCTGGGGAAGAGAATGAGATTCTGTCTCAAAAAAAAAAAAAAAAAAAAAAAAAAGATGGGGACCCATTGGATTAGAGTGGGTCCTAAATCCAATCATTGGTGTCCTTTTAAGAATGCCATGTAGGCCGGGCACAGTGGCTCATGCCTGTAATCCCAGCACTTTGGGAGGCTGAGGCGGGTGGACCATGAGGTCAAGAGTTTGAGACCAGCCTGGCCAATATGGTGAAACCCCATCTCTACTAAAAAAATACAAAAATTAGCCGGCATGCTGCCTCACGCCTGTAGTCCCAGCTACTTGAGAGGCTGAGGCAGAAGACTCTCTTGAACCCAGGAGGCGGAGATTGCAGTGAGCTGAGATCGTGCCACTGCACTCCAGCCTGGGCGACAGAGCGAGACTCCGTCTCAAAAAAAAAAAAAAAAAAAAAAAAAGAATGTCATGTGAAGGCACAGGCAGAGAGACATAGGGAAGAAAGCCATGTGACGACAGCAGACAGAGGTGGGATTGGAGTGATGAGGCTATGAGCCAAGAAATATCAAGGATTGCCAGCAACAACTGGAAACTAGGAAGAGGTGAGGAAGGGTTCTTTATTAGCACCTTCAGAGGGAGCATGGCCCTGCTGACGCCTTGATATCAGACTTCTAGGCTCCAGAACTGTGAGAGAATCAATTCATGTTGTTTTAAGCCACTCATCTGTAGTGCTTTGTTATGGCAGCCCTAGTAAACTAACACTTTTTTTTTTATATATTTAGTGTTTGTTTGTTTGTTTGTTTTGAGACAGTCTTACTCTGTCACTCAGGCTGGAGTCCAGTGGTGTGATCTTGGCTCACTGCAGCCTCAAACTTCACAGGCTCAGGTGATCCTCCCACCTCAGCCTCCCAAGTAGCTGGGACTACAGGTGTGCGCCACCACACTTGAATACTAACACATATTTTGGCACCAGGAAGTGAAGTGCTGCTGGCTGCTGTGATAAAGAACTAAAAATGTGGAAGTGGTTATGAAATTGGATAGTGGGTAGAGGTTGGAAGATTTTTGTGGTGCATGATAAAAAGCTTAGACTGTCTTGAAGAGACTGTTAGTAGAAATTTAGACATTAAAGATTATTCTGGTGAAGGCACAGAAGGAAGTGAAGAGGATGACAGAGAAAGCTTCCATCATCTTTTTTTTTTTTTTTTTTTTGAGACAGGGTCTCAATCTGTTGCCCAGGCTAGAGTGCAGTGGTGCAATCTCAGCTCACCGCAACCTCCACCTCCTGGGTTCCAACAATTCTCCTGCCTCAGCCTCCTGAGTAGCTGGGATTACAGGCACAGGCCACCACGGCTGGCTAATTTTTTGTATTTTTAGTAGAGACAGGGTTTCGCCATGCTGACCAGGCTGGTCTCGAACTCCTGGCTTCATGTGAGCTGCCCATCTCAGCCTCCCAAAGTGCTGGGATTACAGTCGTGAGCCACCACACCCGGCCAGCTTCCACCAACTTAAAGAGCACATATATCATCATGAAAAGAACGTTGATAGGAATATGAACATTAAAGGTGCCTCTGTGAGGCCGCAAAAGGAAATGAGGTGCCTTTTCCTGGACCCTAGAGAAAAGGTAACCTATGTTATAAAGTGGCAGAGAATGTGGCTAAACTGAGTTCCCATGTTGGATGGCTACAACCAAGACTGATGGTAAAAAGCGCAGGTGGGTATGTGGAGAATCAGAGCCCTCACACACTACGGGAGGGAATGTGAGGTGGCGAAACAGTGTGGCAGTTTCTCAAAAGGTTGAATGTATAATTACCATACAACCTAGCAATTCTACTCCTAGCGTACAGTGAAGAGAAATAAAAACATAAGTCCGCACAAAAACTTATGCTGGATGTGGTGGCTCATGTCTGTAATCCCAGCACTTTGGGAGGCCAAGGCAGGTAGATCTCTTGAGCCCAGGAGTTTGAGAACAACCTGGGCAACATGATGAAACCCCATCTCTACAAAAAAAAATACAAAAATTAGCCGGGTATGGTGGCGAGTTCCTGTAGTCCCAGCTACTTGGGAGACAGAGGTGGGAGGATTGCTTGAGCCCAGGAGATGGAGGCTGCAGTGAGCTGAGATTGTGCTACTGCACTCAGCCTGGGCAACAGAGCAAGACCCTGTCTCAAACAAACAAACATAGAAAACACCTTGGACAG
This sequence comes from Symphalangus syndactylus, assembly GCF_028878055.3. NCBI lineage: Eukaryota > Metazoa > Chordata > Mammalia > Primates > Hylobatidae > Symphalangus > Symphalangus syndactylus. The sequence goes on along the minus strand of NC_072423.2, from coordinate 112,446,562 downwards.
GCCGGGCGCGGTGGCTCACGCTTGTAATCCCAGCACTTTGGGAGGCCGAGGCAGGCGGATCACGAGGTCAGGAGATCGAGACCACGGTGAAACCCCGTCTCTACTAAAAATACAAAAAAATTAGCCGGGCGTGGTGGCGGGCACCTGTAGTCCCAGCTACTCGGAGAGGCTGAGGCAGGAGAATGGCGTGAACCCGGGAGGCGGAGCTTGCAGTGAGCCGAGATCGCGCCACTGCACTCCAGCCTGGGCAACAGAGCGAGACTCCGTCTCAAAAAAAAAAAAAAAAATTAGCCAGGCATGGTGGCTCACACCTGTAGTCCCAGCTACTCGGGAGGCTGAGGCATGAGAATCACTTAAACCCCGGAGGTAGAGGTTACAGTGAGCTGAGATTGCGCCACTACACTCCAGCCTGGGAAACAGCGTGAGATTTGGTCCCAAAAAATAAATAAATAAATAAAAATAAAATAAAATAAAACCATGATGCTGTACTCTGCCCAACTACATTGAAAAAAAACAGAGCAAAAAGGAAACAAATGGAAATAATACATCATCTTTCCCAACAGAAAGTCAAAAATTATTTTCCTGTGACAGTATGAGCTTTGTTAAGTATATTTCAATTATGTGCATCCAGCCTGAGAATGTCTTTGAAAAGCTTTAAGGTAATGACTATTGGAATAAAAACATTGCCTACCTTTCAAATAACAAAAGAGATCATATCTACACAGAAAAATTGGAATAAAGAGAAAATTCCAAGGTATTGAAAACAAGATCAAACATACCAGTAATGATAATAATAAACCTAAGTGGTTGCAGATGCCTTGATGAAAAAAGCTCTTGGGCTAGGCTAAAACTCAAAGCAAGTATATGCTTTTGTTTTGTTTTGTTTTTTTTTTTTTTTTTTTTTTTTTTTTTTTTTTTGAGACGGAGTCTTGCTTTGTCACCCAGGCTGGAGTGCAGTGGCGCGATCTCGGCTCACTGCAAGCTCTGCCTCCCGGGTTCACGCCATTCTCCTGCCTCAGCCTCTCCGAGTAGCTGGGACTACAGGCGCCCGCCACCATGCCCGGCTAATTTTTTTGTATTTTTGGTAGAGACGGGGTTTCACCGTGGTCTCGATCTCCTGACCTCGTGATCCGCCCGCCTCGGCCTCCCAAAGTGCTGGGATTACAAGCGTGAGCCACCGCGCCCGGCCTTGTTTTGTTTTTTGTTTTTTGTTTTTGAGACAGAGTCTTGCTCTGTCACCCAGGCTGGAGTGTAGTGACATATCTTGGCTCACTGCAACCTCCTCCTCCTGGGTTCAAGCAATTCTTCTGCTTCAGCCTCCCAAGTAGCTGGGATTACAGGCATGCGCCACCACACCCGGCTAATTTTTACATTTTTAGTCCAGACAGAGTTTCACCATCTTGGACAGGCTGGTCTCAAACTCCTGATGTCAAGTGATCCACCTACCTCAGTCTCCCAAAGTGCTGGGACTGCAGGCATGAGCCACTGCGCCTGGCCTAAGCTCTTTATTCTAAAGAAAATGACACAAAAATGTTAAACATAAAAGGGAAAAAATATAATAAAAAAATATGGACAGGTTGGGCATGGTGGTTCATGCCTGTAATCCCAGCACTTTGGGAGGCCAAGGAAGGAGATCACTTGAACCCAGGAGTTCAAGACCACCTTGGGCAACACAGCAAGACCACATCTCTAAAAATTTTTAAAATGTAGGACGGGGCAGTGGCTCACGCCTGTAATACCAGCAATTTGGGAGGCCGAGGTGGGATCACCTGAGGTCAGGAGTTCAAGACCAGCCTGACCAACATGGAGAAACCCCATCTCTACTAAAAATGCAAAATTAGCCAGGCTTGGTGACTCATTCCTGTAATCCCAGCTACTTGGGAGGCTGAGGCAAGAGAATTGCTTGAACCTGGGAGGCAGAAAATTTTTTTTTTTTTTTTTAATTTTGAGAGGGAGTTTTGCTCTTGTTACCCAGGCTGGAGTGCAGTGGCACGATCTCAGCTCACCACAACCTCAACCTCCTGGGTCTCCAACTCCTGACCTCAGGTGATCTGCCCACCTTGGCCTCCCAAAGTGCTGGGATTACAGGTGTGAGCCACCACATCCGGCCAAAAAAATTTTTTTTAAAATTTAGCCGGGTATGGTGATGTGTGCCTATAGTCCTAGCTACTCAGGAGGCTGAGGTGGGAGGATTAGTTGAACCTGGGAGGTGAGCCGTGATGGTGCCATTGCACTCCAGCCAGAACAACAAAGCAAGACCCTGTCACTTAAAAAAAAGAAAAAATATATGGACAGAAAGCAAGAATAACAAATCAAAACCACAATGCAATACCACACCCATTAGGATGGCTACTATTAAAAAAGAAAAGAAAAGAAAAGAAAACAACAAGTGTTGACAAGGATGTGGAGAAACTGGAACCCGTGTGTACTTCTGGTAGAAATGTAAAATGATGCAGCTGCTATGGGAAACAGTACAGCAGTTCCTCAAAAAAATAAAAACAGAGGCCGGGTGCGGTGGCTCATGCCTGTAATCCCAGCACTTTGGGAGGCTGAGGTGGGTGGATTGCCTGAGGTCAGGAGTTCGAGACCAGTCTGGCCAACATGATGAAACCCTGTCTCTACTAAAAATACAAAAAAATTAGCTAGGCATGGTGGTGTGGGCCTGTAATCCCAGCTACTTGGGAGGCTGAGGCAGGGGAATTGCTTGAATCAGGGAGGTGGAGGTTGCAGTGAGCTGAGATCACGCCACTGCCCTCCAGCCTGGGCGACAGAGTGAGACTCTGTTTCAAAATAAATAAATAAATAAATAAAATAAAAATAAAAACAGAATTACCATAGGATCTGGCAATTCCACTTCTAGGTCTATACCAAAAAGAAATGAATTGAGAGCACGGTCTCAAAGAGACATTTGTATCCACGTTCATAGCCGCATTATCCACAATAGCTAAAAAGTGGAAGCTGTCCCAAGTGTCCATTGGCAGATGAATGGATACACGAAATGTGGTATACAATAGAATCTTATTCTGTCTTAGAAAGGAAGAAAATTCTTAAGGCTGGGTGTGGTGGTTCATACTTGTAATCCTAGCACTTTGGGAGGCCAAAGTGGTAGAATCGCTTGAGGCTAGGAGTTTGAGACCAGCCTGGGCAATATAGTGAGCCTCCTTCTCTACAAAAAATAAAAAAATTATCTAGGCATGGTGGTGTGCACTTGTTAGTCCCAGCTACTAGGGAGGATAAGGCAAGAGAATCGTTGAGTCTAGGAGTTTGAGGCTGCAGTGATTGCTGCATTGCACTGTAGCCTGGGTGACAGAGTGAGATGCTGTCTTAAAAAATAAAGAGGAAGGAAACTCTCGCACAAGCTACAACATGGATGAACCTTGAGGATATTACGCTAACTGAAGTAACCAGTTACAAAAAGACAAATACTATATGATTTCACTTATATGAGGTATATAAAGTAGTCAAAGTCATAAAGACAGAAAGTGGTTGCCAGGGGCTGGGAGTAGCAAATAGAGTTATTGTTTTTCTTTTTTAAATTTTTTTAGAGATGGGGTCTCACTATGTTGTCCAGGCTGGAGTGCAAGGGCCAATCGTGAATGCAATCATAGCACACTACAGCCTCAAACTCATGGGCTCAAGCAATCCTCCCACCTCAGCCTCCCAAGTACCTGGGACTATAGGTGTGAGCCACCACATCTGGCTTGAGTTATTGTTCAGCGGGTACAGAGTTTCTGTTTTACAAGATTAAAAGAGTTCTGGAGATGCATGGTGGTGACAGTTGCATAACAATGTAAATGTACTTCATACTCCTGAAACGTACACTTCAAAACAGCTATGATGGTAAATTTTATGTTATGCATATTTTACCACAGCAAAAAAAAAAAAAAAATGGAAAAACAAAAGTAGGGGTGGTAATATTCAAATTAGTTAAAGTATATATCCACAGAAAAAGCTTTTCATATTGAAATGGGAACCACCCATAATAAAGACCAAGCCATGATGGAGCAACTGGTACCAGATTTGCTCTGGCCCCAACAAAAGCAACTATTATTTTAAAAAAGGACAAATTGGCAGGGCGCCGTGGCTGACACCTGTAATCCCAGAACTTTGGGAGGTCGAGGTGGGTGGATCGACTGAGGTCAGGAGTTCAAGACCAGCCTGGCCAACGTGGTGAAACCCTGTCTCTACTAAAAATACAAAAATTAGCTGGTGCGGTGGCGGGTGCCTATAATCCCAGCTACTCTGGAGGCTGAGGCACGAGAATCGCTTGAACCCGGGAGATGAAGGTGGCAGTGAGCCGAGATCATGCCATTGCACTCCAGCCTGGATAACAAGAGCAAACCTCCGTCTCAAAAAAAAAAAAAAAACAAAGGGACAAATCAAATAACTGTTTTTAGACACGAGACTAGGCAGGACTGTGATCCTTGAGAGAAGGGAAGCAAGCTGAGGGGAGGAGGCAGCAGCTTACTGCCCAGAGGCACTTCCTGGACTGCAGAGCCAAGCACAGTGAAGAAATAATGGAAGATTCAAAAAAGGAACAAAATGGAATTCCTGGAGCTTCAAAACACCACATCTGATATGAAAAGTTCACTGGATGGGTTTAATAAAAATGCAGAGGTAAAGATAAGTGAATTTGAAGACATAGCAATAGAAACTAACTAAACTAAAGCTTGGAAGGAAAAAAAGACAGAGAAGAAATGAACAAAAGAAAGAAAAAAACCAGAAGTTCAGTGACCTGTGGGATGATACCAAATAGTCTAACATACATAGAGTGGAAGTCCAGGATGGGAGAAAGGGTGGCAGAAAATACATTTGAAGAAATGATGGCCAACAATTCTTCACATTTTATATTTAGAAACCCAGAAATCCAAGAATCTCAAGAAACCCCAAGCATGATAAACATAAAGAAAACCATACTGAGATACATCATAATCAAATTGCTGAAAATCAGCAATAAAGAGAAAATATTCCAGCCTAGGCAACATCATGAGACTCCGTCTCTACAAAAATTAGAAAAGATTAGCCGGGCGTGGTGGCAAGTGCCTGTAGTCCCAGCTACTCAGGAGGCTGAGATGGGAGGATGGCTTGAGCCCAGGAAGTTGAGGCTACAGTGAGCTATGATTGCACCACAGCACTCCAGCTTGGGTGACAGAGTAAGATCTTGTCTTGAAAAAAAAAAAGAAGAAAAGAAAATATTAAAGGCAGCCAGAGAAAAAGGAGATAACATATCCAGAAGAGCGAAGATGAGAATGACAACAGACTTCTCTTAGAAACAATGCAACCCAGAAGTCAGCAGAAGAGCATTTTTTTTTTTTTTTTTTTTTAGACAGAACATCACTCTGTTGCCCAGGCTGGAGTGCAGTGGCACAATCTCAGCCCACTGCAACCTCTGTCTCCTGGGTTCAAGCAATTCTCCTGCCTCAGCCTCCTGAGTAGGTGGGATTACAGGTACCCACCACCACGCCTGGCTAATTTTTGTATTTTCAGTAGAGACGGGGTTTCACCATGTTGGCCAAGCTGGACTCAAACTCCTGACTTCAGGTGATTTGCCCGCCTCAGCCTCCCAAAGTGCTGGGATTACAGCTGTGAGCCACTGCACCTGGCCAGAACAGCATCTTTAAAGAGACAAAGGCCGTGCTGGTTCACCTCATTTGTGTCTCCAGATCCCTGGGAGGTTGGCTATGGCTGACTGCAGCTACCAAGCTCCCCTGGCCACTGATTTCTTGTTGAGCTAGACCATGAGGAACCCTAGCAGGAGGCCACAGGGAGGGAGGAGAGTGAGGTTGAGGTGTCAATTCCCAGGCTCACTCCTGAGAATGGTCTAGGGCTCACCCAAGGTCCCATCCTGTTAGGCTGCCTTTTCCTCTCTGCTCCCAGTCCCTAGGTTCCTGTATCCTTTCTCTCTCCTTTCCTTTGCCCAAGGGGAGCAATGGTCACTGTTGTTATGATACGATGCAGCAGCCCTGCAGTATCTGGGAGGTAGACAGGAAGGGAGGGACAGTAACTACCGCATCGATCTCGTTGAGGACCTTCCACTGTTCATAGGGCACACCCAGCGCCTCAGCCGTCTGGATTGTCCTCTTCATCTGGCTTGTCCAGACCTTCAGATCCTTGATATTTTGGTCACTGATGAACTGGGCTAGACCCCTGGCAAACTGAAATACATCATAAGCAAACTCAGACCTACAGGTCTTGGGCTGCCCTTAAAGCATCCCACAGCTGCAGGGTCCATAAGATCATCCTCGCCTTGAACACTCACTACAGGTTTGGTAAAAAGCATGAACTAACTTGTCGATGACACACATGCTGACACACAAGAACACAAGTGCTGTTCTTGTGCACCCTCCCAGACTCTGAGCACAGTAGCACAGTTCCAGCTGTGACTCATCAGGGCCACTGCCTCCCCACAACCACGTGCCCTGTGCTACGTGACCACTGAGGTCTCCCCTGGACTGTGGTACAGCTATCTGCTACACTGTATGGACTCAGGTCACTCTAAGGGTGGCATGCCTCTGACAAAAGGGGCTCAGTGAGTGACAGCTCACATGCAGACCAGAGATCCAGGCATTTGCCTGTTGCTTGATGATCTTCCCTACATGATGGGAAGATTCTAGGCTGAATGAAGGTCATTCACCTTGACTGCACATTAAAAGAATGGGAGCCCAGCCCCAGCGCACTCACACATGCATATACCCAGCCATGCAGGGTACAAATGCAGGCCCGTGTGCACATGCAGGCACACATGCACTGACCTCCCTGCCCCGAGGGGACAGTCCTGGGTCCCCGCCAATCCGGCCCTTGAGGTTGAGCTCACTCTCCCCGTGCCGGCAGAGGTAGATGGAGCGGGGGGTCACGTGGATGTTCATGAGGTAATATACGATGCGGCTCTGGATGTGGTCAGCCACACGGTTCACCACGTAGCTCTGGCCCACATCCATGATCTTGATATAGGACAGGTCCCTGTCCAGAGAGAAGGTAGAAAGAGGCCTGTGAGTGTGGCCAGGGTTCTCACAGAGCACATCTGGCCAGCCACGGAGTCTAGCTGCAAGGCCTTGTACCTCTGACCACCAGAGATTACAACCTTCAGGACCATCAGCTGGTGTGCAAGTGATGGGGGTGAGGCGGGAGCAACACAGTGCGTGTGATGCACAGGCAAACCCTGTGGGAGACGGGAGATGGGAGGTGCTCGTCAGTCATCATGCTTCCCAAAGGTGACATCCAAAGTGGGGGGTCCGCCATACCACATCATGACTTTCTCCGTTGCTCATGTGTCCCTGGGGCCCCTGTTGGCCTACCTCTGCGCTCTCAATACACTGTCTGTAAGTTGAACCAAGAGACAGTTTTCCCGAGCGTTGTTGACTTGGGAGTAGCTGGCAAACGCTCCACGCCCCCACTCTTCCTGGTCAGCTGTCCAAGGACCTGGCCTTTCCTTCCCCAGTGACCTCCTCCCACTAGAGCCCAGTCCTGGTCATCCAAGTGTGCTGAGCAGCTGCCACACCCCATCCTGGGCAGCTGGTGGATGAGACAGGAAGCACAGGAGGATGGTGCTTGTGGTGGCAGCCGATAAGTCCAGCTCAGCCACTTCCCCGCTCTGGACCTGTGTAGCACTGCAGCTTGGACAGCACATTGATCAGTCTCTGGGTGTGGGGGTGCAGGATGGGCTCTGGTTCAGGCTGAGACAAATGGATCACATCACAGAACCATGAAGAGAAATGCTGTGCTGGGGGACCATGAAAGCCATAGAGAGACCCAGGCGGCAGGTGCCATTCAGCTCAGGCTCGGCCTGGGCTGGCTCTAGAACCCAGCTGAGGACACTGCTCTATGCACACCCCAAAAGCATTCGTCTCAGAGTTGCTTGTGTTTCTTGGTTCATGTGCCTCCTTTTTTTTTTTTTTTTTTTTTTTGAGACAGGGTCTCACTCTGTCACCCAGGCTGGAGTGCAGTGGTGCAACTGCAATTCACTGCAGCCTTGACCTCCCTGGGCTTAGGTGATTCTCCCACCTCAGCCTCCCGAGTAGCTGGGACTACAGGCGTGCGCCACCATGCCAGGCTAATTTTTGTATTTTTTGTAGAGACGGGGTTTCACCATGTTGCCCAGGCTGGTCTCAAAATCCTGGGCTCAAACATCCTCCCGCCTCAGCCTCCCAAAGTGCTAGGATTACAGGCATGAGCCACTCTGCCCAGCCTGTATTACACAATCTTATAGAATTACAGAACCTAAGCACAAGTTTGTATTCCAGCTTTTTCGCTGAATGCAATATTATATTTTCCCATGTCTCTCCACAATGACGAGTTATAATGATGACTGTAATACTTCACCAAGGGCTACATTATTATTTACCCAGCCACTGCCCCATGTGTTTTGTAAGACAGGATTTGGTAAACTGTGGCCAGCCAGTCGAATTCAGCCGTGGGCTGTTTTTATCAAGTTTTACTGGAACACAGCTATGCCCGCTGATTTACATATCGTCTATGTTTTATTTGCACTGTGACAGCAGAGTGAGTGCCTGCAACAGAGACTGTACATCCTTCAAGGTCTAAATAAAATATTTACTCTGATCTTTGACAGAAAATATTTGCCAATCCCTGCTTTTAGACCCCCTGCATAGAAATTCGGCTTGATTTCATGACGGAATAGTATAAAATCCTGACTCGCAGAGTTTCGGATGAGGTAACCGGTGTTCTGCAAGTCACCTCTGACCAAACATTTCTGCCCCAAGGAAATAAACAAGAAAGGTCAGACCATCTCTGCTTTTTGGGCCTCCAGCCACCACCATGGGGAGCCATAGGAGGCAGCCAAGTATGACCCCTGCCGCCCGCCATCACAGCTGCAGGGCCCGGCGCTGCCCTGACTCACCTATCCAGGTCCTCATCCAGTGACTCATAGGAGTTCTCATAGCACTCAATGCGCCTCATGAAGTCCTCCGTAGCCTCGTCACTGTCGCGGTTGACATAGTCAGGGCTGCCCAGTTTCACTTGCTGCCGGAGCCAGGCACAGAGCAAGGACATATCAGGGTCAGGAGCCAGGCGGGGCCAGAGGCCAAGGAGACTGCTGGGCAGGGGACTGGAGGAGGTTGCGTCGGAGACCAGTGCGGGAACCTGAGGCTGGAAGCTGAGGTGGGGGCTGGTCCAGCAGCTCCCTGGTCTGAATTCTCACACCAGTGTCAAGAGGGTATCACTGAGGGTCCAGGGATTGAAGTCCCTCAACCTCGTGGTACAGGGGGAGAGGCCTGGAGGCCGTTCCCCACCCTGAACTCTCATTTCCCCACATCCAGATGGCCATTCCTCAGATAAACTGAGGGAGGGGAAGGGAAGAATGAGTCTTTCTTTCTCTGAAATATAAAACATGCCCCTCACCCATCCTTCCACCCCTGCTGAAGGTGCTCTCCTAGTGTCCAGGTAGTTACAAGGGGGAGGTGGGGTGAGTGAATGTCCACCAGCCACCCAGGCTTCCACACAGTGGTTCACAGAGGGCGAGGCATACCTGACCCAGCATTTGAAGTCACACTGCCTCCCTACCCCCACAAGGTTCAAGATCAAATTAAGGTTAGCCAAAACCTGAAAAGGGATGTCCCTGTCACACATGACCTTCTGACAAGGTGAGATGCACTACTTACCACGATGTTGGCAGCTATGACCTCAGGATCCACACAGATGGACTCGACAAAAAAGGTCTGCGGCAGGACCAGAAGCGCCGGGGTGGCGTGAGGGAGGAACATGGACACGTTTAGGGGCTCCCACCTTGCTCCTCGGAGCTCTCCATCCCCCAAGGCCCATGCTGACCAGCAGCCAGGCCCTGAAACCCAGGTTCAGGGGGCTGGAGCTGGGGTCAAGGAGTCCGGAGCTAAAGCAGGTGCTGCCCTCTCCTAGACTCTCCCACAAAAACCCCCTTCCCTCTGGAAAGCAAACCCCAGGTGGAGACAGCCCCTCTCACCCCAAATTACACTCAGGAGCCATGCCAGCCCCATGCCCCTCATGCATCAGCAGGCGGTGAAAGGAGCCCTGGAGGGCAGGGGGCATGCCACAGTTCCACCAAGGAGAGGAGCCAAGGAGGCCTCACCTTGTAGCCATTCTGTTCTCCAAAATTAAAGATGGTCGCTCTCCGTTCTCGGGTGGTGTTTGTGGCATCAAAAACCTAGGACCAAACTAGGGTTAACTCAGCCTCTGGCCCTGGGGAAGGAAGGAGTCACCTGAGGGCCGCAGCACAGGCTCTCTGGGGACTGGATTTCTCACAAGGACCAGCTGCTGCCAGGGCCACCTGCCTGGCCAGTCTCCTTCAGACTTGCAACAGCTGGGCTGGCCCTCCCCTTCCTTGGAGAGAATGCCCCAAGGAAGTTCGAAGGAGAGGATGCCTGTGCTCCCAGCAGGGGAGCAGACCCTTGGCACAGAAGAACCTACTCAGCGCTGCTCTGCACACAGTGGGCACTCAGTTTGTGTCTGACCAACAGGAATTGCAGTGAAACCAGTTAAACCTGGTAAACTGAACCTGTGTTTATTTCTACTCCATCCTGACACCCCAGTAAAATGGGAACAGAAGGATAAAGAGAAAAAGAGAGGAGACAACAGGAGATGGAGACATCCACACAATTCTGTCAGAGAGATCCATGGTGATGAACTCAGAGTCATGTAGGAAACCAAACACAGGTGCTCACCAACCAGAGCACACTACCTGCGCAGGACCAGAGCACTCAGGAGGGTGCACTGGCATTGCTAAGAAAAGGGACAAAGGTGGGGAGGAAATGGGAGGACTGGCTGGCTGACAAAGAAGAGCTGGAGGCCCAGGCCCCCTTCCCAACCCCATCCAGCTGGGCACTGACCCATCTGGAGCTCTTTGAGAAGTACCTGGGGCCTGCACAAGCATCCTCTGAGTAGCCGGGACTACAAGTGTGCACCACACCTGGGTTACGGCATCATTTTTTTGTTTTCATTTAAAAAAATTTTTTCTGAGACAGAGTCTCCCTCTGTCACCCAGGCTGGAGTGTAGTTGAGCAATCATAGCTCACTGCAGCCTCAACCTCCTGGGCTTAAGTGATTCTTTCGCCTCAGCCTCCCAAGTAGCTGGGATTACAGGCATGTACCACCATACCTGGCTAATTTTTTTTTTTTTTTGAGACAGAGTCTTGCCCTGTCACGCAGGCTGCAGTGCAGTGGCGTGATCTTGGCTCACTGCAAACTCCGCCTCCTGGTTCAAGCGAGTCTCCTGCCTCAGCCTCCTGACTAGCTGGGATTACAGCTACTTGTGCCATCACGCCTGGCTAATTTTTGTATTTTTAGTAGAGACGAGGTTTCACCATGTTGGTCAGGCTGGTCTCGAACTCCTGACCTCATGATCTGCCTGCCTTGGACTCCCAAAGTGCTGGGATTACAGGGTGAGCCACTGTGCCCAGCCACATCTGGCTAATTTTTTTTTTTGAGACGGAGTCTTGCTCTGTTGCCTAGGCTGGAGTGCAGTGGCGCGATCTCGGCTCGCTGCAAGCTCTGTCTCCCAGGTTCATGCCATTCTCCTGCCTCAGCCTCCCATCTGCCTCCTGGGTTCACGCCATTCCCCTGCCTCAGCCTCCTGAGTAGCTGGGACTACAAGCGCCTGCCACAACGCCCGGCTAATTTTTTGTATGTTTTTAGTAGAGATGGAGTTTCACTGTGTTAGCCAGGATGGTCTTGATCTCCTGACCTCGTGATCCACCCGCCTCAGCCTCCCAAAGTGCTGGGATTACAGGTGTGAGCCACCGCACCCAGCCCACACCTGGCTAATTTTAAAATTTTTCTGTAGACACAAAGTCTCGCTATGTTGCCCAGGCTGGTGTCAAACTCTTGGGCTCAAGCAATCCTCCTGCCTCAGCCTCCCAAAGTGCTGGGATTACAGGTATGAGCCACCATGTCAGCCCAGCATCACTTTTTTAAAAAGCGTATCCAGCCAGGGCTCACTGGACACTCCAGCAAAACCTTTAACAAGAAAAACAGAAACTAAATCAAACAAACAAACAAAAAGGAATTTGGGCCGGGTGCGGTGGCTTATGCCTGTAATCCCAGCACTTTCGGAGGCTGGGGCAGGCAAATTGCTTGAGACCAGGAGCTTGAGACCAGCCTGCTCAACAAGGTGAAACCCTGTCTCTATGAAAAATACAAGAATTAGCCAAGCATGGTGGCACGTGCCTGTAGTCCCAGCTACTCAGGAGGCTGAGGTGGGAGGATCACTTGAGCCTAGGAGACAGGCTGCAGTGAGCTGTGACTAAGCCACTACACTCCAGCCTGGGCAACAGAGCAAGACCATGTCTCAAGGAAAAAAAAACAACAACACTCACATACTTGTAAGATAATGTTGAAGAAGTCTCTCTCAAAACAAACAACCAAAAAAACAAAGAGAGAAAATACAGAGAAAAAAGATAAAATCAGAATCAAGCTAGCATGCAGCCACCAGGAGTTCTAGAAAAAGCAGCGCAGAAAATGGGAGTAGGGATGGAGTGAGTTGCCAGAAAGGGGCAGAGGTGATTTGTCAAAGAAATAATACATGACGATTTCCCTGACCTGGAGAACAAGAGTGTTATGATGAAAAGGGGCCCCCTAGGACCATGTATGGTGGAGGAGAGAAGACCCACCACAAACCACATCACCTTGAAGACCCTAAAGGCCTCCCAAGAGGAAGGGGCATGAGAAACTCTCAGCTCCCTCTAAGAGATGAAGCTTTTAGGAAGATCAGCAAATCAGAATGACATGAGACTTCTCCACAGCCACACTAGAAGCCATAAGACATCAGAGTGATGTTGTAGAAGTTCTAAGGGAAAAGCACTTTCCACCTAGAATTCTATACCCAACCATCAAATGTGAGGATTAAAAAAAGACATTTCAGATATGCAAGGTCTCACACAATTTACCTCCCCAAGCACCTTTCTCAGGAAGTTACTGGAGGATGTGCTTCAATGAAACAAATCAGTAAGTCAAGGAGAGGATGATGTGGGATCCACAGGCAGAACATTCAACCCAGGAGAGAGAAGGGCAATGGCTATGCTACAGGCGCAGATTGTAGCTGGGGACAGAGAACTCCAGAAGGTATGACTCCAAGAAGAAAAAGGAAGGGAAAGAACAGCCCCTGTGTTTTACTATACAAGGTTGGGGTAGAGCCCTTTCCCACAGACACCCCAGTTCAGCCCTGTTCTGCCCTTCCATCTGACTAGAAGGGCCAACACACAGGTGGAATCCCCTTAACCCAGGATTCAGTGGGTTCCTACAACAACCAGTAATGCTGGGCAGAACTCTCCCCATACCAGGAGAAATCACGTTTACTAAAGACTTAGGCAACCTGATACCTGTAACTTCTGGGGTGGCCAAGAATACAAGCATCCAGAGGGAAGTCCTGCAGGGTCAAATGTGGCCACCACATGCCCAGAGGGAAACTCCTGGCCCATATCCAGTCTCTGGCTCCCTCCTGCATAGCTGTTGCAGACTTCCTCCCAAGGGCTGGCACCCAGAGCATCTGGGGCACACACACCCTGCCTTCCCCTCCAGATGCCTGATGAGTAGAGGCACAGATGTGGGTGGGCTCCCATGTGTCACTCCCAGCTGTCACCAGGGTGTCACACTCACCGCCACATGTCCCCCTTCCTCACTAAGGAACCGCTGGACGTCACGGAGGGCTGCCAGGGCACACTGCCTTCAGAAGAGAAAACACAGGGTCAGCCCAGCACCCAACCCTGTCTGCAGGAGGGTGGCCAGGGACACACGACAGGAGGAGACATGACAGGAGAAGGAACAGCCCCGAGGTCTCTTGCTCTCTTTTCAAAGTTTTCTTCTCTTTCCTTGGGATAATGTTCAGTGTTTGGCTAACTCTTCTCCTATGAGGTGGAAGGCTATACACTCTTGGCCATTAGGAACATTTTTTAAGCACTAAGTTTCTGTATTTTCCCTCATCTTCTCATTGTGTGTAAATCCATGCTGTCATTGTGCCATATTCATGATTTCTAATTGTCATATATTTTCCCTGATTATCAAAATAAGCCCCCCCGCCTTTTTTTTTTTTTTTTTTTTTTTTGTGAGACTGAGTCTCACTCTGTCACCCAGGCTGGACTGCAGTGGCACGATCTCAGCTCACTGCAACTTCTGCCCAGTTTCAAGCAATTTTCGTGCCTCAGCCTACTGAGTAGCTGGGATTACAGGCGTGCACCACCACGCCCAGCTAATTTTTGTATTTTAAAATAAGCATTTTTAAAAGCAGCCGTTTTCTTGTGTGCATGTCAGGAGTTGGTGGTGGGGATGGGAGGAACACTAGTGCTGGCCCTTGGGCAGTGTTAGGCTTAGTGCTCAACTTTCTTTCCTGAAAGAAACCACCCAAACCACCCCTGCTGAGGGAGGGTTCTGCATCTCTTCTTCTATCATATCCATACCCTACAGAATGGGAATCCCCCACCTATGACCGAACACTGACTATACAGTTTTCAGATCTTTTTTTTTTTTTTTTTGAGATAAGATCTCGCTCTGCCACCTAGGCTGGAGTGCAGCAGTGGGATCGTGCCTCACTGCAGCCCAAACTCCTGGGCTCAAGCAATCTTCCTGCCTTCAGAGTAGCTGAAACTACAGGGGTATGCCACCACACCTGGCTAATCTTTAAATTTCTTTTAGAGATGGGGTCTTGCTATGTTGCCCAGGCTTACACAATCTTTATAAGTTCTCAGCTTTTTCATTTATTGCTGCAAAGTGGATTGACACATAAGATTTGTTTTTTTTCTTTTTTTTTATTTTTATTTTTTGAGACAGAGTCTTGCTCTGTCACCCAGGCTGGAGCGCAGTGGCGCGACCTCGGCTCACTGCAAGCTCTGCCTCCTGGGTTCACGCCATTCTCCTGCCTCAGCCTCTTCGAGTAGCTGGGACTACAGGCGCCGCCACCACGCCCGGCTAATTTTTTTGTATTTTTAGTAGAGACGGGGTTTCACCGTGGTCTCGATCTTCTGACCTCGTGATCCGCCCGCCTCGGCCTCCCAAAGTGCTGGGATTACAAGCGTGAGCCACCGCGCCCGGCCGAATTTTTGTATTTTCAGTAGAGATGGGGTTTTGCCATGTTAGCCAGCTGGTCTCGAACTCCTGACTTCAAGTGATCTGCCCATTTTGGCCTCCCAAAGTGCTGGGATTACAGGCGCAAGCCACTGTGCCCAGCCAGGATTATTCTCATCAATTTATCCTATGAGGTCTGGAGATAGATAAATTACTTTTTTATCTATTATCTTCCCTTTTTCTATGTAAGGGTAAAGCTAGATCTCCTAGCTTTGTGTTTTTTGTTTTTGTTTTTTGTTTTTTGAGGTGGAGTCTCACTTTGTTGTCCAGGCTGGAGTGCAGTGGCATGATCTCAGCTCACTACAACCTCCACCTCCTGGGTTCAAGCAATTATCCTGCCTCAGTCTCCCGAGTAGCTGGGATTACAGGCATGTGCCACCACACCCAGCTAATTTTTTGTATTTTTAGTAGAGCTGGGATTTCACCATGTTGGCCATGTGGGTCTTGAACTCCTGACCTCAGGTGATCCACCCTCCTCAGCCTCCCAAGTGCTGGGATTGCAAGCATGAGCCACAGCGCCCAGCCCTCCTGGCTTTGTTGATCTTTGGATTTTGTGTTTAAACTCCCAGCGTGTCAAAGTCAAAGGGCTCTCATCAGGACGATATGCCTGAAATACAGAGGCAGAAGCTGATCTGGGAACCACAGAGAAATCAGTGGTAGAGCTGAGTCCAGGGCACTGAAAAGAGCTCTACTTTTATGGCTCCTTGTGACATTTCTTTTCTTTCTTTTTTTTTTTTTTTAAGAGACAGGGTCTCACTATATTCCCCAGGCTGGTCTTGAACTCCTAGCTTCCAGTGATCCTCCCGCCACAGCCTCCCAAAATGTTGGGATTACACACATGAGCTACTATGTCCAGCCCTTGTAACCATTTCTGTGCCCCAATGGGTCTTTCAGTTAAAGCCTCAAAGTGCTTCCTTCCTCATGCCAAAAACATCTGAATTCTGAGAGTCCAGGTAACTGGCATTGGTGGGGACATTTCTCCTTAGAGCCCCACGTTCTGGGCTAAGATCTCTTTTGTGGGCTGCTCTGGCCATGACACCACCATGCAGAAGAGACCTCAGGGCCCCGGTGGAGATGCTGAGGGAAGAGCCTGGGAGCCTGTGTGTGTGTACGTGTGTGTGTGTGTGTATGAGAGAGTACGAATGGGGTGAAGAGATGCATATGTGCATGAATCCACGTGTGGGTGGGTATGTGTGAGTGTGTTGTGCCCAAGTGTGTACATGTAAATCTGTGAGTGTACCTGTGTGAGTATTCCCTGGGCCCATGTATGAGCACAGGTGCACACACGAGTGTGCACAATCCCTGTGTGCAGTATGTGACTAAATGGGCACAGGTATGAATGAGTGTGCCCACATGTGTGCACACAGGATGTGTGTGCATGCACCCATGTGTATAAGGTTTTTTGTGTGTGTGTCCAAGCATATACAGAGTATGGACGTGGGGGTGACCATGTGTGTACACATGGTGTGTGTGTATACATGTCTTCATGTGCCATGTGACTGTGTGAGAACATATGTGATCATGCTTGGTGTGTACGTGTGCACAGATCCACATGTGCATAGAGGTGAACACGAGTGTATCCATGCCCACACACGTGCTTCTGAGGTATGCATGTGTGTGTGCACCCACCTTCATATGTAGTGGGTGACTGCATGTGTGTGGAAGAGTTAACACAGCAGGTGTGAGAATGGTCCCCTTCGAAAGGCCTGCTTGTGAGGTTGGCCCTTGGCCAGGGTCAGGGAACTTGATGGTAAACAGTTCCCTCCAGTGACATGAAACTTTCCCTGAATTAGAAGAGGAGCTCACTGTGCATAGACTGTTTATACAAACAACATGGTTTATGTTGAATATCTGCTTTCCTTCTGGGAGTCTGGAATTTTGGTACATGCTAGGCACAGGGTGCCTATGTGACCAGCCCCCAATAAAAACCTTGGTCGTTGAGTCTCTGATGAACTTCCCTGGCAAACAACATTTTACACGTGTTGTCACAATTCAATGCAGGAGGAATTAAGTGCGTCCTGTGTGACTCCATGGGGAGAAAATCTTGATGCTCACCCCTGGTTTCTTCTGGACTTCACCCCAGGCCCCTTTTCTCTTTCTGATTTTGCTTTGTGTCATTTTGCCATACTAAGTCTTAGCCATGAGTCCAGCTATATGCCAAGTCCTGGGAGTCACCCTAGCAAATCACTGAACCTGAGGGCAGTCTTGGGGACCCCCGACACACCATGTATGAGCGTGCTCAGGTGTGTGTGTATATACAGGGTGAGAACATGTGTGCCTGCATGCGTGTAATGGCCCTTGAATTATGTGTGGCTTAAGTGAGCCCAAGTATTTATATGTGTAGGTGCCCACACATGTACATATACCCTCATGTATAATGTGACTGTGTACACAGAGGATGTGCATGCGTATGTACCCTGTACATATGGCATATGCATGTCCGGATGTGTGCCTATGAGGTATGCACATACATGCATGTGCCCACATGTGTGTGTGCATAGGGGGCTTGTGTGTGCAGGAGTATGAGTGTGCCTGTTTAGAATATGTGTACTTACGCCCTTGCATACACTTTTTTTTTGAGACAGAGTCTTACTCTGTCGCCCAGGCTGGAGCACAGAGACGCAATCTTGGCTCATTGCAACCTCCACCTCCCAGATTCAAGCAATTATCATGCCTCAGCCTCCTGATGTAGCTGGGATGACAGGCGCCCCACCACATATGGCTAATTTTTGTAATTTTGGTAGAGACGGGGTTTTGCCATGTTGGCCAGGCTGGTCTCAAACTCCTGGTCTCAAGTGATCCACCCGCCTCGGCCTCCCAAAGTGCTGGGGTTACAGGTGTGAATCACTGCACCCGGCCTTGCATGCACTTTTCTAGATCTTCTGCTGTGTCCAGTATCAGAGATGGACCTCAACACTGTATGAGTAACTGGGCCTCTGGGAAACGCAGCTGTCTCTTCCCAGGTTCTCCATTTTAAAAACTCTGGTCCTTTTATTTTGCTAATTGGGAAATTTGGGGCTGATTAATAGGAAATGGCCCTGTGGCCCAGCCAGAGCCAGGATTCGGACACAGGAGAAAGGGTTTCTAGGGCAGCCAGAGGGTATGCCTGCAGAAAGGCAGCAATGAGCCTGCCCCAGCTTCTGTTGCAGGGTGACCTTGGACTAGCTTCCCAACCGCTCTGAGTCTAGGTCTCTTCATGTGAATTAATCCCAAATATCCCTACCTTAGGGGGACAGCCAGAGTGGAATGGCTGGCAGACTCTCCCCACAAACACTATGGATTCAGACAGGACGGACTTCAAATTCAAACCCTGAGTGACCCAAGGCACCCCTATCACTTTCTGGCCTTGGTCCCAGCATCTGGAAAAGTGAGGCACCGCCCACCACAGAAGCTGCTGGGAAGATCAGACAGGCTAGGCTATCAGCGTCCACAGCTTGGGGTTGTTGGCTGAGGCAGGACAATTGCTTGAACCTGGGAGGCGGAGGTTGCAGTGAGCTGAGATTGCACCACTACATTCTAGCCTGGGTGACAGAGTGAGACTCCATCACACACACACAAAAATAACAATAATTTTAAAAATAAATAAATAAAATGTGCATTTGATGTTCCTTGACCTACCTATTGAGGAATATTGGAATGATGGACACTTTTTAGCGGTGGATGGGCTTAGATTCAAGTCTGGGCGCTGATGTAAACTTGCTATTTTGTGTGAGAATCCTGGCCTGTCTGAGCCTCAGTTTCCTCATCTGTAAAAGTAGGGGGTGACAATGGGCAACAAGAACCCAGCACATGGTAGGTTCAGACATTAGTCCCCTACTTTTTATCTGGCTCAATATAACCAGAGGGTCCAGCCTTGGTTTTTACCCACAATTTGGCCACAGAAACCTGAATATCAGGCTCCCTTTCCCTTCTTGGTGCCATAGCCTGGCCTGGCCACACCCATGCAAGAACAAAGGCAGTCTCCGATCTGAAGGTCCAAGCCCCACAGCAGGGAGTTCCTGACCCCTGGTGGCCAGAGAAGGAACAGGTAGCCTAGGGTGAACCCCAGTGGCAGCCTGGTAGCCTCTGGCCTGGGGCTGGGCTTGATTTGGGGAAGTCACTAGAGCTGGGTCAACCTCTGCTCACTGCCCTATCCTGATGGCTGGGCCAAGAGCAAGTCTCTGCCACCCTAGGTTGATAAGAGGCTTCTCAAGCCCCCAGCTAACACCTCCCGAGAAAAGCACAGCATGGCTGCTCAGACCACCAGCTGGTGCTCAGTTCCTTGAAGAAAGGACTCAGTTCAAGTCTGAAAGTTGTTGGGGGTGGGGGGTAGCATATACACATTTCTATCTCAAGAATAACAGCAGAAGTGTGAACGACTCACCCAGCAGCATCTAGGAGATGTCAATGCAAAGCCAATCACACCAGCAATCACACACCAAGAACATGCTCCAAATACACAGGAGAGAGCTTATCCTGGGGCAAGAGAGGAAGCCCCCCACCCCCAGCTCCATCCCTAAGGCCTGTATGCCTGCACTTACTCAGGTTCCCTTCCCCAGCAGCAGCCATCCCCACAGGGGGCTGGGGTGAGCGAGCATGACCTCCAGGCAGCAGCTCCAATGACCTGTGTGGGCTGAGCCCCTTACCTCCCTGAAGCTCTGTCCTCCCTTCCCTTGGGAAGGCTGTCCTTCCCAAGGGCTCCTTAACCCCAGGGCAGGAATGGCCCAGCCACCAGGAGGCCACACAACACACCCTCTCTTCTCGTCCCCAAACTCATCACCTCCCACCCCCACCACATCCTGAGAGATCCAGAGAGCAGCCTTGTCACACAGCCCTGTCACACAGCCGTCAGGGCCGGGCAAGGCCAGGGCTCAGGAGTAGCTCAGTCATTCACCAGCAGCTCCACTCCAGGGGCTTCTCAGTAAATGGTCAGTAATGTGTTAGCATTCTCCACACTGGGTCCCCCAGCAACCTCTCCCCCCCAACCCAACACATATACTTACTTCCTGATTTTCAGGCCCTCTTCATTGTTGGGGAGAAAAAATTCAAAAGATTTGTAGGTCTTGACCACGTCCCGGCGATACTGGCCAACATTGAACTCTGGCGGGAAGGAGAGCCTCAGCTTTCACAGCAACAGCAACCCCTACCAACCCTGACCTTAACCCACCCCCAGGCCAAATAATAGAGAATAGGCCTTCTCTATTCTCTTTGCCATGCCCCATAGAGCTCCCCTTGGACAGCTGGGGCCAAGCCTTACCCCGAGTGGGCACACCAATCCAGTTCAGGTATCGCGTCAGCTTCTTGGAGATGTAGGTCTTGCCCCTGGCAGGCAGGCCCACCATGACAATGAGCGTTGGGCAGTTGGTCATGCACACTAAAAGGCAAGCAGCACAGTGTCATATGAGGGCTGGGGCCCTCCCAGCGCACCCCTCCCTCTCAGCCTGTGGTCTCTCAGCCTCAGGGCATGGGACTGGCACCAGACGTATCTTCTTGGCTTCCTAGCATCCCCACACAGCTCCCGGAGTGGCCCCAGATGCTGGTTTCAAGCCACCGTTGGCATGTCCCCCTTCCCCAGGCCCACCTGGGCTCTGGCAGACACAGTGGGATCTCTCCAGCCCTTTTCATCTTGATGTGCACCACCAGGTATAAAGTCAACCGAACTTGCCACTGGCAAAACATGGCTAGGGGGGTCCCCACCGCATGAAGGACAGGACCAAAACCCAGCGGGGTAATCAACACCCTGCCTCTGTCATCCAGGAATCCATACCCTAACCTTTTTACATCTCTCCCACCCCAGCCATCACTCAGTGCTCCCAGAACACGTAGCCCCACTGCATGCCCTCCCTGTGGTGAACTTCTTTTCATCATACGAAGCCCAGCTCCAAAGTCACTTCCTCAATAAGTCCTTTCCCCAAGGCATCTCCATGGCCACCGGGAACACCCCTCACCCTCAATCCTGGTCACCTCACTAATGACACTCTTCTCTCTAGACTGATCACTTACAGCATAAGAAGCCCTGTGGTATCTGAACCCTTTAGGGTCCTGGGGCCTGGCACAGCGCTGGTGCTCGGGAACTGTGGGCAGGATCAGGGAGGGAGGCATCTAGAAGTCTCTCAGGGTAAGGACCACAAGGGGTTGAGACCAGAGACCCAGACTGATGCCCACAAGGACAGTCCCTCTGATAGCCCACCTACCACCATTCATGTGCCACAGGTCAGTGTGCCAGCCAGAGAAGATGCCAGGCTAGAGGCACAGAAGGGTCTGAATACAGCCCCCTATATCCCCAGCTGGCTAGAACAGATACCAAGGCAGCAGAACTGCCAGCTTCATCTCATGGGACCCAGCTCAGTTTTCTTTTTTTTTTTTTTAGACGGGGTCTCACTGTGTCGCCCAGGCTGGAATGCAGTGGTGCGATCTTGGCTCACTGCAACCTCCGCCTCCCAGGTTCAAGCGATTCTCCTGCCTCAGCCTCCCAAGTTTCTGGGATTACAAGCACCTGCCACCACACCTGGCTAATTTTTGTATTTTTAGTAGAGACGGGGTTTCGGCCTGTTGGTCAGGCTGGTCTCAAAACTCCTGACCTCAAGTGATCCGCCCGCCTGGGCCTCCCAAAATGCTGGGATTACAGGCGTGAGCCATCACCTTCTTCTTCTTTTTTTTTTTTTTGAGACAGAGTCTCGCTCTGTCGCCCTTGCCCAGGCTGGAGTACTGGAGTATAGTGGTACCCAGTTCACTGCAACCTCTGCCTCCCGGGTTCAAGCAATTCTCATGCCTCAGCCTCTCAAGTAGCTGGGATTACAAGCACATGCCACCACACCTGGCTAATTTTTGTATTTTCAGTAGAGACAGGATTTCATTATGTTGGTCAGGCTGGTCTCGAATTCCTGACCTCAGGTGGGTCTGCCTGCCTAGTCCTTCCAAAGTGCTAGGATTACAGGCGTGAGCCCAGCCCTCAGCTCAGTTTCCAATGCCATCAAATGCTGTCTCATGTCAGAAGCCTCAGGAAGCTTCCTTTTCCTCATCCTTAGGACCTGAGTCAGGTAAAACCATAGCAGACAGGCAGATGAACAGATGTGAGGACCTGTCACTGCCCCTCTTCTTGGTTCTGCAAGTGCCTTCACCTGGTTGCCTAGAGAGACCGTCCCCACCAATAAGTTGTTTCCCTCGGAGCACAGAGGCCCCAGAAGCACTTCCGCGGGGGTTCAGGAGTCAGGCCTGGGTTGCCATCTTGAGTCTGACACTCATTGGGAACTCTGAGCCTCGGTGTCCCCAGCTGTAAAATGGGGCAATCATCCCTCAGAGAAGCCTAGTGCTATCCCCATGGAAGAGCCTGGGCACTTCTGGGAAGCTGTGCCCTCTGTCCTACCCTGGCAGATACTGAGCTAAAGCCATAGGTGTACCTCAGCACCGACTGCCCTTGGGACTCAGGGCGTGGAGGTGGTGGCCTGGCCCCAGGCAGGCCCTGTAGAGAAACAAAGGGCCTTGCTTGCCAGTGGGGGCTCCATCACTCCTGTACATGCCCCTTGTTTAAAGGTAACCCAAACGGTGAGCCTCAGGGGCAGGAAGGAGGAGACCCCATGAAACAGGCTGACTGAGTGAGAGTGAAGAAACTTGCAGAGAACTCTCAGCATTAGCTAAGGTGAGAGGAAAACAAGTTAGGCAAAGCCTTGCCTCCTCAGGGCCGGTGGACAGCTGAGGCTCACATTGTTTGCATAGTTCCCGGCCAGGTGGCCTGGCTCTCAAGCAACCAAGGGCAGTGCGACAGCTGCTAAGCAGGAGGAAATCCTGCATCCACCCTGCTCCCACTGATGGGGCCACCCCCCAACTGCTCCTTCAGGGGCTCCCACAACCTCAGGACTGGGGATCTGCACCCCCTCTCCACATCTCCTATTTTCCCAGAGACAGCTCCAGCCTCCTCCCATGGCATTTGGTGACACTTCCCTTCCCCCCTTCCACCCACATGTGCAGCACAAGATGGGCAGGCAGGGCAGCAAATCAGGCCTGGGTGCAAAACAAGGCAATAAATTACCTATCTCCTCTGCTCCCCAAGATAAGCTCCCAAGGAAATGACCCAAAAGAAAACCAAAGTTCAAGTGTATCACAACAGCTCTGCTTACCATAGCAAAACACTGGGAAATTCCAGCCATGAGAAATTGCCAACTGAGGCACAACAAGGAGGGAACACATTGCAGCCCTTGAAACAGAGCACGTGGACTAAGCGGGCTGGGTGCGCGGCTGCACCTGCGGCTCTCAGCCGACAGGACCCTGACACTGAGCAAACAGGACAGCAGAACACACTGTTTATAGCTGGGCGTGATGGCACATGCCTGTAATCCCAGCACTTTGGGAGGCCAAGGCGGGCAGGTCACCTGAGGTCAGGAGTTCGAGACCAGCTTGGCCAACATGGTGAAACCCTGTCTCTACTAAAAATACAAAAATTAGCCAGGTGTGGTGGTACACACCAGTAATCCCAGCTACTCGGGAGGCTGAGACAGGAGAATTGCTTTAACACAGGAGGCAGAGGCTGCAGTGAGCCAAGATCGTGCCACTGCACTCCAGCCTGGGGGACAAAGTGAGACTGTCTCCAAAAAAAAGGAACACACTGTTTATAACATTGAGCATGTGCGGAAGGAAATGTGAAGACACGTCAGCCCAACTTCCCTCATGGGTTCCTTTCCAGTAAATTCGCTGCAGGCCCCATGAGCTCTAGGACCGAAGGGGCCCAAGGGGCCTGAGATATGCCTGGCAACGGGCAGTGTCTATGTTCCGTTACTTCTACCCGAGGAGCACCCACAAGTCCCTGGAGGGGGTGCCCGAATTGACTCCTGAACTGCAACTGCTCTCACCTCCTTAGGCCAGGCTGGGGAAGGAAGAGCTCTTTAAAATAATGTGTCATGGAGGCCCTGTTCACAGGGGACTGAAAGTCATCTCTCCTGTTGCCCTGTGCACACACCAGTCATGTCCTTACCCAAGAAGAGTCTTGCCACCTTTCAGCTGAGAAAAGCCGTCAAACATGGTCCTTTCTGTAGCCCTTCCTGAGTCAGCTCTTGCCCCACCTGCCCCCAGAGTTCCTCCACGTCTGAGCTCGGAGGCCAGTGATGGGAAAGGTAAAAGCCTCCCAGCCCTCAGGTGTGGCTTTAAATTTTATCAAGTGGGGGCGTGACTGTGGGAGTGGAGGAGGTGCAGTACATCCCTCAGTCCACCAGCCCCTAGTGCCCTGAGGAGCTGGGGACTAGACTCCAGAGAGAACCCAGTACAAAGCACAGACCAGCAGTGGGTCCTGCTTCCTCCTCCCCACAAAGCCCTGGGACCAAATCCGCTTCCAGCCACACCCACACCCTCCGGGTCCAGACTGTCCTTGCAGTCACTCCACCTACAAGTCTACTATGCAAAGGGTAAAATGTTGCCCAAATGCAGGCACTGGGAGCTGGAGGTGCTGCATGGGCTGGTTCCATGTTCATTCACTGCTTACCCACTCCCTGCTGTGAACCCTGAGGCCCAAATCCCCACACAACCTGCAGGTCTCATCTTTGGCCTCTCAGGTGCTACCTCCTCCTCCAGGAAAAAGTGCAGACCTAGAATCCAGCCTACCCCAACATGCTGAGACACCGTGATGGCACGAGCCCCTCAGCTCAGGCCAGAGCCACATTTCAGTTCCACACTTAGAGCCTGGAGAAACACAGGCCCTGCCTCAGGAGCTATGAGACCTTCCCATTGGGCCTCAGCTTCCTCTCACCTGTAACGGGGGTTGGCTTGGAGCTGATGCATCAATCCCTGACTCAGACGTAGTGAGAAGCAAAGAAAGAATGGTAGTGATGACAGAATACCCTGCCTCCACTTATTGAGGACCTACTCCTTAAAGGCTCACAGACTTGGCTGGGCATGGCAGTTCATGCCTGCAATCCCAACACTTTGGGAGGCCAAGGGGGGCAAATCATTAGAGGTAAGGAATTCAAGACCAGCCTGGCCAACATGGTGAAACTCCATCTCTACTAAAAATACAAAATTAGCCAGCCATGGTGGCGCATGCCTGTAATCCCAGCAACTTGGAAGGCTGAGGCAGGAGAATTGCTTGAACCCAGGAGGCAGAGGTTGCAGTGAGCTGAGATAGGACTGCACTACAACCTGGGCAACAAGAGTGAAACTCCGTCTCAAAAAAAAAAAAAAAAAAAGTCCAAGTCCTCACTCCTTTCCTCTATGTAATAATAGCAGCCACCCCCCTAAGTCAGCACCACACAGCCCTAATAACACAGACTGGCTCAGCCTCCCCGCCTCCAGAAGAGTCTCAAAGGAGGGCTGGCCACAGCCCTCAGGACTGAGTGTGCACCGTAGACAGCCACAACCCCACCAGGACCTACGTCACAATTAGAGCCATGAGTTACCATGACTTGGTCTGGTCAGAAACATGGCCTTCCCCTACCAGGACTCACAGTGTGGCCAGAAATACACACACCCTTCCCCCAGGACTCATATCATGATCAAAGCCGTGGCCCCAGGCTGCTGCAGCAGGATGAGCACAAAGAACTCTCCCCTTGCTTATCATACATAAACAGAGGCAGGATCACAGGCAGACCCAGGCATGTCACTCAATCTCCTGATCCCCATTTCATTGTCTGTTAAACTAGATGTTCTCTGAGGTCCTGGACAAGCTGCAAATTCATTACAATGTTTCAGTTACTCCTAAAACAAATCTTTCTTTTTCCTGGTAATAAAAAAGTTGCAGGCCAGGACCCACGCCTGTAATCTCAACACTTCGGAAGGCGGAGGCCAGAGGATCCACTTGAAGCTATGAGTTGGAGACCAGCCCAGACAACATAGCAAGACCCTGTCTCTACAAAAAAACGAAAAAAAAAAAAAAAGCTGGGTGTGGTGGCACACCTATAATCCCAGCTAATCGGGAGGTTGAGGTGGGAGGATTGCTTGAGCCCAGAAGGTCGTGGCTGCAGTGAACTATGATCGTGCCACTGCACTTGCTCCAGCTTAGGCCACTGAGCAAGACTCATCTCTTAAAAAAAAAAACAAAAAAACTGCCAGCTCATTTAAGGACAGGCAGAAACTCAAGGAAGCGGTTTAAACACCTGGGACCCTAGGAGAGGTGAGCCCCTTAACAATTCCATGAATTTCGGCATTCTCCTAGCTGTTTCACTCTCCAGTTTTAGTGTATACCCATGACCCCAGGTGGATACTTACATGTCCCGGGACACAGACACAGGCCCACACGGCATACTTTTCTGTCTCTATCCTGAGCACATCTGTGCTGAAGTTCCTGCCCAAGCTTAGCTTTAAGGCCAAGAGGCACCCTTCCTCCTGTTGGAAAACTAGCCCACCTTTGAAAGTTCTGGGCTCAGAGAGGCCAAGTAATTCACCTAGGGCCACACAGCTCAGTTCCAGTCCAACAACCCAGCCCACACTCCTTGGCCACGAGAGAGGGAAGGGCCTGGGGTGCCCAACAGGGTCCTCCCCAGGCTGGGGGCGATGGGGATTGGAGTGGGAAGCGAGGGGGCCAGAGCCCTCCTCGAGGTGATGGTGGCCAGACCTAGCCACCGCCAAGCCAATATGCCCCCACACACCTGTCCCCGCCCCCTGCTCTGCCACACCTGTCTCTGGCCCACCACTGTCACGACCGCCTCACCTGTCCCCAGCAGCCTCCCCAGTCACGGCACCCTCACCTGTCCCCGGTTCCCCATCTGTCTCCCGCCCCTTCTCCATGCGAGACCCCCGCCCAGGCCGCCCTACCCGCCCATCCCGGTGCACCTCCCACCCCCTCCCGGAGGACCCCGCCTCACCACCGCGCTGGCAAGCGTGCAGAGCGGGCCGCCCATTGCTGTATGGCATCCAGATCTTCTTCAGGGGGTTCTGTGTCAATTCCCGTGGGGACGCCATCCCGGGGCCGGGATGAGTCGGACTGCGCCGCTTCCAACCCAGCAGCCGGGCCACCTCGGGCCACCCGAGGTCCCGCCCCTTGGGCCCCGCCCCTCCTCAAGCCGCGACAGCCCATGTCTATCTTCCCGCAGGCCCGCCCCAGAGTGAGTAGGCTCCGCCCCAGCTGAAAAGGGCCCGGCCTCCGACCACGCATGCCCAACTCACCTCCCCGCCCGTTTTGGAACAAGTCGGCCCAGTTCTTCAGGCCAGGATCGAGAATGCGCATGCTCAACTCCGGATTGTACTGGCCCCGCCCCAGTTCAAGGCCCGGATTGTGCAGGCCCGCCCCGGATGCGCAAACTTAGCGCTCCCAACCTGTCCGCGCTGATTTGCATAGGCCCCACCTACGGGCTCCGCCCTGGCGCTGCATCCCTGAGCAGCGGCACGCGTGAATTCTGCTACCTCCTTGCCAGGGAGCCCAGGGCCCCCAGGAGGGAGGGGTTTTCATCCAGTGGGACGAGGCCTACGTGACCCGCACGGCCAGGTTGGTCAGAGCCGACAGGGGCCAGTAGGCCTGCAGGCCCAGCCGTCAACTCCGCTGCGCCCTCCTGCCCCTGCTCGGGGTCCCCCTTGACTGCGCCGAGCCCCGGGACTCTTCCGCCATCCATAGGAGCATGCTCTGCCACGCTGGAAAAGCTCTTTTACCTCATGGATAGAGACTCCAAACACATTTCAATATTGTTCCTCTTTCTCTCTTTGCCTTGGCTGCTGGGAGCAAATGCGTGGGACTTTTTTTTTTGAGAAGGAGTTTCGCTCCTGTTGCCCAGGCTGGAGTGCAATGGCGCTATCTCGGCTCACTGCAACCTCCGCCTCCCGGGTTCAAGGGATGCTCCTGCCTCAGGTTCCCGAGTAGCTGGGATTACAGGCGCCCACCACCATGCCCTGCTAATTTTTGTATTTTAAGTAGAAACGGGGTTTCACCACGTTGGCCAGGCTGGTCTCGAACTCCTGACCTCAGGTGATACGCCCTCCTCAGCCTCCCAAAGTGCTGGGATTACAGGCGGGAGCCACCGCGCCCGGCCGTGCGTGGCACTTAGTAACCAAGTACTTTGGGTACTCACTAAGCCCTGGCAGTATCTTAGTTGTCTTTCCAGAATTTCATTTTTTACAATTTTTTTTTGTTTTTTAGTATTTTGGTTTTTTCCCAACTAAAGTTTTACATATTTTTTGAAAATAATATGTTAATAACATTTTCTCTTCATCAGGAAAATGGGATGTGCACATTGTCTATCTTACAGTATTATAGTATAAATATGTCAGTCTCTAAGAAATTCATTTTAAAATACGTTATGGTTGCCTTTTACTATATTTGTATCTCCCTCTTGTCTTTGAAAATGCACTGGGGACAAGGAACAGGGGAGAGATCCAGAAGTTCGTAAACCCCTGGCTCACTCTCTTGTTTGGCCCCCACCGGACTCCTGCAGGCTCCCGCCGCCTCGGGATCCCCAGCCCCGCCTCTCCAAGCTTTGTACACTCTCTGCCCCAGCCCCCACCAACACAGCTTCAACCTGAGCCACACTGCCCTCTAGCGATGTCATCCACAACACCCCGGCAGGTGCCCTGCATCCTCAGGTTCTCTCTGCCCAGTGTGTACCCAGCCAGGAGCCAGGTGTTGAGGGCATGGGACTGGCAACAAGACTGGCCTTGTGGGGTAGAGGTGTAGCACCCCCTCCCATACCCTCCCTGCCACAGTCCTGCCTTGGATCAGTCCAAGTCCACCCAGCTCTTTAAAGCTTGGCAAGGACCCTTAAGATGACTGACACAGATGTCTTGCCCACTTCATAGGAAATGAAGATTCCGAAGGTCCACATGCTGGAAGCGCATCTGGACCCTCCCCCAAACCAGCTCTAGCTGCTTGCCCTGGGAACACCCTGCCCCAGGCAGGGTCAACAACTTCCTCCTTCCTCATCCTCCTTTTGCAGTATTCACCCACTCATTCCTCCACCCCAGTCCCAGCAGATCTGAGCACATCCATGGGCGGCTCCTGATGAGCTGGGTGCCCCTCATGACCTGCTCCCTACTTCTCCAAAGCCACTCATTCTGTTCGTGACACAGCCAGCCCTCTTGTCTTCTGGCCACTGCCAAGGCCATCTTGGGGCCACTGTGGCCTCTGAGGCCTCATTACCACACGCACACACCCTGTCTAACCCACAGCACTGATTGCAAAAGCTATCTCCTCTGACATCTACAGACACCCAGCACCTCCTCTGGCCTGTCCATTCTCTTCCCAGACCTCCTGGGATGCTAATCAAGGGCTGGGGGTAGAGGACAGCCGGCCTGGGCAGGGGGCCAGGGCTATCTCTGGGAAGGCATCCTCACACCCAGACAGGATGAGCCTGGTTCCCAGGAAATGCAACAGCTCTGTACCTTCCTCTCTTCCCCAGAAAGTCTACCCGTGGCTGACCCAGGCACCCTCCTTCAAGTCCCTATGTCCAGCTAGAAGGCTACAGGTCAACATCAGGTGATGCCTGGGGTTCCTCCCCAAGGCCACGGTCCACATCTGCTCTGAGGATATTCTCCATCTCCCCTCCCATGGCCCTGTTTGTCAGGTGGGAAACTGAGGGTCAGGAAGAGAGAGAAGGGCCCAAGATCACAAAGCGAGTCCACAGTGCAGCATGGACTCAGCTCGGCTCCCAGCCTTCAGACCTTGCCTCCCACACTGCAGTGGGATCGCACAGTCCACCTCCACATGTGTGCTCCCACTCCCCCGTGTCCTCTCCATGGAGATGCTGTCCCGGTATCTGCTCTCAGCATCAGCGGATGCCCGGTAGAATCCCTGGCCCTCATGGCTTTTTCCTCCTCAGTATATCCCAAAGTGAGCCAGCTGTTCTGTCCCAGGCGTGAGAAGTATGCTGGGATGTCTGTACACACATGTGTGAACATGTTCTGCTCAGCCTCCGCCCACCATGAACCTGGCTGGCCTGACCCTGCTTGGCTCCCAGGGTGCCCTCCGCACTGACCACTGGACTTCCTCCCAGTGTCCCAGCCTAGAAGCCATGTGGTGGCCAGTTCTCAAAGCTCAAACTCTTCCCAGTCCCTGTATCTACTGGCCAGTCCTGACAGAACTGCCAAACCATCCCACACCACACACACACACACACACACACACACACACACACACACACACCGAGTTTCGCTCCTGTTACCCAGCCTGGAGCACATAGTGCAATCATGGCTCGCTGCAGCCTTGAACTCCTGGCCTCAAGCGATCCTCCCGCCTCAACCTCCCAAAGCCCTGGGTTTATAGCCATAAGCCACCACATCTGGCCCACAAACCACCCTTTGCAGCATAAAGACCCAGGGGTGTAAGTGCATGCCACACAGGCCCACACACTGATGCACACAGAGACACTGGCATAGCTGCACATGCACACACAGACGCACACACACTCACAAGCCTTGCACCCCGGCATGTGCAGAGACAGGCAGCCTGCAGTGGGGCCTGCTGCTCTCTGCTGCCTCGCTTCCCACATATATCTCTCCACCCCCACCCCTGCTGTCCACTGGGAGGTTCAGGAGTTTCCAGGAATTCCAGCTTCGTCTGGCCATTTCCAGCAAAGGATTGTCCCCTGTGTCTCCCTGGGCCCAGGGCTCACAAGGAGTGTGAGGTTCTGACTTCGGGGTATAGAACCATGTCACCAAGCAGCCTGGAAACCCTGATCTGCACTTCCTCCTTCCAGCCTGCCACAGGGCGTACAGTAGGTGCTTAGGGATTCAGGACCAGCAAGGGCACACAGAAAGGGTTCAGAGAGGTTCATGACCAAACTGAGTACACAGCAGGTGTTCAGAGAAGCTCAGGACTGGCACAGGGCACACAGCAGACACCCTGGAAGTGCTGGTTTAAGGGCTAAAGCCACATCATGTGAAACCCATCCTAAATGAGCCTCTAGACTTCCCCAAACTGGTGTGACCCGTAAGAGGAGACCTGGACAAACATAATCCCTTGGAGGCCAGCAAAGAGCAGAGCAGGAGGGCCTGGGCAGCTCCAGCTGGCGGTCCCTCCCCCTGGGCTGGAGGAAGACACTATTTATAGTTCCCCCGTGGCCCAGCCCCCTCTCCCTTGCAGGGTGACAGTATTCCCCCTCCTTCGGGCCACTGACAGATGAATGCCCCTCAGAGCACCCCTAAACTAGGAGAGACCTCCCAACACTCTCACACCCCTCCAGCACCACCCTGACTTTATCCAGGTCTTTCCCTAACCCCCCACCCTCCCCACGCTGTCCCGTGCCTACCCCGCCTGCTGCTCCCCGGCCCCAGGTCGGTCAGGGAGCTGCCTCCTAACGAGCCTCTGTCCATCCTGCAACAAAATTGGCCAGGGCCACTGCCCCCTGCAGCTCCAGAGTGGGGTCACCCCGCCCAGCACTCTGAAGAGAGAGAAGCGACTCCTGCGGCTCCTGCAGCCCCGCCTCCCCAGCCTGCCCTAGGCCCGCCCCCACAGGGCTGCTTACAACTGTGAGGGCAGCGCCAGTGCCCCCACTCCAGTCAGCCGGCCGCGTTCTGGCCAGTACAGTCTCCCTCTCCCGCCAGAGCTGCCCATGCCACCCAGCGTCTGCCTTCATGTCCACCTAGAGTTGTCTGCACAGCCCAGAGTGCCTGCCCCCTCTGCGGGCAAGCCTGTCCGCACTGCCCAGAAAGTCAGTTCTATCTCTGGCCCAGCAATCGAGTTGGGCTGTGAAATCAGGCAAAACCTAGTCCTTCCAAACCAAGGGACCAGGTCAGTTAACCGGGGAGCTAGGGAGGAAGGCAGAGAAGCCAGGTATGACTCACCCCCCAGGTGTCGCAGCGTGGGTGCACATGACTGGGAATCTCGCATGTCCCATCCTTCAATCGCTTTGTGTTTATTGAGCACCTCCTGCTGCAGGACCTCCATGTCTGCTACATACACAATGCTCACAGGCTTGTTTGTGTCGCTCTGCTTTACAGATAAGGAAACCGAGGCTCGGAAAGGTGAACACCTTTGCCCAGGACAATCCGTGCGTGAAGCAGGACAGAGTTTGGTTGGAGCTCTGGGAGCCTGAGCCCTGTCTCCTGTGAGCCCTGCGTGTCCCTGGTTTGAGGCTGGGGATGCAGGGGTACATGGGGAGGACAGGGCCTGGCCAGGAGTTGTTCTTGCTTCATGCAGGTTTGGGGGACAAGCACCCACTCCTCTCAGACCCCTCACATACCTTTACCCTGCTCACACACACTCATAGCTGTCAGAGACTCAGCCACACACGCGCACATGCGCCCATAAGGCAAGGCTGCCACGGTCACAGGCTTCCTGTGTTTGGGCCTTTGTGCCTGGAGACACCCCTCACAGCCCCGTCCATCTGGGGCAGGTGCTGCCTCATGGGGCACAGAGCAAGCAAGTGACCCTCAGCCAGCATTTCTCTGTGTGGTGGCCTATGGGATGACAGACCTGTGGGCCTCAGAGGGACTTGTCCTGGAGGCAGTGTTGACTCTCGTGTTGAGGCTCCTGAAATAACATGATGATGACTGCATGTGGTGGTGTCCAGTGTTCTGTGACTATGGGGCCCTCAGACATAGCAAGACTCGCCACAGCAGTGACCTTACGTGGCAGCATCCAAGCTGTCCAGACATATATTAGGTCTGTGGGGCACACAGGCAACACTCCATGTGGCAGTGACCCAACTTAGCAATGTCCGATGTCCAGGCTCTCCAGACACACTGTGACTCTGTGGGGCACTCAGATCTGATATGACCTGCATGGCAGTGGCTCCATGTGGCAGTGTCCGGACACTCTATGCCCAGATGTGGCAGCATCCGTCCAGCTGTGTGGCTGCCCTCCAGGTCTTCCCATCCAGGGTGGCCCTATCACTGTGACTCCCTCCCTCAGGCTCAGCGGCGGCCGACACGGGCCAGGATGCGGGCGTTGGTGGTGGCCTGCTCCCTGGCAGCCCTGGCCCGGGCTTGCTCCAGTAAGATCTGCAAGAGGCCGATGGGGACATCCAGCGATAGGACAATGCGCGAGCCAGGGTGGCGGGCGGGGCTGCGGTGGCTCTGGGCAGCCCACGGCCATGTGGGAGCAGCTGAGGGGCTCTCTGAGGCTGCAGGTCGGGGAGTGGTCTGGGGAGAATTCTGAGGGCAGAGCTGGAAGGTTGGGATAGGGGTCACTGGGACAACCAGGACTCTGCCCAACATCAGGACCATCAGCACCAGCAGAGCACACCTGGTCATCGTGAGGTCAGGCTGCAAGGAGAAAATGGGCTCAGGGCAGGGGCTCTGGTCAGTTGGGGTCCATGGACAGAGACAGATGGCAAGGGCAGAACGACAGAGCGCGGGATGGAGAGAGAGGAAGACACCAAGAAAGGGGTTAGAGAGGCCAGGCCAGAGACAGAGAAGGGGAGACAAGAGGAGAACCAGAATGAGACAGAGAGGCAGAAAGCAGGACAGAAAAAAAGAGACAAAGAAATCCAGAGACAGAGAGACAGCAAGAGAGGGAGATGAAGGAGATGGAGGCAGAGCAAAATGGAGACTAGAAGAAAAAGACAGAGACAGAAACCATCCCAGAGACAGAGAGCACGATGGAAAGAAAGATTCAGACAGAGAAACACAGAGTCCACAGGAGGGCAGGCGGTTCTCAGCAGGAGAGCTTGCAGCTTGCAGGAAAGAGAAGGGCAGGAATTGGGTCTCAGAGGCAGAAAAGCAGCCAGAGATCCCAGAGCCCCCTGGGTCCAAGCCCTCTATAAAGCCAAACCCCAGATCCACTCAAACCCCAAGACCCTTCCCATCCCGACCTAACCCAGTCCTACCGCCACCAGCTGCTTCTGGGGTAAGTCAGGCTGCCGTGGCTGCCTGGGGCTGGGGCCAGGCAATGCTGTCCTGTGGACTGACCCTCTACCCCGCTTCAGGGCCCATTTATCTCCCTCAGCCCTCTGGGGTGGGAGCTGGGACATGCTTCCTGGCATGAGGCAGCCCCCCATCAATGACTCATCCCTCCCGGGGGGCAGTGGAAACATGTCGTTAGCCCCCAACCTATCTACTCTTTTCTGGGGACAAGTTGGGGACTGAGAATCACAAGACAGTGACCAGGACTGGGCAGAGGGACTCTGTACCCACGCAGAATAATACCAACCCCCCGAGGAAAACCTTCCCCCTTGACACCCCTATCTTTCCAAACAGTCACAACAGGAGCCTTTTAAAACAGCAGCTTTAATGCCCCCCAGAATCAGCACCATGTCATCACAGGCTTGGGTCAAGGGGCGGGTCAGACGCCAGTCACATCCGCTCACTGCCCACAGCCACCCCCCACAGTGAGTCATCTGCCAGGGTGGCAGGAGCCACAATGGGGGTTTGTCCACAGGGGGGAAGGCTAGACCCACGGGACCAAGTCACTGAAATAACGGACATGCACACGCACGCTCATGTGCACACAAGCCTCTAGCACCAAGGGGAGGGACAGTGGGGTTCTGCTGAGACCCCGACTCCTCCAGGGGACGCTGAATCTCAGCTCATTATCTGGGCCTCAGTCCTGGGCAGTACCTGGTGAGGACAGGTTGGAAACGGTCGTCAGCCATCTGACCTTCCCTGGAGAAGCTCAGGCAGAGGCACCCAAGGGGAGGGAGCTGAGGCTACAACAGGAAGTGGGGGCTCTGACCTCAGAGGGGTCCATACTTAGGTCTTTAAAGGAGGGAACATGGAAGGGGACCCTACTGGGGGCTCCACAGCTGGGGCTCTATATTCAGCTCTTTGGTCTGGGCATCTGCCCCAGGTCCCCTACTGTGAGGGAGCGTCTCCTCCAGGACCCTGACCTGGAACCCTGGCCCAAGGACTCCTCCCCTAGAACCCGATCCAGGCAGGCTCAGTGCCCAGTCCCCCGCTGCGGGGGCTCAGCCCATACCTGTCCCCCGGCTGTGGGCCACCCGGGGTGGGCAGCGGCGCTCGCAGGCCTCACGGGTCCCAAAACGGTTGGCATTCCCTCCACAGCCGCCATAGACAAAAGGGTGACAGGCCTCTGTGCCGCCTGTCACAGCCCGATGGTACCAGCGCAGGGTGTAGGCAGTGCAGGAGCCCTCATCCAGCGGCAGGGAACAGGGGTCTGGGCCAATGGGGTCAAGTCAGCAGGGTTTGTGGGAATCAGAGAGGGTTACAAGGTCAGGGGGAGGTCAGCAGGGCTCAGCTCTGCCTGCCCCTCCCCAGGCCCCACTGGGCACAGCCCCCCATTCTCACCGTCACTATCCCAAGGGGCTTCAGGGTCCTGGTACTCCTCCACGGAATACTCGGAGTATTCAGAGTACTCATCATCCTCAGGGGGCAGCCGCTCTGCAGGTAGGGCAGGGTGTGCTGGGAGCAGTGGCTGCTGGCCCCCGGGGCAAGGTGGGCAGCACTGATCTCCACTGTGTGTACACAGTGCCCATGCGTGTGCCCTGCTTGCAGACCCTATGTGCTTGGCATGTGCCCTGCATTCATGGACACCCATGTGCATGTCTGGGACCCAACCATAGCTGCCCCACGGGTTCAGCTGTCCTCACCTTCCTCCTCTGCATGAGAGACGCGGAGCACAGGCACAGCATGGAGCTGGGTGCCGGCAGTGTCTGCAGCATATCTAGGGAGGGGTCCTGGAGCCAAGAGCAGAGGCCTCAGGGCCCTGAGGTTACCATGGGCAGCCATCCCAGCCAACCCTGCTGAGAGGACCCCAGTTGATAGGCAGGGCAGAGCCTGGGGTGAAGAAAGCTCTGGGAGTAGAAAACTACTCACGTGATCCAGATGCGATGAACTGGCCCTGGCAGGCTGGAGGGGGCAGAGAGGGATAGAGAGACAATGACAGACAGAAGGGTGGGAAGATGGAGAGACAGACAGAGACACACACGCAGAGGGGTAGAGAAACACAAAGAGACAGCAGGAGAGTGTAACAGACAGGAGAGAGAGGAAGAGAGAGGGTGGGAGGTAGATAGAGAGATGGAAAATGAGAAGAAGGCAGAGGAGAGGGAAGTTGGGAACAGGCCAACAAAAGGCAAGAGACAGAAGCAGGCCAGACACAGAAACAGGCAGGCGGTACAGACAGAGACGGGAAGAGACAGCTTCACTCTGATGCCCCTCCCACCGGGTCCAGGTCAGGCCCAAGGGGACCAGCTCTGCTCCCACCATCATCCCGCTCCCCAGACAGCCAAGCTGGACATCTGAGAACACTGCATGGCAATCCTCATCTGCCTGTGTGTCTCCCTCCACTGGGGACACGTGTCATGTGTCAGTCCTGCAGCACACGTGTCCTTCTGTGTATCCATCCAATCCCCCCATCTTCTTGACTGCTTGCCCTGTAAGTTCTAGGGGCCTGCCTGCCCTTGCCTAGGGTGCTGGGGTGGAGCGGGAGACTGCAGGCTGGGCACCACTCACCGCAGTGCTGACTCATCTCTTGGCGCACAAAGCCCCGGATGTCATCCTCCTGGGAGCAGAAGACCACGGGGACCATGAAGAACCCATGGCTCACAGGAAGGACATAGGGCACATAATGCAGGGACTATGGTGAGACTGCACGGAGCCAGGGCCCAGGGGTCAGGGTGCTGGGTGAGGGAGGAAGGGCCCCAGCCCACCCAGGCCCATCCAGGCCCATCCAGGCCCACACTCACCGTCAGTGCAGCTTCTCCCTTCTCACCTCGAGGGCCGGCAGGCCCTGGCCGCCCCTATGTGCAACAGATGGGACCAGGCTGTGACCTCTGATCTCAGGGACAACAGAAGTCACCCCGATCTCTGACCCAAGCCTGGGAATCCCTACTCACCTGCTCCCCTCTCTCGCCAGGAGCTCCAGGGGCCCCAGGAGCCCCCACCACTCTCTCTCCAGGGGGACCTCGCTCACCCTGTCAGACACAGGGACCAAGTGAGCAGGGTCAGAGGCAGTGGGGATCAGGAGTCAGGCAGGTTGGAGGTCACAGCTTCAGAGGTTGGGGCAGGCAGGCTGGAGGATGTTTAAGAGGTTGGAGGGGTAGGGAAGGTTCAGGGATCAGGAGTCAGATCTGGGGCCCCTTACCTTCTGGCCCTGAAGTCCTTCGGGGCCTCTGGGACCAACACTGCCAGGTGGCCCCGGGGGACCAGCAGAGCCATCATTTCCACTGGGGCCTGGGAAGCCCCCAATTCCTGGGGTTCCCTGGGGAGATATAGGACAGAGTCAGTAATCAGAGGCCCCAAAGATGGACCCTCTCCCAAAGGGCACGCTCCCCTCAATTCACCATGACCATGGCCTCAACTCACCCGCTCCCCTTTCTCGCCCTGGTCACCCTTGGGGCCTGGCTGCCCATCAAAGCCTCGGTCACCCTGGGAACAGAAGAAGCATGAGAGAGACCTTCTGCCCTGACCTGCCTCAGCTCTGGAACCTCCCTGAACTCCCATGAGCTCCCTGGCCTAATGCCCAAACCTTCTGTAACCCAAGCACCTGTGAGCCAACCAGATGTGATCCCCATGACTCCAACTCCACTATAGCCCCCTGCCCTGAGGCACGTGCCCCCTCCACCTCCCATGCTTTCATCCTAACTCCACTGTGACCCCAACCCACCTTGACACCTCAAGAACAGCCCCACTTCAGCCCCCAAAGTCCCAACCCTCCACAGCCTTCCTTGTCCCTACACCCCCATGACCCGACCGTGAGCTTCCCTGCCCCATCCTGACTCCCTGTCATGTCCACTGTCCACAGACCCTGTACCTTGGGACCGATCAGGCCCTCCTTGCCAGGGGCCCCCGACTGGCCTGGCACACCAGGCTCCCCCTGGAGAAAAAAAGACACGAACTTGGCCCCCGTCCACCCGTGGCCCCCGCATTCTGAGCGTGCCCACACTCACCATCTCTCCTTTGTGTCCTGCCAGCCCGGGGCGGCCTGGGGGACCAGCTTCTCCCTGCAGGCATCAGGCAGTGGGGTGAGCCTTAGGCCCCAGGCCACGTAGCCCCCCAGCCCCCAGCCCCTTTGTACCTTGTCTCCCTTCTCTCCATCAAGGCCACAGGCTCCTTTCACGCCCCGTTCACCCTGAGGGAGAAAAGCAGATGAAGAAGTGATTCCCAGACACCTCACTCTGTGACCCCCTTCACCCTGAAACCAACTCCCCAAACAGGCCTCAGGTACTCCAACCTCTGACCCAGCGCCCTAATATCTGACCCCAGGTCCCTCGCCCTTCAACATTAGGCCTTCCTGACCAGAAAAAACCAATCTTGTTTCTTTCCTACCTTGAGGCCCCGGGGACCCATGAAGCCAACATCTCCTTTTTCTCCTCGGATACCAGGCACTCCATCCTTTCCTGGGGATCCCTAGCAGGGAAAGGGTCCATGTGAGGTCAGAGGAGGTCAGTGAGGGACCAAAGAGAATCGCCCTGGATAGTGGGTAGGGAACACCATGGGGTGGGAGTCACCTCTGGAGGCCAGAGCCACGGGGGCTTGCCATGGGGACAAGGGTCACAGTAGGCAGGGGATAAGGGTAACCATGGGCAGGGGACACCATCATAGGTGGCTACTGTGGAGGTGGGGGACCCTGGGCAACATGAGGGCACCATGAGAGCACTGGGTCACTGTAAGGTCAAAAGCTACCACACTGGTGGGACAACCATGGTGACGGGTCCCTCTGGGGACAGGGGGCCCCTGTGGGAGCAGGGGCATCTTACCGGGCCACCAGGGATCCCTGCTGCACCAGGTTGACCCTGTGAGAAACACAGATGGGGAGCCCTTCAGTGAGACTGTCCCCAACATTGGTCCATCCGCTGCATGTGTGGCCACTCAGATGCTCAGTGGCCGGGGCCCAGGGCACACACAGATCCCGGGTGAACACACATGGGGCCAGCAGCGAGGGAGCCAGAATCCCCCGCACTTAGAGGACCCCCAGGATATGTGTGTGTGTGATGCTGGCTCTGGACCTGGGCCTGGGCCTGGGGCAGGACTTGCCTGGGGTCCTGGGAGTCCACGCAGTCCTGGCGACCCGGCCAAGCCCTTGTCACCAGCCTCTCCTTTGCTGCCCTGTGGGAGTGACCAGGAGAGGGATTCAGTCAGGACCAGATCAGGCTGGGGGCTTAGAATACAATGAGCCTGCCAGCTGGGGCAGAGCTCGAGTCACTCCTGAATGGCCCTAGCGGCACGCCCTCCCAGCCTGTGCCATAGCGGGTGGAACTGGGGGCTGTAGTCCATGGACTGGCTCATTTCTCACCCCAAAGACTCCAGACCCTTGCCCCGCCCTCTTATCACCGGGTTCCTCATCCCA
The DNA here is from genome assembly GCF_028878055.3 of Symphalangus syndactylus. Lineage (NCBI taxonomy): Eukaryota > Metazoa > Chordata > Mammalia > Primates > Hylobatidae > Symphalangus > Symphalangus syndactylus. The sequence goes on along the minus strand of NC_072423.2, from coordinate 112,407,450 downwards.
TCTGAAGGTGCTTCAGATGGTGACACCCGAGGAGCCCCCTTCCTGTCCCTCTAGGGCCCCTCATAGGGCCAGTCCACAGAGCTCTCCTAACCTCACACCAAGACCTTGAGCCCTCCCTAGAGCCCCTCCTCTCGGCCACTCCATAGTCAGCCACAGAACCCCTTCCCCCTGAACCCCAGAAAGCCTCCTCCTGTCCTCCCCTCCTGCCCTCACAGATGCTGTGGAACCCCCACAGTCACAGGACCCCACAGAGAGTACACCACCCTTTTCCCTGTACCTTGTCACCAGGGTCCCCATTGTCTCCCCGAGGTCCTTTGTCACCATCCAAGCCCCGAGGCCCTCGTTCACCCTGGGTTGGTTTGGGTAAGAAGTCACAGTAAGGGGCTGAAGGTCCCTCACCCTCTGGGGATTTGAGCTCTCAGATGCCCTGGGCCAGCCCCACGGGGTCCGTCTCGCACCCAGGGGAGACCCAGTCTGCATGTGGGCCCACTCACCATGTCCCCCTTGGCACCCCGTGGCCCTGGAGGCCCCAGGATCACGGCCGAATCTCCCTGAGGGGGCAGGGAGAAGTCAGAGGAGTTGGGAGCACCCTGGCCCCTGCCCTGCCCTCCCCGTGCCCACACTCACCTTGTCACCCTTTAGTCCTGCAGTCCCAACATCACCCTATTGGGTGAAAGAGTGTGAGTCCCGCCCAAACTGGGGAGGCCCCGCACCTGAATTCTAATATCATACAAGATCCACTCACCCACCCCACTCACTCCAGGACCTTCCCCACGTTCCTACCTTCTCCCCACGCTCTCCCCTGCTGCCAGGGGGCCCCTGTGTGAGAGAAGGTGACCGTAAGCTACAGGAACCAGGGCAGTGGAGGACGGAGGAGGATCGGGGGGAGGAGGGAAACAGTGGGGACCAGACAAAGGGGACAGGGGTAGACAAGGAGGGCCAGAGGGCTAGGGAGGATGGCAGAGAGTCCTGGGGTACAAAGGGCACAGGCAGGGGACTGAGGTCACAGCACTGTCACTTTTCCCAGCGGGACCCACCGTGAGTCCTCGGGGTCCCTCCTGGCCGGGGCGGCCATCTTCACCCTGGATGGTGACATTAGGTTCATTAACTCAGAGGTTGGAAATCAGAGGCAAGAGCTGGGATGAAGGGAGCTCGGCTGTGGAGTAGGACATACGTACCCGGACGCCTGGCTCCCCACGCTCACCTCGGGGCCCGGGCAGCCCTGCTCCACGGTCTCCCTGGAGACCAACAGGACACTGGGGATCAGTGAGGGGAATCAGTGGGGGGACGCAGGGTCATGGGAGGTCAGTGGAGGCTGGAGGGGGTGACAAGGGCACAAGAGACAGCCAGCAGCCCTTGTCCCACCTACCTTGTCCCCTTTGAGTCCAGAGGCCCCAGGTGGTCCCTGTAGGTCAGAGTGAGGTGAGGTTCCTGTGGCTCTCAAAGAATCTCCCCCAGCACCCCACAGTGTGGCCCAGCCCCCATCCGAAGTCCTCACGAGGACAGGAAATCAAACACATGGGGCTTTAGGGCACCTCTACTCACCACTGACCCCGGTGGTCCAGGTGGCCCCAAGGGGCCTGGGACTCCTTCTCTCCCTGGGGGGCCTGCCAGACCCTACCAGAAAAATGGGGCAAGAGAGGCAGAGAGTGACTTGGGAACCTTCCTACCCTCTGCCCTCTCAAGACTGGGAACCCCCAAGGCAGGGCCCCCTCCTCACCCACCACGGATTCACCAAGCTCCTACATGCTGTTCCCAGCCCCTCACCCGCTCTCCACTAGGGCCTGGCTGGCCCATCTCTCCTCGAGGGCCTGTCTGACCCGGGAACCCAACAACACCAGGAGCACCGGGGGCGCCAGGGAGGCCCAGATCTCCCTGAAATAAACACAGCAAAGGGAGGGAATGGTCAATGCAGGACCCCTCCCAGGACTCTCACCAGAACTCCCTCTTCCTCCTACCTCCAGCGGCTGCCCGGCCCGCTGCCCCCACAACTGGTGATGGGGCATTGACTTACCTTCACACCTGGAGGCCCAGGAGGCCCAGGGGAGCCCGGGACCCCGACTCCTGGGTCACCCTTTTAGGAAAAGAGGCATCAGATCAAGCTCAGGGAGTCTCAGGACCAGGACCCCAGCAGGGACCCTTCTGGGTACACATACCTTGAAACCTTTGGGTCCTGGAGCCCCTTTCTGACCCTAAAAAAACCCAGCAAACAGCATTTGAGAGGGTAGGAACATGAGCACAGAGTTCAGACATGGGCCGAAAATATTCCCAGGGGAGCTCTGATGTGACCATGAACACACGGGAACTCAGACATGCGACCAAGAATTGGCTCACAGGAGCTCAGACATGACCATGGCCTATCTCAGGACAGCACAGGCAGAGGGATGCTCAGATACAACCATAGACAGGTGGGGAGTTCAGGCATGGCCACAGGCACATGGAGCTCACACACGAGTGCAGACATCTGGCTCCACAGACATGAGTGTGGACACACGGGCGCTCAGAGGGGAACCCCAACACGTCCACTCCCGGGTAGAGCAGGCGTGGCCACAGGCTGAACGCTGGCAGCCAGGGGCAGGGGAAAGGAGGATTGTAAACACAGGACCAAGGAGAGGTTCACAAGAACTCATGTGTGTCCTGAGATCTGGGAGATCAGACCGGAGCACACGTGTGCCCAGATGTGGTGAGGAACAGACCAAGGACAGGCACACAGAAGCCAAGGCAGGGCCGCCAGAGCTCAGAGTGTGGAAGCTGACAGCGTGTGGCTCCCTGTGATCCAGGGAGCAGGCTCCTGGATGTTGGGACATGCAGCCCGACTCAGGGGCTCAGACATGTGCCCAGGCCCAAGAGTGGCCCCTTATGCCCACCATCACACTCAGGCCAGGCTCGCCCTTGCCTAGGCCCCGGACTCACATCTTCCCCAGGGTCTCCGGGCTCCCCTGCACGGCCAGCTTCACCCTGCACAGAATGGCCGGTGAGGGTTGTCCGGACTGAGCCTTCTCTGCTCAGTACTCAGGCCCCAGGGTCAGCCCACCTCACCTTCTCGCCTCGAGGCCCTGGCAGTCCTCGGTCACCTTTGGCTCCCTGTTGACAGAGGTCAGGAGGCAACACAGGCATCAGTCACAGAAAGATGAGACTCCAGAGGGAGGCATGGGGCCAAGGCTCAAATATGGAGTCTACTATGAAAGCTGAGGGTCATGAGGGTGGGTAAATTATGGGTCAAAGGTCAGAAGTTAGGCCACTGGAGAGACAGGACCCCCAGAACTTCTGCTGTCAGAAGTTCCCTACTTACCGGCTCACCCACCAGGTCTCCAGCAAGGCCTCCAGGCGCTCCCTGGTAAGGGGGAGAGGTCAGTGGGATTCCTTGGCTCCCACCAGTTGACCCCCCTCACTGGCAGCCCCACACACACTCACCTTCTCTCCCTTTGCTCCAGGGAGCCCGACCACAGCCTGTGGGGAATGCTAGTGAGTTTCCTCCTCCTCCCCTGCCCCCACCCTGCCACCCCCATGGCATTTGGAAACAGGCTTGTGGGTGAGGCAGAGGAGTTGCTGCAGGGGGTGGAAGTCAGGGTCGAAGATCACCTGTCCAGGGGCCCCCGTGGGGCCAGGTTCTCCTTTAGGTCCGACAGGGCCGGGCAGACCTGGTGACCCCTATGGCAGAGCAGCATGAGGAACTCAGTGCCTCTCCACCACCACCCCTGCTGCCCCACTCCTCATATTTCAGGCCCACAGCCGGGCACCACACCCTAGCGAGCTGCCCCCAGAACACATACTGGCACACCAGGGCTCCCTCTGTCTCCATCTTTTCCACTGGCACCATCTCGACCTGGGGCTCCTGGCTTCCCTGTCTCCCCCTGAGAGGGAGGAGCTCTGTCAGGGCTGCCTGTCGACCCCTGACCCTTGGAGCCCAATCCTTGACCCCCAGAACTCACCACTTGTCCAGGCAAACCTGGAGACCCCTGTGGACCCTGAGGGAGAACAAGTCGGATGTCAGGGTGACAATGGACACAGGAGGACATGAGATAACATGGGCCCCAAGGAGTGAAAACACAGTGTCCCTGCAGGGGCCACAGGGACTCACTCACCACAAGGCCTGAAGGGCCGGGGGGACCAGGAAGTCCCACAGCTCCAGTAGGTCCAGGCAGGCCCTGGAGGAAGAGAAAGTTCAGGGCAGTGCCAACCCCACCCATCTCTCTATGACCCTAACCTGTGAGCTAGGCCACTCACCCGTCCTGGAGGTCCTGTCTCTCCAGGCTCCCCCTGCAAACAACCCAGAGACTGCATGAGCAGAGCCCACGTGGCCAGGGCTCCTGGAGCTCAGCCTCATTGCAGGAGATGACAGCCCAGGAGGCTGGCGCACACTACCCCAGGCATGGACACGGCTCGAAGGAGCCTCCTCCTCCCATCCACACACCTAGACTCACCTTCAGGCCAGAAGGTCCCTGGGGTCCTGCAGGGCCAGCAAGACCCTAGAGAAAAGGGTCAAGGGCAGGGAACAGGGCTCAGGGATTAACACAGAGAAGGCCTGGCTCATCAGCCGTGGCCAATGCCTATCCCAGCCCTTCCAGACCCTCACCAGGCAGTGCTCCCTGGTCACTCACCGGGGCACCAGGTGGTCCAGGGTCTCCATGACCACCCTGTTGGGGAGAAAAAGAGTCTGATGAGGGGGAGTTAGCTTCACCCCACCAGGGAAACTGAGGCAGTACTGCTCACTGGGGCAGGGCACAGGATGGGGGCAAGACAGGTGAAGGTTCTTGGGTACTCACCACTGGGCCAGGGGGGCCTCTTGGACCCTGTAGACCCTACATAGAGAGGGCACTGATGAGCCTCAATCTGGGCCTCACTTGGGCCTGTTCTCAACCTCTGGGGGCTTTTTTCTTGGGGGTCAATTTCCATAACTTGCCCTTTGCAGTCACAGATAACACCTACCCATGGACTTCCTCTCATAGATAGCACACACAGGCCTGCACACACACATCCACATACAACCACACACACACAGACACAGGCACACACAAGCAGGCACACACAGAGAGGCACATAGACACAGGTACACACAAACACACACACACAGAGACATGCACACACACAGCAGCAGCAGCACCTAGCAGAGGGTCCAGAGCCTGGGGCCAGGTGCTTCAGCCACCACTCACCGGCTTCCCTTCAGGCCCAGCCACACCACGCTCTCCTGGTAGACCCTGCAGAGAACAGGTTTAAGGCCTTAGTTTCCTAGTTCCAAATTCCCCTCCACTCACCATCTCCCTAGACAGAGTCAGGACCCAGACAGTCCCAGGCAGTACAGACCCCAGCCCTGTACACAGGACAACACATGTGAGAGCCACCTTCTTGCACATGTGTGGCTGTTGGGCAAGGACTTACCGGGTTGCCATCCTGACCCCTCGGTCCAGGCTCTCCCCGGTCTCCTTTGATGCCTGGCACACCCTGAAGGCAGAGTGTCATGCCCTGAGCCCCTAGTCCCTGCCACGTGCCCAGGTACATATGCACACCACCTCTAGTGTGCCCCCAGAAAGGAGGGGGGCTCTATGGAAGGGTGGAGAGAGGCCTCACCCTGTCTCCTTTGGGACCTCGGTCACCATCGCTGCCCGGCTCCCCCTGTGAGGATGAGATGTGCAGTCAGTCCCTGGTGCCATGGCAGAGGGTGGCCCCGAGCTGATCCCACACACTGACCTTAGCACCCTTGAGTCCAGGGGGTCCCTGTTCTCCAGAGAGTCCAGGACCTGGCTCATCCACAGACACCTACAAACACAAGGTCACAGGGGAGAGATGTCTCTGTCATAGAGGCATGGGGGGTTCAGCACAGATCTCAGGATCACAGAGGGTTATAGGGTCAGAAATTCCAGGGTTATGGCACACACTACCATATTTCTGGGGACCAAGCTAAGGGTGGCTTCCTGGTCACTAGTCACAGGCCTAGGGCAGGGATGGGGTGATCACCTTGGGGCCAGGGGGTCCAGGGGGCCCAGGAGTTCCAGGGAGGCCAGGAGGGCCATCTCTGCCCTGCAGGAAACAAGAAAATGGGGTGGCAGCCCCAGCACAGCCTCCAGACAGCCTGCCCCACAGAGCCCATCGCAGCGCACCTGTTCTCCACGTTCTCCTTTCTCTCCCCGTTCTCCCTGAAATGCAAATAGCAGATGAGGGCCAAGCCCATGGGTGGGTCCCACCCCTCCCAACCCCTCTTCCCTCACTCTCCTGGTCAGCCCCCAGCCTCACCCTCTCTCCTGGCCTTCCTTCCTCTCCCACACCCCCAGCCCTGCCTGGGAGCCCGGGAATACCAGGCTTTCCAGGCTCCCCGGCAAGGCCGGGAGGTCCAGGGGGGCCCCTCTCCCCAAGGGCCAGGCCAGGTGGCCCCTGAAGGCCAGGGTCTCCACGGTCTCCCTTCAGCCCGCGTTCTCCAGGAAAGCCGATGGGGCCCTGCAGGAGTGGAAGAGAGAATGCTGGTGGCTGTACAGCTACACCCCCCACGGGGCACACCCCACTGAGCCACCTCTGCTCACCTCCTTGCCTGGGGGGCCCCGTTCGCCTGAGTCCCCCTTGGGGCCTCGACGCCGTTCGGGTACAGGCAGGAAGCTACCAGAGCTCTCATCCCAGGTCTCCACGATCTCCCGCAGGGCAGACGCCTGAGGGACAGCAACAGGTCAGAGGAGCGGGGCGCATCGCTGCAGCCCCCATGCCTGTGGGCACCACGAGCCCTAAGGGCCCCCACTTGTCCCTACCCCCAGCCCCTAAACAACCCACCTTGATGCCAGCAGTTTCCAGCAACCGATCCACATTCTGGGGACAAAGGCTGGGTGAAGGGCTGCCCATGACAGAGAAGCTCCTGCCTTCTGCCCCACACAGCCTCAGGAAAGCACCTCCACACACTTTTCCCTAGGCCTCTTGCCCAGAGCACCCTTTAGCACTTGGTTGAGGCATGGCTGGAGACCCATGGGAGCCCCTTTCTGGCGTGTCCCCACTGCCCAAGTTCCCTTGAGTGTGGACTACAAGAATCCCAATGGGGCAGGGCACTGAACACACAGCACAGAACCTATGGAGCCTCGTGGCAAGGGGAAGGGGATGGCGAGGTGGCCCCAATGGGCATGCAAAACAGAGTCAAGGGGACATCGCAAGCCTGGCTCACCGGCACGCTTCCAGGCTCTCCTCGCAGGCCACGCTCTCCAGGGAGGCCCTGGAGAGATGAAGACAAACTGCTAGGAACCAGCCGATGGGCGTGCATGTGCACATGTGGGTGCTGTGGCTACCCGGGCATGTGGAAAAGGTGGGGGCCTCACCTGCTCCCCTTTGGATCCAGTCTCCCCACGGTCACCCTGAAAGCAAGAATGATCAGGTGGGGAAATGGCCCCCAGCCTGGTCAGCCCCTCACCACGCCCCCTACCCAACATCCGCACTCACCTTGGGGCCCGCACCTCCTGGGACACCAGGAAAACCCTGAGATATGGCAGAACACAAAGGGGTCACAAAGGCCCATGGCTTCCTGGGAGGGTTGCCCGTGGAAACATAATGGCTTCTAATGCTCTGAAGTCCCAGAATGACCCAGGACACTCACCTGGCCAGGAGGGCCCACTGGCCCTGGGAGGCCTGGAGGCCCCTGGGGTCCAAGGATACCCGGAGCTCCATGCTCACCCTTGGGGCCATCACGACCCTGTGAAGGATGCAGCCAGCATCAGGACCCTGAGACCTCAGAAAAGAGTGGAGTCATATTCTCCCAGGGTCAGGGTCAGGGGTCAGAGGTTGCAGAAAACTCCAATACTCACTTCTCTCCCAGGGGCACCTGAATCTCCTTTCTCTCCCTAAGGAAGACAAGGATACTTCAGGCATGGCTCCAAGCAGAGACCAGAGAGACCCCAGGTGGGGGACTTTACCTTCCTTCCATCTTCTCCAGGGTCCCCAGGTTCTCCCTGTGGGCAGAGGACTCACATCAGCCCAAACATTCACTGGTGTCTGGTTGCAAGACACTATCTTGGTAGATTTCAGATGACTGTGACTGTATTTCTGTGCCTGTAGCTCCATGGCTGTGTGTGTCTTGGAGCATGGCCTGTGGCCGTCTGAGTGAGCTGCTGCATGTCTAAGGGTGTGCCTGCACAGGCCTGCTCACCCCAACAGGCAACTGCACACATGTCCTTTGACTCTGGCTCTCTAGAGGTAGCTCCACATTTATGCATCTCTGGGTTGGTGATTGTCCACATGTCCTGGGTGTGTGCATATCCATGTGTGTCTTAGTACATGTACCCATGGGTCTGTGTGTCCTGGTCTGTTTGCACATCTTGGCCCATGTCTGCATATGGGCATGGGCTTATACATGTCTCCAAAGGCCCCCAGTGCCTTGAGAGCCATGTGTCTTGGCATCTGTCTGCAACTCTTGTGTGTAGCTCAATGTGTATGACCATAAGCGTGTGGGTGACAATATAAAGTCATGGGCCAGCATGTCCTAGCACATGTCACAGGTCAGAGCCATCCATGTGTGTCTCACCATGTCTCAACACAGGTCCACATGCGGTCTTGGGTCCATGTCTTAGCACATGAGTCTGGGTGGAAGTGTCTGGGTATCAACATATCTCTAAGTGCCCCAAATGTGGCTTCACACCAGCGTGTTTGTGCCTGTCGACCTGTCTGTGGCTCTTCACCTGTGCCTATGGCTGTGGGTTATCTGGGCACGTGTCAGCCCATCCTGGCATAAATTGGCCCATTCACCTAACTCCCTATGTGTCTGTGAGGCTGCTTGTGTGTGCATATAGAACTATGTTTCCAGGCCTGGCGCAGTGGCTCATGCCTGTAATCCCAGCACTTTGGGAGGCCGAGGCGGGTGGATCACCTGAGGTCAGTTTGTGATCAGCCTGACCAACATGGAGAAACCCCATCTCTACTAGAAATACAAAATTAGCCAGGCATGGTGGCGCATGCCTGTAATCCCAGCTACGCGGGAGGTTGAGGCAGAAGAATCACTTGAACCCAGGAGGCGAAGGTTGCAGTGAGCCGAGATCGTGCCATTGCACTCCAACCTGGGCAAGAAGAGCGAAACTCCGTCTCAAAAAAAAAAAGAACTATGTTTCTGGATGCATCTGTATGTCTAGGCCAGGATGCATGTGTCTGCACGTGTGCCTCATGTGCTGCTACAGATCTGGGCTGTGTAGGTGTGCTGGCGTTTCTTGGCAGGTTTCGCCGCAGCTGCCCTGGACACACTCACGTTTTTTCCATTCAGGCCAGGTTTGCCATCCTCGCCTGGCTTTCCCTGTGGGAACAGATCACTGGTCAGATGTTGGGGATCGGGTGAGGGTAGTAAGGGGGAAAGGGGGTAACATGAAAGTCTGGACTCACCGGTAATCCAGGGGGACCAGAGGGGCCAGGGGGGCCCTGTTCTCCACGGAGGCCCGGAAGCCCCTGGAAAAAGTCTTTGTTAAGATTTATAGGGCCTCTGAGATATCCCTTAGGGCACACCCCATGGACTAAGAGGACCCCAAAAAGATCTCCCTCCAGGGTAGAGACCCCCAGGACTGGGAGGTCCCATTGAGATCCCTCAGGCACAGACCCCATGGATGGGGGCCCCTGCTGAGACTCCCAAGGGAAGAACCCCCCAGAACTTCGAGGGCCTATGAAGACCCCCAAGGCAAAGAAGGTCAGAAAGGGGGATTCTACTAAAACCTGTCTGCCAGGGACTGAGACCCTCCCAAAGGCAAGGCTGAACCAATCCCCTACCAACTCTCTCGGATGCTGTGACTATGATGATCTGGTCGGAGCTTACGCAGCCCCCTGAGCCCCCTCTGTCCCAGCATCTCCCCACACTTACGTCTCTCCCTGGGTCCCCGGCTTTGCCTGCAGCACCCTGAGGAGAGACTCAAAGTCAGTTCATCATGGTCATGGGGTCAGGGGCTCTAGTCCCTGTGAGCCTAAGGCCTGCATGGCAAGGACATGCCCCACCCAGGTAGGGCTCTGGGAGAAGACACAGACAACAGGTCTCGCCCCAGAGCTGGTCAAGGCCAAGACCAACCAACGAGGCTGGGGTCTAGGGTCCTCATGTGAAGGGGACAACCAGGCAGGACTACGAAGACTCACATTCGGCCCAGAGGGCCCAGGGGCTCCTGGTTTCCCATCCAGTCCGCTCCGGCCATCCAGCCCAGGGGGACCCCGGTCACCCTGTGGAAAATAGAGTGGTAAGAGGCCACCAAGGCCGAGGTGGATCTGATAACCCAGGCTCACGTCCTGAGAAACCTCCACACCCTCTCACCTTTTCTCCTGCTGGGCCTCGGACACCTGGGTCCCCCTGGAGGGAACAGGGTCAGATAAGAGATGAGGGCAAGATGGGGACTTGGCAGATGGGGCAAAGTGCATCACTCACCTGTGGGCCTGGGGGCCCCCGAAGCCCATCAATGCCCTGAGGATAGGGGAGGAAGAAATCAGAGCAGGCCCTCCCACCCCTGCACCCCCCAGGACCAATCACACTCACCCTTTCCCCAGGGGCTCCAGGGAGGCCAGGGTCACCCTTGGGCCCTCGAGGACCCTCTTGTCCGCGGTCCCCAGGCTCTCCCTGTGGCAGAGATAAGCTTGCTGAGGAACAGCCTTGAAGCCAAGCCATGCCCAAGGTAGAACCTGCCGGGAGGAGCACTGGGGTCTTTTTTACCCTCCACCCACAGACCCTAATACCTTCTCTCTGGCTCCAGGTCCTGTATCTACCTGTTGGGGGAATGACCAGTGAGAAGAATGGCTCAACAAGGGGAAGAGTGGTTGGCGAGGGGATACAGGGTCTGTGAGGGGCTCCAGGGATCTGCAGAGGTTTCAGAGGGGCAGTGGGGGAAGTGGGAGTTAGTGGAAGGAATGAGGGGACATGATGTGGAGCTAAAGGGGCAAGTGAGAGCAATGATGGAGGACCAGACCCAGCACAGCCCTTACCAGCCGTCCCGGGGGTCCTGGGGGACCCTGGGAAAGGAAATGATTATAGTCAATAGGAGCCCTCAGGTCCCAGGCCATGGCTCTGGTTTGCCCCAGGCTCAACTCTGCCCCCAAGTTCCCCGAAGCACCCCAATGCCAGCCCCCAGCAGGCACAGGTGGCCATCCATGCTTCCCACCTTGAATTCCAGACCCCTCATGTGAAGGCACACTGGCAGCAGCGCCAGGGGACCCTCCATCCCTTCTGAGCCCAGGACACCAGCCCTACTCACTGGCTCCCCACGGTCACCCTTGGGTCCAGATGGTCCAGGGCTGCCCTGCAGAAAGGCAGGGGTCAGGGCCACTCAAGGTAGGCAGAAGTTTGGGGAGCTTTGGGAGCACCATGAGGACTCATGGGAATGTTGGTAGCCTTCATGTGGGTGTGTGCAGGGGTCACAAGAAGTGAAGATTGGGAGGGCTTAGCATTACAGGGTTGGGGGGTAGGATCGGGTATTGGGAATTGGCTGGTTGGAGGGTTAAGGTTGGGGTGAGGAGTCATACATAGGCTGGGACTCACATTTCGTCCATCCTCTCCAGGATCTCCCTGGTCTCCCTTCTCACCCACAGGCCCCCGAACTCCAGGTGCCCCCTAAGAAGAGCAACTGGCCTGAGACAGACACTCCCAGTATTTTGCAGGTGCCCCTATGACCCCCTACACTGCCCCAGGTTCCCCATTACTCCAAAATCCACATCAGAGGTTCCCATCACCCCATGCCTCCCTGCAGGGCCTCACATCACCCCTTACCCCCCTCAGCCTTTCCTATCACCTTCATGCCCACCTCCCATCACCCCTGTTACTTCTCTCTGCCAAGACTCACCCGAAGGCCACGCTCGCCTGCTTTTCCAGGCAAACCCGGGTCACCCTGGTGATAGAGAGAAAAGTCATACTGCACAGGGCAGTCAGGATCTAACTCAGAGAGAGGGGACAGAGAAGGGCCTGAGCAGCAGCTGGACAGGAGGCAGGGAGTGGATGGATGAACTGGTGGAGCACCAGCCTACTGGGATCCTAGTTCAAGGGTAAAGGATCAGAAACCACAGTGGGAAGGAGTCTCACCGGAGGACCCTCGTCACCTTTCTCTCCAACTTCACCCTGTGAAACATGAGAGTCAGCCCTAGTTCCAAGAACCCCCATGATGCTGGCAACAGCCCTACTCCCTTACCCACCGTGACTCCCCCGACTCCAGCCTCTTACCTCTCGTCCTCGGGGGCCAACAGGTCCCGGGGAGCCAGGCCGCCCAGGGTCTCCCTTCTCTCCAGGAGGCCCTGAGTCACCCTGTGGACGAGGCAAGAGGGAGGTGATGCGGGAGGCTCGAAGCAGGCAGTTCTCAAGGGGAGGGGACCCCGGAAGCCTTGAGGTTGCCCAGGGTCACAGGTACTCACTGGGGGTCCTGCTCTGCCAGTAAGGCCAATGGGACCCTGAAGGGGACAGAAGGGGGACAAGACTTAGTCGGGGTCCCACCACCTCATCTCCCTCTGTCACACTCCCCATTCCCACATTGATTCACCCGGTCTCCAGGGTCTCCCTTGGGGCCAGGGTCTCCAGGAAGAACCAAGCCGGGTGGGCCCTGTGGATGGAAGGATAAGAAGTCAGGAAGACAACCTTCACCACCTGCCCCCTAAACACTTCGCTTCACTTACCCGTTCCCCTTGGACTCCGGTAGCTCCTCTGGGCCCAGCAGGCCCCACATCTCCCTGGAGGTGACAAAGACCATCAGTACTCATCCCAGGCTCCAGTTAACCCCTTGACCCAGCAAGTCTTATGACCCCCCAAGTCCCATAGATAGGCCCTATGACCTAGACCTCAACAATGTAGAAACCTCCCCTTGCCCCATACCAGGCTTACCTTTTCTCCTTTGGGTCCAGCAACAGCAGGTCCCTGAAAACAAACAGGACAGATACAGTTTGGCCCTGCCTTGGGGTTGTATGACCAAAGTCTTCATTGGAATGGAGGTCACAGGGAATTGGAAGTCATACAGCTCAGTCCCCGCCCAGGAGTCACAGGGTCACCGCTGACAGCAGGGAAGGGGTTATACAAAATGGACTGACACAAAGAGCTCGTGACCTGTATGGCGGTCATGGGGTCACAGGATCATAGCCAGGAGTCTGGGGGCAGGTTCTAGCAGAAGGAGAGCCGCAGAGCTCTGAGCCTGCTCACGGTCCCAGCACTGTGGAATCACAGCCCAGATAGTGTTCTATAGGAGGGTCACTGCTCAAGGGCTGTGCTGTGCTCACAGCGTCATCCTCCCATCACTCACCACCACTGCAGGGTCCCCAGGGCGACCAGGCTCCCCCTGTGGAGAGAGGACAGGAGCAGGGACAGCTCAGGGAGTCACCTAGGAGCCCAAAATCCCAGTGTCCCACCTGCCACATCCCTAGTACCAGACAGTACCACCCCCAGCCGAGGACCTACCTTCTCTCCTTGGCGGCCAGCGGGTCCTGGTGGCCCCTGAATGTAGAGAAAGTGTGAGCCCAGGAGGGGAAGGGAAAAGGGAGGGACACACAAAAGTCCCACTCCTGGTCCCACCACAGTCACAGACTCACTTCAGGACCCTCAGCTCCAGGACGTCCAGCAACCCCTGGCAGCCCCTGGAGGAAAGGAAGGGAAGAGCTGTGCAGGTAGGTGGGGGGGATATGGACAGACAGGGCTAGAGGCTGGGGTGGGGGCTGGAGAGGGGTCAGGGAAGATTGGGATTTAGGTTGGCAGGGGTAAGACTCGGCAGGAGGACAGACACCAGGCAGTGAAAGTCAAGGTCAGTTCAGCAGGGCCAGAGGTTCAAAGCCAGGTCCCTTGGGGCTGAGGATTAGAGCCTGTATCAGCAGGGATTAAGGGGCCATTGAGGAGGGGTGAGGAGCAGGGGTAGCAGGGGTCAAGGGCAAGAAGTCAGAACCAGAAAGAGCACAGCCAGGTCAGCTGGTATGAGCATTGCAGCCAGTGGGTTTACCCGGGATCCTGCTGGGCCTGGGGGTCCACGTTCGCCCTGATGGAACAGAAGAGGTCAGAGCTGAGTTGGGCCCAGATCCTCCAGGGTCCTTGAAGCCCCCCAGGTTGCACTTACCTTCTCTCCAGCCTCACCCAGGGGCCCTGGAAAGCCCCGGTCACCCTGAAGAGAGAGGGTGAGAGAAAGAGAGAGAGAGGGTTGGTGGGGGGGCTTGAACGTCAAAACCCAGACAAGGGGTCTCAAACTCCAACCACCCCCTCCAAAATCACGACCTCTGACCTGGAGGGAACTCTTATCTCCTGATCTTCCAGCCTCCTCTAACACCATGGGGAGCCCAGAGTAGCACCCTTCACACCTGAATCCCCCCACTGGTACTCACTTTGGGGCCAATGGCTCCAGAAGGTCCCCGTGGGCCCTGGAAGGGATGAATTTGGGGGTTCAGAGATTTGAGTTTGGGCATGAGGATGGAGCAGTGGTTGATGATTGAGGTGGGGGCTGGAGCTGTGCCCACCATATTCAGAACCCCTGGCCCCTCCACTCACCTGCTCACCCGGAGACCCAGGTTGTCCTGGGAGGCCTGGAGATCCATCCTCAGAGTCACCCTGAAGGAGAAACGCATGGTTGGGAAGACCGAAGGGAGGCCCTGCCCCCAGCACCCAGCTTCCCACCCCAGAACTGGGACATCATCAAGTCAGCCTTCCTACTTTTTCTCCTTTCTTTCCAGGGGGTCCAACAGGGCCTTGGGGTCCAGGGCTTCCGGGAAGACCCTAGGAAGAAGTGAGTAAAAATGTGAGCCAAGAACTATGAAGCCCAGCACCCAACCACTGCCCCAGGAGAGACCCACACCCCTGAGCAGGGCCCCCAGCAGAGCCTCAAGGCCTCTCACCGGCAGCCCGGGCTCCCCAGGAGCAATGCCACCTTCACCTGGTCCAGGGGGACCCTGGGAGAGAACACCAGGTCAGGGAATGGACAGGGGAATCAGACTCCAAGCCACCCCTAGCACAGCTTGTCCCTCACTTACCCGCTCCCCACGATCGCCTTTGTCACCCTAGAAAACAGATGATGATCCCATGACCCTGGGCCACACCTCACTCCCAAAGATACCAGGAGGGATGAGAGTCATGGGGTCCAATTGGATTACAAGGATCTTGGGAGAACTGAGGCGTCGTGGTGAGGATGGGGGTAATCAAAGGGTCACAAAGGCCAGAGTAACTGGTAGGGGTTATGTGGGTTCAAATGGGGTCACCAGGTCTCTGCATCACATGGCACTCATGAGGCTGTCACCTTCACTGCTGTTCCAGGAAGCCCTGGGGGGCCACGGGGTCCTGGGTCCCCCAATGGTCCACGGGGTCCAGGGGGGCCCTGATGGAGGAAACAAAGTATAAGGTGCAACCCCACAGACCCCACTCTCGCCCCCCTCGTGTTGGTCCCCCCACTACACATCACTTGCCTCCACATACCCCAGACTTACCGATGGTCCAGGGTCCCCTTTCCTCCCAGGAAGCCCAGGTCCTTCACCTCCGATGATTTGTCCAGGAGCCCCCTGTAAGGACAGAGAGCAGTGGGCAGGATTCAGGATGTGGGGGCCTTGAGCTGGAAGAAGCCCCTAGACATGTCCAGCTATTCCTATTCGCGCCTTAGGCCCTGCACAGGGTCTGGCGTGGGGCAGTCCTGCTCCTCCCTGGGACATCCCGGCCGCCTCCCTTCCCCCTTCACTTACCGGCTCCCCCTTTGGGCCTCGAGGTCCTTGCTCTCCCTGAGGACGAAACAGAGCAGAGGGTGGTGCTTGGGCTCAGGCGAGTGTCAACGTGGGCACTGCACCACCACCCCAGGCTCCCACCCTGTGGAAGAACCCTGGGAAGACACTTGGAGAGCAAAGAAGGGAAGGCACCTTACCGGGTCCCCACGAGGGCCAGGCAACCCTGGAGAGCCCTGCAAATGGAGGCCAGAGGCAGAACAGTCGGAGCCACCCCACCCACTCAGGCAGCGCCCACCCTGACCTGCAGGGCAAGGCTTGCTCACCTTTAGGCCAGGGGCTCCAGGGGTCCCAGGATTCCCGGGGCGGCCAGGGCTGCCTGGACGCCCATCTGCTCCAGGGAAGCCCTGAGGAGGTGAAGAGGTCGGGACAAGAAGGGACCCTCCCCCAAGGCCCCTGGTTTGTCGGAGGGGCCTCACCCCATCAACCATGGGTCGCCTACCCCACTGGGCCCCAAGTGTTATTGGGGGTGGAACAGTGAAGCAGAGAAGTGGCCCCTCAGAGCTGCACAGAGCCCAATTCCAGGCACAAGCGCAGTGACAAGGCAAAGGGCTTCCCTGCCTCTCGGACTTAGAGCTGCTGCTCAGGCTCTGCAGGGGGGCTAGAGGCCCCACTGGCCTTTCTACTTCAGAGTGTCCCCCAAAGTCTCTGCGGTGGTTTATAACCTCCAGCTGGGCTTCTAGGAATTCCCGATGATTCTAACTCTGCTTCTTCCTTCTCTCTTGTAAACAC
This sequence comes from Symphalangus syndactylus, assembly GCF_028878055.3. Classification (NCBI taxonomy): domain Eukaryota; kingdom Metazoa; phylum Chordata; class Mammalia; order Primates; family Hylobatidae; genus Symphalangus; species Symphalangus syndactylus. The sequence goes on along the minus strand of NC_072423.2, from coordinate 112,391,085 downwards.
CCTGAGAAAGCTTGGAGGAGTGCCTCAGAGAAACCTCGATGGTCTCCACACTCACCCTCTCGCCCTTAGCAATGGCACTTCCAGGGGGCCCCTGGGGGCCAGGAGCACCGGTCCTGCCCTGAGAGAAGACAGCAGTTAGGTGGGGATAAGCCAGTCAGGGTGCAGGGACAGATGTGGGGGGCACTCACCGGGAGGCCAGGGTCGCCAGGAGGCCCAACTTGTCCTCTCAGGCCCTAGGAAGGGTGATGAGTGAGACCTGTGCTGCCAACCTCCCCTGCCCCACTGACACCCAACCCATTCTCTATTCCCCGCCCGCAGGGGCACCCCCACTGACACCCAACCCATTCTCTATTCCCCGCCCGCAGGGGCACTCACCATCTTTCCAGGTTCCCCCTTCTGGCCCTGGGGAAAGACATGTCAGATGTGGGTCAGAGTGGCTAGCCCCAGGTGCAGCCTCCACTCACCTCTCGATGAAGGACTCTTACCTTTGGACAATACACTGGGCAGGGCTCTGGCCGGGGCTGCAGACATAGGGTCTCTTTGAGGTTGAACATTTCTACCAAGAGCCCCCAGACCCCTTATATTCTACCACCCAGTCCCCCAGAGGCCTCTTCCAAACCTGAGTAGTGAAGGATGCCTGACACAGGGCTGCGGCCAGACCACTGACTGCCCGGTCCAGGCTTGGCCCATCATCCACGGCGAAGAAGGTCTGGACAGAGTCCATACCCGGCGCCAAGCGACGCAGCTGCTCTGGGTCCGCTCCAGCCATTCCCAACATCACCACATTAAGCCCTAAGTTGGGGTCCAGTGGCTGCATGATAGCCCTGTCAGGGCCACCCCTATTTCCAGACCCTTCCCCATCAGCCTACTCCTTACCAGCAGCCTGGGCCTCGCGAATGGGGCTGAATATGTCACCTCTCAAGGGTTCATCCACTAGCAGAACCATCATCCCTGGTACGTGCTGGCGGCGCCCAGGAGCATCTGGTGCCAACACGTATCTGTGAGCTGTGACCACGGCTGTGCCTGGAAGGAAGGACATGTCAGAACCCTGGGGCACCAAGCTCCCAGTGGATAGCCCCAGGAGTCCATGCCTGCTGCAGTCCTCACCCAGATTGTTCCCACTTGGGTCCATGTAGGGCATGTCACGGATCCTTTGCAAGACAATGCCAAGGTCATGGGAGCCATTCAGCGGGAACAGTGGGGAGGGCCGGTGACTGTAAGACAGCAGGCCAACCTGGGGTGGAAGGAAACACAGAGCCTGAGGAGGACGATAGAGCAGGGATGGGGGTGCACAGAGCCTGGAGAAACACATCAGGGTGTGTGTGACCAAACCCTATCTATTAGGGAGTCAGCAGTGATGGCAGGATAGGGAGCCAGGCAGCAGGTGAGGTCTGGAGCCTGTGGGAGAGCTGGGAGAATGCCTGAACCTATTGGGTGGTCAGGAGATGGTAACTGGTATGGAGCCTGGGTGGGGGGCCGCAGGGAGAGGTAGAATCTGGCTGCCCCAGGGCCAAACCTGAACTGCCTGTGGCCCAAGAGGCCCAAGTGCCGACACCAGACGCTCCAGGACCCGCCTCGTAGCCTCCGCACGGTGAGCATTGTCTTGAGTGGCATGTGGTAGGAACACGACATCCGCCAGGCCACGGGGACACACTGCAGGAAGGGGAACAAGTTACTGAAGCGGGCAGCCCACCCAGACACACTTTTCTGCCCTTCCCACTATGCCCACTATACCTGGTGTCTGTGTGACAGATGCCTCAGGACCCCGCACACCATCCAGGACAGGCGTCAGGGAGAAGACGTAAGAGACGCCAGGCTCTAGCCCTGTCACCCGCTGGGAGCTTGAGATCCCTGGAAGTGTCTGCGGGGACCCATGCACTTCTGCAGGAGATAGAACTTGATTAAAAAGCAGTCTCCACAGAGCCCCAACTGCCAGCCCACCCAAACCCTGGCCTCCCCCTCACCCTGGCCAGGGCCTCTGAGTGGCCGCCAGGATAGGATGTAGCTGGATGCCCTGGACACTGGGGTCCAGGCCAAAGTCACCGAGTCGATCGAGGTGTCCACCACACGTAGCTCAGTGCTTGGAACACGAAGTGACTCTGAAGGAGGAATGAAAGATCGAGGATCAGAGGCTGAGTCCTGAGAACCCAGAAGGGAGAGATCTAAGATCCTGGGTCCAGTTTGTCTTATTGAAGCATCATGGGAGGTCATGCTGGGGTCACCCAGGGTCAGAGGGTGAGGGGTGGGGTACAGGAGGAGTCACTCAGAGTTGGGGTGCAGGAAGTCAGGGTGGGTCATTAGCAGGGGAGGAGCACGCCAAGGTGAGGCAGGCTTACCAGTGCGCGCAGTCACCTCTGCAGAGGGCCCTTCTCCAGCTGGCCCTAGGACACTCAGCCTCACGCGGTACTGTGTCGCTGGCTCCAGCCCATCCAGGTGATAGCTACTGAGCTCGGGCCCCAGGACCCGGGACTGTTCCTGGCCACCTGGGGCAGGCGTGAGGGTGGGGGCCAAGAGCACGTGGGAGAGTGACACCTGGGGGCATTAAAGGGCCCACCCACCTCACTGGCTTTGTTAACTGGGTCCACCCTCCTGACTGATCTTCCTTGTCCTCACTGACCCTGCCCACTTTACGGACCCTGCCAGACTGACCCTCCATGAACTCATTGATCCCACCCACTTCATTGATTGATCTTACCTACTGTCACGGATCCCGCAGACCCCCAATGACAGACCCCGCCCACCGTCACTGTCTGCCACAGCCCTGCCCCCGTTGGTCCCTAACCTCCTCCTGGGGACACCTCTCACCCTCAGGTTGCCAGTGCAGAAGGAAGCCCTGTGCTCTGGGCACCGGCTCCCAGCGCAGCCTCAGCGAGTGCTCCCCGCGCTGCACCACGTGAAGCGTCCCCAGGGCTGGCGGAGCCTCAGGCGCTGGAGAGAAAGCTCAGGAATCAGAAAGGCTCTGCCCCCATGGCCCCTGCACCAATCCCAGGCCCACCCTGGCACAGGCACCCCGCCCAGCTAGCCCTTCTGCCTATCCCAGGCTTCACCTTCCCTCCTCTCAGACCCCGCCCCCAAAGGCTCACTACTAATCCTGGTCCTTTCTCCAATCCGGAGCACAAGCCCTGATCCCCAAACCATCCACACCACCCATCTGAAGCTCTCCAGCGCATGCCCTGCCTACGCGTGGTGACGACAATGGAGACAGGTGTGCCCTCGCGGTCCCCGACAAGTGCAGTCACTCGCACTGAGTAGCTGACTCCACCTTCAAGACCCCGGATCTCTGCAGAGTCTGTGTTTCCTGGGAGTATCTGGTGTCTCATGGGGCCGCCTGGCCAGGTGGGCATACAGCAATGGTTAGGGGTGGGCAGTCCCAGCCAGGAAGGACAGGGGTGGCATCAGGGAGCCATACCTTCACTCCGGCCCCAGGCCAGTCTGTAAGCTGTGGCTCCAGTGACCCCTACCCAGGTGATCCGTAGAACGTCGCTGGAAGCATTGAGGATCTGCAGCCTCGACACACGACCCACAGGCTCAGGGGCTGGGGACAGAGGCAAGGTAAGGGGTTCTGGCAGAGAACAGAGTGGAGTGCAGGTATGGTTGACGCGGGGGTGATCTGAAGGTCAGTGTGAGGTTAGTGTGGACAAGTCACTGTAGGCAGCCCTGAGAAGGAGGAGGTCAGTGCCTTGGGGTGGGCAGTGTGGGGTCACCAGGAGGTCACCATGGGTAGACAATCAGTGTGGGGTGGGTCAGTGTGGACAGGACAGTCACCGAGCAGGGACATGGAGGCAGCTGGGCAATCAGGAACACACAGCAGGGCAGGGTAGCTAATGTGGTGTGGCTAGTAGCTGGCCAGGGTCCACTCACCAGTCCTCACAACCACAGAGGCAGGGGGCCCATCCATGCCAGCCACATGGGCCCTCACATGCACCGTATACTCAGTATCTGGCTCCAGTCCATCCAGCTCAGCCACCGTGGCCTCCCCAGAAACCAACTGGGATTTCTCTGGGCCTGGGAGCAGGGATGGAGGCAGCTCCAGGGCTAGCAAACTCTGTCCCCCAGAGCCCCACCTGGACCCCCAATAAACCCCCAGCCCCCATTCCACCCTGACCTGCCCCCTCCTAAACCCCAGTCCCCACCGTGGGCTGAGTGCCAGGAAACCCTGTATCCTGTGGCGCCAGGAACCCTGGTCCAGGTAATGGTGACAGATGAGCTGCCGGCCTGAGTCACATGGACCGTCCTCACTGGGCCCAGTGGGTCTAGTGGGGAGAGGCAATGGGGAGTCTGCTGGAGCAGGCAGGAAGGAGTGGGGCTATCTGATAGGGGAAGGCAATGGGAGTCTAACAGGAGACAGGAATCTGATAGAGGAGATGGTGAATAGGTCCAGTGGAGAAGTGGGGAGATGGAGGTTTTAGGAAGCATTGAGCGGGTCTGATGGAGGAGAAAGTGTAAATCTCAGAGGAGATTTGGGTCCAGCAAAAAAGGGGTGGGGGTCTGAGGGTTGAGGTGGTGGAAATTTGAGGGCAAAGACTGTGGGAGTCTTAGGGGAGAAGCGGAGGAATCTGAAGACGGGGAGGGCTTAAGGGGAGACAGCTGAAACTGAAGGGGAAGCAGTGTCTCTGAGGGAGGAGGGAGTGGGAATCTGAAGCGGGAGGCAGGAGTTCTGGGAAGAAGCAAGGGTCTGCAAGGGAAGGCATGGGGGTCTGAAAGAGCAATGGAGGCAGAGAGCCAAGGGACGGGGGCAGGCCCTGACCCGTTCGAGCCACGATGACTGCGGCGGGGCCTTCCTCTCTGCCTTGCAGTACCGACACAGCCACCTGGTAGGTGGTTCCAGGCTGCAGCCCTGTGATGTCTGTGGCAGTAGAGTCTGGGGGCAGTGTCTGGCTGGACTCTGGACCTGAGGTTAGAAGGAAATGCTGGCATGGCTCCTGCCTGTCCCCTCTGGCCCCCATACCCTCATTGGTGCCTTCGGCAGTCCCCCCACACACCCCACACTGACCACTGCCTGTGCTCCAGCTAATCCGAAATCCACTGGCCCCGGGGACGGGTCCCCAGGCCACCCTCACTCGCGTTGCATCTGACACCACAACCCGCAGCCCTGGAACAGCAAGTGGGGTTTCCGGCTCTAGGGGTTAAAGACAGAAGTCAGAAGTCAGAACCAGGACCAGAGTGAAGCAGACACCTGTCCTCCACAAGCCTCCTGCAGTACTCACCCCGGCGGACAGTGAGGACACTGGCACTGCCCTCACGAGGACCCACTCGAGCAGACACCCGCACAGTGTAGCTAAGCCCAGCCTGAACGTCATCCAAGTCGAACGCTGTCTGACTCCCAGGAAGCACCAGGGTCCGCTCAACCCCTAAGAGAGAAGTCAGGGTAGGTGGGCAGGGGTCAGAAAGAGACAGGGATGTGGGACGATGGCAGTGATGTGCAGGGATGCAGAGCGAGAAGGGCCATGGGGGTGGGGATGTGGGATGGTGGGGACCAGAGAGCTGGGATATGGCTGAAAAAAGTGAGTGCAAGACAAGGACATAGGATGAAAGGGGCCAGTGATGGTCAGGGACACTGGAGGACAGGGGTCCATGGGATGCTGGCATGTAGGATGACAGGAGTCAGTGGACTGCAGTGAGGACTGATGAGCCATTGACAGACACTGATGTGGGATGGCAGAGGTCAGTGCTGGATGGGGACATGCAATGAGAGGTTGGTGTACAGCGGTCACCACTAGGGTAACAGAAAGGCAGGTGATTGAGCTTGTGGCTGTGCAGAGGTGAAAGCCATGGATGGGGTGTGGGGCAGGGAGGAGATTGGCTGGGGCAGGGTAGGGGCAGACACACCCTGTTGACAGTTCAGGGCTCAGTGCCATCCTGGGAAGTAGATGGATAAGGAGACAGGGAGGAGACTATAGGGACCCAGGTGTGGAAGGAGAGGGCTGGAGGTACACTCAGACCCCTCAGGCTGGAACTTCAGTGTGTGTGGTGGGGGTGCTGGCTGCGTCCACCTCACCCTGGGTGCTGTGCACAATGATGCGGTACTGGGTGGCACCAGGGACTGGGCTCCAGGACACTCGTACCCGCTGCCCGGGCAGCTCGGTGGCTTGCAGGTCCTTTACAGGGCTCACAGGCAGCTCTGGTCCTGTTGAAGAGCACAGCATAGAGGCAGCCTGGGGCTCCGACACCTCCCCCACTCACTGGCCCAGCCCACAGAGCCCTCACCAGTGGGAACCACAGTTGCAGGGGTGGCCACCTCGCGGCCCTCCAGCAGAGTGTAGAGTGTGAGGCGGTACTCAGTGCCCGGCTGCAGCCCATCCAACTGGTAGCGGGTCACATCAGAGGGCAGCACCACCTTCTGCGGTGGCTCCAAGCCTGCGAGATGACAGGGTCAGGCCAGCGGAGGCCATGCCCTGACCCTTGCCTGTCCATCCCTTCCCCCGCACTGACCAGTCTCACGCCGCCATTCCAACCGGTAGCCACGGGCCTCAGGCACCAAGTTCCAGGAAAGGAGGATGGATGTGGGGCCCAGGATGACCGGGCGCAGGGTCTGCTCAACAGAAGCGTCTGCCCAGGGCACATGGGATGTCAGTGGCCTCCGGGCCTTGCCCTGCCTGCCCGTCCCAGCCTGAAGAATGTGCCCAGCCTTCTCACCAGTGCGAGCCGTCAGGGAAGTGGCAGGCCCCACGCTGCGGCCAAATAGGGTGCTCACGGTCACCTCATAGTCCGTGCCAGGCTCCAAGTCATGCAGCAACACTGAACCCTGCCCAGAGCCCAGCTCCTGCTGCTGTGTGGGCCCATCTGCATGGGGGACACCAAGGGGCCAGTGGGCCTTGCAGGCTCAGGACTCTACAACCTTGTCTGAGGCGCAGGGACTCCCCTCAGCCCACATCTCTCACTCACCACTGAGGACCCGCCATGTCACACGGTAGCCAGTGGCACCTGGCACACTCCGCCAGGCCACCAGGAGGCTGTGGGCTGTGGTATTCTGGATGGTCAGTTCCGGCCCCTCCAGGGCAGCTGGGGGAGAGTCCCACCAGGGATTCATAGAGTCAGGAGTGGGAGGGGGTACTGGGGTCAGGGGTTAGGTGAATGGGGTCAGAGGCTGGCAGAATTGCTCACTGGTCCGAGCTGTCCCGCTCACGGCCTCCCCGATGCTGTTGGCGTAGAGGGCAACCACAGTCACTTGGTACTCGGTCAGTGGCCGGAGACCCTGCAGCCGCACGCTAGTCTCACCAGCTGGGACGTTCACCTGCCCAGGGCCAGAGGTCACTTTATCTTGCCCAGCCAAGTCCCTAGCCCCCATCTATCACTCCTGACATCCTACCTCCTGCCGCTCGCTCGGCAGTGGCTGTCCCAGCCCCGTCAGAGGAGTGTACTGGACCTTGTAGCCAGTCACAGGGCCACTGGCCGCTGTCCACTGTACTCTCAAGGATTGGCTGCTTGGCTCAGACAGCACCAGGTCTCGTGGAGCAGAGGTCGAGTCATCCGCTGGGAATGCGGGATCAGGAGATCAGGCAGGAAGATTGGGGTGGGCATGTATGGTGCAGAGTTGGAGTCGGGGCCAAGAGCACATAGGATGGAATCCCCAAGTGGGGGATGGGGTCCGGGGTCTAGATCAGGGTATACACCATGTGGGCAGGAACTCACGAGGCCGGGTCACAGGCACGCCACCAGCAGTCGTACACACTCTCCGGGAAACGAGGGGCAGTAGTGTCCTCAAGATGCTGAAGTCGTTGACGAAGAAGAAGAAGTCACTGGTGGGCTGTGAGGCAACTCGCTTCAGCTCCTCAGGGTCGGCATTCTTGATCCCTGAAGTGACGACCAATCAGGAATCAGTCACCCACATGGTCTCTGACTGCCCCCACCCCCCAGCTGACCTGTCACCCCTGCTCAGTCCTTACCCACAGCAAATAGCTTGACCCCCTGCCCCTTCAGCCTTTGGGCAGCTGTGTCCACCAGGTCCTGGGACTTCCCATCTGTGATCAGGATGCAGACCTGGGACAGGTGCAAGGGTCAAATCATGGTTCCCCTGGACACTTCATTTGAGGTCATCTTGGGAGGCATGGTAGGGGTAGGGATCACCTTGGGGATGCCAGGTCGGGCCAGCTGGGGCAGGAAGACACGGTCAGCCACATGGAGAATCGCAGCCCCTGTGCGAGTGTTGCCCCCCTTGTAGCTGAGCTCACGGATGGCGCGGATCACATCACCCCCAGAGCCAAGTGCATCCAGGCCGAACTCTGTCCTGTTGGAGGGTAGGGGTGGCAACAGGCTAGGACTCAGGATCTCTTCTGGCCCTGGCCTTGAGGAGGCCTGTAGGGTGAGGGTTATGGGTATCAGGCTCTCATGAGGGGTGCCTTCGTTCTGTCATTCTCCACACCCACTTGCCTCTGGAACCCCCAGGTTAACAAACTCCCCAGGAGCTCCTTTATGCACCATCTGCAGCTGGGCCTGGGCAGACCTGAAGGAGCCCTTAGGGGCTCACAGTCTGTGGGGAACAAGATGCTGCTTAATTAAATAATTGCATGAGGAGGGGTCCAGATGTAGGAAAGTGGATGCTGGCCAGATGGAGCACCTCTGGTGAACGGCTGCAGGGGTTAGGGGGCTAGAACATGGAGAATCCAACAGGCATGGGGGCCCCCTCCTGGGCTCCCCATCTCCAGATCAGAAAACACAGCCTCACTGTCTTGCACCTTCCTGTCTTGCAATAGCCTGGAGGTGCTTCAGGGCACGAAGGTTCTACCTAGGGAATCCTTACCTCTGTCTCCAGAGGAGGTCCTGGCTAAGGGGTCTCTAGGTTCCCCAAAACTTGTTTCTGGAAAGACCCGGCCTGGGGTTTCTGGGGTCTCCTCTCTCTCTGGGGAAGGGGTCTTGGTCGGATCTCGTGGTCCCCAGCCCCCAGGGCCACTACTCACCGTGGGTCATCGCTGTACTGCACTGTGGCAAAGCGCACACCCTGTGCACTGACTGCTCCAGAGAAAGGCAGCACCAGCCCTTCGAGAAAGCTGCGGACCTCGCGGAAATTGCTGCGGCCAATGGATGAGGAGCCGTCCAGTAAGAACACGATGTCAGCGGCGTAAAGGCGCGTGCAGGTCACTGGGGTGGGCAGGAGAGATCAGGGCCTCTTCTGGGAGGCCAACCACCCGCCTTCCCGCACGGTGGCCTCCCTGGGACTTGGGATGGTGGGGAGAGTAGGCCTCATCTTAGGCAAACCAGGGCCGAGTCGGCCTGAGCCTGGGGGCCTTGGAGGGAGTCGAGCTCGGTGGGTCCCAGAGCAGACTCCTGCGGAGGGTTGGGGTGTGCGCAGGAGGGAGAGTCGCCGGCACGGGTGTGGACTTGGGACTGAGGTCAGCCTCTAGGGGCCGGCGCGGATTGGCATAAGGCAGGGGACCCCGCACGTATCCAGGGAGCCAGAATTTGGGTCGGAACAGGATACGAGGCGGTTTAGGGAACCCAGCACCGACCGCGGAGGGTTCGGGGAGTCCCAGAATTAGGAGGAATCCGCGGGGCGTCGTGGAGTTGGCTGGGTTGTGGGCGGGGGGTGTTGGGGATGAAGGCCGGGTGGAGCGGAGGGTGGCACGGTGCAGTGCCCCGGGCCGGGTCCTCCTTTGGGGTGCCCACCTCTCTCCCTGTGCTGGGCTCGCACTCGGGGCGCCCCTGCCAGGATCCCGGCGCAGAGCACGGCCACCAGAAGCCGCAGCCTCATCCTAGGCAGTAAAAGCCGTCAGCTAGGACCCCCGCCTCTGTCCCTTGCTCCCCCGCGGCCTTGGCAGGTCCGAACCCAGCGCCCCTCCAGCCCGAGTCCTGGTCTTGCCTGCGCGTCCGCCCGCTCCCGCCGCCGCCGCTGCAGTCCCGCCGGCAGAGCAGAGAAAAGTCCCTGATCTCGGGGGGCGGAGCGGCAGGCGGGGACCCAGGCACCCGCCCTCACTCATATCCCAGAGAGGTCGCCGCCCCCCCCACCCCTCCCCCAGACAAACGATATGACGCACTTAACTATAAACCCCCCGACCCCCAGTGGCTTCTGGGAATTTCCCAGAAGGTTCTCCATGGGCAGATGCTGAGGGAGTACCCCCAACTCCATCTAAGGTCACAGGTCTTGGCTGCTTTAGGTCAATCACAGTGACCAGGCTGAGGAGTGGACAGGTTCCTGCAGAGCCACAAGGCAGCAGCGCCGTGGGGGTGGGGGCTGCAGTTGAGGATGACTCACCCCCAATCTGGTGGGGGTGCCCAGACAAGCCCTTAGGCCATGGGTCCCGCCGGCCACTCCTGTGATTCAGCCATCTGTCTGGTGGGCCTCCTGGGCCCCACCCCAATCTCCTTGACAGGCGAGAAGCCCTGGCAAACGAGTGACTCTGGGCCGGTCTTAGGGAAACCAAGGTCCCCTTGGCCTGGATCCAAGTAACTCACCCCCTCTTTGCAGGGGATAGGCCGGAAGGAGGAGAGAACCTGTGTCATGCTTATGCATACATCCCAGTGTCCCACACCCCCTACCATGTCACAGGCAGATGCAATCCAGCTGTGCCTACAGGGAGGGGGCCGCCCATCTGTGGAGGGCGGGACCACCCACAGTGACAGCTCATCTCTCAGGAATCCAGCCCTCCATGCCCCAGGCCAGGTCCCCCTACCTAATGTCCTCACCCACAGGCACCCCCTCCTTCCATCTACTTTTCTTATAGGTCCCTGCCACCCATCTCCCCCACCAGGCCGAGGTCCCCTTGGGCCCCTTCCTCCTTTCCTCACTGCCCTCATGGTACCTGTAGCTTCCAGCTTCATAACTGTCCCCTACCTTACCCCTCTCCCCTTACCCAGGCTGACTTCACATCCTCCCCCAGCTTGGCTTCTGAGGCTGTGGACAGTCCCCCAACACACACCAGGCCAGGGCCACTGTCCCAAGGAGGCGGGGCTTTGTATATGCATATCTCTTCATTAGATGGGTGACACTAAGGTAGAGAGGCACCACTAAGAAGGGCAGGCCCCCATCTGGGTCCCGCTTCCCCTTTTTTTCTTGCTAATCCTGAATAACTCTGGGCAGCCCAGAAAGCACATCTATACTCACCAAGGCTGCTGGGCCCCTTCTAATATGCCCGACCCCACAGCCTCCCCTGGGATCCACAGGGAGATATGGGGACAGCACTGGCTGGACTCCTCCACAGCCCGAGGACTCTGGTGTGGCCAGAGCTGAAGGCAGTGAAGACCATCCATGCTGCTGGCTTTCCTATTGCCCAAGGAAGGCTGGGGCTATCCCTTATTACTGACCCCCCAAACTATCCTGGGGCACAGTGCTGAACCCATGGGGCCTAGAACCTTATTCCAAGGTCAGGGTCTCCTCAGCCATGTTCCAGGACCCCCCATCCCTACAAGGTGTGCTCCAGGTGAGGGCTGCAGAGAACCAGGTATGTTCTCATCACACAGGCAGCCCCTTCCCCCTAAGACTGTCATCTCCTCCCGCACAGCCAGGGCGGGCGAGAGCAGGCCAGTGGCACAGACAGTACGGTACAGACATATGTGCACACGTGGGCCAGTCTTAGGGGAGAAAGGAGGCCCAGCTGGGAGGGTGGGTGCTCAGGCAAACCTCATCAGAATTGAGGTGCCCCCAAAAGGACAGGCTGCTGTGAGAGGGTCTCTCAAAGGGTGCTGGGAGAGGCTGTTGAGAAGGTAGGAGTAAGGTTGGAATGACTCCATGTCTGGAGCTCCTATGAGGCTCATGAGCAGGAGTGTGGCCCTCTGAGGCCCCAGCTCTGGCCTCCTGGGAGGCACACAGTCTAGGGCACAGCCCCAGAGGCCAGTGCCTACCTGCAACCCCATCAGGGCGATAGAGCCCCCAGAGCACATACTTCTCCCTCCTAAGCTTCCCTGAACATTTCCTTCCCTGGCTTCAGTCACTACCTCACCCCATCTGTTTCCAACCAGGGCCCCTTTATCAGGTCCCAGCCCCACACATCCCACTGTACCCTGGACACCACCAAACTCCTCACTGGACTATGGAAGATTACCCTCCTCCAACCCACTCCTGCCCCCGAGTCTCCCAGCCCTGCTGGGAATGTAGTCCTCTTTGTCCCCTACAGCTGGCTCCAGTTCTTGTGTGGCCATGACCTCTGTTCTGCCACAGCACAGCTCACCAGGACTGATACAGAAATATGGCCGGAGAGTCCCCATGCTGAATGTCAACTCTGACCAAGTCACTTCTCTTCACAATAACCTCCAACGCACTTCCCCAGCATGGCTCCAGGGTAAAGACCAGAGTCCCTGGCTTGGTAACCAAAGTCCCTTAGAACCAGACTACTCCCAGCAACTCAAGCTCTTGTGTCCAGCACACCTGTAGCCTCTAAGGGCCAGGCTGGGCTTGGAAATGAAGCCCTATCCTCCAGGAGCTCAAACTTGGCAACAGACTTGGCACTTGTTCCCCTGCCTGGGTGTTGCACCTCCACGAGCACCCAGGGTTGGGCCCGTCAGGGTTCTGCGCTGCCCAGCATCTTCTCTCCAGCCGTTCACAAAGTAGAATGATCTGCGCAATGCCCCAGTCCCGGGCCGTAGAAGGTGCTTAACAAATGTCTCCGAATTGGCAACGTATGGCAACCAATGGTGAGGGAAAGGCAGTGGGGCAGGGTGAGAGTGATAGAAGGGTTCCTTGGGCTACTTCCAAGCTAGGATGCCAGGGGGACTTCTAAACAGCCCTCTTCTAAATGACCTTGTCCCAGCACCCTGCTTGTGACTGCCAGACAGCGACTTCCTCAAAGGAAAATTGGGCCCCTCGCTTTCAACTTCCCCCTGGGATCCCAGAGAACCTGACTGTGGAAGCACTGGGGGGTGCAGGAGGAGCAGCCTACCTGCCCACCCACCGTGGGGACCAGAGCCCAAAGAGATAACAGAGGGACTAGGTAGCTAAGAGCTGTACCGGGTCCTGGCTGCCTCAGGAAAATGGGGAGGGGATTGTCAGGCCAGCAGCTCTGGACTTGCCTGGGACAGATGTAGTCGAGGGAGGGGGCTCGGGCCCCACTGAGCTCAGGGCTATTCTTGGAGCCTGAGTCAGCGGAGGCAAAGGATTCCTGCCCTGCTTGTCCAGGCAGCAGTTAGAAACCAAATAGGAACACTATGCCCCAGGCTATCCTCCTCCCAGAATCCAGAGTAAACACACACAAGAGGCATCCTTGGAGACACCCCTTGGCCCCTTCTGGTCCACCTCAGCAAACCAGGGACCAACCACCAGGGGGTGACTCGGCACAAGGTCCACAGTGAGGGGTTTCCCACCTGAGCCTGCAGGGATTCCAGGGTGGGACTCCTACAGGGGCAAAGGCTGGGTTTACACTTCCTATGGACTCCCACAGCCCACTCTTGGGACCGGCTGGCTGAGGAACTCCCCTAAGTGGCTGAGTGGAAACATCTGGGCTCAGCTCCCTGTAGGCATCAAAGACTTCCGGCCTCTGCTGAAGCCCCCACGCTTGCCCCTGGCTGAGGACACATCAGCCTGTGGGAAGGCAGGAGGATCCAGGAGCCACAGAACTAGAGGGAAGTCCTTGCTCCCCATCTACCGCCCCATGGACTCCCGCCAATGCCAAAAGAGGGATGACACATTTCTCAGCAGAGGATTTTATTGGTCACCTGTGGCACAGGTTAGAGGAGCCGGAGTGCTGTGTTTGTGGTAGGGGGACCACAAACCCTGGTCCCGCCCTCTTGCTTACACAGGCTTCCCGCCTAGAAGCGCAGCCAGAACATGCCGCTACGGATCCGGTTGTAGTCTGGGAGCTGCTCAATGGGGCCTGTGGGGATAGGGTGGAGCGTCAGGGTGGGGTACCTGGCCTGCCCAGGGACACCTGGCCCTGTGCCGCACCCAGCTCAGAGATGCTGCCCAGAGCAGCACAAGACAGGCTTTGAGTGGAAAGAGGGAAGAGAACATTCCCCCAGGGGTGCTGAGCCTGTCCCTTCATGTTCTGGCCCTTGAAGCCCCACCCCACATGGAGGTGCCCGTTACCTGATGGTTGCAGGGTATTGATGAAGGCACCTTGGCAGGCTGTCAAGGAACTGCCGGGACAGGTTTTCTGAGCAAGAACTCCCTGGCAGCCAGGGGACTGGGGAGAGCTGCTTGGGGCCTTAACTGGCTGCTCTGTAAGCTGAGCAGCAGCACGGGAGCAGAGGTGGAAGGGGAGGCCAAGAGAATGGCCTGAGGAAATAAACAAAGAGCAGACCCCGTAGGCCACTTGCCGTATCCAGCCACTGCTGGGCACTGGTCATAGATGTACTTGGAGCAGATCTCACGCACCACACTGGCATCCACCTCCTGCAGGGTGAGGCAGAGGGCATTACTGGCTAACGGGCACCTGGCCACCTCAGCCAGTCAGCATCATCCAAGTAGCCGAGATCTCCCACAGGCAGCATGCAGCTGTCCCCAGCCCAAAAGGGAAAAGCGGAAGGGATCCCTGCTATAGACTTCCATGGGCCCCGCCCATCTCCACAGCCATCAGCACCTCTGCCCTGCCCTCCCACTATGCTACCCCTGCAGGTGACAACTGCCTAGGACACCAGGGATGCCTACAGGAGCAGGCTCCACTGTGCCAGGCCCCAACCCTACACCTCCCAGGTGTCTGCCAGGCCAAGACTCCAGAACCTCTCCCAGGGGCCCATGTTACCGCAATCCGGCTTTCCCATTCAGCGAGGGGGATGCGGCGGCCATAGGTCAGGAGGCTGCGTCCGATGTCCTCACACACAGGAGTAGTGCCTTTAAGGGCAAGGGAAGGCTCAGAGGTCCACCCAGCCCAATCCTGGGCCCACAAGTACACAATCTCCAGCCTCAGGTTGACAAGGACCTCCCTGATCTTGTGCTGATCACAGCCCTCTCTTCTGTGGTCACCTGTTATGGTAGCGATGGGCTGTGGACCTGTCCCACACCTGCCTGCATCTCCAAGGGTGGGGTGATGGGGCACAGCGTGGTCTTCAAAGTTTTCCTTTCTAACCTTGGTTAGTTAGGAGTGGTGGCTACCTTGGGGCTGTCACTGGCAAGATGCACTCTACCCCTCCCCGCTGAGCTGTAGAACTCACCATCCAGATGA
The DNA here is from genome assembly GCF_028878055.3 of Symphalangus syndactylus. Taxonomy (NCBI): domain Eukaryota; kingdom Metazoa; phylum Chordata; class Mammalia; order Primates; family Hylobatidae; genus Symphalangus; species Symphalangus syndactylus. Next base: position 112,376,059 of record NC_072423.2, on the reverse strand, counting down.
GATACCAGGGCATTTCTGAGGATGTTTTTGCCCCGGGCCACCTCACTCTCCGTGGCACTGGTACACAGGCGCATCCTAAAGTGGGGGGTGGCGGGGGTGGGTGGTGTTCATTCTGAGTCAACGTGTTGTCTCTCAACCTCCCACTGTGCTGGTTAAAGCCGCCATCCCATCTAGCAGTACCAGGCTGCCACTTACCACTGCCCTTGCAGGACGAACATCATGTCATCGATTTTCATTCGGTCACAGACAAAGTGTGCACCCAGCAAGCCCGTCTCTGCATAGCAGATGCTGAAGGTCTGGAAACTCTGGCATAGCTTGCTGGCCACGGCACCTGAAGCCAGTGGGCTGGACAGGTGCTGCCAGGTGGATAGGTGGTCAGCATCCACCCTCTTGTCTTCAACCCACACTGTGACCCCCACACACAGGAGCACACAGCCCCAACACCCTCTCTTCCCTGAAGGCGAGGTCCCATGCTCGCTCTGGCACTTACCACGCCACCACCATAAGTGCAGTCATAGTGGCCGATGATGGCATTGGCCACTTGCAAGGCCACATTGTCCGGGCTGGCCCAGCCAGGACCCTCTACCGCAATGGCCACGTGGGCAAAAGGTAGAGCATCGTCACGGTGGCGAATCTGAAACAGTATATGACGAGGCTGAGGGACAGCCAGACTGCCGGGGGAACAGAAAAGGTGGCAGGTGTAGGTAGAGGTGTATGTGTGTGTGAACATGTGTGCCTGTGATGCAGCAGCCACAGAACCCCTTCCCAACTGCTGAGGTATCTCTGGAGTCACCAGGATAACCATGCACATGGGGGTCCTCCCACAGGCCCCCAGCTGAGCACTACTCCTGCCCAACAGGCAGCACACCTCACTGCCAGTGAAGCGGCATGGAGTAAGAGTGGGCACAGCGTCCTCTGCGTACGTCCACGGGATGCCACCGAGGTACTTCTGGGCGAGGTCTAACAGTTGCTGGTGCTCCACTCCTGCTGAGACAGACAGTGGCATTACTGACCAGCCAGGGCCCAAGGCACAAGGTGGGGCAATTCACAGACAGGTGGAGGACCCCCATGTCCTGTCTTAGTGGGAGAAACCAGGAGTATGTGACATTAGAACAGGGTGAGGAAAGAAGGTCCTCCTAAGACAGACCCTGCCTTGTGGACAGGACAGGCACCTCAGGGCCAAATAGCTCCCATGGCCTCAATTCCAGGAGAGAAGCAGCGCTCAGAGCTTCAAAAATGGGCTGCCATGTGATGCAAGTGTGGGTTCTCACTTGAGAAGATGGAATGCATCCACCTACATCAAGGACAAGACTGGTACTCCTGGGCACAAAGCCACCTGGCCTGCCTTTTCCCTCTACTCTCCCTCAAGTATTTCTGGCTGCTGGCCCTGCAGGGGGTGTCAAGTGATGGGGCAGAAAGAGGTGCTATTACAGGGCCATGATTAGCTCTTTGGTCCCCTGAGAGCTGGGGACATTTGCAAATAACGTTACAAACGTATACCCTAGGACTCCTTGGATCTTGCCTCCTCACCTCCACAAGAGGAGGGCTCTGTGGTGCCACCAGTTGCATTGGCCTTTTTTTTTTTTTTTTTGAGATGGAGTCTCGCTCTGTTGCCCAGGCTGGAGCCCAGTGGCACGATCTCAGCTCACTGCAAGCTCCACCTCCTGGGTTCACGCCATTCTCCTGCCTCAGCCTCCCGAGTAGCTGGGACTATAGGTGCCTGCCACCACGCCTGGCTAATTTTTTTGTATTTTCAGTAGAGATGGGGTTTCACTGTGTTAGCCACGATGGTCTCGATCTCCTGACCTTGTGATCCACCCGCCTCGGCCTCCCAAAGTGCTGAGATTACAGGCGTGAGCCACCGCGCCCAGCCTACGTTGGCCTTTTATTCCTTCCTTCCATGAGCTCAAGCCCTGCTAGTCTGACACACACGTCAGATCGCTCTTGTCCCCAGGTTCCCCAGCTCCAAAGCCCCCGGTCATGCTCTTCCTATTGGTCTTTTCCGCACACTCAGCCGCCAAGGTCATAAGCTGGGAAGCATTTTTTTTTTCTTTTGAGATGGAGTTTCACTCTGTTGCCCAGGCTGGAGTGCAGTGGTACAATCTCAGCTCACTGCAACCGCCGTCCCCCGGGTTGAAGCGATTCTCCTGCCTCAGCCTTCCAAGTAGCTGGGATTATAGGTGCCTGCCACCATGCCTGGCTAATTTTTGTATTTTTACTAGAGACAGGGTTTTGTCATGTTGGCTAGGCTGGTCTCGAACTCCTGACCTCAGGTGATTCACCCACCTCGGCCTTCCAAAGTGCTAGGATTACAGGCATGAGCCACCACACCCAGCCAAGATGGGAAGCACCTTGACCTCAGTTCCTTACCCATGTCCAGACCCCAAACAGGTTCCATCTATAAAACCACCTGGAGTCCATCTTCTGCTCCCCCTTGCTCCTGCCATCTCCTGCCCAGTCCCTGCCACAGCCCCTCTCTAGCCAGCCTGCCTGCACTGTGACCCCACACAGCAGCAGGGCAAACCTTAGACCATGACACTGCTCTTCCCCTGCGCTCAGTTCCCCACACCCCACCTAAGTAACACTCACCACCTTTCAGGCTTCTGTTCAAACTATAGGTGCTTTAAAAAGCCCCTCCCCCAACCTCCAACTCTGAGTCCCCAGTGAAATCTCCCCCACCCTTCTGTGCCTTCCTTTCAAGTCACTTCTTGGTCTGTTATCAGGCATGCATCAACACATAACTAATGCCTGGCTCTCCCAAGGGCAAGGCAACAAGGAACAAGGCCAGGGGCTTACATCCCCTACCAGCCCATGAACTCAGTATCCTAGGACCAGATGGGGCTAAGACAGACCTGTACCAGAGGGACAGCATCCTGTGTAACCAGTCCCAGTGGTGGCAGCAGGGTGGAATCCTATCCCACCTCAGAGGGCACAGGAGGAAGGTCATTCCCCTCAAGGTTAGGGTGGGAGCAGGGTCCCCTGGGGTGGAAGGTCCCCTATGGTAGGAACCAGGACCTTGGCTTTGATAACCAAGGCTGGGACCCCACTACCCAGGGCTTCAGTGAGTCCATCACTCACCTCCAGCTGCTGCCAGCACCATTCGAGGGGCCTTGTAATGAGTGCTGAGGTACTCGGTCAAGTCTGCACGAGACAGCTTCCTACAAGACATACGGCCGGTGTGTCAACACCTCTACCACACTGGAGTGAGTTGGGGTGCGTGCATGAATGGGACTGAGGAGGCAGACTAGGAGAGGCATGGTTTCTCTGAAGAGTGGGCCCTAGCACACCCCCCGACCCCTTTCCCCTATCTCTGCCACCCACCCCTCCAGGGCCTAGAGGGCAACCCTCGTCTGCCCTTGCCTCATGCCTGACCTCAGGACAGGCTCATAGTCTTCTCTCAGAAGGTGTGAGCCAACACTGTGGGACTCTCAAAGGGCAGCATCAAAGCTCCCGGAGCCATCCGCAAAGGAGACAAGAGACCACATGGAGGGGACACCCAGACACTTCGCCCTTGGACTGTCAGGACATGCACCAAAACATACCTTAAAACAAAGCCCAAAATTCAAGTGAAGCCCACAAAGCCATTAAAAAAGACTCACTGGACCACATGGATATAGAGACTGCCTCCAATTGCATAAACTCAGGAAAATAACCCCGACAAGACAGCTAGCCAACTAAAAATGTGACTTGGAAAGGGTCTGGCCAGGCCAGAATAGGACAAGCATCCCACCACAAGGCCAGCCAACTCTCACCTGACATTCTCACTGGGCCCTTCCACAGCTTGGGCGAGAGGTGTGCCCTGGAATGCTGTGGCATGCAGGTAGTTAAAGACTACATCTCTCATAGATGCGTCATTCTCCTGCATCTCCCGCAGGATCACATCACGTTCCTTCTCAATCTGTGAGTCTTCCAGACTACAGTTCTGCACAATGTCACCCAGGAGCTCCACAACTAGATGCAAGGAGGACATGTTTAGGTGCCAGGTGGATCACTGGAGATCAATGACAGCACAAAATCCCCAGGCCTGGCATCTCCTGCTGCCCACCCCTAGTTGCCCAGCTGCAAAGCCATACACTAAGGGTAATATGATTCTGTGGTCAGCCAGGGGCTCCTGGGTAGCTGTCCGCTGCTCCCCTGCCCTCTGTCCCCACCTCTTCCTCCAGGTGTTACCTTTCGGCAGATCCTTGGACAGTGCCTTGATGTAGTAAGCTGTGTGCTCCCGGGTGCTATAGGCATTAAGATGGGCCCCCATGCTCTCCACCTCCTTCTCTAGGGCACTGCCAGGCCGATTCTTTGTTCCCTGGAACCGGATAGCAACCAGAACAATCAGGAGCCACACGGGAGCCCAAGAACCCTGTCCTCAGAGGCTAAACACCCAGCAGGACCACTGGTCCACAGGTACCTCCCTCAGCATAGACTCTGGGGACACAGATCCCAGAGTCTGTTTGCCAAGCACTAAGCAGGCCTTGTGGTGACCAAAGCCATGGCATCATGCACCAACAGAATGGAGATAGCCAGGGCCAGGAATGAAGGGCATGGCCAGAGCAAGTGTTGCCTAAAGCTCCTGTAACAGCTTACCAACGAGCAGTGGGGTCATTACCAGTACACCCCCAACCTCCTTATTGACAGCCATGGTCAGGTAAGCCCACACCTGTGTCCAAGTGACAGAACCCACTCCTCCCATGCCATTCCCATGACTGTATGTGTTTGTGAATACATGCTAGTGGCCTCTGTGGGACCCAATCCTAGTCCTGTGTGTGGAGAACAGTGGTGCTATCTCTTGGTGTGCACACACACGTTAATTCCGCACACAGACCTGTGACACTGCAGCTGGCTAGGTTGCCTATTATGGCTCCATGGCCCTGTCTACCCCATAATCCTTCTCCATGTTTTTCATTCCTTTAAAAAACATGGGTCTGGCCAGGGGCGGTGGCTCACGCTTGTCATCCCAGCACTTTGGGAGGCCGAGGCGGGCGGATCACGAGGTCAGGAGATCAAGACCACGGTGAAACCCCGTCTCTACTAAAAATACAAAAAAATTAGCCGGGCGTGGTGGCGGGCGCCTGTAGTCCCAGCTACTCGGAGAGACTGAGGCAGGAGAATGGTGTGAACCCAGGAGGCGGGGCTTACAGTGAGCAGAGATTGCGCCACTGCACTCCAGCCTGGGCGACAGAGCGAGACTCTGTCTCAAAAAAAAAAAAAAACCATGGGTCTTTACAACCAAGGGATGCCCAGGTATTCCGCCAGAGCAGAACATTTCATAAGCAAGCATGCATGCCCATGTCTGTGGGTTTGTTAAAATGCACGTGCATATCTATGTGTGTTCCACAGGTCTCCTGTATGAATGCACATAACACAGGCCTGGCTTCTCTGGTGAAAAGTGGGGCTCCTGTGGTTCCTTGGGTCTTCTTGGCTCTGAGGGCCTCATGCAGGGGCTCATCAGATATGTGCCCACTCAGGAGAGGTTAAGCTCACGTGGCTTCTTTTAGGAAGGCCAGCCAGACATCAGCCCCACAACTGAGGCCCATAATCAGGCTAATTTTTCTGACCTTCGTCCTCAGGAGGCACAACAGGCAGCCCTAAGCCCAGAGGAGACAGACTTTAAGAGCCTCACCTTGAAAGCCAGATGCTCCAAAAAGTAGCCTGCCCCATTATTCTTCTCAGTCTCAAAACGGCTGCCAACATCAATCCACACTCCCACCTGGACAAGAAGCCACCAACAAAGGTTACAAACCAACCACTCCCCAGCCCCCTACTCACACCCCACCCTGAGTGACTCAGTACAAGCCCCAGGCAGGGACTCATGAATCCTGGAGTCAGGGAGAGCTGCCCCAGCAGGACCCCTGTGCTTGGAGACACAGTCATGCCTGGGAAACAGAGGGCCAGCCGAATGACTAGTCACACCGCATCACTGCTCTCCTGATTGGCTATCAAGGACCCCCAGGGACACTTCTAACTGTGCACATTTACCTGGTCTCACCAGCATACAAAATCCTTAAATTCACTCTCACTTTTCAGTTAATTATTTGTTTTTGTCTAAGCATACAACATATCATTTGCAAACAACAACTTATTTTTTCCTTTCTAAAAATTACATGCTGCCTTTGTTCTGGCAATGATTTTATCCTTTCATCACTAAGGAAGGGACTATTGGTTTAGACTGTATATTTTATCACACTAAATACTGCTCCTAAAATACCTTTTTTGTTGTTGTTTTTAATCAGCTCTGGACACCAAACACAGTGTTGCCCTGGCACCCAAAAAGATAATATTAATTTTCTTGACAGCCTCCTGGTTGCTGTGAAACACGCACCACAGGCCGGGCACGGTGGCTCATACCTGTAATCCCAGCACTTTGGGAGGCCGAGGCAGGTGGATCACGAGGTCAGGAGTTTGAGACCAGCCTGGCCAATATGGTGAAACCCTGTCTCTACTAAAAATACAAAAATTAGCCAGGTGTGGTGGCACGTGCCTGTAGTCCCAGCTACTTGGGAGGCTGAGGCAGAAGAATTGCTTGAACCCAGGAGGCAGAGGATGTAGTGAGCCAAAATCATGCCACTGCACTCCAACCTGGGTGACAGAGAGAGACTCCGTCTCAAAAAAAAAAAAAAAAAAAAATGAAAAACAAACAATACCACTCACCCTACTTGGTCACATGGTCTAATCTTTTAATTTACTATTTGTCCATAGCTGATTTAAGTTTTTCACATCTACTTTCCTAAGATACTTTTTTTTTTTTTGACATGGAGTCTCACTCTGTCACGAGACTGGAGTGCAGTGGTGTGATGTCGGCTCACTCAACCTCTGCTTCCTGGGTTCAAGTGATTCTCCCGCCTCAGCCTCCTGAGTAGCTGGAACTACAGGCGTGCACCACCACGCCCAGCTAATTTTTGTTTTTGTGTGTGTGTGTGTGCTTTTTGATACGGAGTCTCACTCTGTCACCCAGGCTGCAGTGCAGTGGCACGATCTTGGCTCACTGCAAGCTCTGCCTCCCAGGTTCACAGCATTCTCCTGCCTCAGCCTCTCCGAGTAGCTGGGACTACAGGCACCCGCCACCACGCCCGGCTAATTTTTTGTATTTTTAGTAGAGACGGGGTTTCACCGTGCTAGCCAGGATGGTCTCAATCTCCTGACCTTGTGATTCGCCCGCCTCAGCCTCCCAAAGTGCTGGGATTACAGGTGTGAGCCACCGCACCCAGCCTAATTTTTGTATTTTCAGTAGAGGTGGGGTTTCACCAAGTTGGCCAGGATGGTCTCAATCTCTTGACCTCGTGATCCGCCTGCCTCGGTCTCCCAAAGTGCTGGGATTACAGGCGTGAGCCACTGCACTCAGCCAAGACTTTTTTTTATTGTATAAATTTATGGGGTACAAGCACAATTTTTAGAAATTTCTATCCAAACCTGAAACTCCATTTTTTTTTTTTTTTTAAAGACAGAGGACCTTGCTCTGTCACCCAGGCACAGTGACATAATCATGGCTCACTGCAACCTCTCATTCCTGGGCTCAATCGATCCTCCTGCTTTGGCCTCTCAAAGCCCTGGAATTACTGGTGTAAGCCACTGTGCCCCACCCACAAGTGTGATGTCATTACACACACAGAATGCACAAGTAGTCAAATCAGGGCTTCTGAATTATCCATCACCAGAATAACACACCTTGTACCCATTAAGTAATTTCTTTTTCTTTTTTTTTTGAGATGGACTCTCACTCTGTCACCCAGGCTGGAGTGCAGTGGCTCGATCTCGGCTCACTGCAATCTCTGCCTCCCGGGTTCAAGCGATTCTCTTGCCTCAGTCTCCCCAAGAGCTGGGATTACAGGCGTGTGCTGCCATGCATGGCTAATTTTTGTATTTTTAGTAGAGATGGAGCTTCACTATGTTTGTCAGGCAGGTCTTGAACTCCTGACCTCAGGTGACCCGCCTGCCTTGGTCTCCCAAAGTGCTGAGATTACAGGTGTGAGCCTCCAGGCCCGGACTCATTAAGTAGTTTCTCATCATCCACCCCTTCATCCTTCCAAGTCTTCACTGTCCATCATTCCACTCTCTACATCTGTATGTACATATTTTTTAGCTCCCACTGATAAGTGAGAACATGTGATATTTGCTTTCCTAAGAGATGTCAATGCATATACCATATATCACACAATCTTAGATGAACATGTATTTCACATCTAACATCTTCGAATGCAAGAGACATTTTACAATCTATAGTATCCCTTGATTAATTGGCAAGATTCTTAAGATTCTTTCTCTAGCACTGGAGCACAGAGGGCTCCTTATAATCTAGCACATTTTAGAGCTCATGTAATATAGCATTCTTTACTACAACAGGTGACATATAACAAGGAAGTTGCAGGCCACCTTTTCCTATGCTTAGTAACAATTTAAATCGCAGGACATTGTTTCTGGAAAACTAAAAGGATGTGCCAATAAAAACATCTGGCCCTGGAGCTGGGGGCTGAAGGGAGGAGGAGATAATTATTTCTTGGGAATCTTCTCACCTACTCATATACCTATCTGTGAATCAAGATTTCTATCCTTGAGTTAATTTTGAGAATTTGTATTTTTTGGAAAATCACACATTTCGTTGTACTGTTAAAATGCATTTCTTCCTAAAATGCATTTCTGGTCTAGCCTGGAAATTATGACCTTGGACAGTGAAGGCTGACAGATCTGGACCCCTGCAAGTCACCTAAGGTGTCTGAATCCCATTTTCCGCATTGTAAGAGGAGACATGATCACTTCCCTTATATGGGCTCCTTAACAAAAGGCTGGAAAAGAATTTGGCCGCCTACTTGACGGCATTATATGCTAAATAACGTTGGCTTATAGTGAAGATTGTCCCGTGAAGCCAAGGCGTGGCTAGGGTGGGGAATGGGGCCATTCTCGGGGTGAGTGGTCCTGAGTCCGAACCCAAACCATAAACGGGAAGACTCGAGCCCAAGGTCACACCCCAACCAGGGAAAACACAGCAGGCCCAATCTGGAGGCCCTCTCCCCAAAAGCGTCCCCAACTCACCGTGCAAGTGGGCTGAGAGGACTGCTCGGAGGCCACACGCAGGCCGTTGTCCAGCAGGCTAACCTGGGTCTCCGGCACGAATTGGAGCGCCTGAGCGAAGGTTGCCGTACTCCGCAAGGCTGGCGTCCGCAGCAGGGACGGCTGCGGAAGGGAACAGCTGCGAGTGAGGACTCGGTTGGGGGATCGCTCCCCACCTCCCAGGTCCTCAGAGGACCCCCGTCCCCGCCCCTAGGCAAGCGGCGAGATACCTTTCCCGGTCCTCCGCCGTGACCTTCCCACGGCCCTGACCCCGCGTCCTCCCCACCTCGACCTGCCACTGCTAACAGCCCACACCCGTCCGCTTCCCGAAGCCCTGTCCCCTGAAGCCCCGCGCTCTCGCCACCACCTCACCGAGCGGCGGGCGCGCAATAGCACTTGTGCCCCGGCGGTAGCGGCCCGACAAACCATGGACGCCGCCATCTTCCAGCTGCAGGCGGCCCTGTTGCACCGCGCAAGCGTAGAGTGGGCGCGTTGGCGGTCGCCCCGCAGGCGCAGTACAGTAGAGTTGGCGCTCGGCTGCCTCCTGGCGGGAGCCGGGACAGTCTTTTGTGCTGGCCTGGCTTTGGCTGGCTGGCCCTGACCGCGCTGCCGCCCGTCCCTGCGCACATCAGTCCACCTGCGGTCCATCAGCCCGAGCAGGTCCGCCTCCCCATTCCACGCGTGGAAGTCAGAGTGCACTATGTTTCTCACCAGCCGCGCCGCGTACTCTGAGTAGAGGTCTGGCGGGCGGGGAGTTGCAGCCACAGCGTGTCCGCAGGTTCGAGCCCAGGGCTAAAGTACCAGCGTGGAAACTTACCTGAGACCGCAAGGCGGTGCTGAAAGTCAGTATTTTTTCTCTTTATTTATTTATTTTTTATTTTCTGAGACAGGGTCTCGCTCTGTCGCCCAGGCTGGAGTGCAGTGGCGCGATCTCGGCTCACTGCAACCTCGGCCTCCCGGCTTCAAGCGATTCTCTTGCCTCAGCCTCCCGAGTAGCTGGGATTATGCCCGGTAATTTTTGTTTCTTTAGAAGAGACAAGGTTTCTCCATGTTGGCCAGTTTTGCGCCCTGCCAGTTTTCTCTGTAAAAGAACTAAGTAGAGGCCGGGAGCGGTGGCTCACGCCCGTAATCCCAACACTTTGGGAGGCTGAGGCAGGTGGATCACTTAAGGCCAGGAGTTCGAGACCAGCCTGGCCAACATAGTGAAACCTTTTCTTTCCTGTAAGGGGAAAAAGAATTCTGGCTGGGTGCAGTGGCTCATGCCTGTAATCCCAGCACTTTGGGAGGCCGAGGCGGGCGGATCACCTGAGGTCAGGAATTTGAGACCAGCCTGACCGACATGGAGAAACCCCGTCTCTACTAAAAATACAAAAGTAGACGGGTGTGGTGGCACATGCCTGTAATCCTAGCTACTCAAGAGGCTGAGGCAGGAGAATCACTTGAACCCGGGAGGCGGAGGTTGCGGTGAGCCGAGATCGCTCCATTTCCAGCCTGGGCAACAAGAGCGAAACTCCATCTCAAAAAAAAAAAGAATTCTAAGGTATGCTTTGTTATGTCAACTAAAGTAAAAGAAATCAAGCATTTAAATATTTAAAGTTAGTTCTATTCAAAAGTCTTACCAAGAATTGCAATCCAGGAGAGCCTTTCAGGGAGTTTCTGCTAGACTGCTCCAAGCAGTGTTTCCGACAGTTCATACATTGGTGGTGGTGGCGGCTCTCCATGTGCTCAGAAATTACATCAAATGTGCTCAGAAGTTACATTAGAGCATAAATCTCATCAAGGTTTGGGTGCAAGAGTACATCTGTTTATAGGTCACAGAAGCATAATCATTAATCCTGTCAGACAGTATCTTAAGTACAGGAAGAGGCAAAGGCTAGAATCATTGCATTTTTTACCATGTTGGCCAGGCTGGTATCGAACTCCTGGCCTCGAGCAATCCACCCACCTCAGCCTTCCAAAGTGCTAGGATTACAGGGATGAGCCACCACGCCTTACCCAAAAACTACTCTTATACTTAAAATAAAACTATCTTTATAAAAATCATGCCAGGTGCCATGACCACAGGCTCTCTCTCACACCACACCCAGCTAATTTTTTTTTATTGTAGAGACAGGGGTCTCACTATCTTGCCCAGGCTGATCTTAAACTCCTGGGCTCAAGTGATCCTCCTACCTCAGCCTCCCAAAGTGCTGGGATTACAGTCGTGAGCCACCGTGCCAGGCTGACTTCATTTCTTATAAAGGGTTACAACCTGCAGGCTGGGAGGTGGGCCTCTGGTCAAAACCAGAGACAAACCCTTCAAAAGAGGCAGGAGCTTTATGTCGAATGGCTTGGCTAAACATACATATTCGGCCGGGCGTGGTGGCTCACATCTGTAATCCCAACACTTTGGGAGGCCGAGGTGGGCAGATCACAAGGTCAGGAGATTGAGACCATCCTGGCTAACATGGTGAAACCCCGTCTCTACTAAAAATACAAAAAATCAGCCAGGCATGATGGCATGTGCCTATAATCGCAGCTACTCGGAAAGCTGAGGCAGGAGAATCGCTTGAACCCAGGAGGCAGAGGTTGTAGTGAGCCGAGATCGCGCCACTGCACTCCAGCCTGGGTGACAGAGGGAGACTCTGTCTCAAAAAAGAAAAAACAAAAACAAAAAATACCATATTCAACAGGTTACAGGAAGAGCTATAGATACTCATGAAGGGGGTCCTAATGCAAGTATACTGAATAAACATGTGTGTTGTATATGACCCATGTTCACTTTGGGGTGGAGACTTAACATTGAAATACATTACAGGCCAGGCATGGTGGCTTATGCCTATAATCCCAGCACTTTGGGAAGCCAAGGTGGGTGGCTCACGAGGTCAGGAGATCAAGACCATCCTGGCTAACACAGTGAAACCCCATCTCTACTAAAAATACAAAAATTAGCTGGGCGTGGTGGCGTGTGCCTGTAGTCCCACTCAGGAGGGTGGGGAAGGAGAATCACTTGAAACCGGGAAGCGAGGTTGCAGTGAGCCAAGATCGCTCCACTGCACTCCAGCCTGGGCTACAGAGGGAGACTCCATCTCAAAAAAATAAAAAGAAAAGAAAAGAAATACAATTAGCCCCATATGTCAAAATGAAGGATACAAAAGCACTCAGTGCACAGGTTCCATAAACCAGCTAAAGCCAGTCCCTGGTCAGTGGTCTCTTATTAGGAAAAAGTCACCAAAATCAGTCTCTTTTCCAATCAAAGCTATAGTTATGGCTTATGGGGTCAGTGTCTGGTGATGGATGAACTGCAATTGTTTCCATATTGCTTATCTCAAGGCCAGTGCTTGTTTAGCTGCTGGAGAAAAAGAAAAACCTTGCAGCAGTTAGAACATAGTTTATTCTTTGGTGAATGGCTTAACTCTTGCCTGGCATGGCCTTAGGTCTTGTTTATACTTTGGTATCTTATTGCTACAAACAGTTCATTCTCTCAGTCTTATGATCTCTATTTTTTTTTCTTTCTTTCTTTCTTTCTTTTTTTTTTTTTTTTTTTGAGACGGAGTCTCGCTCTATCGCCCAGGCTGGAATGCAGTGGCGCAATCTCGGCTCACTGCAAGCTCCGCCTCCCGGGTCCACGGCATTCTCCTGCCTCAGCCTCTCCGAGTAGCTGGGACTACAGGCGCCTGCTGCCTCGCCCGGCTAATTTTTTGTATTTTTAGTAGAGACGGGGTTTCACTGTGTTAGCCAGGATGGTCTCGATCTCCTGACCTCGTGATCCGCCCGCCTCAGCCTCCCAAAGTGCTGGGATTACAAGCGTGAGCCACCGCGCCCGGCTTTTCTTTCTTTTTTGAGACAGAGTCTCATTCTGTCACCCAGGCTGGAGTGCAGTGGCAGGATCTCTGCTTACTGCAACCTCTATCTCCCAGGTTCAAGCAATTCTCCTGCCTCAGCCTCCCGAGTAGCTGGAACTGCAGGCACATGCCAACATCACTAATTTTTGGCGGAGTCTCATTCTGTCACCCGGGCTGAAGTGCAGTGGCATGATCTTGGCTCACTGCAACCTCAGCCTCCTGGGTTCAAGCGATTCTCCTGCCTCAGCCTTCCAAGTAGCTGGGACACCACATGCCACCATGCCCTGGCTCAAGTGATCCTTCTACCTCAGGCTCCTGAGTAGCTGGGACCACAGGTGCACACCATCATACCCAGCTTTTATATTTTTTGTAGAGACAGGATTTCACTATGTGGCCCAGGCTGGTCTCGAACTCCAGGCTCAAGTGAGCCTCCTGCCTTGGCCTCCCAAAGTGCTGGAACTACAAGTATGAGCCACCGCCCCTGGACATGATCTCTATTTTTTTTTTTTTTTTTTTTGAGATGGAGTCTCGCTCTGTTGCCGGGCTGGAATGCAGTGGCATGATCTCGGCTCACTGCAACATCCGCCTCCTGGGTTCAAGCGATTCTCCTGCCTCAGGCTCCCAAGTAGCTGGGACTAAGGCATGCGCCACCACACCCAGCTAATTTTTGTAGTTTTAGTAGAGACGGGGTTTCACCATGTTGGCCAGGATGGTCTCTATCTCTTGACTTCGTGATCCGCCAAAGTGCCGGGATTACAGGCATGAGGCACCGTGCCCGACCTGTTTTTTTTTTGTTTTTTGTTTTGAGACAGAGTTTCGCTCTTGTTGCCCAGGCTGGAGTGCAATGGTGCAATCTCAGCTCACTGCAACCTCTGCCTCCCGGATTCAAGCGATTCTCATGCCTCAGTCTCCCGAGTAGCTGGGATTACAGGCATGTGCCATCACGCCTGGCTAATTTTGTATTTTTAGCAGAGATGGGGTTTCTCCATGTTGGTCAGGCTGGTCTCAAACTCCTGACCTCAGGTGATCCACCCACCTTGGCCTCCCAAAGTGCTGGGATTACAGGTGTAAGCCACCACACCAGGCCTGCCTGCCTGCTTTCTTTCTTTTTTTTTTCTCTTTCTTTCTTTCTTTCTTTCTTTCTTTCTTTCTTTCTTTCTTTCTTTCTTTCTTTCTTCTTTCTTTCTTTCTTTTTTTCTTTCTTTCCTCCTTCCTTCCTTCCTTCCTTCCTTCCTTCCTTCCCTCCCTCCCTTCCTCCCTCCCTTCCTCCCTCCCTCCTTCCTTCCTCCCTTCCTCTCTCTCTTTCTGTTTTTTTGAGAGGTCTGGCTTTCTGTCACTCAGGCTGGAATGCAGTGGTGTGATCATGGCTCACTACAGCCTCAACCTCCCAGCTCAAGCCATCCTCCCACTCCAGCCTCCTGAGTAGCTGGAACTATAGGCATGCACCATCACACCCAGCTAATTTTTTAAAACATTTTTCTAGAGATGGGGTCTTACTATATTCCCCAGTCTGGTCTTGAACTCCTAGGCTCAAGTGATCCTCCCACCTCAGCCTCCCAAATGAAATATTTCTAAACCCAGTCATCTAGCCTCCCACCCTATACCCACTGCTACCCTGGGCTAAGAAGGGAAGGCCACTGAAGTAGGAGACAACCAGGAAGTGTGATGCTGGTTGGGAACGATGCGTTTCAATGAGTTGGTCAAAACAGGAAATATTACTAAAAGGTTAAGTGCAAGCAGTGGTCATTGCAATAATTTTGCAACGGTGTTTGGTGACTCATTGATTTTCGGGAATTTACTTGGTATATGGAGTGAGGTAAGGTCAAAATATCCTCTCTCCCCCTAAAAGGCAAACTAAATTTTGTAACACCATTTCTTGACGAGGCCCTGTTTCCCTATCCATCTCTGATGTTCCCTCTATCATCCCATAGATTCTCAAACCTGTACCAGGTCCATGCAGGCTGTGTTCTGTAGGGAGGGCTCTGGCACTCGCCTTACCCTTCTTACTCTATTTGATACATTCACCTATTTATTCTTCTAGATTTTTTTTTTTTATTTTTTAAATTTACTTTTAATTTTTTTAAATAGAGATGGGATTTTGCCACGTTGCCCAGCTTGGTCTTGAACTCCTGGGCTCAAGTGATTCTCCTGCCTTGGTCTCACAAAGTGCTGGGATTACAGGCATGAGCCACTGCACACAGCTTTTGTTTTTTGTTTATTTTTTTTTTGAGACAGTTTTGCTTTTGTTGCTCAGGTTGGAGTGCAATGGCATGATCTCGGCTCACTGCAGCCTCCACCTCGCGGTTCAAGTGATTCTCATGCCTCAGCCTCCAGAGTAGCTGGGATTACAGGGGCCTGTCTCCATGCCCAGATAGTTTTTGTATTTTTAGTAGATACAAGGTTTCACCATCTTGACCAGGCTGGTCTCGAACTCCTGACCTCAGGTGATCCGCCCACCTCGGCCTCCCAAAGTCCTGGGATTACAGGCGTGAGCCACCACACCTGCCTGTTCTATTCATTATTGAAAGTGAGGGGTTGAAATATGAACTATAATTGTAGAGCTGACTACTTTCAATTCTGTTAATTTTTGTTTCATTATTTTTGGGGCTCCGTTAGGCACATAAATGTTTCTAATTATCAGGCCGGGCGCGGTGGCTCACGCTTGTAATCCCAGCACTTTGGGAGGCCGAGGCGGGTGGATCACGAGGTCAGGAGATCGAGACCACGGTGAAACCCCGTCTCTATTAAAAATACAAAAAATTAGCCGGGCGTGGTGGCGGGCGCCTGTAGTCCCAGCTACTAGGAGAGGCTGAGGCAGGAGAATGGCGTGAACCCGGGAGGCGGAGCTTGCAGTGAGCGGAGATCGCGCCACTGCACTCCAGCCTGGGCGACAGAGCGAGACTCCGTCTCAAAAAAAAAAAAAAAAGTTTCTAATTATCATATTGCCTTATTGTTTTGAAACTTTTATTAGGTGGGTGGATCACCTCAGGTCAGGAGTTCGAGACCAGCCTGACCAACATGGATAAACCTCGTCTCTACTAAAAATACAAAATTAGCAAGGCATGGTGGCACATGCCTGTAATCCCAGCTACTCAGGAGGCTGAGGCAGGAGAATCGCTTGAACCCGGGAGGCAGAAGCTGTGGTGAGCCAAAATCATGCCATTGCACTCCAGCCTGGGCAACAAGAGCAAAACTCTGTCTCAAAAAAAAAAAAAAAAAAAAAAAAATGGAGGTCAGGAGATAGAGACCATCCTGGCTAACACAGTGAAACCCCGTCTCTACTAAAAATACAAAAAAAATTAGCTGGGCGTGGTGGCAGACACCTGTAGTCCCAGCTACTCGGGAGGCTGAGGCTGGAGAATGGCATGAACCCCGGAGGCAGAGGTTGCAGTGAGCCAAGATTGCGCCACTGCACTCCTGCCTGGGCGACAAAGCAAGACTCCGTCTCAAAAAAAAAAAAAAAAAAGCAATTTTTATCAATAAATAACGTCCTTCTTTGTCTCTTGTAACCTTTTTGATTTAGAGGCTACTATACCTGACAATAATAAAGCCACCCTGGCTCTCTTCTGGTTGCTATTTGCATGAAGTATTTTTTTTCTTTTTCTTTTTCTTGAGACAGAGAGTCTCACTCTGTCGCCCCAGGCTAGAGTGCAGTGGTGTGATCATGACTCACTGCAGCTTTGACCTTCCTGAGATCAGGTGATCCTCCCACCTCAGCCTCCGGGGTAGCTGGGACTAAAGGTGCACACCACCATGCCCAGCTAATTTTTTGTGTTTTTTGTAGAAATGGGGTTTTGCCTTGTTGCCCAGGCTGGTCTCAAACTCCTTAAGCAATCCACCTGCCTCAGCCTCCCAAAGTGCTGGGATTACAGGTGTAAGCCACCATGCCTGGCCATAAAATATTTTTTCCATCCTTTTACTTCCGGTGTTTTTATGTTCTTATATCTGAAGTGAGTCTCTGATAGATAACATATAGATTAACCTTTTTTTAAAAAACCAATCTGAAAATTCATTAATAGGAGAGTTTAATCTATTTATATTTAATGAGATTATTGACAAATGATTTGCTTCTGCTATTTAACTATTTGTTTTCTGTATGTCTTATATTTATTTTCTTGTTCCTCCATTACTGCCTTTTTTTTTGGTATTTAATTTTTGAAGTATAGCATTATAACATTTTGATTACCTTCTTTTTTTTTCTTGGAGACAGAGTCTCACTCTGTCACCCAGGCTGCAGTGCAGTGGCTCCATCTTGGCTCACTGCAATCTCCGCCTCCCGGGTTCAAGAGATTCTCCTGCCTCAGCCTCCAGAGTAGCTGGGACTACAGGAGCGCACCTCCACACCCAGCTAATTTTTGTGTTTTAGTAGAGATGGGGTTTCACCATGTTGGCCAGGCTGGTTTCAAACTCCCGACCTCAGGTGATCTGCCCACCTCTGCCTCCCAAAGTGCTGGGATTACAGGTGTGAGCCATGGCGTTCAGCCTTGATTATCTTAGCTTCAAGTTCACTGATCCTTTATTCTGCCTGCTCCAATCTGCTGCTGAATTCCGCTAGTGAAATTTTCATTTCAGTTACTGTACTTTTCAGGTTCAGAATTTGTTTGGTCCCTTTAAAATTTTTCTCTTTTTTTTTTTTTTTGAGACAGAGTCTTGCTCTTTCACCCAGGCCGCAGTGCAGTGGTGCTATCTCGGCTCACTGCAAGCTCTGCCTCCCTGGTTCACGCCATTCTCCTGCCTCAGCCTCCCAAGTAGCTGGGACTACAGGCACCCACCACCATGCCTGGCTAATCTTTTTTGCATTTTGGGTAGAGGCGGGCTTTCACTGTGTTAACCATGATGGTCTTGATCTCCTGACCTCATGATCTGCCCGCCTCAGCCTCCCAAAGTGCCGGGATTACAGGCGTGAGCCACTGCACCCAGCCAAAAGTAATAATATTTCGAAATAAGGAAGGCACATAGGCTGCAAGCTGGAATGTGCCTGTGAGCATTTCCAGCACAAATATCTTGGTTAAAGTACAAGGACACAGAATGTACTTATTTCATTTTTTTTTTTTTTTTGAGACGGAGTCTTGCTCTGTCGCCCAGGCTGGAGTGCAGTGGCACAATCTTGGCTCATTGCAAGCTCTGCCTCCCGGGTTCACGCCATTCTCCTGCCTCAGCCTCTCCGAGTAGCTGGGACTACAGGCGCCCGCCACCATGCCCGGCTAATTTTTTGTATTTTTTAGTGGAGTCGGGGTTTCACCGTGGTCTCGATCTCCTGACCTCGTGATCCGCCCGCCTCGGCCTCCCAAAGTGCTGGGAGTACAAGCGTGAGCCACCTCGCCCGGCCTTATTTCTTTATATCTAACAGCTACACAGGATAGGGCTTAACAAAGAGTTATTAGCACAAAGTGAGGAGGCTTAAAGGAAGTTAGTCTTTAAAAGAAACTATTATTTGTAACACTTATAATTTATTCTTTAACAAGAAGGGAAACTTTAAAGAGGAACTTTTTTTTTTTACTTTCTACACCAGGTTTAGAGGGACATATTTATGTGGTTTGCTCCACCCTTGTGTAAAGTTAGTTTATTGGTCTTGTTCTAGAGTAAACTAGGAATGTGACTCGTAAGAAAATCCTGCTGGGTAAGGACAGAAGTGCAAAGTCCTATTGCCTTAAGGACATGCCCCACGGCACCCAGTGCTGGGAAAACTGTGAGCCACGGAAGGAAAACAAGGTTTGAAATGCGTGGAGCCAGAACCTCATCTGTGGAAAATTCTTCCAAATTTCATAGTTCCTATATGAAAGAAGGCTGATGACAGTTTCTCAAATTTTACAACAATCCAGAACATTTGTATGGCACCATCAACAACAGATTAGGAAGTTTAACTTTCCTAAACTACCAATAATTAAAACACAAATTTCAACCATGTTAGGAGGAAGACTGAACTATCTTTTCTCTGTATGGAAAATATCTCCCCCCAAAATCACAAAATCCTTGTCCTCTGTAGAGGTCTTCAGAGTAAGAAGCCAGACCATGTAGGGGACCAAAGTATTAGAAATATGTCAGGAAGGCCGGGCGCGGTGGCTCACGCTTGTAATCCCAGCACTTTGGGAGGCCAAGACGGGCAGATCACGAGGTCAGGAGATCGAGACCACGGTGAAACCCTGTCTCTACTAAAAATACGAAAAATTAGCCGGGCGTGGTGGCGGGCGCCTGTAGTCCCAGCTACTCGGAGAGGCTGAGGCAGGAGAATGGTGTGAACCCGGGAGGCGGAGCTTGCAGTGAGCCGAGATTGCGCCACTGCACTCCAGCCTGGGCAACAGAGCGAGACTCCGTCTCAAAAAAAAAAAAAAAAAAAAAGAAATATGTCAGGAAGTTGCCACAAGTTATGTTATTTTTCTGGATTTAGTATTGTAGTATTTGCCAATTTCAAAAAAAGTTTTCAAAAAAAAGTTTCATAATTTCTTTTCTCATTATTTTAATTCAGTTCCATTTTAGAATTCATAACGTTGTTGTCTTTTTCTAAAACAGGAACCTGGGACAGGCACTGTGGCTCATACCTGTCATCCCAGCACTTTGAGAGGCTGAGGCAAGAGGATCAGTTGAAGCCAGGAGTCAAGACCAGCCTGGGCAAGACAGTGAGACTCCATCTCTACAAATATATATATATTTTAATTAGCTGGGTATGGTGATGTATGCCTGTAGCCTCAGCTACTTGGGAGGCCAAGGCGGGAGGATTGCTTGAGTTGGTCAAAAAAAACAAAAAGAAACAATTTTTAAAAAGGGGAAAAAGAAAGAGAAAGGGAGTAAAGAAGTGAGGGTCCCTTCTTTTCCAGGGGCCTTGGAGCAAGGGCCACTGAGACACTAGAGCATGTTTGCGACTGCCATAGAAACAAAGGCCACTAGGGCGGCCTGCCTGACCCCAGGTCGGGGCTGCTGGAGCCAAGGATCTGGGGAGGGGCTGTTATTAGAGACAGAGCAGTGGCCCCTCAAGGGAGGGCCTTGCAGGGCCTGGGAAGAAGGAAACCAGAGCCAGCTGCTGTTTGATGGCAGGACTAAAGTCACCTCCCTGAGGTGGTGACAAGGATGAGTGAAGCCAAAGGGTGTTGGACTCCGCAGTGATGGGGGCTTGGGGCTGTCAGTCCCCCATCAGAGATCCTCAGCATCTGGTTCCAGCTTCACCACTGCCCCCACCCCTCTTCTCAGCTGACCAGGTCCCTCCTCGGCTCCCCCTGTGCACTGGAGAGGCCCAGTACCCTCACTCGGCACTTGAGGCCCTTTATCGTGGGCACTGCCCACCTTGCCCATGTGCAGAGAGTACCAAACACAGCACGTGGCCTTTGCTCAGAACCAGACCTCCACTCAGATTTCCCTTCCTCACACCCATTTCCCCTCAGGGCTCAGCCAGGTTGTCAGCTCCTCTGGGCAACCCTTCCTGAGCCACCCAAGTCTGTCCCGATGGTAAGTCCTCTCCCATCACACTGGGAGTCAGTGTCAGGCCAGAGGAGCAGTTTTTGAGACAAGTTCTTGCTCTGTCACCCAGGCTGGAATACAGTGGCACAATCTTGGCTCACTGCAACCACTGCCTGCCAGGCTCAAGCCATCCTCCCTCTTCAGCTTCCTGAGTAGTTGGTACTACAGGCACACACCACTATGTGTGTGCTCAGCTAATTTTTTTTGTTTGTTTTTATTTTTTGTAGGGATGGGGTCTTGCCATGTTGCCCAGGCTGGTCTCGAACTCTTGAGCTCAAATGATCCTCCCACCTCAGCCTCTCAAAGCGCTGGGATTACAGGTGTGATCCCAGCCCAGAGGAGCAGTTGTCTCTCCAGGAGGGATCCTTAGGGAGGAAAGGTCAGTTGGTGGGGGCAATGGAGCAGTGTGAGCCAGCCTGTGCCCCACCTGCCCGCCCGTCCTGGACACCAAGTCAGCTAGCTCTAAAAGTTGAAAAGGGACACACGGTCCAGACAGGCCTGGAAAGAGCAGACCTGGCCCAGGACCTCAGGCTGTCAGGCAAAGAGAAGCACGTGTTCGGTCACCCACTCTGGGCGGAAGTCCCCTTTATTTGGATTTGCCGCTGGGTGGCTAGATGGTGTAGGTGGCCTTCAATGTGGACCAGGAGGGCATCCAGCATGTGCAGGACCCCACGGAGCAGGGTGTGGTCTGAGATTGGGGCCTGCCGTTTCCAGGGTCTGCAGGGCTCAGTGGTCACCTGCGGATGCTGAGACAGGACCAGGAGGCAGGAGTGAGAATGGAGGGCAGAGAGGGAGATGCGACGAGGGGCAGTGATGGAGCTGGGGAGCAAGGAGTAGGGTGCGGGGCAGTGCCCAGATGGGATGGGAGACTCAGGGTGATAGAGGATCACCGAGGGTCTGTTGTGGGCTACAGTGGTCATGGGGCCCACAGGGGTTGGATGAGAGCAGGGGTACTAAAGGGGAGAGTTGGGGGCAGGGTGCTGGCTGTGGGTGGTGGACATGGGTTCCACGAAGGCGTGTGGACACAGGGACAATGGGCCGTGAGCTAGAGGTGGGGGTGTGGGAGTCCCACAGGCCAGTGTGGACCCATGGGGCAGGGTTGGGTGGAAGATGGGCTCACTGAGCGTACACTGAGGCAGGGGCTGTGGGGGAGAAAGAAGAGCTGTGCTCACCTCACCCTTGGTGGCCTGTGAGCGCCGCCGCCCCTGCAGTATCTTGCGGCAGATCATCAGCATCGTGGTGGTGATCATGACCGTAGCCACAGGGTAGACGCGGCTTGCTCCAGGGCCCAGCCAGTAGCCAGGACAGCTCAGGCCACCCCTACAGCC
The DNA here is from genome assembly GCF_028878055.3 of Symphalangus syndactylus. Lineage (NCBI taxonomy): Eukaryota > Metazoa > Chordata > Mammalia > Primates > Hylobatidae > Symphalangus > Symphalangus syndactylus. The sequence goes on along the minus strand of NC_072423.2, from coordinate 112,354,419 downwards.
CTCCACACTCTTTGGCTGACACCCCCAGGGCTGCAAGTCCAGCCCCACCTGGTACCAGCGGGGTCGCGACCAGGCGTGGGTGGGGGCAGACATCACCAGCAGGAGCAGCAAGGGCAGCGAGGCCAGCACATGCAGCATGGCCGCTGCTAGTGCCAGGGGCCGGAACCTGGGCACCTGGCAACGGGCAAACGCCCCTCCCCCGGGAACAGGCCTGGCTCTAAGGCAGCAGGTTCCAGCCAGGCCCATGGCCTTTCATGAGCAGCCTGGCCAGAAACTGGCTGTGGTTGGGGGGCTGGAGTCCAGGGCTTGAGGACAATGGCAGACCTGGGTTCTGGGTCCTACTGTCCCAGCAGGCCTGGCTGGCCCCAAACTGAGGGAGCACCTCCTTTTAAAGCTGGGCCCTAGGCTGGGTGTAGTGGCACATACCTGGAATCCCAGCACTTTGGGAGGTTGAGGCAGGTGGATGGCTTGAGCCCAGAAGTTTGAGACCAGCCTGGGCATCACGGCAAAACCCCATCTCCATAAAAAATACAAATAATTAGCTGGGTATAGGGGCACATGACTGTTGTCCCAGCTACCCAGGAGGCTGAAGTGGGAGGATCACCTAAGCCTGGGAGGTCGAGGCTGCAATGAGTGATTGCACCACTGCACTCCAGTCTGGGCAACAGAGTGAGATTTTTTCTCAAAAAAGATAAAAAAAGAAACTTGTAATCCCAGCACTTTGGGAGGCCGAGGCGGGCGGATCACGAGGTCAGGAGATTGAGACCACGGTGAAACCCCGTCTCTACTAAAAATACAAAAAATTAGCCGGGCATGGTGGCGGGCGCCTGTAGTCCCAGCTACTCGGAGAGGCTGAGGCAGGAGAATGGCGTGAACCGGGGAGGCGGGGCTTGCAGTGAGCCCCAAACAGTTAAAGAAACCAGTAACTAACAGAAATTCGTTTTTTTTTTTTTTTTTTTGAGACAGAGTCTCGCCCTGTTGCCCAGGCTGGAGTGCAGTGGCACGATCTCTGCTCACTGCAAGCTCTGCCTCCTGGGTTCACGCCATTCTCCTGCCTCAGCCTCCTGAGTAGCTGGGACTACAGGCGCCCGCCACTTCGCCCGGCTAATTTTTTGTATTTTTAGTAGAGACGGGGTTTCACCGTGTTAGCCAGGATGGTCTCGATCTCATGATCCGCCCACCTCGGCCTCCCAAAGTGGTGGGATTACAGGCATGAGCCACTGCGCCCGGCAGAAATTCTTTTTTTTTTTTTTTTTTTTTTTTTTTTTTTGAGACGGAGTCTTGCTCTGTCACTCAGGCTGGAGTGCAGTGGCACGATCTCGGCTCACTGCAAGCCCCGCCTCCCCGGTTCACGCCATTCTCCTGCCTCAGCCTCTCCGAGTAGCTGGGACTACAGGCGCCCGCCACCACGCCCGGCTAATTTTTTGTATTTTTAGTAGAGACGGGGTTTCACCGTGGTCTCAATCTCCTGACCTCGTGATCCGCCCGCCTCGGCCTCCCAAAGTGCTGGGATTACAAGCGTGAGCCACTGCGCCTGGCCTGGAAATTCTTTTTTTTTTAAAGAGACAGCCCACTGCAGTCTTGACCTCCTGGACTCAAGTGATCCTCCTGCCTCAGCCTCCTGAGTAGCTGAAACTACAAGTGTGCACCACCATGCCTGGCTAATTTATTTATTTACTTATTTTTAAAATTTATTTTGTAGAGATGGGGGTCTTACTATGTTGTCCAGACTGGTTTCAAACTCTTAGCCTCAAGTGATCCTGCCACTTCAGCCTCCCAAAGTGCTGAGATTACCGCTGTGAGCCACCACACCTGGCCCCTAGAAATCCTTGAGTTTATAGGATGGTAGATAAGGAAAGAAACAACTTGCTGAAACGCTGAAATTCCCTCTGCTTATAAGATAACAAAACTGTCTGAAATCAGATGGACCCAATATTCCCGACTGGAGTTTGCACAGAAAGAGCTTCCTGACATCACAGCCTGAATTTCCACCACGTTTCATATAACTCCTCCAGAATTTGCACGGGGGACCCATGAGGAGGCATGAAGAGTTAACTGCACATGTCTGAGAACTTTCCAGACTTCCCACTTCCTTCTACCAATCACCCACCTACTAATCCCAGTATGCATCCCCTAAACCTTTTCTAATAAAATTACTGCCTTAAAGCCAGCACAGGGAGACACACTGGAGCTGGACTCCTGCTTCCTTACTAGTTGACTTGCAATAAAAAGCTTTTCTTGGCCGGGCGCAGTGACTCACGCCTGTAATTCCAGCAATTTGGGAGGCTGAGGTGGGTGGATCACTTGAGGTCAGGAGTTCGAGACCAGCCTGGACAACATGGTGAAACCTCTTCTCTACTAAAAATACAAAAATTAGCCAGGTGTGGTGGCAGGCACATTTAATCCCAGCTACTCAGGAGGCTGAGGCACAAGAATTGCTTGAACCCGGGAGGCGGAGGTTGCAGTGAGCCGAGATCATACCACCACACTCCAGCCTGGATGACAGGGCGAGACTCCATCTCAAAAACAAAAATTAGCCAGGTGTGGTGGCGCATGCCTGTAATCCCAGCTGCTGGGAAGGCTGAGGTGGGAGAATCACTTGAACCCAAATCTGGTGCCAGGCCCACAACTGTAATCTCAGTACTTTGGGAGGCTGAGGTGGAAGGATCTTTTCAGCCCAGGAGTGAGACCATGGTGGGCAACATAGTGAGACCCCGTCACTATATTAAAAAAAAAAAAAATGAAATTAGTCCAACATGGTGGTGTGCACCTGTAGTCCCAGCCACTTGGGAGGCCGAGGCGGGAAGATTGCTTCAGCCCGAAACCCAGTGTCACAGTACTGGTTTCTAACACTTCAAGCAGTGAGTCCTTTTGCTCAGTAACACTTTCATCCTGGCCTTCTCCTCACCTATCAGCCAACCCCTAAAATCCAAACACCTGCAGTGACTCACACCTATAATCCCACTTTAGGAGGCTGAGGCTGAGGATCTCTTGAGCCCAAGAATTTTAGCCCAGTCTAGGAAACACAGTAACAACCCATCTCTACGAATTTTTTTTTTTTTTGAGACAGAGTCTTGCCCTGTCACTCAGGCCGGAGTGCAGTGGCGCAATCTCAGCTCACTGCAAGCTCCGCCTCCCAGGTTCAAGTGATTCTCCTGCCTCAGCCTCCCGAGTAGCTGGGACTACAGGAATGCACCACCATGCTCGGTCATTTTTTTTTTTTTTTTGAGACTGAGTCTCACTCTGTCGCCCAGACTGGAGTGCAGTGGCGCAATCTCAGCTCACTGCAACCTCTGCCTCCCAGGTTCAAGCGATTCTCCTGCCTCAGCCTCCTGAGTAGCTGGGATTACAGGTGTGTGCCACCACACCCGGCTAATTTTTCGTATTTTTAGTAAAGATGGGGTTTCACCGTGTTAGCCAAGATGATCTCAATCTCCTGACCTAGTGATCTGCCTGACTTGGCCTTCCAAAGTGCTGGGATTACAGGCTTGAGCCACTGCGCCCAGCCCCAATTTTTGTTTTTTGTTTTGTTTTTTTTTTTGAGATGGCGTCTTGCTGTGTCTCCCAGGCTGGAGTGCAGTGGCGCGATCTCGGCTCACTGCAAGCTCCGCCTCCTGGGTTCACGCCATTCTCCTGCCTCAGCCTCCCGAGTAGCTGGGACTACAGTCGCCTGCCACCACGCCCGGCTAATTTTTTTGTATTTTTAGTAGAGACGGGGTTTCACCGTGTTAGCCAGGATGGTCTCAATCTTCTGACCTCGTGATCCACCTGCCTCGGCCTCCCAAAGTGCTGGGATTACAGGCATGAGCCACCACGCCTGGCAATTTTTGTATTTTTAGTAGAGACAGGGTTTCATTATGTTGGCCAGGCTGGTCTCGAACTCCTGGCCTCAGGTGATCCGCCTGCCTCGGCCTCCCAAAGTGCTGGGATTACAGGTGTGAGCCACCGTACCCGACCTTACAAACTTTTTTTTTTTTTAACAAGGATGGGCGCCATGGCTCAGGCCTGTAATCCCAGCACTTTGGGAGGCCAAGGCAGATGGATCACCCGAGGTCGGGAGCTCGAGACCAGCCTGACCAACATGGAGAAACCCTGTCTCTACTAAAATAGCTGGGCATGGTAGTGCATGCCTGTAATCCCAGCTACTCAGCAGGCTGAGGCAGGGGAATCGCTTGAACCTGGAAGGCAGAGGTTGCGGTGAGCCAAGATCGTGCCATTGCACTCCAGCCTGGACAACAACAGCAAAACTCCATCTCAAAAAAAAAAAAAGGCTGGCTGTGGTGGCTTACGCTTGTAATCCCAGCACTTCAGGAAGCTGAGGTGGTTGGATCACGACGTCAGGAAATCGAGACTATCCTGGCTAACATGGTAAAACCCCGTCTCTACTAAAAATACAAAAAAAAAAAAAAATTAGCTGGGCATGCTGGCACACCCCTGTAGTCCCAGCTACTCGGGAAGCTGAGGCAGGAGAATCACTTAAACCCGGGAGGCAGAGGTTGTAGTGAGCTGAGATCATGCCACTGCACTCTGGCCTGGGCGACAAACAGACAGCAGCCCCAGCTAGTTTTTGTTTATGTTTGTTTGTTTTGTTTATGTTTGTTTGTTTTATGTTTATGTCTAACATAAAATACAAAAATGAGCTGGGCATGGTGCTGGACGCCTGTAATCCCAGCTACTGGGAAGGCTGAGGTGGGAGGATGGATTGAACCCAATCGTCCAGCACCATGCCCAGCTCATTTTTGTATTTTTAGTAGAGACGGGGTTTCACCTGCCTTGGGCCTCCCAAAGTGCTGGGATTATAGGCCCGGCATCTACTCATTTAATATTCACTGAGCAACCCCTGAAGCAAGAGCTGTGGCCACTCACGCTCTACCGACGAACAGCACACTGAGGCCCAGACAGATCCTAAGACCCGGTCCCTCCCCTGCCATCACTGTCAGCTGGCCCAACGCCCCAGTGCCTGCTGGGTCACATGCCCAGATGTCGGCATTTAATGGCAGAAATCAACACACGCTCCTTGGCTGACAGTGTTCTACCATGCCCAGGTGATCTGTCACCCATGCAGTGGCATGATCTCGGCTCACTGCAACCTCTGCCTCCCAAGTTCAAGCGATTCTCATGCCTCAGCTTCCCAAGTAGCTGGGATTACAGGCATGCATCACCACGCCCAACTAACTTTTGTATTTTTAGTAGAGGCGGGATTTCACCATGTTGGCCAGGATGTTCTCCAACTCCTGGCGTCAAGTGATCCACCTGCCTCTGCTTCCCAAAGTGCTGGGATTACAGGTGTGAACCACTGTGCCCGGTCATGCTTATTCTTAAGCATAGAGCAGCAGTGCAGGGGAACAGCTGCTCCTAGGTGTTCACTCTGTATCCTCCAGGGGCTGCCCATTGGCACCCACGCTGCCCTGTACCTTATCGGGTATTCCTGAGAGCGAATTATTCCTTAGAAGCAGCTCTGGTTCCAACTATTTCACAGCTGAGGAGATAGGGAGAGAGGGCTATGCATGGCTGGGGAGAGACCTTAACAGGGGATGCCTCCACAGCTCCCCTGCCCTGTACCCTGACCACCCAAGTCTTTCCTACACCTTCTGCCCCATCTCACCTTCAGGGCACAGGAAGGGTCAGCAGCCACGACCGTGGACCACCCACCACCAGGGCCCCACCAAGCCACAGCAGAGCCTGGAGTTGAGCAGACAAATCTTTATTCCTGAGGCTAAAATATGTACCAGTTCCCTCCCCATACCCCGCCACTGCCAGCCTGACTGCAGGCCCTGTCCCAGACCTGGAGCACTGAACTTGGAGTCCCAGACCTGGAGCACTGAACTTGGAGTCCCAGGACCTCCTTCCCTGAGTTGTGTGTGTGTACATGGAGGGGACTCTTGGGTAGCACCTGGAGGCAGCCTAGGGGTGAGGGGCTTCTCAAGGGTGCCCTGCACCTCCAGAGGTGCAGTCTTGGGCAGGATGCAGCATGTTCAGAGTCTGGTGACCTGAGCGGGCAGAGGAGGGGAGGCTCCAGTCAGTTTCCAAAGGACACAGACCAACCCCCGCCCCTAGGAACAGCTTTATCCAAAGACAGCGGGGAAAGCACTGGGCCCACTGGGGACAGAGCCATGGCCACCAGGAAAGACTCCCTGGAGCTGGGGCCAGGGTGGGGACAAGCAATAGATTAACAAAAAAGAGCTCGGCAGGCCAGAGGTCGGCTCACCGAAACAGGGCTGTCGGGGACAGGCCTCGGGTGTTGGAGGGCAAAGGTGACAGCATCGTGGACAGAGGCAAAGAGATGCTTCTTGGTGATGGATGCATCGAAGAAGTGCCCAGCCTCAAGCTGGCTGACCACAGGGCCTGTGGGCAAGAAGTAGGCCTCCCGACTCTCAGAACCTCCAGGAACTCAACTCCCAGGAGCCAACAGAATGCCCTGACCTCATCACCCCTGACCTCCACCCCTGAGGCTACAGCTGAATCCACATCACTTGTAACCCTGGACTCCTGTCTCCCAGGACACCTCTGACCTCCAGTTCCAGAGAAAGACTTTTTCCTTGTGCTACTTGGAAAACCCCTTGGCCAAAAGTATCCTACCCTCTTCCCAGGTCCCTCCTGCTGTTCCCACCCTACTCACTGTGGCAGGCTGCCATGTACACCTCCACCTCGATCTCCCGGAAGTCATGGAAAATCTGTAGCGGAAAAGGGGGCCAGCCTCAGAGGGAGGCTCAGGGACTTAGAGGGGCGCTCGGGCAGGCTTGGGGAGGGAGTTTAGAGGAGGAGCTTTGAGGGTTTGGGGAGTCAGAGGCTAGGAGTGCTCTCAGGGCAAATTACAGGGTCAGTGTGGAAGCTCGAGGGGCCTTGGCCTGCCCCCATCCTTACATTCTTCAGGCTCTTGAGGCACACAGTGTCCACAAAGGAGAGGGCACCCAGGTCCAGGATGAGGCTGTGGAAGTCTGGCTGAGGCAGGCCCAGGGCCTTCAGTATGGACCCATCTGGGGCCTTGGAGTCTTCTTGACCATTGGCTGTTGCATCTTCCATCTTATCTCCTGGGCTCATCTGCTGGGGATCCAGACATGCTGCCAGGGCCACCCATGAGAGGGTGATGGCAGGACTGGCCACACACAGACATGCGGGAACATGCAAGGTCAGATGGGGAGCATGCATGCGACACATAAGGACACAAACATGGGGGAGTCACATAGGTGTGCAAAGACAGGAATGACAGATGTGTGGGGACACGCAGGAGGGCACACCCAGACGTGCATATACTGCTCTGCTACCCTCTGGGCCGAGGCTGCACAGGGACACGAGAAGGGACGGTGCTGGGAGACCCTGTCCCATTCTCATCAGCCAGGGCCGAGTGGGGAGGGGGCCCAGGAACAGGCCAGAATAGACACAGGCATCCACATGAAACACACGCAGACACCTTGGCACCCTGCCCTGTCTGAGTCTCTAAGTTTGGCATCCTCTTTGACCCCTAAATTTTTTTTTTTAGAGACGGGGTCTCGCTTCATTGCCCAGGCTGAATGCAGTGGTTATTCACAGGCACCATTAGAGCACACTGCAGCCCCGAGCTCCTGGGCTCAAATGATTTTCTCGCCTTGGCCTCCCGAAGGGCTGGGACTATAGGCACGCACCACGCCTGCCTTTGACCCCTTGATTTTCTCCCATACACCCAATCCCTTTCCTCTACCCATGAGCAGACTCTGGGGGGAGTCTTGTGGCATCTACAATTCAAGGTCTTCGCCGGCCGGGCGTGGTGGCTCAAGCCTGTAATCCCAGCACTTTGGGAGGCCGAGGCGGGCGGATCACGAGGTCAGGAGATCGAGACCATCCTGGCTAACACAGTGAAACTCCATCTCTACTAAAAATACAAAAAATTAGCCGGGCGTGGTGGCGGGCGCCTGTAGTCCCAGCTACTCGGGAGGCTGAGGCAGGAGAATGGCGTGAACCCGGGAGGTGGAGCTTGCAGTGAGCCGAGATTGCGCCACTGCACTCCAGCCTGGGGGACAGAGCGAGACTCCGTCTCAAAAAAAAAAAAAAATTCAAGGTCTTCATCCAGGCCTGAGAATCTAAGCCTAGATTCTGTGGCATATCATGACTCTCCCTGAAGAATATCTGATCCAGCCTCCACTCCTCCTGCCATCGGCACAACACCCTCGAGCCCACAGCTGCTGGGTCCATGGCATTCCTCATGAGACGTGTGGATCCTGCATCTCTGCAGCTCATAGCTGTCACCTCCTTTCCCACCTCTAGTCTCACCATCATCTTGCAGTCCTCAACGTTGTTGCTCCTCATGTCTTCAAGGCTGCTGTTGACATTAATGGAAACTGAGGCGCCCTTGGAGGAGGCAGCCTACACCAGGGAAGACAGGGAATGGGAAACAGCTATCCCGGCTGCCATGACAGCCGTGTCACATAGGCCTGGTGATGCCCCCTGGTGCTGGGCAGGTAGGTGGGCCAGGACCAGAAGCTGTGGGACCTGCAGCAGCCAGGCTGAAGCTCCTGGAACAGCCGTGAAAGGGAAGAGGACTGTGATGGTTCTGTCACTGGTTCAGATGATGGGAGAGAAAATGCTGCCTAGAGCCCAGACCTGCTAGGGTAGTGAGGCAGGGTCCCTGGGAGCATGAGGGAGAAAGGAGAAGGGATGAGGAGTGAGGACGAGGGAGGAGTCCAGGGCCAGGAGAAAGGCTGGGGCAGGGAGCAGGGGGCAGGAGACAGGGGTCACCCGACAAAAGGGGCCCTGCCTGTTTCTGAAGCTTCTCCTCTTTCTGCAGTTGCTTCAGCTTCAGCTGCTCCCGCTTCTTGAGCAGTTTCTTCTTCTGGGAGATGAGGAAGTCGACATCCACACCGCACTGGAGGCAAACATCAGAGAAGGGTTGGTGAGCTCTCTGGGAGCTGGGGCCTGACACCCATCCTGGGGACTCCGTCTCACCCTCTGCTTCAGCGCATCACTGTAGAACTCAGCATTGGCAAAGTACACGGTGGCCGAGGAGCGGAAGACCTTCACCCCCAGGACTTCCTTGGCCTGGGGATGAGGCAGAACTGGTGGTGGCTGAATCTCCTCTCTCCTGGCTGCATCCTGTTCTCCTGCCTTTCCTTCCCTAGTGTGCCCAGTGCCTGCCACCGCCCAGCCCTCTGCTCCCCAGGCTGCAGTCCAGGCCCTCCCAGGGGCTTAGGCCACAAGCCCGGCGGTGTCATCTCCATCCCCCCACAGTGCCTCTCCCTCCCCACCTCTCCTGCTACCACCCAGGCAGGCTTCACAGGCTCTTAATCTTTCTCTTGGGTTTCCAACCCCTGCCTTGTGATCTGTTTTCTGCACCCAGAGGTCCTCCTAGGCTGTCATACCAATCAGACCTTCCCCGCTCCCACCCCATTCAGGTCACAGCCCGGGTCTCTGCTGGGCTCCAGGCATGCATGGAAAGGGCTGGGCTGCCCCCTCATCCTCTCCCATGTCTCAGACCCCTTAGTTCCTCCCTGCACTGCCTAATTGCACTGTGCCCATGTTGCAGGGAACAGCCTTGTTTTATTCCAGAGCCTCCCACCTATGTTCCTAGCACTTGGCCCAAGACCTCTCAGGAGATAAATGGATGACTGAGGACTTAGTAACCCCACTGATCAGATCAGGAAATGCCTCCCTTCCATCCTGGCACCCCAGGGAGCTGCCACTCCGGCTCTCTGACCCACGGCTGCTCTGCAGGTGGAGCTTGTGCTGTTGACTCCACGACAGACCCCTCCCCAGCCCCAGACCCATCTCTGTCCACTCTCCCTCTGTCCCTTCATACCTCTAGAGGGGGTCGTAGACCTAAACTCCTTCCTTGAAATCCCAAAGACCAAAGCCAAAGTATCCTCAGCCCCCAGTGCCCTGGCCAAGTGTGGAACGAATCCACAAAGGCTCATTCTTCCTCTGTCTCCCCATCCACGCCATCTCGTTCAGCCCCTGCCACTCACCTCTGAGTACTCTGCCACATCTCTGTAAATATCCGTGTCTGGCACCTGCCCCAGGACAGAGTAGTGGGGCCTGTGGAGAGAGGGAATACACAAAGAGGGGGCAGAAAAAGGGGATAACAGAGGGGTCCAAAGGAGCCTGAAGTCCCCAGAGATGTGGGGAAAGCTGTGGGGAGCCCTGTGGCACTCCCTCACTAGCTGGAATGAGGGGACCAACATGGTGGACTCACATCTGTGTCCGGACCACCACGAGCACCAGGGAGAAGATGACTGCAACCACCAAGCCAAGGTCCAGGTTCAGCAGGATGGTGGCCATGAAGGTCACCAGCCAGATAAGCTGAGAACAGAGGGCAGCGGTTGGAGGGTGGCGAGGAGCCATGGGGCTGCCCAGTCCCTGCCCTGGGCTCCCAGGGCACTCACCAGATCCGCCTGATTGGCCTTCCAGAGGGAGCGCACATCGCTGAGCTGCCGCAGCATGCCCTTCAGGTTCACAATGATGATGGCTGCCAGGACGGCCTGGGGTGGGGACAGTGCCACCAGGGGCCGTTGAGGGCACCCGATGCTGACAACCCTCCCCATCGAGGAAAGGCCAGACTAAGCCCAAGCACTCAGGCAGAACCGCAGACACAAACCCCCACCCAGCCCCTGACCCTTGTCTCCAAATCTCACCTTGAAGATCTCAGCCTTGAAAAACAGAACCTAACCTTGTGTCCCCACCCCTCACCTGAACCTAGACTGGCTGATTTGAGCCCTGGCCTGGCCAAGACCTGAAGCCTGGCTGGGTGGGGGCTCACCTTGGGCAGGTCATGGAAGAGTTCCCCAAGTTTGACAATGATGAGGAGGATGAAAAGGGAAGAGATGGCTCCAGCAACCTGTTCAGGGAGGGGGTGAGCAGGGGCGAGACCCCCTTCCCCAGGCAAAGCAGTGTGCATGCCCACACCCATGCCCACACCCAAAGCCCACCTGCGAGTTACCCCCGGTGCTCTCCTGTACCAGGCTCCGAGACATAGAGCAACTCACGGGAAAGCACTGGAAGATGCCTCCGATGAGGTTACTGAGGCCCAGGGCCACCAGCTCCTGACGGGGGGCAGTGTGGGTGTGAGGAGACTTCCTAGAAGTGGCTGGTCACTGTTCCACTGTATCTAGGCCTGTGCATCCCCAATCTCCATCCCCACCAAGTGGCCCCCAGAGACTGGATGCTGTCCCACATGTCCTGCTCCCCCACCCTCAGTCCCCCACGTGGCCTCAGCACATCTGCTGTCGCCCCGTGTCCCACCTGTTCCTCCCCCACCCGTTGCTGGTGCCTCCATACACTTGGATGCCTCCTACACATCCCGCATCACCCAGACCTGGTTGCTGTCCACCCGGTAGCCGTGCCTCAGGGCGAAGATCTTCCCCAGCGAGATGGCAATGGCGAACCCAACCACAGCAATGGTGAAGGCGCTGCCCACGAGCTTTGAGAACAGCTGGGTGTTGGGGGCCGCTGGGGGCACCAGCCTGTGAGAGGCATCCGTGAGGCCAAAGCAAGGTCTTGGCCTGGCTGCCCAACCCTCCCTGACCTGATGGAGGCCAGAGCTCACCCTGCAGGGATGTTGCCCACGACATCTACGTCAAATCTGTGCTTCAGACCCATGCCATAGGAGATGCCTGTGGCCCCGATGAGCTGTGGGAGAGGACAGAGTCAGGGAGGCAGGTGCTGGCATCATGGTCAGGGGGACACGTAAACCACTGTGGGGTGAGGAGGGAGACACTGGGCAAAACCTTCTTCAGGGGTGGGAAAAAGTCATGTAGGGTGAGAGACGGGCAACACCATTTTGGCTATGGGGAGTTGCTGTCAGGGGCAGGAAGAAACCAACATAGGGGCTTTCTGCTGTGCCCCCCACAATACCCAAGAACCCTCCCAGCCCCCCTCCAGCTGACCCTCAAATACAGGAGGCTGCCCACGTGGCAGGGACCCAGGCTGACCTGCCCTTCTCCCCTGCCCTCCACTCCCTGGCCCTCGAACCGTGAGCAGCTCCCCGGGTATCGGCATGGGCAGCTGCTGCTGCAGCTTGTCATTCAATAGCTTCACCACCACGAGCACCACCCCAGCCACAGCTGCAGTGACCACGGTGCCAACCTTGCTCTGGGGCAGCTTCCAGCAGACCTCCAGCACTGTCTGAGGAGAGGCTGGGTCACAGCCAGCGCTCAAGGCCATGGGGCACACCTACCCCTCCCTCCCCCCAGCCTCACTCACATAGATGAGGGACAGTGGCCCAGAGTGGCTGCTCAGATGGAGGCCAAACACATACTTGAGCTGTGAGACGAAGACCTGCACAGCTGCAGCTGTAGTATAGCCTCGGACAAGAGGCTCTGACAGGTAGGTGACCACGAAGCCGAAATGGATCAGGCCCAGCCCCACCTGTGGGGCGGCCAGGGGCAGTCAGGAGAGGCAGGGGTCCTGGGGTAGCTGATGAGGAGCGCAGGGCAAGTGGGATGGGAGGGGGATGAGTGGACGGCAAGAGGAGGACGACGATGGTCAGACACTCAGGGGAATACAGACGGGGCAGTGGCGGGAGCAGAAGTGGTGGGGGGCACATACTCCTGACTGTTCCACACCTGGAAGAGGCCGACCAAGACACTGAGTGTGGAGGCCACCTGTACCCGGGCAGCGTCTCTGGCTGTCTCATTGATCATGGAGTCGTTCAAGGCCTGCGGGGCCAGGGATTCTGTCACACTGCCCACCATCACAGACATGACAGCAAAGGTCCCTGTAAGGACGGCACGGGGCAGGTGTGAAGGGGAGAGGACACTGCCCTGCCCTGGAGCCCTGGTCTTAAGAGAGAGGCCAGGAGACTTCCAGTTCTGGACAAATGTACTCAGATTATGGCTGCATGAACAGGGACAGTGCTGGCGGTTCAGGTTTGGCCAGGCCAGGAGTGAACCCTGAGCTCACGGGCCCTTAAGCGTGGCTAGAAATGCTGGCCCTGCCTCATCTACCTTGTCCCACCTGTGTCTACTGGTCCAGGGACACTGAGGCTCTCTGTGGAGTAGGGAAGGGGTCAGGGCTTGCCTCAGGCTGCTCAGGCCTCTGCCAAGTTCCAGGTCCCTTGGGCTGCCTCGCCCACTCGCATCTTCCTGGAGCCAGGGCTTTGAGGTACCCTGCCTCTCTGGTCCTACAGTCAGGGGTCTAGTCCTGCCTGGGGATGACTCGTGGGCTAGCCCAGGGATGCAGCACCAATGCTGCCCTCTTCCCCAGCCGCTCCTGCCCTGCTCAGTGCCCCCTCACCCTGCCCTCCATGATGGATGTGGGCATCCTCCTGGAAGGCTAGGCCTGCCTCCACTTACCCACGGAGATGTGCCGGGAAGTGCCAAACAGGAAGTAGATGAAGACGGGGTAGAAGGAGCTATAGAGGCCAAACACAGGGGGCAATCCAGCCAGGAGGGCATAGGCCAAGCCTAGGAGTAGAATGATAGCAGTGCGGGCCTGGAGAGCAGATCTTGAAACGATAAGGGAATCCCAGCCCTGGGTCAGGTGCCATAGTTCCAAGGTAGAGGTCACGGCCCCCGTTTTGGGCATCACAGACCACAGGGTTTCCAGGCCGACGCACTGAAGGTGGCTCACCCTGTGGAAGCTGCATGATGGCCACACTCAGGCCGGATAACAGGTCACCCAGGAGCCAGTCACGCACAGGATACCGGGGTAACCAGACCAAAACCGGAAGGTGTTGGAGCAGAAGGGCACGGGCCCGAGCATGGGAGCACCTGGGGACATGATATGAGGGGTAGGTGTCAGGAACAGGGGCTACCTGGGCCCTGCCAGCGCCCCCAGGCCCCAATCTTGGCCTTACTGCAACCAGGTCCGCCACTGGCGGGTCCTAGGTGCTGAGCCCCAGCGCCCCAGCTCCTCCAAATGCTCCTGGTTCAGCAGCGGCCGTTCCATGTGGTAGTCTCGCCTCCGCAGCTCCATTGCTTGTGTTGCAGACAGCAGTGCCTGCGTGTCCCTTGGTCTGGGGTGGCAAGACCAGAGAGATACAGTGAGGGCATCCCTGGCCCAACCTCCCCTACACCTCCACCTAGGACCAGAGAGTTACCTACTTGATTTTTCCGGGCCCTAAGATCAAGGTACAGTATTCCAGCCCCCAGCTGGCATCTGTGGGCCACATGCCCAAACTCAGACAGGGGCAGTGCCTGAACTTTGGCTGGTGAGAAAGCCTCTTTCTAGGACAAAGTCCCCCAAGTAGGGACTGCAGGATGAGCTCTATCTATACCTCCAGCCGAGATGTGGCTGCCCAGTGCTGAGTGTTCTACCACTTCAGGTCCCAGGCTGCTCCCTCCCTCACCCAATCCCTCTCCCCTAGCCAATCCCTGTCCAGTCCCCAGGTCCTCCTCCAGCTACCCTGGGAGCCCACTGCTGGCTGACAGCACACTCAGGGAAGGGGCCCAGCAAACCAGGGGTCCAGCTCCTCAAGCAACTCCTTTCCCAAGCCTCAGGCCTCAGATGAGACCCTCCCCTCTAAGGTAAGGAAAGTGTTGGGGCCAAGCTTGCCCCTGGGCCTCCAGCTCCAGGGTCCAGGTTGTAGACGGCTCAGGCCTGGTCTGGGGAAGCCAAGGATTGGCTCTCACCTGAGAAGGAGCTTGCTCTTGGAGTGGCAATCTCTCACCTAGAGGGAGAGGCTCCCGCCTGGAAAGGGAAGTACCCACTTGAAGTGGGGGAAAGAGCTCACCTGGGAATAGAAGCTTTCAAGGGGAATCTCACCTAGAGGGATCTCTGACCTACCAGGGAATCTTTACCAGCCAGGCAAGTTCTGACATAGGGGGAATCTTCCCTCTGCCCAGAGGCACCTACTTGAAGTCAGAGAAAGATCTCACATGAGAAGAGACCTAGAGGGAGAGGGTTCTCACCTGGGGTATATTCTCCCGTAGGGGAAGCTCTGACCTGGGGAGAGGCTCCTACGTGGAATGGGGAAAAGCTGTCACCTGGGAATACATCTCACAGAGGGATCTTACCTGGGGGAAAACTCTAGCCTGTTGGGGAAGCTTTCACCAGTCAGGAAAGTTCTGATCTAGGAAAAGCCCTGACCTGGGGAGAGGATCCCATTTGAGGGACAGGAACTCACCTGGGAAAGGCCTCTAACCTGGCTGTACTGTTGGAGGAGTGTGGAGTGGGTGCAAGGAAGATCCTCAGAGACTCTTGGGACCGCTATTTCAAGGAGATCTTAGAGCCCCCTCTCCTTTCCTACGTGAGTCACTCAGGTCTTCTTAAAGGGCTCCCTCCCCCCACAACGTGGGACCCGCGTCTGGAGGGCGGAGCCTTGATCCTTGCCCCTCCCTGTAGGAGGGCAACTGGGGCTAGAAAGGCCGGAGGGCTCACTCCGGGGTCAGTGGAGCTGGGTGGACTCAGGACCCAGCCGAAAGCAGCTAGTCCACGGGCCGCCGCCAGGGACTCCCGGCCCCCACGCACCCCCGCCGGCACATCTCCTGGCCGGGCTCCTCCGCACGCAGCTGTCTCCCTGTGGCCCGGGATGGCCCTCAGGCGTCACACCAGCGGCTTTCCGCACAGCCCAAAGGACTGGGGTCGCGCCGGCTCCCGCCCCCACTCCTTGCTGCAGAGGGGCAGCCGCCTGCAGAAAATCGGCAGAGGTAAACCGAGGCGTCGCAAGCTGGGAATGCCTGCTCCAAAGAGGCGCTCGCGCGGGGCCACCGGGGCTGTGCGCTGAACTCACCCCGACGCATCCGCCAGCCCCATGGCTCGCAAGTTGTCCGGCGCGGGCTGCTCCTGCTGCTCGGACTAGAGGCCGCTACGCTCCGGAAGGCGGCGCCGCCGCGACCGGGTGAGGCCAGCGTCGCGCTCCCGGGGGCTAATCCCGGGGCAGGACGGGGAGGTTTGGGCCAATCAGCGCGCTGGGGCGGGGCCTAAGTGGCGCGCGCCGGGCGGGGAGAGCCTGGAGAAGGAGGATTTAACCGCTTCCTCCCCGACAACGTTGCCTGTGAGGCCTCTCGCTGCTCGCCCGGCCCTCTGCCCGGAGCTGGGTGGGACTGCAGAACTGGAACTAAGCACCCGCGCTGGGCTGGCCGTAGTCGCGCCCCCAGGCCCTGAGTAGGTTGGAGCTGATCCCAGGTCCTGGCTCGGCGGAAGGTACTCACAGGGTGGGAAAGGGAAACCACTGGCCGGTGACCCCAGCCTTAACTTGTAGGGGATCCAGGTCTGTGGGGCCTCTCATGCCTCCAGCTGAGAGCGCCACCCGCAGGCTTTCTGAGACTATGCATGTCTTTGAGACCGGGAGCCGACGGTCCCCAAGTCCTCCCCTTTAACTCTGGCCACCCAGGCCAGAAATGGTTGGAGGATCCCCTCCGCTGCACTAAGCACAGCCCGGACATAGCTCCCAGAAGGTTACTGCGCGGGCCGCCGAGGAGAGTGGTGGGGGTCAGTGCTGTTGGGTGGGCAAGGCATGAACTGCAAGAGCAGTTCCTCAGGTTGGTTTCATCCCAGGTAAGGGCAAAAAATGCGGGTCAGGGCTGCAGACCCTGAAGAATTAGGAAGTTCTGTTGCCGTTGCCTTGACCAGCGGGGAGGTTTCCTTTAGCACCTTATTCTCAGCACCTGTGCTCCAAGATCAGGACCCAATCACAAAGTGAGGGGCCAGATTTCAAGGTGAAAGAGATCTGCCATGAAATGGGCTAAAAATAGCTGGATATTCTTGGGAGGGGCTCAGATTCCTCCCAAAGGTCAGTCTGGCTTGAATCATTCACAGCTGCCATCCTACCTCCCCAGTCCCCAAAAGGAAAAGGCAACAACTGTTTTCTATAGAAGTTTATTCCCAAAACAGAGCGCGGCTTCACGGAACAATTTACACAGACAGGAAAGAGGGCCGCTGGGCTGGAGGAGGGGAACCCCAGAGAGGGGCATCTACGAAACCTAGGACATGGCAAAGACACCCTCCCACCCCCAGCAGGCCACTCAGCCCTTCAAGAGCTGGGGTCCTTCTGGGTAAGGAGAGTTTGGGTCCTGGCTGGTGGGATTTAGCTCCAGTCAGGGAAGTAGAATTTCTAATCTCCCAGGAAACTGCTTCCCAAGAGTATGCATGGGGTGGTGGGTGAAGAGGTGTCTGCACAGACCACCCCCCAACCCTGCACAGCCACTCTTCCCAGTGGTTAGAGGATGCCTACTCTCAAGGTCTTCTGGGTCTGCTGTTAAACAGGGGACTCAAGGCTGACCTTTGGCCTGGGAAAGCTGGGGGTTAGAAAACCCCTCAAGATGGCCAGGTCAGGGTCCTCACAGGTGGGTCCTCCAAGTCCCTCTCCCACTTTCCCTACCTTTCACTTGTAAACAAAGGAAAAAAAATTCTCTACTGTAAACAAAGTGTAAAACTCAAAGTTTTGAGTTGTAAACAAAGTAAAAACATTTTTTGAATCTGGACTTGTAAACAGTAACAAAATTTTAAAGTCTTCAGTTCTGGACAGCAGACAAAATAGCAAAAGTAAGAGTTTTGTGAACAGGGTCGTAACAGTCATTTTTCCCTTTTTAAGGGAATAAAGGAGGAGTGGAACGGAGTCACTTCCTGCAGCCCAGGTGCCTAGGGCCACGGAGGATCCTGTAAACATAGGAGGCAGTGGCACCTACATTCTGGGTCTTGAATTCCCTTGTTTCTGCTCCCTTTGCTCACCTTCCCACCCTACCCTTCAGAATCAATTCAAGCAGGGGGCAGTGTCAGGGAATCAAATGGCACCACAGACAACTTTTGCTTGCTGCAGGGGCAGGTGAATGACCCCTCCACCGACCCTCTGCAGGAATGTCTGACTAGAGGCCCGAGCCCCTCCCCGTGGGAGACAGGGAAGCCTTGCTCTGTAAACACGACATCAGCTGCTCCACCAGCACCCCACAGCATCAGTCCTAGGTCATAAGGCAGTAAGTGGCAGGGACTCCACATAATAAATACACACATCCACCGGGAGGGGCGGTATGAGCGAGCCCCCATGAGGAAGTCAGAAGACCCCTGTTTCCAAGACCAACCCCCAGCCCCAGAAGTTTGGCCTTTGGAGCATTCAAGAAAAAGCAAAGAACAATTCTGTACTTTGGGCCCCTGACGATACTCAGATCAACTTGGGGGTGGAATAGGGGGAGGAAGGCATATGTCCCACCCATCTGAGTCCACCCCAGAAAGGAGAGAGAGATGAGCATAGGGTTTGCTAGGGACCCAAATGGGGTCAAACTGCATCTCTCCCTCTATCTCCCTCCCCCTCCCAGCCCAGTCTCAAACCTCCCAGGAGACAGAAAAGCTGAAAAATAACATAAGCATCTCTCTGGTTACAAAGGTACAAAAGGTATAAAAGTCTCCCTCCGCCGGGCGTGGTGGCTCACGCTTGTAATCCCAGCACTTTGGGAGGCCGAGGCGGGCGGATCACGAGGTCAGGAGATCGAGACCACGGTGAAACCCCGTCTCTACTAAAAATACAAAAAATTAGCCGGGCGTGGTGGCGGGCGCCTGTAGTCCCAGCTACTCGGAGAGGCTGAGGCAGGAGAATGGCGTGAACCCGGGAGGCGGAGCTTGCAGTGAGCCAAGATTGTGCCACTGCACTCCAGCCTGGGTGACAGAGCGAGACTCCGACTCAAAAAAAAAAAAAGTCTCCCTCCAGTCCCCCCTCTCTGCACCTGTCACACGCATGCTCACAGATGCGCATGGAGCCTCAGCCCTGCCACACCAGGTAGAGCCGGGGCACCCACCACTGGGGAGCAGGAGGCTGCCTTGGGATCTGCCCCCACTCCTGGAGTCTCTCCTGTTAGCCTAGATCCTCTGTCGCCCTCAGCTGTTCCTCGTCCACGCCGTCATCCCCTCAGGAGTGACCCTCACTTCTGGGAACTCTGGAGGCACATGAGGAAATCAGAGGTTGATGCCCAAAGGACTCCGAGTCAGGCAGCTCTGGACTCCCCCATCACATTTGGCCTGGCTGCTTCCCTTGCCTCCACCATTGCTCTTGCCTCTTAGCCCCCAGCCCCTTCATGCCCACTCCAGGGTTCTCAGAGTCCTCCATTCCGCACCCCTAGACTCAGCAAGGCTCCTTGGCCGCCCAGGTGTTTTCTCTAAGTGCTTCAAGAGCACCTACTGTTTACAGATGCTGTGTTGAGCACTTGACAGATATTATCGCATAGGTTTCCACATCTCGAAGAGTTTGTTACTACAGACTTCTTTACAGATGAGGAAACTGAGGCCCAGAAAGGCTTGCCTCTGCCTAAGGTCACGCAGCTAGTAAGGTAAGACACAGAGCTCAAACTCAAACCTGTGCGACTCCAGAGCCTGGGCCCCTGCTCAGTCCCTAGTCTACCTCCCAAACAGCCAGACCCCAAAGCTAGACTGCAGGGGGACCCAGGCCATGGGTTAACTCCCTCTGGTCCCTACCCCCCAGCAGCCCTCAGTGCCCAGGCCCCAGGCCCCCCAAACCCCTGCTCTTTCCTCCTTCCTTTGTCCTCTCTCTGCCCTGGGTCCTGCTCAGTTCTGTTGATCCCCTGCCCCACCCCTAGGGCCCCCTTCCTCCCCAAGCCATCTCTTACCCCACAACCCCCCAGAGCCTGACCCAGCTGTTTCTCCTCCTTGAAACTCAACTCTCCTCTTGGCTTACGAGAGACCTGGCAGCTCCTGGTTCCTCCCCACTCCCACCAGTCCCTCTCAGACTCCTGTGTATCCAGCTACTTCCTGGGTCTGTCTGCCATCCCCGTCCCCACAGATGCTTCACACATACCCGAGATGAACCAGGTTCCAACTCAGTTCCTGTGAGCCCCACCCCAAAGTGTCCACAGACAGGAGGAACTCAATATTGACTGAATACATCGATGAATGAATGATTTATCCTCAACAAAGCAAGCCCTTCAGCTTGGTATATCCTGGCACCACTTCCAGCTTCTCCTTGTCCTATACGACCCCCTAGGCAAAGCTTCCCAAGCAAGGCCTCCTCCTCTCCTCCCTGCCCCTTGCATATTCCAGGTCATCTCCCACTTCTAGGCCTCAGCTCCTGCCCTCCCATCCGCTAGCTCAATCCACTGGAAGGCACCTATTTCTCCTTAGCCTGGGAGGTACTGGGAAGGCTGGCTGGCTCCAGTCACACAGCCAGCAAGTCCCTGCTAGTCACACCCCCATTTCTTGCCAGATTCCTGTCCCCAGCCTGTGGCCCTCTGGCTGTGCTGAGCCTGGGGTAGCCCACACCTGTCTGCCAGCCCTCATCCCCTTCTGTGGCAGAACACAGGGCAGGGCACACAGGAGGTTGCCCTAAGCTGATGAGGGTGAGAGCAGGTGGCTGGACCATACTTACTCTGAATCTGGCGACAGCTCCGAGATGCTGTGAGACGTGGCAGAACGCGGCGTGGAGGGCCCAAGCACAGAGGCTGTGGCAGAAGGTGTGGCAGTGGTGTGAGGGCCCGAGGGTGTGCTTGAAGATTGCACGGAGGAGAGGGCCGAGGAGTTGAAAGAGGCAAGGATGGAGGAAAGAATGTCCAACTGTTCTGTGGAGGGGCCGTGGCTGGGGCCACTGACCGGGTCCTCCCTAGCTCTGAGCAGCTGCGGGGGTGGCCCAAGGGCTTCTCGTGAGGGGTGCCGGCTAGGCATCTGGTCCAGCTGCTCCCGAGAGTTCGAGCTCCTAGACAGAGAGTCCAGCGGCCGGGATGGCAAGAGGGGGTCCCTTGAGAGTTGCCGTTGGGGAGACAGGGGCAGGGGTGGGGGCTGTGGGTCAAGGTCCCGGGTGCGGCGGGGCGGGGGCAGCGTGCTCAACCACTCTCGAGGTGCCCCTAAGTCCAGCGCATCCCGTGACCCGAAGCGGCCAGCCATGGCGCCAGGGTAGTCCCGGGGTGGCTGCCTCCGTGGCAGGGTGCTGCCCCGATCTCTGGGCTCCAGTCGGCCCGGTGCAGCGTCCATGCATTCCTGGGACCCTGGCCGGCTCAGGGGACGTAGAACAGGGGCAGGGGCTTCCTCTAGTCGCTCACGGCTCAGTTGCCGCCGGAGGAGCAGGTCCAGCTGTTCTCTAGAAGAGTAGCGGCTGGCTGGCTGTGAAAGGCTACCTGTGCCTCCGCCAGCATAGATGCGACCATAAGAGGCAGCTGGCACAGCACAGTGGCCCAAGGTGGCTGCACGGCACCAGGACAGCTCAGGGGCACCTCGGGTCTGTGGCACCAGTGGGTATTGCAACCGGTTCTTCAGGATGCCTGTGAGAGGAAGAAAATGGGGGGCAGGGTGTGTGTGGGAGGGGGAGGGCAGGCAGGAATTCCTGAGTCTAGGGGTGTGGCAGCCCCTGGGATCCTTCCAACACAGGGTTGGGAGCAGGAACCCCTTGGGGAGCAGCAGAGGCAACCCTGGTGGTCCCAGAGAGGCAGCAGGACAGGGGTCAGAGTGGAAGGGCAGTCATCTTCCAGTTGTGGTCCCAGGGCAGGGGGAGGGCGGGCAGGTCCCAAGGTGCAGGGGATGGGGCAAACTCCCTGAGGTCAGAAGAGGGGCAGCCCTCAGGTCCTGACAATGCAGGCCTGGCTGAAACGCAGGAACCCCCTGGGTTGGACAGGAGCAGTCCCCAGGGTCCCTGTGATGCAAGGGTGAGGGCAGAAACCTCTTCTCTGGGTCCCCATAAAAGCAGAGTAGGGGACAGAAATCTTCCAGATCAGAGCAGGGGCTCTGGGATCTGGGCGGGGAGCGGGGGGGAAGCAGCTCCTAGGGTCTCTGAAAAACAGACGGGCTGGGGCAGGAGTGGTCCCCTGTGGTCCCCCTGTGGCGCTGGCCAGGGTAGAGGGGGACAGAGAATTCCCAGGTCAGGATAGGAGCAGTCCCTGAGGACCATGAAGCAGGCTAGAGAAGCAGAAGCGCCCTAGGTCAGAGTAAGAAGAGCTCTCAGTTTGGGATGAGGAAGCTGCAATCCCTTGGCTCAGGGCATGAGCAGCCCCCAGCGTGCCTGCGGTGCGGGCCAGGGCTCAGGGACCGTACCTTTCCTCTGGCGCTGGGCCCGGCCCAGAGAAGCTTCATCCCCACTGGTCAGGGCCGGGTCTGGCTGGTTGTTGTTAGCCGCGTCCTTGCTGGTGTCCAGCCCCAGGCGCCTTTCAGAGCCCCAAGTCTGCAGAGCACAGGGGGCTGCCTCGCACTCCCCCAAGGCTGGCCAGTAGGACAGGAGGTCATTGCCATCCACATCTGTGGAGCCAGGGCAGGTTACAGCTTCTGGGTTGATCCCAGTGACTCATGACCCCTGACCCTAATGACCCTTGAAACCCTGGCTGTTCTCATTGAGCAGAAGTGGGAACAGGAGGGTATCTCCTCAGAGATCAATGGGTGGGGGTGACTGGTGAGCCCCCTCCCCGTAACTGGAGGCGGACAGACTAGAAGTCGGGGAACCTGATGTCTGAGGGGTCAGAAAGACCAGGCTGAACCCCAACCGCAGGAAAGATGGGGAGCTGGAGGGATAACAAATGGGGCATCCCTTGGTGACCCAAGGGGTCAGAGGGCGCCTGGCACCTTTGGGGTGGGTGAGGAGCCTCTCACTCTGGGCTGCCCGGCGGAGTGGCCGTTGGAAGCGCCCCCGCGTCCGGCCATTGTCCTCGCTTTCTGAAGATGGAATGGAGAGACTCCTCTCCTCCTCCAAGGACAGGTCACTGTCGGAGTCGGAGTCTGCACCTGGAGTTGGGAAAGTCAGAAGTACTTTCAGAGGTAAGGGACTTGGAGATAAGGGAACTTGGAGTTGAGGGTCTAGAGGTGGGTACGGCAAGGGGGTTAGGGTTGGGGACGGGAACCGGGGCAGGGCTTGGAGTGGAGGTAGAAGCAGAAGGGCTGGGACTTATCAGAGGGAAGAACGAATCAGGAGTGGACTGGGAGAACCAGGGCTGGAGAGGTAGGTGCCTCCTGAGGCAGGGACCTTGGGGGAGATCGTCCCACCCCAGTCAGCCACTGCTCCCAGTATGGGGTAGAAGAAAAGGGGATGGGGAAGAGATCCTCTGCCTCCCTCCTCCCTGCCCCAGGCCCCAACTCCACCAGCATCTCGATGGAACATGGCCACGTCCAGGTCAGTGGGGCCAGCATGAGCCTGGAGGCTGTGGTCAGTGTGGTCAGCGGCTGAGCCATGTCGAACCAGGACATTGTCCCTGGAAATGCAGGAGCCCCCCCGCCATGAAAGAGGGATGTGATGGGGTGCCTTGGAGGCTGGAGTGTCTGAGTGCACAGCCAGCTGCGGGTGGAATGGCATCCCTGGGTATGTGGTGGGAAGCATTTAGGGCAGAGGCAGAAGCAGAGCCCCAGATGGCCAAGATGGGTGGAGCCACCCACCCTAGGACCTGGTCATGCCAAGCCCTGGTAAAGTGGGGCTGGACTAAGCTGAGTGTGCCCTCACAAGGAGGCCCTTCCTCTCACCTGAGGTAGCTGCGGCCCCGCTGGCTGTCCTGGTCCTGGGTCCGGCCGGAGCGGGCGCTGCTCACAGAGGAGACGGTGGAGGCGCCCAGAGTGATGCGGATGAGGCCACTCTCCTCAAAGAGAGCCGTGTTGTTGTAGGCCCCAGGTCCCTGGGGATGGTGGGGACAGAGTGTGAGCCTACCCTGAAGCAGCCTCAAAGCCTGGCTTCTCAGGGCCCCCATCCCGACTCACCGTCCCAGGTGCTGGCCTTGCCTCCTCGGGCGCTGCCTTCCTGCCCAGACAGGCTGGTGTCCAGGCAGCCCGAGCGTCTGCATTCAGGACACAGAAGAGCAGCAGCACCGCCAGGCCCTGTGGGTCAGCGAGGGTCAAAGCAGGGTCGGCAGGGGTCAATCAGGGACCATTATAAGTCACTGTGGGTCAGCAACGGGGTCAGTCACTGTAGGCTAGTGCGGGTCAGTGAGGAGCCCGTGCGGGACTCAGTAAGGGAGTCAGAGAAGGTCAGCAGGGGAGAGGTTGGGGCAGCAGGAGTGGCTGGAGTCGGTAAGGTCAGTGTGGATCAGCAAGGGGCTGGGAGCCTTGGTGTTGGTAAAGGTCAATCCAAGATCAGCACTGAGTCTGGGATCAGTGCCTAAGTTAGAGTCAGCTCCAGGCCTGGGGGCAGCAGCTAGGGCCAGTGTCTGGTCTGGGGTAGTACCCAGCCTGGCAAAGTTATCCAGTAAGAGTCAGCTCTAGGCCTAGGGTCAGTGTCTGCCTAGGGATGGCCCCAGCCTACTGAAGGCCCACCTTGTTCTGGGGTGAGGGAGGGGCACTAGAGTCACCTGGAGGCCGCAGAGTCCCGCATGGAGGTAGTGGAAGGCCAGGATGCTGTGGTTGACTGCCAGGAGCCCAAAGAGCCAGGAGGCACTGACCAGCAGAAGGAGCAGGAAGGAGCTGCGAAGGGTCCTGCTGTGGGGACATGGGAAGACACAGGAGGACATGCAAGGCTCATGTAGGATTCATGCAGGGAACACGGGAGGACACACAGGGGCCACACACAAAACGTGAAAAAAAGGAACTCACACGGGAACATGGAGGTCTCTGGAGGACACTGGGGGAGATGGGAGGTCCCACAAAGAAGCAGGAGAGCAGTCAAAGAGCCATGAGGACACGGGAAAACACAGGGGTATGGGAGCCCCAAGGGAGGGCATGGAAGACAGGTGGGAACACACAGGGCAGGGGGCAAAGTGAGCCACCCAAGCCATGGGAGACTCTGGGGGGACCCAGAGGACAAGGAGAGACAGCAAGGCAGAAGCACATGTGGGGCCACAGTATAGCGAGGGCGCCAGAGAGGGACCACAGTTCAGGGCAGGTGTGACTTCATTCCTTCATCCAGAACTTGGAGCCCAACCTGCACCAGGGAAGATCTGGGGGCCCCAGACCCCCCCCCAAGGAGGGACCTGCCATCCTCAGAATCCCCCTTCCTCCAGCCAGCCAACTCACAGTGCAGAGGTCTTCTTGGCCTCCCTCTGCCCTGTGGAGCAGGATGTGCGGGCAGCGAGGAGAAACATGGTCCCGTTCATCTGGACCCACGGCCAGACATGTGGGGCCGGGCAGGGCAGAGAGAGAGAGAGAGAGAGGCAATGAGAGACTAAGATTCACAGAGAGAGGCAGAACCAGTGAGAAATTCACACATACACACACACACCAAAGGAGCTTAGCATCACAGAAAAAGAAATTGGGAACCTGAGAGGGACAGAGGCAGGGACAGGCAACTGAATCTCTGACCCCACGCCCCCATCTCCATGCCAGTTGAATGGGAGTGGCCACTGACCCGAGGACAGAAAAAATGAAGGCCGAGCCCAGGAAGCCTGCAGAATGCCACCTGACCGCCCTCAGCTGAGTCCACTGCACCTCCTCCCCCCATGAGGGAGGGAAGTACAGAGGGGGCACCAAGTCCAGGGCACTCACCACTATGACCAGGACAACAGGGCCAGCAAAGCTCCAGATGAGGGGCTCATGGACTGAGATCCAGCAGAAGTCAGGGTTCCCATAGCCCTCAGGGTCCAGGCCCACAGCAAGGCCTTGGGAAGAGAAAGGGTAGGACTGAGGGTGTGTGTTCCAGAGCTGCTGACCAGCCCATGTATGGGAGAAAGCATGGGTGAGGGCAGAGCAGCTCCCCCATGAATAGATGGCTTGGGGCTTGAGGTTGGGGGTCATGAATAGATGGCTTGGGGTTTGAGGTTGGGGGTCATGAGCAGGAGTGGGGACAGGGTCAGGGGTCAGGCCATGTGATGGATGGAGGTTGGGGGTCACAGCCCTCACCCAGCAGCACAGCAGGGACGCCCCAGCCCAGGGCATGGTAGAAGCGCATGGCGCCGCGGTCCACATTGCGTGGCTCAACCTGCATGCGGTAGAGGTGCAGCCCCTGCACGAAGAGCCACGCGAAGGTGCTGAGGAAGAAGTAGTGCAGGAGGATGGCGACTGCAGTGCACACCAGCTGAGGGCAGGGGGGCATGTCAGGACCTCTCCTGCCTCACCCACCTCTGACCCCTACCCCAGGCATCTGCTTCCCACCTCTCACCCCTAAACCACAATATCTTACCCCAGCATCCTGCTGAAAACCCTGGCCCCAACCCGAGCATCCCTGACCTATGACCCTGAGTTTTGGTCCCAGGCCTCCTGGGCCAGTAGGGTCATCGGGACACAAGTTCCCTTGCCCTGATCCTGCACCTGATTGTGGGTCCTGTGAATCCCCAGCAGGAAGAGGAGCTCTGCCACCCCCAGGGCGGCTGCCACATTGGCATGGATCCCACGCACGTTGGACTTGAGGCTGCGCAGGCTCAGCAGGATGGCTGCAGTCAGCACCAACGCAGCCACAGACACAGCCACGACCACATGGGTGAACACAGCCAGCAGCTCCAGGTCGCCCTCCAGCCTCTACAGAGACAGGAATGGTTGATGGGCTGTTGGGCAGAATCCCTGTGTCCCTTTGACCCCCTGCTTCCTTGGGAAACTGAACACAGCCCCACCTCACGGGGAGAGGCATCCATGAGGACCCCAAAGGTCCCTGTCCGGCTGCAGCGACACCGTGCGTGGGACCCATTCCTGTGCACCAGCTCGCAGTCCCGTGCTGTCCACACACCATGCTGCTCCGCCCTGCAGCCACAGGGCAGTTAGACACAACTGTGACCCACTGTCAGGCAGGGGTTTGTGAGAGATCATGGGAAGGGCTGAGGGTGCCTGGAGTTGGGGTACAGCATTCCTCATGGTCCGGGTTGCACAACAGCACTAGTGGGGGCCCCAGGGGTAGGCTGAGACTATCAGTTGGCCTCCCAAGGGCTAACAGGGGACCAAGGGTTTCCAGAATGGGGGTCCTCACAGGCCAGGTGGGTCCCACTGCACACAGATGGCCTTGCTCCGATTCACTGTCTGTAGCAGGCGAAACTCGAGGCTGATGGGGGACTCCAGGATTCCCCTTAGGAAGTTGCGTCCATGGAACACAGCCACGCTGACCACCGGGGAGTTCATGACGGGGTTCTGGGGAAGCCTGGGGAGATACCCATCTGGGCTTGCACACTGCTGACTCCCCATGCTCAGCCTGCTTGCCTCACCCCGTCTTCGTGCCACTCGCCAGGGCTGACCCAGGGTCTGGGATGTCCCCAGAGTAGAAGCTGTTTCTAAGATTCCCTCCAGCCTCTGTTGGGCTGCTGAGGGGCTGAGCAGCTCCAGGGGACCTGCAACTGTTTGCCTCTGATTGCCCTCCCTCCTACCCCCATCAGTCAGCCTGTCCTTGTCTGTCTCTGTCAGCCCTTTGGTCTGTCTGTACCTGGCTCATGGATCCCTCCTGTGTGTGGCTCTGTGTCTGTCAGCCTGTGGCTCTGTCACTGTACAACTCCAGAGAATAAGATTCACACAGAACCCCGCGAGGACGGGGCTCCCTGGAGCTGTGCTCCTCTCTGTGTGTTGTGAACCTACGCATCTACCCACCAAAAAAGGGGCTGCCGGGCTGAGAAGTTTGCAGGAAGCTCAGGGGTGAGGGGCCTGAGTACCTGGCACCTCGGCGTTCCACCTGGAACTGGGCAGGGAGCAGTCCCCCCAAGGTGCGGTAAACGAGGAGAATGATAATGGAGATCCCAGGCTCTGGCTCTGGCGGGGCTGGTGGGGGGACCACACTTGAGGTGGTGGAGTTTTCCATGCTGCTGCTTGTGGGCAGAACTGCCAGGAGAGGAGGAGGAGCTTCTGTCAATGACCTTTGACCCAAAGCACCCACCAACCCAGCTCTGAACCCGATCAACCATGGGGGTCTCTTCCCTGCAGGAGCAGAATTGGGGATTGCAGGAAGCATGAACCCAAAAAGTAACAGTCAAGGCCTGGGAGGGGTCATCTGTGATGAGGGAGAGGGTCTGACAAAGTGAAGGTGTGGCAAGGTGGAGGGTGGAGGGGAGATGTGGGAGGGAGGGTAGAGGGGAGGTGGGGGGAGGGTGGAGGGGAGATGTGGGAGGGTCTGACACTGGGGAGGTCTGGAAAGGGGAAAATTGGCAGGAGGGCAACATGGTATCTGGTTGGGGGGACAGAGAGACAGGATTTGGCCCAGGGGTCCCCCAGGGGCTCTCACCTTCCGATGGGGATGGCCGTGGGGACTGGGAAGGCAGCAGCACATGCGTGTGAGGATCCCAGGCATCCTGGCCCCGAAAGAGGTTGCTATGGTAGCGAGGGTAGCGACGGGCCCCCCGGGGAGAACTGGGGTGCTCCATGCGGTCAATGCTGAGCACTACCCAGGAGAAAGAAAGGGGAGGCCCATCATGGACCTCTTCCCCCTGCCAAGGGTTCTACTCTTACTCGCATCCCGTGCCTGAGTCCCACAATCCGTTTTCCTTGCTACCAGCTCGGAGCCAGTCCCTACAAAAGGCTGAGGGTGGTGGCTGAGTCTCCTGCCATTAATGTTGGCATCGATAGCCACAGCCCCTCAGACCTTCAGGTACCTGCCCTTTCATGGCCCTCCTGCTGTCCCCCGCCCTACCCCACCCACAACGTACTGATATTAGGCGTCACCAGCCCCATGGGATTCAGGTACGTGAGTTCCATATTCCTTGCAAGCGTGGCTGCATACTCCTCCAGGTGCCTCACCAGCCCCGCGCTGCCTGGGGAGCCCCCAGGGGCCCGCTGCCCCAGTGCTGCCCACAAGTCCCCTGTCTCTGGAGCAAGCAGTGCAGAGCCGGCCCACAGCAGATTCTGGGAGGATGGAGATAGAACTGGGCTCAGCCAGGTGGTGAGGATGTATGAGGGGATAGGGCAGGCCTGAGAGGTCTGGAC
This sequence comes from Symphalangus syndactylus, assembly GCF_028878055.3. NCBI lineage: Eukaryota > Metazoa > Chordata > Mammalia > Primates > Hylobatidae > Symphalangus > Symphalangus syndactylus. The sequence continues at coordinate 112,325,850 of NC_072423.2, read as the reverse complement.
GGGTGCTCAGAGGGGCTCCAACAGGCAAGGGGGTGGGGCTGCAGAGGACAAGGACAGAGGGAGAGCCCAGGACCTTCACTTCCCAAGAGGACAGCAGGAGAACCTGAGCTGAGGATCCAGGGGCAGGGCGCTGGGAGCTGGGGAGCCAAGGCACTGAGAACATAGGGCACAGCCCCACCTCGTTGAAGTGGGCATCCTGTGTGGCTGTCAGCCCGAAGCCCTGCTGATGGCTCTCGAAGGCCAGCAGGTGGGCCAGCAGGCGGGCAGTGACTCGAACATCTTGGCTAAAATAGTGGTCAGTGTGGCCAGTCACCTCCCGTAGCCGCTGAGCCAGCTTCTTGGCCTCCATGGTATCCAGTGCCGTCTTGTTCAGCTCTAGGCCATCCAGCTGCCAGGACAAGGAGATGGTTGCTCTGTGGTCCCTTAGGCCTTCCTCCAAAGCCTCACAGGGAGAAAGGCTTGCCAGATTAAAGGGCAACCAGGAAAGCCTCAGGAGTTCAAGGGCTAGGGTGTGATATCTGGGGCCCACCACAGGCCAAGGAAGGCCTTAGGTTGCAGGAAAAGGTCTGGGCAGTCTCACCAGCAGACTGAGTTCTCGAAAGGCAGGGGAGGTACAGTTGAAGAGGTCGGGCTCCAGCCAACCCTGGGCCTCATCACACAGCCGCACAGCAGCACCTGGAGGCAGGCAACCCCTGGTCAGGCCTGGGGCCTGGATACCTTTGCTGAGGAGATAACCGCAGCACCCTCTCCTATCCTGGGGGAATCCCTGAGGCAGAAGTCAGAGTCATGAGCACCTATAGCTGCACCCCTGGAGGTAGCGGCCCAAGCCCAGGTAGGCCCCAGCTGCTTGTCAGGCAATTCCTGAAAGGGCCGTAGACCATTCTCAACCAGCAACCATACAAAGCACAAGGGTGGGGCTGCACACACTCACCCACGTGGGCCAGGACAGGCTCACGGATGTGCTGGTTCACACACACACCAATGCTCACCAATTACACACAGATGTATGGACCAGACCAGCACACAGACACACAATGCTCTCTCACACACACACAGACATGACACAGAAGAGGGCTTCTAGGAACATCCAGTGAAAGGTGGGAGGATTCTCACACAAGTTTTAACTGCCCCAGTGGTTACTTTGCTGTCATTTCTCTCCCTTCTCTCTGGGGTTGGGATGGAGGTTGAATGAGAATTGACTTGGATCTTAAAAAAGTTTGTAGCTACCAACAAGAGAGAGCCTAACTTAATCACAGAATCCCTCCCCGCAACAGATTCACAGACACGTGCACAGGCACAGAGATACACACATGAGCATGCGTACGCAAACAATCTCTGTCCAGCCACTGCAGAGACCTCAGGCAGCAGGGAGTGTTCTGAGGGGACCTCAGGCAGTGGGGAGGGGCCCCCAAGCAGCAGGAAGGAGCCCCCAAGCAGCAGGAAGGAGCTATAGGGTCCTCAGACTGAGGAGGGATCTTTCGTGACCTCAGGCAGTGGGGAAAGTCCTATGGGGACCCCGGGAACTGAGGAGGGGTCAGCAGGGTCCTCAGGCAATGGGGAGGGGTCTCTGGGGATCTCAGACATCAGAGAAGGGTCCCCGGGGTACTCAGATAGCCAGAAGGGGCCTGCAGGGACTTCAGGAAGCAGGGAAGGGTCTGCAGGGACCTCAGGCAGCAGGAGGGGTCTGCAAAAGCTCTGGCAGTGGGAGGGGGCAGCGCACCTGAGCAAACACGTACCCCTTACCTGCACCCCGCAATCCTGCCCAGAAGCCAAGAGAAACAGATGGAGGCTCAATGAGGGTGTAGGGAGGGGCCCAGAGCCCCTAATCAGTAGTGAGGGGCCCACATGGACTCCCACCCCACTTCCACCTCTTTGCAGGAACAAAGCCACCCAATTTAGGAAAAGAGATGTCTCTAGCAGTCAGAGGACAGGCCCACCCCCACCCTCAGTGATGCCCTTTCCCCTCACATACTCACCCAGGGCCCCCCGGGGACAGGGCACTGTGGCCAGGACACCAAACTTTGTCTGGGGCCACCACACACCAGATCTCAGGGACTTAGGGCAGGCATCATAGAGCACTAGAGAGAGAAGAGGTGCTGAGCCAGGCAGTCAGGGTCCGGAGCAGGTGGCAGCCACACCCACTGCCCCTCCACCTCCCCGCAAAGGCCCACTGCCCGCCACTCCTGCTGGCTTCTCAGGAGCTGACCTGTCAGATTCTGTGACAGGTCAGCAAAGTACTTGGGGCAAGGTAGGGTTCCCTGGGTGTAAGTGGTCTCCCTCAGGAGAAGCTTCCAGAGTCCCCAAGGAGTCAAGTGTGCCACTGATACGTGATGGTGGCACACTGGAACCAACCCTCTATGAGTGGAGCTGGGTGGAGCCTGCTCACCCCGGCAGCCGCTGGCTGTCACCTCCGCGAAGGGACTGTCACAGCTGTTGCACTGGCGGCCAAGGGCTCCTGGGCGACAGGGGCACTGCCCGCTGTGGGGTGCACATGAGCGCGAGGTGGAGCCCACAGGGTAGCAGTCACATGGGAGGCAAGAGTCACTGCCCCGTGGTCGGTAGTGGAACTCCTGTTTGAGGATGGGCCAGGGGCCTGAAGTCAGAGGTCAGGGCTTGGGGAATGAGTGGAATCAAGGACAAAGGGTCAAGAGAACAGTGCTCATGGGTCAGAGGACACTTGGGCCATGCGTGAAGGCAAGGGAGGGGTCATGGGTAAAGGATGAGAGACAGCAACTAGGTCACAGGACACAGGCAAGAGGTTAGGGCCCAAGTCAGGTGGCGGTGGTCAGCAAGCTGGACAGGAATTGCAGATTGCATCCAAGGAAGGGTTAAAAGGTCAGGGACCAGGCACACCTTGCAGTGACACTGCCCATTTGTCTTGTTGCAGTTGGGATCAAAACCTTTGTGAACGTCACAGTTGCAGGGGCCACAGGTTGGGCTCCCCCACCAGCCCCGTGGGCACTGCTGGTCCATCCTGGGGGTGCAGAGCCAGGTAAGATGCCTCCATGGTATCCCAGTGACCCTCCCTGTCCCTGCCAGGTCTCCCCATCGCCTCAGCCCCAGCCTCTTACCTGTGCTCACAGTGGTGCCCGAAATAGCCACCCACACAGTCACAGGTATAGCCATGGGGGGCTCCTGGGAGGTGCCGGCATGATCCCTGGTTCTGACAGGGGTTCAGGAGGCAGGCATCTACACAGCCTGGGCCGTAGTAACCTGCAGATTGGGTCAGAAAGCTCAGGACCCTGGTCGCAGAGCATGGAAGGAAGCAGGCACCCGTCCCCAGTCCCTGCCTCCTTCAGGTTCCCCAGGCTTCATCATGGGCCCCTAATGCCTGCCCAGGTCACCCTTCCCCCAACCCTCTCAAGGCCCACCTGGCCAGCAGGTGCAAGAAAAAGTCTGCCAGAGGTCCCGGCAGTCGGCGTGAGGTGGGCAGGGCCCAGAGGCGCAGGCGTTGGTCACAACACAGCCAGGCTCCGCATTCACTCGGTGGCTGGGGGGTAGCAGGGCCGGGGAGCCAGAGGGTGTGGAGCCGAGCCACACCCCCTGTGGACACACAGCCAGCAAGGGGTGAGACCATGTTAAGGCACCTCAGCCTTAAGTACTGCAGAACCAGCCACCCTGTCTGATGATCGCTGACATGCAGTCTTCTGATACCCTCAAAAAACCCAGGCCTCAAAAATATCCCCAATGTGGTACCCCTGTGGGACCCTAATTGTGCTGTTTCTGACACAAATTTCTAAAGGCCCTTGATAATCCAAGCTAGACTCCCACCTCCAATGCCACAGAAAGGCTTGACCTAGCTCTCAACTCTGGGTCATTCACCCCCTCGTGCCAACCTCTACTTGAATGCTGCCTTTCAGGTCCCAAGGAGCCCCTGACCTCTGACACCTGACCCTAATGCCCCATATCACATTCCCATGCTGACCCCCACCTGGATGCAGCCAACCAGACCCTGAGGAGCCTCCTCTGCACTGCCAGGGGGCAGGCCTCCCACGTGGAGCTGCTTTACCTTCAGGCCCTGCAGCTCACTCCCCACCGGCATGGTGTCCTGGAGGAAAGGGGGCAGTCAGCACTGAAGGACAAGGGCCTGATGAACCCCTGTCATAGCCCAGAGTCAGTCTTGGCCTTCTTCTAACCCTTCTAGGCTGCCCCCTCCCTCCTGGACCCACAGCAGACCTTAATATTGCTTGATTTTGACCAGGGGTGGGTAGAGACTGGGGCAGAGACTAGAATGGGCTTCTAGGAATCAGGCAAAGTGCTGGCTACAGAGGTTCTCCAAGACCAGGCCCCAAATCTGGCACAAAGAGGGCCTGAGAGTGGACCAACCTGGCTGGTGGGTGGGCTCAGTGCAAGGATATATGGTGGGGAACTGGGGGAAGAACATCAGACTCAGTGCAGTGGAGGGCACTGAAAGGAGCTGGACTAGAGGTGGGGTCAAATAAGGCGGATCTGGTTGGAAGGCTGAGAACAGACTACCCCGGGGTCAGAGGCCAGACCTGGAAGAGGCTAAAGTCCAGTGAGACCATGAGGACATGGTAGCCCCGCCGGCCACCTGGTTCCTCCTGCAACTCCAGCCGCAGATCGTGCCACCGGCCATCACTGACAGTCACCTGGTCCAGAAGGAGATGGGAAGCACGGCCCGAGCCCCTGGTCACTGTCACAGACAGTAACCCCCGATCTAGCTGTGGGCAGAGATGCATAGCCCTGGGGTTAGAGCCCCAAGTGGGCTGGGACTTGGAGGTGAGATCAGAGGGCTCAGAGGTCAGGAATACCAGAGGTCAGAACAGTGGGGTCAAGGTTATACCTGGCACACAGGGCACTGTGCCAGGGGACATCATGTTGCTGATATGGGGTCAAGGGGCAGAGGATAGGACCAGGTGTTGTGGGTGGGTTGGTGCAGCTTGCATAAGAGAGAGCTATGCTGGAGCCCTGCACCTGAAGAGGATATAATGATGGAAAGAGAATCAAGGGCTAGGGTCCAGAGCAGGGTCAAGTGTGGTTGGGACACCTAGCAGAATAATATGCTGTGTGACCAACCTGAACCCACAAGAATGTCAGTGGCGGCCTAAGAGACTGAGAACTGAGGGTATAGGGAGGGTGAGCAGAGTGGACACACCTGGCAAAGGAGTGTGCTGTGTGGCCCAGCCTGCACTTGCATCAGGACCCCCTGCGTTGCCCGTGTCCGAAATGCCAGCCCCAGGTACCATGGCACAGACACAGCCATGTCACTTCCAAAGTTCCAGCTCAGTGTGCCGTTGCCACGGAAATGGTGGGGATGGGCCATAGCTGAGTGGATAAGAGACATAGGGTTACAGCCCCTGCCCCAGGAACAGATCTGATCCTGCAGGCCCCCCGCCCCATGCTGCCCACTTACTAAGCCGACAGTCTTTGCCGCCAAAGCCCACAGGGCAGTCGCAGCTGAAGCCGCCCCAGCGCTCCGAGCAGAAGCCACTGTTCTTGCAGGGGCCTGAGTCACAAAAGTGTAGCTTGGCTTGGCAGCCTGGGAGAGGAAAGCACATGGAGGACATGAGAACAAGGGTTGGGGGGCACAAGTGCTGGACAGGACTTTAGTATCCAGAGGGGCTGAAAGAGACCAAGATCTCAGCCCCATTTTCTTTCGATGAGTGGGGTTGGTAAGAGTCAGGCCCTAAAGTCTGGGCTGTAGCATGGTGCTTGCCACCAAAGGAGACTGGGTTGAAGTCAGGTGTGGAGTCACCCCATGGAGTCCTCCACTCCCTCCCTATGATGGGGATAGGGCCATAGGCTGGACTGGTGGAAACTTCCGGCCTACCTGCCACGGTGCCATTATTTGCGACAAAAGCAGCCATGTCCACTCGGCGGCCATCAATGTGCAGGTCCCGCATACAGCCGATGAAGTCCTTATGGGATACGGGGAAGTTCTCGGGGAGGTTGGGGACACCTCCCAGAAGAAGAGGGCCCGTCAGGTCCAGAGACCTGGGGATCAGGGGTCTGGGTCATTGGTGGGACTGGGGCCAGGGTAGAGTTGCTCCTGGGGGGCCACAGGAAGCAGGGGGGTAGGACCCAGACGGTACGGTGATTGAGGGAGGAAAATAAGGCCAAGCTGGGGAAGGAGTTAGGATCTTACTTCAGTTGGGGTGCAAAGGGGCGCCCATGATGGGCTGATGGTCTGGGGAAAGGTAGGTGAACAGGGGTTGAGGGCTACGATGAAAGAGTGAGGCATCTGGCTGGCTGGGGAGGGGATGGAGACGTGAAGAGTCTGGGGGACTGAACATGAGATGAAGGGACTCGGAGGGGACATGGGACATTAGTGAGACTGGGGTGGGGAGGTGGAGGCTTTGGAGGACTGCCTGGGGACTGCGTGTGGGAGGAGGGAGTATGGGGTGGAATACAGGATTGGGGGCTAGGGTGAGTAGGCTTTCAGGGTCTTTGAGAGGAGAGGGAAATCTTGGTGGTTTGGGGGAAAGATGGGAGAGTTTGGCAGGATGGGATGAGGAATGGGATGTGAAGGGTTGGAGTGGGCTTTGGTAGGCAGGGGACAAGGGGACCAGGGGGCAGGGGCCTCACTTCTTGGAGCTTGTTTGCACACCAGCAGCTGCGCATGAGTAGTTGCCAATCTCAGCACCAAACTGCAGAGCCACAGCCACATCACAATCATCCACGCTCAGCACAGCCACCTTGTCCTTGGAGGGGCCCTGTGCACCCCCTAGGGCATCTGTCCGGGGCTGAAGACCCAGGCACACCAGTCAACAGTGCCCCTAGTAACCCCCGAGGAGCAGAAGTCAGCATGCCAACTCCCCTCATACCCGATGCCAGGGATGGTCCCCACCTTGTTGTAGTATCTCAGATGCACTGTATGCCATTGCCCATCACTCAAGCCCCCTGGAACTGTGGGGCTGACCACCGTGTTGGATTCACCTGGAGGGGAGACGCACGTGGAATCATCAGGGGCAGCGGAGTCGCCCCATCCCACCCCAGTCATATAAGCATATAAGCACAATCATTCCCAGGGCCACCCTGGATGCATCAGATAAGTCCCCCCACTGGTGACCACAATGGCTGGCTCAGAGTGCCTTTGAACAGACAGGAGAAACAGACTTCTTGGAGGGAGGACCTTCCCACAGGGAATGGCCAAGGAGCTAGGTCTTCACTGCTTGTATGGCGTGGAGTGTGTGCTCAGGTGCACAGTGAAGCAAACCTGAGGGGACTTGGGCCCTGCGTCCTCCAGCACACATGCACCCTTTCGCCGTCACATCCGGAGCACCCACCCGTAGAATATGTGAGCCGCACTTGGCCAGCCACGAGTTCCAGGGCCAGGAAGTCGTGCTTCTCGTTCAGGCGCCCGTTGTAGAAGAGCAGCCCGCTCTGCTGCACCGTCGCGAACCTGGGCGGGGTGGGAGGGGGTTGCGGGGGTGGGGGCGTCAGGAGCAGGGTACCACTTCACACCCACCATCCCTGCGAGGAGAAGGGGCTGGGGCGAGAGAGGAAGCGACGAGGGACGGCGGGACCGACCGGCGGGGAGGGGGAGACGCGGGTGCAGCGAGGTCAGGAGACCCCGGGCGGGGCGTCAGGGGAGGGGCGGTGTCTCGTGAGGATGCCAGGACGGGGCAGTCAGGAATCTGAGTCAGGGCGGGTAGGTGGGGGCGGCGTGGAGGCGCTCAGACATGGGGCGGGCACCTACGAGAGGGACAGCGTAAGGTGGAATCGCTGTCGCAGGCCGCGAAACATGACGAACGAACTGGGCGGGAAGGAGCGCGCAGCCACCTCGCAGCGCGGACCCTCGAAGGCGCCGCCTGCCGGGCACTGGCAGCGAAAGCCGCCGTTGGGCGCGTCGGTGCAGGTGCCCCCGTTGTGGCAGACGCCCGGCACGCAGTGGCCGGCCTCGGTGTCCAGCTCGCAGTCCTCTCCTGGGGGCCAAGCCGCGGTCAGAGGCGGTCACGCCCACGCCCGTCCCTGCTCGGGCCCCTTCAAAGACCGCGCGCCCCGAGGCCGGGTGCCAAGACCCCCGAAAGATCGGGCTCTTCGGTGGACACGCCCCTTCCGTCTGGCCCCGCCCCCTCCCCAGGCTCATCGCTGCCTAGGTGGCCGCCCCTCCCGGCCACGCTCTACCGCTTCTGGCCTAACCGCGTCCATACCAGCCCGTGACCTCCGAAGTGACTCCCAGTACTCACTCGCATTGTGGTCCCGCCCCCAGCCTTGGCCCGTGCTTTCCCCGGCTCTGGCCCGGCGCCCTGCTCACCGGTGAAGCGCGGGCGGCAGACGCACGTGTAGCCTCCCTCGCGCCGCGCGCAGGCTCCGCCGTTGCGACATGGGTTGGAGTAGCAGAGGTCGAGCTCGGTCTCGCAAAAGTCTCCGGTGAATCCGGGTGGGCAGCGGCAGCGCAGGCCAGCGATGGGCTGGATGGGTCGGAACAGCGTGGAGGCCGAGGCCAGGAAGGGCGCGGACGAGTCAAAGCGGAGCACGGACACGCATTTCATGTAGTTCTCACAGGGCTCTCGCAGGCACACGTTGTCGTCGAAGGGCAGTACGTCGAGCAGGGAGCGAGCCGCCAGCGCCGCCCGGCGCACGTACAGCTGCTCCTGCAGCTCCTCGGAGCTGAACCAGGGCCCCGCAGCGCCCGCCCCGGCCCCACGTGGAGCCAGCGCCGAGAAACTCACATTGAGCACGGTGCCCCCTACGTCTGTGTCGTTCTGGATGTTGAAGATGAAGACGTCCTCAGCGGGCGTAGCGAGCACAGCAGCCACGCCCTCGAGGAAGCGGCCCAGCAGCGGTGACAGGAAGCGCTCCTGCCACATGTTCTCAAGGCGCACGGTCAGGCTGTTGGCCAGCAACTCCTCCGTGATGATGACCACGCGCAGCACACACTGCGCCGTCACGCTGTGCAGGCCATCTGCAGGTGGGGGCAGGGGCAGTGGTCATCCTGGGGAGAGTGGCCACCCCACCCTGGGACACAAGAGGGCTGGGGCCAGTGATAGCCTAGGCCCCCAGAACCTCTAAGTCAGCAGGCTGACCCCACCAGGACACAAGGGAGTCTGGGGCTAGTGACCACCAGCTCCCCCAGCATCAAGGTGTCAAAAAGGTGCTGCTTCCTCCCCCAGTCCCCAATATAAGAAGGGGTCTGGGCCAGGGATCAAGCAACCCCACACAGTGCCTATGGGTTAGCAAGTCACTCCCCCAACAGCACTCAAGTACCCTAAGTACTCAGTAACCCACACTTCCCTAAGTTATTATGGTCAGCAGGCCAACCCAACTCAGGACACAGAGAGGAGCTAGGGCCACTGGCCACTCATTCCCAGCCACCTTTCCCTTCTCCCCTCCCCCAGCATAGCAGAACCAGCAAAACATCCCCTCCAGAAAACAAGGGTTCCAGATCAGGAATCACCTATCTCCTATTTTTGGTCAGCAAATTGCTCTTCCATGGCACTAGAAGGGGCCCTGGCCCAGTGAAGACTCAATGCCATCCTCCAGAATCCTGGGTTATCAAGCTCCAGGAGGGTCTTGAACCCTGACACACACACACACACACACACACACACACACACACACACACATACATACACCAGCATTCTTGAGTTAGCAGCCTGCTTGCCACTCCAGACCTGGGTCCTGTGGTTTCACCGTGACCACCCCAGAGATGAAGGTGAGGTGCTTAGCTGCCTTGTTTGTCTTGTCCCCACACCCTAGCACATACTGGGTGGTCAATGAGGGTAGACTGCTGAGTGAGTTGAGGGATAAATGAAGGTTGTGCCTTCTCAGGCAGTGCCAGGAGTCCCTGCTCCAGAACTGAGGAATGAGCACCAGTAAAGCCTATTTCCCAACCTCTGCAGCCTCCAGTAGGCAGGACTTCGAAAGCCTCTCCCACCTGCGCTCTCCTATTATGGAGGGGTTTGTGAAAGACCAGAGCAGATGGGGCAGGAAAGAGGCAGGTGGACCTCTGGACATTTTCCCAAAGGTCAGGGTCTCAGCCCCTATGAAGCCACTCTCCACCTGAAGCTTCCATAGTAAGCTGCTGTTCCTGACCACTCAAGTATTGGTCATTTCCTGCACAGATGGGGTAAGCGTCAGAGTGGACCCAAAGTAACCCTTCGTCTGAACATGGGCATAGTGTGGACTGACTGGCCCATACTGGCTTTGCCTGGGACCTCCAGAGGATTACCCCAGGACCTCTGACCTTTTATCAGAAGGGGAGCTATCCCTAGGTAGCAGACAGTTCTTTACAGGCTGTATGGGGTCTGCTAGATGCCTTTGACTCATTGGGATTCTGTGATTATCCAGGAACCTAAGCAGAGTCCTTGTGAGGTCTATGGCAGATCTTGTAGGGTGCAGGAACCCTACCCTTAAGGGGTTCTTGGAAGGCTTAGAACACCCTCTTTGGTTTGAGGTGCCCTGTGGAGTCCCTGAGGCCCAACAGGTTGGTGTCACTGGGTCACCTGCCTGTCCCCTGCCCCTCACCTGTGACAGTCACCAACATGGAGGCCACCAGTGGGCGGTTATTGTCTAGCTTTCGGCTGAGTCGCAGCTCCCCACTGGTCTGGTTGACCACCAGCAGCTGCAGCTCATTGCCACGCTCAAAGGAGTAGAAGAGGTGGTCGGAGACATCGGGGTCATAAGCTGGGATGCGCCCAATAATGCCCGACGGGAAGGTGTCTGAACGGTTGGATACATAGTTGTTGAAGAGGATCTGGAAGTTGTTGAGCACAGGGCTGTTGTCATTCTGGTCAACCAGGCGGACATGCACAGTGGCCCGGCTGACCAAAGGAGCAGATGTGGCCTGCACCACAATCACATATTCTTGGCGAGCCTCATAGTCTAGGTCAATGAGTGCCGTCAGTTCTCCAGAGAAGATGTCCATTTGGAACAGCTCAGGGATGTTCCCCTCCACGATCTGGTACATTATATGGGCATTGGGGCCTTCGTCAGGGTCCACTGCAGTGATCTGGGCCACCACTGAGCCCACAATGCTGTTCTCTTTCACCCGCACCTCAAACTCCTCAGCTGGGAAGACAGGTGCATTGTCATTCACATCCTGCACCGTCACCTGGATACTGACTGGAGTCCGGAGTGGGGGCACACCTCTGTCCACTGCGTAGGCAGTCAACTCATACACTGATACTGCCTCCCGGTCCAACCGCCTCACTGTACGGACAATTCCAGAGGTGGGCTCAATGGTAAAATCTCCATCCCCGTCTTCACCATTCTGGAAAGTGTACTGGACCCGGCCATTGGCATGAGCATCCCGGTCGGTGGCTGAGATCTGCAGGACACTGGTGAAAGGTGGGGCATCCTCAGAGACCAGCCCTGTATAGTGGGAGGCCACAAATTGTGGAGCATTGTCATTCACATCATTGACCATCACCTCCACATAAGTAGTGTCTGCCTTCTGTGGGATGCCATTGTCCCGAGCTGTGATAGCCAGGGTGTAGGTCAACTGGTCCTCATAGTCTAATGGGGCCTGTAATGTAATGGCCCCTGAGTCTGCATCAATGCGGAACTGGGGCAGGTTGTCCTCCAGGAGATAGGTGATACGAGCATTCTCACCCACGTCATCATCAGAGGCACTGATGACCACTATGGTGCTACCCACTGGCCGATCTTCATTCACACTCACTGAGTAGTGGGCACTTTGAAAGACCGGCCGATGAGTGTTGGCATCTGTGATGTTGATGTGCACATAGCAGTGGTCATGAAGGGCACGGTCAGATGCAGTTAGTACCAGCTTGAAGTAGCGTTCCTGCTTGTAGTCCAGTGGCAGAGCCAGAGTCACCAGACCCACACCCCCCTGGGTGCTGATGGCAAAGCGATTCCGGGTGTTGCCGCCTGTGATCTGGTAGCTGATGGCACTGTTGGCATCACGGTCTACTGCGGTCACGCTGACCACACTGGTGCCCACAGCTGCATCCTCATTCAGTCGTAGGTGGTACTCCTTCATTGTGAACTCAGGCCGATTGTCATTAACATCCAGCACAGTCACTGTGACACTGGCTGAGGCAGAGAGTGGGGGTGAGCCATGGTCTCGAGCCTCCACACCAAAGAAGTAATGCTCCACAGACTCACGGTCCAGGGGACCACTCACAGAGACCCAGCCAGTGGCGCTGTTTATCACAAAAGGAGTATCAGGTGCCACACCAGTTAGGGAGTACTCCAATCTGGCATTCTCCCCATGGTCTGCATCGACTGCCTGAATGTGGATGACTGAGTGACCCAAGGGAGCATTTTCCAAGACAGAGACTTGGAAGGGCGTGCTGACAAAAATAGGAATGTGGTCATTGATGTCCACCACCTGTATGCTGGCCAGGCCCGTGTTGTTGGACAGCGGTGGCCGGCCAGCATCCTGCGCCCTGATGCGCAAGGCATACTCTCTCTCTGCCTCGAAGTCCAGAGGTGCCACCACCTGGATCTCGCCAGTGAGGCTGTCGATGGCAAAGTGGCCACGGCTATTGCCACTGATGATGTTGTAGTGCACCAATCCGTTGGCGTCCTTGTCCCGGTCAGTGGCCGTGACGCGCAGCACCACCGTGTGGGGGCGCACATCCTCGCGCACCTGCGCCACATAGCGCTTCTCGCTGAACTGAGGAGCGTTGTCATTCTCGTCCAGCACAGTTATGTGTACGCGCACAGTGGCCGAGCGTGGCCCGGGTTCCTGGCCCTGGTCGCTGGCTTCCACCACCAGCTCATAGCTTTCCATGTGCTCGCGGTCCACTCGGCCGCTGGTGCTGATGAGGCCGGAGCGTGGATCAATCTCGAAGGCGGCGGCAGCTGCAGCGCGCGCAGCTGGCGGCCCCACGAAGCGGTAGCGCAGGTTGGCGTTGGGGGGCGCGTCGCCGTCAGTGGCACGCAACTGCAGGATAGGGTAGCCTTCCTCCACATTCTCGCGAAGCGTCTCCCGGTACTGCGCTTGCTCAAAAACCGGCGAGTGGTCGTTGCGGTCGGCTACTGTCACGGCCACCATCGTGGTGGCCGAGAGGCGCGGCGAGCCGTGGTCCTGCGCGGTCACACGCAGGTAGTGACGCTCTATGCTCTCGCGGTCCAGAGCTGCCGCCGTACGGATAAGGCCGCTCTGCGGGTCGATGCTGAACAGCTCCAGCGAGCGGCTGTTCATGAGCGCCGCCAGCGAGTAGACTAGGCGCCCGGCCTCGCCGGCGTCCGGGTCCTGCGCAACCACGCGTAGCACCGCGGTGCCTGCTGCCTCATTCTCCGGCACCAGCGTCTGGTAGTTGTACTGCGGAAACTGCGGGTGGCGGTTTGCGGCGCGACGAAAGCGTGCCCGGTTCGCCGAGGTTATTTTCCTGGCTTCAGGACGGGCCGGGAGTCCCGGGGGGCGCGGCCCGGGGCGCTGCGGGAGGAAGCGGCGGCGGAAGAGACCCCGGGAGCGCATGCGCTTGGGCGCCGGCTCGGGAGCTGTCCGAGACTCGCGGGGTGCTGAACCTGATGCAGGAGCTGTCCTTGCCGTGCGCGGTGCTGAATCCAGCTCGGGGCCAGATCCCGAGGCCCCGGGAAGACAGTTCCGCCGGGGTGCTGTCCTTTCTGCTCCGGATGTCGTGGCTCTCTCGCCCTGACCCTTGCTCCCTGTTGCCCATAATTCCCCACAGCAGCGCGCGGTGCCCACTCTTTTGCGGGCGCCTGTCCCAGCGTTCCGCTGGGAGGACACCAGCTTGGGACCGTGGTGCCGAACCAAAAAGTCTGAAGGGAGGGGCGAGTTGTTCCCCGAACCCGGGACCCCTGAAGACAGAGCCCCTGGTGACAGACTACCTCTTTGCAAAGGTCCTGTCCGCCCGCAAGAGGAGACCTCTGGGCGCCAGTATAACATAGACCCTGGCCCCTGTCCTGTCTCTCGTTCGCGGCTGCCCAATGGCTGGACGCCGTGTTCAATCCCCAGCTCCTCGTTCGGCTGCTCAGGGGGCCCTCGACTGTTCCGGGCGCTTTGCCTTCTCCCTCGGAGCCCCAAGAAGATAGGCTCCCTGACCCCCAGGCCAGGCCCCCCATCCTCCCGGACCCCGGGAGACTCGGGACAAAGAGCTAAGGCTCCGCCACCGATATGCGCCCTTGGCCCCGTAGTGGTAGCTAACCTTGGGTCCCAGCCCTGGTGCCCACCGCCCCCCAGCTCCTCCTGGCTGAGGGGGAACAAAGAGAGGAGAAGGAGCAGGAGTATGGGGATCGACCGTCCCCCGAGACCCCGCCACGGCGGTCGCCTCGCCATCATCCCCCGCCTCCCTGCACGGCCTCCACCGCCCCCCGCCCCGGTCCGGGCCTTGGGCTGGCCCCGCCGCTCGGACCCCCTCCCGGGCCCCTGCCGCCGCCCCGGGCCCCCGCCCCTCCGCCTGTCTCTCCGCACCCCCGCCGCCCTCTGGGCACCATCTACTCCTCGGCCGGAGCCCCTCCGGCGTGCGGCCCTGGCTTTTTCCGCCCCCACCACAGCATCCCCGACGCTGCTGCCGCCTCCCGCAGCTCCAACATGGCTCCCGGCCGCCCCGATGGTTCGCTCCACCTCTGCCCCGGCGCCCGAAACACGGTGGTACGAACCATCGCGCATGGCAGCTCTGAGGACCGAAGCTGTTGCCGCCATCTTTATTGAGGACGTGAGCGCTGCTCATGGTGCTGAACACAGCGCGGAGGTTCGCCGTCGTTGGGTCCGCCCTCCCCACTTGCGGTCGCCGCCTTCACCCACCTCCCTCCTTCTAGGGCGCTGTCCGAGCTCCGTCTCCCAGACTTTTTCTGTCCTTCCAGATCTCTTGTCCCCCTTCCTGACCACTAGTTCTGAACCGTGTCCTGGATTTTGGTCTGAAATTTTGGTGCCCATGAGCGTTCTCATAGCTCTGGGAGAGGGTACTGTGTGAAATCCTGGGGTAGAGGGGACGATGGCTGGACAGGGGTCTGGGGTGTCAGCACCCCGAACAATAGCTTTAACTATCCCATCAGCTAGTTTTATGAAACATGTCGCGACCACCTGCTAGTTTGGATCGCCCCTGCGGAGCAGGGACCAGAGATGACCCTCTCGAGGCGGGAGCAGAGGCCAAATTCTTCCCTGCCTTGCTGGTCCCCAGCAGTCTCCTGGGCTGGGGGCCCCTTCACTGGAGGCTGCACCCCCTCCCAGGCTGCGAGTACCGAGTGCTCTGGGATGCCACGTGGAGCCCGGCGTTGCCCCATGGCTGCGGGCCCCGCTTCTTCGGGTCCCCGCCCCTCGTCTGTCACGACCGCATGCCTTAACCCCTTGAAGGGACTGACACAGAAACTCAGTCCTCCCCCGACCCTCGGTGCATTCCAGTTCTCCCTGCCTAACTCCTGGCACGCACCGGTCTCGCCAGGCCAGTGGGTGGACCTGGCGCAACAGACGTCACGAGAGGAGCGGAGGCGAGGGGTGAACGCGGAGCACTTCAATCAGACATTGTTTCTATTGGCATAATGGGAGGCCCCGCCCCTCACGGCGGACTCATCGCATGGGGGAGGGGGCTCTGGGGATTGCCGGCTAACCGTGAGAGATAGTCCGGGAGGTACACTATACGGACCGGCCTCCAAAGGCAGAAGCGATAACGAGCTGCAGCGCCGGGTGCAGAGGACGCGGGCATCCCGACACCCAGGAAGAGGTCAGGGCCGGGACCCCAGAACGCTCCACAGGGTGCGGCTCCCGCGATGGGGTAGATCCTGGTTCTAACAGGCGGGGAACTCCTGGCCAAGGCCTCTGGCCCGCCCCGAACGGTACCTATGACATCACCATCAACCAATCAGTCGGCGCATCCTCTCGCCCCTTGACTTCTCCGCTTCCGGGAGGCGGGGCTCCTGCGGGTTCCACCTCCCGAGCGCCCCTTGTGGCTACCAAGGACAGGCAGCAGGTCTCCAGTTGTTCCCTCACCTGTCTACCTCCCCAGGATCAGAGCTCCGCGCCGGATACACGGCCGGCCAGGGTTCCTACGGGTTTGTGGGTGGGGGTGGAGGATCTGCAGAGGCGCTTCGGACTGAACTCCTTTGAATGGGAGCCAATCGGTGCAGGGGCTGGAGGAGCGAGTCCCCCAAAGTGGTTTTATGTATTTATCTATTTAGAGACAAGGTCTCACTCTTTCGGAGTGCAGTGGTGATCACAGCTCACCGTAGCCTCGAACTCCCCAGGTTCAGGCGATTCTCCCACCTCAGCCTCCCGAGTAGCTGGGACTACGGGTACATGTCACCACACTTGGCTAATTTTTGCGTTTTTTATAGAGATGGGGTCTCCCTATGTAGGCCAGATTAGTCTTGAACTCCTGGGCTCAA
Organism: Symphalangus syndactylus; assembly: GCF_028878055.3. NCBI lineage: Eukaryota > Metazoa > Chordata > Mammalia > Primates > Hylobatidae > Symphalangus > Symphalangus syndactylus. The sequence continues at coordinate 112,309,629 of NC_072423.2, read as the reverse complement.
GCAATCCGCCCATCTTGGCCTCCCAAAGTGCTGGGATTATAGGTGTGAGCCACCGCGCCCAGCAACCCAGAAGTGGTTTTGACAGCACCAGCGCTTTCTGGGTCCACAATCTAGTGAGTAGAGGGCACAAAACCTGACACCACGGAGGCAGACAGGGAGGGGCTCTGCTGGGTAAGGGTGCTGGAGTCCCAGAGGAGGCCTCTGAGTCACCTTCGCAACCTGGGAAGCCTTCTTGCATAAGATGCCTGAGCAGTGCCTTGAATGACCAAGGGGAGATCCGCATCTGCAAAGGAACGGCAGGGAGGGATAGGGATTGGGGGTGGGCATCCTAGGTCTTGGAGACTGTAGGCGAATGTGCAGAGGCATAAAAGGACTATGGCTGAGGGAGATCAAGCCCTGCCTTCTCACCAACAGGGCTGGCGCTGGCCCCGGCTAACACTCCTTTTGGAGAGCAAAGCTCCTCACTCCTGAGCGGTGAGATTGCGGATCGCTCTCCATGTTGCTCCCTGCTGTGTGTCATCCCACTGTCATCCTCCCTTTGTGGCTGTTCTGTGGAGCCCCTCTCCCTCCATCTGCACTCACCTCTATGCCCCAGCCCCAGTGACAGTTCCTAATGCACTCCTGGTAAAAAAAAAACAAAAACCAGGTGTTAGTGATAATGGGCAAATCTTGCCCTTGCCTCCTAATAAGACCCCTATGTGGTTTAACCTCATTCTATTTTTTTTTTTTTTTTTTGAGATGGAGTTTCACTCTGTCACCCAGGCTGGAGTGAAGTGGTGTGATCTCAGCTCACTGCAACCTCCGCCTCCCAGGTTTATGCGATTCTCCTGCCTCAGCCTCCCGAGTAGTTGGGATTTCAGGCACCCACCACCACGCCCGGCTAATTTTTGTATTTTTAGTAGAGATGGGGCTTCACCATGTTGGCCAGGCTGGTATCAAACTCCTGACCTCTAGTGATCCTCCCGCCTCGGCCTCCCAAAGTGCTGGGATTACAGGCATGAGCCACCGTGCCCAGCCTATCCTCCTTCTCTTATCAGCTCCCAACTAGAAGTCCACCCAGGACCCAGAGACCTGGATTTGAGGCTGCTGGGCGGCAGATGGCGAGATCAGAAGACCAGAGGGTAAGGGTGTGGCAGATACTGCCCGCTAACACTTCTCAGCCTCTTTCCTTCTCCTGCCTTTTCCACCCCACCTTGTGTTTGTCTACTCCCAGCCAGGTGTACCTTTCCAGGGGAAGACCTGGCCAACCTGTCCAGCTCAATTATCCAGCAGTTCTTTGACCTCACTGAGATCTCCAGTCCATTGTTCATCACCTCAGCTATTGACCTGTGTCATTAGCCTTATAAAGTCCAGTGCCATGGCAACTCCCTGCCCTGTTCTTCTTAGACAAACTTGCTGGGCTAAAATCTAACCCCAGTTAAAATAGACTATTTATGTATTCTTTGCCTCTAGCGCAGCAGAACATTGCTGGAGGAAAACAAACAACCGTGCTAATTGGTCTCATTTTATATTCATGACCACAAGCCTCAGTATTATATCGGAGGGCAGTAGGGCAAGAAAAATAATAAGTTATGAAGATTGGAAGGGAAAAAAACTCATTCACAAGCAGTAGGATTGTATATGTAAAAATTTCAAAAGAACCTATAGGTAAGTTGTTAGAATGAGTTCGGCAAAGTTGTTGGACACAAGATCAATATATAAAAATCAGTTGCAATTTCTATATGTCACCAACAGTTAGAAAATAAATTTCTTGGCTGGGCACGTTGGCTCAATCCTGTAATCCCAGCACTTTGGGTGGCCAAGGCTGGCAGATCACCTGAGGTCAGGAGTTTGAGACCAGCTTGGCCAATATGGTGAAATCCTGTCTCTACTAAAAATACAGAAATTAGCCAGGTGTGGTGGTGGGCACCTGTAGTCCCAGCTACTGAGGAGGCTGAGGCAGGAGAATCACTTGAACCTGGGAGACAGAGGTTGCAGTGAACGAGAAAAAAAATTTTTCTTAAAAACAATGATGTTTACAATAGCATCAAGTAATATCAAATGCTGAGGAATAAACCTAATGAAAGATGTGCAAAGACTACATACAAACACACAAAAAAACTATAAAACATTATTGAGGGAAATAAAGACATAGGCCTGGCATGGTGGCTCATGCCTGAAATCTCAGCACTTTGGAGGGCCAAGGTGGGTGGATCACTTGAGGTCAGGAGTTCGAGATCAGTCTGGCCAACATGGTGAAACCTCATCTCTACTAAAAATACAAAAAAATTAGCTGGGCATGCGGTTGTGCACCTGTAATCCCAGCTACTCTGGATGCTGAGGCAGGAGAAGTGCCTGAACCTGGGAGACAGAGGTTGCAGTGAGCCAAGATCATGCCATTGCACTCCAGCCTGGGCAACACAGCCAGACCCTATCTGAAAAAAAAAGAAGTTAAAAAAATGAGAAATAAAGACATAAATAAAGTGAAAAATTGTTCCAATATTAGAAAAGTCAATATTATAAAGGTGCCAATTCTCCCAAATTGATATATGGATTCGATGCAACTTCAGTTAAAAATCCCACTAGATTTTGGCCGGGCGTAGTGGCTCATGCCTGTAATACCAGCACTTTGGGAGGCTGAGGCGGGTGGATCACAAGCTCAGGAGATCGAGACCATCTTGGCTAACATGGTGAAACCCTGTCTCTACTAAAAATACAAAAAATTAGCCAGGTGTGGTGGCGGGCACCTGTGGTCCCAGCTACTTGGGAGGCTGAGACAGGAGAATGGCGTGAACCTGGGGAGGCGGAGCTTGCAGTGAGCCGAGTTGACGCCACTGCACTCCAGCCTAGGTGACAGAGCAAGACTCCGTCTCAAAAAAAAATCCCACTAGATTTCGTGTGTGTGTAAACTGACAAACTAGATTCGGCAGGCTGAGCAACATAGCAAAACCCCATCTCTACAAAAAATACAAAAATTTTGCACATGCCTGTAGTCCCAGCTACTTGGGAGGCTGAAGTGGGAGGATCATGTGAGCCCTGGGGAGGTTGAGCTATGATCACATGCTGCACTCCAGCCTGGGCAACAGAGCGAGAGACTCTGTATCTAAAAAAAAGAATGAAAATAAAAAAATAAAAAGAAACCAAGATTGTGTGGTACTGGTACGAGGATAGGAAGACTAAAGGAAAGAAATCCAGAGACAGGCCTGAAGATGTGTGGAAACTTGAATTTTGACAAGGGTGGTTCTTCAGAGCCAACATGAAGAAAGGGTTGTTTTCTTTTTTTTGTTTCCCCAGGGGCAACGCTATTAACTGAAAGAACAGGCTTTTCTTTTTTTTTTTTTTTTTTTTTTGAGATGGAGTCTCGCTCTGTCGCCCAGGCTGGAGTGCATTGGCGCAATCTCGGCTCACTGCAAGCTCCACCTCCCGGGTTCACGCCATTCTCCTGCCTCAGCCTCTCCGAGTAGCTGGGACTACAGGCGCCTGCCACCACGCCCGGCTAATTTTTTGTATTTTTGGTAGAGACAGGGTTTCACCGTGGTCTTGATCTCCTGACCTCGTGATCCGCCCGCCTCGGCCTCCCAAAGTGCTGGGATTACAAGCATGAGCCACTGTGCCCGGCCAAGAACAAGCTTTTCAATAAATGATGCTGGGTCAGTTGGATATCCATATAGAAAAAATTAAATGAGATCCCTATTTCATACTGCTTGCATAATCAATTCCATATAAATTTGACATCTGAAAGATAATATACAGTTTCTAGAAAACAGCATGACCTTTTTTTGTTGTTGTTGTTGTTTGTTTTTTGTTTTGCTTTTTGTTTTTTGAGACAGAGTCTCGCTCTGTCACCAGGCTGGAATACAGTGGTGCAATCTTGGCTCACTGCAACCTCCGACTCCCTAGTTCAAGCAATTCTCCTGCCTCAGCCTCCTGAGTAGCTGCGATTACAGGTACGTGCCACCACGCCCAGCTAATTTTTGTATTTTTAGTAGAGATGGGGTTTCACCATGTTGGCCGGGACGGTCTCAATCTCCTGACCCTGTAATCCGCCTGCCTTGGCCTCCCAAAGTGCTGGGATTACAGGCATGAGCCACTGCACCTGGCCAAGAGAAGATCTTAAAGGTGACTTTAAGCAAATATGTTTTTGTTTTTTTTTAACAGAGATGGGGAGCTGGAGTGAAGTGGCTATTCACAAGCATGAAAGCAAAGATCAAAAAATTTGTTTTTATATTAAAAAATTTTTTAGAGATGGGGGTCTCACTTTGTGGCCCAGCCTGGAGTGCAGTGGTGCGACCACTGCTGCCTTGACTTCCTAGGCTCAAGGGACCCTCCTGTCTTGGCCTCTGAGTAGCTGAGACTACAGGTATGCTCCACCACACCCGGCTAATTTAATTTTTTGTAGAGACAGGGTCTCATCATTTTGCCCAGGCTGGTCTGCAACTCTTGGGCTCAAGTGATCCTCCTGCCTTGGCCTCCCAAAGTGCTGGGATTACAGGCATGAGCCACCACAGCCAGTCAAGACTTTTTAACAGGACAGGACTGTCTAACAGGATTGTCTAATAGGACATAAAATGTACTAACTATATAGGAAAGTATTGATAACTTGGATTACATGACGATTGAGAACCTTCTTTTATCAAAAGATATTAAAAGTGGGAGAAGATACTCTAAGATAGAACATCCATGGACTCATATTCTGAATACATACTACAAATCAATAAAATATACACAAACAGATAAATGGGGCAAGAGATTCAAATAGTTACTTCACAAAAGAGAACATTCAAATAATATTGAAAAGGTGCTCAACCTCTTTAGTCATTAGGGAAATGCAAATTGAAAAAAATAAATACTGGCCAGGTCAGGCGACTCACACCTGTAATCCCAGCACCTTGGGAGGCTGAGATGGACAGATCACTTGAGGCCAGGAGTTTGAGACCAGCCTGGCCAACATGGCAAAACCCTGTCTTTACTCAAAGCACAAAAGTTAGCCGGGCATGTTGGCCCACGCCTGTGGTCCCAGCTACTTGGGAGGCTGAGGCATGAGAATCGCTTGAACCCAGGAGGCGGAGGATGCAGTAAGCTGAGCTTGCACCACTGGACTCCATCCTGGGCAACAGAACAAGACTTTACCTCCCAAAAAAAAAGGGGAGGAGGGGAGGGGAGGGGAGGACTACTGCACTCTACCAGAATAGCTAAAATAAAAATGACTTGACAATACTAAGTTCTGGGAAAGACAGGAGAAGCTTGAACTGTCTGACACTACTGAAGGAGCATACATTGGTACAACTACTTTGGAAACCTATTTGGCAGTATCTGCCTGTGACCCTGAAATTCCACTCTTTATTTGGGAATATACCCTCCAAAAATAATGCGTATGAGCAACGTGAAGACATGTACAACAGTGCTCCTGGCAGCAGTATTTGCAATAGACAAAAACTGGAAACAACTGAAAGGTCATCAACAGTGGATGGATACGCCGGGTGTGGCGGCTCATGCCTGTAATCTCAGCACTTTGGGAGGCCAAGGTGGGTGGATCACCCGAAGTCAGGAGTTTGAGACCAGCCTGGCCAACATGGAGAAACCTTGTCTCTACTAAAAACACAAAAATTAGCTGGGTGTGGTGGCGCGCGCCTGTAATCCCAGCTACTCAGGAGGCTGAGGCAGGAGAATTACTCGACTCCTCATCCTGGGGTTGGCCTTATGCATGTGCAGCTTATGGCTCAGCACATATGCCAGAGACACGGTGCCAGCACTTCTTTTTTTTTTTTTTTTTTCAGACAGAGTCTCACTCTGTCGCCCAGGCTGGAGTGCAGTGGCACGATCTTGGCTCACTGCAAGCTCTGCCTCCTGGGTTCATGCCATTCTCCTGCCTCAGCCTCCTGAGTAGCTGGGACTACAGGCGCCCACCACCACGCCCAGCTAATTTTTTATATTTTTAGTAGAGACGGGGTTTTGCCGTGTTAGCCAGGATGGTCTCAATCTCCTGACCTCATGATTTGCCCGCCTCGGCCTCCCAAAGTGCTGGGATTACAGGCGTGAGCCACCGTGCCCGGCCTTTTTTTTCTTTTTTTTTTTTTGAGTTGGGGTCTCACTCTCATCCAGTCTGGAGTGCAGGACTGCAGTGGTGTAATTGCTCCTGAGCGTAAGTGATTCTTCCACCTCAGCCTCCCGAGTAGCTAGGACTACAGGTGTGGGCCACCACGCCCAGCTAATTTTTGTATTTTTTGTAGTGATGGGGTCTTCCTATGCTGTCCAGGTTGGCAGGTTGGTCTCAAACTCCTGGGCTCAAGCGATTTTCCCTCCGTGGCCTCCCAAAGTGCTGGGATGACAGGCGTGAGCCACCCGCACACTTATACACCCATTCCTAGCTGCAGCTTCAGAAATTTCTGACCCAGAAGTCAGCCCAAACCCCCTCACTGTCCCCCAAAATTTGAGTTCTTCTCAACTCTACCCAAACACTCCCCTTTCTTGGGGTGGCTTAATGCTCTCTCTCATTGCCCTTCCTACTGCCTAGCCACATATCACATCTACCAACCTTCCACGCAGCCATAGATGTGTTCTATCAAAGTTCCCTCCCCAAGAGGACTTCTCTGGCTAATCATAATCTGCCCTTGGTTGTAATTTTGTGTTGTGAGGCCACCACAAGAGTGTTTGCTGAAGAGGTCCCAGAGTCCCTCAGAGCATGCTTGCTACCAGGAGTCAGCACTTATGTAACTTTATCAGCTGGGGCTTCTGCTTCTCTTACAAACAGGTGCCAGGGCCCACCTTGGGCACTCCTGCAGAAGTAAGCAGAGGCTTCTGCCATGGGACCATACCTTGTTTGACCTAGGTGCCAGCACTGGGACAGATGGCACAGTACAGTCCTGCCATTTCCACAAGGTTTGTGTGTGCATCATGACAGGAAACACAGCAAGTCACAGAGGCTGTCCGATGTCCCTGCCTCAGCTTCCTGAGGACCTGTGCTTTTTACTGAAATACACTATCTCATGAGAATACTTCCCTGCCTTCTGCACCCCAGCGAGAAAGGAGTAGTGACTGGAAGTCAGTGTCATCAACTTTGGATATAAAAAGGGAGGCAGAATGTCTCCAGGGTTAAAAGTAGTAACCAGGCCGGGCGTGGTGGCTCATGCCTGTAATCCCAGCATTTTGGGAGGCGGAGGCGAGTGGGTCACCTGAGGTCAGGAGTTCAAGACCAGCCTGGCCAACATGGCGAAATCCCGTCTCTACTAAAAATACAGGAATTAGCCGGGTGTGGTGGTGGGCACCTGTAATCCCAGCTACTGGGGAGGCTGAGGCAGGAAGAATTGCTTGAACCCAGGAGGTAAGGGTTGCAGTGAGCCAAGATCACACCACTGCACTCCAGCCTGGGTGACAGAGCACAATTCCATCTAAAAAAAAAAGGGGGGGCTGGGCGCAGTGGCTCACACCTGTAATCCCAGCATTTTGGGAGCCTGAGACAGGTGGATCGTCTGAGATCAGGAGTTCGAGACCAGCCTGACCAACATGGTGAAACCTCGTCTCTACTAAAAATACAAAAATTAGCTGGATGTGGTGGTGGGCACCTGTAATCCCAGCTACTCGGGAAGCCGAGGCAGAGGAATCATCGCTTGAACCTGGGAGGTACAGGTTGCAGTGAGCCGAGATCGCGCCATTGCATTCCAGCCTGGGTGACAAGAGCAAAACTCTGTCTCAAAAAGAAAAAAAAAGTTAGTAACCAGGTTGTGTCCCACAGAGCTTTACTGGGGGCCAAACACTGTCAACCCCTCCTCAGGTCCGAGTGAGTCTGTGCACCTGGCCTTCTGACAGAGTCAGCAGTGAGCAGGGCATCCCCCACCAGGCCCCCATACTTTCCTCCCATGGGTTTCCTAAGGAATGTTGCTGCCTCAACTTCTGACAGCCTCTTGCCAGGGGGCCCCATCTCTAGCCCTTGCCTCCCTGTGCTGCTTTACCTTCTTTTTGGGAGGATAACTGCCCTCTGTTTTCAGCACCCCAATGAGAAAGAAAAAGTCACGACCAAAAGTCAGTGTCAGTGATTCCTGATGTGTGGAACCATCTGATGAATGAGGAGTTTGGATAAAAAATAAAGGGAACTGATGAAAACCACTTCCGTGTGAAGCACAGTGGTGTGTGCCTGTAGTCCCAGCTACTCGCGAGCTGAAGTGGGAGGACTGCTTGAGCACAGGAGTTGGACATCAGCCTTCAAGATAGTGAGACTCAATCTAGAAAACAGAAACAACACTTCTGACTGGTGTCTGCCTGTGGGTTTCTGACTCTGCTCCCAGACTTAGGGTGAGAACTTCTTTGCTAACTTGAGAGCCTGCAAGAGTGAAGTTTTTGCCAAATTTTGGCCCTTAGTTCCTCTAAAACAGTAATGGAAACCTAACCCTATGCTTGTTAAGACCCTCTTTCTGCCCTACTGTGATTACCAAATCTCTGCTGAGGTTGCAAGATGAGGTGATCTTGCTGGAAACAAGGACAAATGGGGGAAGAAAATAGGGCTGGACAGGCCGAAGCATTCACAGAGGCCAGGGCTAGGAGTAGGTAGAGGCCTGCTTCATTTGAGAATAACTATGAAGGACAATAGGGTTTCAACAGGGGAGAGAGTACCGGTATTCAAAGCAAAGTGAAAGATATAAGTAAAAGATGTAAGTGGGCCAGTGCGATGGGTCACGCCTATAATCCCAGTACTTTGGGAGGCCAAGGCAGGAGGATCACCGGAACTGAGGTGTTCGAGACCCGCTTGAGCAACATAGTAGGACCCTGTCTCTACCAAAAAAAAATTTTTTTTAATTAGCTGGGCATGGTGGCTACTGTAGTTTCAGCTACTCAGGAGGCTGAGGCAGGAGGATCACTTGAGCCTGGGAGGTCAAGGCTACAGTGAGCCTGGGTAACAGAGTGAGACTGTTCCCCCCCTAAAAAAAAAAAAAAAGGAGAAAAAGAAAGATGTAAGTGTGTAAGTGAAGCCTGGAGATGCAGACACCTGCAAATGGGCTGCTGGGGGACACTTGGCTATGGCTGGGGCCCAGGAAAAGTGGGAGCTCAGGGAAGAGAGGCTAAAACAGGGCTCAAAGGGCCTTGAAGGCCAGGCCTGTCAGGGTCCATTACCTCCTCAAGCTGGAGAAGTCAGTGCAAGCTGCAGTGATGGGGTCCTAAGGCCCCAGTACTTCTGCCCATCCTCTCCCACTGTCTCCCAAGATCATACAGGGAAGCCTGTTTCCAGATGCCTGTGATTTATTTCCAAAGGAGAGCTACAGCACATAGGAAAATACACACGGCTTTTCAGTCTACATTTTTACAGAGAAAAGAGATTCGGTCATTGGCTTTCTCAGTGCCATCATCCTGTTCCATGAGGCTCCGGGATGGATGACCTGTCTCCAAGATCCCGCTTTCAAAGCAGCAGCTTGGCCAAGGCCTCTAGGGGTAGGAGTGAAGGGCAGCGACCCCCATGTGGGGGTAGGGGGGAGGATATGAGCAGCACTCACTGCAAAGCTAAGGCAAAGAATAGAGCTGGTGGGAGATGCCTCCCCTCACCCCAGGGGCATGGCTTGCTGAGGCCCAGGATACAGACCAGGAGGGGTGGGGATAGGGGTCTGGTCCAGCCTGGAGCGGCAGCAGGACTCTCAGTGTGCACATGGGTGTGGGGTGAAGAGGGGGGCATGCTGAAGAGGAAGCCTACCGGGGTATAGAGGGGCTTTAGCTTGCATATTCCCCCTGCCCCAGAACAGCTCCCAGACCATGGTCCCCAATCCTACACTTGGCCCCTCTCATAAGTTCTACTTCAGGTGAGGGTTCCTGCTCAGGTTCCTTCTGCCACCTTATCCCCTCCCACTGTCAGTGCAAAACATGCTTAGGGCCAAGCCCCTGAGTCCCCTGCACACTGACTGGAGCTGCAGGGAAGGGAGGACGGCAAGGTGCTAGCTGGGAGCCTCCCCCAGCACCGGGAATTCCTTGCACATCTCTCGGACAATCATGCGGTCCATCTGGCACTGGGGTGAGGTCTCCTCCTCATTCAGGATGCGTCGCAGTATGGCCTGCAGGTCGGGTAGCCGGTGGCGGTGCTGCAGGTAGGGCGTGGTGCGGACTACAGCATGCATCAGGGAGAGGTACTCCATGCGCAGCTGTGGGAAGAGCAGGCCAGCTCAGGGACCCCAGGGAGGTACTGCAACCACCACTGGACAGGGACAGGACCCCACTGTTCCACAGACCCCAGGGCTGTGGACCTGAACATCAGGGCTGCATCCCCAGCACCCACAATATACCTGGCACAGAATTGGTCTTCAATAGTTTTTGAGTAAGTGAATAAATGTATCATTCCAGCCACAGACAGCCCCAGGTATGCGGGCTGCCCAGAGAAGTCCTGCCCATCCTTTGAAGCTGGGTCCCTCAAGGTGCCTCTGTCTATCAGTCAGAGGCCCTCTGCTTCTCACCCTATCCTCTCTTGCCCTGGAAGATCTCGTGCACATTCACAGTTTCAAACAGTGAACCACTCTCATACCTCTCACCTAGAACTCCCCTGTGAGCTCCAGACAAGAATATTCAACTGCCCACTTGTCATCTCCTGCACATGTGACAGACCTCAAATCCACATATCCACCATCGAACTCATGATCTTTCCCATCCTCCCACAGTTGAAGGTTTTCTCATGTTCTTACCTTTAGAAAGAGCACTGTTGCCGATTCAAAAGCACAGGCCTGAAATATGGTGTCCTCTTTGCTTCTTGTCTCTCACATACCTCATATCCAAGCCATGTCTAAGACCTGGCTATCCTACCTCCTACATATGCCCTCAATTCATCTCCAACAGCCTCTCCTCCAACCTATACTCCTAGCACCTCTGGCTGAACCAGTTCCAACAGCCCTTATGATATATATATATAAATCTTTTTTTTTTTTTTTTGAGACAGGGTCTCCTGCTGTCACCAGGCTGGAGTGCAGTGGCACGATCTCGGCTCACTGCAACCTCTGACTCCTGGGTTCAAGCAATTCTCCTGCCTCAGCCTCCCAAATAGCTGGGATTACAGGCAGACACCAAAATGCCCTGCTAATTTTTGTATTTTTTTTTTTAGAAGAGATGGGGTTTCGCCATGTTGGCCAGGTTGGTCTCAAACTCCAGACCTCAAGTGATCCGCCCACCTCGGCCTCCCAAAGTGCTGGGATTACAGGCGTGAACTACCACGCCTGGCCAGCCCTTATGACTTGACAGCTTGTTCTCACAGAGACCTCCAATCCACTGACCTGACCTAGCACTATGTCTGCTTCCCTCAACATCCCTCATTTCTCTCTTTACCTTTAATTAGAGGAATAATACCAAAACCTCCTTTAGGCAGCACACCCTGCTAAGTCCCAGCCCTGGGAGTCATACTGAGGTGCCTGCACATCACACGCCAGTGTCTAAGCTATAGACAAATGCAGAGCCATGTGCAGGCCTGAATGTCACTCACCACCACAAACCTCAAATGGACACGCAGCACTGCCTGAGCCTCCCACTGCTTTTCTCTGCTGTGTCACTCTCCCTTAGAGTAGTAACAATGCCCACCTTCTCTGTCTTCGAAACCTACCTACCTCGTCAGCTGGCCTTGTGCTTCATAGAGAATACAGAAATAATCTTGCAGAAACCCGTCTTTCCCCTCAGTACCCACATCTCACCTGTCCCTACCAGAATGGGCGGCCCTAGCTCCTGTCCATGTAAGCCTGGACCTGGACTCTCCCCTCCTGCCCCATCCACTTGACTCCTATGGTGGCTCATCATCTCCAACACATCATCCATCTCTCTGTGCTTGCTGGATCATTCCCTCTGGCTCAGAACATGCACCGTCATCCCTACCATTTTTGTTTTTGTTTTTTAAAGAGACAAGGTCTGGCTTTGTTGCCCAGGCTGGAGTGCAATGACACAATTGTGGCTCAATGCAGCCTTGACCTCCTGGGCTCCAGTAATCTTCCCACTTCAGCCTCCAAAGTAGTTGGAATTACAGGTGCATACCACCATGCCCAGCTAATTTTATTTTTTACTGTGGTCCATCAGGCTATACAGAGGTCTCATTATGTTGCCCAGGCTGATCTTGAACTCATGGACTCAAGTGGTCCTCCCGCTTCAGCCTCCCAAAGTGCTGGGATTATAGGCATGAGCCACCACACCTGGCCATCATCCCCCATCTGTCGCCTAGGCTGGAGTGCAGTGGTGTGATCTTGGCTCACAGCAACTTCCACCTCCCGGGTTCAAGCAATTCTCCCGCCTCGGCCTCCCAAGTAGCTGGGATTACAGGCTCCCACAGCCATGCCCAGCTAATTTTTCTATTTTTCGTATTTTGTATTTTTAGTAGAGACCATGTTGGCCAGGCTGGTCTCGAATTCCTGACCTCAAGTGATCCACCCACCTCGGCCTCCCAAAGTGCTGGGATTACAGGCATGAGCCACCGCGCTTGGCCAACATCCCCCATCTTCAAAACACTCTCCCTGGCCAGGCACGGTGGCTCACACCTGTAATCCCAACACTTTGGGAGGCTGAGGCAGGTGGATTGCATGAGGTCAGGAGTTCAAGACCAGCCTGGCCAACATGGCGAAACCCTGTCTCTACTAAAATATAAAAATTAGCTGGGTGTGGTAGTGGGTGCCTGTAATTCCAGCAACTTGGGAGGCTGAGGCAGGAGAATCACTTGAACCCAGGAGGCGGAGGTTACAGTGAGCCAGGATTGTGCCACTACACTCCAGCCTTGGCAACAGAGGGAGACAAACAAACAAACAAAAACAAAAAAACCACTCTCCCTATCCCCATGTGATCTCTCTCCAGCAACCTCCCTCCCATTTTTCTCTTCCCCTTAATAGAAAATTCATAAGAGTTGTCTCCATTTACTGCTTCCAACCCTCCCCTCATTTCTACTCCCCAATAGCTTCAAGCTCTCTCAAACTTTCATTCAGACTCTCCTTCTTGCACCCCACTGACACTGCTTGTCAGGCACCACTGACCTCTGTGTGGTGAATCCAATGGCCAACCCCAGTTTCGCTCAGGCTCCTAACGGTATAGAGATGGCTGATCATCTTCCTCTAAACGTGGCTTTGGGCTCCCGCTTTCTTGGTTCTCTTCCTGGGTTTCTCCCTAGTTGTTTCAGCTGTGCCCAGGGCTGCAGCCCGAACTTCCCGCTGACCTGCCTATCTATGTCATTTCTGAGGCAATCACATAGTCACAGGCTTCCCATCGTATCTCTGCATAGACAACTCCAAAATGTCTCTCTAGTCTCAACTCATTCCCCACTGCCTCCCTGATGCCCTTGGTACCTGGGTGTCTAGCAGGTATCTCCTCATTCTTGACATATTCAAAACACAACTCTCTATTTCCCCCCAAGAAGTTCTCCCAGCCTCCCCAACTTCAAAAATCAGCACTTCATCCATCTAGCTGCTCAAGATAAATCAAGCAGCAAGCCCTGCCAGATCCACTTACTAAACACTCCACAGCTGGCCTCTTCTCGCCACTGCCACTGCCATGGCCTATCCCGTCCCCACCCCATCCATGCCACCTGGACTACTGTGGCTGCTTCCTCCCTGGCTGGCTTCCACTCTGCTGGCACGGAGTTAATTCCATGTGGGATGTTAATCACATCACATTCCCTGTTCCTGAGGAGATCACAACCTCTTGCAGCAGCCTCCAAGGCTTTGTGTAAACTCCACCCTCCATGCCTCATCTCCCTCCACTCCCTCCTCTCCAGCCTCCTCCAGCCGCACCACCTCCAGATCACCTCATGGCTGGCTCCTTTGGGTCTTGGTGCACCTATCATGGCCTCCTACACTTACCTGGCTCCAGCAGTGGCGTTGCCCCCTCACCTCCACTCAATGTCATGTCCCCCACCATTTTGTTTCCGTTTCCACACAGTGATCCCCCCTGCTGCAGCCACCTCCAGGCACCTTGTCTCCCGGTGACAAGTCTGCGATGTGCCGCACAGTGATGTCAATGAGAGCCATCATGTCTGTGTGGTAGAAGATGGCAGCTGTGGCCGGGCTGCCAAACACGTCCTGCAGGAACTTGAGGACAGAGTGTGGCGGCTGTGGCTCATGTTTGAAGATGCGCACAGGGTCATCTAGGAGGCAGGGGTCATAGCGGTCAGGGTGGACCTTGTGGGGGTCCCAGAGTCACCCCAGGGGTTACGGGAGTCATTGCAGGGGTCATGGAGTCACAGGGCATCGAAGTGGTACCCGCGCAGATTCCCGGGCCCTCACCCCCTCTGTTCAGGAGCAACAACAGCTTCTCGGAGAAGATCTTGACATTGGCATGTTTGCTCAGGGCAGCCATGATGACATTCTGGTCAGGGGCTAAGGAAAGACATAGGTATAGACAGGGTGCTGAGCCTGAGAGCCACCATGTGCTCAGCCACCACCCGGCCAGGCCCCACCCCACCTGGCAGGTGCAGGTTGAGAGCCAGAAGCAGGTTCACACAGAGGTCCGGCAGCTGCTCTGTGGTGTCCAAGGGCAGCCCATCCTCGACGATGCTCAGTAGGAACTGGGCGAAAGGCATGCCCAGGTGCTCTGGGAGGGGGGCGCACAGAAGTCGGCAGCTCCATTCCCCCCCGACCCCCGCACCACCCACCCTTCCTGGCTTTCTGTGAGCCTTGGGGATAGCCTATCCCTGCTAGGCTGTGTAGTCAGCAGGTCCCAAGCCCTCAGGCAATGGGCCCTGGCTTAGGACCTGTGATCAGCTGGTCGGCGACTGCATTCTTACCATAGTGTGCATAGGGCACTGCCTCTCCCATGGAGAAGACCATGGCCAGGATGAGAGCAGAGTAACAGAGTTTCTGGTGGTCTGGGGGGACAAGGCAGGCAGTCAGAGTCCCCAAAGATGACAGGAAACCCCAGCAGATGGCAGGAACACCCTCCAGATAGCAGGAAGTTCCCTCCTACCCCGCCCTCCAGCCTCACCCTGCGTGTCTGTCTGCATGTCCCTCGCCAGCTCCACAGGCAGCACGGATGACACAAGCGTGGAGATGATGGCTGCATCCAGGCTGCACATGGCGCCGAAGCACTTGAGGAGCAGCAGCCGCAGTGATGCTCGGTGTTCCTGGCAGGGAACCCTGCGTGCTCAGTGCCTGGAACTCCCCCACTATCGAGGTCTCTCCATTACCCCTCCCCTCCATCCTGCACATACCATTTGGTAATAGGCCACCAAGGCCAGGACAGACTCGAACTCGTTTCTCTTGCACATTTTCTTGCAAACTTCAGGGTCTGCATCAGTCTACAGAAATGAGGAAGTGAGAGCATCAGCCAGCATGAGTGGAGCTGTGCAGCCACCCAAGAGGGCTGAGCACATATATGTAGGGGAGACTCCTAGCACTGTGAGGGATGCTACAGTGTGGGGGCCACTGTTCCCCATGTGGGGTATGTGTGTGAGCCCCCACCCTTACCAGAATATGCAGCAGCTCCTCCAGGTAGCAGCGGATGACACCCTCGTCCTCATATAGTGCCCAACTGCGCTGCTGGGCGTCGTCCTTACGTCGAGCCAGGTCTGCAAAGATCACCTCCAGCCTCTGCTGGTCGTGGCAGACCTGCCCTGAGGGCAGGGCCGTGCTGAGGTCCTAGCGGGAGAGGGCAAGGCGTGACTCAGCACACTCCCTGCTCCAAGGCCTGGAGAGTCCATCTGTGGACTTTTACTCCGTGAACTCAAGTCCCTCCTGGCCCACACTGGACAGGGGGCTCAACTCCGGTCTTGATGACCTCCCAGGACAGGAGTCAATAGGAGACTCATCTGTAGGGGGCTTTCAACAGCTCGCCTCTCATCCCAGACCTGGATAAACACCTCCAACTAGGAGGGCCATGAACTCTGTCACTGCCAGAATGTGACTCTGAGACCTCACTCTCCCATTCCACACAAAATGGCACAGGCCTGTCATCTACCAACTTGCCACATTTTCCTTGAACCCTGCTGACCAGGCACTGGCTATTGTGCCCAGCACAGCCAAGCCCATTGGCCCACTCCCCAACACCCAAACCAGAATAAGAGGAACCATGGAGCACTAAAGAGGGACTTTGGTCTGTCTGACCCCCATCATGTATGCTGGGCTCACTGCCCCCATCCTGCTCATGAGTGCCAAGGATCCCACCCATCCCATGATGCCCACACACCTCACTCCCTCTCGTCCAAGTCAGCACCTAGGACTCCATCACAGCTCTCCCAGCACCCATGTCTCTTACTGCCAAGGTCAGCAAGGCACTACTCTCACCCATGCCGTGTCCATTCCTTCCCTGCAGCCAGACAGAACTCTTGGCCACCCGCATCTGGTCTTATCTGTCACCTGCCCCAGGTCTCACCTCCTCCTACAGCACCCACTCCCTCACTCCCTGTGTTCCAGTCCTGCAGGCCTTGTTCCACTTCCTCCCACGAGCCAGGCTCAGTCCTGCCTTGTGGCCCTTGTCCAGGCTGTGCATCTGCCTGGAATGCTTGTCCTTCCTTTCTGCTTCAGAAATCAGCTCAACGTCCCCAGTGCCCAGCACATTAAGAGCTCAGAGCCAGAGCTTGAGAAATACCTGTAACATACAGGCTGGACAAGTGTGTGACGGTGGGAACAGGGTGGGTAGCAGGATGGCCCTGCTGTGCCGCCCACCCTCACCTTGCCCTCTACGAGTGAGAGGAGGACCTGCTCCATGACTGGTGAGCTGGCCGGCACGGAGGCCTGGATGTGACCCACTACGACACCGATGGCCACCCGGCATAATTCGTGGCTCAGGCCAGTGTTTCTCCGCACCAGCTCCATCAGCTCGGCGCCAATGGTCCTGGGCACAGCCACCTCAGCTGCTGCCTTCTCCTCTGTGGTCCCCAGGCTCAGTGTACCCAGGGCTTCCAGGTCATCAGAGGCTGAGGTTGTACCAGTTGCCACTTCTTCTGCAGGGGGTTCAGGTGCTGATGCCTTGGAGGGATGGGGCTGGACTTGGGACACAGTGGTGTGGGTGCCTCGGCGGGGCACAGGTGGGGGTGTGGGTGAGCAGCTGGAGCCTGGTTCAGTTGGGCTGGAGCCAGTATAGAGCGTGTCAAGGGAGGTGCTGCTGACTGAGGAGCCGCTGGACACAGAGTTACTCCCGGAGGGCGTGGTGTTGTGGCCACCTGTGAGCAGTGAGTAGAAGCTGTGCCAGGGCAGCCCCCTGGAAAACCATACCCTTCACAGCCCAGATCCCTGTCCCCTAACACAGGGCCTAGTTTCTGTGCTAGGCACTGTCTCCTCACAAAGCCCAGAGCCCCTAATTGCCCCAACATGGGAGTCCTGTCCTCTTCCCAAGCTTAGAGCCTCCATCTCCCTGACACAGGCAGAACAACCATTCCAAGCATAGGGTGCCTCCACCTGAATTCCCCTAACCCTGCCTTCTTACCACTCCCAGAGGCCATTAGGGCCTCGCGGTCTCGGCGCTTCACTGGTGGGGGCGGTGTGGCAGGTGCTGCTCGGCGAGGCTGTGGTGGGATCTGGGAAGATGGAAGTGGGATCTGGAAGATGGAAGTAGGATCTTGGAGGACAGACTGACATCTAGAGCGGCAGCCAGGCTCGGGACCTGCCATAGTGGGCAGGACTATGGCTCTGGGCCGCATCACTCCTGAGTGGACCCCTTGAGCCTCTGGATGAAGCCTCAAGTCCCACCCACCTCCCTTCTCCAGGATGTCCTCACCACACACCTGGTAGAGGCCTCCATCTGCCCCAAGATGCTCAGAACTGGGTAGGCTGTGCTGCCGCTCGAACCCAGCTCGACACACCCCATTGGGCTGCCTGGCCGCAGCAGCATCCAAGTGGTGGTCACTGGTTGATGGGGTCATAACTGCAACACTGGAGGCTGAAGGGCCTCTGCGTGACAGGGTCTCTTTCCGGTGGTGGATCAGCTTCCTGATGGAGGGACAGGAAGACTATTGGGGGGGTTGCATCTCACAGCTCAAAGTCCTCATATGCCCCTGTGGGATGCTGGGACCCCATAGCCCAGGCCCCTCAGACATCCCCATCTCCTCCATGCTTCACCCCAGCCTGCTGTACCCCATACTATCCTCAGTCCTGCGCTCTGCACACCCCTGGTGCTCACTGAAGGACCCGACCCCACCATGCTCACTGGGAGGTGCCACTCCCCCACCACCCCTGCCAACCCTCGCATCTCCCAGGCCCACCTGCCCCATGACACTCATTGAAGAACCCCACCCCACCATGCTCACCGGGAAGTCCCACTCCACTCCCCTCAACACTCACTGGAGGACTCCACGCTGTTCCAGGCTGTACTTGCCACCATCCCGCATGGCTGTGTTGTGTACAGCCTCGATGGCCCGGTCAATGGCCTGGAGGACATCCTGCTCCAGGCCCTGGGGGGGCAGGGGACAGCAGTTAGACCTGAAGGCCAAACGGAGGTGCTCAGCCCAGACCCAGCCCGAGATAGAACCCAGGGCAGAGAACCAATATAGCTAAAGCCTGGAATGCTAGACATAGCACAGAAAGTTGAACCAGAATATGGAATGGGGTTCTCAAACTGTATCACTCAGGGAGCTGAGGCACAGGGTGACCCCCATGCTGCCACATTACATATTAGGTCCTGATCAAGATTTTACCCCACAGCAAGGCTCTTGGCTAAGATGTTTCTGAAAATCAGGGGTCTAAAGCAAAAACATAGCCCAGGGGCTCCCAGCTTGCGGCCAGGAGTGCATACCTAGTCTATCCCTGGTCTTGGCTCAGAGCCCAGGTTGAGATGCCAAACAGGAAGTCTCCAGTATCTGGAATCCTTAATACATCACTCTGCATCTTGCTGATCTTTCACAAAACCAAGGTCATACCCTAGAACAGCCCTGTCCTTGTAAGGGCCCTCTGTAAGCCGTGGGAGCTGAGAATGGGTCAAAGGGACTTACCCTCCCCAACCCTGCTGCTGGCCCTCATCCCCACAAGGTGTCTCAGTAAGCTTCCAGACCCGCCCTGGGAAGCAGTTCTGTGTTTGTGGCAAAGGATAAACATGAGAGACGGGCCTAGCCCCTGCTCCAGGCTCTGTATTGCCATCCCCAACATTCCAGGGGTCCAGTCTACTTTGCCTATCTGGCATGGGGAGTGTAGGGTAGCAGCTATCAAACCAGCTACCCCCAGCCCTCCCCTGGCCCTGGCACACGTAGTCCATCAGGCTACATAGGAGCCCCAGAGCTGAGATGAACTCACTCCACCATGGGTTTGAGAAGCTTCCCTGATGGGGACAGACAGGTGGGCACAGAGGTCAGCAAAGCCCTCCAGGTGGTATGAGGTGTGCCAGAGTGCAGGGAGAGGAGACAGGGGGACACAAAGACACACACACACACACAGACAGAGAGAGAGAGAGAAAGAAAGGAATGGGGAAAGAGAAGGAGCTCAGAGAGGAATGGAGAGGCAGACAGAGGGAAACAACGCAGAAAGAAACAGAGCCAGAGCCAGAGTGTGGGGGGAGCCGGAGGAAGAAACAAAAACACACACATGTGGAGTCGGAACGACACACGCAGAGAGGCACAGAGTCGCAGCAATCCAGACAGAAAGAGACACGCAGAAAGAAACAGAGACAGTGACAGAGAAGATGGTAGCCTCTCTGCCCTCCCCAAACACCTTGCCCCACTGGTCCTGGCTGGGGGCAGGGAACTCACAGGCCCTTGACCTATGCCCAGTAGGGGAAGAGACAGGACTTTTCCTCAGAGGCCTTCAACGAGACCCCATTCCCAAAAAGGTTGGGTCTGACACACTTACTGGGTCTGACACACAGCAGCCATGGTGTCCATGGCCCCCACTCCCACCCCTGGCACTCCTAGATGGGATCACGCCAAGGGTCTATGAAGAAGCCCCTAGGCCCCCAGGGCCCATCCTCCCTGGTAAGACCAGATGACACTTCCAAATTTATCCCGTTATTTCTGTCCTGAACTGGGCTGGGACAGGATGTTTCCTAAAGGATAAGGACTAGGACAGGGCGGGGGAGTCTGGCACAGGCCTGGCAGCTCTGGGCCCTTCTTCCTCCTGTGGTCAGAATAGACCAGCTGGAGATACCGCATCCCAACCCCCGCAGCAGGGCTACTCTTAGGGAAACAGGAACTGGGACTGCAGCTTCCACTGGAAGGAAATGGGGCCACAGTCAGACCGGGGAAGCTATAAGAACTCACTTCGTCACAATGGGAGCAGTCCCCACTCCAGGCTGGGAACAAGAAGGGATGGAGCCCCTCACTTTCAAAGGAAGAAAGTTTGAGAAGTCAGGGTTGGGGAGTGGAGGGAGCAGTGCCAGACAGTGTCAGCAGGGGCATGGGTCCTTGGTTCAAATACGGTTGGGAGGGCCTTAAGAAGAGCTTAGAGGGTGGCTGAATACAGGCTAGTGAAAGACACTGAAGTACCAAAGCTTGGGTGTCACATAGGGGATGGAGGTGTCTATGGTTCTAGGGTCCAAGTTCGGCGGTTGAGGACCTGGAGGATGGCTGGGGAAACAGGTGGTGTCCAAGGTGGTCCAGGTCTCAGTGGTGGCTCCAACCGGGGGCAAGGTGCGGGGTTGGGGGAAGAAGGAAGGGGGGAAGGGAGGGAGGGAGGGAGGTTGGTTGTGGGGTCCTAGGAATACAGAGAAGGGGCATATTAAGGATCTGGGGTCTCAGGGATTTGAATAATTGGCCAGGATTCGGTGGGGCTTAGGGTCGCCATTCAGATGGCGGACTCGATACTGAAGGGTCTGGGGTCCTGAGGAGTCTCAGTCCCAGAGTTAGGCTTTTGGTCGATCGGGAGTTGGTCTGTTAAGGGCCTGGTCTTTTGTGGGTGATGCTGACTCTTGGGGTCTCAGTCCCCGTGGGTCCGGGGGTCTCAGGGTCAGGTTATCAAACTCCTTGTCTGATAGAGGTCCTGGCCTCGGGTCCCGGAAAGGGTGGGGTCCCTGGGTCGGTTCCGCGGGGCTGTGAAGGGGTCCTGCACCAGGGGCGCGGAGGCCGGGCGGGAAGGGGCGCACTCACCTGCAGGCGGCGCAGGTAGGCTGGCGGCACGTAACCCGTCTCACCACTGCGCGCCCGCGCTGCCAGCCACCAGTGCGCGCTGCTTCGCTCTAGCACCAGGAAGGTCTCGCCCGCGGCGAACGCCAGCGCGTTGGGCTCCGCCGAGCGGAACGCGTACAGCGCGCGGTACATGGGGCCGGGCAAGGCAGGTGCAGGGAAGGTGGCAACGGCTGCGGATCCACAACGCCAGGCCGGGAGCGCCGAGCCGCGCCGCGCTCGCCCCGCCCCGTGACACACCACGCAGGCGCGCGCGCGCCCGCCCGCCGAAGCCCCGCCCCGGGCTCTATCGTTCCACGCATCGGAGAGCAGCGCCCCCGCGCGGCCCCAAGAGGTGCGGCGGGGCTGGGGTCGACAGCTGGCTGTCTCCTCTGGTCCCTCCCGGCTCCAGGCCCCTCATCCCCGGACCCCGCACCCTCACTCCTCACGCCGGCCTCGGCTTCACCCGTCCAGCCCTCTGCTCCCTTTCCCCGCTTAAGTCCGAGCGCTGCGTCCCGTCCTACCTCCCGGTGAAAGCGCGCTCCGCTCGTAGAGGGTGCGCCCCTGCCGCCCTGGGGCAGTGGGTCCCATCTACTAATTGCAAGGACGGCGACCTCGAAAGGATGATCTTGCTGATCCGACACTTGGAAGCCCCCTCAGGGCCCGGCTCTCGGTGTGTCTAGGCCTCACCACCTCTCTTCACCGAGTGCCGGTGGTGGCCAGTGGGGAGCAAGTGTGGGGAGAAGGGGGCCATAAAAACAGAAACCAGGCGGGGCTATTCCCCATCTTTGCTCCCCACCCCACTCCTCCTCTCTCTTCAGCCATGTCTGGTTTTCTCTATATTGGGCCTTTGCATGTTCTGTTCCCTCTACCTGGGACACTTTTCCCTTCCCTCTCCTGTAGTATTTGTCCGTCAAGCTCCCACCCCATCAATCGCTATCATCTTGCTGTGTTTTATTGTCTTCATAGGACTTAAGATTTGCGATGTCCCTTTCTGAGAGCATAGAGGAGGGCTGAAAGAGGGAGTGGGATACCACGGTGGCCTTAAGAGCCTATTTGGCCGGGCGCGGTGGCTCACGCTTGTAATCCCAGCACTTTGGGAGGCCGAGGCGGGCGGATCACGAGGTCAGGAGATCGAGACCACGGTGAAACCCCGTCTCTACTAAAAATACAAAAAATTAGCCGGGCGTGGTGGCGGGCGCCTGTAGTCCCAGCTACTCGGAGAGGCTGAGGCAGGAGAATGGCGTGAACCCGGGAGGCGGAGCTTGCAGTGAGCCGAGATTGCGCCACTGCACTCCAGCCTGGGTGACAGAGCGAGACTCCGTCTCAAAAAAAAAAAAAAAAAAAAAAAAAAAAGAGCCTATTTGATCCACCCAGCTTTCCAGTCAGCCCAGATCTCCAGGTATATGAAACCCTTGTAATAAGAGTGCCTGGAAGACCCAGGGAAGACCTCAGGGTCCTGGAGAGACGGTGGCTGAGAATGGTCCAGCTACACTCCACAGGAAGCCCGAGCCCAGGAAGCAGGGGGCGTGTACAGGCCAGTGTGTGCAAGTTTTCTATTTTTATCTGTATTTATTTTTTGAGACAGGGTCTTGCTCTGTTGTCCAGGCTGGAGTGCAGTGGGATGATCAAGCTCATTGCAGCCTTCATCTTCCAGGCTCAAGCCTACTGTCTCTGGGACTACAGGCATGCACCACCAGTCAGCTAATTTTTTTTTTTTTTTTTTTTTTTTTAGTAGAGACAAGGTCTTGCTGTGTTGCTCTGGCTAGTCTCAAATTCCCGGACTCAAGCAGTCCTCCCACCTTGGCCTTCCAGTGTTGGGATTATGGGTGTTATCCCATAATCTGTCTGACCCAGTTGCCTATTTTAAGGCCTAAAGTACATAGGCCTAGTGTGAGGTTCAGGTGAGGGGTAGAACTGCTAGAAACTGACATCCAGACCCTGCCTTCTCTGCACCAGGTCTGGCTCTGCAGTTCAAGACCTCTCTTGGCCCTTCCTCCTCCCAGAAGCCCTCCTGGGGCAGAGTAGAATCTCAGGGTCTGTGCTGTCTGGGACTGCCTGAAGAATGAGACTGGTGAAATTGCAATGGGGACCAGGGCTGGGCAAGAGTGGTGACAGGTGGTGTGGCCAAGAGGACCACCCTACCTACCCAAACGCCTTTTTATCGTACCCTCCATCACCTGGGCCCCTTTACAACACAGTCCATGGCTGCCAATGGACCAGACCCGAGGCTAGAGACCCTAGTATTGCTTCCAGGACATCTATCACAATAGTCAGCCAATTAGCTGCTGCCAGTGGCATAGGAGGGATTAAAAGCTGGACCCAAGGTTTGGATCACCTGCTATCTAACTGGCTTAAGCTGCATACGGCCCATGAGAAGACCTGTGTCAAGCGTCATGTGGTTTTTGGATAGAGGTGCTGAGATACTCAGCCAGCACAGACCCCGGAAGTATGTAACTTGGGGATCCTTTCTGGGTAACCTTCAGGGTGCTGGGTTGGAGACTGCACACCATGCCAAGAGGCTGTGCTGACTTTAGGATCTATGGGGTGGGGTGGCAGCCAGGAGAATACTGAGCCAGGGAGGTGGTCACAGCATGTGGTGAGGCTTGGGAGGGGGACTGCCTGCCCTTGGAAAGAATGACAGGAGCACTGGGTACAATAAACAAAAAGATTTGTATTAGAACATATACACTCAGGGAAGAAAGAGGTATCATCATCAAATGTGGAATGTTGAAGAAATAGTTAAAATAAATAAAGACTCCAAGCACAGCTGGGACTGGCTCAGGCTGGGGCTCACAGAGGCCACTGCACATCAGCTCCAGGCTACAGGAGCCACCACCTGGCCATACTGGCCTCCTCCCTGACGCAGCACAGCTGTGCCTGGGACACAGAGTGTCTCTCAAGTACTGGAGCAGCTAGCAAGCTCACTCCCCACTCTCCTCACTTATCTCTGTGACAATGTCTATCAGGCTCTGGAGCCCGAAGATATAGCCAGCATCCTGGCCCTCATGCACCACGGTGTCCTCGCCATACAGCCTGCAGGTGGTGTGTGCAAAGTCGATCATGCGCACATCTACAGAGCTGGCGCCGATGGGTTTGTAAGCATAGGCACCAGCAGACTCATCAGCTGATTCCTCTGACAGGTCCTCCAAATCCTCAGCATCTGAGTCCAGGACCACTTCGGGCCGCTCCTTGCCATCATAGATGACCAGCAGGGAGCTTGAGTAGAAGCGGTAGGACTCCTGTCGCTCCAACACTGCCTTGAGCTCAGTCAGCTTCTTGAGCACAGGGCCCAGGAGTTCACGGCGCAGGTACCGCCCATTGTGGAAGAACTGGAAAAGTGCCTCCTTGAAGCCCTGCACCGATAGCTTCCGTCCATGGTACTTGTTCATGAACATGAGCTGCCCACTGCCTGCTTGGTACACCTGTAGGAGAGAGACCAGCAAGTCAGGGGCTGAGGGCCATCTCAAAACCTGGACCCTGGGCGGGGGCGGGGTGGTGTGGTGGTGGCGGCGTGGTGTGGTGGTGGCGGCATGTGACAGCCCAGATCAGATAAAGTACACCAGTTGCACATGAGCCACTGTCCACTATACTCTCTGATCAGCCCCCACCTGGGATGCAGCCATCCAGCCTGGGTTTGGTCATTGTGCCCCAGCACCCCAACTCAACATCTGGGTCACTGGAAAGGACCTAACCCTTTTGCCTTCCTCCCTACTATCTACAGATTCTGGACTCAGCCAACCAGACCAATCTGAGAAAGAATCATGCAGGCATGCATGCTTTCTTTTTTAACCAAAAAGCAACAGACTCATGTAGGGTCAAATCTGGAATCTTTATTTTGAGACAGTCTCGCCGTCGCCCAGGCCAGAGTGCAATGGCGTGATCTCAGCTCACTATAACCTCTGCCTCCTGGGTTCAAGCTGTTTTCATGCCTCAGCCTCCCAAGTAGCTGGTATTAGAGCCGTGCACCACCACGCCCAGCCAATTTTTGTATTTTTAGTAGAGACGGGGTTTCGCCATGTTGCCTGGGCTGGTCTCAAACTCCTGACCTCAGGTGAGCCGCCCACCTTGACCTCCCAAAGTGCTGGGATTACAGGTGTGAGCCACTGCACCTGGCCTGGAATCTTTTGAGCAAACAGAACTATACCAGGGTGGGGAAGTGACAGCCACTGGATGCCCTAGCCAGCTCTAGCATCCCCCCTCACCTGCATGCCACACACACGCACACCAATGACTGCAGATGTGCTCTGCTGACATTTTCGGATCTGGTTGGCTGCCTTCTCCTCTGAAGCATCATCACCGTGTTGTCGTGTGCCCATCTTGAGGTCAAGGACACAAGGCACCTCGTAGCGGGAAGTCAGGTTTTCCAGTAAGATAAATTCTGAGTAGTTAAGAATAATACCCCCAAAAGGAAGTGCTACTGCATGGGTCCTTGGCACTCTCAAGGTACAGTGCCTAGATGCAGTGACCCAGAGAAGCCTGAACCCACAGGAGACTCCATTAGTCCTGCCATCCCCCACACAGGGAGTCCAGAGCTGACTAGAAAGCTAAGAGACACCTTTACTTCTTGTCAGGGAACTGGCGTGGAAGCAGCCTGCACCTGGACTCTACAGAGGCCTGGGCTCTTCCTGCCTGGGAGACACACACGCCATCTTCTGAACTCTTAGCTAAGTGTAGGACTAGGGTCCAAAAACAAAGCCCTCAATTACAAGTAGAACATCAAGAAAGTTCAGTAAATCCTGTAGCCTTAAATGTGAACTGGAAATATCGGTATAAACTCATGAAAATACTTTTCTCTTTAAACGTCTGCTTCCCAGCTGTGTGCACTAAAAAGGTCTAGAAACAATGACCAGAAATAATGAGTGTCTCTAGTGCACAGACCATTGTCTCACCATTTCCCATTCAAGCAATCAGTGCTCCCTAGAGCAGAAACTGGTAAACTATGGCCCAGTGCTTGCTGTTTATGGCCTATAAGCTAAGAATGGTTTTTACGTTTTTTTTTTTTTTTGAGACAGAGTCTCGCTGTGTCCCCCAGGTTGGAGTGCAGTAGCGCAATCTCAGCTCATTGCAAGCTCCGCCTCCTGGGTTCACGCCATTCTCCTGCCTCAGCCTCCTGAGTAGCTGGGACTACAGGCGCCCGCCAACACACCCAGCTAATTTTTTGTATTTTTAGTAGAAACGGGGTTTCACTGTGTTAGCCAAGATGATCTCGATCTCCTGACCTCGTGATCCGCCCGTCTCGGCCTCCCAAAGTGCTGGGATTACAGGCGTGAGCCACTGCACCCGGTGGTTTTTACATTTTTAAGAGACCAAAAAAATAGATAAAAAGCTAGGCGTGGTGGCTCACGCCTGTTATCCCAACATTTTGGGAGGCTGAGGCAGGAGGATCACTTGAGCCCAGGAGTTTGAGACTAGCCTGGGCAACACAGTGAGACCTTACCTTTACAAAGGGGAGGGGAGGGCGGGGAGGAAGAGGGCTGGGCGTGGTGGTTCATGCCAGTTATCCCAGCACTTTGGGAGGCCAAAGCAGGTGGATCACCTGAGGTCAGGAGTTTGGACCAGCCTGGCCAACATGGTGAAACCCTGTCTCCACTAAAAATACAAAAATAAGCCGGGCATGGTAGCGGATGCCTGTAATCCCAACTACTCGGGAGGCTGAGGCATGAGAATCGCTTGAACCTGGGAGACGGAGGTTGCAGTGAGCTGAGATCACACCACTGCACTCTAGCCTGGCGGACGAGCAAGACTCTGTCTCAAAAAAAAAAAAAAAAAAAAAAAAAAGAAAGAAAGAAAAGAAAAAAAAAAAAGAGAAAAGAAAAGAGAAAAGAAAAGAAAGATTTCTTTATGCATAGCTCATGTCCCAGTGGCAGTCTGGTGAACCAGGACTGAAAGGTCAGTCTCCTCACCCAAACACCCCAGCCCTTGGCAGGTGGGCAATGTTTTGAGACTTCTGAAGAGTCTGAAAACAGGGAGCAGCTCCTTGCCCTCTTCCTCTAGGTTACGTAGGCTAAAGCCCACCTGATGCAAGCTGGCCCCTTCATGAGGCACCCCTCACCTCCTAGAAACCCATTATACCCCACTCCTCATCTGCACTCCTAGGCCAGTAGCTGCCCTGAGGGAAGTGATTATTTGCCCATAATTATCATACAGGGTGTCCGGGAATAATCCAGGTAGGAGAAACTCAACCATGACTATAAAAACCCAACCTCTCTCTCCAAGCTCCAAGGGACTTCCTCATTTCCTCTCCTCTTACCCTCAAATGTGGAGATGCCCATGAACAAAGGATACTGTACTGGTTCCGATGCTTTGCATTCTCCTTCATTCTCTGTAACTGTTGCTGGTGACATTTCATGCTCCAAGGGTTATAGTGTTTAAGTTGGGAACTTATATTCCCCTTCTTCTCTACAGTGTAGTACAAGACTTCAGATTTCTTTAGCCACTCAAATTCTTCTTCTAACTTATGGCTATAAAGAGATAAGGACCAATAAATCAGTATGTCTTATCAGAATTCAGAAGGCCGGGCGTGGTGGCTCATGCCTGTAATCCCAGCACTTTGGGAGGCCGAGATGGGCAGATCACTTGAGGTCAGGAGTTGGAGACCAGCCTGGCCAACAGGGTGAAACCCTGTCTCTACTAAAAATACAAAAATTAGCCGGGCATGGTGGTGTGCTCAGGAGGCTGAGGCAGGAGAATCACTTGAACCTGGGAGGCAGAGGTTGCAGTGAACCAAGAAGATTGTGCCCGTGCACTTCAGAGCCTGGGCAACAGAACAAGCAAGACTCAAAAATAAATAAATAAATAAATAAATAAATAAATAAATAAATAAATAAATCAATCCAGGGTTAAAGCACAAAGAAACTTTCTTTTTTTTTTTTTCTTTTTTTGAGATGGAGTTTCACTCTTATTGCCCAGGCTGGAGCGCAATGGTGTGATCTCGGCTCACTGCAACCTACGCCTCCTGGTTCTAGAGATTCTCCTGTCTCAGCTGGGACTACAGGCACATGCTACCACACCAGGCTAATTTTTGTATTTTTAGTAGAGACAGGGTTTCATCATATTGGTCAGGCTGATCTCGAACTCCTGACCTCAGGTGATCCGCCCGCCTTGGCATCCCGAAGTGCTGGGATTACAGGCATGAGCCACTGTACCCGGCCAGAAACTTTCTAGAGTAATGAAAAGTGACTTCTTGATGTGATGGTGGCTTACTGTGTAAACATTTGCCAAAACTCTCTGAACACCCCAAATGGGTGCATTTTACCACATGTATGCCTCAAGAAAGTTGATTTTAGAAAATAAAATTAAGGGACCAGCCAACCACTATTTTCTACAGCAAAAAGAACCTAAGATCCAAGATCAGCCCCTGCTCCCCAGCCCCGTATGTGGAGAGACTTCACTGCCCTCTTCTAGGCAGTGGTACCACCTAGCCTCCAGTACAACCAGGTTCCCCTGACTCCAAAAGCTGGCAACTGGGAAAATAGGAACTGAAATTCCATGGGACTAAGTCAATCTACTTAGCTACATTACATGTACTTAATTTATATATACTATTTATATTTTCACAAGCTTTGCCAAGGTGCAGGAGTAGGATGGCCCTGCTTAGGGGGATCGCTGAGTTTCAGGGATGCCCAACTGCCCATTTTGTTCCCCACCACTGATGAACAACCTGAGGTAAAAGGATGGCTCCTCTCTTGGTCACTGCTACATCTCTAGAACACAGCCTAGCACAGAGCAGTCAAGGAAGAATGAGTGAATCTCTTACAGCTGCCAGTGCAGCTGTTTACCCAAACTGGCATGATCTAACCAGAGTCAATTAAACAAAGAGAGGCTGAGCATGCCATGTGGGAACTGGCCACTAAATGACAAGGTACCTACTAAATCCACTTCAGTCCTTAGCTCCAGGGAACTGGGCTGTAACCAAAACCCCCAACACTTCCCCTCCCACATAGCCCAGAGTTGCCCTCTGTCTACACTCACCTCTTCATTTTCTCCTCTTTACGGTGCTGACGCACCCAGTCCTTAGGGGTCTTTTCTGTTTCTAAGACATGATGTTTTTTGTTTGTTGTCCACCTTAGGAGCTTACTTTTTGGTTCACAGTCTGAATTATCTACAATGTCCACAATTCCATGGTCCCCTTTCAATGGATATGCTATTAGACACAAGTTCCTGTCTTCATCTTCTTCAAAGCGCACAGATACCACACCTGGAAGGGGGTGAGGAGCAGAAAGAACTTTTAATTTAGCAGGAAGAAGCGTTGTAAGTAACATGATTGTAACATTTGTTTTTTTCTTACCCAGTTCCTTAGTCTCTATGTTGCCAGAGGCCCCAAACTCATCTGCAAACTTAACAAATATCAAAACAGCTAGAAAAGATGACACCATACAAGACAAGCAATTAGGGAGCAAACATGGCCGAGAGTCTTCCTCTGTGATGTACTCAACGAGGCAAGAGCCAAAGAATTACAAGACACATTTTTCCATCATTGAAAATGTTTATTAATTTTTATGTAATTCTTCTAATCCTAAAAGACTGAAAACATTGCTCTTTATAGTTTGTGGGCATTTTGAATGCCCTAAACAGAAACTCCAACAGCCTCATGGCTTGCTTTAAAGCAGAGCCTGAATACAGGGGAACACAGGTTTGCCTGAGGGTTAAGAAGCATCCAAGAATAAGGGAAGACTGGGTAAGCAAAGCAAAATAAAGGGGCAAACAAAACAAACCACACAGCACAAGACACCTAGCAAAGGCTTCCCACAGTGCCCCCACGCGGGTAGGCACCCAGGCCTTTTGTTCTTATATGTTTTTATTGGTCTTTGCAGTCTCATGTCACAAAATAACAAAATGAACACAAGGCAGATAGAGCTGGTTGGGGAGCACAGACATGTGGTGGCCTTGAAAGCAGCTTTTCCCCTTAAGTCTCTAGAACCTGCCATGAGTAATTAGACAGTCTTTGAGGATGGGGCTGTCAGGTGGGGGCGTTTCAGCAGGTGCCGACGAGCGCCTTACAAACGACTGGCTGAACACCTTTCCTCCCAGGCCTCTCTGCCCCAGCATCACTCAATCTGCTCAGTCCTCGACTGCTGCAGGGGAATGCGTGCTCAGAGAGAGATGACACTTCTGAGGTGGCCCCCAGCTCTGGGTGCAGAGGAGCCAGGGTGGGGGATTCAGGCCACACTTCCCTGTGGCCACAGGGGAAAGGACCGGGGAAAAAATGGGGCAGGGACGGCCAGCTAACAAGGGGCCTTTGGCTTTGTCCTGGAAAAAAACAACAGAGAAGGACCAAGTGAGGGCCCCCAACTCCCCCATCCCCACCACAATACACATGCATATTCAGAGTACAGAGAAAGGCACCCAGTACATTCTGTCCTTAAAGACAATGTTTCAACAGTCCTAAAAGAACCTAAGTTGTTCTAGAGTCCTTTATGTAACCAGGTAATGCACATTTAAAATTAATTTCTTTAATGGATTCTTACTTGATTTACAAAAGACTCCCCCACTCCCCAACAAAGACCCCACCATGCTGGTGGCTGCTGATGTCCCCTATAAAATACATTATAAAAAGAAATAAAAAATTATCATATGTGAATCGAAGGGTTGCTTTCATATAGCAATTCTGGAGACATTCTATAACAGCAAAGGGCTTGGGCTAATCAGCACAGGCCTCCCACTCCTGCATTCCATCTGACTCAACCCTGCTCCCCAGCCTACCTAATCACCCGGGCTTCTGGTTTCCTGGAGGACAAAAAGCAGGCGGCAAGTATTCTGGGTAAAATCCTCCCAAAGTCTTCCCCCACCGTCCCCCCAATGGGGGACTATGGGTTACTGTGATCAAGAGACACCTGAACATAAAACACAACTACACTTCTACCAAAATCAAACTCAAATCCACAAAACAAAACAGAATTGAGCAATCTTACCAGGGCTTGAAAACTGAGGGTGTGAGATGCTGGGCTGAGGGCCAGGAGGAGAAGGAGGAGAGGGAGGGAAAGCACAGAGTGGGAGGGAGTGAGGGCTCCAGGGATGGCTGCCAGGGCCTTCCATGGCCACGATCTCTCACATCTCGTCGCCAGTGTGGCAACCCCTCCAGCAGCTGGGACTTACCTTTGTACTGGGGAGTGAATTTGCGCATCTCAGCAGGGAGGGTCTCGTAGAACTGATGTTCCCTTGGGACCAGGGGCTTGCACAGGGTTGTCTCATTGAAGCGGAGCACGCACGAGTGCCCCCCGACCTGGTGGACAAAGGGCTCCAGAAGGACGCCTTTGGCGCGGGGCTCCACATCCATGGCCCTGAAGGCTGGGCTCATCCTCCGGGCGCAGATGGCGGGGAGATGGGGGAGGCAGCGGAGTCCAGCGGCCAGTACGTCTTCCGTCTGTTGTTTGTCTGTGTGTCCCTCTCGTCTTGGCTCCTTGGCTTGTTCTGGCCAGGACACTCTGCTGGAAGCAAACACAATGATGACATGGGGGTTCGAAGTAGCGTGGGAAGTGCCTTAGAGCTGCTCACTCTGCTCCTTCAGCAGAAAGAGAAAGACTAACAGTCTGAGCTCTTGCGGGACTCCGCCCATGCCACCCACCTTGGCCCCGCCTTCTCCGGCAGAAAAACAAAAACACTATGAGCTCATGGGGCGGGGTTAGATGCAGACAGGCAGGGAATGGGTTCCAGGGGCCCTAAAAAGGCAGAGGTCCCACTGCGGTGTTAGAAAGCCACTACCGCAGGCAAAACTGATGCCATGGTGAGATGAAATCACAATTTCAAGCCTAATATTTGGATTAAATCTTACCATTTTTTAATAAGAGTGTCAAGCTTTAAGTGGATGATGCCCAGGTCTCCCATTAATTATATATATATATATTTCTTTTTTCTTTTTTTTTTGAGATGGAGTCTCACTCTATCGCCAGGCGGGAGTGCAGTGGCACAATCTCGACTCACTGCAACCTCCACCTCTCAGGGTTCAAGCCATTCTCCTGCCTCAGCCTCCCGAGTAGCTGGGATTACAGGTGCACACCACCAAGCCCAGCTAATTTTTGTATTTTTAGTAGAGACGGGGTTTCACCATGTTGGCTGGTATGGTCTTGATCTCTTGACCTCGTGATCTGCCCGCCTCGGTCTCCCAAAGTGCTGGGATTACAGGCTGAGCGACCGCACCCAGCCCCATTAATTATATTGTTATAAAATGCATTTAAATATAGGGAAAACCTGCTCACTCATTATCTAGTAAGACTCATTATTTACTTGTCCAGGTTGTCTACCCACACTGCTCCTGCCCAAGGCCAAAGACAAGCCCCATTAACATTAGCAATGGAACTTGGGTCCAGCTTTAATGATTAATATCTATATCTAAAAACAACTGATCAAGGCTGGTTAACTCCATTTAAAAAGATACACAGTGTTCTAGGTCACTATTTTTATCAGTTCTATCCTGATCACCAAAAGCTGGTACACACCTTTAAACCAAAGTTATGCTCTTGGGGCAATCAGGGCTCGCATCCACTCACTCAGCCACGCACTGGATGCCGCATCAACGAAGCACATCTCTGTATGCACCCTGTTAGCCGGTTCAGGCCATGTCACACTCATTCTCTGTTTTGTCTAATTTACAAATTAGGCAGTCTCTACTAGCATTACTTACGAGGCTTGAGTTACATTTCAGTATCTGTACAGGGATTTTACTGGGAACTCCTTCAGTTCCCATGACTCCAACTGAGAGAGGAGTGAGGATGGATCTGGAGGAGATGTGCCCTCTGTCCTCTAATGTGGGGAAAGCACCTATTATGTATCAGGCTCATGACAGGAATTTCTTATGTCATTTGGTCCTCATGACACTTTCTTTGAGGTAAACACTACTCTCCCTATTGCAAACAATGAAGGCGATTAGAGATGGTTAGGAAATTCACCCAGGACCAAAGACAATAAGCCATTTCTCCCAAGTGAACCCCACACAGCTGCCTCTAGGGCACATGATATCTGGCACTGCCCAGGTTAATTTTTCCTTTTTTTTTTTTTTTTTTTGAGATGGAGTCTCGCTCTGTCACCCAGACTGGAGTGCAGTGGCGAGATCTCGGCTCACTGCAAGCTCCGCCTCCCAGGTTCATGCCATTCTCCTGCCTCAGCCTCCAGAGTAGCTGGGACTACAGGCTCCTGCCACCACGCCCGGCTAATTTTTTGTATTTTTAGTAGAGATGGGGTTTCACCATGTTAGCCAGGACGGTCTTGATCTCCTGACCTCGTGATCCGCCCACCTCGGCCTCCCAAAGTGCTGGATTACAGGCATGAGCCACCACGCCCGGCCAGTTGTTTTTTTGTTTTGTTTTTTTTTGAGATGGAGTCTTGCTCTGTCGCCCAGGCTGAAGTGTGATCTTGGTTCACTGCAACCTCTGCCTCCCAGTCTCATGCGATTCTCCTGCCGCAGCCTCCCAAGTAGCTGGGACTACAGGCGCCCACCATGCCTGGCTATTTTTTTTTTTTTTTTTTTTTTTTTAGTAGAGGGTTTCACCATGTTGGCCAGACTGGTCTCAAACTCCTAACCTCAGGTGATCTGCCCACTCTGGCCTCCTAAAGTGCTGGGATTACGGATGTGAGCTACTGTACTTGGCCAATTTTTAATTTTTTCTTAAAGTAAACAGGGTCTCACTCTGTCGCCCAGGCTGGAGTGCAATGACACGATCATAGCTCACAACACCCTCAAACTCGTGGGCTCAAGGGATCTGCCTGTCTCAGCCTCCCAAGCAGCTAGGACTACAGGCGCATGCCACCACGCCTAGCTAATATTTTCTATTTATAAAGCAGCCTCTTTTAAAGAGTTTAAACTGGTGTCAATCTCTTCCTTTCAGAGAGTACCCGACTATGGGCCTCAACTGAACTCAATGGCTAGGAATCAGTAAGTTTTCCCATATGCAAAGAGCAGAGAATCTAAACCTAAGGTTCTGATTGCTTGGCACTACCTTCTCATCACCACAAAAGCCTCCAGGAAGGCACGTATTGAGAAGAGTCCAGAAACTCAACACAGGCAATGGGACTGTAAATATGAGTATATTCTAACCATTCCAGGCTCTATCCAGAAGACGGAGCTCTGAGAAGTCTGGCCACACAAGCCTTTTCTCTAGGTCTATGCAGACTGGTTGACACTAGTCTACTTTTGAAAAGACCTTTTGAATAAGAGTAATACCAAAAGAAGCTACTGATTTATGGTCTGCTGGCCAGTACTAAAGCACATGTCAGGTACCATAATTATGAATTGTTAAAGCACAAGATGCTCCTCATGGGCCAGGCTTTAGAAACACAATCCAGGCCAGGTATGGTGGCTCATGCCTATAATCCTAGCACTTTGGGAGACCAAGGCAGGAGATCACTTGAGACTAGGAGTTGACAACATAGTAAGCCCCATCTCTACAATTTTTTTGTTTTTTAATTGAGACGGAGTCTTGCTCTGTTGCCCAGGATGGAGTGCAGTGGCGCGATCTTGGCTCACTGCAACCTCTGCCGCTCAGGTACAAGCGATTCTCGTGCCTCACCCTCCCGAGAAGCTGGGACTATAGGCGCATGCCACCATGCCTGGCTAATTTTTTTGTATTTTTAGTAGAGATGGGGTTTCGCCATGTTGGCCAGGCTGGTCTCGAAATCCTGACCTCAAGTGATCTGCCCACCTTGGCCTCCCAAAGTGCTGGGATTATAGGCGTGAGCCACCATGCCCGGCCCAAAATTTTTTAAAAACTCAGCTAGGTGTAGTGGTGCATGCCTGGAGTCCCAGCTATTCAGGAGGCTGAAACAAGAGGATCACTTGAGCCCAGGACATTGAGGCTGCAGTGAGCTACAACTGAGCCACTGCACTCCAGACTGGGTGACAGAGTAAGACCCTGTCTTTTGCTATCACAGCAATGCTAACAACAATGCAAATCCCTTATCAACTCTGCTCAGGATTTCTTAAATGTACTCAGTTACGTAGAAAAATAACTCTGTGTAGGTATGTCTTACCCATCCCCACCTACAATGAAAATAAACAAAAACAGTCCTTCATGGCATCTCTAGTGTGTGGCTCAAGAGCATAGCTGGGGCCGGGCGTGGTGGCTCACACCTATAATCCCAGCACTCTGGGAGGCTGAAGCAGGTGGGATCACTTGAGGTCCAGAGTTCGAGACCAGCCTGACCAACATAGAGAAACCCTGTCTCTACTAAAAATACAAAATCAGCCGGGTGTGGTGGCGCATGCCTGTAATTCCAGCTACTTGGGGGGCTGAGGCGGGAGAATCACTTGAATCTGGGAGGCAGAGGTTACAGTGAGCCACTGCACTCCAGCCTGGGCAACAAGAGCAAAACTCCGTCTCAAAAAAAAAACAAACAAAAAAACATAGCTGGAGGCCAAAAGGCCCAGTGAAGGTCTCCAACTCCTCTTCCCCAGAGTGTTAATTAGCTGCTGGGCATGATGTGCCACCTTATCATCCTTCCTCTTGCATCCATCTCTGGCGGTCCCTAGGATGCTGCTCTTGGGAAAATCCTCATCATTTTGGGTAGAAAGATAGGAAAAATCAGGCTCATCCTTGCCTGAGCCAAGTCTGATAAGAAACTTCCAAATGTGAGGCAGAATTAGGGAAACAATTGACCATCCTGTAGTGAGGTGGAGCCACATTTTAGTACCAGTTCTGCCACTCAATTGCGTGGAGAAAGACTCCAAGTCCGTGGCTCCCTTTGGGTTCATTTTACGGTCTGTAAAATGGGAAAAGAGAGGCTTAGAGTAGATCTCTACTCTGTGGGTTATGTAAGCAAGTTAGTGAGTGGTAACTAGTAGTTTTTTAAAAAAAATCTAACAGAATACAACAAAATATGGCTGGGCACAGTGGCTCACTCCTTGTAATCCTAGCACTTTGGGAGGCCAAGATGGGAGGATTGCTTGAGTTCAGGAATTCGAGACTAGCCTGGGCAATGCAGTGAGACCTCATCTCTATAAAATAATAATAATAAACAAAATATCAATGCATTGCACATAATAAGGTAAATCTTGCTTTTTGATCCTTTTGTTTCAATTATGTTCAATCTCTCAATATGAACATAAGTATGGTTTCATTGTAAAACATACTTCTCACATTTGGAGTTGCAAAGAAGTGGCACTTCTAGGGTCCCTCACAGCCCCTATCTCTGCAAGGAAATGAAGGATCAATTTTCCAAAGATTACAAAGCAAATCAGCTTCCTCCCTAGGAGCCTCAACTACACCAGAAGAAAGAAAAGCCCCAAAACACCAATCTCCATGTCACCTGTTTCTCTCTCTCTCTCTTTTTGAGCAGTGTGATCGCTAAGGTCTAAAGCTGTTTCCCTGGAAGGCTGGAAAATTAACGGTTACGATAAAGCCCATGCGATGTGTGGGCCCAGTACCTAGAAAGACAGGAAATAACTGCAAAATACTGGCTTCAGATTTAGCATCTATTTTAGCTTTCCACATTGCTTCACATTTGCCCATGAAACTATGAACAGGTAAGAAACACAGAACATCCATCCTAGCACAGCATACAGTTTTCCCACTCAGTCCATCCCCCAAATCTATCAAATTGGTTTAAGGATCTGTTGGAAACAATGCCTTAATATTCTTAACTTTTAAAGTAATGCAAATCAAAATGGCTATGACTCATGAAAGCCCCTGGGTCCTTAGTTCACTCATCCAGAATTTAGTTAAAGAGGCTACAAAATGGGATCCAGTGGGGCTACTTACTTCAAGAAAAGCCTCAGGGTCAGGCAGTCACAGAGGGGTGGCGTAAGGCACACTATACTGATGGTGGAAAAACAACCCTTACCACCCATACCTCCTCCCTGTGTGTCCCAGAGCCACCACCCAGCATCCGCCTGGTACACATTCATATACAAGCCAAGGTTAATTATGCAATGCCTCATACATTGCTGGTAGCAATGCAAAGCCACTTTGGAAAAGTCTGGCAGTTTCTTATAAAGTTAAACATATACTTATTATATACATAGCAATCCCACTCCTAGGTGTTTAAGAGGAATGACAACGTGGCTGGGTGCAGTGGCTCACGACTGTAGTCCTGGCACTTTGGATGGCCGAGGCGGGTGGATTACTTGAGGTCAGGAGTTTGAAACCAGCCTGGCCAACATGGTGAAACCCCATCTCTACTAACAATACAAAAATTACAGGCCACTGCACCTGGCCTGTAAGTATATATTATTTTAATAATCAGAAAAAATTATGCTGGCCAGGAGTGGTGGCTCACGCCTGTAGTCCTAGCACCCTGGGAGGCCGAGGTGGGCGGATTGCCTGAGCTCAGAAGTTCGAGACCAGCCTGAGCAACACGGTGAAACCCCATCTCTACTAAAATACAAAAAATTAGCCAGGCGTGGTGACATGCGCCTGTAATCCCAGCTACTCAGAAAGCTGAGGCAGAAGAGTTGCTTGAACCCAGGAGGCGGAGGTTGCTGTGAGCTGAGATCATGCCGCTTCACTCCAGCCTGGTGACAGATTGAGACTCCATCTCAAAAAAAAAAGGCTAGGCACAGTGGCTCACGCCTGTAATCCCAGCACTTTGGGAGGCCAAGGTGGG
The DNA here is from genome assembly GCF_028878055.3 of Symphalangus syndactylus. Taxonomy (NCBI): domain Eukaryota; kingdom Metazoa; phylum Chordata; class Mammalia; order Primates; family Hylobatidae; genus Symphalangus; species Symphalangus syndactylus. The sequence continues at coordinate 112,272,173 of NC_072423.2, read as the reverse complement.
CAGATCACCAGAGGTCAGGAGTTCGAGACCAGCCTGGCCAACATGGCGAAACCCTGTCTCTACTAAAAATACAAAAAGTAGCTGGGCGTGGTGGCAGGTGCCTGTAATCCCAGCTACTCGGGAGGCTGAGGCAGGAGAATCGCTTGAACCCGGGAGGCGGAGGTTGCAGTGAGCCAAGATCATGCCATTGCACTCCAGCCTGGGTGACAAGAGCAAGACTCCGTCTCAAAAAAAAAAAAAAAAAAAATTACACTTAAAAAGATCCTGCTGGGTGTGGTGACTCATACCTATAATTCCAGCACTTTGGGAGGCCGAGGCAGGCGATCACTTGAGGTCAGGGGTTCGAGACTAGCCTGGCCAACATGGTGAAACCCCATCTCTACTAATAATACAAAAAATTAGCTAGGCGTGGTGGCAGGCGCCTGTAGTCCCACCTACTTGGGAGGCTGAGGCACAAGAATCGCTTGAGCATGGGAGGCGGAGGTTGCAGTGAGCTGAGATCGCACCACTGTACTCCAGCCTGGGCAACAGAGTGAGACTTTGTCTAAAAAAATAAATAAAAATAAATCCTACTTACTGTCCAATAGTTTCTACATACAAACTCACTGGGTGAAATTTCCTTTTGCATCCATTCTATTTGGGCTCATCTGCCTCACTTTGAGTATCTTGAATCACTCATGCTAAGGTCAGCCTGGACCTCTACTAAAATAAATAAATTTTTAAAAAATGAGCTGGGCATGGTGGTGGACAACTGTAATCCCAGCTACTCGGGAGGCTGAGGCAGAAGAATTGCTTGAACCCAGGAGACAGAGGTTGCAGTGAACCAAGATTGTGCCACTGCACTCCAGCCTGGGCAAAAGGGCAAGACTCCATCTCAAAAAAAAATAAAATAAAGCATCCATAGAGGAAAATGTGGTCCAATTATACTGGCTTCCTTATTTCTCAAATATGCCTGATACACACGTACCTCAGGGCCTTTGTACTTGCTATTCCCTTTGCTTGATATGTTCTTCCCCCAGATATCCCCCTTGGCTCACTCTCTCAACCTCCTTCAGCCCTTTGTGCAAATGTCACCCCCCGCCTTTTTTTTTTTGAGATAGAGTCTTGCTCTGTTGCCCAGGCTAAAGTGCAGTGGCGTAATCACGGCTCACTGCAGCCTCAAACTCCTGGGCTCAAGTGATCCTCTCACCTCAGCCTCCTGAGTAGCTCTGACTACAGGCGTGCACCACCACAGCCAGCTAAGCAAATGTCATCTCCTTAATGGGATCTTCAGCCACTCTATCTAAAAGTGAGTGCCACTCCCTGGGGCACCCCTGCTTTATTTTCTCCTCAGTACTTATCACCATCTAACATACTCTACATTTCTTACTTGTCTGGTTAATTGTCTCCTCCCACCCAATTTCCACTTGAAAACAAGTTCCATAACGTCAGATTTTTGACTGCAGTGTTCACTGCTGAATCTCCAGGATCTAAAAGAGCACCAGCATAAAGTAGGCACTCCACAAAATGTGCCTCAAATCACTATTGTGTCATGAATACCTAACGCATACAGATCAGCAGAGAACTCATAAGGCACCCACTGCAATCATCATCCAAATCCACACCAATCTTATGGTGAGTACAATTATTAATATGTGGCCTGCTGCACACTTTACAAAATGCATTCCAAGCACTGGCTAATATTAGTTTATTTTGCATTTATTATTTTCCACCTTATAAGTCTTCTTTAACTCGGGAGTATAAATTAAGGACCCACACCTGAACATTCACCTGAGACCTGCTGGTGTAGAAACATTTCATGTCAGACAAAACCCAAGTTCTTAATGTAACGACAACTAACCTTTTGGAAAATTCTCTCTTGTAGAAAAATCAGGTGAGAAAAGACTAGTTAATGAAGAATAAACTTTCAAAATGTGGCTACAAGAAGATTTCAATTCTATCATAGTTTAAAACAAATATATTAACCAGCATTCAAATATTCTGTGTTGATACTGAGGTCATATCCCAAAGACCCAAGGTTTTCAGGTTGCTAAATCATCACTAAAAAATAATTATCTCAGCCAGGCACGGTGGCTCACACCTGTAATCTCAGCACTTTGGGAGGCCAAGGCGGGTGGATCACGAGGTCAGGAGATCAAGACCATCCTAGCTAACATGGTGAAACCCCATCTCTACTAAAAAAAAAAAAAAAAAAAATTAGCCAGGCATAGTGGCAGGCGCCTACAGTCCCAGCAACTCAGGAGGCTGAGGCAGGAGAATGGCGTGAACCCGGGAAGCAGAGCTTGCAGTGAGCCAAGATTGCACCACTGCACTCCAGCCTGGGAGACAGAGCTAGACTCTGTCTCAAAAAACAAAACAAAACAAAAATATCTCTTGCTAACCATGGAGATGAGGAAATAAATATAAAAATATTTTTTAAAATAAAAACTATCAGCCAGGAGCAGTGGCTCACGCCTGTAATCCCAGCACCTTGGGAGGCCGAGGCAGGCAGATCACTTGAGGCCAGGAGTTTGAGACCAGCCTGGCCAACGTGGTGAAACCCCATCTCTACTAAAAAATACAAAAATTAGCCAGGCATGGTGGCACATGCCTGTGATCCCAGCTACTTGGGAGGCTGAGGCAGGAGAACTGCTTGAACCCAGGAGGCGGAGGCTGCAGTGACCGCAGATTGCGCCACTGCACTCTAGCCTGGCAACAGAGCGAGACTCCATCTAAAAAAAAAAAAAAAAAAAAAAAGAAGAAAAGAAAAAAACAAACAATAAAAAACTAAAAAGTATTTTTAGTAAAATAAAGCCAGGAAGGAAACAGTCAATGTCTGACTCTGAAAGGATGTCTTGTGGGAAACACCAAATTGACCTGTTGGGGTACATGGCATCAAACTACCATCAACCTCAGGAAAACTCCATAAAAATCAAGTCCACTGCTTCATAAAATCAGGACATCTATCATCCTTGATGATGAACACATTCACCTCCACATCCAGTAATAGGAGATGAATGAAACAAAAATATTTTTTTCATTCAATTGTATGACGGACTATTAGGATGGCATAAAGAGCTTTCTTACCAATTTTATATTTTTTAACCAGGAGAAAATGCTTATGATATACATTTTTTTTTTTTTTTTGAGACAGGGTCTCCATTGTTGAGGCTGCAGTGCAGTGGCGTAATCTCAGCTCACCACAGCCTTGTCCACCCAGGCTCAAGTGATCCTCCCACCTCAGCTTCCCAAGTAGCTGGGACAGCTATAGGCATACGCCACCACATCTGGCTAATTTTTGTATTTCTGTGTAGAGACGGGGTTTTGCTATGTTGCTCAGGCTGGTCTTGAACTCTTGAGCTCAAGTGATCCTCCTGCCTTGGCCTCCCAAAGTGCTGGGATTAGAGGCGTGTGCCACCGCACCAGGCCGTTTATGATACACTTTTTTTTTTCTCTGAGACAGAGTCTTGCTCTGTTGCCCAGGCTAGAGTGCATGATCTCACCTCACGGCAACCTCTGCCTCCCGGGTTCAAGCGATTCTCATGCCTCAGCCTCCCGAGTAGCTGAGATTACAAGCACGCACCACTGTGCCTGGCTAATTTTTCTAATTTTTTTTTTTGAGACGGAGTCTCACTCTGTTGCACAGGCGGGAGTGCAGTGGTGTATTCTCGGCTCACTACAAGCTCCACCTCCCTGATTCATGCCATTCTCCTGCCTCAGCCTCCCGAGTAGCTGGGTCTACAGGCATCTGCCACCACACCCAGCTAATTTTTTGTATTTTTTTTAGTAGAGATGCGGTTTCACCGTGTTGGCCAGGATGGTCTCGATCTCCCAACCCATGATCTGCTGCCTCGGCCTCCCAAAGTGCTGGGATTACAGGCGTGACCCACTCCGCCCGGCCTAACTTGTATTTTTTAGTAGAGACTGGGTTCAGTGTGTTGGTCAAGATGGTCTCAAACTACTGGCCTCAAGTGATCTGCCCCCGTCAGCCTCCCAAAGTGCTGGGATTACAGGCATGAGCCACTGCGCCAGGCCTCACTTATGATAAACTTTTAAGTTATAAGAAGGAAGATGGGGCCGGGCACGGTGGCTCACACCTGTAATCCCAGCCCTTTGGGAGGCCGAGGTAGGCGGATCACGAGGTCAAGAGATCGAGACCAGACTGGGCAAGCTGCACAGTGACAGTCAGTCTCTAAATAATTTTTTAATTAGTCAGGCATGGTAGGGAGACTGAGGTGGGAGGATCACTGGAGTGCAGGAGTTCCAGAATTCTGTGAGGTATGATCATGCCACTGCACTCCAGCCTGGATGACAGAGCAGGACCCTGTCTATTTAAAAAAAAAAAAAAAAAAAGGCTTGCTATTCACAAGCCTTCTCTAAAATAATTATTCAAGGATATACTACAGCTTGGCAAAGCGTGGTGGCTCATACCTGTTATCCCAACATTTTGAGAGGCTGAGGTGGGTGGATCGATTGAGCCCAGGCAACATGGCAAAAACCCCTCTCTACAAAAAAACAAAAACAAAAAAAAAAAACAAGGACAGGCACAGTGACTCATGCCTGTAATCCCAGCACTTTGGGAGGCCGAGGCAGGTGGATCACCTGAGGTCAGGAGTTTGAGACCAGCCTTTCCAACATGGTGAAACCCCGTCTCTACTAAAAATACAAAAAATTAGCTGTGCGTGGCAGTGGGCGCCTGTATTCCAAGCTACTCGGGAGGCTGAGGCAGGAGAATCACTTGAACCCGGGAGGCAGAAGTTGCAGTGAGCCGAGACCACGTCACTGCACTCCAGCCTGAGCAACAAGAATGAAACTCCATCTCAAAAAAAAAGAGGCCAAGGCAGTAGGATCATTTGGGGCCAGAAGTTCAAGACCAGCCTCGGCAACACAGCAAGACCCTATCTCTATAAAAAAATTAGCAAGTTGTGGTGGTGCACATCTGTAGCCCTAGCTACTCAGGAGGCTGAGGCAGGAGGATCTCTTGAGCCCAGGAGTTTGAGGCTGCAGTGATCTCTAATCATACCACTGAGCTTCAGCCTGCATGACTGAGTGAGACCCTATGTCAAACAAACAAATAAAGAAATAAAAGATGGGATCAACTACCCTTGAGGAGTGACTATGGCGACCCTTCTGTTCTCTCTACAGAAAGTTGTAATATTGCTATTACAGAAAGAGGTGGTCAGGCCAGGTGCGGTGGCTCAGGCTTGTAATCGTTGCACTTTGGGAGGCAGATCACTTAAGCTCAAGAGTTCAAGACAAGCCTGAGCAACATGGCAAAACCCCATCTCCACTAAAAATACAAAAACTAGCTGGGCGTGGTGGCATGGGCCCACAGTCCCAGCTACTTGGGGGGCTGAAGCAGGAGAATAGCTTGAACCTGGGAGGCTGAGGCTGCAGTGAACCTGGGTGACAAAATGAGACCCTGTCCCCCCAAAAATAAAACAGAAAGCAAGTGGTGGTCAAAATGCTGCCCCAAAATGTAGAGAGGTAAGTACTATAGAACTTTCTTCTGCATTTTTAAATGTGTAACTTTTTGTGATTTTTTTCAATCTGAACATTCACTTTCTTACCTAATTTTGTTTTCATATTTGTACATTATTTTGTTTAAAGATGGCATTCATAATTACATTTATAATTACAAATTATATATTTATGTTACATATATTTATATTATTTTATATAAGCTTCAGACACCACAAAACCTGCCCTATACTAGGTGGTAAGATCATGACTGCCTGCTTTTCAGTTTTCTGAATGTTTCAAACTTCTTATAATATCCTCCAACTCTGAGCACACATTACCTTTCTAACTGAGAGAGAAAATACTGGGGGAAGAGGAGGATTCAAGATTGAAACAGGAAAACACAGATGGCTGCCTGGCTCTTGATAGTTTTAAATCCATCTAGAAACAAACACTGATCCAGCCCACCCTTCGTACTCACAGCTTCACTCCAAGTGAGAATAACAACCACAACACACACTGTCCTTAAGGTGCTAGAAGGTCAGAGCCCTCAATAGCATTTCATTCTGGTTTTATTTTATCTTATCTTTTGAGATGGAGTTTCGCTCTTGTTGCCCAGGCTGGAGTGCAATGGCCTGATCTCGGCTCACCACAACCTCCGCCTCCCGGGTTCAAGTGATTCTCCTGCCTCAGCCTTCCAAGTAGCTGGGATTACAGGCATGCGCCACCACACCCGGCTAATTTTTGTATTTTTTTAAGTAAAGACAGAGTTTTTCCATGTTGGACAGGCTGGTCTCAAACTCCCAGCCTCAGGTGATCCGCCCCCCTTGGCCTCCCAAAGTGCTGGGATTACAGGTGTGAGCCACTGCACCCAGCCTCATTCTGGTTTTAATAAAGAAGAAACCACAGAGTTTAACTGGAGTGATTATATGAAAGTCATACAATAATGTAGCTTCTTCCCCCAAAACAGCAGATTCTGTTCCAAAAATCTAGACAAATCTCAGCTTTCCCATAAGGGACACAGTAGCCTCTCAGCTGTTTCTCCTTTCTAGAACCACCAGCACAACTAGCTTGCCCTATCTCTTTGCCTCGTCTGACTAGGTTTCTGGAATGACAGACTAGAGGGCTCCAAGGTAAGGGGAACAGGAAGAAAGAACTTTCAGCCTATCTAGAAATATGTTTATCACCAGCCTGGGCAAGATGGGGATACCCTGTCTCTACCAAAAAAAAAAAAAAATAGCCAGGTGCAATGGCGCATACCTATGGTCCCAGCTACTTGGGAGGCTGAGATGGAAGGGTCACTGGAGCCTGGGAGGTCAAGGCTGCAGTGAGCCCGGATCACGCAACTGTACTCCAGCCTGGGTGACAGAGCGAGACCCTGTCTCAAAAAAAAAAAATACATAAATAAATAATAAAAAAGAAATATGTTTATCAGAATAAACTGCTAGAATTATAAAGAATTTAAGCAATTTTAAAAGCTTCTCGCTAAAACAATGATTGATTCTAAGGTCTCATATGTCCCCTTATCAATATATCAAATTTTATTTTGTTTTAAGAGATGGGGGCTCACTATGTTGCCCAGGCTAGCCTCGAACTCCTGGCCTCAAGTGATCCTTCCGCCTTAGCCTCTCCAAGTGCTACGATTACAAGGCATGAGTCATCTGGCCAAATTTTCTTGCAAATAGCTGAATGTACTCTACACACATACCAGGAATTTTCAGTTCTGTTGTAAAAGCCAGTTACCCCTTTTTCAAGGACAATTCTCAGTCTCCAGTCTCCCACCACATTGTAAGAAACCTAACTCAACAGGAACACAGAGAAGCAACTCTCACACTAAAGCCAAAATTGCTTACAGGTCTCAATCTATGAGGGATTTCTGCAATCCTCAAGTCATGGTTCTTTCATATGCCAATAAGTAATGGTTCCATAGGGCCAGTGTGGTGGCTCACACGTGTAATCCTAGCAGTTTGGAGGCCAAGGCAGGATGACTGTTTGAGCCCAGGACTTTGAGAACAATCCTGGCAAAATAGTGAGATCTTGTCTCTACAAAAAATAACTAGCCACGTATGGTGGTACATGCCTGTTGTCCTAGCTACTTGGGAGGCAGAGGTGGAGGGATCACTTGAGCCCGGAAAGCTCAAAGTTACAGTGAGCACAGATTGTACCACCTACTCCAGCCCAGTGACAGAGCGAGACACTGTCTCAAATAAACAAAAAAGTAACGGTCCATTAGCTTCAGACAAGATTATATGTTTCCTGCCAGTGGGCAATGTTTACCCCGTTTAGCTCTTGCTAACTGGGGTAAGCTCTTAGCTTACTGCCAAACCTAAATGACACATGAATTCATCCTCTGAAATAAGGCATGCCAAAAGTGATTCAGTCCCAATGGGCAGCCACAGAGGCAGGGCATCCCAGACCTGCCCAGGCAAGCACCTGTGTGCTGCATTTGCTGGAGCAGGGACGAAAGTGTGCCTTATGCAGCACCAGTTCCTGCGACCAAGGGAACTCTGACAATTTCCTCTGGGTCCTTTCAACATCTCACTTAGACAAATACTCCTCGCAAGGGTCTGCAAACTATTCTAGGTTCGTGGCAGCAATCTGGCAGCTTGTATCACCCAACCCACTTGGCCTGAGTGCAGTCAGTGTTCTTCCAGACCAGCCCAGAAAATAATGAGATACGATTTTGAGAAAAGTCTTAAGACTGCACCAGTCAGGCCGGGCATGGTGGCTCACGCCTGTAATCCCAGCACTTTGGGAGGCCGAGGCAGGCAGATCACGAGGTCAGGAGATCGAGACCATCCTGGCTAGCATGGTGAAACCCCGTCTCTACTAAAAATACAAACAATTAGCCGGGCGTGGTGGCGGGCACCTGTAGTCTCAGCTACTGGGGAGGCTGAGGCAGGAGAATCACTTGAACCCAGGAGGCGGAGCTTGCAGTGAGCCGAGATCGCACCACTGCAATACAGCCTGGGCAAGAAAGCGAGACTCCATCTCAAAAAAAAAAAAATTAATTAAAAAAAAAAAGACTGCACCAGTCACAGCACTATGTCCTAATAAAGAGACACTTGCCAATTATCCTTCAGAAGTCCTGAGCTAGCTCTCCAAAATAAGATCCAGCAAAATATTTTAAAATTTTTGTTAGGGAAATCAAGTTCAATTGCATTCATAGTTCCAAAGCAAAGGTCACAAGGATCTCTTCAGAGTCACCCAGTTTGTGAGGAAGGCAGTGGATTCAGTCAATCAAGATCACAGGCATTTGAGGCCAGGCATGGAGGCTCACACCTATAATCCCAGCAGTTTGGGAAGCTGAGGTGGGAGGATTGCTTGAGCTCAGAAGTTTGAGACCAGCCTGGGCAACACAGTGAGACCCTGTCTTTAAAAAAATGTTTTAAAGGCCGGGCGAGGTGGCTCACGCTTGTAATCCCAGCACTTTGGGAGGCCGAGGCGGGTGGATCACGAGGTCAGGAGATCGAGACCACGATGAAACCCCATCTCTACTAAAAATACAAAAAATTAGCCGGGCGTGGTGGCAGGCGCCTGTAGTCCCAGCTACTCGTAGAGGCTGAGGCAGGAGAATGGCGTGAACCTGGGAGGCGGAGCTTGCAGTGAGCCGAGATGGCGCCACTGCACTCCAGCCTGGGCGACAGAACGAGACTACGTCTCGAAAAAAAAAAAAAAAAAAGTTTTAAAAATTAGCCAGGCTTGGTGGCATGCACCTGCAGTCCTAGCTACTCAGAAGGCTGAGGCAGGAGCCCAGAAGGTTGAGGTTATTGTGGGCTATGAGATTGTGCCACTGCACTCTAGCCTGGGTGACAGAGTGAGACCCTGTCTCTAAAAAAAGTAAAAATAAAATACGATTGCATTTTAGGACCAGCAGTGAAGGCTAACAAGGTACTTCCAGTTTTAACATCTTACTCTTCTCTCGCTCATTACAAGGAGCTTAAGTTATTTTCCAAAGTAAAAACGGTCTTTGAGTGTGAGATAAATCATCCTAGGGGTCCTGTCCCTTACTTTCCCAGGCCTTACCTGCCCCAGTCCTGCTGTTCATGTTCATTAGTTTAGTTTTTTGTTTGTTTGTTTGTTTTTGAGACGGAGTCTCACTCTGTCGCCCAGGCTGGAGTGCAGTGGCGCAATCTCGGCTCACTGCAAGCTCTGCCTCCGGGGTTCACGCCATTCTCCTGCCTCAGCCTCCCGAGTAGCTGGGACTACAGGCAGCCGCCACCACACCTGGCTAATTTTTTGTATTTTTAGTAGAGACGGGGTTTCACCGTGTTAGCCAGGATGGTCTTGATCTCCTGACCTCGTGATCCACCTGCCTCGGCCTCCCAAAGTGCTGGGATTACAGGCATGAGCCACCGCGCCCGGGCTTGTTTTTGTTTTTTTAAGACAGGGTCTCACTCACGTCTCCCAGGCTGAAGTGCAGTTGGTGTAATCACAGCTCAGTGCAGCCTTGCCTCCCTGGGTTCAAGTGATTCTCCCATCTCAGCCTCCCAAGTAGCTGGGACTACAGGCACATGCCACCATGTCGAGCTAATTTTTTTGTTATTTTTAGTAGAGACAAGGTTTCGCCACGTTGCCCAGGCTGGTCTCGAACTGCTGGGATTCAATGATCCACCTACCTCGGCCTCCTGAAGTGCCGAGATTATAGGCATGAGCCACTGAACCAGGCCACACATCCATTAGTTTTTAAGCCCCAAAATCTAAACCTGTCAGCTGCCAACTGGCACCCCTGTAAGTTCTACCCTCCCAAATCCCCCAGGACCTTGTATCCTGGATTTACAGTCCTCCTCTGGCCTTCCCAGTGTAAATGCAGCATTCTGACTAACCCATAAAGTCTTCAACATGAGACCCTGTAAGTTGCTGTGTTAGTTCCAAAGGCCCAGCAGATAATCTACAAAGGGCGGAGGCAGCCCAAAGACCTGAGGAAGAAACAAACACTTTTATCCTCGTGCTCAGATACAAATACAAAGCAAGAAAAACCCAAGCCCTTCAGTAGTGGGTTTGTAATCAACTGGGCTCTCTCTCCTTCAGAGGCACTTGCCTGGAAGAACAGATACTGTTCAAGGAATGACACCTTTTACTGCCTTACAAGTAAAACTTCTATTCATAATAGATGAAAAATTGAAAACGTTTAATAAGAATTAATTAATTTAGGAAGAGCATAATCTCAGCAATGTGCAAAAAGATGGTTTAACAAGTTATTTGTTATTGTTTTTCTTGTCAAGCTCATAAAAGGTTGTTCAAGCTCATAAAAACATACATTCCTTGGTCAAGTATACTACAATCAGCCCTCCTCTTTCTTCCTTGAGTAACTAGGCAAGTTCTCAAGAAATATGATGACTCTTCAGCACCATAGCCAAGCAGATACCAGGTCTGCACACCTCCACAGGGCACCCCATAAAAGCAGGTAAACTGAACTTACCACCACCCCCCTGCTGTTGAGCAGGAAGGAACCATGGCACAGTCCACAGACACCACGTTTAAAGCACATCTAAACAAATAGGCATCAGAGTGAAAGTGGGCAGGCTTGGAGTTAGGTTAATCCCCAAACAAATGTGGCTGCAGCCTCAGCAATACCATCAAATTTATGTAGAAAAGGGATCTTTGCCAAATGCAGTGGCTCACACCTGTAATCCCAGTGCTTTCGGATGCTGAAGCAGGAGGATTGCTTCAAGACCAGCCTGGGTAAAAACAAGCGAGACCCTGTCTCTACAAAAAAAAATTTTTTTTTTTTTTTTTGAGATGGAGTCTTGCTCTGTCTCCCAGGCTAGAGTGCAGTGGCGCGATCTTGGCTCACTGCAAGCTCTGCATCCCGGGTTCACGCCATTCTCCTGCCTCAGCCTCCCGAGTAGCTGGGACTACAGGCACCCACCACCACACCCAGCTAATTTTTTGTATTTTTTTTAGTAGAGACAGGGTTTCACCGTGTTAGCCAGGATGGTCTCAATCTCCTGACCTCATGATCCGCCTGCCTTCGCCTCCCAAAGTGCTGGGATTACAGGCGTGAGCTACCATGCCCGGCCTACAATACAATTTTTAAAATGAGCTGGGCCCAGTGGCATGTGCCTATAGCCCCAACTGCTTGGGAGCCTGAGGCAAGAGGATCACTTAAGCCCAGGAGGTTGAGGCCATAGCGAGCTATGATTGCTGCGCTGCCTTCCAGCCTGGGCAACTGAGTGAGACTGTCTTTATTTAAAATTTATATGTACAGGCCAGGTGCAGTGGCTCACATCTGTAATCCCAGCACTCTGGAAGGCCACGGTGGGCGGATCACTTGAGGTCAGGAGTTCGAGACCAGCCTGGACAACATGGTGAAAACCCATCACTACAAAAATACAACAATTACCCAGGCGTGGTGGCAGATGCCTGTAGGCCCAGCTACTTAGGAGGCTGAGGCAAGAGAATCGCTTAAACCCGGGAGGCAGAGGTTACAGTGAGCCAAGATCGCACCACTGCACTCCAACCTGGGCAACACAGCAAGACTCCGTCTCCAAAAATAATAATAATAATAATAATAAATATATAAATCTAAGACACTAGGGTACATACAAATCTGAATGGGCAGGTGAGTAGTTATAACAAAAAGTCATATCCAATGTTAGTTTCACACTTGCAAAGCAAAAATAAACTACTATTCTTATAAAACAAATACTGAAGGGGTATGTGAGATTTTCGCAATCCCCATGAAAGCTGAGACAAGCTCACACAGCCCATGGGTCATCTCATTTGAGTGTGCAGCTTCAGTTAGAAGGCCTGTTGGCCCTGAAGCAGCCCAAACTAAAAGAGCAAGACAAGGTTCAAGGCAAGGAGCCATAAAGGGTGGGCTCTTCTAACAGGTAGGGTTAAGGTAGAGTAATATGGCCTGGGGAACTTCGGCCACAGCACCCCAGGGCCAGAGCAGGCAACGTGGCAGCCTTCCACAAACCCAGACTTAGGAGATCTGGCCCAGGTTCCAACTGGGCACATTCTCACAAACTAAGTGCAAAAGCAACAACACTAGAGCCAGATGTCTGCTTCTTGGTAACTAACACGTTTTATTCCATTAAAAGAAGTTTTAATCCCAGCACTTTGGGAGGCCGAGCCGGGCGGATCACGAGGTCAGGAGATCGAGACCACGGTGAAACCCCGTCTCTACTAAAAATACAAACAATTAGCCGGGCGTGGTGGTGGGCGCCTGTAGTCCCAGCTACTCGGAGAGGCTGAAGCAGGAGAACGGCGTGAACCCGGGAGGCGGAGCTTGCAGTGAGCCGAGATTGCGCCACTGCACTCCAGCCTGGGCGACAGAGCGAGACTCCGTCTCAAAAAAAAAAAAAAAAGAAGTTTTACTCTTCCTTAGGTTTGGGATTAGACACTCAATTTCGAAAACACATAGGAGTGTCTCAAGTAAGATAGGTGGATACATAGAGAAAGCAACATTAATTAGCCGGGCATGGTGCCACACGCCTGTAATCCCAGCTACTCAGGAGGCTGATGCAGGAGAATCGCTTGAACCCGGGAGGCAGAGGTTGCAGTGAGGCAAGATCGCGCCACTGCACTCCAGCCTGGGCGACAGAGCGAGACTCCGTCTCAAAAAAAAGTTTTACTCTTCCTTAGGTTTGGGATTAGACACTCAATTTCGAAAACACATAGGAGTGTCTCAAGTAAGATAGGTGGATACATAGAGAAAGCAAACAACATTAATTAGCCAGGTGTGGTGGCACACGCCTGTAGTCCCAGCTACTAGGGAGGCTGAGGCAGGAGAATCGCTTGAACCTGGGAGGCGAAGGTTGTAGTGAGCTGAGATCTGGCCACTGCACTCCAGCCTAGGTGACAGAGCAAGACTCCGTCTCATTAAAAACAAACAAACAAACAAACAAAAAACTCTGAATTTTAAAGGGAGCACATCCCAGAAATTTGTTTAGTTTTGTTTGTTTTGAGACAGAGGATCCTGCCACCACACCCAGCTAATTTTTGTATTTTTAGTAGAGACAGGGTTTCACCATGTTGGCCAGACTGGTCTCAAACTCCTGACCTCAAGTGATCTGCCCACCTCAGCCTCCCAAAGCATTGGTATTACTGGCGTGAGCCACCACGCTCGGTCCTTTCTTTCTTTTTCCTTTTTGTGTGTGTGTGTGTGTGTGTTTTTGAGATGGAGTCTCACTCTGTCGCCCAGGCTGGAGTGCAGTGGTGCGATTTCAGCTCACTGCAATCTCCACCCGCTGGGTTCAAACGATTCTCTTGCTTCAGCCTCCTGAGTAGCTGGGATTCCAGGCACCTGCCAGAGAGGCTGGCTAGTTTTTGTATTTTTAGTAGAGACCGGGTTTCACCAGGTTGGCCAGGCTGGTCTTGAACTCCTGACCTCGTGACCCAACCGCCTTGGCCTCCCAAAGTGCTGGGATTACAGGCATGTGCCACTAAGCCTGGCCCTGGCCCTTTCTTTCTTTAAAAGGTAGGGCAGGCCAGGCGCGGAGGCTGAGGCAGGAGAATGGCGTGAACCTGGGAGGCGGAGCTTGCAGTGAGCCGAGATCGCGCCACTGCACTCCAGCCTTGGCGACAGAGCGAGACTCCGTCTCAAAAAAAAAAAAAGGGGCTGGGCGCGGTGGCTCACGCTTGTAATCCCAGCACTTTGGGAGGCCGAGGCGGGCGGATCACGAGGTCAGGAGATCGAGACCACAGTGAAACCCCGTCTCTACTAAAAATACAAAAAATTAGCGGGGCATGGTGGCGGGCGCCTGTAGTCCCAGCTACTCGGAAAGGCTGCGGCAGGAGAATGGCGTGAACCCGGGAGGCGGAGCTTGCAGTGAGCCGAGATTGCGCCACTGCACTCCAGCCTGAGCGATAGAGCGAGACTCCGTCTCAAAAAAAAAAAAAAAAAAAGGTAGGGCAGTGATGGGGATGGGCACGGTGTAGATGAAACAAGATTGGCCAGGAATTAGTAACTACTGAAGCTGGTTATGGATGACAGGCTGAAATGAACTGTGCATCATCTCGGCAAATTGACTTCTCCAAATCCTGAGGTGGGCTCTAAACTCAATTTTTGGAGAAAAGGACATTTCCTTGCCACCAGAATATACTGTAAAACACAACTACTTCTTATTACTTTTATTACATGGTACACAAATAGGCAAAAACATAATTTATTTAAAAAAAACAAAAACATGCTTTAAAATGTAATAACATGAGAATAATCATCTGCTTACTTTCTAATGTACAAGAGTGTGTTCAATTTGTTACTTAAGAAGATTACCCACTAGGTGAAATAACTTCACTTAAAGGGAAAATTCTTCCCCAGTGCATCCTCTTTATGAGCCAAACAATGGAAAATTTTCACCTCAGCAAGCTGGCCTCAGGGAGGTTCAGGCTCATCCCTGTTGCCTAGATACCAGTGACATCTCAGGAGCTTACAGAAGGCTCTGGCATCCCTCTTGGAAGGGAGACTGGCAAAGGTTTATCAGTCAGTGGTTGCTCCTTCTTTCCCAGCACACTCCACTGCTCAGACAGATACAGGGCTAGCATACAGTGTACCTGTCACCTCGGAAGCTTTGAAGCACAAAAGAAGTCTATTATATCTGTTACACTGATTTCTAGATCTCCCAGGTCCCTGCCTTGCTCCCTCCCTACCCAGGCCCTGCATAAAAAACAAACCAAACAAACAGCTAGTTTCTACAATTGTATCAACTCTAGTCCGTGTTCTTATCCATTTGATTTCTTTCTCTCTCTCTCTTTTTTTTTTGTAGAGACAGGGTGTTGCTATGTTGCCCAGGTTGATCTTGAACTGCTGGGCTCAAGTGATTCTCCATTTGATTTCTAACAATGCCTGTGAATTCTAAAGTCACAAAGCAGGTAAATCTATCGAAATGACAATGTCAGACAAGACCACAGAAAATAGAAAAAAAAATTTAAATGACAGTTAACAGTTTAACTTTTTCTCAAAAAAAAAAAAAAGTTACTAGGCCTTCAACTTGCCTATTATGTCAAATATGATAAAGTATTCATTTGGCCCTTTCTAACTCTGATAGTGGCTAAAGTTAAAACAGCACCCTGAAGCTTCTCTTTAAATACTTAACACCCAAGTTACACGATGCAATTATACAAACCCCACAGCAACAACCTATATAAATAAGCATCTTAGTTCACTTAAAATATTACCTGGCTACAACTGCAAATACAGCAAACATTTTAAACACTAGAATTCAACAAAATTACCGTAATCATGGTCCCTTATTAAAAATAACATAAACTGATGATCTACAACATTTTTGTTACCACGTTCCAAAGTTCCAGTACTTTTTCTTAAAACTATTCAAGATGATTTTTTGTTCTATGTACATTCTGCTACGGAAATGTTTAATTCCAAGCAGTGACTAGTTCTATTTTCCCTGGTATTTAAGAGCACTGCATTTTACTGGTTTCTACATTTTATTTTCACTCATTTTTCTGCTAGTGTAGCTTTCTTGATATATGAGACCGAATACAATCCTAAAATGAAATAAGTCATTAGGATGCAAAAGACAAAAGCGGTCTGTAATCAAATGTAAAGAGTGGAAGTATCACTATAAAGGTGTCCTCTTATCCGTTTAAAGGCGTTTTTTCTATAATAAGGTTAAGTGTGTAGATTCCCTCATCGAACACCATCTGACGGGCCCAAATGGCATTCAACACTCAAAATGGCTGAACATCTGCCGACCCCAGGTAACAGTACCTGAGGCGCTGGGCTGACTCCCTATCCAAAGAGCCGGGAAGACCCCTCCACCTGCCAAATATCTGGGGAGATCGTGGCCGCCAATGACCTGGGGAGACCCCTCAATGACACCGTAGATCTTGCGCTTCCCAAGACCCGGGGAGATCTCCTCAATGACCAGGAAAGATCCTGCCCCCCCAAACCCGGGAGACCCCTCCAATGACCGGGAGGATTCTGCACCCCCAAAACCAGGGAAATCTCTCCCCCAATGATCAGAAGAAAAATCCTCCTCCCAAATGACCCAGGGAAATCGAATCCACAGGGACCCCGGGAGATTTCCCCCACAATGACCACGGAAGAAGTCTTTCCCAAATAACCTGGGAGACTCCAATGATCAGAGACCCCGTCTCCCAGTAGCCCGAAAAAATCTCCCTCAAAGCTCCTGGGGCACTAGGGCCATAGGACGCGAGCATCACTTGCCTCCTCAGCCGGGTTCCTCGGCGTTTCCGTCCTATTGTTTCTCTCGCACCAAAATGGCTGCGGCCAGGCCGAGCCCCGCCCCCTGCACCTCGCTCCCGATGCCCCTCGCTATTGGCTCGTCCTAGGAGCTGCGCACGCGGACTGGACAGCCTGAAAGGCGCTGTTGCTAGGGTGCCAGGATTCGCTGCAACAGCTTCCGGAAAAGGCGGTGACTGGGGGCGGGGCCAGAGAGGGCGGAGCATTGTCCTCCGTCGGGGAGGGTAGCCCGGAGGTCTGATGGGCAGTTGGGTGGACAGACTAGCTGCGGGCCGATGGACAGCAGGATACCTGGGAAACAGATGGATTGACCAACAGTCCTGGTTTGTTCAGTACTGAGCGATTTCGCAGGATGCAGGAATTTCAATGCTAACACAGTCCACTACAAACTGGGAAGTTGGTCACTCTAGCAGATGGACAGAACACTGGATGTGAATAGACGGAAAGAGGGACAAAAGAGTGACTGTGGACGGTGGACAAAGAAATGGTTATATATACAGACAGACGGATTATTAGATATGGAAGGGTAGACAGAGAAGTGGCCATAGAGTTTTCTGGAGACTGGTGGATGACCCAGTGCCCAACCCAGCTCCCACCAAGCTCCACACCACAGGGCTTGTCTGAGGCTCATTTGTCCTGTGCCTGTGTTGGACAGAAGGGCTCTCACCTGAGTGAATGTCAGCGTAGCTGTGAAAGGCAAAGGAGAGAGTTAGTGCCACTGAGAGTGGGCAGAGCCTCTTACCTAATCTCTGCTCTTTCTGTGAAGGAGAACAATGTTGCAGCCCTGTGTACTGGGCATTTGCAAAGGTGTAAATTCACTCATACACTCTTTAATTCAACAAGTATTTATTAAGCACTTACACTCGGTATTGGAAATACAGCAGTGAACAAAAAAGGAAAATAAATAAATATCCCTGACCTTATAACAGTGGATAGGAGAGACTTCTGTGAGCAGTTCCTCTCACCTTAGCATGTGGTTTCCACGGCTCCATGTCCTCCTGGTTTCCTCCAGTCTCACCAGTTTCTCATCTGTGTGTTTTCTCTTTGTCTACACTCACTCTTCCAAAATCTTATCCAGGGTCATGACTTCAAATGCCACCTACATGTCAATCACTCCTAAAAGTGTTTGTCCAGTCCAGACCCTTCCTGAGTGGCAGATTTACTGGTCCCACTGTCAACTAGACGTCTGCACTCTGACTTCCAGTCATTGGCATCTCAAACACAACTTGTGCCACCCTAACACTGGCTCATCCGCCAAACCTACTTCACCCCACTTCGCCCAAATTGAGTGATATCACCTCAGCCCTTCTTATTGCTCAAGTCAAACATCTCAAAGTACCTCTTGACTACTCTCTTTCACATCTATATCCAGTGCACCAGGAAGGTCTGCTGTCTCCATCAGCATCATCTACCCAGAATGAAATCACTTCTTGCCACGTCCATACCTTTCACTGAGTCCAAACTGCCACCATTTCTCTTGAGTGCAATGTCACAGCTGCCTCCTGGTCTCCTCTTGCTGCCCCTGATGCCTTCAGTCTGTTCTGCACACATCAGCCTGTGAATACATGAGTCAGATCCTCCCATTCCATGCTCAGAACCCTGGAGTACCTCTTCCCCAAGGGAAAACCAGAGACAGCAGGACCCTCATGATTCCCTATTACCCCCTGACTGTATCTCCCCAGCCAGCTTTCGGCCTTGCTGCTCAATCTCCCAGTGTTCCTCACACATCACACCCCATGCACTCTCCTGCACAGTGTATGAGTTATGGTTGTTCCCATGTCTGGATTGCTCAGATTTCCAAAGGGCTGCACCCCAGCTCTCAGAGCCCCTAATTTCAGACTGTAACCTGCCCCACTCTGCCCCCAGCACTCAGGATCACCTTTAACCCCTTATCCTGGCTCTATATGTTTCCGTAGCAGTTACCACCTTCTCGGAATCTTTTTTTTTTTTTTTTTGAGACATAATCTTGCTCTGTCGCCCAGGCTGCAGTGCTATGGCATTGCAACCTCCACTTCCAGGGTTCAAGCGATTCTCATGCCTCAGCCTCCCAAGTAGCTGGGATTACAGGTGTGCACCACCACACCCAGCTAATTTTTCTATTTTTCAATAGAGACGGGGTTTCTCCATATTAACCAGGCCGGGCTGGTCTCAAACTCCTGGCCTCAAGTGATACACACTACTTGGCCTCCCAAAGTGCTGGGATAACAGGCGTGAGGCACCACACCCGGCCGCTTCATAGCAGTTACCACCTTCTCATATGCTTTTTTTTTTCTCTTTGAGACAGGGTCTAGCCCTGTCACCCAGGCTGGAGTGCAGTGGTTCTATCACGGCTCACAGCAACCTCAAACTCCCAGACTCCCAAGTAGCTAGGACTACAGGCACACATGACACCATGCCTGGCTATTTTTTTATTTTTTTGAGACACAGTTTTACTTTGTCGCCCAGGCTGGAGTGCAGTGGCGTGATCTCAGCTCACTGCAACCTCCACCTCCCAGGATCAAGCGATTCTCCTGCCTCAGCCTCCTGAGTAGCTGGGATTATAGGCACGCACCACTACAACCAGTGAATTGTGGTTTTTTTTTTGTTTTTTTGCTTTTTTTGTTTTTTTTTTTTTTTTGAGATGGAGTCTCTCTCTGTCGCCTAGGCTGGAGTGCAGTGGCACAATCTTGGCTCACTGCAACCTCCGCCTCCCGGGTTCAAGGGATTCTCTTGCCTCAGCCTCCCAAGAAGCTGGGATTACAGGCAAGCGCCACCACGCCCTGCTAAGTTTGTATTTTTAGTAGAGACGGGGTTTCTCCACGTTGGTCAGGCTGGTCTCAAACTCCCGACCTCAGGTGATCCACCCACCTTGGCCTCCCAAAGTGCTGGGATTACAGGCACGAGCCACTGCACCTGGCCTATTGTTGTATTTTTAGTAGAGATGAGGTTTCTTCGCCATGTTGGCCAGGCTGGTTTCAAACTCCTGACCTCCAGTGATCCGCCTACGTCGGCTTCCCAAAGTGCTGGGACTACAGGCATGAGCCAGCGAGGCTGGCCTTCTATTTTTTTAATTTTTAGTAGAGACAAGGCCTTGCTATATTGCCCAGGCTGGTCTTGAACTACTGAGCTCAAGCAATCCTCCTGCTTCAGCCTCCTAAACTGCTGGGATTACAAGTGTGAGCCACTGCACTCGGCTTCATGCACTTTTAAAGTAAATGCTTATTATCCTTATATGGCATTGCCTGGCTTCTCCCACAAGAAAGAGAGGTCTGTGAAGTGAGAGTCTTCCTTTTATTCATGGATGTATCCTGAGCAACTCAAATACCAATTAAGCTCCAGATATACCAGTTGACAGATTGAATAAATTGAGTACCACATGGTGTTAAGTGGTGAGTGCTATGGAGAAAAATAAAATGGGGCAGCTAGAGGTTGGGGCAAAGTGAGAATCCCACAGGTTAAGGTCAGGCCCAGAAGGCCCCTCACACCAGCAGAATTGCTGGGAAGCCTGGCCCAGTTCTTGTTCCTGTTCCTTGCCTGTGGCTTCAGCACCTACAGTGGCTGCTGAATAAAGGCTCAAAAGGCACGAATTATTTGAAACTGCCTTTGCAAAAATTACAACTGAGGAAATTATGACAGTGAAAGAGATCAAACCTAACTGACTCCATCTTGCTTGTAAGCTTTAAACTGTCCTTGTTCATTCCTGGGCATAGGCCGAACTAACCTTGGGAAG
The DNA here is from genome assembly GCF_028878055.3 of Symphalangus syndactylus. Lineage (NCBI taxonomy): Eukaryota > Metazoa > Chordata > Mammalia > Primates > Hylobatidae > Symphalangus > Symphalangus syndactylus. The sequence continues at coordinate 112,251,849 of NC_072423.2, read as the reverse complement.
GAATTTAGTTTATGATTTGACTCTGAAACAAAATTGATAGTAGCCCTTTCCCAAAAGATCCCCTTCTTGTCTGGGGACCAGTCTGCCTTTGTAGGACTAACAAATTAGCTACAAGATTAGAAATTACAGTTTAGTGGGGTCATGCAGCCTTTGGCTGCAAGAGTCTGAACCTCCTCAAACTGCTCCTGGGGATAACAACACTATTGTAAAACCTAAGATCAGTGTTTGAGATATTTTGCAGACCCTGCACTTGATGGATCAGCTGACACCACCCAGACCAGTAATCTGCCATCCCAGCCAGGTACAGAAGACAGCAAGAAAACCTCACTTCGACACCCCTGTGATTCCATCTCCAACCTGACCAATCAGCACTCCCCACTTCCTGAGCCCCTACCAGCCAAATTATCTTTAAAAACTCTGATCCCCGAACGCTCCGGAGACTGATTTGAGTAATAATAAAACTCTGATTTCCCACACAGCCGGCTGTGCGTGAATTACTCTTTCTCCATTGCAATTCCCCTGTCTTGATAAATTGGCTCTGTCTAGTCAGCGGGCAAAGTGAACCCGTTGGGCGGTTACACATTCAGGTCCTTAACATATAGACCAGTGCTCCACCGTCTCCCCACCCCATTTCCCATTCCAGTGCTCCTCTGTGTGGGGTATAAGGCTGGGCACGGCAGAGTCTCCTTGGGGCCGCCCTAGCATTAATTCATTCTTCCATTCCTTTCGCAAGTGCTTATCAAGGTCTGACTTAGATTAGACACCAGGGATGCCGCGTGAATAAACATAGCAAGAATTCAAATGATTTATTTGTCCGGAGGTGGGTGAGAGGCAACAGACAGTAAAAGAACAAATAACATAATTATAGGCAGAGTGACTACAATGGAGAAAAGGAACCAAGCAAAAGTGCAGAGTATGGTGTTTATGTCTAAGGCAGCAGGAGAGGTACATCTGAGAAGGGGACATGTGAGCTAAGATCAGCCCAAAGGCACTGGCTGAGCATGGAAAGATCTAGAGGAAGCCATTTCTGACAGAAAAGCACAGCAAGACCCCCCGGAAAGAAGAAGTTTGACATTTTGAGGGAATATGAAAAAGCCACATGGGTCTAATGGAAGAAATAGCTCCGAACTTATGGGAAAGATGCACAGAGCTGAAAAGGATGAAGGAATAGACCACAGATCTGGGGGGCAAGTCCAGGAATTCTGATGTGCAGACAGCAGGAGTCCTAAAAGGAGAAAAAGGGACAGCTGAAATGGAGGCACCAGCTAGTCAAATTACAGAAGAAAACTTTCATGACATGAAGAAAACTCTGTGTCAGCCTGGCGCAGTGGCTCATACTTGTAATCCCAGCACTTTGGGAGGCTGAGGCAGGCAGATCACTTGAGGTCAGGAGTTTGAGACCAGCCCGGCCAACATGGTGAAACCCTGTCTCTACTAAAAAATACAAAAATTAGCCGGGCGTGGTGGCATGCGCCTGTAGTCCCAGCTATTCCAGAAGCTGAGACAGCAGAATCACTTGAACCCAGAAGGCAGAGGTTGCAGTGAGCCAAGATCACGCCACTGCACTACAGCCTGGGTGACAGAGCGAGACTCCCTCTCAAAAAAAAAAAAAAAAAAGAAAGAGAAAAGAAAAAAGAAAAAGCTGTGTGTAGATGGGAGGGGCTGACCACATTCCCAAGCAAGATGAAAGAGAAAGACTACGGTAAAATTCTTAAACTCCAAGGAGAAAGAGACCGTTATACAAGCTTCTAGATAGATAAAACAAATTACATACCAAGGAAGAAGGGCCAGCTGGCCTCAAACTCTTACCTGTAACACAGGTGCACTATCTGCCCACCTAGGCCCAGCTAAAGGACAGTTGTCATGCCTGGAGAGGAACAATAACCATAAATGGAATGAGGAAAAAATAGTAGAATGTCCAAATTACCAAGAGGAAACATTAAATGAATGACAGTTTAATCAAAGAGAGCAAGAGAAAAAGGAAAATATTAGGTTGACCCTGTGAAACTGCTAATATTCAACTGTTTTAACCTACAAAAACAGTAGTTTCATATAGGTCAACTGAATAAAAATATAAAACTACTAAGTAAAAAATAATAAACCTAGGCCAGGCGCGGTTGCACACGCCTATGAGCCCAACACTTTGGGAGGCCGAGGCGGGCGGATCACGAGGTCAGGAGATCAAGACCATCCTGGCTAACACGGTGAAACCCCGTCTCTACTAAAAAAATACAAAAAAATTAGCTGGGCATGGTGGGGGGTGCCTGTAGTCCCAGCTACTCAGGAGGCTGAGGCAGGAGAATGGCGTGAACCTGGGAGGCGGAGCTTGCAGTGAGCTGAGATCGTGCCACTGCACTCCAGCCTGGGCAACAGAGCAAGACTCCATCTCAATAATAATAATAATAATAATAATAATAAATCTAAATTATGGGGCTGGGCACTATGGCTGTCACCTTTAATCCCAGCTACTCTGGAGGCTGAGGCAGGAGGATCACTTGAGCCCAGGACTTGAAGTCCAGCCTGGGCAACATAGTGAGATACTGTGTCTTTAAAAAAAAAAAGGAATTTATGGAATAAGCAAAATTAAACATCTTTATCACAGTAAATCAATCCTGAACTCCCTTTAAAGGCATAGGGACCGGATTAGAGAGACAAAACCCAGCCACATGCTATTTATAGTATATTTCAGACCACGCGAACAGAAAAGGCTGAAAAATAAAGGAGTAGGCAGAGAGATCAGACCAGCACAAACTAGAAGAGAACAGGAGTACATGATATGAGAAAAAGTAGGATTTAAGGTGATAGGCATTGAGCAAAATAAACAGGGCCACTATCTAACATAGAATGAGACAATTTATGAAACAGACATGGCCAGGCACTGTGGCTTACACCTGTAATCCCACCATTTTGAGAGGCCAAGGCGGGCAGATCACTTGAGACCAGGAGTTCAAGACAAGCCTGGCCAACACGGCGAAACCCCATCTCTACCAAAAATACAAAAATTAGCCGAGCGTGGTGGTGCATGCCTATAGTCCTAGCTACTTGGGTGGCTGAGGCATGAGAATTGCTTGAACCCAGGAGGTGGAGGTTGCAGTGAGCTGAGATCACACCACTGCACTCCTAGGTGACAAAGCAAGACTCTGTCTCCAAAAAAAAAAAAAAAGAAAGAAAAAAGAAACAGACATAAACTATACATAAACAATATAATAATAAGTTCAGGTACACCAGATATGCAAAACATTTTTTTTAAATCAGGAACTAGACAGGGATGATGGCCACACTATTATAACACATTGCCTTAGAATTCTAGCAAATATTTCTAAAGTATTTGGCTTTGGAGGGAAAAAAAGAATCCTAACGAATATAATAAGAAAAGAAAATGACATGTTATAAATATTGGCGAGAAAGACATTAAACTATCTCTTTAGTTAATGCCATGGTTACAAATCTAGAAAATCCAAAGGACTTTCTTGAAAATTATTACAATTAATAAGATAAAATGTTAAGGTGATAAATACAAGAAAAATACATTAAAAATAATAGCATTTGCTACAAATTGGCCCCTAGAAATGAATAAAAATGAGAAAAATATTTAATTTACAAATATTTAAGAACGAAAATATAAAATATTGTTTTTGCTTTTGTTTTTGTTTTTGAGACAGAGTCTCGCTCTGTCGCCCAGGCTGGAGTGCAGTGGCGTGATCTCAGCTCACTGCAACCTCCTCCTCCCAAGTTCAACCGATTCTCCTGCCTCAGCCTCCTGAGTAGCTGGGACTACAGGGGTGCACCACCATGCTGGGCTAATTTTTGTATTGTATGTAGAGACAGGGTTTCACCATGTTGGTTAGGCTGGTCTCGTACTCCTGACCTCAGGTGATCCACCCACCTCAGCCTCCCAAAGTGGTGAGATTACAGGCATGAGCCACCGTGCCTGGCCAAATGTTCTTTTACATGTCTTTTGGTGGACACACCATTTGTTTCTGTTGCATATAACTCAGGCTATTTGGATCCTTCCACCATCATCCTTGATGTGTTGGATACTGTCCTCAGGCTATGGCCCTTGCATTGAAAGATAGCTGCATCCTTTCCAAACATCATATCAGTATTCAAAGTAGGAGGTAGGCTGGCACCAGCCACATCTATCCCCTTTATCAGGTAAGCAAATGCTTTCCCAGAAGCCCCAGCAGACTTCCACTTATTGTTCACTGACCAATGACTCAGGCTTCTCAGCCTCACAAGGAGGCTGAGAAGTCAGAGAATGGGTCAGGATTTGTCCATTACTTGGGACTGGACACTTACCCTCCTGGACAAAATCGAGGTTTGTTAGCAAAGAAGGAGAAAAGGGTATTAAGAGGCAGTGGACAGAACCTCACAACATGAAAAGATGTTGAAACTCATCAGAAGGCAAGGAATGGACATCAAAGAAAGCAATGTAGCAATGGCAAAACTATGGAGAGAATAGGACTTCATCGGGGTGAAAGTATTGGAGTGTACCTTGCCACCGAAGATCTTTTATTTACTTCAAGAGAGACTTAAGGGTGGCAGTCTGAGATAAAACCAGGAGATATCAGTTATGATGGTTTGGAGGAAAAGTGTAAACTGGCAGTGTAAACAAGGGCAGGGCATTTACGAGTAGTTGAGGACGGTGAATAGGAGTATGACTACACAGAAGACGGTAGGGATGACAAGTTTTTGGGGCGCAGTCCAAGTAGTAGAGGTGACTGCGTAGAGCCCTGTTGCAAAAAGTAGGGTAAGGATGAACAGACTTTATAGAATGAAGGGGTGTATTAGGCTCAGAAGGGTTATTACTGTTTTTCAGAAATGCGAGTGAGTTTAAGGGAAGTAGGGGAGAGTACTTGCGACTTCCAGGAGGAAGAAGAGAGATCAGGCTGGCTGTCTGACAGACATAGCTTTATTCTGGAATGGTGAACCCAATGGGGAGGGTCCTGCAGGCGGATGGCAGTTGGGGTACTATAGATGACTAAGTAGGGTCCAGTCTATCGAGGTTGTAGAGTTTGAAGGGTCAGATTTTTAATAAGAACTGATCGTCCAGCTAGGGTGTCTTTATATGTCTGGGAATCTGGAGTAGGCAAGAGAAAATTAGCAGCCTGGCAAATTTCCTGTCTAGCCCGCTTGAGGACTGGAAGATATTCACCTAGAGGGCTGGTGTCTGGGACGAGGCTGGGGCTGAACAAGAAAGTACGTCCATATAAAAGTTTAAATGGACTGTGCCCTGTAGCATCTCGAGAACAGGCTCTAATTCTGAGAAGGGCAACAGGTAAAAGTATTGTCCAGTCCTTTTTAAGTTGGAGGATGAGCTTAGTGAGGTGTGTCTTTAAAATACCATTAGTCCGGCCAGGCGCGGTGGCTCATGCCTGTAATCCCAGCACTTTGGGAGGCTGAGGCGGGCAGATCACGAGGTCAAGAGATCGAGACCATCCTGGCAAACACGGTGAAACCCTGTTTCTACTAAAAAAAATACAAAAAATTAGCCAGGTGCGGTGGCGGGTGCCTGTAGTCCCAGCTACTCAGGAGGCTGAGGCAAGAGAATGGCGTGAACCCAGGAAGCGGAGCTTGCAGTGAGCCGAGATTGGGCCGCTGCACTCCAGCCTGGGCAACAGAACAAGACTCTGTCTCAAAAAAAAAAAAATATCATTAGTCCGTTTTATCTTTCCTGAAGATTGAGGACGGTAAGGGGTATGAAGGTTTTGCTGAGTATCAAGAGTCTGAGAAACTGCTTGGGTGATTTGACTAATAAAGGCCAGTCCGTTATCGGACTGTATAGAGATGGAAAGGCCAAACTGAGGAATTATGTCCAACAGAAGGGAAGAAATGACCGTAGTGGCCTTTTCAGACCCTGGGGGAAAGGCCTCTACCTATCCAGTGAAAGTGTCTACCCAGACCAAGAAGTATTTTAGTTTTTTGACTCAGGGCATGTGAGTAAAGTCGATTTGCCAGTCCTGGGCAGGGGCAAATCCCTGAGCTTGATGTGTAGGGAAGGGAGGGGGCCTGAACAATCCCTGAGGAGTAGTAGAATAGGAGATAGAACACTGAGAAGTGATTTTTTTGAGGATAGATTTCCACAATGGAAACAAAATGAGAGGTTTTAAGAGGCGGGCTAGGGCCAGGCGTGGTGGCTCACACCTGTAATCCCAGCACTTTGGGAGGCCGAGGTGGGCAGATCACGAGGTCAGGAGATTGAGACCATCCTGGCTAACATGGTGAAACCCCATCTCTACTAAAAACACAAAAAAATTAGCTGAGTGTGGTGGCGGGTGCCTGTAGTCCCAGCTACTTGGGAGGCTGAGGCGGGAGAATGGCGTGAACCCGGGAGGCGGAGCTTGCAGTGAGCCAAGATCATGTCACTGCACTCCAGCCTAGCCAACAGAGCGAGAGTCTGTCTCAAAAACAAAAACAAAAGAGGTGGGCTAGCAGCTTATAACCTACATTAAAGAGGTTATGAAATGATGACAGAATAGAATGGGCCTGTGAGGCTGGAAGGAGATATTTTTCTTGGTCTAAGAACCATTTGCCTTGTGTGGGAAGAGATTGATAGGTGGAAGTTTTAGTGGGAGAGTAGGTGGGAGTGACTGATAAGAAGAAGAAAAACTGGCCATGAAGGTCAGTAGTTAGAATGCTAGCTGCTTGTTTAGCTGTCCTATCAGCATAACTGTTGCCTTGAGCGATGGGATCTGATGCCTTTTGATGGCCCTTGCAGGGAATGACTCTTTGGAAGTAAAGCAGCCTTGAGAAGAGTTTTTATTAAAGAGGCATTAATGATGGAGGACCCTTGCATAGTGAGGAAACCTCTTTCAGCCCATATAACAGCATGGTGGTGCAGGATATGGAAGGCATATTTAGAGTCAGTATAAATATTGATGCTTAGTCCTTTTGCAAGAGTGAGGGCCTGAGTTAAGGCAATGAGTTCAGCTTGCTGAGAGGTAGTGGAGCAGGGCAGAGTGGTAGCCTCAATGATAGACGTGAAAGATACTACAGCATAGCCTGCCTTTGCTGGTGAGTGGCGATTAGGCCTGGCGGAACTGCCATCAATAAACCAAGTATGATCAGGGTGAGGAACAGGAAAGAAGGAAATATGGGTAAATGGAGTGAATGTCAGGTGGATCAGAGAGATACACTCATGGGGGTCAGGGTGGTATCCGGAATAATGTGGGAGGCCAGACTGAAGTCTGCGCCAGGAACAATGGTAGTTGTGGGAGACTCAACAAAGAGTATAGCTGAAGGAGCCGGGGAACAGAAAATATACGTGTCGGGTGTGAGAAAGAAAATAGATTTTGGAAGTTATGAGAACCGTAGAGAGTGAGTTGAGCATAGTTTGTGAATTTGAGGGCCTGTAAAACTATTAGGGTGGTGGCAGCCACCGCACAGAGGCAGGATGGCCAGCCTAAAATAGTAAGGTCAAGTTGTTTGGACAAAAAGGCCACAGGGTGTGGTCCCGGTCCTTGTGTAAGAATTTTGACTACACAGCCCTGCACTTCGGCTGTGTGTAATGAAAAGGGTTGGGATGAGTCAGGGAGAGCTAGTGTGGGAGCAGTCTCTAGAGCTGTCTTTAAGGAATAGAAACAGGAGTGGGGAAAGGATTTAGGATCTATGGGGTCAGCTAGGTTTTTCTTTGTGAGTTCATATAATGGTTTTGTTAGGATGGCAAAACCAGGTGTCCAAAGGTTAAAGTATCCAACCATGCCCAGAAAGGAAAGGAGTTGTTGTTTTGTAGAAGAGGTTGGGGTTTGGGAGATTAGCCAGACACAATTAGCAGGGAGAGCACGTGTGTTTTTATGAAAAATTATGCTAAGATAGGTAATGGGTGAAGAAGAAATTTGGGCTTGACTGAAGTAATGGGGGCTGTCCCTGAAGCCTTGCAGCAGTACAGCCCAGGTAAGTTGCTGAGGCTGATGGGTGTCAGGGTCAGTCCAGGTAAAAGCAAAGAGGGCCTGGGATGAGGGGTGCAGGGGAATAGTGAAAAAGTGTTTTTAAGATCAAGAATGGAATAGTGGGTTGTGGAGGAAGGTATTGAGGACAAAAGAGTGTATGGGTTGGGCACCACAGGGTGGATAGGCAAAACAATTTGGTTGATAAGGCGCAGATCCTGAACTAACCTGTAAGACTTGTCCGGTTTTTGGACAGGTAAAATGGGGGAATTGTAAGGAGAGTTTATAGGCTTTAGAAGCCCATGCTGTAGCAGGTGAGTGATAACAGGCTTTAACCTTTTTAAAGTCTGCTGTGAGATGGAATGTTGGCATTGAGTGGGGTAAGGGTGATTAGGTTTTAATGGGATCATAAGGGGTGCATGATTGGTCACCAAGGTAGGAGTAGAGGTATCTTATACTTGTGGATTAAGGTAGGGAGACACAAGGGGAGGATGTGAAGGAGGTTTTGAATTGGGGAAAAGGGTGGCAATGAGGTGTGGCTATAGCCCAGGAATAGTCAGGGAAGTAGATAATTTAGTTAGAATGTCTTGACTTAATAAGGGAAGTGGGCAGGTGGACATAAATAAAAAGGAGTGCATAAAAGAATGTTGTCCACATTGGCACCAGAGTGGGGGAGTTTTAAGAGGTTTTGAAGCTTGGCCATCAATACCCACAACAGTTATGGGGACAAGGGAAACAGGCCCTTGAAAAGAAAGTAATGTGGAGTGGGTAGCCCTCGTATCGATTAAACAGGGGATGGACTTAGCCTTCACTGTGAGAGTTACCCGAAGCTCGGCATCTGTGATGGTCCAGGGGGCTTCTGAAGTGATCAGGCAGCGTCAGTTTTCAGCCGCTAAGCTGAGCAGATCAGGGAAGGAGTCAGTCAGAGAGCCGTGGCCCAGAGCTTTAGGGACTCTAGGAGTGGCTGTCAGGCAAGCTGGGCAGTCTGATTTCCAGTTGGTCCCTGCACAGATGGGACATGGCTTGGGAGTAATCCCAGGCTGCGGGCACTCCTTGGCCCAGTAGCCAGATTTCTGGCATTTGAAGCAAGATCCTGATGGAGGAGGTCCTGTAGGAATGCCTGGCCACTGTGGTTTAGGCGTTTTGAAGTTCTTACGTGCTAGAGGTGCAGCTGGATTTTGTCTCACAGCAGAGGCAAGTAATTGTAACTCAGAAATGCATTGCCGTCTGGCTGCCTCCTCTCTATTACTGTACATCCTGAAGGTGAGATTAATTCCTGATGTGGGGTTTGAGGGCCAGATTCCAATTTTTGAATCTTTTTTTTTTTTTTTTTAATGTCAGGAGCTGACTCGGTGATAAAATGTATATTGAGAATGAGATGGCCTTCTGACCCTTCAGGGTCTAGGGCTGTAAAGCGTCTCAGGGTTGCTGCCAAATAAGCCATGAACTGGGCTGGGTTTTCGTCTTTACCTTGGGTAGTTTTTTTTTTTTTAAGTGTATCGTAATTAACAGCTTTGAATGCTGCCTTTTTTTTTTTTTTTTTTTTTTTTTGAGACGCAGTCTCGCTCTGTCATCCAGGCTGGAGTGCAGTGACCTGATCTTGGCTCACTGCAAGCTCTGCCTCCTGGGTTCATGCCATTCTCCTGCCTCAGCCTCCCGAGTAGCTGGGACTACAGGCGCCAGCCACCACGGCTGGCTAATTTTTTTATTTTTTTATTTTTAGTAGAGACGGGGTTTCACCGTGTTAGCCAGGATGGTCTCGATCTCCTGACCTCATGATCCACCCGCCTCAGCTTCCCAAAGTGCTGGGATTACAGGCATGAGCCACCACGCCTGGCCTGTATGCTGCCTTTTTAAGCCCTTCAACTAGGCAGGAAACCATGTAATCTTGCCTAGCTATACCTGGGGAATCTGCTTGATAGTTTCATTGGGGATCCTCTCGGAGAACTGCTCTAATGCCTTCTTGGAGGTCTGGCTTATGACGCCGGCAGTTGTCAGCATGAGACTGGGCTACAGAAAAACTCTTTCCCATTCATCTGGGGAGAGGGTAGAAGTTAGGATGACATTTAAGTCACTCCAGGTTAAATTGTAGGACAGTTAGATATCGGAATTCCTGTATATATTTAGGGAGGTCTGATGAGAAAGAGCCTAAACGCTGGCTGATTTGGGAAAGGTCTGATAGAGAAAAAGGCACATGTACCCTGACTATGCCTTCAGCTCCAGCCACCTCTCTAAGAGGAAATTGTTGGGCAGGTGGGGAAGAGCTAGTCACAGAATGAAACTGTAAGCCAGACCAGGTATCAGGAGGGGAGGTGATAGAAGGGTTGTAGGGTGGAGGAGCGGAGGCTGAGGAAGAATTTGAGCCTGATTCAGCCTTGCGGAGAGCAGCCTGAAGAGGAGCAGTCTGGGGAGGAGGGGAGAGGTCAGATGGGTCGGTAGAAAAGGAAGATTGAAAGGACTCAAGAGCTTGGGGTGGAGGCTGAAGGAACAGACAGGAGAAAAAGAAGAAAGATTTGGGGTGAGTCACATTGGGAGCAGAGACTAGGGAGGGAATGAAGTGTAAAAAATGCCTGGATGTAAGGCACCTCAGACCATTTGCCCATTTTTTGACAAAAATTATCTAGATCTTATAGGATGGAGAAATCAAAAGTGTTTTTTTTTTTTTTTTTTGGGGCCATTTAGAGCCATTATCAAGTTTGTATTTGGGCCAAGCGGTGTTGCAGAAGAAAATAAGACACTTGGGTTTAGGTCAGGCAAGAGTTGAAGAGGTTTTAAGTTCTTGAGAACACAGGCTAAGGGGGAAGAAGGAGGAATGGAGAGTGGAAGGTTGCCCATAGTGAAGGAGGCAAGCCTAGAGAAAAGAGAGGGTAGAGACATTTTGGGGGGTGGGGGGGGTGGTACTTACCCCCCAGAGGAGGTGGTACTTGCCACCAAGGTGAAGGATCAAGGCAGGTATCCCCGCAGTGATTAGACACCAAGGGAAGACTGTCTTCCTCAGTCCTTGACCGGCGCCAGAGTTTTGGGTTCACAGATAAAATACATCTCCTCTGTTTCTACCAGAAAAAGAAATGGGCCGGGTGCGGTGGCTCACACTTGTAATCCCAGCACTTTGGGAGGCCGAGGTGGGCGGATCACGAGGTCAGGAGATCGACACCACGATGAAACCCCGTCTCTACTAAAAATACAAAAAAATTAGCCGGGCGTGGTGGCGGGCGCCTGTAGTCCCAGCTACTCGGAGAGGCTGAGGCAGGAGAATGGCGTGAACCCGGGAGGCAGAGCTTGCAGTGAGCCGAGACTGCGCCACTGCACTCCAGCTTGGGTGACAGAGCAAGACTCCGTCTCAAAAAAAAAAAAAAAAGAAAAGAAAAGGGAAAAGGAAATGAACTGAAATTGAGGGAAGGGAGAGATTGAAGGGTAGCACAGAAATTGAAAGGAGAAAGAAGTTGAGGGATAGCGAGAGAGGTTGCAGAAGAGGGTAAAAAGAGGCCGCTTACCCGATTTAAAATTGGTGAGATGTTCCTCGGGCTGGTTGGTCTGAGGACTGGAAGTCATAGGTGGATCCTTCTCATGGAGCAAAGAGCAGGAGGACAGGGGATTGATCTCCCAAGGGAGGTACCCTGATCTGAGTCACGGCACAAAAAATGTCACACGTGTCCACGTGAAGAGACCACCAACAGGCTTTGTGTGAGCAACAAGGCTATTTATTCACTTGGGTGCAAGTGGACTGAGTCCAAAAAAGGAGTCAGCAAAGGGAGTTAGGGATGGGGCAGTTTTATAGGTCTGGGGTAAGCAGTGGAAAGTTACAATTAAAGGGGGTTTTTCTCTTGCGGGCAGCAGCAGGGATCACAAAGTGCATGGTGGGGAGATCATAAGTCTCATCGTCCAGAAGAATGTCACAAGGTCAATCTATCGATCAGTTGGGACAGGGCAGGAACAAGTCATAATGGAATGTCATAAGGTTGGTTAATCAGTTAAGACAGGAGCTGGAGGCTGGGCGCAGTGGCTCATGCCTGTAATCCCAGCACTTTGGGAGGCCGAGGCAGGCGGATCACGAGGTCAGGAGATCGAGACCATCCTGGCTAACACGGTGAAACCCTGTCTCTACTAAAAATGCAAAAAATTAGCCAGGTGTGGTGGCGGGCGCCTGTAGTCCCAGCTACTCAGGAGGCTGAGGCAGGAGAATGGGTAAACCCGGGAGGCGGAGCTTGCAGTGAGCCGAGATCATGTCACTGCACTCCAGCCTGGGCAACACAGCAAGACTCCATCTCATAAAAAAAAAAAAAAAAAGACAGGAGCTGGCTGTTTCACTTTTTTTGTACTTTCGGTTGCCTCAGGCCATCTGGATGTATACCTGTAGGCTTGGGCTGAGAGGCCTGACACCCAGGAGGTAGAGGTTGCAGTGAGCCGAGATCATGCCACTGCACTCCAGCCTGGGTGACAGAGTGAGACACTGTCTCAAAAAAAAAAAAAAAAGAGTAACAGGGCCGGGTGCAGGGGCTCATGCCTGTAATCCCAGCACTTTGGGAGGCTGAGGCGGCCAGATCAACTGAGGTTGGGAGTTCGCGACCAGCCTGACCAACATGGAGAAACCCCATTTCTACTAAAAATACAAAATTAGCCAGGTATGGTGGTGCATGCCTGTAGTCCCAGTTACTCAGGAGGCTGAGGCAGGAGAATCACTTGAACCCAGTTGCAGTGACCCGAGATCACGCCATCACACTTCAGCCTGGACAATAAGAGCAAAACTCTGTCTCAAAAAAAAAAAAAAAAAAAAAAAAGGCCGGGTGCAGTGGCTCAAGCCTGTAATCCCAGCACTTTGGGAGGCCGAGGCGGGCGGATCACAAGGTCAGGAGATCGAGACCATCCTGGCTAACACGGTGAAACTCTATTTCTACTAAAAATACAAAAAAATTAGCCGGGCGTAGTGGCGGGCGCCTGTAGTCCCAGCTACTCAGGAGGCTGAGGCAGGAGAATGGCGTGAACGCGGGAGGCGGAGCTTGCAGTGAGCCGAGATAGCACCACTGCACTCCAGCTTGGGCAACAGAGACAGACTACGTCTCAAAAAAAAAAAAAAAAAAAAAAGGAAGGCCGGGCTTGGTGGCTCATGCCTGTAATCCCAGTAATCCCAGCACTTTGGGAGGCCGAGGCGGGCAGATCACGAGGTCAGGAGATTGAGACTATCCTGGCTAACACGGTGAAATCCTGTCTCTACTAAAAATACAAAAAAAAAAAAAATTAGCCAGGTATGGTGGCACGCACCTTTAATCCCAGCTACTCGGGAGGCTGAGGCAGGAGAATTGCTTGAACTTGGGAGGAGGAGGTTGCAGTGAGCCAAGATCACACCACTGCACTCCAGCCTGGGCGACAGAGCAAGACTCCATCTTAAAAAACAAAAGAATAACAGTTGCCAGGCATGGTAGCTAATGCCCATAATCTCAGCATTTTGGGAGGCCAAGGCGGGTGGATCACTAGGCCTGGAGTTTGAGTGCAGCCTGGCCAACATGGCAAAACCCTGCCTCTACTAAAAAATACAGCTTGGCATGGTGGCTCATGCCTGTAATCCCAACTCTTAGGGAGGCAGAGGCGGGAGGATAGCTTGAGCCCAGGAGTTCAAGACTTGCCTGGGCAATATAGCGAGACACCATTCTCCACAAAAGGGGGAAAAAAAAACAGTGTAAAAATCACAAAAATTGGCCAGGCACGGTGGCTCACGCCTGTAATCCCAGCACTTTGGGAGGCCAAGGCGGGTGGATCATGAGGTCAGAAGTTCAAGACCAGCCTGGTCAACATAGTGAAACACTGTCTCTACTAAAAATACAAAAAATTAGCCAGGCATGGTGGCAGGCACCTGTAATCCCAGCTACTCGGGAGGCTGCAGCAGGAGAATTGCTTGAATCCAGGGGAGGGAGATTGCATTGAGTGGAGATTGCACCACTGCACTCCAGCCTGGGTGACAGTGCAAGACTCCCTCTCAAAAAAAAAAATTAGCTTTGTGGTGGCACATGCCTGTAATCTCAGCTACTGGGCTGAGGCACAAGAATTGCTTGAACCCAGGAGGCAGAGGTTGCAGTGAGCCAAGATCACGCCACTGCACTCCAACCTGGGTGACAGAGCAAGATTATCTTTCTCTCTCTCTCTCTCTCTCTATATATATATATATATGTATATACGTACATATATATGTATATTTGTATTTATATATATATACACACACACACATATATATATGACACAATATGTAAGTCGCTTTATTACCAACAGACTAGCAAAAATCAGAAAGAGCTGCAACAGGCTGGGCGCGGTGGCTTACGCCTGTAATCCCAGCACTTTGGGAGGCTGAGGCGGGTGGATTGCCTGAAGTCAGGAGTTTGTGACCAGCCTGGCCAACACAGTGAAATCCCGTCTCTACTAAAACTACAAAAATTAGCCGGGCGTGGTGGTGTACGCCTGTAGTCCCAGCTACTCAGGAGGCTGAGGCACGAGAATTGCTTGAACCTGGGAGGTGGAGGTTACAATGAGCCGAGATCGCACCACTGCACTCCAGCCTGCAGCCTGGGTGACAGAGCAAGACTCTGTCTCAAAAAAAAAAAAAAAAAAAAAAAAAAAAAAATAGAGCTGCACCAACTCTTGCTTTCAGGGTTGTGAGAAAAAGGATGCTTCCAAACATTGTTGACAGAGGTAAGATTGGCTACAGCCTTTTTGGAAAGCAATTTGGCAAACTCCAGTAAAATAAAAATTCATATACTTCTGGGTTCTGTAATTCCAATCTTGGGATTCTCACTTATAGAAATAAAAGCACTGAGATGGCCAGGTGCAGTGGCTCACGCCTGTAATCCCAGCACTTTGGGAGGCCAAGGTGGGCGGATCACGGTGTCAGGAGATCAAGACCATCCTGGCTAACACGGTGAAACCCCATCTCTATTAAAAACACAAAAAATTAGCTGGGCGTGGTGGCAGGAGCCTGTAGTCCCAGCTACTTGGGAGGCTGAGGCAGGAGAATGGCATTAACCCGGGAGGCGGAGCTTGCAGTGAGCTGAGATCGCGCCACTGCACTCCAGCCTGGGTGACACAGCAAGACTCCGTCTCAAAAAAAAAAAAAAAAAGCACTGAGATATGAGCAATATAGTCAGGGATATTTATTGCTATATCAGATGTAGTGGGGGAAAAAGCCTGCAAAGTGATGGCCCATCCACAAGGGCATGGTTGGAGACATTTTGGGATCTCTAAATTGTTATGGCTACTACATTGTGTAACCCTCAAATTTAGTGGCTTATAACAACTTATTTTGCTCACAAATCTGCTATTTGAGCAAGATTCAGTGGAGATAACTTTTCTCTGATGCATTAGCTGGAGAAGCTTGCAGGCTGGGGTTGGAATCATCTGAAGGCTCCTCACTTGAAGTCTGCCATTTGAGGCTGGCTGTCATCTGAGAATTTAGCCAGGGCTGAAAACCTGCATGTGGCCTCTCCTGGACTTCCTCACAACATCGTAGATAGATTCCAAGGGTGATTATACTAAGTGAGAGCAAGTAAAGTGGAAGTTCTGATACAGGGCAGGTGAGCCCCAAAGTGGAGCTTAGTCCACGAGGGTTCTTGGCTTTGCCCAGGAAAGAATTCAAGGGCAAGCCAGAAGTAGAAGAAAACAGCTTTGGTGAAGAGGCGGTGTTACGGCTCCGTGACTGCTCCTGCAGAGCAGGGCTATCCCTTGGGCAGAGAGTAGCAGCTCAGGGCAGTTTTGCAGTCATATTTATATCCACTTTTAATTGCATGCAGATTAAGGAGCTGTTTAAGCAGAAATCTTTAGGGAAGAGGTAGTAACTTTTGGGTCATTGGATTATTGCCACGGAAAGAGGCAGTAACTCCTGGGTGTTGCCATGGCAATGGTAAATTGACAGCACATTGGTGGGCATGTCTGATTGAAAGCCTCTTCCTCCCCAGGCCCTGTTTTAGCTAGTCCTCAATCTAGTGCAGTGTCCGAGCCCCACCTCTGGAGCCAAGTCCCATCTCCTACCTAAGTATTTTATTTTATTTTTTAAATAGAGACCAGGTCTATATGTTGCCTAGGCTGGTCTTGAACTTCCGGGCTCAAGTGATCCTCCCACCTCGGCCTCCCAAGGTACTGGGATTACAGGTGTGAGTCACTGTGTCTGGATCCTGTTTTAGTTCTATCAACTTTTCTAACCTAGACTCAGATATCACACAGTATCATTTCTGCCCCATTCTATTCAATAGAGGCAGTCACTGAAGCTGGCTCATATTTAAGGAGAGGGAACTTAGACTCCACTTTTTGCGAGAAGAGTATAAAAATATTTGTGGACAGGTTTTATATTATCATCAAAAAGAAGGAACTGGGGGAAGAGTATAAAAATATTTGTGGACAGGTTTTATATTATCATCAAAAAGAAGGAACTGGGATAATGCCACTTGATTTGGAGGGCCTGCCACAAAGTTGGAATGAGTAAGAAAAGTGAGATGCAGAAAAGTATGTACAAAATGACCTAAATGTGTACAACAAAGACAAACCACTTTGTGTGAATGTGTGTATGCTTTTTTTTTTTTTTTTTTGAGACAGAGTCTCATGATGTCTCCCGGGCTGGAGTGCAATGGTGTGATCTCTCTTAGCTCACTGCAACCTCCACCTCCCGGTTTCAAGCGATTCTTGTGCCTCAGCCTCCCGAGTAGCTGGGACTACAGGCATGCACCACCATATCCAGCGAATTTTTTGTATGTTTAAAAAATTATTAATTTAATTTTTTTTTTTTTCTTGAGACAGAGTCTCGCCCTGTTGCCCAGGCTGGAGTGCAGTGGCACAATCTCGGCTCACTGCAAGCTCCGCCTCCCGGGTTCACGCCATTCTCCTGCTTCAGCCTCTCCGAGTAGCTGGGACTACAGGCGCCCGCCACCTCGCCCGGCTAATTTTTTGTATTTTTAGTAGAGACTGGGTTTCACTGTGGTCTCGATCTCCTGACCTCGTGATCCGCCTGCCTCCGCCTCCCAAAGTGCTGGGATTACAAGCGTGAGTCACCGCGCCCGGCCTGTTTTTTTTTTTTGTTTTTTTTGAGACGGTGTCTCCCTCTGTCGCCCAGGCTGGAGTGCAGTGGCACAATCGCGGCTCACTGCAAGCTACGCCTCCCGGGTTCACGCCGTTCTCCTGCCTCAGCCTCTCGGAGTAGCTGGGACTACAGGCGCCCGCCACCATGCCCAGCTAATTTTTTGTATTTTTTTTTAGTAGAGATGGGGTTTCACCGTGGTCTCGATCTCCTGACCTCGTGATCCGCCCGCCTCGGTCTCCCAAAGTGCTGAGATTACAAGCACGAGCCACCGCGCCCGGCCTATTCATTTAATTTTTAGATAGAGTTTTGCTCTTGTCACCCAGGCTGGAGTGCAGTGGCGCGATCTCGGCTCACTGCAACCTCCGCCTCCCGGGTTCAAGTGATTCTCCTGCTTCAGCCTCCTGTGTAGCTGGGATTACAGGCGCCTGCCACCACGCCCAGCTAATTTTTTGTATTTTTAGTAGAGACAGGGTTTCGCCATGTTGGGAAGCCTGGTCTTGAACTCCTGACCTCAGGTGATCCGCCGCCTCAGCCTCCCAAAGTGCTGGGATTACAGGCGTGAGCCACTGCACCCAGCCGTGTGTATGCTTTTATAATGGTATAAGCCAGGAGAAATATAGGGAACATACAGTTTGTAAACATGGGTTGCAGAAAATGGTGATAGAAGGGAGGGAAAGGAAAAGAGGAAAAGATAAAAGATTTAAACGACAGCAGTTATGATGGGTTCTCTCTTATGCAATTAATTATATGTATATATTTAGCTGGATGAAGGAAGAAAATCTTTAGAGAGGCATCCTTAGGTGACAGAAAGATTAAGAAAATCAAGGAAGTGATGACCTCCTTATCTTAAAACTCAGGATACGGTAGGGAGGGGTGACTGGTAGGCCACAAGGGGGTGCTGCAGGGCACTGGGAATGTTTTCATCTGTGTTGGGTTTCTGAGTGTGGTCTGTGAAAAATAATCGAGCAAAACATCTTCGTTTTATGTACTTTTATGTATTTGTTATATCTTACACTTTAAAAATTAAATTAAAAAAAAAAACCTGCCGGGCATGGTGGCTCATGCCTGTAATCCCAGCACTTTGGGAGGCTGAGGCAGGCGGGTCACTAGGACAGGAGTTCAAGACCAGCCTGGCCAAAATGGTGAAACCCTGTCTCTACTAAAAATACAAAAAATTAGCTGGGTGTGGTGGCACACACCTGTAGTCCCAGCTACTCGAAAGGCTGATGCAAGAGAATCACTTAAATCTGGGAGATGGAGGTTGCAGTGAGCTGAGACTGTGCCATTGCATTCTAGCCTGGGTGACAAAGCAAGACTCTGTCTCAAAAAAGAAACAAATAGGCCGGGTGCGGTGGCTCACGCTTGTAATCCCAGCACTTTGGGAGGCCGAGGCGGGTGGATCACGAGGTCAGGAGATCGAGACCACAGTGAAACCCCGTCTCTACTAAAAATACAAAAAAATTAGCCGGGCGTGGTGGCGGGCGCCTGTAGTCCCAGCTACTCGGAGAGGCTGAGGCAGGAGAATGGCGTGAACCTGGGAGGCGGAGCTTGCAGTGAGCCAAGATCGGGCCACTGCACTCCAGCCTGGGTGATAGAGCAAGACTCCGTCTCAAAAAAAAAAAAAAAAAAAAAAAAAAAAAAAAAAAAAAAAAAAAAAAGAAACAAATAAAACCAAAAGCAAAGCAAAATTTGCATAAGGTTCCCAGTGGTTGCAGTGAAGGGACAGTAGATAGGCCTTGGCCTGGACCATTTACGCCTTTGCAAGGCTGATAGGAAGTTACATGAGCACTCAGCCGAGGGTTGATGTGGCAAAAGTCACATTTCAAAAATAAGACTCTGGCTGTCGATCCCGGAGGGTAATTAAGACTGGGACTAGGGCCAAGTATTAAGTCCAAGGAGGGGAAAGCACTGGAGGGATTTTAAAGAAGAGTTGGGATCTGAGAGTGGACAGATTACAGGTGCTGGCAGTTGGAGACTTCTTCAGGACAGAGGGTGGTACAACTGGAGAGGGAGTACTGATGAAAAATAAGAGGATGGGCCGGGTGCAGTGGCTCATGCCTGCAATCCCAGCACTTTGGGAGGCCAAGGCGGGCGGATCACATGAGTTAGGAGTTCAAGACCAGACTGGCCAACATGGTGAAGTCCTGTCTCTACTAAAAATACAAAATTAGCAGGACGTGGTGGTGTGCACCTGTAATCCCAGCTACTCAGGAGGCTGAGGTGGGAGAATCCATTGAACCCGGGAGGTGGAGGTTGCAGTGAGCCGAGCTCGTGCCACTGCACTCCAGCCTGAGCAACAGAGCGAGACTCTATCTCAAGAAAAAAAAAAAAAAGACAATATTTGGGACAGCTGTTTCATAGCCTAGTGGAGATGTCAAGCAGACAGTGGGACAACTAGTTCAGGGTGAAGTGTCCCAGCTGGAAGTATAAATTCAGAGAGAGCAGCATGGTGATAACACTCAAAGCCACACTGTTCCTGACAAAATTCCCTAAGGAGGGCAGGAGGGAGAAGAGCCCAGAGTACAGTCTTGGGTCACTCCAACATTTAACTATGTGTAGTTAAAGGTGGCAACAGAGATGAGGATGATCATAAGAGCTGGAAGGAAAACCAGGAAGGCTGAATGATTCCTGAGAATGTGGTCCTTGAAGCAGGAGGGAGAAGTCAATCCCGGTGAATTTTGCTGGGATTCCAGAGAGCTAGTATGTGCACTGGTTTTGTCAGCGGAAGTCACTGGGGACTGCGCCATGGGCTGTGGCAAGAATGGGAGGTGAGGAAGGGTAATGGCAACCACAGGTAAGTTTCAAAATGGGGCAGGAGCTAGAGGAGGTTGGTGGGGAGCAAAGAGGGAGACCGGAGTTTCTGACCCATGGCAAGTCATTGCTGAGGGAGGCAGAGGTGCAAGAGGTTGGAGGACAGGGCTCTAGGGCAAGGCGGCAAGCACTGCAGTGGTTTTGGAGATGAAGGGTACAGGTGAGATGCTGAGCATAGACCTCACCTCCAGGATGTAGGTCTTCAGGCCCCTGGCAGAGATGGGCCTCTGATCCCCAAAGACGATCTCCAAAGGTGGAGGGGGCAAGAGTCTGATGAGGAGGTAGAGGGGTGCTTCTGCACTCCAGGTTCTTTTTCCTGCCCATTCCTTAAACCCGCTGGCTCTTCTTGCTCAACCCCACTCCCTCCTGCATGGAGTCAGCCCAGGGCCTCCAGCATTGAAGAACTGGACAGGCAGCTCAGCTCGGAGCTGGGAACACAATGTTCCCACTCGGGCAGGGGTGGGGCTAAGGTCTCTGACGACCCTCAGCTGCACGCACAACCCTGGGACATAGGCCATGCAGAGAGGGATTGGCGGCAAATAATTCCTAGATTTTTTTTCCCAGAACAAAAGACAGGAAAATTACCAAGAAAAGGATCCCACAAGGCCAGGGTTGGGAGGGTTCCTAGTATATCCTGGACACACACACCCTGTCCCCAGCACGTCCAGGCAGGACAAAGCTGGAGGGGCCAGCTGAGGTATTCCCATTGTGCTAGAAGCCCGCCCAGTCTCAGTGGGCCCCACCCCCGCACTCTTAATATGCCCTTGCATGTACCTGGCCCTTGAACTAGTTCCCCAGTGCCAAGTGAGGGCCTTCCCGGTTTTCGGTTGTGAGGCCAGCTCTGCGTTAGGTGTGGGGGCTGCTTTTGCTGTAAGCCAGAGATACAAACCTTGAGGTGAGCACAAAGGCAGAGACCACAGCAGCGAGTGGACCCCAGACACTTGATTGTACTTGGGTCTTGGCCCAGCCCAGGTAGGCGAGGGACTCAGGCAATGCCAGGGTCAGTGGGAGTGGACATCCTCCCATAAGCCTGCCATCTTCGTACACAGCTGCAAGCGGAGGCCCAGGATGAGGGTGCCAACCCATTTTTGTCTGGCTAGACTGAAACAGGAGCTGTCAGCCAGGTGGAACCATCTTGAGTCCCGAGGGAGGTGCAGCGCCCCAAGCTCAGAGTCTGAGGGTCACACGCTCTTCCACCCAGCTATGCTCTGGTTGGAAAAGAGCTCAGGGACCCAGCGCCGCCAAGGCTGGAGCTTCCTGGAGAACCACCCCTCGTGCGGGGTCTGGGCCGAGACTTGGAAGGTCAGCGGGGGCCCTGAGCCAGCGCGCAGCCTCATTTGTCACCCTGGGCTTGGGGCCGGCTGCGCAGTTCTGGGCCAGGATGCTGGGAGCTCCAGGATAGCCCGGCCCCTGCTGGCCAAAGTGGCAAAATGCAGCACCGCAGCTCCCGCGTGCTTCCAGCATGTCCCGCATCCCAGACTTACCTGTCCCAAAGGCCTTCTCCCTACCTGGCCACAGGCCAAGACTCAGCTCACAGCAGACATGGGAGCGTGTACTGCAGCTGTCCACTCGTGCCCACGCCAGCAGTTTCAGAATGAAAGTGAACAGTTTGACCATCACTGGATGTTATACTTTAAAGTGCTGGTTTGCTTATCTGGTGGGTCTAGATTTTAGTTCCTTTTTATCTGTTTAGTAGACAAAAAAACAACTGCACACACCTCCCATCCTTCCAGGGGTTGGAGGACCTAGCCAGAAAGGGGATTGCTGGATCCTGGCTTACAACAGAGTACACAGTGACCTTTGTCCCCTGGCTCAGCGCAGTTCTGCAGAGGGAGGAAGGCGTAGGCCCATGGCCAAGAGTGCTACAGGGGATTTGGCTGGTATCTTCTGTTTCAACGGCCTTCCCCAAGATCTGCCTGTCAAATGTGCATTAGTCTGCCTATCAGCATAGACTGATTGGTGGAGAGTCCTGCTGGTTTTCCTAGTGGCGTGGGTAGTGCCAATCCACTGGTCTCACACTCTAGCCTGGCTAGCCTCCCGCCCTGTGGTGTACAAATGGGCTGGGCACGCCTAACTTTGTGTACTGAAAGACATGCCAGATAAATGGTTTTATAGAACAGAAAGAAATGCCCACAAGATCAAGGATTCTGGTTGGGAAGAAGTGAGAGGGAGGGTTAGAAATGTCATATGTGGCTGGGCGCGGTGGCTCATACCTGTAATCCCAGCACTTTGGGAGGCTGAGATGGGTAGATCACTTGACGTCAGGGATTCGAGACCATCCTGGCCAACATGGTGAAACCCCATCTCTACTAAAAATACAAAAATTAGCCGGGCATGGTGGCGCATGCCTGTAATCCCAGCTACTCGGGAGGTGGAGGCAGGAGAATTGCTTGAACCCGGGAGGCGAAGGAGGTTGCAGTGAGCCAAGATCACACCACTGCACACTCCAGCCTGGGCAACAGAATGAGACTGTCTCAAAAAAAAAAAAAAAAATCACACATAAGTGACACCTTCAACTTGGCGCAGTGGCTCACACCTGTAATCCCAGCATTTTGGGAGGCTGAAGTGGGCGGATCACCTCAGGTCGGGAGTTCGAGACTAGCCTGACCAACATGGAGAAACTCTGTCTCTACTAAAAATACAAAATTAGCTGGGCGTGGTGGCACATGCCTGTAATTCCAGCTACACTAGGAGGCTGAGGCAGAAGAATCGCTTGAACCCGGGAGGCGAAGTGCAGTGAGCCAAGATTATGCCATTGTACTCTAGCCTGGGCAACAAGAGCGAGACTCTGTCTCAAAAAAAAAAAAAAAAAGAAAAGAAACACCTTCAGAAAAATTTGATTCCTAGCACCTGACTTCACAGAAGGCAACTGAGGCCAGAAATGCATTGCTGGCCAAACTTTCTCATGATGTTTAGAATAACTAGCATAAAGATCACAATTTCTGGCTGGGTGCGGTGGCTCACGCCTGCAATCCCAGCACTTTGGGAGGCTGAGGCGGGCGAATCATTTGAGCTCAGGAGTTCCAGACCAGCCTGGCCAACATGGTGAAACCCTGTCTCTACTAAAAATACAAAAATTAGCTGGGCATGGTGGTGGGTGCCTGTAATCCTGGCTTCTTGGGAGGCTGAAGCAGGACAATCACTTGAACTCAGGAGGCAGAGAGGTTGCAATGAGCTGAGATTGTGCCACTGCACTCTGGCCTGGGTGACAAGAGCAAAACTCTGTCTCAAAAAAAAAAAAAAAAAAAAAGATGACAGTTTCTGAGGAGTCCCTAACTCGGGGGAGGGAGTCCTTCAAATCTTAAATCTAGTTGTTCTTGGCCAGGAGCAGTGGCTCACGCCTATAATCCCAGCACCTTGGGAGGACAAGGTGGGCAGATCATGAGGTGAGGAGTTCGGACCAGCCTGGCCAACATAGGGAAACTCCGTCTCTATTAAAAATACAAAACTTAGCTAGGCATGGTGGCACATGCCTGTAGTCCCAGCTACTTGGGAGGCTGAGGCAAGAGAATCGCTTGAACATGGAAGGTGGAGGTTGCAGTGAGCTGAGATCATGCCACTGCACTCCAGCCTAGGTAACAGAGTGAGACTCTGTCTCAAAAAACAAAACAAAACACAACAAAGCAAAACAAAACAAAAAACTAGCTGTTCTCCTTTCACTGCTCCCCCAGAATGCTTCTATAAACAGAATTGTATGATGCAAGGTAGAGCAGCAAGGGGCATCACATGCTTGCGTGTCTAGGTCACTCATTTTATGAAGACACAACAGCAGCCCAGAGAGAAAAGAGTAGCATGACTAAGGACAACAGACACTAGAAGCATAATCATCCTTGAGATGGGAGAGGGGCTGCTATCTGCGTGAGTCCAGAAATGTGGAGGAACAGGCCCGGAGCAGCAGCTCACGCCTGTAATCCCAGCACTTTGGGAGGCTGAGGCCGGCGGATCACCTGAAGTCAGGAGTTTGAGACCAGCCTGGCCAACATGGTGAAATGCCGTTGCTATAAAAATACAAAAATTAGCCAGGTATGGTGGCACACGCCTGTAATCCCAGCTACTCGGGAGGCTGAGGCTCGAGAATCACTTGAACCCGGGAGGCGGAGCTTGCAGTGAGCCAAGATCGCGCCACTGCGCTCCAGCCTGGGCGACAGAGCGAGACTCCTCAAAAAAAAAAATAAATAAAAGAGAAACATGGAGGATAAACTCCATGGGCACTGGATGAAAGCTCCAGGAATCACCTGATGGATCTCAGTACCATTATTGTTGCTAATTTTTTTTTTTTTTTTTTTTTTTTGAGATGGAGTCTCGCTCTCTCATCCAGGCTGGAGTGCAGTGGCCCGATCTCGGCTCGCTGCAAGCTCCGCCTCCCAGGTTGACGCCATTCTCCTGCCTCAGCCTCTCCGAGTAGCTGGGACTACAGGCGCCTGCCACCACGCCCGGCTAATTTTTTGTATTTTTAGTAGAGACGGGGTTTCACCGTGTTAGCCAGGATGGTCTCGATCTCCTGACCTCGTGATCCGCCTGCCTCAGCCTCCCAAAGTGCTGGGATGCTAATTCTTGGGGTTTAAACACAGAGTTAGAAACATCCACAGCTGGTCATCAGGATTTATTCAATGAACAAATGAGCTTAGGCAGACCTAACTTCTGACATTCCAAGTTAGAACTTGGTAATACTTGTCTGAATTCACAACTGATTAGTAGGTTCCTGGTCAACACTTGGCATTTTTTTTTTCTTTTTTTTTGAGACGGAGTCTCACTCTGTTGCCAGGCTGGAGTGCAGTGGCACGATCTCAGCTAACTGAATACTCTGCGTCCCGGGTTCAAGCGATTCTCCTGCCTCAACCTCCCGAATAGCTGGGACTACAGGCGCATGCCACCACGCCCAGATAATTTTTGTACTTTTTTCTTTGAGATGGAGTCTCGCTCTGTTGCCCAGGCTGGACTGCAGTAGTGCAATCTCAGCTTACTGCAACCTCCGCCTCCCAGGTTCAAGTGATTCTCCTGCCTCAGCCCGCTGAGTAGCTGGGATTACAGGTGCACACCATCACATCCGGCTAATTTTTGTATTTTTAGTAGAGACGGGGGTTTCACCATGCTGGTCAGGCTGGTCTCGAACTCCTGACCTCATGTTCTGCCCACCTCTGCTTTCCAATGTGTCGGGATTACAGGTGTGAGCCACTGTACCCGCCCTAATTTTTGTATTTTTAGTAGATGTGGGGTTTCATTATGTTGGCGGGGATGGTCTTGATCTCTTACCCTCATGATCTGCCTGCCTCGGCCTCCCAAAGTGCTGGGATTACAGGCGTGAGCCACAGTGCCTGGCCAACACTCCGCATTTTATTTATATATCAGAAAACAATCAAGTTTTATGTATCACTGGCCATGATTTGTGTCTAGAGAGAATGGGTAAAGGAAGCAAAATTTATACTTAATATGATGCTTTGTTAAGTGACCCCAATTTCCTCCCACTTTATAATACTGTTGTATTTTATTTATTTTATTTTATTTTTTTTTGAGAGGAGTCTCACTCTGTCGCCCAGGCTGGAGTGCAGTGGCACGATCTTGGCTCACTGCAAGCTCTGCTTCCCGCGTTCATGCCATTCTCCTGCCTCAGCCTCCCGAGTAGCTGGGACTACAGACGCCTGCCACCACGCCTGGCTAATTTTTTGTATTTTTATTAGAGACGGAGTTTCACCGTGTTAGCCAGGATGGTCTCGATCTACTGACCTCGTGATCCGCCCGCCTTGGCCTCCCAAAGTGCTGGGATTACAGGCGTGAGCCACCGCGCCCGGCCTTATAATACTGTTTTAATTGTTGTTATAAAATTAAGTGATTCCCTATCACTATATACTCAGTTAATATATTCAGGTAACTTTGATGGGACAAATTTCTAGCTTCCTGTTAGGACACACTAACATAGTCCTCATGTAATGTTCCCTCTTCAAGGCTGAGACTGCGGATGATATGATCTTGACATTGTCCTAGAATGTCTTATGTCATAGCAGTACTACCATGAAAACAAAACAATTTTTTTTTTCCTTTTGGTGGAGAATGGGGTCTCGTTACGTTGCCCAGGCAGGTCTCGAACTCCTGGGCTCGAGCTATCCTCCTGCCTCTGCCTCCCTAAGAGCTGGGATTATTACAGGTGTGAGCCACTGTGCCCAGCCACAATTTTTTTTAATTAAAAAAATTTTTTTAGAGATGCGGTTTCACGATCGAGACCATCCTGGCTAACATGGTGAAACCCCGTCTCTACTGAAAAAAAAAAAAAAAAAAATTAGCCAGGCATGGTGGTGGGCGCCTGTAGTCCTGGCTACTTGGGAGGCTGAGGCAAGGAGAATAGCATGAACCCAGGAGGTGGAGCTTGCAGTGAGCCAAGATCGCGTCACTGCACTCCAGCCTGGGCGACAGAGCAAGACTCTTGTCTTAAAAAAAAAAAAAAGAGAGAGATGCAGTTTCACTATGTTGCCCAGGCTGGTCTTAAACTCCCGGACTCAAGCAATCCTCCCACTTCAGCCTCCCAAAGGGCTGAGATTACAGGAATGAGACACCATGCCTGGCTGACATTTAATTTTTAAAGCTTTGAAACAAAGACACTTTCGTTTTTAGAGGGTTCAGCTACCAGTTTATTGGGCCCTAGTGGGTCCCAAGATTTCCATCTACCAGTTTCCTGGGTTCTAGATTTCATATGCTCCCACAGCTTGGCCCTTTGATACAGGCAGGTGTCTCTGTCCAAATGTGGGCAAGATCAAACTGGAACAAGGTGCTTCCTTTCGTCACTTGAAAAGAAATTGTAGGTACAGTGGGCTGTCACAGCATCCTTGCTAGTTCTGGTTATAGCCATGTTACAGAGAAGGAAATTATGTAAATAATATTGAGTGACAGATGTTTTCTACTTTTTTTTTTAGATGGAGTCTCACTCTGTTGCCCAGGCTGGAGTGCAGTGGCGCAATCTTGGTTCACTGCAACCTCTACCTCCTGGGTTCAAGCAATTCTCCTGCCTCAGCCTCCTGAGTAGTTGGGATTACAGGCACTGGCCACCACACCTGGATAATATATATATATATTTTATTTTTGAGACAGAGTCTCGCTCTGTCACCCAGAGACTGGATTGCAGTGGCACGATCTTGGCTCACTGCAAGCTCCGCCTCCTGGGTTCATGCCATTCTCCTGCCTCAGCTTCCCCAGTAGCTGGGACTACAAGCGCCCGCCACCACGCCCGGCTATTTTTTTGTATTTTTAGTAGAGACGGGGTTTCACCGTGTTATCCAGGATGGTCTTGATCTCCTGACCTCGTGATCTGCCCGCCTCGGCCTCCCAAAGTGCTGGGATTACAGGCATGAGGCACCGCGCCCGGCCAATATTTGTATTTTTAGTAGAGACGGGGTTTCACCATGTTGGCCAGGCTGGTCTTAAACTCCTGACCTCAAATGATCCACCTGCCTCAGCCTCCCAAAGTACTGGGATTACAGGCATGAGCAACCGCATCCAGTCTTTTTTTTTTTTTTTTTTTTTTTCAGACACTGTGCCTGGCTATTTTTTATTTTTTGTAGAGACAGGGTCTTACTGTGTTGCCCAGACTGGTTTCAAACTTCAATGATCCTCCTGCCTTAGTCTCCCAAAGCACTTGGATTACAGGTGTCAGCCACCATACCCAGCTCTGCTGGGTTTCATTGGTGAGTTTGTCTTCCTGGCAAGGGATATACCGGATACCCTTGCACATCATCCACAATTGAAATACCATGTTGTGATTGCTAATTTTATGTGTTAACTTGACTGGGCCATAGTGTGCCCGGATATTTGATCCAACATTATTCCAGATGTTTCTGTGAGGGTGTTTTTGGATAAGGTTTTTTTTTTTTTTTTTTTTTGAGACTGAGTTTCACTCTTGTTGCCCATGCTGGAGTGAGTGCAGTGATACAATCTCAGCTCACTGCAACCTCCACCTCCTGGGTTCAAGTGACTCTCCTACCTCAGCCTCCCAAATAGCTGGGACTATAGAAATGCACCACCATGCCCCGCTAATATTTGTGTTTTTAGTAGAGACTGGGTTTCACCATGTTGGCCAGGCTGGTCTCAAACTCCTGACCTCAGGTGATCCGCCCGCCTCCACCTCCCAAAGTGCTGGGATTACAGGCATGAGCCATAGTGCCCGGCCTAGATAAGACTAACATTTAATTTGGTATAGAAGTAGACTAGATGACCTTCCCTAATGTGTGTGGGCCTCATCCAATCAGTCGAAGGTGTGAATAGAACAAAAGGGTCAACTCTTCCCCAAGTAAGACAGAATTCTCTTTTCTGCCCACCTTTGAACTGGGATGTTGTCTTTTTTCTTGCCTTTGGACTCTAACTGAAACACTGGTTCTTCCTAGGTCTTGAGCCTGCTGGCTTTTGGACAAGAACAACAACACTGGCTCTTCTGAATCTCAGGCCTTCACACTTGAACTGGAACTAAACCATTGGCTCTCCTGGGTCTCCAGCTAGCCAATTCACCCTGCAGATCTTGGGACTTGCCCACCTCCATAACTGTGTGAGCCAATTCCTTATAATAAATCTTTAGGCTGGGTGCAGTGGCTCACACCTATAATTCCAGCACTTTGGGAAGCTGGAAGCTGAGGCAGGAAGACTGCTTGAGCCCAGGAGTTTGAAACCAGCCTGGACAACACAGTGAGATCCTGTCACTAAAAAAAAAAAAAAAAAAAAAAAAAAAAAAAAAAAAATCTTTATACACACACACACACACACACACACACACACACACACACACACCCTACTGACTGCTTCTCTGGAGAACCCTGACTAGTACAAGGGGTCCCTAATTTTCAAGGGCTCATACCCTAACATACCCTAATCCCAGATCTGCCAGAAGAATGAATCTGCCAAAGGAGTGCTATGATGGCCTGGAGCCCTGAAAAAAAACGGCAAACACGTAACATAAGACTGCACCAGAAAGTCAGACATGATTTGTCAGCCTTTATTAATCAAGAGTAAAGCCGAGCCCTAGGGTTTCCTTAACAAGAACAAAAAGAACATCAACCTTGTTTATGGCAAACAGTGACTTAATTCTTAATGACTGTTCATTATATGTTTAACACCACAGAGCAAGAATTGATCACACTTCAATCACTTATTCTTCTGAGATTAAAATACAAGATTAAAACAGATTAAAATAAAATTCACTCCAATGATTTAAAAAATAATTCCAATTGAAAGACATTTCAAACACTGTATATAGAACTCAGGACCAAAAGAAGACCTTAAAACATTTTTTACCTTTGAGGTAGCACAATAATGCTGAATTAGATTTATTTTATTACAGTGAGCTTAAAAAAACAACACGGAATCTACCCTTTGCTCAAGGTGGGCTAAATGGTTTTACGCAAACCCCCATGAGGTTAGTGACAGTTCTTGTCCTTTTTTTTTTTTTTTAAGTATAAAGATAGCCCTGCAGTGTGTAAAAGGAAACCTATGGGAAGGCTGCTTCCCACAAAATAGATACTAGAATCATTGAGGAACGTCAGCAGTCAAGACAGGAGGAACAAGAGGTCATTGTAGTGAAAAACCAAAACAACTTGTATCTTGGCAAGATTGGTTTACAAGTTCATGACAAGAACAAAAATTCCAACATCAGCCAACTGAAAATAAAAGATAAAAGATGACATTCATGGATCTTTTTACTTTTTCTCTGTGCAAAATGCTCTTCTTTCTAAATGAGAGAGGGTAGCTTGTACACTGTGACATGACATGAAATGCTGTGTGCCCAGGGTGTTGCTGGGTGCCAACAGCACCTCTCACTGAATACGATATCATTGTGTGCAGAGAAAATGGGCAATCAGAGGATAAACATAAACTCTCCTGGCTGGAGAACCATTTCTTGCCACTTTGCTGCTGAATTCACTCATTAAACTGCTCAAAGGAAAAGCTCTACCCTGATTTCTGAGAGTCTACAGCAATATATGTAACACAATTATATATGAAGACTATTGACTAACAGGACAATAGCACATGAACCTTTCCTTCAGAGAATTCAACCAAGAGAAGAGAGTGGGTGGGATAAGCTGGAGGCCAAAAGGAAGGCTCTCAGGAATATTCTCTACCATCCAAAATCAACAGCAAAGCCAGAAAAGGGGCATGAGCTCTAACTCATTGAAGAGAACACAAAACAGTTAACGAAGGGATCTCTTCCCAACACATGCTCCTCTCCATGAGGCTCAACCATCAGTGCAGGGCTTGCCTGATGTGGACAATGTGGATACCTCAGCCCTGAGTTGAACTTGGCCTGCCACCTTTGATTCCCCATGCTGCGAAAAGAGCTGGAATGCTGTCAGGTCCTGGCACTGTGGTAATGGCTATATCCTATTTCACTCACACACATCCTTTTAAAGTCTCCCTTCCTCAAGCTATTAAATAGAACCCTCTAGGGATCCTGTATGCAGTGAGAGTCTGAACTGATGATCCATATGTCAATCAGTAGTTGGAGGAGGATGACTTTTTTTTTTTTTGAGATAGGGTCCCACTTTGTCCCCCAGACTGGAGTGCAGTGGCACGATCATGGCTCACTGCAGCTTCAGTCTCCCAGGTTAAAGGAATCCTTTCACCTCAGTCTACTAAGTGTGCACCACCACCAGGTCCAGCTAATTGTTTTTCTAACTTTTCTTTTTTTTTTTTTTTCTTGGTAGAGACAGGGTCTCCCTCTGTTGCCCAGGATGGTTTGGAACTCCTGGGCTCAAGAAATCCTCCTACTTTGGCTTCCCAAAGTGCTGGGATTACAGGCATCAGCCACCATGCCCAACCTGAGCAGGATGACTTAAACCTGATCAATTCTACTCCAAAACAGCAACTATCATTAAGTCAGGGGTGTCAAGGACTCTGTGAAGGGAAAGACTGGGATGTGTGTGAGCGCGGGATGAGAAGGCCCATCCCTAGCAGACTGCCGGAGTGACTCTGGCATAGAATTCATGGCCAGCCCTAACTAGTATGACGGGTAGCAGGGAGGAGGCATCTGCTCAGTGTTCAAACAAAATCCTCACAAGTTCTGGGGCTGGACCTCTGTGTCACTCCTGAATCCCAATGTATCCGTTACCTTTGCAAGAAACTGGTGTGGTTCTTGTCTGCTAAAGGCAAGACCTGCTTTCTGAATTTACTTGATAATAAAGTAACACCATGGAAAAGAAGAACCTCAGAAAAATACGGGGTCACCACATGGGCTTTCCCAGTGCTAGCTGCCTGTTTTGGAAAGCTGCAATGTAGGCCACAGAGGGCAGTCTGAAAAGAGTCCTTTCGCTTTCACTTCCTGGAGCTTAAGAAGAAAAGAGGAATTACCAAGGTTGTGGTGGGTTATTTACTCTGGAAATATCTTGGTCACACTGTCCGTGGCAAAAGCAGAAAGCCTGGCTTATGTGGACAGTCGAAGGTGACTGTGTGGGCCATCATTATCTACAACAGAAATGACTCAAGCCCTAGCATGTAATCTCTTAGGGACTTAACAAGTTAAAAAGAAACAAAAAATCATACTGGAAATGGCCTCTTGATTTACTATAAACTTGGTTACAACATTCAAATTTACGGAAATTTCACATTGCTCCTAGGAGCCCTTATAGCATCTGATTCTAAGTTATTCTGAAGGAAAAAAAATTATTCTGAAATATACCTTATTAGGATGATCACTGGAATTCTACCAGATATAAGTAAAAGGCTAAATGGGTTTTAAATAAATACAAGCTAAATTACCTTCTTCTGGGGTTAACAATTAGAATCCCAAATACCCCAACATCTCAACTAGAAAGGCCTTCACAGTAATTCTATGAAATTGTAAATGATGCCGAATTTTTTTTTTTTTTTTTTTTTTTTTGAGATGGAGTCTTGCACTGTCACCCGGGGTGGAATGCAATGGTGCAATCTCGGCTCACTGCAACCTCCGCCTCCCAGGTTCAAGCAATTCTCCTGCCTCAGCCTCTCAAGTAGCTGGGATTACAGGTGCCCACCACCATGCCCGGCTAATTTTTTGTATTTTTAGTAGAGACGGGGTTTCACTATGTTGGCCAGGCTGGTCTTAAACTCCTGACCTCATGATCCGCCTGCCTCAGCCTCCCAAAGTGCTGGGATTACAGGCGTGGGTCACCGTGGCCGGCCATGCCAATTTTTGAAAACAGATTTGATCTTCAGGGTAAATGCCTGAGTCAGCTGACAAACTCCATATATATTAATATGTCCAAGTGAAATTACCTAAAGAATAATTTTTTTCTTTTTCTTTTCTTTTTTTTTTTTTTTTTAAGAGACAGGGTCTCACTGTGTCACCCAGACTGGAGTGCAATGGCATGATCACAGCTCACTGTCGCCTCGACCTCCTGGGCTCAAGTGATCCTCCCACCTCAGCCTCCTAACTAGCTGGGACTACATGCACGCACCACCACACCTGACAAATTAAAAAAAAATTTTTTTTGCCAGGCGCAGTGGCTCACGCCTGTAATCCCAGCACTTTGAGAGGCTGAGGTGGGCGGATCACCTGAGGTCGGGAGTTTGAGACCAACCTGACCAACATGGAGAAACCCCGTCTCTATTAAAAATACAAAATTAGCCTGGCATGGTGGCGCATGCCTGTAATCCCAGCTACTCAGGAGGTTGAGGCAGGAGAATCACTTGAACCTGGGAGGCGGAGGTTGCGGTGAGCCAAGACCATGCCATTGCACTCCAGCCTGGGTAACAAGAGCAAAACTCCGTCTCAAAAAGAAAAAAAAAATTGTTTTTGTTTTTGTAGGGACAGGATCTCACTCTGTTGCCTAGGCTGGTCTTAAGCGATCCTCCCAGTTCAGCCTCCCAAAGCACTACGATTACAGGCATGAGCCATTGAGCCTGGCCTGAGAATTTGTTTTCAATTTCAAAAAAACAGCTGCTGCTTCTTTAAAGAGTTTAAAAATTGATGGGTTCAATGGCAAAGCTACACAACAACTCTGGAGTAGAAGGAAAGAGCTCTCTTTATGGTATAACCTCTTTCCAGCATACTGCCATCAGCTAGTAGAGGCAACTGCAAACAAATGGTAGGAGTTGCCCAGGAAGGTATTTGGGTTGGACAAAGTGATAGCAACCCTCCAGACCTTGGCTCCTTATAAATGGATAGCAATTCATTCATACAAACTGCACAGAGGTTAAACAAAACCTACTAAAAAATTTAAAAAATCCCACAAAATCCCCAACCCAGAAAACCTTTCCTGGCTCTCTACTAACAGTAAAATGTGCTGAGCCCAAATTTTCTGCTCTAACATGGGTCCCACTGACCTATTGGTCTGCTCTGGGGTGCTGACCTGCTGGGTCCTGAGCAGGGTCTTTCCCTAAGCATCACTGTGGGTTTGGAGACAGCTGTAATGTGTGCAGCTGTCAGCAGAAAGTACAATGCCACTGGGCTACATATGTCCATACCATCCACCACCATTTCCCACTGTAAAACCAAAGGCTGCAACTGTGAACAAATGTGGACTTTCCCAAAGGACAAATGAGGAGACTGAAGGCTACATTTCCTCCTTTGAGAACGATTAGAGAGTGTCTACAGTTATACAACAGGTTTCTGCAGACCCTGTGGTAACTTCCAAAAGCAAGAGTAGCAGCAAGAGAGGAAAGGAGCATGTTTATACTTTGGACTTTGTATCAGGCACTTAAATTGTTGGAGAGACATGCCGTTTTGAACCAAAGATGTAAAAACTGGGTTGGAGTAATCTTTACAAGTGGTCTAATAATGGGCTTTCAGAAGCAAAGTGGAGGTGTGGATTGAACCTCTGCCCATCCTTTAGTGCTGACTTTCAAGTTTTCTAAATGCCCATAACCACAGCAATGGCAGCAGTGGCGGCAACGGCAGGAACAGTTCTGTCATGTCTGTTTTCTGTATGTGTTCTGTGGCTGACCAGAAGGTTTTGGTGTCACACTAAGAAGGCTCTGGGGTGTGGCACACCTACTGCCCGAGGTTGCCCAGATCCACGCTGGAGCCGAACATCTTCACCAGCTGTTCCTCATAGTGTGAGATGTTCCTCTTCATGATGTCCATGCAGGGCCCCAGAAGCCTCTCAAATGCTTGTACATCCATAACTGCATTGTTAAAAAGAGGTGAGGGAGAGAATGAATTCAAGCCATTTCCTTCATGCAAACCTTTTCCTAAACATACCCATTCATGTTGTATGAGATTACACCTTGGGACACTGGCCACTTGCAAAAAGGGATGTTTCTATATGAATTCAGAAAGACTGTGTCATCCAAGTTAGAGACTTTACAGACTCCAGCAGCACCTGTTCTCCCCATTCTCCCACAGCCCTGGACATCAGTTCTTTTCATACGGCTAAAGAGCCTGCATGCCTGTCTTGCTCACAGGCTGTCATCAGTGCTCAGAAATGTTTGCTGAAAGCATCCATTCATCCATCTCTGCTGGTCACATAAACTGCCTAGGCCTAGACAGCAGTAAAAGATGGCAGAATATGTCAAGGCTTGCTGATGGGAAAAAATATTACATGTTAGAAAAAGAGTATTAATGCATAGAGAACTTTTCTTACCTAAGCATTTGACATCTCCAACTGCATAAGCTGAGGCAGCTCTGGGTTTGTTGGTGACCAGGGCAAGCTCTCCAAAGTACTGGCCCTTATGGCAGCGGGCAATCTCGACCTCCTGGTTCCCACCATCCTTGTTTGATTTAGTCTACAGCAGGCAAAGAACATGACCTAGGCTGACTCCAGGATCACAGCTGGGCATGTCCAGTTGCACACACATACACTGTTCTCAGCATACTCCACACGATTACTGAGGAATTCACTTTGCAGAAAATTCACTAACTGTACCATGTAAACTCCACAGACTAATCTCAGTGGTCTGGTTTGATCAGAAGAGTGCTTTTTACCTAGGGCTCCATCTGAGTCCTAACATTTTTAAGGTAATCTACAGACATACCATTCTGAACATGCCCAATCTTGTCTAAATAAGGACAATGCTTCTCTTAAGTAATGAGCTACAAACTTGGGCTATTTCTCTGATTTGAGACTGCACCTTGAAAAACACTTTACAGTAACAAAATCCCCCATGCCCCCCACATTTTTTTTTTTTAAGAGATAGGGTCTCACTCTGTCACCAAGGCTGGAGTTCAGAGGAATGATCACAGCTCATGCAGCCTTCAACTGCTGGCCTCAAGCAATCTTCCCATCTTGGCCTCCCAAAGTGCTCGGATTACAGGAGTGATTCACTGCTCCTGGCCAACAAATTTCTTTTTAAGTACTATTTGTACCTTAAGTTAGTGGTTCCCTCCTCCTTTTTTTTTTTTTGAGATGGAGTCTCGCTCTGTCGCCCAGGCTGGAGTGCAGTGGCGCGATATCCGCTCACTTCAAGCTCTGCCTCCTGGGTTCACGCCATTCTCCTGCCTCAGCCTCCCAAGTAGCTGGGACCACAGGCGCCCGCCACCACGCCTGGCTAATTTTTTTGTATTTTTAGTAGAGACGGGGTTTCACCGTGTTCGCCAGTATAGTCTTGATCTCCTGACCTCGTAATCTGCCTGCCTTGGCCTCCCAAAGTGCTGGGATTATAGGCATGAGCCACCGTGCCCGGCCCCCCTCCTCCCATTTTTTAAAATAAGAGTTAAGTAACTAAATTTAAGATAATATACTACATTGTATTAATATCTAGAGTTTTTTTTTTAAACAAATCCAACTGCTAACCAAAGTGATAATTTAAGTAAAAAATTGTTTAGAATTTATTAGTCAAAATTAGTCTCAATCTCTAAGAACCACTTTATGTTGTAGGCAGAAAGATAATTTCCTTTTTGGTTAATTTTTAAAAGAAACAAAACTGCTACATTAGCTTACACGGTTTGACCCTTCTTCCTTCTACACTTCTGCCCTGTTGCTCTGAAGTTGGTCTGTTTCATCTGAGCCAACTTTCCCTTTCCAATTTCAGTAGTATTCCCTGGAGTTGCAGCCATATTTGTGCCCACTTAGTCCCTTCTCTAAAACAGAAGGGACTTATCACACTGTCACATACATACCAGCTCCCGTATTATGCAGGTTTTCTCGCAATGCACATTCTGATTCAGTAGATCTGGGGAAAAACCAGGACTCTGCACTTCTGACAAACCCCCCATCCCCAATATCCCAGTGCCATGCTGCTGCTGATCTTATGCACCTAACACTATGCTGTGATCATAGCAGGTGTCAATGAATATCTGAGAAATCTACAAACATCACTAGTCCAAAAACTGTAAGTAAAATGACACAGACATTTCAAACTATTGTTTTCTTTTTTTTTTTGAGACAGAGTCTCGCTCTGTTGCCCAGGCTGGAGTGCAGTGGTGTGATCTCAGCTCAAGCTCTGCCTCCCGGGTTCATGCCATTCTCCTGCCTCAGCCTCCTGAGTAGCTGGGACTACAGGCGCCCGCCACCATGCCCGGCTAATTTTTTGTATTTTTAGTAGAGACAGGGTTTCACTGTGTTAGCTAGGATGGTCTCAATCTCCTGACCTTGTGATCTGCCCACCTCAGCCTCCCAAAGTGCTGGGATTACAGGCGTAAGCCACCGTACCCGGCTACTTATTAACTTTTACTCAATATATTTTGCTAAAGTTTTCATATTAGCTCGACTTAGTATTATATATAACTGTTTTAACAAACTCTGTATTCTCAAAAAAGAAAAAAAAAGAAACTGAAAAATCTGGTGATGATAGATTTACCAGTAACAATCATTCCTCCTACTTATAGCTCCTCAGTTTTCTAGGTCACACCATCCATTAAATGACCACAGTTATCCTAGAGACCTCTTCTAACAGTGCTCATAACAAGGAAGCTTTCTTCATGTTCATCCTTTCCAATCTCTTTTTATTATATAATTTCCCTATTTTCTTTTTTTTTTTTTTTTTTTTTTTTTAAAAAGACAGAGTCTTGCTCTGTCACCCAGGCTGGAGTGCAGTGGCACAATCACGGTTCACTGCAGCCTCAATCTCTTGGACTCAAGAGATCCTCTTGCCTAGGCCTCCAAAGTGCTAGGATTACAGGTGTGAGACACTGCGCCCAGCCCCCATTTCCATTTTTTTTCTTTTTGACGGAGTCTCGCTCTGTCACCCAGGCTGGAGTGCAGTGGCATGATCTCAGCTGACTGTAAGCTCTGCCTCCCGGGTTCATGCCATTCTCCTGCCTCAGCCTCCTGCGTAGCTGGGACTACAGGCGCCCGCCACCATGCCTGGCTAATTTTTTTTGTATTTTTAGTAGAGACAGGGTTTCACCGTGTTAGCCAGGATGGTCTCTATCTCCTGACCTTGTGATCCACCCGCCTTGGCCTCCCAAAGTGCTGGGATTACAGGCGTGAGCCACTGTGCCCGGACCCATCCCCCATTTTCTATTAGGGTTTTCATCTTTTTATTGATTTGTAGGCCAATATTCCCTAAATCATTAATTACACGGCAGAGGCAAAGGGAGTAAGAATAAGAATATGCTAAATCTATATCTAATCTAATCTAAATATACTAAATCTATACTAAATGGGCTTAAGCATGGGTCTTTGCCAGTCACACACCTCACATAACAATGATGGTTTGGTGCATTCAACACACTTCACATTATTTAAAGCAAACCATTATTTTTGTGTGTACACCATCACATATAAACTGATAAACTCACCTTGCTTCTAATCAAGATGCTCACTTCGCCAGACTCTATGATGTAAAAGCTATCAGCCTTTTCACCCTGAAAGAAAAGAGAGGTCAGGTCAGAGCCATAAGTAGTATTGAAGGGGAATAAAGAAATAGATTGCTTTTTCACTGCTTAAGCTCTGATTTGTATTTTTTTAACTCTACAAATGAATCAATAGTAAACAAATTCAGGGCAGGCAACGAGACCTTGCCTCTTAGGAAAAGAAAAAAAAAAGGGGGCTTGAGAAGGTGAGATTTGAGCAAATACTGGGAGGACGTCTGAGTCAGGCATGCAGATATACACGAAGCAGCTTTCAGGCACACCTTCATTCAGTTTCTGACCCCTCACTATTAACTTCTGGAACAAACACCATCTACATCAGATAATGCATTATTACTCATGCACTCTCACTCTGTGTGGGTCTTATGTCTTCAGTGAGAATCTACTTCTGAGGCTTTCACAAACTTCATGTCCTTTGACCATCACACAGAGCCCCAAGTGGGCACCATACACAGCTAGGCTGATGTTTCTCAGTTAATCTAGTCCCAGGACATATCACTGCCCCATATGAGTAAGTGCCACAGCTTTACAAAGGGGTGCCTGTGGGTTTCTACCCTGCTATGTTGGGTAGGTATCTTAACAACCAGCAGAGCCAAATCACCATGAAGTTCTAGCATTATACAAACAGCTTCATGATAGGAGCTGACAAAGGATGAAGAGCCATGAAAGAAACTTAGTAGGAGCCAGAGGCAGAGTCACAGAGAGGGAGAGGTACTTCACCAAGAAGACAGCGGTGAAAAGGGAAGATCTGTGTGGCAGGAAAGATCTGCAAGTGATAGGTGGTGAAGGATAGTGCTTGTGCCCTTTTTGTTTAGATAGGTGTATAACATCCACCATTTAAAGTGCTCACATTTCAAGGCTTGATGACTTTTTACAAATGTATAAACCTGTATAACCACCTCCTAGATCAAAATAGAAAATATATCCATTCTTCAAAAGTCTCCCTCCGGAGTTCAGTCAAAACCACCACATTCCCACCCATGAAGTAACTTCATCTAATTTCTGTCCTTGCAGGTTTTGGCCATTCCTTAACTTAATATAAATGGAATCATATATTTTTTGTATCTGGTTTCTTTTTTTTTTGAGACGGAGTCTCGCTCTGTCGCCCAGGCTGTAGTGCAGTGGCACAATCTCGGCTCACTGCAAGCTCCGCCTCCTGGGTTCATGCCATTCTCCTGCCTCAGCCTCTCCAAGTAGGTGGGACTACAGGTGCCCGCCACCACACCCGGCTAATTTTTTTTGTATTTTTTTAGTAGAGACGGGGTTTCACCATGGTCTCGATCTCCTGACCTCGTGATCCGCCCGCCTCGGTGTCCCAAAGTGCTGGGATTACAAGCGTGAGCCACCGCGCCCAGCCTGTATCTGGTTTCTTTTAGTCCATATTGTTAGATCACACTTTGAAAGTCTCTGGCTATGCAAGAAATTAGGCTGGTAGCTAGAATAGAAACAAAGTGAGTGAAGGAGTGTATGTGTGTTTTGAAGACAGCAAAGGCCAGGCACGGTGGCTCAGACCTGTAATCCCAGCACTTTGGGAGGCTGAGGGGGGTGGATTGCTTGAGGCCAGGAGTTCGACACCAGCCTGGGCAAAATGGCGAAACCCGTCTCTACTAAATACAAAAAAAAAGGCCAGGTGTGGTGGCTCACGCCTATAATCCCAGCACTTTGGTAGGCTGAGGTGAGTGGATCACCTGAGGTCAGGAGTTTGGTACCAGCCTGACCAACATGGTGAAACGCCATCTCTACTAAAAATACAAAAATTAGCCAGGCGTGGTGATGCATGCCTGTAATCCCAGCTACTTGGGAGGCTGAGGCAGAAGAATAGCTTGAATCCGGAAGGCAGAGGTTGCAGTGAGCCAAGATCACGCCATTGCACTCCAGCCTGGGTGACAAGAACAAAACTCTGTCTCAAAAATAAATAAATACATATATGCATACATACATACATACACAAAAATTAGCCAGGAGTGGTGGTGCACGCCTGCAATCCCAGCTACTTGGGAGGCTGAGGTACAAGAACCACTTAAACCTGGGAGGTGGAGGCTGCAGTGATCCAAGGTTGCACCACTGTACTCCAGCCTGGGCAAAAGAGTCAGACTCCATCTCAAAAAAAAAAAAAAAAAAAAAAGAAAAAAGAAAAAAAATGGCCTGGTGTGGTGGCTCATGCCTATAATTCTAGCACTTTGGGAGGCCATGGCAGGCAGACTGCCTGAGCTCAGGAGTTCGAGACCAGCTTGGGCAACATGGCAGCGAAACCCCATCTCTACCTAAACTACAAAAAATTGGCCAGGCATGGTGGTGTGTGCCTGTAATCCCAGCTACTCAGGAGGCTAAGGCACGAGAATCGCTTGAACCCAGGAGGTGGAGGTCGCAGTAAGCCGAGATTGTGCCACTGCACTCCTGCCTGGGCAACAGAGCAAGACTGTCTCCAAAAAAAAAAGAGAAAAGGAAAACAAAATTAAGACAGCAGAGACTAGGGTATGTGTACAGGATAAGAATGACTTAGCGCATGAGGAGAATGAACAGGGGAGCTCATATAGAATAGAAGCTGCTAATGTTGCTGTGTGCTCACTCCCAGCAGGCTCTCTGGTGAGTACTTCATTTCATTTTTTTGCCAAAGAAGTCTAAGAAAGTAGGTACTATTACTATCCAATTTTGTGGATGACTTTCCTCAGAAGCCTGGGGGATAAATAATCTTTCCCTAGCAGGTAGGGTGAGTAGTTGGTAGATTCAGGGTTGAGAGGAGATGGGAAAGAATGTCATCTAGAATACATGAGAAACAAAAAGCCTTGGTTCATCTCTTCCTCTGGACCAAATGAAGGACAGTGAAAGGACTTTGGTCCATTAAATTTTACTGATTTGGTAATACTTCACTAGACTGGATTATGATAATGTGAAACAACGCAAGGGGATAAAATTTAAAATAAAACCATGTTTTGATGATTTTAACCATCAGCTGAAAACAGTTGATTTTTGTGGCAGCTAAGGGATGCACTTTTTTGCATTTCCAACCTCATGAAACAGCCTGGTTAGGCTGGGACAGGCTAAATGTGTGGGCCAAGACACACATTTCCTGTTTCCATGCTGTCCAGTGGTGGATATTCTGGGTATGCTGGCTGTTCAGGCTTTGTAGGACTGCTATCATTTTGCAGGGTAGAATGAGATGACTACCCAGTTGGAAAAAAGAGCTCACTGGAAGAGTATCCTGCCCCCCGCTTTTTTTTTTTTTTTTTTTTTTTTGAGACGGAGTTTCACTCTTGTTGCCCAGGCTGGAGTGCAATGGCACGATCTCGGCTCACCACAACTTCTACCTCCTGGGTTCAAGTGATTCTCCTGCCTCAGCCTCCCGAGTAGCTGGGATCTATAGGCACGTGCCACCACACTCAGCTAATTTTGTATTTTTAGTAGAGACGGGGTTTCTCCACGTTGGTCAGGCTGGTCTCGAACTCCCAACCTCAGGTGATCCGCCTGCCTTGGCCTCCCTAAGTGCTGGGATTACAGGCATGAGCCACCGCACCCAGCCAAGTATCCTGCTTTTCAAGTTCACTAATAGGCTCTGTGTACACATCTCACAGAAAGAACATTCCATTCTACATTCAAGAGTAAAGAAGCCAGACTGTACTGCATTTTAGGTCTTTGTGAACATGTCATCAGGTTCTTATATGTCTCTTTTTCACAACAGATATATAT
The DNA here is from genome assembly GCF_028878055.3 of Symphalangus syndactylus. Classification (NCBI taxonomy): domain Eukaryota; kingdom Metazoa; phylum Chordata; class Mammalia; order Primates; family Hylobatidae; genus Symphalangus; species Symphalangus syndactylus. The sequence goes on along the minus strand of NC_072423.2, from coordinate 112,210,712 downwards.
ATATAAGATCCACATTCCACCATAAGAATGACTGAAGCCCTAATTTTCAGGATATGGGAATCTTTTTGGTTTAATGCAATGGTACTTTAATAGCAAAAACATAAAACATGATTTTGTAAAACTAAAGCCACCTTCTGTCTACATTACTCTAAGAATAGGCTAAATATTCTATCAATTATGAAAATTACTTGTGAAAATTATGCAAGTCATTAAAAAACAAAAATGTAGGCCAGGTGTGGTGGCTCACGCCATCCCAGCACTTTGGAAGGCCAAGGCGGATGGATCACCTGAGGTCAGGAGTTTGAGACCTGCATGGCCAACAGGACGAAACCCCGTTCTCTACTAAAAATAAAAAAAAAATTAGCCGGGCATGGTGATGCATGCCTGTAGTTCCAGCTACTCGGGAGGCTGAGGCAGAAGAATCACCTGAACTGGGGAGGTGGAGGTTGTAGTCAGCCGAGATTGTGCCAGTGCACTCAGCCTGGACAAGAGCGAAACTCTGTCTCAAAAAACAAAACAAAACAAAACAAAACACAAAAATGTAGTCAGGTGCGGTGGCACAAGCCTGTAATCTCAGCTACTTGGGAGGTGAGGTGGGAGGATCACTTGAGGCCAGGAGTTCAAGACCAGCATGGGCAACATAGAGAGGCCCTGTCCCTACAAAAAATTTAAAAATTAGCTGGGTGTAGGCCGGGCGCAGTGGCTCACACCTGTAATCCCAGCACTTTGGGAGGCTGAGGCTGAGGTGGGCAGATCACCTGAGGTAGGGAGTTCACAGACCAGCCTGACCAACATGGAGAAACCCTGTCTCTACTAAAAAAACAACAACAACAACAACAACAGCAACAAAATTAGCTGGGCATGGTGGTGCATGCCTGTAATCCCAGCTACTCAGGAAGCTGAGGCAGGAGAATCGCTTGAACCCAGGAGGCGGAGGTGGTGGTGAGCTGAGATCGTGGCATTGCACTCCGGTCTGGGCAACAAGAGCAAAACTCCGTCTCAAAAAAAAAAAAAAAAAAAAAAAAAAAAAAAAAAAAAATTAGCTGAGTGTGGTGGCATTGCTTGGAAGGCTAAGGGAAGAGTACTGCTTGAGCCTAGAAGTTCAAGGCTGCAGTGAGCTATGATTGCACACTGTACTGAAGCCTGAAAGACAGAGCGAGACCTTCCTTCTAAAAAACAAAAACAAGGCTGGGTGCAGTGGCTCATGCCTGTAATCTCAGCACTTTGGGAGGCAGAGGCAGGCGGATCATGAGGTCAGGAGACTGAGACCATGCTGGCTAACATGGTGAAACCTGTCTCTACTAAAAGCACAAAAAATTAGCCGGACGTGGTGGCGGGCGCCTGTAGTCCCAGCTACTTGGGAGGCTGAGGCAGGAGAATGGTGTGAACCCAGGAGGCGGAGCTTGCAGTGAGCCGAGATCACACCACTGCACTCTAGCCTGGGCAACAGAGTGAGACTCCATCTCAAAAAAAACAAAACAAAAACAATAAAAATAACTCAAAATTGATCACAGATCTAAGATAAGAGCTAAAATTCTGACTGTCTAGAGCTGTACTGCTCAATACATTAGCCACTAGTCAAATGTGGCTGAGCACTTGAAATGTTGCTAGTATAAACTTAGATGTGCTATAGATGCAAAATATACATTAGATTTTGAAGACAGTATTAAAAATGTAAAATATCTCATTAATAAAGTTTTATATCACTTAGATGTTGAAACAATATTTTAGATATACTGGGTTAAATGAAATATACTAAAATTAAGTTCATCATTTCAAATATCTACTGAAAGTTTTTTTTGTTTGTTTTTTTTTTTTTTGAGACGGAGTCTCGCTCTGTCACCCAGGCTGGAGTGCGGTGGCGCAGTCTCGGCTCACTGCAAGCTCCGCCTCCCGGGTTCACGCCATTCTCCTGCCTCAGCCTCTCCGAGTAGCTGGGACTACAGGCGCCCGCCACCACGCCCGGCTAATTTTTTGTATTTTTAGTAGAGACGGGGTTTCACTGTGGTCTCGATCTCCTGACCTCGTGATCCACCCGCCTCGGCCTCCCAAAGTGCTGGGATTACAAGCGTGAGCCACCGCGCCCGGCTGAAAGTTTTTATTTATTTATTTTTTTGAGACCAAGTCTTGCTCTGTTCCCCAGGCTAGAATGCAGTGGCATGATCTTGGCTCACTGTAACCTCTGCCTCCCAAGTTCAAACGATTCTTGTGCTTCAACCTCCCAAGTAGTTGGGATTACAGTTGTGCACCAGCAAACCCAGCTAATTTTTGTATTACTTTTTAGTAGAGACGAGGTTTTGCCATGTTGGCCAGGCTGGTCTCAAACTCCTGGCCTCAAGCTATCTTCCTCAAGCTATTCAGCCCCCCAGAGTGCTGGGATTACAGGCGTAAGCCACCCTGCCTGACCAAAAATTTTTAAAATTACATATGTGGCTCACATATTATTTCCATTGAACAGTGCTGGTCTTAGTAAACTTAGGAGAAAATATTATTGATTTTGCAAAGATTTCCTAAAATACAGCAGCAAAGGTACAAAACTACAAAGAAGAAAAGATGATAAACTGGACTTGTCAAAATTAAAACCATTTTCTCTTCAAAAGATACCATTAAGAAAATGAAGGCCAGGTGTGGAGGTGCACACCTATAATCCCAGCACTTAGAAGGCCAAGGCGGGCAGATGGCTTGAGCTCAGGAGTTCAAGACCAGGCTGGGCAATATAGCAAGACCCTGACTGTAATTTTTTAAAAAAGGCTGTAAATACTATTTATTGGTGAGAATGCAGAGAAACTGGAATTTTCATACATGGCTGGTAGGAATACAAGACAGTACAGCCATTTTAAGAAACAGTTTGTTTGTTATGAAGTTAAAATATAATTTAGCAATTGCACTCTTAAGTATTTACTGAAGAGGCCAGCCTGGCCAACATGCTGAAATCCCATTTCTACCAAACACACACACACACACACACACACACACACACACACACACACACACACACAAAATTAGCTGGGCATAGTGACACGTGCCCCTGGTCCCAGCTACTCGGGAGGCTGAGGCACAAGAATCGCTTGAACCCGGGAGGCAGGGGTTGCAGTGAGCTGAAATTATGCCACTGTACTCCAGCCTGGGCGACAGGGCAAGACTGTGTCTCATTAAAAAGAAAAAGTAATGGGAGGCTGAGGCAAGAGAATCACTTGAACCTGGGAGGTGGAGGTTATGGTGAGCTGAGATTGCGCCACTGCACTCCAGCCTGGGCAACGAGCAAAACTCCATCTCAAAAAGAAAAAAAAAATTACATTTGTACAATGAAATATTATTCAGCAATAAAAAGCAACAATCTACTGATACATACAACACGAATAAATCTCAAAAATATTATGCTAAGAGAAAGAAGCCAGACACAGAGACTATACATTACATGATTTCATTTATACTAAATTGTAGAAAGGAATTTCTACAGTGATAGAAAACATCAATGGTTTCCAGGAACGTGAGTGTGGGGGAGGGTACTGACTGCAAATACAAAACAAGGAACTGTATGGGTGATGGAAATACCACTTGGGGATGGTTACAAAACTCTTCCAATTTGTACACTTAAACTTAGTAATTTTATTATATGTAAAATACACTGTAACAAAGCTGACCAAAACAAATGAAACAACATAAAATGTAGTTTCTGATTCAGCAGGTCTGGTGGGGGACTCAAGAACTTGCATTCCTAACCATTCTAACATCCTCAGATGATGCTGATTGCTGCTGGTCCTGGGACCTCACTTTGAGAAGCCTTGGTCCAGTGAGAGACATTGACAAAACGGACCTATAATAAGCCCCTTTTAATATCATCTTAATTAATGTCCATTCTGTACCACTACCTATCTACCTTGAAGATAGATAGTACTCTATCTTCAAGAGCACAGACCATGAAGAAAACACTATGACTTCTCACATCTCCTGACATACTTCCTGAAAACCCAGTATGAGACAGGCCTAGAACCTTCAGGGTGACTTGAAGGTCCTTTGAATGTTACTTAAAGCACCTTAGGTTCAGAAGCAAACGTGGCCAGTTAAGATCCCCCATTTCTGAATCTCAGCACTACATACTTACCACACCAGAATACCTGCTCTGAAACACAGCTCACACCACTGGCCTTTGCTAATATTGTTTTCTTGCTCTGAAGGACCTTTCCCTGATCCCAAACATTGAAATTGCACTTGTTTTTTAAGCCCATCTCAAATGGCATTTCCTCGATGAAACCATATGTATTACTTCCATTTCTATGTTCTCACTGTCGTTCACACTCTCCTTCATTATAGTGCTTATCATATCTGGTCCTACTTATCTTAATAAATGTTTATAGAATATACCAATTTCTAATTAAAAGAATTATTAATAGTAGTGGCTCCTAGAAAACAAATACATTTAGAGATGTGACTCAGGGTAGACATCATATTTTTGTTAGTCCTTTATCTCTTCCAGGGGAGCTTTCTTCTCCTCTTTTACGGTAAGTCTGATTAGTCCTTGTGTTCTAGTGGCGCCAACTCCACCCACAAGACCCACGCCTGACCAATCTAAGCCTTTCCTCCTCGTAGTCTCAGTACTGGGTTCTAGGATAAGCATATCACCCAACCTAGACCAACCATGTATCTTCTCAGTGCTCTTGAGCCAGAACCATAGGCAGATAAGCTCATACCTGGAAAAGTCCAATACTATTTATGTTTAATTAAAAATACAAACACAGTGGACAAAGAAAATTATTAGACAGTATTCATTACAATGATCTAGCCCACTGTTTAGTAATCTTTACTGTATCCCAAAACAACACGAGAAAAATGCACAAAGGAAATACCAGACATCTTACAAATTTGGTTAATCACTTAAGACTGTGAACTCTGATTTGTGTTAGATTAGCCAAAAGGATGCCTTTGTGTCAAATATAGAAAGTTAGAGGGCAGAACTCTTTAACCTTCCCCAGGTTCTAATAGCAATGGATGAAACTTACTTAAGGTCAAAAGAAAATGACATCCAAAGAACAAACACTAGAAGCCAAGGAAAGGTGAACGGAAGCAAGAGATCTGCATGTGTCAGTAAGATGGACGTCAATAAGCTTCAGAGGACTACATAATAGTCCTCTGAAGTATGATCTATTACCTGGTAATAAGAGCTCCCAACAGTGGGAGAACACAGAAGTTTTTTTTTTTTTTTTTTTGAAATGGAGTCTTGCTCTGTTGCCCAGGCTGGAGGCAGTGGCGCAATCTCGACTCACTGCAACCTCCGCCTCCTGGGTTCCAGTGATTCTCCTGCCTCAGCCTCCCAAGCAGCTGGGATTACAGGTGAGGGCCACCACACCCAGCTAATTTTTGTGTTTTTAGTAGAGATGGAGTTTTACCATGTTGGCCAGGCTGGTCTTGAACTCCTGGTCTCAAGTGATCCACCTGCCTCAGCCTCCCAAAGTGTTGGGATTACAGGCCTGAGCCACTGCGTCCGGCAAGAAGTTTTTGAGATAAATGATGTACTAGTTCTTCAGGGGTGACTTCCAGGAAAGGAGCTGGGTAAAGCCCTCACTCACCTGAGTGATTATGCGTTCTGCATCCTTATAGATCTTCTCTCCTATTACATCCACAATCTTCATTCGTTCTGACACCTGAAACAACAGACAAATTCACAAATAAAAGGAAAAGACCTTAATTGAAAGTCACGATAGCTATGCAGCACAGAAATGGGATTAGAATAGTATGATTTGAAAACCTAACAACAGAATAGTTTTAAAAGCTTTTCCTGATCCCCATGAACAGATTCTTATTCAAGCCACTTTACCTCTAGTGATTTAAGGAGGGGCACAGACTCAATAAATGATTCAAACATCTTCCTCTTCTTTGCATTATTTTTCACTATGATTCTTCTAAAAGTCACCCGGTCCTACAAGAAAGAATATGAAAATTCTAGTAAATGCCTATATACAGGAACATCTATGATTTAATTAACTGGCCAAAGCAAATATTAGAGGAATAGGTAAGTTACTGTGTTAAGTGTTTAATGATACTTCAATCTTGAGTCATCACTGAAAGAAAAGGACCTGTAGCCTGAGCCAGCCAGATGCCCACATGCTGTTGCTTGCTATCTAGCACTCAATAGGTGCCACCTATGGGTCATAAACAGAACACAAAACAGAAAACACCTAAACATTTGTGAGCTCACTGTCACTGTTCAATGTCAAAAAAGACCTCTAGTGAGCCAAGATCGTGTCACTGCACTCCAGCCTGGGTGACAGGGTGAGACCCTCATTTCAAAAAAAAAAAAAAAGAGACACCTCACCAAAAGAGAGATTAAAACAATCATTTAATCCTTAGAATCCAGGGTTTAAAAAAACTTTAAAAATCCAAAACAATTAGATTGTTCTTGCCCTAAAAAAGTTTACAATCTTAATGGGGAGATAATATAAAATATCAAAATATGAAGGTTGGCTGAATGCAGTGGCTCACTGCCTGTACTCCTAGCATTTTGGGAGGCTAAGGTGGGCAAATTGCTTGAGCCCAGGAGTATGAGACCAGCCTAGGCAACATGGTGAAACACCCTCTCTACGAAAAAATACACAAAAAAAGTTACCTGGGCATGGTGGCACATGTCTGTACTTGGGTGGCTGAGGTGAAAGGCTCACCAGAGCCTGAGAGGTCAAAGCTGCAGTGAGTTGTGATTGTACCACTGCATTCCAGCCTGGGCAGCAGAGTGACACTATGTCCCAAAAACAACAATATCAACAACAACAACAACAAAATACATAGGAATAAAAAGTCTACATTTCAAGGACAGGTGCAGTGGCTCACACCTGTAATCCCAGCATTCTGGGAGGCCGAGTCAGAAGGATCACTTGAGCTCAGGAGTTCAAGACCAGGCTGTGCAACATGGTGAAACCCCATCTCTACAAAAAATACAAAAATTAGCTGGGCACGGTGGCGTTTGCCTGTAGTCCCAGCTAGTTGGGAGGCTGAGGCTGGAGAATCACTTGAGCCCAGGAGGCTAAGGTTGCAGTGAGCCGAGATTGCGCCACTGCACTCCAGCCTGGGTGACATAAGTTGAAACCGTGTCTCAAAAAAAAATAAAAATAAAAATAAAAAGTCTACAGTTCAAGACAGCATATGAGCATATGAAATGTGCTTGGTGAAACTACAGAAGACAAGTGCTACATAAATTTCAAGGTAAGAAGGGGAGATCACAGTAGGCAGGAGTGATCAAAGATTATTTTGCAGCAAAAATACCTAGGGCCTGAAAGAGAGGTAGGATTTAAGTTAATGGAGAGACATGGGAGGAATACACAAGATGGAAGGCAGGCATATGAAAGATACCTTGACTCTAGCAAGTCATGGATTCCTTCTGTTTTATTTTGAGATAGGGTCCCCCAATGTTGTCCAGGCTGGCTTTGAACTCCTGGGGTCGAGTGATCTCCCCACCTCAGCTTCCCAAGTAGCTGGGACTACAGGTACACAACACTGTGCCTGGCTTAGTAAGTAATGGATTCTGATCAGAAGACAATTAACCAAAGCCAGGCACTTCTTAGATATGTGTACACATGTGCAGGGAGATACATGTGAGAATGTTAATTGCTTAGTCTTAGATTCCTAAATGGGCAAGCAGTTATTTGTATCTAAGTTAACTACCTTTCTTCCACCTCAGGCTGTCAGGACTATATGTATATATATATTTTGTTAGAAAGTATAATAATGGGCTGGGCGCAGTAGCTCACGCTTGTAATCCCAGCACTTTGGGAGGCCAAGGCGGGCGGATCACGAGGTCAGGAGATCAAGACCACAGTGAAACCCTGTCTCTACTAAAAATACAAAAAATTAGCCGGGCGTGGTGGCGGGTGCCTGTAGTCCCAGCTACTCGGAGAGGCTGAGGCAGGAGAATGGCGTGAATCTGGGAGGCGGAGCTTGCAGTGAGCCAAGACTGCGCCACTGCACTCCAGCCTGGGCGACAGAGCAAGACTCTGTCTCAAAAAAAAAAAAAAAAAAAAAAAAAAAAAAAAAAAAAAAGTATAATAATGGGCTGGGCGCAGTGGCTCATGCCTGTAATCCCAGAACTTTGGGAGGCCGAGGCGGACGGATCGTTTGAGGTCAGGAGTTCAAGACCAGCCTGGCCAATATGGTGAAACTTCATCCTACTAAAAATACAAAAATTAGCCAGGCATGGTGGTGGGCGCCTGTAATCCCAGCTTCTCGGGATGCTGAGACAGGAGAATCACTTGAACCTGGGAGGCAGAGGTTGCAGTGAGCTGAGATCATGCCACTGCACTCCAGCCTGGGTAACAGAGCGAGACCCTGCCTCGAAAAAAAATAAAAACAAAACAATATTTTAGGCTGTGTGTGGTGGCTCATGCCTGTAATCCCTGCACTTTGGGAGACCAAGGCAGGAGGATTGCTTGAGACTAGGAATTCAAGACCAGCCTGGGCAACACAGTGAGACCTCAACTCTATTTAAAACACAATAACAGGCAGGGCGCAGTGGCTCACACCTATAATCCCAGCACTTTGGGAGGCTGAGGCGGGTGGATCACGAGGTCAGGAGATCAAGACCATCCTAGCTAACATCATGAAACCCCGTCTCTACTAAAAATACAAAAAATTAGCTGGGTGTGGCAGCACACGCCTGTAGCCCCAGCTACTAGGGAGGCTGAGACAGGAGAATCACTTGAACCTGGCAGGTGGAGGTTGCAGTGAGCCAAGATCACACCACTGCACTCTAGCCTGGGAGACAGAGCGAGACTCCGTCTCAAAAAACACAAAAAACCCCACAAAAACAGAAAAACCCCAATATTTTTTTTATTTATTAAAAAAAAAAAAAAAAAAAAAATACAGGCTGGAAACAGTGGCTCACAACTGTATTCCCAGCACGTTGGGAGGCTGAAGTGGGTGTATTGTTTGAGCCCAGAAGTTTGAGAACAGCCTGGGCAACATGGCGAAACCCGTCTGTACAAAAAATACAAAAATTAGCCAGGCATGGTGGCGTGCACTTGTGGTCCCAGTTACTGGGGAGGCAGAGGTGGGAGGATCACTTGAGCCCTGGGAGGTGAAGTTGCAGTGAGGTGTGAGGGCACCACTGCACTCCAGCCTGGCCAACAGAGTGAGACCGTCTCAAAAGTTAGATAGGTAGATAGATAGATAGATAGATAGACAGACTGACACACACACACACACACACACACACATACATACATAGATAAAAGGCCTGGCACAGTGGCTCACACCTATAATCCCAGCATTTTGGGAAGCCAAAGTGAGTGGATCACTTGAGGTCAGGAGTTCGAGACCACCCTGGCCAACATGGTTAAAATTTGTGTCTACTAAAAATACAAAAATTAGCTGGGCATGGTGGTGTACACCTATAGTCCCAGCTACTTGGGAGGCTGAGGCACGAGAATTACTTGAACCCTGGAGGCAAAGGATGCAGTGAGCCGAGATCACACCACTATACTCCAGCCTGGGAGACAGAGACTCCGTCTCAAAATAAATAAATAAATAAATATTAAAAAATAAACACAGAGGGCAGCAAAGTTAACTCCCAATATTTTACAAATCCACCTACAGTGTAACAAAGATTAGTACAATTGCAATAGCAAACAATATTTCGGCCAGGCGCAGTGGCTCACGCCTGTAATCCCAGCACTTTGGGAGGCTAAGGTGGGTGGATCACTTGAGGTCAGGAGTTTGAAACCAGCCTGGCCAACACGGTGAATTTCCATCTCTACCAAAAATATAAAAAATTAGCCAGTACTGTTGGCACACGCCTATAATCCCAGCTATGCGAGAGGCTGAGGTGGAAGAATCACTTGAATCCTGGAGGCGGAGGTTGCAGTGAGCCGAGATCATGCCACTGGACTCCAGCCAGGATGACAGAGCAAGAGTCCATCTCAAAAACAACAACAATAACAACAACAACAAATTTCTAACTAAAGAGAAAACAACAAATTTCTTTTTTTTTTTTTTTTCTTGAGACGGTGTCTCGCTCTGTCACTCAGGCCGGAGTGCAGTGGCACAAGCTCGGCTCACTGCAAGCTCTGCCTCCCTGGTTCACGCCATTCTCCTGCTTCAGCCTCCCAAGTAGCTGGGATTACAGGCGCCCACCACCATGCCCGGCTAATTTTTTGTATTTTTAGTAGAGACGGAGTTTCACCATGTTAGCCAGGATGGTCTCAATCTCCTGACCTCATGATCTCCCCGCTTCAGCCTCCCAAAGTGCTGGGATTACAGGCGTGAGCCACTGCGCCCAACCACAACAAATATCTCTTACAGCAACTTTTTTTTTTTTTTGAGATGGAGTTTCGTTCTTGTTGTCCAGGTTGGAGTGCAATGGTGCAATCTCGCCTCACCGCAACCTCCGTCTCCCAGGTTCAAGTGATTCTCCTGCCTTGGCTTCCGGAGTAGCTAGGATTACAGGCATGCACCACCATGCCCGGCTAATTTTGTATTTTTTAGTAGAGATGGGGTTTCTCCATGTTTGTCAGGCTGGTCTGCAACTCCTGACCTCAGGTGATCTGCCCGCCTTGGGCTCCAAAGTGCTGGGATTACAGGCATGAGCCACTACGCCCGGCAAGCGACTTTTTTTTTGAGACAGAGTCTCACTCTGTCACTCAGCAGGCTGGAGTGTAGTGGCACGATCATAGCTCATTGCAGCCTTGACCTCTTGGGCCCAGGTGATCCTCCCAACTCAGCGTCCCAAGTAGCTGTGACTACAGGCATGTGCCGCCACATCAGCTAATTTCTCATTTTTCATAGAGACAGGGTTTCACCACGTTGCCCATGCTGGTCTTGAATTCCTAGGCTCATGTGATTTGCCCACCATGGCCTCCCAAAGTACTGGGATTACAGGCATGAGTCACCACACCCAGCTGGTTCTACCCCTTTTTATGCATGCTTTAACACTTCCCAAAACACTCTCTTAATGTGGTGCAAGGCCAGTTCCCAAGGCTGTGGAGAATATAAAAAAGCACCAGACATCAACATAGCCTTTGAGGAGCATCCAATCGAGCAGTGAAGAGGAAATTCCCACAGGCAGCAAGTGCTCAGAGGCAAGCAAACAGCCCTGAAGTTCAAAAGAGAAAAGGAGTGCTACTCTCTCCTGTGACTGCAGGAATTTCCCAGGAAATCTTCTATTGACTTTCAATAAAGCAAGAGAAAGCAGAAGAGACTAAGCATAGAGGCCATGATGGTGGCTGCCCACTGTAAAAGCAGGAATGTAGGATCCAACTTGAAAAATTCAGTGACGACACCAGATCCTCCCTACTTCGACCTCAGAAGGCATTTCCAAGGCCTTGTGAGACCCAAAGAAGTCAGGCTGGAAAGGACCTTCTGTGAGTTACTTTCCTAGAGGTGGTATTGAAGCTTTGGAAGAGTCTGGGTTTGCAAAGCAAGTGAATGAACAGGAGAAAAGTAGAGGCCAAAAGGACATCTTGATAGGTCACTGACCTAAGAAAGCAAGAAGAGGAAACGACTGCCAAAGGCAAGGAAATAGAACAGGAGTCTTAGGAAAGGAAGTCTCAGGAAAAGAAGGGTGGTGAGTTAGCACCATGGCCATGGGGAGCTTGTGCCATCATTCTGTGAACACTCACCTTGTACCAGGCACTAAGGGAGTCGCTTCTCTTATGCCCATGTATTTAATCCTCATACCCCAGCCATAAAGAAGGTGGTTTTACAGCTCAATATACAGTTTTCAGTTTTCACTGAGACTTGGTCTTAGAGATTATCCAAGAATGGGTTATTTGGCCGGGTGTGGTGGCTCTTGCCTGTAATCCCAGCACTTTGGGAGGCCGAGGTGGGCAGTTCACCTGAGGTCAGGAGTTTGAGACCAACCTGGCCAACATGGTGAAACTCCATTTCTACTAAAAATACAAAAATTGGCTGGGTGTGGTGGCACATGTGCACACATCTGTAATCCCAGCTACTCGGGGGGCCGAGGCAGGAGAATTGCTTGAACCCAGGAGGCAGAGGTTGCAGTGAGCCAAGATCGTCTCAAAATAGAAAAAAAGAAAGAATGTATTATTTGGCTGGGCACAGTGGCTCATGCCTGTAATTCCAGCACTTTGGAAGGCCAAGCTTGAGCCCAGAAGTTCAAGACCAGCCTAAGCAACATAATGAGACTCTGTCTCTACAAAAAAAAAAAAAAAAAAGTCAGGCGTGGTGGTACATATCTGTAGTCCCAGCTACTTGGGAGGCTGAGGTGGGAGGATTGCTTGAGCTCAGGAGGTCAAGGTTGCAGTTAGCCCCTGCTCACACCAAAAAGAATGTTATTTAATTTCTAAGTGTCTGGAGATCTGTTATTGATTTTTAGTTTCTTTCTTTCAATTGTAGTTAGAGAACACATTCTGATTTCAATTTTTTTTAATTTTCATTATTTCTTAAAATTTTAAATAGAGATGTGGTCTCACTATGCTGCCCAGGCTAGTCTCAAATTCCTGGACTCAATCCTCCCACCTCAACCTCCCAAAGTGCTGGGATAACAGGCTTGAACCACTGTGGTTGGCCTGATTTCAAATCTTTTACATTTTTTAAGTTTTATTTTATATTCCAGGATATGGCCTATTTGGGTGAATGTTCCATGGGCTTGAAAAAATGTTCATTCTGTTGTTGCTGTGTGCAGTGTTCTATAAATTTCAGATAGCTTTTGTTAATTAATGGTGTTAAGTTCTTCTATATCCTAGCTGACACTAGCTGATTTTCTGTTTAGTTGTTCATTCTTTTGTTTTGTTTTGTTTTTGTTTTTGAGATGGAGTTTAGCTCTTGTTGAATGTACCTGTTGGAAGATCTGGATTTCAGGCTTTCCAGCACCCCATCTGGGATATATGGGAACCTGGGAACTCACTGTCATGTCTTTCCTCAAGCCCCAGTATCCCTAGATAGTCTGCCTTCTTCTTTCCACCTTTCAGGGTCTTCCTATGTTTGCTATATTATGTCCATAGTTGTGTGTGTGTGTTTTTAAGTTTTTAAGTGAGAACACTAGCATGGAATAGGGCTATTCCATCTTGGTCTGAACCAGTAGTTGGCACCAAGGCTTATTTTATTATTTGATTTTGTATTTTTTGAGATGGAGTCTTGCTCAGTTGCCCAGGCTAGAGTGCAGTGGCGTGATCTTGGCTCACTGCAACCTCCGCCTCCTGGGACTACAGGCGCCCATCACCATGACTGGCTAATTTTCATATTTTTGGTAGAGACAGGGTTTCACCATGTTGCTCTGGCTGGTCTCGAACTCCTGACCTCAAGTGATCTTCCCGCCTTGGCCTCCCCAAGTGCTGGGATTACAGGTGTGAGTCACCATGCCTGGCCCCCCATTATTTACTATTCCCCTATACAAATCTATTCTTGAGTTTTTCAATCATTGAGTCCCCAAGTGTGTGACCTATCCTTAAGTCACTGTATCTCTTTCAGGAGCACTCTTAATTTAACATCAGGATATCACAATAAAGTGCTTTTTTTTTTTTTTTGAGACAGTCTCGCTGTGTCGCCCAGATTGGAGTACGGTGGCGAGATATTGGCTCACTGCAGGCTCCGCCTCCCGGGTTCACGCCATTCTCCTGTCTCAGCCTCCCGACTAGCTGGGACTACAAGCGCCCACCACCACACCCGGCTAATTTTTTGGTATTTTTTAGTAGAGACGGGGTTTCACCGTGTTAGCCAGGATGGCTGTAAGATATAGTGTAAATCAACAGCCCAAGGACAGAGACACAGAAAGAGAATTAATACTGTGCCTTGCAAGGGGAACGATTTCTCTCACTCACCAGTCCCCAAAGGGAGCCTTCTGAGGTAGCAACAATGGTAGCAGCTCTCGGGGTGTTGTACATCAGAGCTAGTTCTCCAAAACTGCCACGGTTGTCATATTGACCAACAGAGCGGGTTTGATTATCTTTTGTTACTAAAATGTCATAAGTTCCCCTAGAAGAATGACAAAAAATAATTTCATTAGTTACTTCTGATAATAAATGTTAAGAACTGGCAGGTACATATAATAGAAAATGTTGTTTTAAGAGATTTCCAATGGAACTTTGCTAGTATATAAAAAAACAACATATTTTTGTATTTTGACTTTGTACTGTGTCCTATAACCTTGCTAAACTCACTTATTAATTCTAGTAGCCTTTTTGTGGCATTCTTGGAATTTTCTTTCTTTTTTTTTTGAGACGGAGTCTCGCTCTGTCACCCAGTCTGGAGTGCTGCGGCAGACTCTCAGCTCACTGCAAGCTCCACCTCCTGGGCTCACGCCATTCTCCTGCCTCAGCCTCCCGAGTAGTTGGGACTACAGGGGCGCAACACCACGCCTGGCTAATTTTTTTTTTTTTTTTTTTGAGACGGAGTCTCGCTCTGTCGCCCAGGCTGGAGTGCAGTGGCGCAATCTCGGCTCACTGCAAGCTCCACCTCCCGGGTTCACGCCATTCTCCTGCCTCAGCCTCTCCGAGTAGCTGGGACTACAGGCACCCGCCACCACGCCCGGCTAATTTTTTGTATTTTTAGTAGAGACGGGGTTTCACTGTGGTCTCGATCTCCTGACCTCGTGATCCGCCCGCCTCGGCCTCCCAAAGTGCTGGGATTACAAGCATGAGCCACCGTGCCCGGCCAGGCTAATTTTTTTGTATTTTTAGTAGAGACAGCGTTTCACCGTGTTAGCCAGGATGGTCTCGATCTCCTGACTTCGTGATCTGCCCACCTCAGCCTCCCAAAGTACTGGGATTACAAGTGTGAGCCATCACACCCGGCTGGAATTTTCTACATAGAGGATCATGTCACCTGAAACAAAGACAGTTTTAATACTTCCTTTCCAATCTATATGCCCCTTTTTTTCCCATCTTTAACTTAAAAAAAAAATATATATATATACACATATATATATATATATTTTTGACATATATATATATTTTTTGAGACAGGATCTTGCTCTGTCACCCAGGCTGGAGTGCAGAGGCACAATCATGGCTCACTGCAGCCTCCACCTCCTGGCCCCAAGCAATCCTCTCACCTCAGCCCCCTGAGTAGCTGTGACCACAGACGTGTGTCACCATACCTGGCTAATATTTTATTTTTGTAGAGATGGGGTCTCACTATGTTGCCCAAGCTGGTCTGGAACTCCTGGGCTCAAGCAATCCTCCTGTCTCAGCCCCCCAAGATACTGGGATTAAAGGCATGAGCCACCATGCCCAGCCTAATTTTTTTTCTTTTATTAATATGTAATATTTTACGTAATTTATGGGGTACATGTGAGTGTTTGTTCCATACATAGAATGGGTAATGATTAAGTCAGGGTAACTGGGGTATCCATCACCTTGGATATATGTCATTTCCATGTGTATCATTTCATGTCCTCTCTTCTATTAATAGTTACTTTGAAATATGCTAAATATTGTCACCCAAGTATAGTCACCTTACCATGCTATAAAACATTAGAACTTGCCAGCTGCAGTGGCTCACACCTATAATCTCAGCACTTTAGGAAGCTAAACTGGGAGGGTTGCTTGAGCCCAGGAGTTTGAGACAATCCTGGGCAACGTATGGAGACTTGTCTCCATAAAAAGGAAAAAAAAAAAAAGACATTAAAATTTATTTCTTCTATCTGTGTGTTTGTACCCATTAGCCAACTTCTCTTCATCCACCCACCACCCTTCTCAGTTTCTGGTATATATAATTCTATTCTCCGTGTCTATGATATCATGTTCTTTAGCACTCACATGTGAGCGAGAACATGTGGTATTTGTCTTCCTGTATCTATCTTATTTAACTTAATATAGCGACCTCCATGTTGCTACAAATGACATGACTTCCTTCTTTTTTATGGTCAAATGGTATTTCATCATGTATCTATGCCACAATTTCTTTCTTCCTTCCGTTTTTCCTTGCCTCCCTCCCTCCCCCTCTTCCTTTTCTTTGCTTTATTGCATTGACTATAACCTCCAACACAATATTAAGTGGAAGTGGTGAAAGCAAACATCCTTGCCTTATTCTGAGTTGTAAGAAAAAAACAATTTTTCACCATTAAATATGATGTTAGCTGTAGGTTTTTAATAAATGCCTTTAGTCTAGTTAGGGAAAGTTATTTTTGTTGCTAGTTTACTGAGCATTTTCATCACAAAAAGATGTTGAGTTTTGTCAAATGCTTTGCTGTAGGTATTGATATGAGTGCATGGGTTTTCTTTCACAGTCTGTTGAAAATTAGGATACAACTGATTAAAACAAAGAAAGCAGGTCGGGCGCAGTGGCTCAAGCCTGTAATCCCAGCACTTTGGGAGGCCAAGGTGAGTGGATCACCTGAGGTCAGGAGTTCGAGACTAGCCTGGCCAATCTGGTGAAACCCCGTCTCTACTAAAAATACAAAAATTAGCTGGGTGGGTGCAGGGTGCCTGTAATTCCAGCTACTCGGGAGGCTGAGGCAGGAGAATCACTTGAAACCTGGAGGCAGAGGTTGCAGTGAGCCGAGATCACGTCATTGCACTCCAGCCTGGGCGACAGAACGAGGCTCTGTCTCAAAACAAACAAACAAACAAACAAGCAAACAAAACAAACAAATGATACAATTATTTATCTATTGATTGGCAATAATAGCTAAAAAAAAAAAAAATCAGAACTGACAAGCAGAAATAGGCACTCTCAACATACCACTGAGGGAAACATAAACTTTTCAGTTTCTGCAAGATAATTAAAACATATAGCAAACGCCTTAAAAAGACCCTTTGATACAACAATTCCATTTCTAGTCATTCCAAAAGAGATAATCAAAGATATTGCAAAAGATTTAATTGCTGGGATTTCACCAGGTAATATTTATAATAGTAAAAACTATAAGTAATTTCATCTGCTAATAATAGGAGATGGGTCAAATACATGTTTCTATCTATATTATGGAGTCATTAAAAATAATGACAGAGGCTGGGTGCAGTGGCTCACCCCTGTAATCCCAGTACTTTGGGAGGCCGAGGCGAGTGGATCACCTGAGGTCAGGAGTTCGAGACCAGCCTGGCCAACCTGGTGAAACCCCGTCTCTCCTAAAAATACAAAAATTAGCTGGGCGGGTGGCAGGTGCTTGTAATCCCAGCTACTCGGGAGGCTGAGGCAGGAGAATCACTTGAAACCGGGAGGCAGAGGTTGCAGTGAGCCAAGATCGCATCATTGCACTCCAGCCTGGGCGACAGAGAGAGGCTCAGTCTCAAAACAAACAAACAAACAAACAAACGATACAATTATTTATCTGTTGATTGGCAATAATTGCTAAGAAAAAAAAAATTCAGAACTGACAAGCATTTGCAGAAATAGGCACTCTCAACATATCACTGAGGGGAACATAAACTTTTCAGTTTCTGCAAGATAATTCTTATAGCAAATGCCCTAGAAAGACCCTTTGATACAGCAATTCCATTTCTAGACATTCCAAAAGAGATAATCAAAGATACTGCAAAAGATTTAATTACAGGGATTTCACCAGGTAATATCTATAATAGTAAAAACTATAAGTAGTTTCATCTGCTAATAATAGGAAATGGGTCAAATACATGTTTCTATCTATATCATGGAGTCATTAAAAATAATGACAGAGGCCGGGCATGGTGGCTCACGTCTGTGTGTGTATATATATATAATAATAATGACAGAGTATGGCTGGGCACAGTGGCTCACCTGTAGTCCCAGCACTTTGGGAGGCTGAGATAGACAGATCACCCGAGGTCAGGAGTTCAAGACCAGCCTGGCCAACATGGTAAAACCCTGTGTCTACTAAAAATACAAAAATTAGCTGGGCGTGGTGGCATGTGCCTGTAATCCCAGCTACTCGGGAGGCTGAAACAGGAGAATCACTTGAAACTGGGAGGCAGAGGTTGCAGTGAGCGAAGGTCGCACCATTGCACTCCAGCCTGGGTGGCAGAGTGAGACTCTATCTCAAAATAATAATAACAGAATACTATACTCCATAACATACTTAAAACAGATTTAAAAAATTAAATCACACAACAATGTATGATTTAATGTAAAAAAAAGTTATGTAAAGATAACTCCATTAGTTGACTCCATTTTTGATGTTTGATTGTTGACAGCTTTCAAACCTTTCCTCTTCTGCCCCATATCTGGGCAAGCTGGTAAGAAAGCCTGGGTGCTCCCTCCTTTGGTGCTGATGGGGAGTTCAATCAACACAAATGCCAGCCCCTGTGTAAGAGTACCCTCACCTAATCCCACCTTCTAACCACCATAAATCCCAAGACAGTCATCTCGCCTGCTATCTGAAGTCATTTTTGGATCCGTCTGGGAGCCTGCCCTGCTCTCTCTAAAAAGGCTCAACATGTGAGTAATAAACCTTTTCATATCCTTTTAGTGTATATGTAGTGTCATCAGTCTTGACATCTTAACCAAATTTTCGGTGAGGTGTCTGATCTCAACAGTAAAGCATGGAAAAAATAATGGAATCATACACTGGTAATCAGATTATGCCTAAATTAATTTCTATCCTGTTTGTATTTTATTTTATTTTGAGTCAGAGTCTCGCCCTGTTGCCCAGGCTGGAGTGCAGTGGCATGATCTCAGCTCACTGTAAGCTCTGCCTCCCGGGTTCACACCATTCTCCTGCCTCAGCCTCCCGAGTAGCTGGGACTACAGGCACCCACCACCACGCCCGGCTAATTTTTTGTATTTTTAGTAGAGACAGGGTTTCACCATGTTAGCCAGGATGGTCTCGATCTCCTGATCTCATGATCCACCTGCCTCGGCCTCCCAAAGTGCTGGGATTACAAGTGTGAGCCACCGCGCCTGGCCTTTTATTTTTTTATATTCTAAATTTCCTACAAAGAACTTCTATCTGTCTGACAAAATCGCTAAATATCATGTATTAAAAGAAAAGCAGAGAATGTGCCACCAACCCGGCTCTCAGAGGAGCTTACCACTCAGTAGGGAAGCTGACCTGTCCTTGGCCTTTATAGACAAGGCAAAATAAGGTTATAAATAGGAAACATAGAATTCAGTGTTTTTAGTGTCTCCTCCAGACACTAGCATTTAACTTTGGGAGTGACACGAACAAATTTCAGGCAGCAGCACTGCAGAGAGCCTCTCTTGACCTTTCCTATTCAGGTCCTCCTCTAAATAATGGGGCATATGTTTTTATCATTGTTACCACCGCATTATGTAATAATTATCTATTGAAAGGTCTGTCTCTCCAACTTGACCATGAACTTTTTGAGGCCAGGAACTGTACCTTTTTACTTGAACGATAATCTTTCTTTTTTGTTTTGTAGAGACAGGGGTCTCACTATGTTGCCCAGGCTAGTCTCGGACTCCTGGTCTCAAGTAATCCATATCGGCCTCCCAAGGTGCTGGGATTACAGGTGTGAGCCACTGTGCTCAGCTCTTTCCTATTTGTTTATCACCACATTCTTTTTTCTTTTCTTTTTATTCTGGGACAGGGTCTCACTTTGTCCCCCAGGCTAGAGTGCAGTGTTATGATCACTGCCCACTGTAGACTCAACCTCTTGGGCTCAAGTGATCCTCCCACCCCAGCCTTCCAATTAGCTGGGACTATAGGCATGCGCCACCATGCCTGGCAAATTTTTTTAAAAATGCTTTTTTTTGTGTTTTTGTTTTGTTTTGTTTTTTTGAGATGGAGTCCCATTCTGTCACCCAGGCTGGAGTGCAGTGGCATGATCTCCGCTCACTGCAACCTCTGCCTCCCAGGTTCAAGTTATTCTCCTGCCTCAGCCTCCCGGGTAGCTGGGACTACAGGCACATGCCACCATGCCCAGCTAATTTTTTTATTTTTAGTAGAGATGGGGTTTTACCATGTTAGCCAGGATGTTCTCGATATCCTTACCTTGTGATCTGCCCGCCTCAGCCTCCCAAAGCACTGGGATTACAGGCGTGAGCCACCGTGCTCGGCCTGCATTTTTTTTTTTTCTTTTTGAGATGGAGTTTCACTATTGCCCAGGCTGGAGTGCAATGGCATGATCTCGGCTCACTGCAACCTCCACCTCTCAGGTTGAAGCAATTCTCCTGCCTCAACCTCCTGAGTAGTGGGATTATAGGCACCCACTACCATGTCCAGCTAATTTTTTGTATTTTTAGTAGAGACGAGGTTTCGCCATGTTGGCCAGGCTGGTCTCAAACTCCTGACCTCAAGTGATCCACCCACCTTAGCCTCCCAAAGTGCTGGGATTACAGGTGTGAGCCACCGTGCCTAGCCTAAAAAAGTGTTTTGCAGAAATGAGGTTTCACTATCTTCCCCAGGCTGGTTTTGAACTCCCGGGCTCAGACAATCCTCCCACCTTGGCCTCCCAAAGTGCTGGGATTGCAGGTGCGAACCACTGTGCCAGGCTCTTATTCACCACTTTCACTGTACAAAGAATAACCCCTTTTGTTTACATATAAAATAAATCATTCCTTCTGTACAAAGACATTTCAGTCTTTAAGTTGTGGACATGTACAGGTGGATGCTTATTTCCCAGACCATAAGTGCCCAATGGGACCTCTGTCTTGGTAGGGGAGTACACAGCAGGGCAAAGGGGAAAGGTGGCTGCTGGAGGTGGTAATACAATTTTATTATATTATAAATATTGACCTGGCATGGTGGCTCACACCTGTAATCTCAGCACTTTGGGAGGCCAAGGCAGGTGGATCGCTTGAGGTCAGGAGTTCAAGACCAGCCTGGCCAACATGGTGAAACCCCATCTCCACTAAAATACAAAAATTAGCTGGGAGTGGTGGCGGGTGCCTGTAATCCCAGCTACTCAGGAGGCTATGGCAGGAGAATCGCTTGAACCGGGGAGGCGGAAGTTGTAGTGAGCCAGGATTGCACCACTACATTCTAGCCTGGGCAACAGAGCAAGACTCTGTCTCAAAAAAAATAATAATAAGATAAATAAATATAGTTTTATATTTATAATTTTATTTTAAAACTATTCTGGGCTGGGTGCGGTGGCTCATGCCTGTAATTCCAGCACTTTGGGAGGCTGAGGTGGGCAGATCACAAGGTCAGGAGATCGAGACCATCCTGGCTAACACGATGAAACTCCGTCCCTACTAAAAATACAAAAAATTACCGGGCATGGTGGTGGGCGCCTGTAGTCCCAGCTACTTGGGAGGCTGAGGCAGGAGAATGGCGTGAACCTGGGAGGCGGAGCTCGCAGTTAGCCGAGATCGCGCCACTGCACTCCAGCCTGAGCAACAGAGCAAGACTCCATTTCAAAAAAAAAAAAAAAAGAAAAGAAAATTTCCTTTAAGTGTAATAATTTGTCACAGGTAGCAAGAACCCAAAAGTTACTCAAGGAGGGAGAGCATTTTCTGTTCACGAATCTAAATAAGAAAAGGCTCAAGAAGAAAGGGAACCAATGAATCTAGTACAGCTATTTGATGGAGATTAAAAGAATCTTAAAAATGAGGAGAATAATTAGAAAAATTTGAATAAGGTGCATACATTAGATGTAGTATTGTATAAATGTTAATTTGTGTTTTTTATAATTGCTCTGTACTAAAGTAAGAGAATATCCTTTTTAGGAAATGCACACTGGGGTATTCAGAGATAAAGCGGCATTATATCTGCAACTTAAAACAACTTTTTTTTCTTTTGGTGGTGGGGACGAAGTCTCACTCTGTCACCCAGGCTGGAGTGTAATGGCACAATCTCAGCTCACTGCAACCTCTGCCTTGTAGGTTCAAGTGATTCTCCTGCCTCAGCCTTCCACGTAGCTGGGACCACAGGCATGCACGACCATACCTGGCTTTTTTTTTTTTTGTATTTTTAGTATAGCTGGGGTTTCACCATGTTGGCCAGGCTGGTTTCAAACTCCTGACCTCAAGGGATCCGCCCACCTCAGCCTCCCAAAATGCTAGGATTACAGGCGTGAGCCACCACGCCCAGCCTTGCCAACAACTTAATAAAGCAAAGGGAGTAGAATGCTAATCTAGGGAACCTGTATTTATAATTTTTTTTTTTGAGACCGAGTCTCACTCTGTCACCCAGGCTGGAGTGCAGTGGCGCTATCTTGGCTCACTGTAACCTCCACCTCCCAGGTTCAAGCAATTCTCCCGCCTCAGCCTCCTCCAAAGTAGCTGGGATTACAGGTGCGCACCACCATGCCCGGTTACTCTTTTTTTTTTTTTTTTTTTTTTTGAGACAAAGGCTCACACTGTTGCCCAGGCTGGTGTGCAGTGCGGCGATCTCAGCTCGCTGCAGCCTCCGCCTCCCGGGTTCAAGCGATTCTCCTGCCTCAACCTCCTGGGTAGCTGGGACTACAGGCGCGTGCCAGCATGCCCAGCTAATTTTTGTATTTTTAGTAGAGATGGAGTTTCACTACATTGGCCAGGCTGGTCTCAAACTTCTGACCTCGTGATATGCCCGCCTCGGCCTCCCAAAATGCTGGGATTACAGGCATGAGCCACTGAGACCGGCCAATTTTTGTATTTTTTTTTAGTAGAGATGGAGTTTCACCACGTTGGCCAGGCTGGTTTTGAACTCCAGACCTCAAGAGATCCACCTGCCTTGGCCTCTCAAAGTGCTAGGATTACAGGCATGAGCCACCACACCAGGACTATGATTAATTTTTTGCACTATTTAACTTTTCTGTAACTCTGAAATTACTTTAAGATAAAAAAATTATTTTTGTTTCCTTTTTATTATCTAGCTCCAAAAACCATTTTATTTTTAAATTAATGGAAGATATCAGGTGAAGCAATATCTTATTGGTGTTAAACTCTAGTGAGAATGTTTCTTTCAGGACTAAGGAGATCAGAAGGACACCCACCTCACTGCCACCAGCCAGAGGATACTAAGCTCAAGAGGTTAGGACACAGTAGAGCGAGCAGGTCAAGCCCAAATATTTCATCTTTTCCTAATACTTAGATCTGAGCCAGAGGGGTTAAGGTCAGGGCAGTGTATTCATGAGTAAAATCAGGCTCAAATACAAACATTCAAACGACTATAGTACCATGGCTAATTCTTCAGGGAACCAATTCACTTGACACTGGCAAATAACATGTTTATAAAGCACACCCTGCACTCCTTACTAATTGTAAAGGAGACTTTTTTTTTTTTTTGAGATGCAGTCTTGCTGTGTTGCCCAGGCTGGAGTGCAGTGGCGAGGTCTCAGCTCACTGCAACAACCTTCGCTAGGATTACAGGCGTGAGCCTCCTAGGTTCAAGCAATTCTCCAGCCTCCGCCTCCCAAGCAGCTGGGATTACAGGCATGCACCACCACATCCGGCTAATTTTTGTATTTTTAGTAGATACGAGGTTTCACCATATTGGCCAGGCTGGTCTCGAACCCCTCACCTCAAGTGATCCACCAGCCTGGGCCTCCCAAAGTGCTGCAATTACAGGCATGAGCCACTGCGCCTGGCCTAAAGGAGACTTTCTACTCTAGATGATTGCTCTTCAAATATGAGTTGTGCTGAGGACTCAGGACAGCACTGGTAGAGAAGGACAGGCTGTGGACTCTCACAAGGCTTTGGGAAGCTTGTTCACCTGGCCCTAAGCCTCTCTGGGCTGAATACAGAATAGGATAAAGCATCTGCCCTGAGTCATGAATCCGATTAAGTGTGGCCACACAATTTCAAAGCTCCATCTCCTACCGTTCTATGACATAAAAGTTGTCTCCATCATCTCCTTGGTCAATGACATGCTCATCAGCTTTGACTATCCTTTCAAACATGGCATCGAGAACTTGAGAAAGCTGTTCCTGCAGGGTACGCACAAGAAGAAAAAAATAGCCTTTACATATGCTGAAAAAAAGCAGTGACCATAATTATCTCAATTTGTGACTATGTAACAGAAGTCCCCACATTCAAACAGAAACCTAAAGGTTGTCTGAAACAAATGCTTTCCTGGGACCATTCAGCTTTGCATCTCCATGTACCTCAGCAGACAGCAAACTGGCAAGTCTCCTGAGGCAGTATTGTTTTGAAAAAGCTTCCCACAATTTACGCAAAAATATTATCTAAATTATGGTCCATGATTCTCCCAGCAACACCCACATGACTGTCACCTGCCTGATGGCTCCACTATGTCATGTGGAAAGTTATTATGCTGCCACCTTCCTACAGGTGTTGACCTTAACAGGATCATCAGATCTAAAGGGCTGCTATGGCCTTAGAGGTTATCTTTTGGAACAGCACAACTTTTGACTAGCGAAACACATCACTTAACCTCACTGAGATTCAGTATCTTTTTTTCTTTTTTTTTTTTTTTGTCCTGGAGATAGAGTCTCACTCTGTCGCACAGGTTGGAGTGCAGTGGTGTGATCTCAGCTCACCACAACCTCTACCTCCTGAGTTCAAGCGATTCTCCCGCCTCAGCCTCCCAAGTAGCTGGGACTACAGGCCTGCGCCACCACACCTGCCAAATCTTTATATTTTTAGTAGAGACGGGGTTTTGCCATGTTGGCCAGGTTGGTCTCGAACTCCTGGCCTCATGTGATCCACCCACCTTGGCTTCCCAAAGGGCTAGGATTACAGGTGTGAGCCACCGCGCCCGGTGAACTCGTTTCTTCGTATGTGAAAAGGGTATAACAAAGATTCCAGGTCACCAATTTTTATGACCAAGGGAGAAAAACCTAGGAAAGTATTTATGAAACAACAGATACTCAATAAATGAGATTATAAGACAGCTAATATTGCTTCATTTGCATACAGCACAATTACTTACTAATATTGCCTGCCATAACCAGACATCAACTATGTCAATAAGTATAATGAAAAGAAAATAATACTATTAAATTCTAATGGTCTCAGTGTGGGGCCAGCATCCCTGTCAGGGAGATCAGTGATTATTAGGGAGTCACTAAAGAATACCAGGTTCAATTAAAAAAAGAGACTTTCTCTTTGGAGAAATGTAGACTGAAGACCTGGAAAGAGAATAATTTTATGACTGCATAATTCCATGTGATTTTATGTTCTATCAGAGTGACTGTACTACCAAGATAATTGAGTATCACCAAAAAGTGTATTTAGTTCCATGTGCGTTGAATACTGTATAAGCTAACAAATACTAAAAAGGATGGCTTGCAACTGATGTGTTACCCACATTGACTGGAATGTGAGCCCAGTGTTGCCAGAAATCTCCTATTTAAACACTGGCAATAAATTTAAATTTTCATGTACAATACAGACCAAAAAAAGACATCTGTACCTAGCCTGTGGGTTGCCTGCTGGAAGCCTCTTGTTCTGAGTAACTTTTCTTCTTCTAGTCTGGACTCTTCAAACACATGTGTCATGAGATAAGAATAACAGGGGCAGAAGGGGAGCATTTCTAGGTTAGAGGAGACTAAAATAACAACATGACAACCAAATGAAATACAGTAAGTCCTCAATATGGTTGACAGGTTCTTAAAAACTGTGACTTTAAGCAAAACAATGTATAGAAGGTCCTCAACACAGTTATAACACTGATGAGGGAAAAAAAAGGTTTCATTATAGGTTGTTTTGCTTAAAGTTGCAGTTTCCAAGACTACCAACAATGTTGAAGTACTTACTATACGTGATTCAGGATGTTAGGTGAGGACTTACTGTATGTGATTCAGGATTGAAAAACAAAACAAAAAGCTATACAGAACTCTACTGGGAAAACGGGAAATCTGAGTATGGACTGTTGTTAGGTGATTTTATATTATACCAACATTAAATTTCTTGGGTTTATTAAATGGTATTGTGTTAACATAGGAGAATATTCTTTTTTTTGTTTGTTTTTGAGATGGAGTCTCATTTTGTCACCCAGGCTGGAGTGCAGTGGCACGATCTTGGTCTACTGCAACCTCCGCCTCCTGGGTTCAAGCGATTTCTCCTGCCTCAGCCTCCCAAGTAGCTGGGATTATAGGCGCGTGCCTCCAGGCCTGGATAATTTTTTTTTTTTTTTTTTTTTTTGAGACAGAGTCTCGCTCTGTCGGCCAGGCAGGTGTGCAGTCGCACGATCTCGGCTCACTGCAACCTCTGCCTCCCGGGCTCAAGCAATTCTCCTGCCTCAGCCTGCTGAGTAGCTGGGATTACAGGCATGTGCCCCCATGCCCAGCTGATTTTTGTATTTCTAGTAGAGACGGGGTTTCACCATGTTGGCCAGGCTGGTCTTGAATTCCTGACCTCAGGTAATCCGCCCGCCTTGGCCTCCCAAAGTGCTGGGATTACAGGCGTGGGCCACCGGGCCTGGCCTTAATTTTTATATTTTTAGTAGAGACAGGGTTTCACCATGTTGGCCAGGCTGGTCTTGAACTCCTGACCTCAAGTGATCCACCTGCCTCGGCTTCCCAAAGTGCTGGGATTACAGGCGTGAGCTACCTTGCCCAGCCAGAAAATTTTCTTGTTCCTGGAAAATACATCCTAAATATTTAGTGGTGAAGAGTCATGATGTCATAAATGGCTCAGAACAAAAGAAAAGCATTTTATATGTACTCCTCTTTTCTTTCTCTCTGTACATAAACTTGCACACGAGAAAAAGCAAATGTGGTATAATGTTAACAACTGGCCAGTCTAAGTAAAGGGCATCTGGGTATTCATGGTATTATTCTTTTGAACTTCCTATAATTTTGAAAATTTAAAAATAGAGATTTGGGAAATAAATTTAAAATTTGAAACAAATATACTAATCAGAAAAAATACTGACACTATAAAATGTTAGTAAGGATATGAAGCAACCTGAAATCTCATGTGTTGTTGACAGGAATGCAAACTGGTAAAACTACTTTGAAACATGTCTGGCAATTTTTTGGTTTTTTTTTTTTTTTTGAGACAGAGTCTCGCTCTGTCACCCAGGCTGGAGTGCAGTGGTGCGATCTTGGCCAACTGCAACTTCTGCTTCCCAGGCTCAAGTGATTCTCCTGCCTCAGCCTCCTGAGTAGCTGGGATTACAGGTGTGTGCCACATGCCCAGCTAATTTTTGTATTTTTAGTAGAGAGGAGGTTTCACCATGTTGCCCAGGCTGGTCCCGAACTCCTGACCTCAGGTGATCTGTCCACCTCGGCCTCCCAAAGTGCTGGGTTTACAGGCGTGAGCCATTGTGCCTGGCTGAGCTGGCAGATTTTTTACAAAGTCAAACATATACCTATCCTATGACTCAGTAATTTTCCTCTCAGGTACTTTACTCAAGATAACTTGTGGGAAAAGGTCACAAAAAGATTTGTACAAAATGTTGATATTGTTAATCATAATAGCTAAAAACTAGAAATAGACCAAGTATTCACTAACAGAAAATGGATAAATTGGCATTTTTGAGCAGTGAAATACTACTGAGCAATAAAAAGGAATGAACTAACACTGCTGGCAATAAGACATACTGACATCATGGGCCCCTTGATATGATGCTTTCAGATGGACACAATGTAATTTCTGTGGTAGTCTCGCCAAAAATATATAACCATATTCCAAAATCATGAGGAAACATCAAACTGAAATGAAGAGACATTCTATAGAATGACTAACTAGTACTCTTCAAAGTGTCAAGATTATGAAAGACAAGGAAAGACTGAAAACTGCCACAGATTGGAGGAGACTAAGAAGAAATAACTGCTAAATCTAACATGGGATCCTGGACTGGATCCTCTAACAGAAAAAAGACATTATTGAGAAAAGTAATTATTTATTTATTTATTTATTTATTGAGATGGAGTTTCACTCTTACTGCCCAGGCTGTAGTGCAATGGTGCGGTCTTAGCTCACTGCAAACTCCGCCTCCTGGGATCAAGAGATTCTTCTGCCTCAGCCTCTCAAGTAGCTGGGATTACAGGCACCTGCCACCATGCCCAGCTAATTTTTGTATTTTTAGTAGAGATGGGGTTTCGCCATGTTGGCCAGGCTGGTCTCAAACTCTTGACCTCAGATGATCCTCCCTCCTTGGCTTCCCAAAGTGCTGGGATTACAGGAATGAGCCACTGTGCCCGTCCAAGTTATAACTTTTCAACACTAAAATGGTATTCTCCAACTCTAAGAAAACTGAATATTAGATTGACATAGAAACTTTCCTTATAGTAAATTTAATGGTATAAAATTTACAAGAGGTTTTATTCACAGATAAAGAAGCAAGCCCCTTTTCCATTTACATGGATGGGTCTTCCAGGGAAAACAGCTAACACAGACTACTGTTTCTCACAACCAGCCTTTCCTTGAGCTCATGGTCCTTGTCTCATTCAGTCTCAAACTAACAAGCTCTGAGTAAAGCTCTGGCTATTACTGTAAACCACACGTTTATTAGTCTGGTTTACAGACACCAAGGTTAGTTAACTCCTTTGACTGATGCATTGTAAGCTCGTATCTGACCAGCCCAGATTCCTAAGGAGGGCTGTGGAAATGTCTTCAGAAGCCTTTTTGGTAGGAGCTGGGTAACAGAGGCAATGTAATTCCAGCCTTCCTGTCTCTGCACATTCTGGGACTCCTCAATAGGCCTAGCACCTTAGCCATTCATGTGGTTTTAAATTTTTAAATTTTTTTAATTTTAAATTTTTAACTTTTTTGAGATGGAATCTCACTCTGTTGCCAAGGCTGGAGTTCAGTGGTATGATCTCAGCTCACTGCAACCTCCACCTCCCCAGTTCAAGTAATTGTCCTGCCTCAGCCTCCCGAGTAGCTGAGACTACAGGTGCGCGCCACCACGCCCAGCTAATTTTTGTATTTTTAGTAGAGACGGGGTTTCACCATGTTGGCCAGGATGGTCTCCATCTCTTGACCTTGTGATCCGCCCACCTCGGCCTCCCAAAATGCTGGAATTACAGGTGTGAGCCACCGTGCCCTGCCAAATTTTGTATTTTTAGTAGAGACGGGGTTTCACCATGGTGGCTAGACTGGTCTTGAATTCCTGACCTCAAAGGATCTGCCTGCCTCGGCCTCCCAAAGTGCTGGGATTACAGGCATGAGCCCCCATGCCTGGCCTCATTCTTTTAATGTGTGGCCTTCAAAGTAGAGAAGAAACAGTAGAGAAGAAATAGGAAATCTGAAGATTCTCTGTTACTATAAACTAAATGTTTATGTCACCCCAAAATTTCATGTTAAAACCTGACTCCCAGTGTGATGGTATTAGAAGGTAAGGCCTTTGGAGAGTGATTGGATCCTGAATGGGACTAGTTCCCCTATAAATGAAACCCTGAGAGCTCCCTCCCTCCTTCCACCATGTGAGAACACACAGAGATGGTTATCTATGAACCAGGAAGCAGGCTCCTGATCAGGCACCAAATCTGCTGGCACCTTGAGCCTGGATTTCCCAGACTCCAGAACTGTGAGAAATTTCCACTGTTTATAAACCACCCAGGTTATGGTATTTTGTTATAGCAGCCCAAATGTACTAGGACACCTATCAGGAGGTAGCCCTTGTTCTTTATTTCTACCACCAAGAGAGGGAGGACAAGTCCAGGTCATAGATCCTATGCTAGGCCCTGCAGAAACACACCATTCCTAAGAAGCATTTATCACACACTGTGGTAAGCTAGTGGGTTAACTATTATCAATGAAGGGAACTACATACCAGCATCTTCAGAAAAATCAATCTCTTTGTAGGATAAATTCAGACCCTCCAAACTAAGCCAGGGTCATGCAAATCTGAGCATTTCCTTGCAACATGACAAAACTGCATGCTCTTCAAATTATCAGTATTGTTTTGGAGAAAGTGCCAAAGCAGCTCAGAAAAATACAGCAGTCCTCCCTTTATCCATGGGGAATATGTTCCAAGGGGATATGTGGATGTCTGAAACCACAGATAGTGTTGAACCCTACTGCTGTCAATTGGAACACATTTCTGTTCCACCCACAAATGTAATGCCTTTTCCATCTTAACCAAGTACTTAACATGCACTGTGGCTGTAACTTGTGCGGTTCGAGGTGCAACAGCAAAACTAGCGTAAATTTCTTTTTCCTTCTTCACAGTTTCACAGATAGAAGATTCATTCTTATTCTATTTTTTTTTTTTTTTTGAGACGGAGTCTTGCTCTGTTACCCAGGCTGGAGTGTAATGGTGCGATCTCAGCTCACTGCAACTTCCGCCTCCTGGATTCAAGCAATTCTCCTGCCTCGGCCTCCTGAGTAGCTGGGATTACAGGTGCACACTACCACACCTGGCTAATTTTTGTATTTTTAGTAGAGATGGAATTTCACTGTTGGCCAGGCTGGTCTTGAACTCCACCCACCTCGGCCTCCCAGAGTGCTAAGGATTACAGGCATGAGCCACCACACCCAGCCAGAAGATTCATTCTTACCATAGATCTTTGCAACCTCAGCATACAATTTCTTTCTCCCTCCCTCTCTCTCTCCCTCCCTTCCTTTTGTTTCCTTCCTTCCTTCCTTTTCTCTCTTTTTCTCTTCCTCTTTCTCTCTCCCTCTCTCCCTCTCTTTTCTTTCTTTTCTCTCTCTCTCTTTCTTCCTTTCCTTCCTTAAGTTTCTCTCAACTTTTCACTTAAAGGAAGCATTTTATGGCTTCTTTTTGGCATATCCGAATTGCCAGCATTGCTTCTCTTGTGCTTTGGGGCCATTATTAAGTAAAATAAGGGTTACGTGAATATGAGTACTGCTATACGGTGACTAAGTGACTAATGGGCAGGTGGCATATATGGCATGAATACACCGGGACAAAGTGATGATTTGTGTTCTGGGTGGCAGTAGAGCAGGACAGCATGAGATTCATCACACTACTCGGAATGGCATGCCTTTTAAAACTTAGGAATTATTTCTGGAATTTTCCATTTAGTATTTTTGGACTGTCATTGACTATGGGTAACTGAAACCCTGGAAAGCAAAACCAAGGATAAGGGGGACTACTGCACTAAAAGGCATCCGAAAGATCATGTCTGGGTTAAAGTGGTCAATACAATGAAAACATTTGTACGTAAGATGAATCTAAGGTTTTATGCTTAATACGGCTGTGGCTAGGATGCTAAAAATTAAAGTTTAAGTGACAAATAGGAGCAAAGCTAAAAGATCATTATAATAAAAATACTTTAGAAATCAACGTTACCTGATCAAGATTTTTGAAAAGGAGAATATCTTTGCAAGCTTCCTGAAGTCTGCATCTCTGTTCATCAGTTTTAGGATGAATCACCTGCCAATCCAAACAAAACCATGGAAACTGTTTTACTCCATTTTAAAATAACCACTTAAAGATTGGTAAATTTCTTTCTCCAAAAATTGGGAAAAATAAAGAGCATGGTTTCTGTAATTTTAATTTTACATAAATATCAAGCTGCATGCTGAAGGTCGAGGGGCAATGTAACATAGGGG
Source organism: Symphalangus syndactylus (assembly GCF_028878055.3). Classification (NCBI taxonomy): domain Eukaryota; kingdom Metazoa; phylum Chordata; class Mammalia; order Primates; family Hylobatidae; genus Symphalangus; species Symphalangus syndactylus. The sequence continues at coordinate 112,179,536 of NC_072423.2, read as the reverse complement.
TGAAAAAGCACCAACCCTGAAGCCACCTGCCGACTACATGGCTGGCAGCAAGTCAGCTATTCCCTGGGAGTCTCAGGATCTTCATCCATAAAGCAGAGGGTTATAAATTTGTTCATTAAACAAATATTGAGCATCTACTCAAAAAAAAAAAAAAGTACATCTTTTAATCTGACCAGAAATAATAGATGTTAAAAGTGTTGGCCGGGTGAGGTGGCTCATGCCTGTAATCCCAACACTTTGGGAGGCCGAGGCAGGCAGATCACGATGTCAGGAGATGGAGACCATCCTGGCCAACGTGGTAAAACCCCATCTCTACTAAAAATAGAAAAACTAGCTGGGCGTGGTGGCGCATGCCTGTAATCCCAGCTACTCAGGAGGCTGAGGTAGGAGAATCGCTTGAACCATGGAGTCGGAGGTTGCAGTGAGCCGAGATCGTGCAACTGCACACCTGCCTGGCTGACAGCGAGACTCTGTCTCAAAAAAAAAAAAAAAAAAAAAAAAAAAGGGCCAGGCGTGGTGGCTCACGCCTGTAATCCCAGCACTTTGGTAGGCCGAGGCAGGCGAATCACAAGGTCAGGAGTTTGAGACCAGCCTGACCAACATGGATAAACCCCGTCTCTGCTAAAAATATAAAATTAGCTGGGCATGGTGGCGCATGCCAGTAATCCTAGCTACTCGGGACACTGAGGTAGGAGAATCGCTTGAACCAGGGAGTTGGAGGTTGCAGTGAGCCAAGATCGTACCACGGCACTGTAGCCTGGTGACAGAGCAAGATTCTGCCTCAAAAAAAAAAAAAAAAAAAAAAAAAAAAAAAAAAAAAAAAGCTGGGCACGGTGGCTCACTCCTGTAATCCCAGGTAATCCCAGCACTTTGGGAGGCCAAGGTAGGCGGATCACGAGGTCAGGAGTTCGAAACCAGCCTGACCAACATGAAGAAACCCACCTCTACTAAAAATACAAAATTAGCCGGGCATGGTGGCACATGCCTGTAATCCTAGCTACCCGGGAGGCTGAGGCAGGAGAATCGCTTGAACCCAGTAGGCGGAGGTTGCAGTGAGCCAAGATCACGCCATTGCACTCCAGCCTGGGCAACAAGAGCAAAACTCTGTCTCAAAAAAAAAAAAAAAAGAGAGTGTTAAGTATTTTAAATTTGTGATATTAAATTAGAAAAAACTGTTTTACAGTCATCAATAATCTTACAATAACGAGAATAAAAAAATTAATGATTTTTACATTCACAAAAATGGTAGCATTTATTAGAATACTTCAGAAATCTTTCCTAAGTTACTCATTTTAAGGGTAACTTGATTTAAGGGTAACATAATAGATCACTAAAGTTTTTTTTTTTTTTTTTTGAGACGGAGTCTCGCTCTGTCACTCAGGTTGGAGTGCAGTGGCACGATTTTGGCTCACTGCAACCTCCACCTCCCAGGTTCAAGTGATTCTCCTGCCTTAGCCTCCTGAGTAGCTGGGATTACAGGCGGGCACCACCACACCTGGCTAATTTTTGTATTTTTAGTAGAGATGGGGTTTTACCATATTGGTCAGGCTGGTCTCAAACTCCTAACCTTGTGATCCACCCACCTCGGCCTCCCAAAGTGCTGGGATTACAGGCGTAAGCCACCGTGCCTGGTCCACTAAAGGTTTTTGTAACAGCAACCTTTATTTTTTTTTTTTGAGATGGAGTCTCACTCTGTCGCCCAGGCTGGAGTGCAGTGGCATGATCTCAGCTCACCATAACCTTGGCCTCCCGGGTTCAAGCGATTCTCCTGCCTCAGCCTCCCGAGTAGCTGGGATTACAGGCGCCTGCCACCACGCCCAGCTAATTTTTGTATTTTAGTAGACAAGAGGTTTCACCATGTTGGCCAGGCTGGTCTCGAACTCCTGACCTCAGGTGATCCACCCGCCTTGGCCTCCCAAAGTGCTGGGATTACAGGCGTGAGTTACCACACCCAACCTATAACATCAATCTTTTAAAAATGATAGTTCATACATGCCCTCATAAAAGTAATTTATGATGGGAGGCTGAGGCAGGAGAATCACTTGAACCCAAGAGACAGAGGTTGCAGTGAGCCGAATTCACGTCACTGCACTCCAGCCCGGGCGACAGTGCGAGACTCTGTCTCAAAAACAAACAAACAAAAGTAATTTATGTCAATTGTACAGAAGTTTAAAAAACTAAGTTGTTTTTTTTTTTTTTTAAAAAGCACCCAAAAATCAAACATGGTCTTGCCACAACCACTGTTTACATCTGGGGTATACCCTTCCAGACAGAATTTTCTATATATACATACATACATACAAATAAATATATATATTTCAAATTTTTTAATTTACAAAATGCTCTATAAAATGCACCTCACACAAACATACATCCCATGCCATTACATACAGCCCTGTACCATCACTTTCAATGGCTACAGAGTCTCTTCATTTGAATGTACCATAATTTAGGCCCTGGTAATCCCATATTTTGGGTCATTTAGGTTGTTTCCATTTTTCATTGTTATAATACTATGATAAACTCCATTTGTACATCCTCAAGAAGGATCCAACTTTCATTGGGGATAAATTCTCCTTTAGGTAAATGCTAAATCAGTTGGCCTGACTGTAAGTATTTAAGGCTTGTTGTTGTTAATTTTTTTTTTTTTTATAGAAATGAGGTCTAACTACATTGCCCAGGCTAGTCTCAACTCCTGGGGTTCAACTGATCTTCCCACCTCAACCTCCCAAAGTGCTGGGATTACAGGTGTGAGCCACCATGCCCAGCATTTTTTTTTTTTTTTAGACTCAAGCAGCAATTCTTCTGCCTCAGGCTCCTAAGCAGCTGTGAATACAGGCACATGCCACCAAACCAGCTATTTTTTTTTTTCCCACAGAGATGGGGTCTTGCTCTATTGTCCAGGCTGCTCTTGAACTCCTGGCCTCAAGTGATCCTCCTGCCTCAGCCTCTCAAAGTGTTCGGATTACAGGTGTGAGCCACCATGCCCAGCCTGTTTAAGGCTTCTGACAGCTACAGCTAGGCATTGCTCACATACCCTCAACCAGCGCAGCTTTCAATTTGTTAGATTAAAAATGTCACTTCACTGATATTTTCATTTGTATTTAATTATTAGCATGATGAGTTTTTGGTATGTAGAGAAGGGGAGTTAATGAGAAATAGAACAATTCTACCTAACATCTTTGCTTTGGGTCTTACCCTTGGATCTGTATCTTCCTCTTCCTCATCAGGGTTATAGGTCTCAGCACAGACTAAAATTGGAGAGAAAAAAAACAAAAAGAATGAATTTAACAGATGTGTGGCTTTACGAAAAATAGGAAGTGAACTCAATTTTCTTTTATTCACTGTTTTCTTTTCTTTTTTTTTTTTTTTTGAGACAGAGTTTTGCTCTTGTTGCCTAGACTGGAGTACAGTGGCACAATCTCAGCTCACAACCTCCATCTCCCAGGTTCAAGCGATTCTCTTGCCTCAGCCTCCCAGGTAGCTGGGATTACAGGCATGCACCACCATGCCTGGCTAATTTTGTATTTTTAGTAGGGACGGGGTTTCACCATGTTGGTCCGGCTGCTCTCAAACTTCTGACATCAGGTGATCCACCTGATGTATAACCACCTGATGTATAATATAAATGCTCACGCCTATAATCTCAGCACTCTGGGAGGCTGAGGCAGATGGATCATGAGGTCAAGAGATCAAGACCATCCTGGCCAACATGGTGAAACCCCGTCTCTACTAAAAATACAAAAATTAGCTGGGCGTGGTGGTGTATACCTGTAGTCCCAGCTACTCAGGAGGCTGAGGCAGCAGAAGCGCTTGACCTTGGGAGACGGAGGTTGCAGTGAGCCGAGATCATGCCACTGCACTCCAGCCTGGTTGACAGAATGAGACTCCGTCTCAAAAAAAATGAAAAGAGAGTAAGTTGTGGGAGACATAAGGGGAAAAAAAGCAAGGTGATATATGCTATCCCTTGCAGAAGAAAGGACTTCCATGAGAAAGGAGAGCTAAAAATGGAGGGAAAATAAATATAATATACTTTTACCGGTTAATTTTTCCAAAAGGAAACAATTTGGGAAGAATAAACTGGAAAGTAATGAAATTATTTTCCTAGTGTATAGAAAGAAACAGGAAAGAAGGGATAGGGGAAGGAATGAAACTTCTCTGAGGAAACTTTTTTTTTTTTTTTTTTTTGAGAGGGAGTCTCACTCTGTCACCCAAGCTGGAGTGCAATGACATGATCTCTGCTCACTGCAAGCTCCACCTCCCAGGTTCACACCATTCTCCTGCCTCAGCCTCCAGAGTAGCTGGGACTACAGGCGCCTGCCACCATGCCAGGCTAATTTTTTTGTTTGTTTGTTTTTTGAGACGGAGTCTCGCTCTGTCACCCAGGCTGGAGTGCAGTGGCGCAATCTCGGCTCACTGCAAGCTCCGCCTCCTGGGTTCACGCCATTCTCCTGCCTCAGCCTCTCCGAGTAGCTAGGACTACAGGCGCCCGCCACCACGCCCGGCTAATTTTTTGTATTTTTTAGTAGAGACGGGGTTTCACCGTGGTCTCGATCTCCTGACCTCGTGATCCACCCGCCTCGGCCTCCCAAAGTGCTGGGATTACAAGCGTGAGCCACCGCGCCCGGCCTGCCAGGCTAATTTTCTTTATTTTTAGTAGTGACGGGGTTTCACCGTGTTAGCCAGGATGGTCTCGATCTCCTGACCTCAACCACCCACCTCGGCCTCCCAAAGTGCTGGGATTACAGGCGTGAGCCACCCTGACTGGCCTGAGGAAACATTCTCATATAAAAAGTTTTGACATTTAAGCCATGTTAATTTTTCACATATTTTAAAAATTAAATAGATAAGAAGGACCCTAAAACTAAGTACAAAGAAAAAAAAACCTACCCATGTATCAGGGTGATAACATAATTAGAGAAGAATCAGATTCTAAGTAGCTTCTGAACATAGTACTCTGACTATCCACCCTCAATGGGATATACTGCATTCCAACAAAAAACAACTGATGTTTGTGATGGTATAGCAATTCCAAAACTCTTCTTTTTTTGAGAGAGTCTCGCTCATTCGCTCAGGTTGGAGTACAGTGGCGCGATCTTGGCCCACTGCAACCTCCACCTCCCTGTTTCAAGTTATTCTCCTGCCTTGGCCTCCTTAGTAGCTAGGTCTGGAGGCACATGCAACCACACCCAGCTAATTTTTGTAGTTTTAGTAGAGATGGGGTTTCACCATGTTGGCCAGGATGATCTCAATCTCTTGACCTTGTGATCTGCCTGTCTTGGCCTCCCAAAGTGCTGGGATTACAGGCGTGAGCCACCGCGCCTGACCTGTAATTCCAAAACTCTTCTATGTGTATTATTGTAGGGAGTAAATAAACAAACACACATTTTTTTACTGGTGAGAAGGGGGAAACAAATATAGACTGGAGGAAGAATTAGAAATGGAGATATCGATACAAATCATTATTTTAAAATCTCCCTTCCTTCCCTTCCTTCCCTTCCCTTCCCCTTCCTCCCTTCCTCCCTTCCTCCCTTCCTCTCTTTCTCTCTTTCTTTCTTTCTTTCTCCTCTGTGGCCCAGGCTACAATCTACTCCGCTTGCTGCTGCCCGCGCCGCGCACTGCCTGGGACTGCCGGCGCGCGCCACCGCTGCCTGCCTTTTCTCCTTTGGACGCAGGCACGCGTTCGCCATCTTGGCCACGCTGGTCGCCAGCTCCTGACGCCGAGTGCTCTGCCCGCCTCAGCCTCCCGAGGTACTGGGACTACAGACGGAGTCTCGCTCACCCAGTGCTCGGTGTTGCCCGGGCTGGAGTGCGGTGGCGTGGTCTGGCCTCGCGGCAGCCTCTACCCCCCCGGCCGCCTGCCTTGGCCTGCCAGGGTGCTGGGATTGCAGCCCCTGCCCGGCCGCCACCCCATCTGGAAGGTGGGGAGCGCCTCTGCCCGGCTGCCCCGTCTGGGAGGTGAGGAGCACCTCTGCCCGGCCGCCCCGTCTGGGAAGTGAGGAGCGCCTCTGCCCGGCCGCCCCGTCTGGGAAGTGAGGAGCGCCTCTGCCCGGCCACCCACCGTCTGGGAAGTGAGGAGCACCTCTGCCTGGCCTCCCATCGTCTGGGAGGTGAGGAGCGCCTCTGCCCGGCCGCCCCGTCCGGGAGGAAGTGAGGAGCGCCTCTGCCCGGCCGCCCCGTCTGGGAAGAAGTGAGGAGCGCCTCTGCCCGGCCGCCCCGTCCGGGAAGAAGTGAGGAGCGCCTCTGCCCGGCCGCCCCGTCCGGGAAGAAGTGAGGAGCGCCTCTGCCCGGCCGCCCCGTCCGGGAAGAAGTGAGGAGCGCCTCTGCCTGGCCGCCCCGTCTGGGAAGTGAGGAGCGCCTCTGCCCGGCCGCCCCGTCTGGGAAGTGAGGAGCGCCTCTGCCCGGCCGCCCCGTCCGGGAAGAAATGAGGAGCGCCTCTGCCCGGGCGCCCCATCCGGGAAGAAGTGAGGAGCGCCTCTGCCCGGCCGCCCCATCCGGGAAGAAGTGAGGAGCGCCTCTGCCCGGCCACCCATCGTCTGGGAAGTGAGGAGCGCCTCTGCCCGGCCGCCCCGTCGGGAAGAAGTGAGGAGCGCCTCTGCCCGGCCGCCCCGTCTGGGAGGTGAGGAGCGCCTCTGCCCGGCCACCCATCGTCTGGAAAGTGAGGAGCGCCTCTGCCCGGCTGCCCCATCTGGGAAGTGAGGAGTGCCTCTGCCCGGTCACCCATCGTCTGGGAGGTGAGGAGCGCCTCTGCCCGGCCACCCATCGTCTGGGACGTGGGGAGCGCCTCTGCCCGGCCACCCATCGTCTGGGAAGTGGGGAGCGCCTCTGCCCGACCACTCATCGTCTGGGAAGTGAGGAGCACCTCTGCCCGGCCACCTATCGTCTGAGAAGAAGTGAGGAGCGTCTCTGCCTGGCCGCCCCGTCTGGGAAGTGAGGAGCCCCTCTGCCCGGCCGCCCCGTGTCTGGGTAGAAGTGAGGAGCTCCTCTGCCTGGCCGCTCCGTCTGGGAGGTCTACCACGGAGGCCAGAAGCAATGTGGGGGCTGGACGTGGTGGCTCACGCCTGTGGTCCCGGCACTCTGGGGGGCGAGGCGGGTTGATCACTTCGGGCTAGGAGTTCGAGACCAGTCTGGCCAACTTGGCGAAACATGAAGAATACAACGGACAAACCAACCAACCAACTCAATGACAACAAAATAGGTCAACCCTGGAGTCATACTCTAATTTTTTCTATTTTCCTCCCTTTCTGATCCTTTATCCCACTTTCTTTTTCTTCCTCTTCCTTCTCCCTCTTCTTTGTCAAATAGAGGATTGAGTTATTATCACTGATCCATATAAAGTTCCTCTCTCATTTATTTTAACTCCCACCCCCATTTCTATTCCCTGACTTCCCATGTGCAACCTTCCTAATATGTTTGATACGCATCTTTTTGTTTGTATGTATTTTTAGAAAATGTTTATTGTTTTTGTATGCAAAAAAAAATTAATAAAAAAAAGGAAAAAAAAAATAAAATCTCACCCCATGTGTTATTTGCAGAGACAATAAATTATCTACTGAATAAACAGTTTTGTACTTACTAAGAAAACTGTTTTACCAAGAATGAACTAGTTGTGATTACTGTTTCTCAGAATGCAGCAAACCTACTCCCTCTTCACAATACAGGCCATTACAGCTGGGAAAAGCTTTCTTCTAATAAATCATCAGTGATCTGTAATAGCTGTGTGACCAGAGGTAATTTATTGCCTGTGTCCACCCTTCCTCTGCATAATGGCATGAACAGTGGTGACTTCTCTCTGAAGACTGTTGTAAGGATTCAAGTAGACAGGTGTCAGGCACAGTAAGGAGGCAACTTGAACTATTACCATTATTATCTTGGTTCCATTTGTTCTGGGTTTTAGGATAATTATTGTTATGTTGGTTCTGTTCTCTATTTCAGCTCCTTTAACAACTGTCCTTTCTTCCCAGCTAACCTCCATCACATATTTCTACCCTTACAACTTTGCTCTTTTTGCTTTCTCTACAGTTTGCCCCGCCCACTCCCAAGACAGAGCTTCACGCTGTCACCCAGGCTGGAGTGCAGTGGTGTGATCTTGGCTCACTGCCACCTCCACCTCCACCTCCCAGGTTCAAGTGATTCTCCTGCTTCAGCCTCCCGGGTAGCTGGGATTACAGGAGCTAATTTTTATATTTTTAGTAGAGACAGGGTTGGTTTTTTTTTTTTTTTTTTTTTTGCCATGTTGGCCAGGCTGGTCTCGAACTCCTGACCTCAAGTGATCTGCCCATCTTGGCCTCTCAAAGTGTTGAGATTACAGGCATGAGCCACCACGCCCGGCCAACTCTTTTTATGTATTTAATTCTTGCTCATTTTTTTTTAGTTTCCTTACAATCTTATCATACCCATTTTCTGTTTCATCTCAGCCAATTTTATCCTTAGCTTTTTGCTCAGAATTCATAAGTGCAATGATTTCTTATAGTTTACTGAGCATTTTGTAGTGGACCTTTCTAGTCTTCACTCCTCTTATATCCTTAACCAGCTGAGTTCACTCATAGGCCCTGTATTGTTTATTAGGATTTATTTATCATCTGTTAACAGGCAACAAACAGTTTTTTTTTTTTGAGATGGAGTCTTGCTCTGTCGCCCAGGCTGGAGTGCAGTGGCTTGATCTCGGCTCACTGCAAGCTCCGCCTCGCGGGTTCACGCCATTCTCCTGTCTCAGCCTCACGAGTAGCTGGGACTACAGACACCCGCCACCACGTCTGGCTAATTTTTTGCATTTTTAGTAGAGACGGGGTTTCACCGTGTTAGCCAGCATGGTCTCGATCTCCTGACCTCATGATGAGCCCACCTCGGCCTCCCAAAGTGCTGGGATTACAGGCATGAGCCACCGCACCCGGCCAACAAACAGTTCTTGACCCTACTCTCAATCTATGTGTTATGGCTAAAAGACTCCATGTATCTACAACTACGGGACAGGCTGATACATGCCACTCCCAATTTATTTATTTTTATTTATTATTATTATTTTTTGAGACAGAGTCTTGCTGTCTTGCCCAGGCTGTAGTGCAGTTGACATGATCTCAGCTCACTGCAAACTCTGCCTCCCAGGTTCAAGTGATTCTCCTGCCTCAGCCTCCCGAGTAACTGGGGCTACAAGTGCAAGCCACCACACCCAGCTAATTTTTATATTTTTAGTAGAGATGGGGTTTCACCATGTTGGCCAGGCTGGTCTTGAACTCCTGACCTCAAGTGATCCACTATGCCCAGCCCCACTCCCAGTTATTTCCCAGTTTCTTAGAGACACTCACTGCAGTCCTGTTCTAGCTACACTCCAGCTTCCCTTTACTCACCGATTCTCCAAACCAATAAAAGATCTGAGAAATGATGGCTTCCATTGTGTCCTACACCCAGGACTCTCCCATCCCTGCCTTAGCAAATAATACTCTATTTGTGTGGCCCATGCCACTTGTGCAGTAATGCCATCGATACCAAGTGCCCAACAGGGACCTTGTATCCTAAAACAGATAAGAGAAAAATTAGGGGGGGACAGAGTAAGAAAAGATACACCATTCTAGTCCCTGAAATAGCATTAGGTGATGCTCTGCAGAGGGCTGGCCCAGTTTCTGGCTAGTGTGGGACTTGGGTTACTAAGCCAGGAAAGTAACAATGGGATATAGGTAATGACTCACTATCTTTCTCCAAGCATTTTTGTTTCCAGGAGATGAGGCCAGGGTGCATTATCTCAGTTCTTCCCTAATGATTAAGGCAGACACCTTTCTTAGTTCCTAGACATTTCTTGTTTTCTTTTCTGAGACACAGTTTTGCTCGTTGCCCAGTCTGGAGTGCAATGGCGTCATCTCGGCTCACTGCAACCTCTGCCTCCCAGGTTCAAACAATTCTCCTGCCTCAGCCTCCTGAGCAGCTGGGATTACAGGTGCCCGCCACCACGCCCAGCTAATTTTTGTATTTTTAATAAAGATGGAGTTTCGCCATATTGGCCAGGCTGCTCTCGAACTCCTGACCTCAGGTGATCCTCTGGCCTCGGCCTCCCAAAGTGCTGGGATTACAAGTGTGAGCCACCATGCCCAGCCTCCTAGACATTTCTATTGTCACTTTTTGCATCATGGGTATTCTGGTAGGAAACTGGGGAAGCTGCATCAAGGGCATCTAACCAGACACTATGTCAAACTTCAAGTTTCTTGGTTCTCTGTGCTCTTGATTAATGCCATTATCAGACTAATTTTCTAAACTAGAAATTTGGAATTAATCAGACTTTCTTCTCTCACCTCTTGTCCAATGAATACATCGAATTCTGCTTCAGAAATATTCTCATATTTGACCTTAATTCAGTGTATTCCAATTGCTACTCCTTGGTCTAAGAGTTCAAAACAACTACTTAGAATAATACATTTAAAAAAAACTTCATTTCAGGAAATAAATGGGTACATGGGTATTATACTAACTTTCTCTACTTTTGTGCATGAAATCTTCCTTTTTAATTTTTTTTTTGAGAGTCTCACACTCTGTCACCCATGCTGGAATGCAGTGGCACAATCTCGGCTCACTGCAACCTCAGCCTCCCAGGTTCAGGTGATTCTCGTGCCTCAGCTTCCTAAGTAGCTGGAATTATAGGCGCACACCACCAGGCCCAGCTAATTTTTGTATTTTTAGTAGAGATGGGGTTTCATCATGTTGGCCAGGCTGGTCTCGAACTCCTGGCCTCAAGTGATCCTCCCAAAGTGCTGGAATTATAGGCGTGAGCCACTGCGCCCAGCCCTTTCGTGTATGAAATCTTTTTTTTTTTTTTTTTTTTTTTTTTTTTTTGAGACGGAGTCTTTCTCTGTCCCCCAGGCTAGAGTGCACTGGCGCGATCTCGGCTCACTGCAAGCTCCGCCTCCCGGGTTCACGCCATTCTCCTGCCTCAGCCTCCCGAGTAGCTGGGATTACAGGCGCCCGCCACCACGCCCGGCTGATTTTTTGTATTTTTTTTAGTAGAGACGGGGTTTCACCGTGTTAGCCAGGATGGTCTCGATCTCCTGACCTCGTGATCCGCCCGCCTCGGCCTCCCAAAGTGCTGGGATTACAGGCTTGAGCCACCGCGCCCGGCCGTGTATGAAATCTTTCATACACATATTTCATTGAAAAGTTTAAAAAAATAAGCCTTCAGTGATGAGACTGATAGAATTTTACTGATAATGACACAATCTTGGGCTATTCCTAGGCTTGCTTTTCCTCCAATTTCAGAAGAAAGTACTTTGGCAACTTAGCTCATTTTAATATTTTTAGGCATTTACATAACTGAGGCAGCAAATGTTAATTAGTCTTCACATTTTCAGATGCAACACTGATTATTTTTCAGATGCAAAATAAATGTTATTATTTAAACAAAAAGTTTCCATTAAAATTGTTAATATGTTTCTATTTGTGGAAAAACATTATGCTTCAATTTTTCAAACCTGGTTTTAAGTTTTCTTCCCTTTCCTATTGTTTATTTCTTTATTTATTACGGTAAGAACACTTAACATGAGAGCTACCCTGATAACAAGTTTTTAAGTTCACAACAGAACTTCCAGATAGCTGAATACATGAAGGTTCCTGGAGGGTGGTGCACCCAGGGAGTGCATGGAAACTCCATGCACTTCCCAAATACCTCCCAAAGTGCTGGGATTACAGGCATGAGCCACTGCACCCAGCCTGAATTTGACTATTTTATTTAATTTATTTTGTAGAGACAAGGTCCCATTATGTTGCCCAAACTGGTCTCAAACTCCTGGCTTCAAGCAATTTTCCTGCCTCAGCCTTCCAAAGTGTTGGGAGTATAGGCATGAGCCACTGCACCTGGCCTTGATTAATTTATTTTAGATACCACAATACCACATATCAGTAGAATAATGCAGTATTTGTCCTTCTATACCTGGCTTATTTCACTTAGCATAATGTCCTTTTTTTCCTTTTTTTTGAGATGGAATCTCGCTCTATCGCCCAGGCTGGAGTGCAGTGGTGCAGTGGTACAATCTTGGATCTTGGCTCACTGCAACCTCTGCCTCCTGGGTTCAAGCAATTCTGTTTTAGCCTCCCAAGTAGCTAGGATTACAGGCGCACACCACCACACCTGGCTAATTTTTATATTTTTAGTAGAGACGGGCTTTTACCATATTGGCCAGGCTGGTCTCAAACTCCTGACCTTAGGTGATCCACCCACCTCTGTCTCCCAAAATGCTGGGATTACAGGCATGAGCCCTCAAATCCAGCCTCCCTTTTCTTTTGAACCCTGGACTTACCTCCCTTTGCCCTCTTCCTCTGATCCCCTCAATCTCTTTACTTCTCCTTAGTCCTAGTCCTAAATTACTTCCTTTATTTTCTAGGAAAAAATCCATTTTACAGTACCTACTTGATTGTTGCTGCCCCAAGGGTTCTGCACATCTGGCTGCTTGCCTCAGTACACAAGTTACCTGGAGAAGGTCCAGAATCTGTGTGATCCCCTATGCAACCTCAAATATTATATTGTGTGTCATGAAATACTCAAGACCTACAGGAAATGAAGATTAAAATAGCAATACAGTGGCTAGGCATGGTGGCTTACACCTGTAATCCCAATACTTTGGGAGGCCTGGATGGGAGGATCACTTAGAAGGACATCAGCCCTATTAGATTAGGATTCTACCCTATGACCTCATTTTACCTTCATTACCTCTTTAAAGGCTCTATCTCAAAAATATAATCACATTGGGGTTAGGACTTCAATACATGAATTTGGGGGAACCAATTAGTCCACAACACTGGATTTCTAAATTATTTTAAGCAATACTTAGTAATATTTCAGCTGAAGGTAGCTATAGATGAAAAAAATATTGCATACTATGAAAGAATATAAAGACAAAAATCAGTATTTTATTATATAGTAAGCACATAAGCCTTAAAGGGCAGGGATGTCTGCTGAAGAGCACCTGCAATAAAGAAGTGGGTGACTGACATGACACCAGGTTCTCAGTGGACTGTTCTGCTGCCTGTCACAGTCATCACTAGAGTCAAAATATTCTGTTCCTAAATGTGGCATGATGCCAATACACACATTTCTGATTAATGTGCTTTGATGTTTAACATGTATTTAATAAATATAAGTTGGGCTTTTTTTTGACAAAGGAGGTTTTTATTTGTTTTGTTTTTTGAGATGGAGTCTCACTCTGTTGCCCAGGCTGGAGTGCAATGGCAGTCTTGGCTCACTGCAACCTCCACCTCCCAGGTTCAAGCAATTCTCCTGCCTCAGCCTCCCAAGTAGCTGGGACTACAGGCAGCCACCACACCTGGATATTTTTTTTGTATTTTTAGTAGAGACGGGGTTTCACCGTGTTAGCCAGGATGGTCTCAATCTCCTGACCTCGTGATCCGCCCGCCTCAGCCTCCCAAAGTGCTGGGATTACAGGCATGAGCCACCGCGCCCAGCCAGGCACGGCTTTTCTTTTTGTTGGCTGGGGTGGACAGTCTCACTCGTCGTCCAGAATGGAGTGCAGTGGCGCAATCTTGGCTTACTGCAAACTGCCTCCTGGGTTCAAGTGATTCTCATGTCTCAGCCTCTCAAGTAGCTGGGATTACAGGCGTGGGCCACCACACTGGCTTAATTTTTGTATTTTTATTATTTTTTGAGACAGAGTTTCACTCTTGTTGCCTAGGCTGGAGTACAATGGCGGGATTTGGCTCACTGCAACCTCTGCCTCCCAGGTTCAAGTGATTCTCCTGCCTCAGCCTCCCAAGTTGCTGGGATTACAGGCACCTGTCACCATACCCAGCTAAACTCCTGACCTCAGGTGATCCACACACCTCAGCCTCGCAAAGTGCTGGGATTACACTTTGTAATTACACCTCAGCCTCCCAAAGTGCTGGGATTACAGGTGTGAGCCACCATGCCCAGCCAAATTTTTGTATTTTTAGTAGAGACGGGGTTTCACAATGTTGGCCAGGCTGATCTCAAACTCCCGACCTCAGGTGACCGGCCCATCTCAGCCTCCCCAAAGTGCTGGGATTACAGGCATGAGTTACCATGCCCAGCTTTATTTTATTTTATTATTTTATTTTATTTTGAGACTGAGTCTTGCTCTATAGCGCTGGCTGGAGTGCAGTGGGGCAATCTCAACTCACTGCCACCTTTGTCTCCTGGGTTCAAGAGATTATCCTGCCTCAGCCCAGCTAATTTTTGTATTTTTTTGTTTGAGACGGAGTTTCATACTTGTTGCCCAGGCTGGAGTGCAATGGCACAATCTCGGTTCACTGTAACCTCCGTCTCCAGAGTTCAAGTGATTCTCCTGCCTCAGCCTCCCAAGAAGCTGGGATACAGGCATGTGCCATCATGCCCAGCTAATTTTGTGTATTTATTTATTTATTTAATTATTTGAGACAGAATTTCACTCTTGTCACCCAGGCTGGAGTGCAACGGTACAATCTTGGTTCACTGCAAACTCTGCCTCCCGGGTTGAAGCGATTCTCCTGCCTCAGCCTCCTGAGTAGCTGGGATTATGGGCGCCTGTCACCATGACCATCTAATTTTTGTATTTTTAGTAGAGATGGGGTTTCACCATGTTGGCCAGGCTAGTCTCAAACTCCTGACCTCAGGTGATCCATCACCTTGGACTCCCAAAGTGTTGGGATTACAGGTGTTAGCCACCGCACCTGGCCAAATTTTTATTTTTAGTAGAGACAGGGTTTCAACCATGTTGGCCAGGCTGATCTCAAACTCCCGACCTCAAGTGATCCACTCGCCTTGGCCTCCCAAAGTGGTGGGATTACAGGCCACCTCGCCCAGCCTGAAAAAGGTGTCCTTTAAATGAAGGTCTGAAGAATGTGAGTGAGCAAACAGCAAAGATAATTTTGGTGAGATACAGAAGCAAGAGTCTGATTAGATTTTTACCACTGAGTTTAAAAGGAAAAAAAAAAAGTCTGATTAGAATAGGCTTAAGAGGCCAGGCATTCAAGGCCAGCCTGGCAAACATGGCAAAACCTTGTCTCTACTAAAAACACAAAAATTAGCCAGGCATTGTGGCGCACACCTGTAATCCCAGCTACTCAAGAGGCTGAGGTACAGGAATCACTTGAACCTGGGAGGTGGAGGTAGCAGTGAGCCGAGATCACACCACTGCACTCCAGCCTGGGTGACAGAGCCAGACTCTATCTCAGAATAGAAGTAGAACAACTAGAAACAACAAATACAAACAGCTCCTTCACGTGGTTTTGTTTTAAAGGTATGGAGAGAAAAAGGTTGGAGAGAAAACAACAGTCAAAAAAAGTTTATTTTTTAAGAAATAGAGCCAACAATATGTTTCTTTGCTGAAAGAATAATTGAGTTAAAAGATAAAAGATTATGCAGGAGAGGAGCTAACAGCTAAAAGGATGAAGGGATGGGATCTAGCACAGGTGGATACTGTAAACTTATAGGCAAGTGAAGAATAGATACGGTGATGGGATCCTGGAAATTCTCTTCTGTTTTCCTATTTCCTTGGTTAAATAGAGAACAAGATAATCTGCTAAGGATGAGGAAGGAGGTATAGGAGGTTTTGAGAAGGGGAAAGTATGAAAGACTTACCTAGGAGAACAGAAGAGTGAAAAAAGCACGGAGCATGTGGCTCACACCTGTAATCCCAACATTGGGAGGCCAAGACAAGAGGATAGTTTGAAACCAGGAGTTTGAGACCAGCCTGAGCAACAAAGGGAGACCTTGTCTTTACAAAAAATAAATTAGCTGGGCATGGTGGTGCACTTGTTGTCCCAGCTACTTGGGAGGTTGAGGCAGGAGGATCCCCTAAGCCCAAGATTTCAAGGCTGCAGTAACCTATGATCGTACCAATGCACTCTAGCCCAGCCTGGGCAATAGAAGGAGACCCTGTCTTTATTATTTATTTATTTGTTTGTTTATGTATTTAGAGTCTTGCTCTTGTCACCCAGGCTGGAGTGCAATGGCGAAATCTCAGCTCACTGCAACCTCCGCTTCCCAGGTTCAAGCAATTTTCCTGCCTCAGCCTCCTGAGTAGCTGGGATTACAGGCACCCGCCACCACGCCCGGCCAATTTTTAGTATTTTTAGTAAAGACACGGTTTCACCATCTTGGTCAGTCTGCTCTCAAACTCCTGGCCTCAGGTGATCCACCCGCCTCAGCCTCCCAAACTGCTGGGATTACAGGCGTGAGCCACCGTGCCTGGCCTACAATTTATTTTAAAAGGCTGGGCGCAGTGGCTCATGCTGGGAGGCCGAGGCAGGCAGATTACCTGAGGCCAGGAGTTCAAGACTCGCCTGGCCAACATGGTGAAACCTCGTTTCTACTAAAATACAAAAATTAGGCTAAAGCATGAGAATCATTTGAAATCAAGAGGTGGAGGGTGCAGTGAGCCAAGATTGTGCCACTGTACTCTAGCCTGGGTGACAAGGCAAGACTCTGTCTCAAAAAAATTTATTAAAAAAAAAAAAGCATGAGAACATAGCATGATTGCTGATATCAAGAGCCTACTAGAAGTTAATAATCATGAACTGAAAGTAAGATCAGTCAATAAGGCTATCTATTTTCCTCCAATCAGGTTCAGCTATTATTGGTATAGGCACGAAGTGGAGAATTGAACTTAACAAAGTCGGTTTAGCAAAGCAAATAAAAAGGGAAAAGTAAGGCCAGGTGTGGTGGCTCACTCCGGTAAAACCAGCACTTTGGAACGCCAAGCTAAGTGGATTGCTTGAGCTCAGGAATTCAAGACCAGCCTAGGCAACATGGCGAAACCCTGTCTCTACTAAAAATACAAAAATTAGCCAGGCATGGTAGCGTGCACCTGTGGTCCCAGCTACTCAGGAGGCTGAGGCAGGAGGATCACTGGAGCCTGGGAAGTTGAGGCTGCAATGAGCCGTGATCATGCCACTGCACTCTAACATGGGTACAGCGTGAGATCCTGTTTCAAAAAAAAAAAATTTTTTTAATTTAAAAAAAGGGAAAAACAAATTGAGGATATGTGTCAGGGAGTGATTATAATCACTGCCTCAGGAATTTAAGGTTAGTAAGGAAGAAGTGGGGAATAGCAAAAAGACGGCAGAATCAACAAGTTATCCAGGTTTGAGTAAGACAGCAAAGGAGCTGAGAAGACAGCAGGCAGTGGTTGCAGAATGGGACCACTCACTGAAATGACAAAGAGTTGTAATGCTTGTCATACCAGAGTATGACCATTGGGAATGAGTGGCTGAAGCAGGGTGGACAACTGGAGGACAAGATCCTTGGAGGAGAGGAGGTCAAAGAATGGAAGCCCAGACATTGGAAGAATCATCTATATGTGGAAATAAGGAACAACCTGGGGACTGTTAGATGACTAAAACAATGAGAAGCAGTGGCTGGTAAAATATAATAATGTTAAGTTTAATTTTAATTTTTTTTTGAGATAGAATCTCACTCTGTCACCCAGGCTGGAGTACAGTGGAATGATCACAGCTCACTGCAGCATTGACCTCCCAGGCTCGAGCAATCTTCTTAACTCAGCCTCCCGAACAGCTAGGACTACATGCATGCACCATCATGCCCAGCTATTTTTTTTTTAATTTTTTAAGAGATGGGGTCTCACTGTGTTGCCCCGGCTGGTCTCAAACTCCTAGGCTCAAGCAATCCTCGCACCTCAGCCTCCCAAAGTGCTGGGATTACAGGTGTGAGCCACGATGGCCAGCCATAATGCGAAGTTTTAAGAAGGTTTCAGGGAGAAGGGAGAGAGAATGCTCTGGAAGCAGCCAAGAAACCATTTCCTGTCAGTGTTACAAGGAAGGTAGAAGAGGAAAGAGCCATTGTTTGAGAAGCCTACAGGGCAAGCCAAGCTTCAGCTACAGCTGGAAAGTAAAAGCTGCACTGAGAGAACAGGGTGAGAATTTGGGGGATTTAGCTGAAGACTAACCAAGAGTTCCAGAGGGTGCAAGAAAGAATCCTTAGAGATAGCAAGGGTGGTACTTAGGATCCATGCTACCTATGGGCATATGCTCACCTCACCTATTGCAAGTTACTTAACCTCTGCTTTGTTCCCAGTTTCCTCGTCTGTAAATTGGGGATAATCATGGTATGGACCTCATTCAAAGTGTTATTTTGAAGATTACATTCAACAATACAAGGAAGGCATTTAGAAAGTCCTTAAAACTGTGCACCTAGCACACAGTCTGCCCTTAAAAAATGTTACGTATTATTATAGGATACTTTCTCTCCTGTATCATCCTATTGAATTATTTGAAAAATCTTTTATTTTCATTTAACGTTCTTTTTTTTTTTTTTGAGACAGAGTCTCACTCTGCTGCCCAGGCTGGAGTGCAGTGGCGCGATCTTGGCTCACTGCAAGCTCCGCCTCCCGGATTCACGCCATTCTCCTGCCTCTGCCTCCTGAGTAGCTGGGACTACAGGCGCCCGCCACCACGCCCGGCTAATTTTTTGTATTTTTAATGGAGACAGAGTTTCACTGTGTTAGCCAAGATGGTCTCGATCTCCTGACCTTATGATCCGCCTGCCTCAGCCTCCCAAAGTGCTGGGATTACAGGCGTGAGCCACCGCACCCAGCCCTATTTAACGTTTCAATGATATGAAAAGGTTTTAAATCCTAAGATTACAAAATCTAAGGAGGAAGGATAATACCATGTACTTGTCTGAGTCTTCTACAAGGTTCAAGATTTGAACAATGGCAGAGGGCCAAACAGCAATTCACAAACTAACACCAACTGTGACCTCAGGAGGAGGTATCACTATATTCTCCATCTCCCAGACCTATCCTACAGATGTCAAGGGATTTAACTAATCTTTCAGAGGAAAAAAAGGTGCAGGGCAGACATGAACAAAGATGGAAGATAATAGCTCATGGGTATCAAACTAACCTTAATCCCTACTCTCAGGATATTGACTCTCTCAACATAACATATTCTTCAACCTCCTTTCAACAGATTTTCATGTAGAATGATAACAAACGCTTTCTGAAAACATAAATGAGCCGATTTTCTCAAAGACAAGGATTGAGAGATAGAAAAGCAATTCCTAGCCCTATAATAGGTCAGATGACAATTTCAAATCAAGAAACCTTCCTAAAACAAGGAAATATGAAAGAACAATGTGATACATACCACTTGCCCAGCAATTTTAAAACACATTAACATTCCACTATACTGCCAAATAAATTCCAGGGTTATCAAAAAGTCAAACACTTTAAGAAAAACTTTCATAAAATATATTTACCAGCTCTATGAAAAAAAGGACAGCCTTCTCAGGAACAATCATTGTTTCTTTTTTTTTAAAAAAAAGATGATGTGCATAGTCAATAAATATTTACTGAGTGCCTATGTGTCCAGCTGTGTTTGAGGTATCAGTCACATATATATATATATATATATATATATATTTTTTTTTTTTTGAGACAGAGTCTCGCTCTGTCACCCAGGCTGGAGTGCAGTGGCGCAGTCTCGGCTCACTGCAACCTCCACTTCCTGGGTTCACGCCATCCTCCTGCCTCAGCCTCCCAAGTAGCTGGGACTACAGGCACCCGCCACCACGCCCGGCTAATTTTTTGTATTTTTAATAGAGACAGGGTTTCACCGTGTTAGCCAGGATGGTCTCGGTCTCTGGCCTTGTGACCCACCCGCCTCAGCCTCCCAAAGTGCTGGGATTACAGGCGTGAGCTACTGTGCCTGGCCTCAGTAATATATTAACATCTCTAACTCAATTAAAAAAATAGCATAACCACCTAGGGAAATTTTGCACTAAAAATTTCAAAAGGTCAAAAACCTGGATAGAAAGTTTACCCAAACTTATTTTTTAAATAATATGGACTATACCAGATAAAAGGGCAAAATATTACCAAACTAGTACCATATAAGAAAATACAAATAGATTTCTCATATTTGGAAAGCATTCTTTTTTTCTTTCTTTCTTTTTTTTTTTTTTTGTGAGACAGAGTCTCACTCTGTTGCCCAGGCTGGAGTGCAGTGGTGTGATCTTGGCTCACTGAAACCTCCACCTCCCGGGTTCAAGCGATTCTCCTGCCTCAGCCTCCCAAGTAGCTGGGACTACAGGGGCACGCTACTACACCTGGCTAATTTTTTTGTATTTTTAGTAGGAGATGGGGTTTCACCATGTTAGCCAAACTGGTCTCAAACTCCTGACCTCGTGATCCGCCCGCCAAGACCTCCCAAAGTGCTGGGATTACGGGTGTGAGCCACTGTGCCTGGACAGCATTCATTTTTTTAACAACCAAAAGAAATGCCATATAAAATGATGTGAAGTACTATTTTACATCTAAATTCCATATTATTAAGATAACGGTGGAAAAGAGGCATGTACAGGGTGCCTTTCTCCCAGTGGCCTAATCTGTGGACTCTCTCTAAAAAATAAGACAGAAAAAGCCAAGGCAATGCTCAGTCTCTGACCAGAGAATGCCACTTCCAGCACCAAAACTGAGGAAATAAGTCAAGTGGCTCAAAAAGGTACATGTAAGAGTTAATGGCAGCATAAGCCAGAATACCAGAAACAGGAATATGAAAAATCATTTTTGAAGCTGTAATTATAAACATGAAAAAATAGTAATGACATAAATGCAAAGAGACAAACTGTACCAATTATAGTATAAAATACGTACATACATACTCAGAACTTAAAATAAAAACAGAATAAAGAAACCAGAGGTAATTTTACTTTTAGATAATGTTCTGTGATGGGAGCTGATTATCTTTTTATTCAAAATATCTGTTTTTTCAATATATTCCTATCTTAAAATAGCATTTTAGTAGTATGTTATGAAATAGAACACATACCTGATACTCGTCTATTAAATCTGCTAGGAACTGGAACTGCAAAATAAAGAAGCAACATTTAGTCATTATTATGTCACCAGGCTGCATTTTTATCCTCCCTTTTTGCAAAAGTCTTTTACAATAGACCTAAGCCCCTCAAAACCAAGCAGTGGGTCAGTTCATAGCCTTCTACACTCAATCACAAATAGTTGTTCAATGTGATAATATTAAGACAATATAGGGGCCGGGCGCGGTGGCTCACGCTTGTAATCTCAGCACTTTGGGAGGCCGAGGCGGGCGGATCACGAGGTCAGGAGATCGAGACCACGGTGAAACCCCGTCTCTACTAAAAATACAAAAAATTAGCCAGGCATGGTGGCGGGCGCCTGTAGTCCCAGCTACTCGGAGAGGCTGAGGCAGGAGAATGGCGTGAACCCGAGAGGAGGAGCTTGCAGTGAGCCGAGATTGCGCCACTGCACTCCAGCCTGGGCGACAGAGCGAGACTCCGTCTCAAAAAAAAAAAAAAAAAAAAAAAAAAAGACAATATAGGAAATACAGTATTTCTTTGAAAACAAACTATACCTTCAATATATTCAACCTGGCAATTTTATTTCTGCTCACATCGATATCCCATCTAATTTGTATCATTCCAATTGAATAAGAAGTCTACCAAATTTATTGATAATGTTACGATATAAAGTAGTGAAATTTTTTTTTTTTTTTTTTTTGAGACGGAGTCTCCCTCTGTAGCCCAGGCTGGAATGCAGTGGCGCGATCTTGGCTCACTGCAAGCTCCGCCTCCCACGTTCACACCATTCTCCTGCCTCAGCCTCCCGTGTAGCTGGGACTACAGGTGCCCGCCACCATGCCTGGCTATATTTTTGTATTTTTTAAGAGATGGGGTTGGTTTTTTGTTTTTTTTTTTGGCTTTGTTTTGTTTTTTGTTTTTTTTTGAGACGGAGTCTCGCTCTGTCGCCCAGGCTGGAGTGCGGTGGTGAGATCTCGGCTCACTGCAAGCTCCGTCTCCCAGGTTCACGCCAATTTCTTGCCTCAGCCTCCTGAGTAGCTGGGACTATAGGCGGCTGCCACCACACCCAGCTAATGTTTTGTATTTTTAGTAGAGACAGGGTTTCACCGTGTCAGCCAGGATGGTCTCGATCTCCTGACCTCGTGATCCGCCCACCTTGGCCTCCCAAAGTGCTGGGATTACAGGCGTGAGCCACCGCGCCTGGCCTGTATTTTTTTAGAGATGGAGTTTCACCATGTTGGCCAGGCTGGTCTTGAACTCCTGACAGGTGATCCACCTGCCTCAGCCTCCCAAAGTGCTGGGATTACAGGCGTGAGCCACCGTGCCTGGCCTGTTAATTTTTGTATTTTTAGTAGAGACAGGGTTTTGCCACGTTGGCCAGGCTGGTCATGAACTCCTGATCTCAAGTGATCCACCGACCTTGGCCTCCCAAAGTGCTGGGATTACAGGTGTGAGCCACCGCGCCTGGCCAAGCAGAACCATTTTGAAATGTTCCCTGTGAGTGGATCAGCAGTAGACATAGTACTTCTGTTACAATATGAAGTACCTGGAGAAAAGGAGTCATTGCAAACTAGATTGTATAAAGATCACTTTGGCTATAGTTGATAGACAAAGGTAGTGGCTTAGGTTAGATGTGTGGCTTATGAACAGAAGGAAAACAAATAGATTCCAGAGATGAGAAAAAATCTATACAGTTTAGGCCAAGTGCGGTGGCTTACGATTGTTAATCCCAGCACTCTGGGAGGCCGAGGCGGCTGGATCATTTGAGGTCAGAAGTTCGAGACTAGCCTGGCAAACATGGTGAAACCCTGTCTCTACTAAAAATACAAAAAAAAATTAGCTGGGCGTGGTGGCACACTCCTGTAATCCTAGCTACTTGGGAGTCTGAGGTAGGAGAATCACTTGAATTTGGGAGGCAGAGGTTGTGGTGAGCCAAGATTGTGCCACTGTACTCCAGCCTCGGTGACAGAGCAAGACTCCACCTCAAAAAAAAAAAAAAAAAAAAAAAAAAATCTATATAGCTTAGTGACAGACTTAATGTGTCAGTGCTTGCTCTCTAAATGCCAGTCAAATGAAATTATATCTCTACCGCTATAAAAGATATTATTCAATATGGATCTCATTCAATCTATAAATAAGGGTGCTGTCATAAATTCTAAAATCATAAAATGTCAGAGTTACAGAGTATCTACGAAGTCATCTGGTCTGGCCATGACAAGTAGGCTTCATCTCACATAGCAACTCTAGTTGAAGTCGCAGATCCACCTGAGTCATTCTAGACTCCTTCCTCTTTCACTACTCACATCTACTTCATTCACAATTCCATCTGTTCTCCCTCCCACTTCGTCTCTTAAATCAGTCTACCTACCTTGATCTCCACTATCATCCTAGTCTGAGGCACATCATTTCTTGCTTGTATGACTTGCAGTAGCCTCCAAACCTTTTTTCCCATTGCCAATCAATTCTCTTCACACTTATCAGAGTGATCTTAACATTGAGAAGGACAATTTGACAGCCTTTGTCAAAATTTTAAATGTAAACTGCCTTTAACACAGCAACAATTCCAGTACTAGGAATATGTTTTAAACAAAACTCACATATGGAGAGAAATAAATATGTGTGTGTTGTGTATACACATACACACACACACGTATAGATGAATATATACGTATATTTGTGTCTACAGTCATCCCTCAGTATCTATGGGGAATTGGTTCCGTAGACCCCCACGGATACCAAAATCTGAAGATACTCAGATCTGAAGATACTCAAAAATATAAAATAGCACAGTATTTGCATATAACCTATGCATATCTTCCTGTGTACTTTAACTCATCTCTAGATTACTTATAATACCTACTAATATGCCTATATACTACTTCATTCCTGTGGATTTAATGTAGTACTTGACACAGCAAATTCAGGTTTTGCTTTTTGGAACTTTGTGGAATTTTTTTCCTGAAAATATTTGCATGATGGCAACACTGCACTTCAGCCTGGGCGACAGAGTAAAACTGTCTCTTAAAAAAATGTTTTTTTAATTTTTAAAATTAAAAAAATTAAAAATCCACAGATGTGGTATCCACGGATACAAAGGGCTGACAGTAAATACATATATATGTATATGTGCATATGTACATACATGTGTATATGCAAATGCCATAATCACTACATTATCGTATATAATATTCAAAAGGGAGAAACGAATTGCCTAGAAAAAGAAATTAAGGGAATATTGGTACAGTTATAGTACCATTTAAATGAATGCAATGGGCCTATAAGAATTGACCTGGGGCCGGGTACAGTGGCTCATGCTTATAATCTCAGCATTTTGGGAGGCCAAGGCAGGAGGATCATTTGAGCTCAGGAGTTTGAGACCAGCCCGCGCAACACAGAAAGATCCCATGTCTTTACAAAAAATTTAAAAATTAGCCAGGCGAGGTGGCATGCACTTGAGTTCCAGCTACTCAGGGGGCTGGGGTAGGGGATCCATTGAGCCCAGGAGGTCAAGGCTGCGATGAGCCATGATTGTACCACTGCACTTCAGCCTGGGCAACAGAGGGAGACTGTCTCTTAATTTTAATTTTAAAAATTAAGCAAAAATGGGGCAGGTGTAGTGGCTCAAGTCTGTAATCCCAGCACTTTGGGAGGCCAAAATGGAATGATCACCAGCCTGGGCAATATAATAAGACCTCGTCTCTACAAAAACAAACAAACAAACAAAAATCAATTAGCCAGGCACAGTGGCTAATGCCTGTAGTCACAGCTACTTCAGATGCTGAGGTGGGAGGATGGCTTGAGCCTGGGAAGTCAAGGTTGCAGTGAACTGCAATCATGCCACTGCACTCTAGCCTGGGTGACAGAGCAAAAGACCCTGTCTTCAGCCATAAAAAGGAATCACTGCTGACATATGCGACTTGGATGAACCCCAAAAACATTTAAATAAAAGCAGCCAGACACAAAAAAAATCACATACTGTATGATTCCTTTTATATGCAATATCCGGAATAGTTAACCCGTAGAGCCAACTGATGGTTGCCAGGAAAGGAGGGGAGAATGAAAAGTGATTATTTATTAGGTACAGGTTGTTCTTCTGAGGGAATGAAAAGATTTTGCAACTAGAGAGCTGCAGTGGGTGCATAACATTGTGAATGTGCTAAATGCCACAAAATTATACACTTTAAAAGATTAATTATATGTTATCCGAATTTCACCTCAATTAAAAAAAAAGGCATTATGCAAAGTAAAAAGTAAGCCAGGCTCAAAAAAGACCACATATTGAATGATTCCATTTATGTAAAATCTCCAGAGAAGTTAAAACTAGAAAAACACAAAGTAGATGAGCGGTAGGCTGGGGCTGCAGAAGAATGGGGAGTGACTACAAATAGACACAAAAGAGGGAACTTTTGGGGGTGAAAAATGTTCTCAAAGTGTGGTGATAGCTGTACAACTCTGTAAGTTTACTAAAAATAAATTGTTCACTTAAAATGGGTGAATTTTGATATATAAATTATATCTCAATAAAGCTCTGAAAAAAAAAAAAAACTACTGAAAGTCCTTCACCATGAGTCATGTAAATTTTAAGTACAAGGAAAATAGGAAGGAAAAGAAACAAAGAGATGCAGAAATATGCAGGAAAAAACTAGGACATTTTTCATCCATTTAGTAAATATTTACTATATGCTAGACATTGAGATTAGGGAGGGAGCAAAACAAACCATCCGTCCTCATGGAACTTACAATCTAATTGTGACTAACAATAAACAAGCACATCCTGTAACACAATGCAGCAATGATGCAGTAGGTTCTGAGGTGTAGTAACAGGAAGAAAATAATTTACCATATCCTTTATTCATTTGGTGTTACAGGCAATTTTGAGCAGAAAAAGCCTTTTTTTTTTTTGAGACAAGAGTCTCACTCTGTCACCCAGGCTGGAGTGCAGTGGTGCCATCTCGGCTCACTGCAAGCTCCGCCTCCCAGGTTCACGCCATTCTCCTGCCTCAGCCTCTTGAGTATCTGGGACTACAGGCGCCTGCCACCATGCCTGGCTAATTTTTTGTGTTTTTAGTAGAGATGGGGTTTCACCGTGTTAGCCAGGATGGTCTCCATCTCCTGACCTTGCAATCTGCCCGCTTCGGCCTCCCAATGTGCTGGGATTACAAGGCGTGAGCCACTGCGCCCGGCCAGAAAAAACTTTTACTACTTTATTTGATACCTTATGTTCTAATTAAACTTGAAAAAATTTAGTTCTGAAATACGCGTGGATTTTTTAAACTCTGAGAACTTTGTAAACACAACTGTCCTCTACAGACAGCAAAAGCTTCTTTAAACTTGTGTTAGTCACATGGTCAAATTAGACATAATGCTCCATACATATTGAAGCACAAAGAACTAAAGATAAGAGGCAAATAATTCTGACTGGAAAAGAATAGGAGGTACCTCTTCTAGTTTCTGGATACAGAAGACAAAAGTCCATTTGCGTAGAAATTTGGGCACGAGAGCCTCAATTCTTCCTTGGGTATAATGAAATTGTCAGCCGGGCATAGGGGCTCACACCTATAATCCCAGCAAGAGGACTGCTGAGACCAAGGGTTCGAGACCAACCTGGGCAAGGTGGCAAGACCCTATCTCTACCAAAAAAAAAAAAAAAAATTAGCTGGCAGGATGGTATGCACGTGTAGTCCTAGATACTTGGGAGGCTGAGGCAGGATTACCGGAATCCAGGAGTTCGAGGTTTCAGTGAGCTATGATCAAGCCACTGCATTACAGCCTGGGCTACAGAGTAAGATCCTGTCTCTTTAAAAAAAAAAAAAAGGCTGGACACGGTGGCTCACGCCTGTAATCCCAGCATTTTGGGAGGCCGAGGCAGCGGATCACAAGGTCAGGAGATCCAGATCATCCTGGCTAACACGGTGAAACCCTGTCTCTACTAAAAATACAAAAAATTAGCCAGGCATGGTGGCACGGGCCTGCAGTCCCAGCTACTCAGGAGGCTGAGGCAGAAGAATCACTTGAACCCAGGAGGCGGAGGTTGCAGCGAGCCGAGATCGTGCCACTGCACTCCAGCCTGGGCAACAGAGCGAGACTCCATCTCAAAAAAACAAAACAAAACAAAACAAAACAAAAAAGCTAAAAGCTGTCTACTGTCTCCAGAAAGTTTTATATAATTTAGGTAGCTGCTATGAGCCATGTTAAAGATCCTAAGTTAAGCCAGATAAGATAAAGGAGGAAAGTGGGGCCAGACGTGGTGGCTCACACCTGTAATTCCAGTACTTTGGGAGGCCAAGGCGGGTGGATCACCTGAGGTCAGGAGTTCAAGACCAACCTGGCCAAAATGGTGAAACCCCATCTCTACTAAAAATACAAAAATTAGGGCCAGGCGCAGTGTAATCCCAGCACTTTAAGAGGCCGAGGTGGGTGGGTCACGAGGTCAAGAGATGGAGACCATACTGGCCAACATAGTGAAACCCTGTCCCTACTAAAAATACAAATATTAGCTTGGTGTGGTGTCACGCGCCTGTAGTCCCACCTACTCAGGAGGCTGAGGCAGGAAAATCGCTTGAACCTGGGAGGCACAGGTTGCAGTGAGCTGAGATAGCGCCACTGCACTCCAGCCTGGCGACAGAGCGAGAATCCGTCTCAAAAAGATAAAAAAAAAGAAAAAAATTAGCCTGGCGTGGTGGCGAGCACATGTAATCCCACCTACTCAGGAGGCTGAGGCAGGAGAATTGCTTGAACCACGGAGGCGGAGGTTTCAGTGAGCCAAGATTGTGCCACTGCACTCCGGCCTAGGCAACAAGAGTGAGACTCCATCTCAAAACAAAAAATAAATAAATAAATCAAGGAGGAAAGTTATTAATGTTAACAGAGAAGGGTCACTGAGTAGGATATTCAACTGACTTTACAATCCTTTCTATCCATCCAGAAAGTTAACAGGTTTTCAACATTTTCAGTTTAAGAAAAATATTTTTTGAATCTTGATCTAAGTTTGGCCATTTTGCTGATTTTAAACATTCTGTAATGCTTTGTTCCATTTGTATTTCCAGAAAGTTCCATGAGTCTGACATGCACCAGAGTAGAAAACCATTGCTACAAATTGATAACATATCATAGAATCAGGGGAGTTCAGAGTTTATTCAGCTTTGAAATTGGGGAAGCCCTCCAGCAACTTACAGCACAGCTCTAATAGGAAACAAGCAGATCATTTTTATTTTCTAATTTCAAGCTTTGTGCTTTATAAATATTTAGTTATGAATTTCAACAGATTTTTCAGGATATAAAGAAAATGGCTGCAGTTTCAATTTACCAGTTATTTTTGTTTGTTTTATTTTTGAGACAGAGTCTCGCTCTGTTGCCCAGGCTGGAATGCAAATGGTGCGATCTCGGCTCAATGCAGCCTCCACCTCCACTCCACTCCAGGTTCAAGTGATTCTCCCACCTCAGCCTACCAAGTAGCTGGGAAACTACAGGCGCCCACCACCATGCCTGGCTAATTTTTGTATTTTTCAGTAGAGACAGGGTTCTGCCATGTCAGCCAGGTTGGTCTTGAACTCCTGACCTCAGGTGATCTGCCTGCCTCGGCCTCCCAAAGTGCTGGAATTATACGTGTGAGCCACTGCGCCTGGCCTTCAATTTACCAGTTCTAAAGCCCCTTGATATTCAAACAGTGCTGGCATGGTTTTGTTATGTACAAACATACATACACACACATACACACACATATAAAATATATGATATACATACATATTTTATATATTTTATATATATATATGTCTTAGCTCATACCTAACAAAGAGTAAGTTAGCTTTATTATGCTTTAAAAAGGAAGCTGGATGGGCACGGTGGCTCACATCTGTAATCCCAGCACTTTGGGAGGCTGAGGCGGGCAGATCACGGGGTCAGGAGATCGAGACCATCCTAGCTAACAGGGTGAACCCCTGTCTCTACTAAAAATACAAGAAATTAGCCAGGCGTGGTGGCAGACACCTGTCCCAGCTACTCCGGAGGCTGACGCAGGAGAATCGCTTGAACCTGGGAGGCAGAGGTTGCAGTAAGCCGAGATCACGCCACTGCACTCCAGCCTGGGTGACAGAGCAAGACTGTCTCTGGGAAAAGAAAAAAAAAAAAAAAAAAGAAGAAAGAAGAATGAAAACAGGGCCAGGCATGGTGGCTCACGCCTGTAATCCCAGCACTTTGGGAGGCCAAAGCAGGCGGATCACAAGGCCAGAAGTTTGAGACCAGCCTGACCAACAAGGTGAAACCCCATCTCTACTAAAAATACAAAAATCAGCTGGGCGTGGTGGCGGGCGCCTATAATCGCAGCTACTCAGGAGGCTGAGGCAGGAGAATCGCTTGAACCCAGAAGGTGGCGGTTGCAGTGAGCCAAGATCACGCCATTGCACTGCAGCCTGGGTGACAGAGCGAGACTCCATCTCAAACAAACAAACAAACAAACAAACAAAAAGAAGCTAGAAGCTAGCTTTAATACTAATACTTCTCCAACCTTACCTCCTATACCTCTCCCCTGTTCCCATCTGCCCATCTAAAACCCTCCTTCTGCCCAGAAAAGGAACATTTTCACAGCCTGTGTGTGTACATCCACTGATATCCTCTTTCTAATTCTTCCAGGCAGTTCCTATATCCCTCCCCTAGAATCCCGTACATTTATAAGTGAAAACACCCTAGGCACATTGTAACTGGTTCATTGTCTGTCTAGAGAATAGACCATGAACTCTTAAAAGACAGGCATTTTGTCAGATTCATTTCTAAATCTCTAGCATCTAGCACAGTGCTCAGCACATGGCAGACTAAAATTTACTAACTGGGGCCGAGGCAGGCAGATCACAAAGTCTAGAGATAGACACCATCCTGGCCAACATGGTGAAACCCCGTCTCTACTAAAAATACAAAAATTAGCGGGGCGTGGTGGCGCACAACTGTAGTCCCAGCTACTCAGGAGGCTGAGGCAGGAGAATTGCTTGAACCCGTGAGGTGGGGGTTGCAGTGAGCCGAGATCGCACCACTGCACTCCAGCCTTGTGACAGAGCGAGACTCCATCTCAAAAAATAGAAAAAATTTACTAACTGGGTGTACAAATTGTCCTATCCAAACTTCAGCCTGCAGATAGTCTCTCAACAGCAGTACAGTATGGAATCAAAGCAATGTTCACCTCACCTAAGCCCCTCTTTTTCCAGGGCAACCAACCACAGAGCAAGTTTACCCACCCAATGCAAGTTTAAAAGGAGAGCTCCACTGTAAACCCAAAATATTATGAGGTTCCTTCTTAAGTTTATAAGCTTAAACATTTAGCATTAAACCAATTAAGGAGGCTGGGTATGGTGGCTCATGCCTGTAACCCCAGCACCTTAGGAGGCTGAGGCAGGAGGATCACTTGAGCCCAGGAATTCAAGACCAGCCTGGGCAACATAGCAAGACCTTATCTCTTTTTAAAAAAAATAATAATAATAAGATAACAGGCTGGGCGCAGTGGCTCACGCCTTTAATCCCAGCACTTTGGGAGGCTGAGGCTGAGATGAAGAGACTGAGACCATTCTGGCCAAGATGGTGAAACCCCGTCTCTATTAAAAATACAAAAATTAGCTGGGCATGGTGGCGCATGCCTGTAGTCTCACCGATTCAGGAGGCTGAGGCAGCAGAATCACTTGAACCCAGGAGGTGGAAGTTGCAGTGAGCTGAGAATGCGCCCTTGTACTCCATCCTGGTGACACAGCAAGATTATATCTCAAAAAATAATAAATAAATAGGCCAGATGTGGTGGCTCATGCCTATAATCCCAGCACTTTGGGAGGCCAAGGCGGGTGGATCACCTAAGGTCTGGAGTTCGAGACCAGCCTGGCCAACATGGTGAAACCCCATCTCTACTAAAAATACAAAAAATTAGCCAGGCATTTTGATGGGCGCCTGTAATCCCAGCTGAGGCTGAGGCAGGAGAAGCGCTTCAACCCAGGGAATGGAGGTTGCAGTGAGCCAAGATCACAGCATTGCACTCCAGCCTGGTCAACAAGAATGAAACTCTGTCTCAAAATAAATAAATAAAATAAATAAAATAAAAATAAAAAATAAGATAATAATAAAATAAACCAAGTAAGGACTGAAGGAGAAAAGAGAGAGAAAAAACACTTTATATTTTAAAAACAATGGAGACATCTTAACCAAGCAAAAAAAGATTTGGTATGCTCTTTACAGCACAAGAGCTGTGAGCCCCAAATAAGAAATGACATATCACTAAAAAAAGAAAAAAAACAAAAAACCCTCCATTTTGAGATTTTTGTTTCTTTTGAAAGCATTAGCATGTAAAGTTGCTATGCCACTGAGAAAGTGGAAGATTCTTATTCCTCCAAATACATAAATCTTGCAGTCTACAAGAGGGGAGAAATCTAGCAGAGGAGAGAAATTGTTTTCCATTCCCAAATGTGCTAATTAATTATACATAAATATTAACACTCTCTACAACCAAAAGGTACCACCTAACAAACTCTGCTATCTCAGCTGCCCTCTGCTCTGATGCAAAGTTGTAAAGAGGCAGATCAAATTTCTCTATCATTTACATGCCAGCCAGGCAGGTAGGCACTTCCAACCATACCCAAGGCATCCTGTTAAAAGCAAAAATCAGCCTATTAAGGAACCAAAAGCCAAAGAGCTACCCTGCCGAATTATTTGTACAAGAATTATCTGCTATATTTTCAAATAATCAAAGCTATACCACTAATCTTTAGTCTGTCATTTTACAATATAAGCCATTCATTTTTAATATCTGACAATACTCTGGAGAACAAACCAAGTGTAACAGTAATAAGATTTCACCACAAAAGACAGGTTTGCATTCTAGCTTCAGAACTTAAACCTGGCCAGGTGCAGTGGCTCACACCCATAATCTTTGGGAGGCCAAGGCAGGGAGGACTGCTTGAGCCCAGGAGTTCTAGACAAGTTTGGGCAACAGAGTGAGACCCTGTCTCTACAAAAAAAAAATGTTTTAATTAGCCAGGCACAGTGGTGTGCACCTACAGTGCCAGCTACTTGGGAGGCTGAGGTGGGAGGATGTCTTGAGCCAGGGAGCTTGAGCTGTGATCACACCACTGCACTCCAACCTGGGTGACAGAGCAAGACCCCGTCTCAAAAAAAGAAAAGAGAACTTAAACTTCTCTGAGCCTCAGTATTCTCACAAATTCAATACGGGTAGTACTTCTTACCACAAATGACCCGAGGGCAGATTTAATGACCCTATGTATAGAAGTACTGAGACAGTAAAATGTTATGGATATCATAGTTTTGCGGAGGGTTTGTTTGCTGGTTTTTCAAAATTATCTTTCTTTAAAATACTGCAGTTTCACATTTTTTTTCACAGCTGCTATTTTGCCATGTATACCCTGTTGAAACAGTTTTTTTTTTGTTTTTTTTTGAGACAGAGTTTCCCTCTTGTTGCCCAGGCTGGAGTGCAGTGGTGTGATCTCTGCTCACTGCAACCTCCGCCTCCTGGGCTCAAGAGATTCTCCTGCCTCAGCCTCCCAAATAGCTGGGATTAGAGGCGCCAACCACCACACCCGGCTAATTTTTGTATTTTTAGTAGAGACAGGATTTCACCATGTTGGCCAGGCTGGTTTCGAACTCCTGACTTCAGGTGATCCGCCCGCCTTGACCTCCCAAAGTACTGGGATTACAGGTGTTAGCCACAACGCCCAGCCTCAAACATTTTTTGTTAGTTACAATTTTTGAGTCCCACTACGTGCAAGTATTATGCCAACCATTTTAAATGCATCATCACATATACCCTTCACAACAACCCTATTACCGCCTGCCTGCCTCCCTGCCTTCCTTCCTTCCTTCCTTCCTTCCTTCCTTCCTTCCTTTCTTTCTTTCTCTCTCTC
Organism: Symphalangus syndactylus; assembly: GCF_028878055.3. Classification (NCBI taxonomy): domain Eukaryota; kingdom Metazoa; phylum Chordata; class Mammalia; order Primates; family Hylobatidae; genus Symphalangus; species Symphalangus syndactylus. The sequence goes on along the minus strand of NC_072423.2, from coordinate 112,146,863 downwards.
TCTCTTTCTTTCTTTCCCTCTCTGGCACAGTCTACAATCTACTCGGCTTGCTGCTGCCCGCGCCGCGGACTGCCTGGGACTGCCGGCGCACGCGACCGCTGTCTGCCTCTTCTCCTTTGGATGCAGGCACGTGTTTGCCATCTTGGCCACGCTGGTCGCCAGCTCCTGACGCCGAGTGCTCTGCCCGCCTCAGCCTCCCGAGGTACTGGGACTACAGACGGAGTCTCGCTCACCCAGTGCTCGGTGTTGCCCGGGCTGGAGTGCGGTGGCGTGGTCTGGCCTCGCGGCAGCCTCTACCCCCTCGGCCGCCTGCCTTGGCCTGCCAGGGTGCTGGGATTGCAGCCCCTGCCCGGCCGCCGCCCCATCTGGAAGGTGGGGAGCGCCTCTAGTGAGGAGCACCTCTGCCTGGCCGCCCCGTCTGGGAAGTGAGGAGCGCCTCTGCCCGGCCGCCCCGTCTGGGAAGTGAGGAGCGTCTCTGCCGGGCCACCCACCGTCTGGAAAGTGAGGAGCGCCTCTGCCCGGCCACCCACCGTCTGGGAAGTGAGGAGCGCCTCTGCCCGGCCACCCACCGTCTGGGAAGTGAGGAGCGCCTCTGCCCGGCCACCCACCGTCTGGGAAGTGAGGAGCGCCTCTGCCCGGCCACCCACCGTCTGGGAAGTGAGGAGCGCCTCTGCCCGGCCACCCACCGTCTGGGAAGTGAGGAGCGTCTCTGCCGGGCCACCCACCGTCTGGAAAGTGAGGAGCGCCTCTGCCCGGCCACCCACCGTCTGGGAAGTGAGGAGCGCCTCTGCCCGGCCGCCCCGTCTGGGAAGTGATGAGCGCCTCTGCCCGGCCACCCACCGTCTGGGAAGTGAGGAGCGCCTCTGCCCGGCCACCCACCATCTGGGAAGTGAGGAGCGCCTCTGCCCGGCCACCCACCGTCTGGGAAGTGAGGAGCGCCTCTGCCCGGCCACCCACCGTCTGGGAAGTGAGGAGCGCCTCTGCCCGGCTGCCCCATCTGGGAAGTGAGGAGTGCCTCTGCCCGGCCACCCATCGTCTGGGAGGTGAGGAGCGCCTCTGCCCGGCCGCCCATTGTCTGGGAAGTGGGGAGCGCCTCTGCCCGACCACCCATCGTCTGGGAAGTGAGGAGCGCCTCTGCCCGGCCACCTATCGTCTGGGAAGAAGTGAGGAGCGTCTCTGCCTGGCCGCCCCGTCTGGGAAGTGAGGAGCCCCTCTGCCCGGCCGCCCCGTGTCTGGGTAGAAGTGAGGAGCTCCTCTGCCTGGCCGCTCCGTCTGGGAGGTCTACCACGGAGGCCAGAAGCAATGTGGGGGCTGGACGTGGTGGCTCACGCCTGTGGTCCCGGCACTCTGGGGGGCGAGGCGGGTTGATGACTTCGGGCTAGGAGTTCGAGACCAGTCTGGCCAACTTGGCGAAACATGAAGAATACAACAGACAAACCAACCAACCAACTCAATGACAACAAAACAGGTCTACCCTGGAGTCATACTCTAATTTTTTCTATTTTCCTCCCTTTCTGATCCTTTATCCCACTTTCTTTTTCTTCCTCTTCCTTCTCCCTCTTCTTTGTCAAATAGAGGATTGAGTTATTATCACTGATCCATATAAAGTCCCTCTCTCATTTATTTTAACTCCCACCCCCATTTCTATTCCCCGACTTCCCATGTGCAACCTTCCTAATATGTTTGATACGCATCTTTTTGTTTGTATGTATTTTTAGAAAATGTTTATTGTTTTTGTATGCAAAAAAAATTAATAAAAAAAAAAAAAAAAAACCCTATTACCATCCCATTTTGTAGCTGAGGAGACTGAGACTCAAGAGAATTGTACCCAAGGTCACACAGCTAGGAAGTGGTCAAGCCAGAATCTGAGTCATCTAAATTTGACAACTGAGGAAAAGTAAAAGTGTGAATCAATAAAATGCTTATTTTACATTTTTTGAAATAAATTCCACCATTCCATTATTTAATTATGGATCCTTAGCAATATAATGTTTATTAGAATCCCCCCAGCTTTTTCCTGTGGAAGGATCATGTTGCCTGTTTGCTTACTGCTGCCCCTACCAGACAGATGATAAGCTCCTATAGTCAAGAGCACTTTTATCCTCCCCTGTCCCAGTGCTGACCAGAGTGGACATCTGCTGAAATAACACAGGAAGGCAGTGGGGAGGCTGAAGGCCACAACAGTGTTTAGCCATACCAGTGTGTCAACCCACCTCCTGTGACACTACTCCAAACCCCTACCTCCTCCTAGCTAGGTAACCAGAGTTATCCTTTAGGAGTGGCCTCTCACAGATGTGAAGTCCTTGTGGGACTTCACTCCCAACTTTGCCTGCCACTTCCAATTTGGTCATAGGATAGGGTGCATGATCCAAGCCAGGCAAATCAGTGTTCTTAAGCATGGTAACTTGCTTGGAACAAGCATAGAACATTCATGGTAACTTATTCCAAAAACGGAATATGACCCAACCCAAGCCATTCCTTCTCTGGAATATTCCAAGCTGGAGATACAGAATAGCTCGCTCTTTAGTTTGGATCAGGAACTGCTTTAGGCACTGTGGAGCCAATGGAGTAGATCTACCGCAAGGGAATAAGAGGGTCATACATGCATTTTGGAAAGATTATTCTAAAAATAGTATCACCAATGGAATATGACACGGAGTGGGAAGACCAGTAATGGGCCTACTGTGATAGTCCTGACAAAAAAATGAAGAAAACTTGAATGGTAACGGGAACGGAGAAAAGGGAACACATTAGGAAACATTTGGGGTTTGCCTTTTGTCTCACTGGAAATATTGTCCTAAAACAGAGAACCTGCCTCCTTAATTCTCTTGCACACAGATGACTACTGTGAACACTTGATTCATATGATAAGTACTTACCAAGTACCTAGAAACCAGTAAGAATGAAGTAGTTATAAGCATAGATTCTGAGCCAGGCTGCTTGGGTTCAAATCCAGTCACCTCACTTACTAGCAGTGTGACCTTGAATAAGTTACTTAACCTCTGTGCCTCACTTTCCTCATCTATAAAACCAGGATAATAATAGCACCTACCTCATAGGGTTGCTGCTGTGCAGAAAAGGAAACCCTTGAACTGGCTGATAAAAGACAAGTAGCAGTTCAGCAGAGAAACAAGAAGGGGAGGACAGCATTCCAGGCAGAAGGGAAGGCATATGCAAAGGAAAAGAAATGTGAAAAAGTGAGCTTGACTCATGACCACTGTGCTCTCCAGACCCACATTCCCAATGTTGGCTAAATGCCAGCTGGAACTCCAACTCCATGGGTTGGACCTGAAATTCAATAGGTCCAGAACAGAACCAATAAACTTCACAGTTCCTGTTCCTCCAGGCTCCCTATGGCAGGGCCAATGCCATGACCATCTCCAATCACACAGTTTTAATTACTCCCCCATTTACTCCTAAACACACAGACTAACAGTAGGACAAGGGTGGAATGATCAGTCCAGCGTAAACCATGCCTCACAGGAAGAGAAAGAATGTCTCCCTAAGTATAGGATCTGACTGTGGCAAGATCAGAGCAAGCAGTGGTGGGGATTGTGGGTCAAGTCAGAGATGACACAGAACACTACTTACCCAGGGGTAGAAACTTCAACTCTAGGAACACCAGCTATCCAGACCTAAAAGGATCATTCTCTGCTGTAAAGACCAGCTTTGCTTCATGCTTTCCCAGAACTAGGGAAATACCCCCTCCTACCCATCCCCACTCCCTTCCAGCTATTGCTGTTTTTCCTGTTACAATTCTGTATTTTCCAATCAAAATTCTTACTGATAATCCAACTTCCCAAGAATTTTTAAATATGCAAGTTCCCTGGTTTTGAGAGATATGAGTTCTTGAGAGATACGAGTTCTAGGATCAATAGAAATGATTACACAACCAATTACGGTTATCACACCAGACACTAGGTATTTAGCATACATTATCTTTAAGTTTTACCATACCCTTGAAAGACAGTCAAGAGCTCCCTTATAAGAATGGAAACAGGGCCAGGCACAGTGGCTCACGCCTGTAATCCCAGCACTTTGGGAGGCCGAGGCGGGCGGATCACGAGGTCAGGAGTTTGAGACCAGCCTGGCCAACATGGTGAAACCCCGTCTCTACTAAAAATACAAAAACTAGCCGGGCACAGTGGTGTGTGCCTGTAGTCCCAGCTACTCCGGGGCTGAGGCAGCAGAATCATTTGAATCTGGGAGGTGGAGGTTGCAGTGAGCCGAGATTGCACCACTGCACTCCAGCCTGGGTGACAGAGCAACACTCCGTCTCAGAAAAAAAAAAAAGAAGAAGAAGAATGAAAACAGGGCCAGGTGCAGTGTCTCACGCCTGTAATCCCAGCACTTTGGGAGGCCAAGGCGGGCAGATCACTTGATGTCAGTTCGAGACCAGCCTGGCCAACATGGCGAAACCCCGTCTCTACTATAGCTGGGCATGGTGGCGCATGCCTGTAATCCCAGCTACTCGGGAGGCTGGGGCAGGAGAATCGCTTGAACCAGGGAGGCAGAGGTTGCAGTGAGCCAAGATTGCACCACTGCACTCCAGCCTGGGTGACAGGGCAAGATTCTGTCTCAAAAAAAAAAAAAAAACAAAAAAAACATGGAGTTTCCCAGCATCCAGCCTGGCCCTGCCTCAGACCAGTTCACACAGCTTGCATGGGGTATAAATATGGTGATGTTCCTTCCCTTTATAAAGCTGTTTAATGTGTCCCCGGCCTGGAGAAGCATCTCCCAAACTTCCATGGCCACAGAACTATTTCAAATTGATAGAACACCAGCTAGCACTCACAATATCTACTGAATTGAATCTATATGCTTAGATTAGAGCAAAGAGAAGGAAAAAATGGCCTCAGTAACTGATGCCAAAAGAAAAAAAATTATACTCTAATAAAAGAAAAAGCAAATTAGCAAAATTAAGCCATTTTCATTTTCCTAAGAACACAATTTCACATATTCTGTAAAACACAAGACACGTGTCACAGACTAGTAATCAAATGAAAATAACAAATCAGGCTAGTTAGTACATCTGAATCATGCAATAATATGCAGATCCCAAGTCAAACGTGTTCATGATGCCCCAGGATGTTGGTTTTGTTTTTTTTTTTCTTTGAGACAAGGTCTCGTTCTGTTACCCAGGCTGGGGTGCAGTGGTACAATCATGGCCTTGACTGGATGTGGGGCCATTATCAATATTGTTTAAAAGCTCCCGCTTTTCTTTCCTTTCTTTTCTTTGCTTTCCTTTTCCTTCCCCTCTCTCTCCTTCTCTCTCTCCTTCTCTTTCTTCTTTCTCTTTCTTTCTCTTTCTTTCTTTCTTTCTTTCTTTCTTCTCTCTCTCCCTTTCTTTCTCTCTCTTTCTTTCTTTCCTCTCTCTTTCTTTTTCTTACTCTCTCAGCCAGGCTGGAGCGCAGAGGTGCAAACATGGTTCACTGCAGCCTCAACCTCCTAGGCTCTTTTTTTTTCAGCCTCTTTCTTTTTTCTTTCTTTTATTTTCCTTCCTTCCTTCCTTCCTTCCTTCCTTCCTTCCTTCCCTTCCTTCCTTCCTTCTTTCCTTCCCTCCTTCCTTCTTCCTTTTCTTTCTTCCTTTCTTTTCTTTCCTTTCCTTTTCCTTCCCCTCTCTCTCCTCTTTCTTCTCTTTCTCTTTCTTTCTTTCTTTTCTTTCTTTTTCTTTCGTTTCTTTCCTCTCTCTCTCCCTTTCTTTCTCTCTCTTTCTTTCTTTCTTTCCTCTCTCTCTCTTTCTTTTTCTTACTCTCTCAGCCAAGCTGGAGCACAGAGGTGCAAACATCGTTCACTGCAGCCTCAACCTCCTAGGCTCTTTTTTTTTCAGCCTTTCTTTTTTCTTTCTTTTATTTTCCTTCCTTCTTTCCTTCCTTCCTTCCTTCCCTCCTTTCTTCCTTCCTTCCTTCCTAAAAAAAAAAAAAAAAAAGAAAAAAAAAAAAAAAAAAAAAAAAAAAAAGCTCCCAAGACTGAAAACCACTGCTATAGGGGAAGGAAAGAATTGAGTGGAGGCTACAAGGGTAGAAGCCAGTCTTCTCTGAATATACCTTGTTTTGGCTTTGGAATCACAAACATTTTAAACAATTATGAAATTAAATTAGAAAAAGAAATCCCTAAAGCATAAAGCAAACTTACTGCATACTGAATTGGAAAGAGAATCACACAAAGGACTATTTTAAGTGACTTTTTTTTTTTTTTTAACATAGAGACGAGGTCTCACCATGTTGTCCAGGCTGGTCTTGAACTCCTGGGCTCAAAGCAATCTGCCCGCCTCAGCCTCTTGAAGTGCTGGGATTACAGGTGTAAGCCACTGTGCCTGGCCCTTCAAGCGACTTTAACTGGAAATCCTAATAGGGTATATTCTAAAGATAAGAACTCAAGAAAATCTGCAGTTTTTTCAGAAATCATACTTGGGACTGGTGTCTAAAGGGGGTGGTGGGTGGGGGGGGGGCGGGCGCTGTCTTACGGGCTGAGCCCTCAACCTGTGAGATCTGTTGCTGTCTCCAGGAAGACAGTCAGAAATAAATGTGAGAATACCCAGCTGGTTTCTGCTGCTTGGTGTGTGGAGGAAAAAAACACACATATTTGGTCACAGAAGTCTTCTATGTTGATGTCTGTTGCGGTAGTGTGAGAGGAGAAGAAAAACACAGTTGGAGAGTTTTTTCTAATCACAAGTCTAAAACCAAAAATGTAATAAGACTTGAACATCTTCCAGCCTGGGCAACATAGGGAGACTCCATCTCTACAAAAAAATTTTTTTTTAATTAGCTGGGTATGGTGGCGCACATCTGTGGTCCCAGCTACTGGGGAGGCCAAGGTGGAAGGATTGCTTGAACCTGGGAGGTCGAGGCTGCTGCGAGCCATGATCACACCACTGCACTCCAGCCTGGCAACAGAGAAATACCCTGTCTCTAAAACAAACAAAAAAAAAAATAGAAAAAAAATCTTCTACCAGAAATCAAGGACACTATGGAAGTCTACTAGGACCGTAGCAAAAGGAAATCAGGAGGAAATTTTAAGAAGTTATCACTAAAAAAAGACAGGATAATATGAACGTCAAATAAGAACAAGGGCTGGGGCCGGGTATGGTGGCTCACGCCTGTAATCCCAGCACTTTGAGAGGCTAAGGCAGGTGGATCACTTGAAGTCAGGAGTTCAAGACCAGCCTGGCCAACATGGAGAAACCCTGTCTCTATTAAAAATACAAAAATTAGCCAGGCGTGGTGGCAGGCACCTATAATCACAGCTACTCGGGAGGTTGAGGCAGGAAAATCGCTTGAACCCGGGAGAAGGAGGTTGCAGTGAGCTGAGATCACGCCATCGCACTCCAGCCTGGATGACAAGAGCAAAACTCCGTCTAAAAAAATATATACAAAAAGTAGCTGGGCATGGTGGCACATGCCTATAATCCTGGCTACTCAGGGGAATCGCTTGAGCCCAGGAGGCAGAGGTTGCAGTGAGCTGAGTTCATGCCACCGTACTCCAGCCTGGGTAATAGAGCGAGACTGTCTCCAAAGGAAAAGGGAGAAGGGTAAAGGTTGAAAAAACTACCTATCCAGGTACCATGTTCACTACTTGGGTGATAAGATCATTCATATCCCAAACCTCAGGTGACATGAAATTTACACATGTAACAAACCTGTACATTCCAAAATCATAAGAAAGAAAGAAAGAAAGAAAGAAAGAGAGAGAGAGAGAGAGAGAGAGAAGGAAGGAAGGAAGGAAGGAAGGAAGGAAGGAAGGAAGGAAGGAAGGAAGGAAGGAAGGATGGAAGGAAGGAAAGAAGGAAGGAAGGAAGGAAGGAAGGAAGGAAGGAAGGAAGGAAGGAAGGGGAGAAAGAAAGAAAAGAAAAAACCCTGCACATGTACCTCCTGAACCTAAAATACAAGTTGAATAAGAATGGCTATGAGGACAAGCATGATGGCTCACACCCACGTAATCCTAACACTTTGGGAGGGTGAGGTGGGAGGATCACTTGAGGTCAGGAGTTTGAGACCAGCCTGGCCAACATGTGAAACCCTGTCTCTACTAAAAACACAAAAATTAGTCAGGCGTCATGGTGCACACCTGTAATCCCAGCTACTCGGGAGGCTGAGGTAGGAGAATCGCTTGAACCCGGGAGGCGGAGGTTGCAGTGAGCCGAGACTGTACCACTGCACTACAGCCTGGGCGACAGAGTGAGATTCCATCTCAAAAAAGAAAAAGAAAAAAAGGCAATGAACTCAAACATATCAAATATGGTTAAGTTCTTGAATTTATACTGATTTTCTCTTCTTTTTTTTTTTTTTTTTTTTTTTGAGACAGAGTTTCACTCTTGTTGTTGCCCAGGCTGGAGTGCAATGGTGCGATCTCGGCTCACCGCAACCTCTGCCTCCCAGGTTCAGGCGATTCTTCTGCCTCAGCCTCCCAAGTAGCTGGGATTACAGGCATACACCGCCACACCTGACTAATTTTTGTATTTTTAGTAGAGATGGGGTTTCTCCATGTTGGTCAGGCTGGTCTCAAACTCCCAACCTTAGGAATCTGCCCGCCTTGGCCTCCCAAAGTGGTGGGATTAGAGGCATGAGGCCACCGCGCCCAGCCTGATTTTCTTTTTCTAAGAAAGTCTTGGCTGGGCGCGGTGGCTCACGCTTGTAATCCCAGCACTTTGGGAGGCCGAGGCGGGCGGATCACGAGGTCAGGAGATCGAGACCACGGTGAAACCCCGTCTCTACTAAAAATACAAAAAAATTAGCCGGGCGTGGTGGCGGGCGCCTGTAGTCCCAGCTACTCAGAGAGGCTGAGGCAGGAGAATGTCCTGAACCCAGGAGGCGGAGCTTGCAGTGAGCCGAGATTGCGCCACTGCACTCCAGCCTGGGCGACAGAGCGAGACTCCGTCTCAAAAAAAAAAAGAAAGTCTTGCTAGGTTGCTCAGGCTGGAGTGCAGTGGCTATTCACAGACACGATCCACATGTCTACTGCATCACACTAAAGATTCTTAAGGAGTAGGGATGGAGACTTTCCTGCTACCTTTTATTGAGTACAGACCCTGGCACATACAGACATTAAACGTAAATGATTAGCTGGGCATGGTGGCATGCGCCTGTAATCCCGCTACCTGGGAGGCTGAGGCACAAGAATTGCTTGAACCTGAGAGGCAAAGGTTGCAGTGAGCCAAGATTGCGCCACTGTGCTCCAGCCTGGACAAGAGAGAAATTCTATCTCAAAATAAAAAAATTAAATTAAATTAAAAAATAGACTGAAAGAATGATTTCCTATTACCCAAGCTGGAAAAGACCAAAGGCCACATCCCCCTTCTGGTGTATGTCTTCTCATCAATTCACATCTGGTCCCTAATTTCAGTAGAATTATATGTAATAGGAATACAAAACTATTCTGTCACTAACTGGTATACTTCCATACAATTCTGATGCTAACACTAGGTGGTTAACATCAGACCCTAGAAGTTAAAAGGCAAGATGCCCAACAAGACTGCCCTTACTTCAGATGGTAGTTATAATTTGGGGATCCCAGGCCACCTGTACTTCTAACCAACTCATTACAAATTCAGGGATTCTGGTAGGGCATGGTGACTCCTGGCACTGAGAGGCTAAGGCAGCACGATCACTGGAGCCCAGGAGTTTGAGACCAGCCTGGGCAACATAGAGAAACCCTCATTTGAATAATTTTTTAAAATTAGCCAGGTGTGGTGCCACACACCTCTGGTTCTAGCTACTAGGGAGGCTGAGGTAGGAGGATTGCCTGAGTCTGGGAGGTCAAGGCTGCAGTGAGCTATGATCGCACCACTGCACCACTGCACTCCAGCCTGGGTGACAGAGCAAGACCCTTGTCTCAAAAAAATTCAGGGGTTCCCATGACCCCTCTGGTTCAATATTCACTAGAACTCACAGAACTCAGAAGAGCACTATATTTACAATTATAGTTTTATTATAAAGGATACAAATTTGGGCCAGTGAAATGAAGAGACATACGGCAAGGTCTGTAAGGGTCCTGAACACAAACTTCTGTCCCCTTTCCCCATGGAATCACCCTCCCAGCCCATCAATGGATTTACCTACCAGGATGATCCACCAATTTTGTGTTCAGAGTTTTTACTGGGGTTTCCTAACATAGACATGATTGAATCATTGGCCACATAACTAAACTCAATCTCCAGCCCTCTTTCTCTCCCCAGAGATTAGACTGCCTCAAAGCATCAGCCCTCCATCACATGGTTGGTCTTTCTGGTGACCAGCCCCCATCCTGAATCATCTCATTAACATAAACTCAGGTATGATCCAAAAGGCTCATGAATAACAAAGAAAGATACTTCTATCACTTGGAAAATTCCAAAGGTTTTAGACACATTATGCCAGGAACCCCAGGAAAACGGCTAGTCACATTCTTTATTATACACCAAAAAACAAACTTAAAACTCTAGGTGAATAGGGTTGTAAATTTAAAAAAACAAAGTAATTAAATTTAAAAAAACCTCTCAACTTACAAAAATAAAGATAAACATAGAAAAAGATATCCAAGGCCACTGATGCCCACTCATTTTAGGGGCACTAAACTCCACTCTGAAGTAAGAGCAGTCTTGTTGAAAATTATTAGGATTTCAGATACCACTCATCTACTAACCATGTTTAAAATTTGGTGTGCATTAAAGTTAACCATATCCAGAATTATCTGATGATGGCTACAAAAAAAGTCCTGGAGTACCGCCAACAACATAGGGCTTCTTTTTTTTGGGCTGAGAAGCCAACCAACTAGTCGAGCATTGGATGCTTGGTCTAGAAATGCCAAGACAAATCACCTCCCCTGTTAAAAATCATGGAGTCACCAAACACAAAGCTCCAATAATCTTCCCCAAAAGAACCCTCAAGAACATGACAATTCTTACCACTGAGTTTAAGATGAAAAAAAAAAAAAGAACAAAATAAGAAAGAACATGTCTGCTGATAGCATGAAGTAAACTCTTTGAATTATAATTTTACTTTTAAAATATTGGATGCCTTGAAAAAACAAAAGCACATGTATCGCTTCATTCTGAAAAATTCGTTAGGCAATTTCATCATTCTGCAAACACCACAGAGTGTACTTACACAAACCTAGATGGTACAGCCTACGACATACCTAGAATATATGGTAAAGCCTATTACTCCTAGGTTATTTGTATATCTAAACATAGAAAATGTACGGCAAAAATATGGTATAAAAGTAATTTTACACTTGTGTATGGCACTTGCAGGACTGGAAGTTATTTTGGGTGTAGTCAGTGAGTGAGTGGTAAGTGAATGTGAAGGTCTACGACACTACTATACACTAAGGTAAACTTTATAAACACTATATCCTTAGGCTACACAATCTATAAAAAATACGTTTTTTCTTCAATTATAACCTTAACTTACAATAACTTTTACTTTATAAACCTTAATTTATTTATTTTTTTTTTGAGACGGAGTCTTGCTCTGTCACCTAGGCTGGAGTGCAATCATGGTACGATCTCAGCTCACCGCAACCTCCACTTCCCGGGTTCAAGCGATTCTCCTGCCTCAGCCTCCTCAGTAGCTGGGATTACAGACGCCCGCCACCACACCTGGTCAATTTTTGTATCTTTATTAGAGACGGGGTTTCATCACATTGGTCAGGCTGGTCTCGAACTCCTGACCTCAGGCGATCCACCCACCTCTGCCTCCTAAAGTGCTGGGATTACAGGTGTGAGCCAACGCACATGGCCCAACTTTAAATTTTTTTCTAACTTTTTTTCTTTCTTTCTTTCTTTCTTTTTTAAAGAAATTAGGTCTCCCTATGTTGCACAGGCTAGAGTGCAGCAGCTACAAACAGGTGTGATCATGACCCACAACAGCCTCAAACTCCTGGGCTCAAGCAATTCTCTTGCTTCAGCCTCAGGGTAGCTGGGACTACAGACACTCAGCTCTTCTTTTGACTTTTTGACTCTTTTGTAATAACATTTACCTTAATACACAACGGCACTGTACAGGTACACAAAAATATTTTGCTGGATGGGAACGGTGGCCCACACTTGTAATCCAAGTACTTTGGGAGGCCAAGGCAGGAGAATTGCTTGAGCCCGAAAGTTCAAGACCAACCAAGGCAACATGGTGAGACTCCATCTCTACAAAAACATAGAAAAAAACTAGCCAAGTGTGGTGGCCAGCACCTCTGGTCCCAGATACTGCAGGCTGAGGTGGGAGGATCTTGCTTAAACCCAAAAAGCTGAGGTTGCAGTGAGCTGTGATCCCACCTGGGCAAGAGAGAGAGCCCCGTCTCCAAAAAAAAAGGAAAGAAAGAAAAATTGATTTATATTCGTATCCTTTAAGCCTTTTTTTCTTTTTTTTACCAGGTGCAGTGGTTCATGCCCATAATCCCAGCACTTTGTTTTTTTCTTGTTTTTTGTTTGTTTGTTTTAAGACAGAGCCTCGCTCTGTCACCCAGGCTGGAGTGCAGTAGCGCGATCTCAGCTCACTGCAACCTCTGCTTCCCAGGTTCAAGCAATTCTCCTGCCTCAGCCTCCCAAGTAGCTGGGACTACAGGCACATATCACCACACCCGGTTAATTTTTTATTTTTTTTTGGTAGAGACGGGGTTTCACCATGTTGGCCAAGCTGGTCTCGAACTTCTGACCACAAGTGATCACCCACCTTGGCCTTCCAAAGTGCTGAGATTATAGGCATGAGCCACCGTGTCCAGCTCAAGTGAGGCAGGTGGATCACCTGAGCCCAAGAGTTTGAGACCAGCCTGGGCAACAGAACAAAATCTCCTATTAAAACAAAAATAAATGAAAATGAAGGCTGGGCGCAGAGGCTCACGCCTGTAATCCCGGCACTTTGGGAGGCCCAGGTGGGCAGATCATCTGAGGTCAGGAGTTTGAGGCCAGTCTGGCTAACATGGGGAAACCCTGTCTCTACTAAAAATACAAAAATTAGCTGTGCATGGTGGCACGAACCTGTAGTCCCAGCTACTTAGGAGGCTGAGGCAGGAGAATAGCTTGAACCTGGGAGGCAGAGGTTGCAGTGAGCCGAGATCACGCCACTGCACTCCAAGCTGGGCAACAGAGCAAGACTCCATCTCAAAAATAAATAAATAAGAAAAAAATATATATACGTGTATATACACATATTTTATATATATATACATATATATATATTTATATGTATATATATACGTGTATATATATTCTTATATATACATTCTTATATATACGTATATATTTTATATATATACATGTATATATACGTATACTTTTTTATATATGCGTATATATACGTATATATATTCTATATACATATGTGTATATATTTTTATATACGTATATATACGTATATATATTTTATATACACATGTGTACATAAAATATATATATATATATTTTTTAAGCTTTTTTGTTAAAAACTAAGACACAAGCCGGGCACGGTGGCTCACGCCTGTAATCCCAACATTTTGGGAGGTTGAGGCAGGTGGATCACCTGAGGTCAGGAGTTCGAAACCAGCCTGGCTAACATGGAGAAACCCCGTCTCTACTAAAAATACAAAAAAAAAAAAAAATTAGCTGGGCATGGTGGCACACACCTGTAATCCCAACTACTCGAGAGGCTGAGGCAAGGGAATCACTGGAACCTGGGAGGTGGAGGTTGCAGTGAGCCAAGATCGCACTATTGCACTCCAGCCCGGGTGACAAGAGCGAAGCTCCGTCTCAAAAAAAAAAAAAAACTAAGACAAAAATGCATACATTAGACTAGTCCTATACAGAGTCAGGACCGCCTAGACCTAAGCAGGGTCTGGATCATCAATATCACTGTCTTCCACCTCTACATCTTGTACCACTGGAAGGTCTTTAGGGGCAAAAACACACATGGAACTGTGAGCTCTCGTCTCCTTTGATTACAATGCATTCTTCTGGAATACCATTTGAAGGATCTGCCTGAGGCTGTTTTACAATTGAGTTTTTTTAATAAGTAGAAGGTATACACTCTTAAATAATGATTAAAAGTACAGTATAACTAAATACATAAACCAATAACATAGTTATTATCATTATCAAGTATCATGTACTACAGCAGTCCCCAACCTTTTTGGCACCAGGAACTGGTTTCATGGAAGACAATTTTTCCATGAAAATTGGAGAAGGGTTGGGGGATGGTTTCAGGATGATTCAAGTGCATTACATTTATTGTGTACTTTATTTCTATTATTATTACACTGTAATATATAATGAAATAATTATACAACTCACCATAATGTAGAATCAGTGGGAGCCCTGAGCTCAACTAGACAGTCCCATCTGGGAGTGATGGAACACAGTGACAGATCAGGCATTTGGTTCTCATAAGGAGCGCACCACCAAATCCCTGTCATGTGCAGTTCACAACAGGGTTCGCGTTCCTATGAGAATCTAATGCACCACTGATCTGACAGGAGATGGAGCTCAGGCGGTAATACAAGCAAGGGGAGTAGCTATAAACACAGATGAAGCTTCACTTGCTTGCCCACTGCTCACCTCCTGCTGTGCGGCCCAGTTCCTAGCAGGCCACAGACTAATACTGGTCCATGGCCCAGGGGGTGGGGACCCGGGATGTACTATACATAATTATATGTACAATACTTTTATACAACTGACAGCAGTGTAGGTTTGTTTACACCAGCATCACCACAAACATGTAATGTGTTGTAACACAACACCATAATGTCACTAAGCGATAGGAATTTTTTAGCTCTATTATACTCAGGGGATTACCATTTTATAATGTAATCCCTCATTAATCAAAACATCATTATGCAGTGCAAGACTGTATAACATTGCAAACTGAACAATAACTCTCTAGCCACTGGTTTATTCAAAATATCTTTTTTTTTTTTAAGAGACAGAGTCCTGCCCTTATCCAGGCTAGAGCACAATGGCATGATCACGGCTCACTGTAGCATTGACCTCCTGGGCTCAAGTTATCTTCCCACCTCAGCCTCTCTAGTAGCTACAACTACAGGCGTGCATCACCACACCTGGCTATTATATTTTTTGTAGAGATGGGGTCTTGCTATGTTGCCCAGGCTGGTCCTAGGCTCCTGGCCTCAAGCGATCCTCCCATCTCAGCCTCCAAAAAATATTTTTTCTTTTTTTTTTGAGACAGAGTCTCACTGTGTTTCCCAGGCTGGAGTGCAGTGGCTCAGTCTTGGCTCACTGCAACCTCTGCCTTCCGGGTTCAAGAAATTCTCATGTCTCAGCCTCCCAAGTACCTGGGATTACAGGTGTGCACCACCACACCTGGCTAGTTTTTGTATTTCTAGTGGAGACGGGGTTTCACCATACTGGCCAGGCTGGTCTCAAACTCCTGACCTCATGTGATCCCACGTGTCCTGCTCTTCCAAAGTGCTGGGATTACGGGTGTGAGCCACCACTCCCAGCTTCCAAAAAATCTTCATCCGAAATTCTACATCGTTAGTAACTATCTTCGCGCACAGTATCTTGTGGTCATCACATCTTAAAACTGCTGACAAATTAGGCCGGGTGCGGTGGCTCATGCCTGTAATTCCAGCACTTTGGGAGGCCAAGGCAGGTAGATCACCTAAGGTCAGGAGTTCGAGACCAGCCTAGCCAACATGGTGAAACTCTATCTCTGGTAAAAATACAAAACCTAGCAGAGCGTGGTGGCGGGCGCCTGTAATCCCAGCTATTCAGGAGGCTGAGGCAGGAGAATCGCTTGAACCCGGGAGGTGGAGGTTGTAGTTAGCCGAGATCGCGCCATTGCACTCCAGCCTGGGCAACAAGAATGAAACTTCATCTCAAAAAAAAAAAAAAAAAAAAACTGCTGACAAATTTTCAGGCAGCTATCTGGGCTTGGACCAAGAAAAACTCAAGCCGGTTGTTTTCAGATCTAAAATACATTTAAATGGCATCTCAAATGCAAGATAAATAAGCTATAAGTTTTAGTAACCAGCCTCTGAACACGCATACTTTTTCTTTTAATTCCAAAGAAACATATACTAAATTTTACTCCAAAGAGGAACAATTACACAAGAAAAACTTAGTGAATATACAATATACAAGAACAGTCATAGCAAGACACATGCTTTAAGAGACACAAAATAGCTGTCCCAACACCTATAATGATTCCTGAAAGTACATCATCTAAAATTATTACAAAACAATTTTTTTTTTTTTTTTTAAGCTATTCCTTGAGGATCAGGGCTAACTCATAGGCAGTGCACCAAGAGCCACTATAAAAAGATCCTTAATGAGCAAAATATATCCCCTATTATTTTCCTACAAGTTGCTTTTGAGTAGGAACCCTTGATTGATTTTTGCTGAGGAAACAGTCTTGAAATAATTCCATTCTTTGACAGAGCTAAAAACTAAGGCTGCTGTGTGCCAAAGACAATGAAAACAAGTTCCTCATACAGTCTCCAGATTGTGCAAATACATCCAATCTGCCCTTGCCCACATATTATGAGTCTGTAGCTTGTCCAAGAGCCCCAAGTGCATTTGATCCTTCCAATGACGACATTTCAAAAGCTTGTAGGTTATTCAAAATGAATTAGCAAAGCTCACTTTTTGTATTAACATTGGCGCAATCATAGCTCACCAGAGCTTCAAACTCCTGGGCTCAAAGAATCCTCCTTCCTCAGCCCCCCAAGTAGCTGGGAATACAGGTGCATGTCACCATAACCCAGCTAACTGTTTTAATTTTTTGAAAAGATGGGGGGGGGGTCTCACCATATTGCCCAGGCTGGTCTTGAACTCTTGGACTCAAGCAATCCTCCCACCTTGGCCTTCCAAAGTACCAAAATTACAGGCATGAGCCACTGCACTCAGGCTAATTTCTTAAAATAATCATATTTCCTTAAGAAGCGTCACCATATAAACAGCCCACGTTTTCTCTTGTGTTTAGAAAATTGTTTCTTGCCAGGCGCAGTGGCTCACCCCTGTAATCCCAGCATTTTGGGAGGCCGAGGCGGGCGGATCACCTGAAGTCAGGAGTTCAAGACCAGCCTGGCCAACATGGTGAAACCCCATCTCTACTAAAAACACAAAAATTAGCCGGATGTGGTATCAGGCGCCTGTGTAATCCTAGCTACTCGGGAGGCTGAGGCAAAAGAATCGCTTGAACCCAAGAGGCAGAGGTTGTGGTGAGCCAAGATCACGCCACTGCACTTCAGCCTGGGCGACAAGAGTGAGATTTGGTCTCAAAAAAAAAGAAAGAAAAAGAAAATTGTTTCTTCCGGCCAGGCGCGGTGGCTCACACCTGTATTCCCAGCACTTTGGGAGGCCAAGGAAGGTGGATCACCTGAGGTCAGGAGATCAAGACCAGCCTGGCCAACATGGTGAAACCCCTTCCTCTACTAAAAAATACAGAAACTAGCCGGGCATGGTGGTGTGCGCCTATAATCCCAGCTACTTGGGAGGCTGAGACAGGAGAATCGCTTGAACCCAGGAGACAGAGGTTGTAGTGAGCTGAGATCACACCACTGCACTCCAGCCTGGGCAACAAAGCGAGACTCCGTCTTAAAAAAAAAAAAAAGAAGAAAAAGAAAATGGTTTCTTCCACCCAGCCATACTCTCATAGCCACTTTACAAAAGGGCAAGACAATCAAAAGTTTACTGCCATCCAGCAGTAAAAGCTCAGAAGGAGAGGGAAAATAGGCCACATACATTTTTAGCTAAACAAGTGGAGGTCAGGGTCCATATGGAGCAGCAATCCCATATTCTCACACCTCTTCATACCTCTTCAGTGTGAACCAAGCAAAGGAGGAAAGTAGCTCTACTGTAAGGTAGGGGCATAAATCAGACAGTATTTCAGGTATGTGACACCTGAAGCACAGCAACAAGGAAAAAAAAAGTAACAAAGAAAAAAAGAGCTAAAATTGTACTTCGTAAAAATTTTAAACACTTTTATGCTTTAAGAATGTGAAAAGAAGGCTGGGCGCAGTGGTTCATGACTGTAATCCCAACACTTTGGAAGGCTGAGGCAGATGGATCGCTTGAGCCCAGGAGTTCAAGACCAGCCTGGGAAATATGACAAAATCCCATCTTTACAAAAATTAGCCAGGCGTGGTAGTGCATGCCTGTAGTCCCAATTACTTGGGAGGCTGAGGCAAGAGGGTTACTTGAGCCTGGGAGATCAAGGCTACAGTAAGCCATGATCATCGCTGCACTCTAGCCTGGGTAACAGAGTGAGAACCTGTCTCAAGAAAAAAAAAAAAAAAGGTGAAAAGACAATTCACAAAATGGGAGGAAATATTTGCAAATCACTTATCATATAAGGAACTAGTTTCCAGACAAAGAACTATTATAACTCAACAACAAAAAGACAAATAATCTAATAAAAAATAGACAAAGACTTGAATAGACTTTTCTACAAAAAAAAATATACAAATGGGGGCAGGCCACAGTAACTCACAAATTCCCAGCACTTTGAGAGACTGAGGCAAGAGGATCACTTTTTTTTTTTTTTTGAGACAAAGTCTCACTCTGTCACCCAGGCTGGAGTGCAGTGGCACGATCTCGGGTCACTGCAATTTCCGCCTCCCGGGTTCAAGCAATTTTCCCACCTCAGCCTCCAGAGTTGCTGGGACTACAGATGTACACCACCACGCCCGGCAAATTTTTGTATTTTTAGTAGAGACGGGGTTTCCCCATGTTGGCCAGACTGGTCTCGAACTCCTGATCTCAAGTGATCTGCCTGCCTCGGCCTCCCAAAGTGCTGGGATTACAGGCATGAGCCACCAACGCTTGGCCTGGCAGATAACTTTTGAAACCAGGAGTTCGAGACCAACCTGGCCAACATGGCGTAACCCTATCTCTACTAAAAAAAAAAATGGCTGGGTGTGGCCGGTTGCTGTGGCTCACGCTTCTAATCCCAGCACTTTGGGAGGCCAAGGCGGGCAGATCACGAGGTCAGCAGATTGAGACCATCCTGGCTAACACGGTGAAACCCCATCTATACTAAAAATACAAAAAATTAGGTGGGCATGGTGGCGGACGCCTGTAGTCCCAGCTACTCGGGAGGCTGGGGCAAGTGAATGGTATGACCCAGGAGGCAGAACTTGCAGTGAGAGGAGATTGTGCCACTGCACTCCAGCCTGGGGGACAGAGTGAGACTCCGTCTCAAAAAAAAAAAAAAAAAAAGCCAGGTGTGGTAGCTTATATGCCTAGAGGCTGAGGCAGGAGAATTACTGAACCGGGGAGGCAGAGGCTGCAGTGAGCCAATCGTGTCACTGCACTGCAGCCTGAGTGACAGAGCAAGACTCAGTCTCAAAAAAAAAAAAATTCTAGGGACCCCAAATAGCCAAAACAATTCTAAAAAAGAATGAACTTGGAGAACTCATACTTCTGATTCCAAACCTACTACAGAGTTTTCTATAGTAATCAAGACAATGTGACATTAGCATGTGGTCAGACATATAAATCGATGGAATAGAACTGAGTCTAAAACAGACTCACATTTACAGTCAACCCATTTTCTTTTTTTTCCCCATGTTACTGAGTCCATACATAACAATCAATTTTCAACAAGAGTACCAAGACAATTAAGTGAGAAAAGAATAGTCTCTTCAACAAATCGTGCTGGAACAACTGGATATTTACATGTAAAAGAATAAAGTACTCGGCCAGGCATGGTGGCTCACGCCTGTAATCCCAGCACTTTGGGAGGCCAAATCGGGTGCATCACGAGGTCAGGAGTTCAAGACCAGCCTGACAAACACAGTGAAACCCCGTCTCTACCAAAAATACAAAAAATTAGCCAGGCGTGGTGATGGGTACCTGTAATCCCAGCTACTCGGGAGACTGAGGCAGGAGAATCGCCTGAACCCAGGAGGCGGAGGTTGCAGTGAGCCGAGATTGTGCCATTGTGCACTCCAGCCTGGGCGACAGTGCGAGACTCCATCTAAAAAAAAAAAAAGAAGAAGAAGAAAGTTTTTTTAATATATATATATATATATAAAAAAACTCAAAATGTACCAAAGACTTAAATGTAAAAGATAAAACTATAAACTTCTGGAAGAAAATACAGGGGTAAATTTTCATGACCTTGGATTTGGCAATGGTTTCTTAAATATGACACCTATAGCACAAACAAGAAAAGAAAAAAGACACATCGGATTTCATCAGAATTAAAAACATTTGTGCTTCAAAGGACACCAAAAAAGTGAAAAGGCTGGACACAGTGGCTCATGCCTATAATCCCAGCACTTTGGGAGGCCAAGGCAGGAGGATCACTTGAGGCCAGGAGTTTATGACCAGCGCTGGCAACATAGTGAGACCCAATCTCTACCAAAAAAAAAAAAAGAAAAAATTTTGTTTAGTTAGCCAGAGGCCAGGCACAGTGGCTCACATTTGTAATCCTAGCACTTTGGGAGATGAGGCGAGCGAATCACCTGAGCTCAGGAGTTCGAGACCAGCCTGGGCAACATGGTGAAACCCCATCTCTACAAAAACTACAAAAATTAGCCAGGCATGGTGTATGCCTATAGTCCTAGCTATTTGGGAGGCTAAGGTGAGAGGATCGCTTGAGCCTGCAAGGGTGAGGCTGCAGTGAGTATGACTGCACCACTGTACTCCAGCCAGGGTGACAGAGACCTTGTCTCAAAAATAATAATAATAAAAATAAAAATTAGCAAGGTATGAAAAAAAAATTAGCCAGGTATGGTGGTGCATGAGCCCAGGAGCCCAGCTATGGTGGCGTGAGCCCAGGAGTTCAAGGCTGTAGTGACCTATGATTATGCTAATACACTCCGACCTGGGCAACAGAGTGGCACCCTATCTTAAAAAATAAAAAGAAGAAGAAATGCAAATGACAAATACATGGAAAGATGCCCACTCAACATCATTAGTCATTAGAGAAATGCAAATCAAAACCACAATGAGGTACTACTTCACACCCACTAGTTTGGTTATAATAATTTTAGAAAACAGATACATTCGGACAAGGACGTAGAGGAATTAGAATCCTCAAAACACTGCTGGTTGGAATGTAAAATGGTTCAGCCACTTTGGAAAACAGGCTGGCAATTCCTCAAAAGGTTAAACAGAGCTACCATATGGCCCAGCAATTCTACTCCTATGAGAAATGAAAACAGGTCCACACAGAACTTGTACGCACAAATATTCGTAGCAGCATTATTCATAATAGTCAAAGAGTGGGAACAATCTATATGTCCATCAACATATGAAAGGATAAATGGTATATCCAGAAATGAATGGTATTTCCAGACAACAGAATAGTATTTAGCAATAAAAAGAAATGAAATTTATTTAGAACAAGTGGAAAAAGGAAAAAAAAAAAAAAAGAAGTACTGATACATGCTTACAACATGGATGAAGCTTGAGTACATTATGCTAAGTGCCAGCGGCAAAAGACCACATATTGGCTAGGCGCGGTGGCTCACGCCTCTAATCCCAGCACTTTGGGAGGCCAAGGTGGGAGGATCACGAGGTCAGGAGATCGAGACCATTCTGGCTAACACAGTGAAACCCCGTGGTGGTGAGCACCTGTAGTCCCAGCTACTCAGCAGACTGAGGCAGGAGAATGGCATGAACCCAGGAGGCAGAGCTTGCAGTGAGCTGAGATCACACCACTGCACTCCAGCCTGCCTGGGTGACAGAGCAAGACTCCGCTCAAAAAAAAAAAAAAAAAAAAAACACATATTATATGATTCCATTTATATGAAATATCCAGGATAGGCAAATGGTAGAGACAAAAGTAGATTAGAGGACGCCTAGGGATGAGGGGAATGAGGGTGTTGGTGAGGTGATGACTAAAGTGTATGGCGGCCGGGCGCAGTGGCTCACACCTGTAATCCCAGCACTTTGGGAGGCTGTGGTGGACAGATCACCTGAGGTTGGGAGTTCGAGACCAGCCTGGCCATCATGGTGAAACCCCATCTCTACTAAAAACACAAAAATTAGCCGGGCACGGTGGCACATGCTGGTAATCCCAGCTACTCAGGAGACTGAGGCACAAGAATTGCTTGAACCCAGGAGGCAGAGATTGTAGTGAGCTGAGATCTCACCACTGCACTCCAACCTGAGCAACGGAGAGAGACTTGTCTTTAAAAAAAAGAAAAAAGAAAAAAGAAAAAAAAAACAGTGTATGGGACTTTTTTTGGAGGAAAAATGTTCTAAAAATTGTTATGGGGCTGGGCACGATGGCTCACGCCTGTAATCCCAGCACTTTGGGAGGCCAAGGTGGGCGGATCACGAGGTCAGGAGATCGAGACCATCCTGGCTAACGCGGTGAAACCCCATCTCTACTAAAAAAAAAAAATACAAAAAATTAGCCAGGCATGGTGGTGGGCGCCTGTAGTCCCAACTACTCGGGAGGCTGAGGCAGGAGAATGGCG
Source organism: Symphalangus syndactylus (assembly GCF_028878055.3). NCBI lineage: Eukaryota > Metazoa > Chordata > Mammalia > Primates > Hylobatidae > Symphalangus > Symphalangus syndactylus. The sequence goes on along the minus strand of NC_072423.2, from coordinate 112,124,525 downwards.
CGAACCCGGAAGGCGGAGCTTGCAGTGAGCCGAGATCATGCCAACGCACTCCAGCCTGGGCGACAGAGCAAGACTCTGTCTCAAAAAAAAAAAAAAAATTGTTATGGTTGGCCAGGTGCAGTGGCTCATGCCTGTAAACCCAACACTTTGGGAGGCCGAGACAGACAGGTCACCTGAGATCAGGAGTTCAAGACCAGCCTGGCCAACATGATGAAACCCCATCTCTACTAAAAATACAAAAATTAGCCAGGCGTGGTGGCACGTGCCTATAATCCTGGCTACTCGGGAGGCTGGGGCAGGAGAATTGCTTCAACCCGGGAGGCAGAGGTTTCAGTGAGCCGAGATCACATCATTGCACTCCAGCCTGGACAACAAGAGGAAAATTCCTTCTCAAAAAAAAAATTATTATGGTGATGGCTGCACATAGATATGAAAAACCAATTATACATTCTAAATAGTTGACTTGAATGTGAAGTGTATCTCCATAAAGCTGTTATCTAAAAAAAAAAAAAAAATGCTGAGAGACCCGCAACTATAAATGCTTTATGGTAATTACAGAAGTGAAACAATTCTGAATGTCGATTTGTTTGCATGCAGCTAGAGTAATTTATTAATAAGTTTATACTCTTCGGGCACCTCTCAACGTTAAATACTCATTATAATACTTTATACTTCGAAGTTATGTCCTGTTTGATATTAAAGCTGTTATTAAAATAACAGCTAGTAAGTTTTTTGACTCTTTCCAATAGGATACAATCTTATAAAATGAATTGGTGGTTAGTCACAAGGACCTCACTAAGCAAAGCTTCCTTGCTATATACAGTTACAACATTACATATGATACTTCTTGTTCTTTCTTTTTTTTATTGGCTCTTGAGTTGAAACATATCCTATTTCTAACTTAAGTAGTGTAGACTTATTTTAATGTCATTGGGTATACAATTCATTTTTTCTTCCTTTTTAAATTGTGGTAAGATGTACATAAAATGTGCCATTTCACCATTTTAAGTGTACAATTCAGTGTCATTAAGTACATACATTGTGCAACCATCACTATTATCCAACTTTAGAACTTTTTCATTATCCCAAAATGAAACTCTGCACCTATTAAACAATAACACCCTATTACACCTTCCCCCAAGCCCCCGGTTAGCTCTCTTCTACTTTCTGTCCCTATGAATTTAGCTATTCTGGTTACCTTCTATAAGTGGAATCATATATTATTTGTCCTTTTGTATCTGGCTCATTTCATTTAGGATAATATTTTCAATGCTGTAGCATGAATAAGAATTTCATTCCTTCTTAAGGATGGTCAGGTACGATGGCTCACGCCTGTAATCCCATCACTTTGGGAAGTCGAGGCGGGACGGGCAGATCACCTGAGGTCGGGAGTTTGAGACCAGCCTGGCTAACATGGTGAAACTCCGTCTCTACTAAAAATACAAAAACTAGTTAGGCATGGTGGCACACACCTGTAATCCCAGATATTCGGGAGGCTGAGGCAAGACAACTGCTTGAAACCAGGAGGTGGAGGTTGCAGTGACCAGGATCGTGCCACTGCACTCCAGCCTGGGAGACAGAGCAACACTCCGACTTATGTATGTATATACCGTATTTTGTTTATCCATTCATTTATGGATGGATATCTGGATACCTGGTTTGTTTTCACCTTTTTTTTTTTTTTTGAGACGAAGTCTCACTCTCTTGCCCAGGCTGGAGGGCAGTGGCACAATCTCGGCTCACTGCAAGCTCCGCCTCCCGGGTTCACGCCATTCTCCTGCCCTAGCCTCCCAAGTAGCTGGGACTACAGGCACCCGCCACCACGCCCGGCTTATATTTTGTATTTTTAGAGAGACGGAATTTTACTGTGTTAGCCAGGATAGTCTCGATCTCCTGATCTCGTGATCCGCCCACCTCGGCCTCCCAAAGTGCTGCAATTACAGGCGTGAGCCACAGCGCCCGGCCCACCTTTTTTTTTTTTCTTTTTGAGACAGAGTTTCGCTCTTGTTGCCCAGGCTGGAGTGCAATGGTGCAATCTCGGCTCACTGAAACCTCCACCTCCTGGGTTCAAAAGATTCTCCTGCCTCAGCCTCCCGAGTAGCTGGGATTACAGGTGCCCACCACCACACCCAGCTAATTTTTTTTTTTTTTTTTTGTATTTAGTAGAGATGGGGTTTTACCATGTTAGTCAGGCTGGTCTCAAGCTCCTGACCTCAGGTGATCCGCTCGCCTCAGCCCCCCAAAGTGCTGAGATTACAGGCGTGCGCCATGTTTTCACCTTTTGACTACTGTAAATAATGCTGCAATGAGCACTGGAGTATAACTATCTGTTTAACTCCCTGCTTAAAATTGTTTTGGGTAGGCTGGGCACGGTGGCTCACATCTGTAATCCCAGCACTTTGGGAGGCTGAGGCAGGCAGATCACAAGGTCAGGAGTTTGAGACCAGCCTGGTCAATATGGTGAAACACCATCTCTACTAAAAATACAAAAAATTACCCGAGTGTGGTGGCGCATGCCTGTAATCCCAGCTACTCGGAAGGCTGAGGTGGGAGAATTGCTTGAACCAGGAGGCAGAGGTTGCAATGAACCAAGATCCCACCACTACACTCCAGCCTGGGCGACAGAACAAGATTCTGCCTCAAAAAAAAAGAAAAAGGTATTTTGGTTATATACCTAGGAGTGAAATTGCTCTATCTATGATAATTCTGTGTTTAACTACTTTTTGAGGAACCACCAAATTGTTTTCCACAGCAGCTGAACCATTTTACATTCCCATGAGTAATGCACAAGGGTTCCAACTTCTCCACATCCTGGCTATTTTCTGTTTTTAATACCAGCCATCCTAACAGGTATGAAGTATCTCATTGTATGCAATGTATTTTTCGTTTATTATTTGTAAATAGAAATCCACCTTGTAGTGATTTCTATAATTATGTGGCGCAGCCACTTGAGATACCAAAAATACTTAAATACCAATAAAATAGGGTACAAAGATTTTAAGTCAACTCAATTTTGAAAAAGATATCAAAGATGACAATGAAGATATACAAAAACTTGTAAACTTTTACTCATCTGAGGCTAATTTCTAAAACCCTAAAGTGTTGTGTAAATAAAAATTGTCTCAAAGCAGGTTACTGCTTTGTGATTTACAGAGATGACAGTGAAACAAACCTTAAATAAAGCTTTTAAAAACACATTTGTCCCTGGAAGATTGTTGTCACTGTCCTATTTTAAAGATGAGAAAATCTGAGATCAAACAGGTTTGAGAATTTGTCCAAGACCACAAAGCAAACCTGTGGCAGAGTTTAGAAAATAATTTCTAATTTCCCAAAAACCCATGATGTAATGTGCAATAAATCAAGGGAAACCCAGAAGAGCCCTTGTTACTCTATTAGCATGAATACACTTAGGGAGATTGCCCAGTGCACTGAAGCTTGTAACCTCCCACAGCAATGACCGTTAATTAACTCCTTCCCAGCCGTGACTTGAATACTGGGCCAGACCAGATACAACTCAGAACTAGTTTTGTATGTGTGATCTCATAACACTAAGATCCTAACTTGGCCTCTCAAATGGTTTCATTGTTTTGTTAAATTTTAGTTGTTCAGGCCGGGCGCACGGTGGCTCAAGCCTGTAATCCCAGCACTTTGGGAGGCCGAGGCGGGCGGATCACGAGGTCAGATCAAGACCATCCTGGCTAACACAGTGAAACCCCATCTCTACTAAAAATACAAAAAATTAGCCGGACGTGTTGGCGGGCGCCTGTAGTCCCAGCTACTCGGGAGGCTGAGGCAGGAGAATGGCATGAACCCGGGAGGCGGAGCTTGCAGTGAGCCGAGATCGCGCCATTGCACTCCCGCCTGGGAGACAGGGCAAGACTCCGTCTCAAAAAAAAAAAAAAAAAAATTTTAGTTGTTCAAAAGTAGACTAATTCTACTGCTAAATTGACAAAGCATATGTTGAAGCAACCAAGGAAACTGTAATAGCTTCTTAACACTCTTGCTTAGATCAGATGTAGAAAGTGTTATTTTGGCCAGAAGCAGTAGCTCATGCCTATAATCCTAGCATTTTGGGAGGCCAAGGCAGGAGGATTACTTGAGGCCAGGAGTTCAAGACCAGCCTGGGCAACACAGGGAGACCCCATCTCTATAAAACACTTAAAATTAGTAAGGCATGGTGGCACACGCCCATAGTCCCAGCTACTTGGGAGGCCCAGGTGGGAGGATACCTTGAGCTTGGGAGGTTGGGGTTGCAGTGAGCCCTGATTGTACCACTACACCCCAGCCTGGGTGACAGAGCGAGATACTGACTTTAAAAAAAAAAAAAAAAAAAAAAGGTGTGATGATCTTGGATCACCAAATCTGTGAGGGGTGGGACAGTCTCCAACTTGTTTCCTGCTGGGTCCTTATTGCGTACTCTTGGAGAAGTTTATTGCAAACTCTTGGAGAAGGTTTACTATTACTAAATGATAAATCCTGACACAGCAAGTAGAGCCAATGAAGCTGCTCTCCTGATCTCCGTCTCTGCTGGGATCCTTTCCTTTAAAGCTACAACCCACACACTAAACAAGAAGATAGTTATTGGGTTTTTCCTTTTTCTTTTTTTTTTTTTGAGACGGAGTTCCCTCTGTCGCCCAGGCTGGAGTGCAGTGGCACGATCTTGGCTCACTGCAACCTCCGCCTCCCAGGTTCAAGCGATTCTCCCTGCCTCAGCCTCCCAAGTAGCTGGGACTACAGGCGCCCACCACCATGCCCGGCTAATTTTTGTATTTTTAGTAGAGACGGGGTTTCGCCATGTTGGCCAGGCTGGTTTCGAACTCCTGACCTCAGGTGATCCACCCTCCTCGGCCTCCCAAAGTGCTGGGATTACAGTCGTGACCCACCACGCCCGGCCGGGTTTTTCCTTTTCAAAAATGAGGTAGGATGTCTATTTTGCCCAGGCTGGTCTCAAACTCTTGGACTCAAGCGATATTTCCTCCTCAGCCTCCAGAGTAGCTGGTATAGACTATAGGGGCCCACTGCCACGGCTGGCAAGATAATTATTTACTCTCACCAAATTTGATTCAATAGTTTTGGCCAAGTTTTTAAAAATAGGAATATTCCCAGGGACCATGTTTGAAGAAATACAAACTCAAGCAAGCACAGGTGAAATGACCTGAGAGATTTGCTTTAATACACTTCGGCAAAGAAAGAAAAAAAGGTATGGATGAAACTTTGTGACAAACACAACTGTTAAATGTAGGTGATGGCATATAGGGATTCATCTCACCTTTCCTCTTTTGTCTATGCTTAAAAGTTTTCACAGTAACTTTTCAAAAAAAATTATTATTTCCAAACAAACTTACTGTTCTATCAATTAAACACAAGTCACTGGATGTGAACGCTCTTGTCTTCGGAGCCAAACCTGGTGAAGGGTCTCAAGCAAAGGCGAGGGATCCTCTAGCAGGGCCGACAGCGCGCACGTTTCCTTCAAGGCCGAATCTGAGAAATCACTCGGTGCGCTCTAGGGCTCGCAGGATCGCGCAGCTCAATTTGGAAGTGGCGCACGCGGGCTCACGCCGGTGTCTCAGAGAAACGCTAGAAACGCGGCTACAGAGCTCCCAATCCCAGCCCGCGGTCAGCTTGGCTCCGGCGCGACACCCGGCTCCCTGCCACCCCTCTAGACCTCTGGAGACCTCCTGCACCACTCCCCAGGGCCCCGCCCACAGCCTACCTTCCAAGTCCTCGTCCTCCTCCGACTCGCTGTCCCCTTTGGCGTCGGCGACACGGTCCGGGCCGGGTTCTGGCGTGGGGTGCCCCGGGCTCTGGCGTGGGGTGGCGGCGGGAAGGACTGAGGCTGGGGCGCGGGCCTCGCGCAGGCGGGTGAAGTAGTCCACTGCGAATTCGACGAGGTCAGGCGGCTGCTGTCGCAGCACCTCCACCGTGTAGCCCTGCAGCAGGTCCGTGAGCCCCGGCGGGATCTGGATGTGGCTCATGCCGGCGGCGGCCGAGGGGATAGACGGGTTGGGCCGCCGGCGGCCACTGTCTCCGCGCTCACTCACGCCGGCCTTTCGCTCCACGCCCGCGAGGTCTCTTCGCGCGCGGCCCCGGCTCACGTCGCGCCGCTCTTTGGCCGGCTCTGCGTTTCCGGGCCGCGCAACCCTACGCTACTACGGCCGGCCTGGCACCGCCGCCGCTGTCACTGGGCAGCCGCCGCCGCCGCCGCCGCGGGGACCGACGGGCAGGCGAGCTGGACGGGCGGGGCAGGCGTCCTGGTTGTGACGCACGCTACCGCGGGCGTGCGCGTCCCCGCTTAGCACCGGCCCTCAGTGCGCTTGCGCCACTAGATGACGCGACCCTCGGGCTGTCGGGGGGTCCAGACAGCGGAGGGTTCCTGATGCCAGCTCACGGCGGGAATCCAGGGAATTAGGTAATGAACGGCCTACCCATGAAGGGGACCGATTAGTGCCTCTCGCCTGGTCCTGAAGACCTTTAAATTATTCTTTCAGCTGACGCCAAGAGCCTCTTTTTGGCCAGCACTCACTAAGCACCAGAGACTCAGCGAGAAGCGGAAGCATACGAGCACATCAGTGTGATTCTGCTATGATGAAGGGCAAGAGAGGGCTCACTTTCGGGGTTGACATTCAAGCTGGCCCCGAGGCCTGAGCAGGACCCGCCCAGGGGAAGATCTGGAGGAAAGCCATCTGAACATACAACAAGAGCAAAGGCCTGGTAGAGTCAGGACCACCTTGGCTGCTAGGTGGAATGGTGGAATAACTCAGGAGTCTGTCAGGTCTCTGAGATGCCAAACGGGGAAGGCCTTGTAGGAAGTGGGCGTTTGAATGAGATCATAATTTGAGAGCCACAGACAGAAAAATAAATTTGAAAGAGTTCACTCAGCCAAATGTGTACAGTGAGAAAGGGAAATAAGGCCAAAAGCAGCAAAGACCTCTGTGCCTGTTCCTCCTGGAGCACTTTCACCAGGGTTCCCAGATCTAGGTCTGCCCATTCCTCTCCCCACATTCTACACCGGGCCCTAGGTCAACACTGCTTGATGAAGTTGAGCAGACCACAGGCATTGTTATCCTTTGCCCCTGGGAAGATGGTATAGGTGAACTGTAGAGGCCAGCCTATTTCCCAAATTGCCCTCCTCCTCCTACCAAACTGGAAGGGTATTGAAAAAGGTGGAGACCTTCCTGGGATGTCCAGGCCACAGCCTACGTGCTAACCAAAGGCCCACTGGGCATAGGGCAGAGTCCCCCCTCTCCTTTCCAGGCCCAGCCAGGAAGAGAGTAGCTGTAGGTTTGGGAACCTGAGGGCATTTGGGATGCTTAAACACCACCTGGTAATTACCCAGTATTAATTAAAATCCTCCCTATCACCTCCCATACAGGCTTGGCACACACCCAGGAGCTCAATGCTGCTGGGAGCTGAGCAGCTGGGAGCAAGGAGCCCTCATCGCCACTGATGAAGAGGCCAGCCCAGGCTCTAGGCTAAGCAAGCCTGTGATTATAAACAGCAGTGTCTCCCTGGACAAGTTTCTTGACCCCTGAGAAGAATCTTGGATCATCAACTTTGGGAGGGGAAAGGCAGTCTCCAACTTTTTTCCTGCTCAGTCCTTATTGCATACTCTTGGAGAAGGTCTATCGACTTGTTCTCAGATGCCCCACGGCTCAGCCAACCACCCATCCAGCAGAGCATTCAAAAGGCATCCTGGAAGGAATGAGGGCCACTGTTCTGCCAGACCCCTATTTTTTTTTTTTTAGAGGAGTCTCACTCTGCCACCCAGGCTGGAGTGCAATGGCACGATCTCTGCTCACTGCAAGCTCTGCCTCCCGGATTCAAGCGATTCTCCTGTCTCAGCCTCCCAAGTAGCTGGGACTACAGGCGTGCACCACCACACTCAGCAAATTTTTTGTATTTTTAGTAGAGATGGGGTTTCTCCATGTTGGCCAGGATGGTCTCGATCTCTTAACCTCGTGATCCACCCGCCTCAGCCTCCCAAAGTGCTGTGATTACAGGTGTGAGCCACCGTGCCTGGCTTTTTTTCTTTTAGATGGAGTCTTCCTCGTCACCCAGGATGGAGTGCAATGGCACCATCTCAGCTCACTGCAACCTCCACCTCCCAGGTTCAAGCAGTTCTCCTGTGTCAGCCTCCTACGTAGCTGGGATTATAGGCGCCTGCCACCATGCCCAGCTAATTTTTGTATTTTCAGTAGAGACGGGGTTTTGCCATGTTGGCCAGGACAGTCTCGAACTCCTGACCTCGGGATCTGCCCGCCTTAGCCTCCCAAAGTGCTGGGATTACAGGTGTGAGGCACTGCACCTGGCCGTTTTGTTTGTTTGGTTTTTTTTGTTTGTTTTTGAGACAGAGTCTTGCTCTGTTGCCCAGGCTGGAGTGCAGTGGCATGATCTCGGCTCACTGCAAGCTCCACCTCCCGGGTTCACGCCATTCTCCTGGCTCAGCCTCCAGAGTAGCTGGGACTACAGGCGTGCACCACCACGCCTGGCTAATTTTTTGTATTTTTTATCAGAGACGGGGTTTCACCATGTTAGCCAGGATGGTCTTGATGTCCTGACCTCGTGATCCGCCTGCCTTGGCCTCCCAAAATGCTGGGATTACAGGTGTGAGGCACCACGCCTGGCCTGTTTTTTTTTTTTTTTTTTTTTTTTTTTGAGACACAGTCTTACTCTGTTGTCCAGGCTGGAGTGCAGTGATGTGATCTCGGCTCACTGCAACCTCCACCTCCCAGGTTCAAGCGATTCTCGTGTCTCAGCCTCCCAAGTAGCTGGGATTATAGGTGTGCACCACCACGCCCAGCTTATTTTTTGTATTTTTAGTACAGATGGGGTTTCACCATATTGGCCAGGCTGGTCTTGAACTTCTGACCTCAGGTGATCCGCCCGCCTCAGCTTCCCAAAGTGCTGGGATTACCGGCATGAGCCACCACGCCCGGCCAAGAAAGACCCATATTTATTTTTGTTTTCTTTTTTGAGATGGAGTCTCGCTCTGTCGCTCAGGCTGGAGTGCAGTGGCACGATCTCTGCTCACTGCAACCTCCACCTCCTGGGTTCAAGCGATTCTCCTGCCTCAGCCTCGAGTAGCTGGGACTACAGGCGCACACCACCATGCCTGGCTAATTTTTGTATTTTTAGTACAGACGGGTCCAGGCTGGTCACGAACTCCTGACCTCCCGCGATCTGCCCACCTCACCCTCCCAAAGTGGTGGGATTATAGGCATGAGCCACCATGCCTGGCCACCAGACCCCTATTAACTTCAGTAGGGATGGCACCAGGTTCGAGAGGCCAAAAGAGATCCAGAGCCAGCAAACAAGACTTAGGGTTGATAGAGGGGAATTTTCATATAGAGCAGTCCAGTGGAGGTGGGCTAGATAGAACTGCCCCACCTGCAGATAGTATGCAGCATATATGGCATTTTCACTTAACACCCTCCCCCTAACAACTTTGACTTAACCCAAAACAAAGGGGCTCAATCCCCTGTACATCCACAGGACAGAATGGGGGCTCAGATATTCCTCGTGGGTAAGTAATGAATCTCTGGCTTGTCCTCGCTTGGAACTCCTAACACATTCAGGTGTATCTGCCGTACAGGGTCATTCTCAGAGTATGCTTAAGTTATTGCTGTCATGTGCAGCTACCATACACAGGTGTGTCTGCCATATAGCCACAGAAAGCAGGAGCCCTACAGCTGCTCCTCATGCGTCTCCATAGACTAGTCTCAGAGCAAAGATGGACAGCCAGCCTCCAGGTTTAACCTGGCACTCTTCCCCAGCACTTGGTCCCCAGAGCAGGGGTCCATCTCTCCCACTTCTGGTCAACCCTTCAGTAACAAGTAGAGCCCCCAGGGTCTTCATGAATGTCTAGTTGAGCTGGCTAAAGAAGAGGGCCCTGTAACAGGAGAGAACACCAGGAGCCTGAACCCCACGTCTTCTACCCTTATCCTGCATTTATCCTGCTTGCATTCAAGCCTGTCCAGCTGTACCACTGGAGGTTACCATGGCAACTAAACCCAGAGGCAGCCAGTAACTGAGATACAGCTGCCAAGAGCAAGTGATGGTGGAAAAGGCCAACAGCAGAGACTCTTAGAAGCAAGAGAAGTACACAGGAGGAGGCCCCAGAACACTGAGGGTGCTACACTCAAATCTAATCTTACTCACAACTCAGCAGGCAGTCAACATCTTGCACAAACTGCCATATCACCAACCACAGGCACAGATATGGACACAATGGGGCCAATTTGCAGAGATGTTTACAACTATGGATGCAGAGTAGCACAGGTGGGACACATGTTGTTTAGCCCAAAAGCAACGGGGTCTTGGTGAAAACGAAAATGGGTAGGGTACCATTGCTGTTTCCAATGAAACAGTGAATTTTGTGTGCTCTTGATAGGTTTATTATTCAAATATTTCTGTCTGTCTCTCCAAGATGAAGAGAGGGGCCTAAACTTCCCTGAACTCCTCTGAAGGCCTGCTGTTGGCTCAGCTCCTCCAGCTTAAATACCTTATGCCCTCTGCATACTTGCAGGACTCAGGTCCAGCAGGAAAACCTCCCTCTTACTTGATCAAGGGACCACTTTTCTAAACCATTCCAGTCCCCCACCCATTTCCTGGGATCTGCTGGTCACCTGACCACCTCTACATGCCAGGCCCTCCTGGATTTAGTACTCCCAGCTCACTTAGTTCCTACAAGCAACAGTTTCTATGTTGCCTTAGAAATGTTCATGAGCCGGCCGGGCGCGGTGGCTCACGCTTGTAATCTCAGCACTTTGGGAGGCCGAGGCGGGCGGATCACGAGGTCAGGAGATCGAGACCATCCTGGCTAACATGGTGAAACCCCGTCTCTACTAAAAATACAAAAAAAATTAGCCGGGCGTGGTGGCGGGCGCCTGTAATCCCAGCTACTCAGAGAGGCTGAGGCAGGAGAATGGCGTGAACCCGGGAGGCGGAGCTTGCAGTGAGCCGAGATCGCGCCACTGCACTCCAGCCTAGGCGACAGAGCGAGACTCCGTCTCAAAAAAAAAAAAAAAAAAAAAAAAAAAAAAAAAAAAAAAAAGAAATGTTCATGAGCCTTCAGTTGGCAAGAGAGATTGAGGAAGTGGGCTATGTTTTCTCTGCCCTCACCCAAGCTGTCTTTCAGCCTCTACTGTGGCTCCTCCAGTGAGGCCATTGCCTTTTGTCCAGGAAATCTAATTTGTTTTAACAAGTGCCCATGCTCCAGGGAGCAGTTAGCACCCAGGCCACGTTTGTGTACCTGTGAGCCATCCCCATGCCTGAGACACTATGTCCTGAGAAAGTGTCAGTCTCTGCAGTGGACCCAGGGTCTGCATCTGAGACACCTCAGGGCAAGGACAGAACCTAGAAAGCACAGGGAACCTGGCTAGAAAATCACAGGTCTGCATGCTTACCATAGCAGAGAAAGCAGAAAAGGGACCCCTAAGGGACACCTGGCCCTGGGGCCTTCCCAGTGCCTGTTAGGACTCTATGTGCCACCCCTGATCTGACTCACAGGCCAGGTACCTAAGCTTGGACCAGGTGGTACAGACAGGTCTCCTGGAGCCTGGATCAAGCAGCCTCAGGACAGCCTCTGATAGCATCACAAGTCTTTCTTCAAGAGACCCAGACAATCCCCACTTTATTATCAATTTGCCAATGACCTTTGCAGATCAGTTTACCCTGTCTGAGCCTTGGCATCCACATCTGAAAGTGGAAGTCAAAATCCCTACTCAGAGGCTTGGTGCAGTGGCTCATGCCTGTAATCGCAGCACTTTGGGAGGCCAAGGCAGGCAGATCACCTGAGGTCAGGAGTTTGAGACCAGCTTGGCCAACATGGTAAAACCCCATCTCTACCAAAAAATACAAAAATTAAGGCCAGGTGTAGTGGCTCACACCTGTAATCCCAACACGTTGGGAGGCCAAGGTGGGTGGGTGACTTGAGGTCAGGAGTTCAGGACCAGCCTGGCCAAAATGGTGAAACCCCATCTCTACTAAAAATACAAAAATTAGCTGGGCATGGTGGTATGCACCTGTAATTGCAGCTACTCGGGAGGCTGAGGCAGGAGAATCACTTGAACCTGGAAGGCAGAGGTTGCAGTGAGCCAAGATCCAACATCGTGCCACTGCACTCCAGCCTGGGCGAAAGACGGAGACTCCATCTCAAAAAAAAAAAAAAAAAATCCCTACCCATTAAACGTTGAGTTACAAGGGGATAAAGAAATAAGAGAATAAACTTATAAGGAGGTTAGAAAAAATGTAGGGGGCTCCAGCCTCAAAAGGCTGTAAGGAGGCTGGGCACGGTGGCTCATGCCTGTAATCCCAGCACTTTGGGAGGCTGAGGCGGGCGGATCACCTGAGGTCAGGAGTTCGTGACCAGCCTGGCCCTGTCTGTACTAAAGATACAAAAATTAGCCAAGCGTGGTGGTGTGCACCTGTAGTCCCAGCTACTCGGGAGGCTGAGGCAGGAGAATCGCTTGAACCCAATAGGTGGAGGTTACACTGAGCTGAAGATCATGCCACTGCCTCCAGCCTGGGTGACAGAGCAAGACTGTGTCTCAAAAAAAAAAAAAAAAAAAAAAAGGCTGTAGGGAAACGACTGTGGGGTAGAGATAGTATGACTTTATAGCTGAAATGGTGCTACTGTGCTTTTAACAATCACTGTTGCAACAACCTGTGCTCCTTCTCTCACCTTTGGCCCAGTTATATGCTTCTTGATGCCTGGGTGAGGCTTTTATCACCAATTGGTTGTTTAAAAAAATCACTGTCTGGCTCCCAGTTGTGACTGTTTGTGAAAGAGAAATTGCTAGGGAGGGCCCCAATTTTCCCCTACTCTTTACACCTGTCAGGAAGAGAAGAGATATATCAGGAACAGGTGGCATTTCAAAGTGCATCATAAAAAGGAAGCACCAGCCAGGAGGGAGTTACTCAACATCTGCTCTGCTCCCTTCACAAATATGCCTCCAAGGGCTTCCCTATTTGACTTAACATCTATTGAACACCCAAAGGACTAAAATAATCTACCATCACTAACATCAAAGAACCAAAATACTCCATTTTAAAATGGAAAATTTTTCAAAGGGCAAATTATCCAGAGGCACAGACTGTAAAAGTGATCCTAAGCCATGGGAATGGCTGGCATTTGGCTGAAATGCAAATACATTTACAGGGGCTTCTAGGCAAAAGCTGAGGTTTTTGAATAGTCTCAGTCGGGTGCAGTGGATCACACCTGTAATCCTAGCACTTTGGGAGGCCGAGGCGGGTGGATCACTTGAGGTCAGGAGTTCAACACCAGCCTGACCAACATGAGGAAACCTCATCTCTACTAAAAATACAAAAATTAGCTGGGCGTGGTGGCAGGTGCCTATAGACCCAGCTACTTGGGAGGCTGAGGTAGGAGAATCTTTTGAACCCAGGAGGTGGAGGTTGCAGTGAGCTGAGATCATGCCACTGCACTCCAGCCTGGGTGACAGAGCGAGACTTCATCTCAAAAAAAAAAAAAAATTTAAATTTAAAATTTAGAACAGTCTCAGGACTGGGTGATATCAAGAAGAGCTTCAGGCTGAGCACAGTGGTGCATGCCTGTAATCCCAGCACTTCGGGAGGCTGAGGCAGGAGCCCAGGAGTTCAAGACCAGCCTGGGCAACATAGGAAGACTCCATCTCTACAAAAAATAAATTTAAAAAATTAGCTGGGCATAGTAACACATGCCTGTGGTCCCAGCTACTCAGGAGGCTGAGGTGGGAAGATCACTTGGGCCCAGGAGGTCAAGGCTGCAGTGAGCCATGACCATGCCACTGCACTCCAGCCTAGGTAACAGAGTGAACCCTATCTCAAAAAAATTTTTTCTAATAAAATAAGATTTAAAAAGAAGAGCTTCAGGAGACACATATATGGCCATCTTCAAATCAATGAGATATTAAACAAAGACATCCTGCAGCGTTAGAGGAAGCAGGCTTAACATTTAATTAACCTTGCCAGACAGAGGATATACAATTTTCATCTTTAAAAACTGTTCATCCTGGGCCACATAGTGAGACCTCATCTGTACAGATTTTTTTTTAATAGCCAGACACAGCAGTACACTACAGGTGTACTGTACAAGTGCCTATAGTTCCACCTTCTTGGGAGGCGGAGGTGGGAGGATCATTTGAGCCAGCAGTGAGCTGAGCTCTGATCTCATCACTGCACTCTAGCCTAGCCGACAAAGTGAGACCCTGTCTCTAAAAAATTTAATTAATAAAAAATAAATTAATTTTTTTTTGAGATGGGATCTCGCTCTGACACCCAGCATGGCGTGCAGTAGGGCGATCTTGGCTCACTGCAACCTCTGCCTCCCGGGTTCAAGTGATTCTCCTGCCTCAGCCTCCCGAGTAGCTGGGACTACAGGCATGCCCCACCATTCCCGGCTAATTTTTGTATTTTGAGTAGAGATGGGGTTTCACCATGTTGGCCAGGCTGGTCTTGAACTCCTGAACTCAAGTGATCCACCCGCCTCGGCCTCCCAAAGTGCTAGGATTATAGGTGTGAGCCACTGTGCCTGGCCAAAAATGTTATTTTCTCCTCGGCCATAATTCCTATCTGGTCATTTAGAAATCTATTCCAAGCTATAAATCCTCCTTTAAAGTCCCAAGTCTTCAGCTTCCTGCTGGGTTGATCACAGCCCCAACTCCCAGATAGGGGTGTATCCCTGCCCTTCTTACCAGGTGTTACTCTGTTGCCCAGGCTGGAGTGCAGTGATGCACACTAGGCTCACTGTAGCCTCAACTTCTTGGGCTCAAGTGATCCTCCTACCTTAGCGTCCTGAGCAGCTGGGACTACAGGCACATACCACCATGTCTGGCTAATTTTTTAATTTTTAAAAAATTTTATGTAGAGACAGAGTCTTACTATATTGCCCTGGCTGGTCTTGAACTACTGGACTCAAGTGATCCTCCTTCCTTGGTTTCCCAAAGTGTTGGGATTACAAGTGTGGCATGATCCAGTGCGCCCAGTTTTTTTTTTTGTTTTTTTTTTTAACAGTTCAAAACTCGAGACAGAGAGAGTGATGGTTCTAAAGCCAAAGTCCAAGAGTCTCTGTGCAGCTGCAGTGAGGCAGGAAGTGCCAGTGGAACTGTAACTGTGACCACCAGATGGGATAATGCCAGAAAAGCCCAGCTCCAGTAGCTTCAGCAAGCTCTCCCCTCCACCAGAAAGTAATAATCTAGCTTATGACTCCCCAACTCCCTCACCTTTTCTGGACACACCTGGATAGCATAATCTGCCTGATTAGTAAAGTTAAGCTAGCTACCTCAGATCGCACAGCAACTCCAAAGCCCACATGAAAACCCAAGATTGCTTTTGTCCTTTTAGAACAACTGACTCTCCATCTGTTAGCTCAGACACCTATGGTGCTCAGGGAAGAGAGGGGAATAAATGAAGGGATGGGTTGCAGGCTGGGCCTTGGGAGGGCCTGCGTGACAGGCTTGCATTGAGGCCTGTGTGAACAATTACCAGTCGAGTCACACCACCCCACACACCCTCCCTAGAGCAGCTGGGGCTAGGGCAGTCAGAGAAGGCAGAGCCAGCCAAAACTTCCTCCTCCTCCACCTCCTCCTGCTGCTGGATCCCCAGCCTAAGGTTCCCAGGGAAGAATACTGGATCCCTGAAAGCCTCCACCAAGGCCACAGGCTGCCTACTGAAATGTCCCAGAATCAAAAGAAGAAAATATAACACAATGCAAAAATTAGAAACAACATTTATTGTTTATTGTTAAAATAGTGAGCTCTCCTGAGAAAAGAGTACGTAAAAAGGGCCTTCCTACACCCTGGGCTTTCTCACTAATCCCAGCAGACTGGGACTGTCCTCACTGTGTAGGAGGGAAAGTTCTCCACCTGCTGCCAGAAAATTAGGCTACTCCAGTTTTACTTTTGATTACTTGCACGCATAAAAAAAAAAATCAAAATCCAACAATTAACAGTCTATCTCCTCCTAGGCATATATGCCCAATCCACTTGGACACAGAGGTGGGCCTCAAGTCCATATCCACATGTACAGCCCAGGATTAGATGGCACCCTGGAAATCCAATGGGTATTCCTGGCTAGGGACTGAAGAAGATCTCAGCTCCTGGTGATCTGGTTGAAAATACGCACAGTGCCTCCAGTGAGAACCTGAGATTCTCTCTTTAATGAGGAATACTTTGACTGTGGTAGGACCAGCAGTCAACTGGTAGGCAGCATTCTTGCCACAGGTAGTATCTGGTCTAGAAGCTACTTGTTCCATTTCCAAGTCCTTTTAAGATCCCTTAAATTGATAAGAATGCATTCAAGTTTCAAAATGACACACTAAGTTATACAAGATGCAGGATGTCATTAAGGCAACGGTCTCATCAAGTCCATGCACAGGGCTCTGATCCCACCATTCCCCTCCCCTTGCCCTCCAAGACTGCTTAGTTCTGCCCACTACTCCTTCTCCTCAGTGAGAGCTTCCAGCATCCAGAAGCCTTGAGCAGCCTTCAGCCTCACAAGTTGGGGGTGGCCCAATTAAGGAACTTCATGGCAACTTCAAAGCCAAGGAAACAGGCCTGAGAAGGGGTTGGGAGGAAGAAAAAAGCCAGCAGGAGTAACTATTCATAGACTATTCAAAGCACTATGCTTTGCTGGCCCTGTCAGGACCAGAGCACCTCCCTAACCCCACACCCACTCCACATCAAGGATGCAAGCTCTGCTCTCTCATTTTTAAGAGGAGAAGAAAATTTATATCCCACAACTGCCCACTTTTTTTTTTTTTTTTTTTTTTTGAGATGGAGTTTTGCTCTTGTCACCCAGGTTGGAGTGCAATGGTACAATCTCAGCTCACTGCAATCTCTGCCTCCTGGGTTAAAGCAATTCTCCTGCCTCAGCCTCCTGAGTAGCTAGGATTACAGGCACCCGCCACCACGCCCAGCTAATTTTTGTATTTTTAGTAAAGACGGTGTTTCCCCATGTTGGCCAAGCCGGTCTCAAACTCCTGACCTCAGATGATCCACCTGCCTCAGACTCCCAAAGTGCTGGGATTACAGGCACTAGCCACCATGCCTGGCCTCACAACTGCCCACTTCTAATGGCCAGGTCAGGAAATCAAAGCCCCTCACCTCAGAGATCCCCAAAGGCAAATCCTCCTGACAGCTTCAAGGAAGGGAGCAAATAAGGAATGCTCTGGCTGAAGATAGGGCTTTGGGAAAACTGAGACCCCGGTCCTATCCCAGGAACAAGCAAAAGTCAAACCACATGCACCCTGCCCTGAGCCCCAGAGGGAAAGCACAGCCCTGCCAGCTACTCACCGCATTGGCTGGGAAGGCTCGGATCATCACTGCATTGAACCCTTTGTACAAGGATGTGACTCCTTCATCCCGGATCAGCTCCCTCAGCACATCTCTGAAACCATTAGGATATTTCCCAGGAGGTGCTGTGGGGCAGAACCCAATTTTTAAGGCTTCAGGAAGGAGAAACTAGTAGTTAAGTCTTCCTGGAGGGTCAGGACTAGCACAGGGAAAGGACACCTTCCAGGTCATGTGGGACCAGTCCATAGACAACAGTTCACCTTGGGACAAATGCATAAATGCCTGAATTACTTGTGCTAAGGGAGTAGAAAAGAGGGAAGAAGAATGAAACAGCCCTTCTGTTCATGTGGGGGAGGAAGAGTGGACTTGACTTCTTATCACACTTACCTTGTGTTTAGGCTGTCATGAAAACGAATCTAGGGTTCCTAGAATGCAAATGACTGTGAGGGAGAATATTGGTCAGGCAGATGCTAGGTGCTGCCATGGAGAGTGAGTATCCCTAAGGCCTTATGAGCTTTGCACCCCAGGATTAGCCAGTGCTGGGGACCCACTCTGCCCCTGTCCACCCCACTACCTTCCACTCACCAGTCTGGAATCGAGACTTGAGCACATCTGGGGGGATTGCCACAGCCCAGTTGAAGATCCCTGCAATGCCCCCAGCCACCAAGATCCGAGGGGCACTGAGCTCACTGACCCTGTATAACACCAACCACAGCCCCAGTTAGACAAAGGCTCTGAGAGTGGCATTCAGACTATCCTGCCTGTGGCAGACAGGGCAGTTACAGAGAGGCAGAAACTGGATGGTGGGAGGAGGTATAAGGCCAGTGCTGCTGGCACTCCTTGGAGGAGGTTTCATGAACCTGTTTCAAATATTTGCTCCACTGGCTGAGGCACAGAGTAAGAAGAGCTAACTGGACCTCAGCAGCCACAAGAGGAAAGCAGACATGGAGCCAGGAACAACAACTGCTTCTGCTTTCAGATTCACCCACAGGAGAGGGCAACGCACCCACGACTGGGGAAAGTGGCTTCCAAGTTATGTTTTCCTCACCTCTTTCCCTCCGGAGTGAAGATATTTTTCAGCCATTCATATGTCATGAAATACATTCCACTAGCTGGGACATCTGTCAGTGGCAAGAAAGAGGTGAATTAAAGTACATAAACTCTTTGCCAGGCATGGTGGTTCACACCTGTAATCTCAGCAACTTAGGAGGTTGAGGCAGGGGGATTGCTTGAGGCCAGGAGGTCCGCACTTGACCTGAATTATTAGTAAAATTGTTTTTTAAATGGGTGACCAGATTTGGTTCAATTTATTTGCTTTTTAAACATTAGCCTATGGTGGTAATTTATGTAGTCTAAAAAAGCATTAAAAAGAAAAAAAAATGCCAGGCATGGTAGTTCGTAACTGTAAGCCGAGCACTTTGGGAGGCTGAGGCGGGCACATCACCTGAGGCCAGGAATTCGAGACCAGTCTGGCCAATATGGCGAAAGCCTCGTCTCTACTAAAAATATAAAAATGGGCCGGGTACAGTGGCTCATGCCTTTAATCCCAGCACTTCGGGAGGCCGAGGCAGGCAGGTCACGAGGTCAGGAGTTCAAGACCAGCCTGACCAACATGGTGAAACCCCGTCTCTACTAAAAATACAAAAATTAGCCAGGCGTGGTGGCAGGCACCTGTCATCAAAAAAAAAAAAAAAAAAAAAAACCAACAAAAATGGCCGAGCATGTTGGCTCACACCTGTAATCCCAGCACTTTGGGAGTCCGAGGTGGGTGGATCACGAGGTCAAGAGATTGAGACCATCCTGGCCAACATGGTGAAACCCCGTCTCTACCAAAAATTACCCAGGCATGGTGGCACATGCCTGTAGTCCCAGCTACTCAGGAGACTGCGGCAGGAGAATTGCTTGAACCCAGGAGGTGGAGGTTGCAGTGAGACAAGATTGAGCCACTGCACTCCAGCCTGGTGATGGAGCAAGACTCCATCACAAAAAATAATAATAATACAAAAAATACAAAAATTAGCCAGGCCTGGTGGCACATGCCTGTAATCCCAGCTACTCAGGAGGCTGAGGCACAGGAATCACTTGAACCCAGAAGGTGGAGGTTGCAGTGAGCCAAGATCACACTAATGCACTCCTGGCTGGGCAACAGAGCAAGACTCTGTCTCAAAAAAAAAAAGAAAAAGAATATAGTATTATTATTATTACTTTATTTTTTATTTCTTTATTTATTTTTTGAGACGGAGTCTCGCTCTGTCGCCCAGGCTGGAGTGCAATGGTGCAATCTCAGCTCACTGCAACCTCTGCCTCCTGGGTTCAAGCAATTCTCCTGCCTCAGCCTCCTGAGTAGCTGGGATGCATGTGCCACCATGCCTGGCTAAGTTTTGTATTTTTAGTAGAGATGGGGTTTTACCATATTGGTCAGGCTGGTCTTGAACTCCTGACCTCGTGATCCGCCCACCTCGGCCTCCTAAAGTGCTGGGATTACAGGCGTGAGCCACCACACCCAGCTATTATTATTTTAATAGAGACAGGGTATCACTATTTCACCCAGGCTGGTCTCGAACTCCTGAGCTCAAGTGATCCTCTCAACTCAGCCTCCCAAAGTTCTGGGATTACAAGTGTGAGCAACCACACCCGGCCCCCACAGATTTCTTGAATGCAGAAAAGCCAAGCTTGGCACTAGACCCTTCAGGGATTCCTGAGAAGTTCCTCAGCAGCCACATCCTATTTGCAACAATCACTTTGCAGCTATGAGATGCTGCTCTGGGCCAAGCACTGGTGTAAGTGAGTACAAACACACATGATATAATTTCATTAAAGTTCCCTCAGCTGGGCTTAGTGGCTCACGCCTATAATCCTAGCACTTTGGGAAGCCAAGGCAGGTGGATCATCTGAGGTCAGGAGTTCGAGACCACCCTGGCTAACATAGTGAAACCCTATCTCTACTAAAAGTACAACAATTAGCCAGGCATGGTGGCGCACACCTGTAACCCCAGCTACTCAGGAGGCTGAGGCAGGAGAGTCACTTGAACCTGGGAAGTGGAGGTTGCAGTGAGCTGAGATTGTGCCACTGCACTCCAGCCTGGGTGACAGAGCCAGACTCTGTCTCAAAAAATAATAATAATAAGGCCGGGTGCGGCGGCTCACGCCAGTAATCCCGGCACCTTGGGAGGCCGAGGTGGGTGGATCACCTGATGTCAGGAGTTTAAGACCAGCCTGGCCAACATGGTGAAACCCCATCTCTACTAAAAATACAAAAAATTAGCCAGGCATGGTGGCATGTGCTTGTAATCCCAGCTACTTGGGAGGCTGAGGGAGGAAAATTGCTTGAACCTGGGAGGCAGAGGTTGCAGTAAGCCAAGACTGTGCCATTGCACTCCAGCCTGGGCAACAAGAGTGAAACTCCATCTCAAAAAATAAAATAAAAATAAGTAAAAAAATAAATAAGGTTTTCTCTGAGTGTGAAAGTCCATGTGGGCAAGTGACATGCCCACAGTTATAAGCACAGTTGTTGTATCTGGCCTTCCTCTAAGCTGCCAACTCAGGACAAGAGTGAGACTGTCTCTGCCTTTCCTACTGCCACTAAAACAGGACATACTTCTCAAAACCAGGGAGATCACCACTGTCCCCAAGTCACTCTTTCTTCCCACTCCTCCCTCCAGAGATGATTTCTATCTACTTGCCACTCCCCTCCAACTGTGATGCCATGACTTCTACCCCTGCAGACACTTAGGAAAGATGGAAGGTCCCCTCATCCTAATATATGTTCATGTTGGCCGGGGGAGACTCTTACTGCCAGTATTGTCAGAGATGTGACATGCATGGTGCCGAGGCTAATCTGGCAATCCAGGCGAGACCCTCTGCGGCAGACCCACCTCAGGTGACCTCCCCAGGTGACCTCAAGTGGAGGCCTCAAAGGTTACCTCGCATAAGGGTAAGCACAGTCCCTTTGTAGATGCCTCGGATCCCAAACTCCTGGTACAGCTTCTTTGCACAGTCCAAGGTACCAGTGTACTTGCTTTCTCCTGAAGAAGCCTGAATCTGGGAGGGAGGAGAGGATCATTAAGTCAGAAACAACATCAGAGTCACAGATCCAGCAGGTTACAGGAGACTACAAAGTAAGTATGGCCATTATGTGTTAGAGCAATAAAAGACTTCACTGTCAAATTGATAAGTATCTGGAATGTGTGATCTTGGGGCAGGTACTATGAAATAAGGCTAGGTGAAAATATCAGAAAATATTCACATTGACTAGAAATAAAACCAACAGAAAATTTGAAAAACGAGTTGAGGAGGCCGGGCAAGGTGGCTCATGCCTATAATCCCAGCACTTTGGGAGGCCGAGGCAGGCAGGTCACCTGAGGTCAGGAGTTTGAAACCAGCCTGGCCAACACAGTGAAACCCTGTCTCTACAAAAAATACAAAAATTAGCTGGGCATGGTGGTGGGTGCCTGTAGTCAGCTGCTTGGGAGGCTGAGGCAGGAGAATCACCTGAACTTGGGAGGCAGAGGTTGCAGTTAGAAAACATATCGTACCACTGCACTCCAGCCTGGGCAGCAGAGTGAGACTCTGTCTCAAAATTTAAAAATAAAAGGCCAGGCGCGGTGGCTCACGCTTGTAATCCCAGCACTTTGGGAGGCCGAGGCGGGCAGATCACGAGGTCAGGAAATCGAGACCACGGTGAAACCCCGTCTCTACTAAAAATACAAAAAATTGGCAGGGAGTGGTGGCGGGCGCCTGTAGTCCCAGCTGCTCGGAGAGGCTGAGGCAGGAGAATGGCGTGAACCCGGGAGGCGGAGCTTGCAGTGAGCCGAGATTGCACCACTGCACTCCAGCCTGGGCAACAGAGCGAGACTCCGTCTCAAAAAAATAAATAAATAAAAATAAATAAAAATAAAAAATAAGTTGAGGAAATCTGTCAAACACAATAAAGCTATTTGGAAGGTCTAAAAAGGAAGCGACAAATACTTTAGTCATTCATTTATTCCTTCAACAAATATCCCCTGAAGACCAACTGCATTCCAAGCCTACCTGGTCATGAGGCTTGGTTAAGAAAAGGTGAACAGAAAATTTCACTCAGAGCTCTAAGTGCCTAGACAGGGGTCCTGTTCAGAGAGGGCTCCTATGCAGAGCCAGAGGAGGGCTGAAGAGAGGCTCCTACCCCTCCCCTGAGAGCCAAGAACCTGGGGGTAGGCAGGGGTAATCCCAAGAAAGATCTGAAAGACAGCTCCGTGCAGGATCCACACAGGGATCCCGCTTGTTCAGGACCAAGAGGAGTCAGAACACACAAGAGCATCAACCAAAAAATAATTTAAGCTGGAAAGGGAGTTCAGCTTTAACAGTTCCAAAGAGAAACATTTACAAATACATAAACCAAATAGCTTTCTTACATATCAGGATTAACCAGTTAAAAAATAATAGAAAAGTCTGGGCACGGTGGCTCACACTTGTAATCCCAGCACTTTGGGAGGCTGAGGCGGGCAGATCATGAGGTCAGGAGTTTGAGACCAGCCTGACCAACATGGTGAAACCCTGTCTCTACTAAAAATACAAAAATTAGCCAGGCGTGGTGGCACATGCCTGTAATCTCAGCTACTCAGGAGGCTGAAGCAGGAGAATCGCTTGAACCCAGAAGGTGGAGATTGCAGTGAGCTGAGATCGTGCCACTGCACCCCAGCCTGGGAGACAGACTGCAACTCTATCTCAATCAATCAATGAATAAAAGGATCCCATTCAAAATAGCAATAAAAGCCGGGCATGGTGGCTCACGCCTGTAATCCCAGCACTTTGGGAGCCCAAGGCAGGCAGATCACCTGAGGCCAGGAGTTCGAGACCAGCCTGGCCAACACGGTGAGACCCCCATCTCTACTAAAAATACAAAACTTAGCTGGGCATGGTGGCAGACGCCTGTAATCCCAGCTACTCAGGAGGCTGAGGCAGGAGAATGACTTGAACCTGGGAGGCGGAGATTGTAGTGAGCCGAGATTGCACCACTGCACTCCAGCCTGGGTGACACAGTAAGACTCTGTCTCCAAAAGAAAACAAAAAAAAAAGCAACAAAATACATGTGAATTAAGCAATAGGCTTTGTATAAATAAAACTCTAAAATATCTGAGGATTACAAAATAAGAGGTCAATAAAAAGAGTCCTAATTCTAGTTGGGAAAAGTTTTCAATAAGAAAGATTTCTATTTTTCTAAAAATAATAAATGTAAGATAATGTCAATTGAGTATCAATGGTTTTTTTTGGTATAACTTCCCCAAAGTATCCGGACATATGTACCTGGTATGTCTGAGGAACAGAAGGAAGGTCATGTTATCTGAGAATGCTGGAGCCGATTCACAGTGACCTGAGGGGCCATGGAGGATTGGGCATGGGAATAACATATTTACAGAATCCTATCATTGTTATGTATGTACAGACTGTAAGAAGGGAAACAAGTAAGGAGGCCCTCACTGTCATCCAGGACAGTGATGAAGGTGGCCTGAAGTAGTATGGCCGCAATGGAGATGGTGTGAAGGGATGGATTTGGGATAATATTGAAAGCCAGCATAATTGCTCAACAGATGGACTCTAAATTGTGGGAGAAAAAGAGGAATTTAGGAGTACTCCTGGGCTACAAGCCTGAATAATTACAAGGATACTATTGTCACCAACTGAACTGGAAAATGCTGAGAGTAGAGGAGGTACGGGGAAGACCAGGAGTTCAGTTTTGTACATGATGACTTTGAGGCACCCATTAGCATCCACACAGAAATGTTGGATAAACTAGTTTGGAGTTCAGGAAAAGTCTGAGTTGGAGATATAATGTTTTTTTTTTTTGAGACAGAGTCTTGCTCTGTCACCAGGCTGGGGTGCAGTAGTGCGATCTCAGCTCACTGCAACCTCCGCCTCCTGGGTTCAAGTGATTCTCCTGCCTCAGCCTCCCAAGTAGCTGGGACTATAGGCACGCACCACCACACCTAGCTAATTTTTGTATTTTTAGTAGAGATGGGGTTTCACCATGTTGGCCAGGATGGTCTCGATCTCTTGACCTCATGATCCATCCGCCTCAGCCTCCCAAAGTGCTGGGATTACAGGCGTGAGCCATGGCGCCCAGCCAGAGATATAAATTTGAGTCATCAGCATAAAAATGGTGTCTAAAAGTCATGAGACAAGGCTGGGTGCGTTGACTTACTCCTGTAATCTCAGCACTCTGGGAGGCTGAAGTGGGCAGATCACTTGAGGCCAGAGTTCCAGACCAGACTGGTCAACACGGCAAAACCCTGTTTCTAAAAAAAAAAAAAAAAAAAAAAAAAAAAAAAAAGTCCCCCAAAATTAGCTGGGTGTGTGCCTATAGTCCCAGCTACTTGGGAGGCTGAAGCACAAGAATCACTTGAACCCAGGAAGCCTGGGTTGCAGTGAGCTGATATCGCGCCACCGCACTCTAGCCTGGGAGACAAAGCAAGACTCTGTCTCAAAAAAAAAAAAAAAAAAAAAAGAAAGAAAAGAAAAGAAAGATAAGTACTGAGAACTAACCACTGAAGTGTAAAAGTCACTAGTGACCTGCTGGGCATGGTGGCTCACGCCTGTAATCCCAGCACTTTGGGAGGCCGAGGCAGGTGGATCACGAGGTCAGGAGATGGAGACCATCCTGGCCAACATGGTGAAACCCTGTCTCTACTAAAAATACAAAAAAAAAAAATTAGCCCGGCCTCGTAGCGCATGCCTGTAATCCCAGCTACTCGGGAGGCTGAGGCAGGAAAATCGCTTGAACCAGCGAGTCAGAGGTTTCAGTGAGCTGAGATCGCACCACTGCACTCCAGCCTGGTGACAGAGCAAGACTCTCTCTCAAAAAAAGGAAAAAAAAAGTCACTAGTGACCTTGATAAAACCACTTTATTTGCAGTTGTGAGGCAAAAGCCAGATTGGAGCAGGTTTAACAATTAGAGAAGAGGAACTGGAAATGGCAGGTAAAAAAAACAAGAAACAGGCCGGTGTGGCAGCTCACGTCTGTAATCCCAGCACTTTGGGAGGCCAAGGTGGGTGGATCACCTGAGGTCAAGAGTTCAAGACCAGCCTGGCCAACAAGGCAAAACCCCATCTCTACTAAAAGTACAAAAATTAGCAGGGCGTGGTGGTGTGCACCTGTATTCCCAGCTACTTGGGAGGCTGAGGCAGGAGAATCACTGGAACCTGGGAAGCAGAGGTTGCAGTGAGCCAAAGCCGAGATCATGCCACTGCATTACAGCCTGGGTGACAGAACAAGACTCCATTTCAAAAAAAAAAAAAAAACAAACAAAAAAAAAAAACTTTTTCAAAGAGTTTTTGTGTAAGAGGGAGCAAAGTCATGAAGCATAGAAATTGGTGTGGAAAGGCCGGGCGCAGTGGCTCACGCCTGTAATCCCAGCACTTTGGGAGGCTGAGGTGGGCGGATCACCTGAGGTTGGGAGTTCGAGACCAGCCTGACTAACATGGAGAAACCTCATCTCTACTAAAAATACAAAATTAGCCGGGCGTGGTGGTGCGTGCCTGTAATCCAGGCTTCTCGGGGGGTTGAGGCAGGAGAATCGCTTGAACCCGGGAGGCGGAGGTTGCGGTGAGCCGAGATCGTGCCATTGCACTCCAGCCTGGGCAACAAGAGCAAAAACTCCGTCTCAAAAAAAAAAAAAAGAAATTGGTGTGGAAAAGACTAGAGAGAAGTTTTTTTGAGACAGGTTCCCATGCTGTTGCTCAGGTTCGAGTAGTGGCATGATCTCTGCTCACTGCAGCCTTGACTTCCTGTGCTCAAACGATCCTTCCACCTCAGACTCCTGAATAGCTAGGACTACAGGTGTGTGCCACCACACCTATTTTTTTTTTCGTTTTTTGAGACGGAGTTGCAATCTTGTACCCCAGACTGGAGTGCAACGGCACGATCTCGACTCACTGCAACTTTTGCCTCCCAGGTTCAAGCAATTCTCCTGTCTCAGACTCCCAAGTAGCTGGGATTACAGGCGCCTGCCACCACGCCTGGCTAATTTCTTGTATTTTTAGTAGAGATGGGGTTTCATCATTTTGGCCAGGCTGGTCTTGAACTCCTGACCTCAGATGATTCACCCACCTTGGCCACCCAAAGTGCTGGGATTATAGGTGTGAGCCACCGCGCCTGGCCCATGTATGGCTAATTTTTGTATTTTTTTGTAGAGATGGGGTTTTGCCATGTTGCCGAGGCTGGTCTCAAACTCCTGGGCTTGGGTGATCCATACACCTCAGCTTCCAAAAGTGCTGAGATTATAGGCGTGAGCCACCATGCCCAAAGTTTGTTTGTTTGTTTGTTTGTTTTTGAGATGGAGTTTCACTCTTGTTGCCCAGGTTGGGGTGCAGTGGCAAGATCTTGGCTCACCACAACCTCTGCCTCCTGGATTCGAGATTCTCCTGCCTCAGCCTCCCAAGTAGCTGGGATTACAGGATGCACCACCATGCCTGGCTAATTTTTTTTTTTTTTTTTTTTTTTGTATTTTTAGTAGAGATGGGGTTTCTCCATATTGGTCAGGCTGGTCTTGAACTCCCAACCTCAGGTGATCCACCCACCATGGCCTCCCAAAGTGCTGAGATTACAGGCGTGAGCCACCGCACCTGGCCCAAAGTTTGTATTTTTAAGATGAAAAATGCAAGCATGTTTATGCCTTTATTCCTGATGAGAATGATCAAGTGGAGAGCAAAAACTGATGCCAGTGGCTGAGGGAAAAAAAAAAAAAAACAATGTCTGTGGCTGGGCAAGAGGGGATGGGATCCAGTGCACAAAGAGGCCTGGGATCAAGCAGAAGCACAGGCCATCCTTGGTAGAAACAAGCAGGGCGGCCGGGCGTGGTGGCTCACGCCTGTAATCCCAGCACTTTGGGAGGCCGAGGCAGGTGGATCACCTGAGGTTGGGAGTTCGAGACCAGCCTGACCAACATGGAGAAACCCCGTCTCTACTAAAAATACAAAAATTAGCCGGGCATGGAGGCGCTTGCCTGTAATCCCAGCTACTCAGGAGGCTGAGGCAGGAGAATTACTTGAACCCGGGAGGCGGAGGTTGCGGTGAGCCGAGATGGCACCACTGCACTCCAGCCTAGGCAACAAGAGCAAAAACTGCGTCTCAAAAAAAAAAGAAAAGAAAAAAGCAGGGCAGCAGGAGGTAGGTACATGGAGGTAGAGGTAGCAGAAGGCATCTGGTGAAATCCTCTTCTTTTTTTTTTTTTTGAGACGGAGTCTTGCTCTGTCACCCAGGCTGGAGTGCAGTGGCGCGATCTCGGCTCACTGCAAGCTCCGCCTCCCGGGTTCACGCCATTCTCCTGCCTCAGCCTCTCCGAGTAGCTGGGACTACAGGCGCCCGCCACCACGCCCGGCTAATTTTTTTGTATTTTTTGGTAGAGACGGGGTTTCACCGTGGTCTCGATCTCCTGACCTCGTGATCCGCCCGCCTCGGCCTCCCAAAGTGCTGGGATTACAAGCGTGAGCCACCACGCCCGGCCGGTGAAATCCTCTTCTGATGGTTTCCATTTTCTCAGGGAAGTCAGAAACCAACTCATCCACTGAGAAGGTGGGGGGTTGAGAAGAGGAGAGGTGGGAAGCGGTCACACAGCAGAGTAGGAGGGTGCAAGAAAAGAGCAGGGCTAAGTGAATGTCTGATGTAGGAGTAGAAAAGGACTCTAGGCATAGACAAAATGGAAGAAGCCATAAGGGAAAAGAGCGATGGACAAAGCCACTGAACACAAACATTCCCTAGATCAAAATCAATAGATAGACTTCTACTTCTGGGAAGATGGAGCAGATGTACTTTTCCCTATTCCTCGTGCTAAAAGCAGATGTACTTTTCCCTATTTATAACCAAAAAACTCTGGATGTTATATTTAAAATAAACATATGAAGGGTCTGAAAGTTTGGACCAACGGCAGCTGAGAAACCTTGGGACTTGAGGAATGAGATAGTGGTTTCCTTGGGTTTTCCTTTTACCCTGTATATGTCAGCTGAAAAAGCTGACAATTCAAAAATATCAAAAGGTACAAACCAAAAGAAGCCCCAACAAAAGCATGCATTCTCTACAAAAAGGACCAGGAAAGGTCCTCTACTCCAACCAAACACCATTTAAAAAGCTGTGACCCCACCTACACCAGCAAAGACTTAGTGGGAAGCATAGACTTTCATCTTTATGGAGTTGTAATGAAGTACCCAACATGTTACCAGCGTGGAGTCAGAGAAAGCCAAGTAAGAAATTAGGGGAAGGGCCGCAGCCAAGACCTTGTGCAGCCCTGAACCCTTCTCTTAAAAAATAAATTTAAAAAAAAAAGGAATTAGGACTTGCATTCCTTAGCATCTTGCCACCCTAGAGTGCTAGTGGACACACTGGAACTCTCACACTTACCCAGCAATAAAAAGGAGCACCCCATCATCAGGTGTCAACAGAGGCCAAGTAGGAACCTTGATTTCTACCTCCACCTAGCTGTAATGAGGCTGCATCCTTCCCTTCCTGCTGGAGTAGTATCAGAAAAACTCTCAACTGAATATGTAAATATTGAGGTTGCAATTGAAAAATCACTTGTCATATTCAAAACAAGGAAGACCTCAAACTGAAAGAAAAAAAGACTAGCAATATTTGCCAACACCAAGATGTCAGAGATGTTAGAATTATCTGACAAAGATTTTAAAGCAGCCATGATAAAAATCCTTCAATGAGCAATTATGAACATGCTTGAAAAAAATTTTTTGACTGGGCGCGGTGGCTCACGCCTATACTCCCAGCACTTTGGAAGGCGAAGGCAGGTGGATCACGAGGTCAGGAGATTGAGGTGACCGACCTCAGGTGATACACCCACCTCAGCCTCCCAAAGTGGGATTACAGGCATGAGCCACTGTGCCCGGCCAAAAAAACTTTTTTTTAAATAGGCCAGGTATAGTGGCTCATGGCTGTAATCCTAGCATTCTGGGAGGTCAAGGTGGGAGGCTCACTTGATCCCAGGAGTTGGAGATCAGCCAGGGCAATAAAGCGAGACTCCATTTCTACAAAAAGTTAGCCAGGCCGGGTGACACCTGTAGTCCCAGCTAATAGGAGGCTGAGGCAGGAAGATCACTTGAACCCTGGAGTTTGAGGATGCAGTAAGCCATTATCAGACCACTACACTCCAGCCATGCAGCAGGGTGAGACTATGTCTCTAGAAAAAAGAGGAAGAAGAAAAGAAGCCAGGCATGGTGGCTCATACCTGTAATTCTAGCACTTGGGGAGGCCAAGGTGGGCAGATTGCTTGATCCCAGGAGTTTGAGATCAGTCTGGGTAACAAAGGAAGAGCCTATCTCTCTTTTTTTTTTTTTTGAGACAGAGTCTCGCTCTGTCCCCTAGGCTGGAGTGCAGTGGCACGATCTCGGCTCACTGCAACCTCTGCCTCCCGGGTTCACGCCATTCTCCTGCCTCAGCCTCTCCAAGTAGCTGGGACTACAGGCGCCTGCCACCACGCCCGGCTAATTTTTTGTATTTTTAGTAGAGACGGGTTTTCACCATGGTCTCGATCTCCTGACCTCGTGATCCGCCCGCCTCGGCCTCCCAAAGTGCTGGGATTACAAGCGTGAGCCACCGCGCCCGGCCTAGGAAGAGCCTATCTCTACAAAAAACTAAAAAATTAGCCAGGTGTGGTGATACATGTCTGTAGGCCCAGATACCCAGGGGCTAGGTGAGAGGATGGCTTGAGCCTGGGAGATCAAGCTACAGTTAGCTGTGACGCATGCCTCTGCACTTCAGCCTAGGCATTGTCTCAAAAAAAAGGAAATAGGCTTGGCATGGTGGCTCTCGCCTATAATCTCAGCACTTTGGGAGGCCAAGGCGGACAGATCACTTGAGGTCAGGAATTTGAGACCAGCCTGGCCAACATGGTGAAACCCAATCTCTACCAAAAAATACAAAAATTAGCCAGGGGTGATGGCATGAACCTGTAGTCCCAGCTATTCGGGAGGATGAGGCAGGAGAGTCTCTTGAACCCAGGAGGCGGAGGTTGCAGTGAGCCAAGATCATATGCCTGGGCAACAGAGTGACACCCTGTCTCAAAAAAAAAAAATTTTTTTTTTCTTAAATAAAACTGTCCCTATTTCCAAATGACATGGTTGTCTATGTAGGAAATCCCAAGGAATCTTAAAAAAAAAAATCATTGAACTAATAAGGAAGTTCAGAAAGGTTGTAGGATACAAGATTATACAAAAATCAATCGTGTTTCCCAAACAAGCAATGAACATGTGGACAATCAAATAAAATTATAATATCATTTACAACACCATTTTACAAGGCAAACAGAAAAAGAAACACTTAGGTGTAAATGTAAGAAAACCTGAAAACTACACAATGCTGATGAAGGAAATCAGATTTTTCTTTTTCTTTTTTTTTTTTTTGAGACAGTATCTCAACTTTGTCATCTCCTGGGTTCAAGCTGTCTTCCTGCCCTAGCCTACCACGTAGCTGGGACTACAGGCACGCAACACCATGCCCAGCTAATTTTTTTTTAAGAGATGGGGTTTCGCTGTATTGTCCAGGCTGGTCTCAAACACCTGAGCTCAAGCGATCCACCTGCCTTGGCCTCCCAAAGCGCTAGGATGACAGGCCACCAAGCTTGGCCAGAAATCAGATTCTTTTTTTTTTTTTTTTTGAGATAGGGTCTCACTCCATCATCCAGGCTGGAGTGCAGTGGCGCGATCTCGGCTCACTGCAACCTCCACCTCCCGGGTTCAAGTGATTCTCGTGCCTCAGCCACCAGAGTAGCTGGGATTATAGGCCTGCACCACCATGCGTGGCTAATTTTTGTATTTTTAGTAGACATAGGGTTTTGCCATATTGGCCAGGCTGGTCTCAAACTCCTGGCCTCATGTGATCCACCTCCCTCAGCTTCTCAAAATGCTGGGATTACAGGCGTGAGCCACCATGCCCAGCCAGAAATCAGATTTTTAAATAAATGGAAAGATATACCATTCTTCCTGGATTGGAGGATTCAAAATAATAAAGGTGTTAATTCTGCCCAAATTTATCTGTACGTTTAACATAATTCCTATCAAAATCTCAGCAAGATTTTTCTAAATTTTTTAAATTATCCTACAATTTATGTGGAAAGACAAAGGAGTAGAAAATTGTCCTAGGAGGCTAGAACAATTTAAAAAAAAAGAGAGAGAATCAAGTGGGAGGAATAAGTCTGTTGAATTTCAAGGTTTATTATATACAGCTATAGTTATCAAGACTGTGTGGTGTTGGCCGGGCGCGGTGGCTCACGCTTGTAATCCCAGCACTTTGGGAGGCCGAGGCGGGCGGATCACGAGGTCAGGAGATCGAGACCATGGTGAAACCCTGTCTCTACTAAATGTATAAAAAAAAAAAAAATAAGCCGGGCGCGGTGGCGGGCGCCTGTAGTCCCAGCTACTCGGAGAGGCTGAGGCAGGAGAATGGCGTGAACCCGGGAGGCGGAGCTTGCAGTGAGCTGAGACTGCGCCACTGCACTCCAGCCTGGGCGACAGAGCGAGACTCCGTCTCAAAAAAAAAAAAAAAAAAAGACTGTGTGGTGTTGGTGAAGAGATAGACATATAGATAAATGGAGTAGAACAGAGAAACAAGGCTGGGCGCAGTGACTCACGCCTGTAATCCCAGCACTTTGGGAGGCTGAGGTGGGCAGATCACCTGATGTCGGGAGTTCAAGACCAGCCTGACCAACATGAAGAAACCCCATCTCTTCTAAGAATACAAAATTAGCCGGGCATGGTGGCGCGTGCCTATAATCCCAGTTACTCAGGAGACTGAGGCAGGAGAATCGCTTGAACCCAGGAGGCAGAGGTTGCGGTGAGCCAAGATCGCACCATTGCACTCCAGCCTGGGCAACAAAGAGCGAAACGCCATCTCAAAAAAAAGAGAGAGAGAAACAGATCACACAAATATGTCCAATTGATTCACTTTTTTGAGACGTGGTCTCACTCCGTCACCCAGGGTTTAGTGCAGTGGCGCAATCCTGGCTCACTGCAGCCTTAACTTCCTGGACTGATCCTCACACCTTGCCACCCCCAAGTAGCTGGGACTACAGATGCATACTACCATGCCCAGCTAATTTTTTTTTTTTTTAGAGATGGGGTTTTGCCGTGCCACACAAGCTGGTCTCAGCCTCATGGGCTCAAGCAATCCACCACCCTTGGCCTCTCAAAGTCCTGGGATCACAGGTGTGAGTCACTCTGCCTGGCCTGCCCAATGATTTTTTTTTTTTTTTAAGACCATATTGCTCTGTTGCCCAGGCTGGAGTGCAGTGGCACAATCTTGGCTCACTGCAACCTCCACCTCTCAGTTTCATGCAATTCTCCTGCCTCAGCCTCCCAAGTAACTGGGATTACAGGTGCATGCCACCATGCCTGGATAATTTTGCATTTTTAGTAAAGCCAGGGTTTTACCATGTTGGCCAGGCTGATCTCAAATTCTTGACCTCAAGTGATCCACCCATCTTGGCCTCCCAAAGTGCTGGGATTACAGGTATGAGCCACCATGCCCGGCCCCCAGTTGATTTTTTAAAAGGTGCAAGCACAATTCAGTGGAATGAAGACAGTCTTTTCAATAAAAGATATAAGCGGAGGTCAAAGGTAAAAGAAAAAAAAAGAACTCTGTCCTACTACTCATATATTATACAAAAATTGGCCAGGCATGGTTGCTCACACCTGTAATCCCAGCACTTTGGGAGGCCAAGGCAGGAGGAATGCTTGAGCCCAGGAGTTCGAGATTAGCCTGAGCAACATGGCAAGACCCCATCCTTACAAAAAAAAAAAGGTGTTTAATTAGCTGTTTTTGGTGGCACATGCCTGTAATCCCAGCTACTCAGGAGGCTGAGGCAGAAGAACTGTTTGAGCCCAGGATGCTGAGGCTGCAGAGAGCCATGATTTTACCACCGCACTTCAGCCTGGGCAATAGAGTAACACCTTGTCTCAAAAACAAAAACAAATTGACTCAAATGAGGTCACAGGCTTGAATGTAAAACATAAAACGATAAATAAAACCTATAGAAGGCCTGGGTGCGGTGGCTCATGTCTGCAATCCCAGCACTTTGGGAGGCCGAGACGGGCAAATCACCTGAGGTCAGGAACTGGAGACCAGCCTGGCCAACATGGTGAAACCCCGTCTCTACTAAAAATACAAAAACTAGCTGGGTGTGGTGGTGTGTGCCTATAATCCCAGCTACTGGGGAGGCTGAGGCAGGAGAATTGCTTGAATCTGGGAGGCGGGGTTGTAATGAGCCAAGATCACGCCACTGCCCTCCAGCCTGGGCAACAGAGCAAGACTCCATCTCAAAAAAATAAAATACGCCAGGCGTGGTGGCTCATGCCTGTAGTCCTACCACTTTGGGAGGCCGAGGCAGGTGGATCGCTTGAGGCCAGTTCAAGACCAGCCTGGCGGCTGGGCGCAGTGGCTTATGCCTGTAATCCCAGCACTTTGGGAGGCCAAGGAGGGCGGATCACAAGGTCAGGAGATCGAGACCATCCTGCCCAACATGATGAAACCCTGTCTCTACTGCAAATACAAAAATGAGCTGGGTGTGGTGGTGTGTGCCTGTAATCCCAGCTACTTGGGTGGCTGATGCAGGAGAATTGCATGAACCCAGGAGGCAGAGGCTGCAGTGAGGATATATCGTGCCACCGCACTCCAGCCTGGGTGACGAAGTGAGATAATGCCTTAAAAAAAACAAATAAAGTAAAATAAAACTTGTAGGAAAAAATACAAGAAAATCTTCAGGATCTAGG
This sequence comes from Symphalangus syndactylus, assembly GCF_028878055.3. Classification (NCBI taxonomy): domain Eukaryota; kingdom Metazoa; phylum Chordata; class Mammalia; order Primates; family Hylobatidae; genus Symphalangus; species Symphalangus syndactylus. The sequence goes on along the minus strand of NC_072423.2, from coordinate 112,090,495 downwards.
TTTAAGTAAAGAATTCTTAGACTAGCCAGGCGCGGTGACTCACGCCTGCAATCCCAGCACTTTGGGAGGCGGAGGTGAGCGGATCACGAGGTCAGGAGATTGAGACCACGGTGAAACCCCGTCTCTACTAAAAAAACACAAAAAAATTAGCCGGGCGCAGTGGCAGGCGCCTGTAGTCCCAGCTACTCAGGAGGCTGAGGCAGGAGAATGGCATGAACTCAGGAGGCAGAGCTTGCAGTGAGCCGAGATTGCGCCACTGCACTCCAGCCTGGGCGACAGAGCAAGACTCCGTCTCAAAAAAAAAAAAAAAAGAAAAAGAATTTTTAGACTTAGGGCGAGCATGATGGCTCATTCCTATAATCCCAGCACTTTGGGAGGCCGAGGCGGGTGACTCACCTGAGGTCAGGAGTTCAAGACCAGCCTGGCCAACATGGCGAAACCTTGTCTCTACTAAAAATACAAAAATTAGCCAGGCATGATGGCGCATGCCTGTAATCCCAGCTACCTGGGAGGCTGAGGCAGGAGAACTGCTTGAACCCGGGAGGAGGAGGTTGTGGTGAGCTGAGATCGTGCCACTGCACTCCAGCCTGGGCGACAGAGCAAGACTCTATCTCTAAATAAATAAATAAAAATAAAAAATTAACCCGGTGTGGAGGAACACACCTGCCGTCCCAGCTACTTAGGAGGCTGAGGCAGGAGGATCACTTGAGCCCAGGAGATCAAGGTTACATTGTGCTATGATCACACCACTGCACTCCAGTCTAGGCAACACAGTGAGACCTTGTCCAAAAAAAAAAAAAAAAAAAAAAACTAAGCTAGAGATACAACTACAATAAAACTCAATAATTGCATTCCTAGGCATTTATCCCAAAGAAATGGAGAAATGAAGACTTACTTTCTGACAAAAGCCTCTGTGCACAAATGTTTATAGCATCTTTATTCCTAAAAACCTCAAACTAGAAACAACACAGATGCTGTTAGGTGGAAGAATAGTTAAATTATGATAATCCATACCATGACTACTATTCAGCAATAAAAATGAATGCAGTATTCATATATGTGATAATACGAATGAATCTCTAGAAAATTATGCTGAGGGTTGGGCATGGTGGCTCACACCTGTAATCTCAGCACTTTGGGAGGCAGAGGCAGGAGGATCACTTAAGGTCAGGAGTTCAAGACCAGGCTGGCCAACATGGTGAGACACCCCCCCCCCCCAACCACGGCCCCCATCTCTACTAAAAATACAAAAATTAGCCAGGCTTGCTGGTGTATACCTGTAGTCCCAGTTACTCGGGAGGCTGAGGCAGGAAGATCTCTTGAAACTGGGAGGCGGAGGTTGCAGTGAACCGAGATCATGCCACTGCACTCCAGCCTGGGCAACAGAATGAGACTCTGTCTCAGAGAAAAAAAAAAAAAAAAAAAAAAAAAAAAATTATACTGAGTTTATTTATTTATTTATTTTTGAAACAGAGTCTCGATCTGTCGCCCAGGCTGGAGTGCAGTGGTGCAATCTCGGCTCACTGCAACCTCCACCTCCCGGGTTCAAGCAATTCTCTGCCTCAGCTTCCCAAGTAGCTGGGATTACAGACGCCTGCTACCACACCTGGCTAATTTTTGTATTTTTCATAGAGACGGGGTTTCACCATCTTGGCCAGGCTGGTCTTGAACTCCTGACCTCGTGATCCACCCCCTCGGCCTCCTAAAGTGCTGGGATTACTGGCATGAGCCACCACACCTGGCCTTTTTATTTATTTATTTATTTTTATTTTTATTTTTATTTATTTATTTTATTTTTTTTTTTTTTGAGACGGAGTCTCGCTCTGTCACCCAGCCTGGAGTGCAGTGGCGCAATCTTGGCTCACTGCAAGCTCCGCCTCCCGGGTTCACGCCATTCTCCTGCCTCAGCCTCTCCGAGTAGCTGGGACTACAGGCGCCCGCCACCATGCCCGGCTAATTTTTTTGTATTTTTAGTAGAGACGGGGTTTCACCGTGGTCTCGATCTCCTGACCTCGTCATCTGCCCGCCTCGGCCTCCCAAAGTGCTGGGATTACAAGCGTGAGCCACCACGCCCAGCCTTATTTATTTTTTAATTTATTTTTTGATTTATTTTTTCGCTTTGTCACCCAGGCTAGAGTGCAGTGGCACGATCTTGGCTCACCGCAACCTCCGCCTCCCAGGTTCAAGCAATTCTCGTGCCTCAGCCTCCCGAGTAGCTGGGATTACAGGCATGCACAACCATACCTGGCTAATTTTTGTATTTTTGGTAGAGACAGGGTTTCTCCACATAGGCCAAGCAGGTCTCAAACTGCCGACCTCAGGTGATTAACCCGCCTCGGCCTCAAAAAGTGCTGGGATTACAGGTGCGAGCTACTGTGCCTGGCCAATGCTGAGTTTAAAATCCAATCCATGCTGGGCATGATGGCTCATGCCTGTAATCCCAGTACGTTGGGAGGCCAAGGCAGGCAGATCACTTGAGCTCAGGAGTTTCAAGGCCAGCCTGGGCAACATGGTAAAACCCCATCTCTAAAAAAATAAACAAAACTAGCAGGGTATGGTGATGCACACCTGTAGTCTCAGATACTCAAGAGCTTGAGGTAAGAATGGCTTCATCTCAGGAGGCAGAGATTGCAGTGTGCTGAATACAGCCACTGCACTACAGAGACTGGGTGACAGAGAGCCAGACTCTGTCTCAAAAATAAAGAAATAAATAAAAAAAATTTTAAAGCCAATCCAGGCCAGGCGTGGTGGCTCACGCCTGTAATCCCAGCACTCTGGGATGCCGAGGCGGGTGGATCACCTGAAGTCAGGAGTTTGAGACCAGCCTGGCCAACATGGTGCAACCCCATCTCTACTAAAAATACAAAAATTAGCCAGACGTGGTGGGAAGCACTGTAATCTCAGCTACTGGGGAGGCTGAGGCAGGAGAATCGCTTGAACCCAGGAGGAGGAGGTTGCAGCGAGCCGAGATCGTGCCACTGCTCTCCAGCCTGGGCAACAAGAACAAGACTCCATCTCAAAAAAAAAAAAAAAAGCCAATCTGAAGACTTTACATACTGTACAATTCCATTCATATAACATTGTTTTTCTGTTTTGTTTTGTTTTTCTTTTTGTTTTTGAGATGGAGTTTCACTCTTGTTGCTCAGGCTGGAGTGCAATAGCATGATCTTGGCTCACTGAAAACTCTGCCTCCTGGATTCAAGTGATTCTCCTGCCTCAGCCTCCTGAGTAGCTGGGATTACAAGCATGCACCACCACTCCTGGTTAATTTTTGTATTTTTAGTAGAGACGGGGTTTCACCATGTTGGTCAGGCTGGTCTTGAACTCCTGACCTTAGGTGATCCACCCACCTCGACCTCCCAAAGTGTTGGGATTACAGGCGTGAGCCACTGCATTCGGTCTCATACAATATTTTAAAAATTTTTAAAAAATTATAGAAATGATTACACTCTAAGGGCTCTGAGATTTTGGACAAATGTTAGAAACACATGGCTGAGCACAGTGGATCATGCCTGTATTCCTAGCACTTTGGGAGGCCATGGTGGGTGGATCACCTGAGGTCAGGAGTTCAAGACCATCCTGATCAACATGGCAAAATCCTGTTTCCATCAAAAATACAAAAATTAGCCAGGCGTGGTGGTGGGCGCCTGTAGTCCCACCTACTCGGGAGGCTGAGGCAGGAGAATTGCTTGAAGCCAGGAAGCAGAGGTTGCAGTGAGCCAAAATCATACCACTGCACTCCAGTCTAGGCAACAGAGTGAGACCCTGTCTCAAAAAAATAGAAAAGAGGCCAGGTGAGGTGGCTCACAGGCCAGGCGCAGTGGCTCACTTCTGTAATCCCAACACTTTGGGAGGCTGAGTCGGGTGGATCACCTGAGGTCACGAGTTCGAGACCAGCCTAACCGATATGGAGAAACCCCATCTCTACTAAAAATACAAAATTAGCAGAGCACGGTATCACACGCCTGTAATCCCAGCTATTCAGGAGGCTAAGGCAGAAGAATTGCTTGAACCCATGAGGCGGAGGTTGCGGTGAACCAAGATCGCGCCATTGCACTCCAGCCTGGGCAGCAAGAGCGAAATTCCATCTCCAAAAATACAGCAAAAAAAGAAAAGAGGGTTGGGCACGGTGGCTCACTCCTATAATCCCAGCACTTTGGGAGGCCGAGGCGGGTGGGTGACAAGGTCAGGAGATCGAAACCATCCTGGCCAACATGGTGAAACCCCGTCTCTACTAAAATACAAAAAATTAGCCGGGCGTGGTGGCGCATGCCTGTAGTCTCAGCTACTCAGGAAGCTGAGGCAGGGGAATAGCTGGAACCCAGGAGGCGGAGGTTGCAATAAGCTGAGATCGTGCCACTGCACTCCAGCCGGGTGACAGAGCAAGACTCTGTCTCAAAAAAAAAAAAAAAGAAAAGAAAAGAGAAAGAAAAAAAAGAAAGACGTGACATCTCGGGCAGAAACAGCCTCCGTTCTAAATTTGATAAGACATGACTCACCTTTCAGAGTTCCTGAAATGTTGCTAATAAGGGTGGGTAGGCCCAGGCTGACGTGTTACACTTGTGACATTTTGGTTGGTTTGTTATAATGTACTAGTTCTTGATTCTACTATGATTGCTTCTGTTTCTGAATACCTTGAAATAGGCCAGGCGCGGTGGCTTACGCCTGTAATTCCAGAACTTTGGGAGGCTGAGGCGGGCAGATCACAAGGTCAAGAGATAGAGACCATCCTGGCCAACATGGTGAATCCCCATCTCTACTAAAAATACAAAAATTAGGTGGGCGTGGTGGCACGTGCCTGTGGTCCCAGCTACTCAGGAGGCTGAGGCAAGAGAATCGCTTGAACCTGGGAGGCAGAGGTTGCAGTGAGCCAAGATCATGCCACTGCACTCCAGCCTGGCGACAGAGCGAGACTCCATCTCCAAAAAAAAAAAAAATATATATATATATATAGTTTTGTACACCGGATGTGAAGACTTTATGTTTATTTGAGACAGGGTCTCACTCTGTCACCCAGACTGAAGTGCAGTGGCACGATCATGGCTCAGTGCAGCCTCAAAAATCCAGGCTCAAGTGATCCTCCCACCTTAGCCTCCTGAGTAGCTGGGACCACAGATGCACACCACCAAGCCCAGCTAATTTTTTAAAATTTTTTGGGCTGGGCATGGTGGCTCACAGCTGTTATCCCAACACTTTCAGAGGCCAAGGCAGGTGGATCACTTGAGGTCAGGAGTTCAAGACCAGCCTGACCAACATGGCAAAGCCCTGTCTCTACTAAAAATATAAAAATTAGCCAGGTGTGGTGGCAGACACCTGCAATCCCGTCTATTCAGGAGGCTGAGGCAGGAGAATCACTTGAATCCGGGGGGCAGAGGTTGCAGTTAGCCAAGATCAGCCTGTGCAACAGAGCAAGACTCCATCTCAAAAAAAAAAAAAATGTGGCCGGGCACGGTGGCTCACGCCTGTAATCCCAGCACTTTGGGAGGCCGAGGTGGGCGGATCACGAGGTCAGGAGATCGAGACCATCCTGGCTAACACAGTGAAACCCTGTCTCCACTAAAAATACAAAAAAAAAAAAAAAAAAAAAAATGCGTAGAGATGGGATCCCACTATGTTGCCCAAGCTGGTTTTTTGTTTTGTTTTGTTTTTGTTTTGTTTTTTTGAGATAGAGTCTTGCTCTTATGCCCAGGCTGCAGTGCAGTGGCGTGACACAGCTCACTGCAACCTCTGCCTCCCGGGTTCAAGTGATTCTCCTGCCTCAGCCTCCCAAGTAGCTGGGATTACAGGTGCCCGCCACTACACCTGGCTAATTTTTGTATTTTTAGTAGAGATGGGGTTTCACCATGTTGGCCAGGCTGGTCTCAAACTCCTGACCTCAAGTGATCCATCCTCCTTGGCTCCCAAAGTGCTGGGATTACAGGCGTGAGCCACTGCACCTGGCCCCCAGGCTGGTCTTTAACTCATGGGCTCAGGCAATCCTCGCACCCTGGCCTCCCAAAGTGCTAGGATTACAGGTGTGAGCCACTGCACCCGGTCCTGAACCTTTATAAAGGGTGAAAGGACATAAACATGCACACGAAATTATAAGCTGAAAGGAAAAAGCTAGCTATTTCCCCTCCAATCACAACCTTACCTGTAATAAGCACTTGATCCGTTCCCCAGGAGTCATGATTCCTGTGGTGAATACGCCAGATAACATCCCAGCTGCAAAAAGCTGGGGATAGCTGCATTGAAAACAAAAAGCAGAAGCAAGCACCTGTGACTAACCACCGAGGACAGAGGCCAATCCCAGCAAAGAGGACAGTTTTGTAAGAAAAAAATAAGTACTTGGACTGGGTAGAAGCCTAGCCACAAATGAATCAGATTTTGCACAAAAACTCAGTTCTAGGTATATTTTAATGTCAAATTTCCCAGAGCAAGGGTCTCAGTGGCAAGAGCAATGGGAGTCTGGCCACAAGGTCCACCCCATGCGGTGTACGCTCAGAATCCCTTACCTGTAAGAGAAGTTTTATAGTAAAACATGGCTTCCATCCTTACACCTGCCAGGCACAGTGACTATGGACAAGTTTCCAGGCCTCTCTGAGCCTCAATTCCCCATAGTTAACGTGCTGGGGTTTTTGTAAGGGATGTCTCTAACCCAGGATCTGGACTTTAATCTCCCCCAGTAGTTCCCCTCCAGTCTCACTTCCCCTGGATTACCAAGGGCCTGAGAACACTCTAAGCCAAGACTCAAGCAGGACAGCTTCAAGGCCAAGGAGGATGGCTGTGGCCACCTCTAAAGGCTAAGGAATAGCCAAGGCAACTGCATGCAATGTGCTGTAAGATGCTGAGAAAGGACCAGACAGGGATGATACCCAGGCAGGCATGACAGGTCCTGTGGCCCCCGTACAGGGAAATAGTCCCCCAGTGGCAAGAGGTATGGGTCTTCATTCTGGCCCCCACAGAATGAACAACCCTGAGTATAAAGAGCAGTCTGAGGCTCCTACCATCTATCACCCACAGCTGTCTGTGCCACATCTGGCATCTCCTTTTCTTTTCTTTTCTTTCTTCTTTTTGTTTGTTTATGTTTGTTTTGAGACATGGTCTCACTCTGTCCCCAGGCTGGAGTGCAGTGAAGCGATCTCGGTTCACTGAAACCTCCACCTCCTGGATTCAAACAATTCTCCTGCCTCAGCTCCAGAGTAGCTGGGATTACAGGAAACTGCCACCACACCCAGCTAATTTTTGTATTTTTAGTAGAGACAGAGTTTCACCATGTTAACTAGGATGGTCTCGAACTCCTGACCTCAAGTGATCCACCCACTTCAGCCTCCCAGAGTGCTAGGGTTACAGCATGAGCCACTGTGCCCGGCCCTTTTTTTTTTTTTTTTTTTGAAACGGGGTCTTGCTCTGTTGCCCAGGCTAGAGTGCAGTTGTGCAATCTCAGCTCACTGCAGCCTCCATCTCCTGGGCTCAAGTGACCTTCCCACCTCAACTTCCTGAGTAGCTGGGACTACAGGCAAGCCTGGCTAATTTCTGCATTTTTGTAGAGACGGAGTTTCGCCATGTTGCCCAGGTTGGTCTCGAACTCCTGGGCTCAAGTGATCCTCCTGCCTTGGCCTCCCAAAGTGCTGGGATTACAGGTGTGAGCCACTGTGCCTGGCTACCTCCTTTTCTTTCTGCGATTAGCAATACCAGCATGGTTTGGAGGCAATGGGGCACAAAGTTACATTCAACATTTCAACAGAGTTCCACAATTTAGCAAATGTTACTGAAAAACTTCACATACTGTCCTAAGCTTCGGTGCACTCTTGACCCCAAGCCTCCAACAACTGAGCCTTCAGGTCAGTCCCATCCAACAAGGAGCTTATGAACAGATGCCAAATGGGGCTAGAGGGACATCCACTGTAAAGAGCTCACTCCAGGCAGGGCACCAGTTTCAACAGCGCTATTTCTCCCAGGCAGGGCTCATGCATCTACCTCAGGCACACAGCCAAGCTGACTGAACAGTCAAGAGACTTGCTTTCCAACACGGCCATCTTCACAGTCCCAGTTCACATGGCTATCCCTGAGGAGTCCTCTCAGCAACTAAATTCTCGCTATGAGACCAACATGCTCCATTTTCCCCATAATGCCCAACCCTAGGCTCAGCAAACCTCATCTCTTGGGACTGGAGACTGTCTCTGAATAGGATCTCTGTGTGTGCACAGGGCGTCATGTGGACACTCAATGGCTGCCTGGGCTATTCTCCCACTCCCCACCCCCATCTCCATCCCAGGGAGGCATCTTTGAGAGCTAGACCCTCCTGGACTTCCACCCCAAGGCCCTGGTAACACTTCTTTCCATACCATCCCCAAACACCATTCCAGGGAGGTGAACACAGCAGGGCTGACAGGATTGTGGGAGTGGGGTCCTGAGTGTCTTAACTTTGTTCAGTCAGGAAGACTGTTTCTCTGAGTGCTGATGTGACTGTACAGGAACACAGCCCATAGACCAAAGTACCAGAGGTGACCCCACGAGGGTCATGCATGGCCCTGATACATCCGTGAGCTGGCACACATGCTAAAAGACCAGGCACTCAGAGAGGGCATGTGTCTGTGGGACACAAGGACTACCAATGGGCAAATGCAGCTCCAAAACAACCCCATCCACATTTCAGGACACTTGCAGCTATTTATAGAATCTAGGGACATTCACGAGAGTCACAAGGATCCCAGAAATAGAGTTTCACTCTACAAGCACCTCCATCTACATCCTAGACCCTCACTCGGCCTGCTGTGGCCTGAAGTGGTGACAGAATACAACCGCATGGTGCCCTGGGCTTCCTCCCTTGAGCTCCTGGATCTGAGGGCAGGCCAGCCTCTGTGGCTCCTGTACTGCCTATAGCCCCTCCCAGGGGTTGGTACCCTGACAGCTCAGATTGTGGATACCTTTTCTTTTTTTTTTTTTTTTTGAGACGGAGTCTTGCTCTGTCGCCCAGGCTGGAGTGCAGTGGCGCGATCTCAGCTCACTGCAAGCTCCGCCTCCCAGGTTCACGCTGTTCTCCTGCCTCAGCCTCCCGAGTAGCTGGGACTACAGGCGCCCGCCACCATGCCCGGCTAATTTTTTTTTGTATTTTCAGTACAGATGAGGTTTCACTGTGGTCTCGATCTCCTGACCTCGTGATCCGCCCGCCTCAGCCTCCCAAAGTGCTGGGATTACAGGTGTGAGCCACCATGCCTGGCCTTGTGGATACCTTTTCACCCAATATTTCCACTCAGAATTCCCCTGCATCCTGAGAAGTCTCTGTTTTCACCAACTACTTTGTAAATTCGTAACTATAATTCTGTCTCAGGTGACTCTTCATACCCAAATCCAACTTCTTAAAGTTTATTAAAGGAAAACACATTAACTTATTCCATTTTAACAGAGAAACCAGTACCTGAAATCTTTATAGTCATATTAGCATGTTGTAAAAATGAAGCACAACAAAAGTTGGAACCTTCTCTTCTCTCAATCAGCTGATAGAAAGCAAGGCTGCTCTTGTCTTTAGGGCAGCACCAGGTGCTGCCTATGACATGTCACGTACATTTAAGCATTCAGACCTCTCAACAGCCTCGTGGGGTTGGTATTACAAATCTCTCCAGTAATTGATACTACCTTATAAAAGAAATATGAGGCCGGGCGTGGTGGCTCACGCTTGTAATCCCAGCACTTTGGGAGGCCGAGGGGGGCAAATCACAAGGTCAGGAGATCGAGACCACGGTGAAACCCCGTCTCCACTAAAAATACAAAAAATTAGCCGGGCATGGTGGCGGGCGCCTGTAGTCCCAGCTACTCAGAGAGGCTGAGGCAGGAGAATGGCGTGAACCCGGGAGGCGGAGCTTATAGTGAGCCGAGATTGCACCACTGCACTCCAGCCTGGGCGACAGAGTGAGACTCTGTCTCAAAAAAAAAAAAAAAAGAAATATGAAAAACTGGTCAGGTGTGGTGGCTTACACCTTTAATCCTAGCACTTTGGGAGGCCAAGGCAAGAGAATTGCTTGGCTCCAGGAGTTCAAGACCAGCCTGGGCAAGATAATGAGACCCCCCCCCCACCCCCAACCATCTCTACAAAAAATTTAAAAATTAGCCCAGAGTGGTAGTGTGTGCCTGTAGTCCCAGCTACTTGGGGGGCTGAGGCAGAAGAATCACTTGAGCCCAGGAGTTCAAGGTTACAGTGAGTCACGATTACACCACTGCATTCCAGCCTGGGTGACAAAGAAAGACCCCACCTCAAAAACTCAAGTAGTTGGGCCAGGCACGGTGGCTCATGCCTGTAATCCCAGCACTTTGGGAGGCTGAAGGGGGCGGATCACGAGGTCAGGAGATCGAGACCATCCCGGCTAACATGGTGAAACCCCGTCTCTACTAAAAATACAAAAAAAAAAAAAAATTAGCCGGGCGTGGTGGCGGGCGCCTATAGGCCCAGCTAGTTGGGAGGCTGAGGCAGGAGAATGGCGTGAACCTGGGACGTGGAGCTTGCAGTGAGCCGAGATCGCGCCACTGCACTCCAGCCTGGGCGACAGAGCAAGACTCAGTCTCAAACAAACAAACAAAAAAATTAAAAATTAAAAAAAATTAAAAACTCAAGTACTACTTCATGTATTAACTCCCAGGAGTTGGGCCAGGCACAGTGGCACACGCCTGAAATCCCAGCACTTTGGGAGGCCGAGGTGGGTGGATCACCTAGGGTCAGGAGTTCGCAACCAGCCTAACATGGCGGAAACCCCCTCTCTACTAAACATACAAAAAAAAAATTAGCCAGGTGTGGTGGCGCATGCCTGTAATCCGAGCTACTTGGGAGGCTAAGACAGGAGAATTGCTTGTACCTGGGAGGCGGAGGTTGCACTGAGCTGAGATTGCGCCATTGCACTCCAGCCTGGGCAAAAAGAGCGAAACTCTGTCTCAAAAAAGAAAGAAAAAAAAACTCCCAGGAGTCAGGCTTAGGGGCCCAGGATGACCCACCGAGCTTCTTTTTTTTTTTTTTTGAAATGGAGTCTTGCTCTGTTGCTCAGGTTGGAGTGCAGTGGTGCCATCTCGGCTCACTGCAACCTCCGCCTCCCAAGTTCAAGCGATTCTCCTGCCTCAGCCTCCCAAGTAGCTGGGAGTACAGGTGCCCACCACAATGTCCAGCTAATTTTTTTGTATTTTTAGTAGACACAGGGTTTCGCCATGTTGGCCAAGCTGGACTCGAACTCCTGACCTCAGGTGATCCACCCGCCTCAGTTTCCCAAAGTGCTAGGATTACAGGTATGAGCCACCGTGCCCTGCCCAAGTTTCTTTATTTTAACCCATGTCACACTACCAGGCAGAACAGCAAGTGCTCCTGACCTGTAAGTACTCACCTGAGCACATCTTCTGGGTGTTTCTGTTGTAGTTTCTTCCCCAAACCAAACCCAAAGAAGCACACAGCAAACATGGGAGTGACCCCGATGATAGGGGCAGCCATTCCCCGATATAGCCCCGTGATGCCCTGGAAGGAATCACAGAAGCAGAAGCTATTTACAGACACCACCACCTTTTAAATCACTGAAAGAGGAAAGCAGTGTGTCCTCCAACCTGTGGCTTCCTTCACCTCTTCTTGAAGCAACGAGAACTTTAAATGGAAGAAAATCTCCCACATTTATCAGAAATAATTTTCCTATTATGCTGGAGAAACTGAAGGCAGTTTCCATTCTCAAAGGCAATCTGTTTTTGTTTTGGGGGCTTTTTATTTCAGATGGGGTCTCACTCTGTCGCCCAGGCTGGGGTGCAGTGGTGCGATCACAGCTCATCACAGCCTTGATCCCCTGGGCTCAAGTGATCCTCCCATCTCAGTCTCCCAAATAGCTGGGACTACAGGCATGTGCCACCATGCCCAGCTAATTTTTGTATTTTTTGTAGAGACAGGGTTTTGCCATGTTGCCCAAGCTGATCTCAAACTCCTGGGCTCAAGTGATCCTCCTGCCTTGGCCTATTAAAGTGGGATTATAGGCATGAGCCACTGCGCCCGGCCAGCAATCTGCTAATATGTAGCATACCCTTTCACCTGGAAATATTTTGTGTGGAAAATTTATTGCAAGGAATTTATTCTAGGGAAATACTCAGAGGTATAAAAAGAATAACCTCAGGCATTTATAAGGTACCAAAATTTTGGGGAAAAAAAACAAAAGCTGCCAAATAGGAGATAAATTATAAACTCCATAAATGGAGTCACATGGCCAAGAAATCACATTGTAACATGAGAAGAGATTATTAAGTAAAAAAAAAAAAAAAAGCTACAAAACAGGAAACACAATATGATCTAGCTTCTTTGGGGTAAGATTACAAGTGATTAAGAAAATGTTTTATATTTTCCAGGTATTAAGATGGGACTTTTGTTAGAACTGCACAGCAATTTTCACTAGTACAGTTTAGTAATGAAAGGGAAGATGAGCCTGGGCAGCATAGCAAGACCCTGTTTCTACAAAAACAAATAAAAAATAAAAGTTAGCCAGACGTGGTGGTGTGTGCCTGTAGTCCTAGGTAGTCAGGAGGCTGAGTTGGGAGAATAACTTGAGCCAAGGAGTTCAAGGCTGCAGTGAGCTATGATCTTGCCACTGTACTCCACCCTGGGTGACAGAGTGAGACCCTATCTCTAGAAAAAAAAAAAAAAAGTGAATTATGTGGTAACCAATAAATAATTAGACAGACAGACAAATACATAAATAGCCTACCAAACAAGGTAGTAAACAAGGAGGAAGATTCAGGACCTGGGAGACCAGCAGGCCAGTCCAAGAGAGATGAAATGCGTTTCTAGGATGGCACAGGGTGCAGTGGATCTGGTAAGCAGTTAGTCCACAGGGCAGTAGAGGACTCCAAAAGCGACGTTTCCAAGAGAAACAGAACAAGGCCAGGTGCCGTAGCTCACGCCTGTAATTCCAGCACTTTGGGAGGCCAAGGAAGGCGGATCACAAGGTAGGAGATCAAGACCATCATGGCCAACATGGTGAAACCCCGTCTCTACTAACAATACAAAAATTAGCTGGGTATGGTGGTGCATGCCTGTAATCCCAGCTACTCAGCAGCTGAGGCATGAGAGTCACTTGAACCTGGGAGGCAAAGGTTGCAGTAAGCCAAGATTGTGCCACTGTACTCCAGCCTGGCAACACAGCAAAACTCCATCTCAAAAAAACAAAACTAAACTAAAACAAAAACAGAAAAAAACAACACACACTAGAACAACAGAAAATAACTCCTTAGGCAGTGTGTAGCAAACCAAACAGAAAGGTACACTACAGAGCATTTAGGGTACAGAATGACAGAGACAGTGATTCAAAGACAAACAAAACAAAAGATTTAACATAATTATTAACCCAATCCCAAGGGAAACAAGAAGTTACACAAGGAATGGAATGCACATCATACTTCATACTTACTTAAGAGCAAAAATATATATAAAGTTGTAATCATGAAAATGGTGAACTGGATTAAACCACAAAGGGTGATAAAATCATATGGATGGGCAGGGCAGAAGGAGGGGATAGGGAGAGTTAAGAACTAAAATATAAAATAATCTACCACAAATAGGTAGCTAAAAATATAAAAATGTATAAAATATAATAGTAATGGCCAGGCGCGGTGGCTCATGCCTGTAATCCCAGCACTTTCAGAGGCCAAGGCGGGCAGATCACCTGAGGTCGGGAGTTCGAGACCAGCCTGACCAACATGGAGAAACCCCGTCTCTACTAAAAATACAAAATTAGCCAGGCGTGGTGGCACATGCCTGTAATCCCAGCTACTAGGGAGGCTGAGGCAGGAGAATCGCTTGAACCTGGGAGGTGCAGGTTGCAGTGAGCCGAGATCGTGCCATTGCACTCCAGCCTGGGCAACAAGAGTAAAACTCCGTCTCAAACAAAAAATAATAACAATAATAAAAATAAATAAAATAAAATATAATAGTAAATGTATATTATGTAGATAGGTGGAAAGAGCATAAACAACTGAAAAAATTGAAAGTAGTTGCCTCTGGAGAATGAAGGAAAGAGATAAATATCACTTTGTTACTTTGTCATGAGCTTCTCAGTAACAAATGAAGTGCCTGTATCAGGGCCTGTAATCCCAGGTACGCAGGAGGCTGAGATGGGAGGATCACTTGAGCCCAGGAGTTCAAGACCAGCCTGGGTAAAATAGCGAGACCCCATCTCAAAACCATTTTTTTTAAACAAATACAAAAAACTTTTAAAGTTTCTCCTTATAGAGAGTAGCAGGAGAATCAGGGTGAGGCTGCACAATGAGAGGGCTCCACAGACCCAAGCTGAAGAACCTGCCTCACTGCACACCCTGGGTATCCAAACTTTCTTTTCAGAATCAAAGTGGCACAACTGTACCTGTCAGCATTCCTCCTAATTCCTGCAAAAGCCTAAACTGCTACAGGCTGCAGGTGGACTCCAAGAACAAAGTACAGAGGCAGTAAATGGGAAAAGGACAGAGATCTGAGGAGGATCTACAAAAGTAGCATATGACAAAGTCCATTCAAAGCCATTCCCACAGCTCCCTACATGAGCTAAAAGGATGACCAGGTCCTGAGAGGTCAAGCGCATTCCTCCTGAACACCTTGTCTAGTCTTCCTTCCACTAGAATGGCCAACCCAGTTCCATGTAGCACAACCTACAGACCCCTGCCTGGCAGCTCCAGAAAGCAGAAAGCTCAAATCTGGCACAGCAAAAACCAGGACATGCACAAATATGGACTAAGGAAGCCTATTCAACTCTTCAAAGACTTGGGTTTATACAAGACATTCTCATCACAACTTCAGGACCCAGCACATTGCCCAACCCTAGGCAGGTGCTCAATAACGTCTAATGACCAAGAGGCAGGTAAGCCTACCTTCCTTCTGTAAGGGTAGAGGACTCTAAGTGGACCTGAAGCCTAGAACCTCCATCAGACACTGCTCAGACTCCACCCTGGGCACTAGAGATGTAAGGAGGAGGAGCTTAAAGAATAAAGAACAAGGCCTTCCATGGCTCACGCCTGTAATCCCAGCACTTTGGGAGGCCAAGGAGGGCGGATCACGAAGTCAGGAGCTCAAGACCAGCCTGGCCAATATGGTGAAACCCCATCTCTACTAAAAATACAAAAATTAGTCGGGCATGGTGGCAGACGCTTATAGTTCCAGCTACTTGGGAGGCTGAGGCAGGGAGAATCGCTTGAACCAGGGAGGCGGAGGTTGCAGTGGGCTGAGATCGTGCCACTGCACTCCAACCTCGGTGACAGAATGAGACTCCGTATTAAAAAAAAAAAAGAAGAAGAAGAAGAAGAAGAAGAAGGGCAGGCCGGGCGTGGTGGCTCTTATCTGTAATTCCAGCACTTTGGGAGGCTGAGGCAGGCAGATCACCCGAGCTCAGGAGATTGAAACCAGCTGGCCAACATGGCGAAACCCATCTCTACTAAAAATATAAAAATGAGCTGGGCATTGTGGCAGGTGCCTGTAATCCCAGCTACTTGGGAGGCTGAGGCAGGAGAATCGCTTGAACCCAGGAGGCGGAGGTTGCAGTGAGCCAAGATCGCACCACTGCACTCCAGTCTGAGTGGTAGAACAAGACTCCATCTCAAAAAAAAAAAAAAGAAGGGTAGCACCACCTCACTCAAGGACAGTTGGGCAGGCACTGCCTCAAGATCTTTCTAAGCCAGATGCGGTGGCTCATGCCTGTAATCCCAGCACTTTGGGAGGCTGAGGTGGGCAGATCACAAAGTCAGGAGTTTGAGACCAGCCTGGCCAACATGGTGAAACCCCATTTCTACTAAAAACACAAAAATTAGCTGGGCATGGTGGCAGGTACCTGTAATCCCAGCTACACGGGAGGCTGAGGCAGGAGAATCACTTGAACCCGGGAGGCAGTTTGCAGTGACCGAGATTGCACCACTGCACTCCAGCCTGGGCAGCCGAGCAAGACTCTGTCTCAAAATAAATAAATAAATAAATAATAAAAAGTTTAAAAAGATCTTCCTTCTGGCCGGGTGTGGTGGCTCACGCTTGTAATCCCAGCACTTTGGGAGGCTGAGGCGGGCAGATCACGAGGTCAGGAGATCGAGACCACGGTGAAACCCCGTCTCTACTAAAAATACAAAAAAATTAGCCAGGCGTGGTGGCGGGCGCCTGTAGTCCCAGCTACTCAGAGAGGCTGAGGCAGGAGAATGGCGTGAACCTGGGAGGCGGAGCTTGCAGTGAGCCGATATTCCGCCACGACGGCACTCCAGCCTGGGTGACAGAGCGAGACTCCGTCTCAAAAAAAAAAAAAAAAAAAGATCTTCCTTCTGCACCCAAGTCCTACAGGAATCCTGGGAACAACTTCTCCAAGGCTGAGTCCATCACTTACCATCACTCCCTTTTTATCTGGATGACAACTACTTAGTTTCTGTATATTTAATCAAGGTATAAATTTAGAGACTATAATAGAGTGTTCATATGAAAGTTATATTTTAGGGCCAGGCGTGGTGGCTCACGCCTGTAATCCCAGCACTTTGGGAGACTGAGGCGGGTGGAACATGAGGTCAGGAGATTGAGACCATCCTGGTTACCACGGTGAAACCCTTTCTCTACTAAAAATACAAAAAATTAGCCAGGCGCAGTGGTGGGCGCCTGTAGTCCCAGCTGCTCAGGAGGCTGAGGCAGGAGAATGGCATGAACCCAGGAGGCGGAGCTTGCAGTGAGCCAAGATCACACCACTGCACTCCAGCCTGGGCAACGGAGCAAGACTCCATCTCAAAAAAAAAAAAAAAAAAAGAAAGTTATATTTTAGGCCAGGCGCAGTGGCTCAGGCCTGTAATCCCAGCACTTTGGGAGGCCGAGGTGGGCGGATCGCTTGAGGTCAGGAGTTTGAGACCCGCCTGACCAACATGGAGAAACTCTGTCTCTACTAAATATACAAAATTAGCCAGGCATGGTGGTGCATGCCTATAATCCCACCTACTCAGGAAGCTGAGGCAGGAGAATCACTTGAACCAAGGAGATGGTTCAAGAGGTTGCGGTGAGCCAAGATTGTGCCATTGCACTCCAGACTGGGCATCAAGAGTGAAACTCTGTCTCAAAAAAAAAAAAAAAAGTTATATTTTAGGAAGCAAAGGAAAAGATCTCAACGAGGTCTTTAAGACCTGTGTTAATGAAGTTATTTATTATTATTATTATTAATATTATTATTATTTTGAGACAGAGTTTTACTCTTTTTGCCCAGGCTGGAGTGCAATTAGCCAGGCATGATGGCACACGCCTGTAATCTCAGCTACTCAGGAAGCTGAAGCAGGAGAATCGCTTGAGCCTGGAAGGCAGAGGTTGCAGTGAGCCAAGTTCATGCCACTGTAGTCAAGCCTGGGCGACAGAGTGAGACTCCAAACCAATCTAATGTCCCTGTCTAGGGGAACTGGAGACTGATAGCTTCTCTCAGTGTTTCTAGGACTGGCTGACTTTTCCTTCAGACTTCATTCACATGCACTTCTGACATGGATCTCTATCAAACTGACTGATCCAGATGCAGGTGTACATTTTCTTTTTTCTTTTTCTTTCTTTGAGACAGAGTTTCGCTCTTGTTGCCCAGGCTGGAGTGCAATGGTGCAGTCTCAGCTCACTGCAGTGTGGGCGAAGGATTACCTAGGTGCCGAGGCAAGAGACTGAAGGCACAAACTGTTTCAGTATAATAAAGAAAATAGTTAGAATAGTTATAATACAAATTAGATATAGAGATGATCATGGACATTATCAATCATTAGTATAAACATTATTAATCATTAGCTTTTAATATTACTCTTTGTTGTATTACTAATACAAACAAGAAATAACCGGCAGGTATAGGGTCAGGTGCTGAAGGGACATTGTGAGAAGTGACCAAGAAGGCAAGAGGTGAGCCCTCTGTCACGCCCGCATAAGGGCCGCTTGAGGGCTCCTTGGTCAAGCAGTAATGCCAGTGCCTGGGAAGGCACCCGTTACTTAGCAGACCATGAAAGGGAGTCTCCTTTCCTTGGAGGAGTCAGGGAACATTCTACTCCACCAGCTTCTTGTGGGAGGCTGGATATTATCCAGGCCTGCCCACAGTTATCTGGAGGCCTAAACCCCTCCCTGTGATGCTGTGCTTCAGTGGTCACGCTCCTTGTCCACTTTCATGTTCCTCCCATACTCCTGGTTCCTCTTTGATCTCGCTCTGTCGCCCAGGCTGGAGTAAAGTGGTGCGATCTCGGCTCACTGCAAGCTCCGCCTCCTGGGTTCAGGGGCCATTCTCCTGCCTCAGCCTCCCAAGTAGCTGGGACTACAGGCGGCCGCCACCACGCCCAGCTAATTTTTTGTATCTTTTTTAGTACAGACGTGGTTTCACCATGTTAGCCAGGATGGTCTCGATCTCCTGAACTTGTGATCCACCTGCCTCAGCCTCCCAAAGTGCTGGGATTACAGGCCTGAGCCACCACACCCGGCCCGATCTTTCTTATAAGTGCATAGAGGAAAATGCTGACATGTGCTGCCTTCCCTCTCTGCTTCAGCTACCTGAAACAGAAGGGCTCCCTGTCCCATGATCACGTGATTTGCCTGACCTCATCAATCACTTGGACAACTCACCCTCCTTACCCTGCCCTCTTGTCTTTTTTTTTTTTTTTTGAGACGGAGTCTCGCTTTGTCGCCCAGGCTGGAGTGCAGTGGTGTGATCTCGGCTTACTGCAAGCTCTGCCTCCTGGATTCACGCCATTTTCCTGCCTCAGCCTCCCGAGTAGCTGGGACTACAGGCGCCCGCCACTGCGCCTGGCTAATTTTTTGTATTTTTAGTAGAGACGGGGTTTCACCGTGTTAACCAGGATGGTCTCGATCTCCTGACCTCATGATCCACCCGCCTCAGCCTCCCAAAGTGCTGGGATCACAGGCGTGAGCCACTGCGCCCAGCCGCCCCCTTGTCTTGTATTCAATAAATATCAGTGCACCCAGCCATGCAAGGCCACTACCAGTCTCCACGTCTTGGTAGTGGTCCCCCTGGCCCAGCTGTTTTCTCTTTATCTCTTTGTCTTGTGTCTTTACTTCTTATGTTCTCTCGTCTCCGCACATGGGGAAAACATCCACTAAGCCCCATAGGGCTGGACCCTACACTGCAACCTCCCCCTCTTGGGATCAAGCAATTCTCATGCCTCAGCCTCCCAAGTAGCTGGGACTACAGGCGCATGCCACCATGCCCAACTAATTTTTGTATTTTTAGTAGAGATGGGGTTTCACCATGTTGGCCAGGGTGGTCTTGAACTCCTGAACTCAGGCAATCCACCCACCTTGGCCTCCCAAAGTACTGGGATTATAGGCGTAAGCCACCATGACTGGCCTTTTTTGTTTTTCAGGCAGGGTCTCACTCTGTCACCCAGGTTGGAGTGCAGTGGTGCAATCTTGGCTCACTGCAAACTCTACCTCCTGGTAGTGATCCTCCCACCTCAATCTCCTGAGTGGCTGGGACTACAGATGTACATGCGCCACCATGCCCCTCTAATTTTTGCATTTACTGTAGAGATGACACTCTCTACATGTTGCCCAGGCTCGTCTTAAACTCCTGACCTCAAGTGATCCACCTGCCTTGGCCCCCAAAGTGCTAGGATTAGAGGCGTGAGCCACCGCGCCTAGCTCAGATGTACATTTTCTTCCATTTCACATCTCAATTATTACTCACTAGTTCTCTGTCGTCTAAATTCCATCTTCCAAAAGAGAGAACCATTTTATTAGCTTTAGTCATCTGTATAAAACAGTAGCTAGAACTATTAGAGACTCCAAAGCAGATGACAACAGGGGGGCACAAAGTGGCATGGTGAAGGAGCAGCAACTGTGAGCTAGCTGTCCAGCAGAACCACACAGTTAACCTACTCTCCTTGCGGGTAACAAATCAACCCTGTGAATGTGTTCTAAGAGGAATGCCCAGCACCATATACCAACCTCTCTAAAAAGAGTCTTCCGGAAACAGTCAAAGGTCCCAGAGTACATAGGAGGCTGTCCAGGCAAACTCGGTGGCTGTGTCTGCAGTCGGACCTGAAACCGGAAGTTAAAATGCAGTCACCTACCAGAATCAGAACTGCCTGTCAGCAGCAATGGCCCAACTGTCTGCCAAACTGAACAGGGAAGGCTGTACCTATATACATGTCTTTAGCATTCACTTAACCTGCTGGATTCAAACTTCTCTTTCATTTAATTAGTACTTCATTCCTTTCATTGGCAAACAATATCCCATCATATGAATAAATCACATTTTGTATGCCTGCTTATTCATCAGTTGATAGACATTTGTGTTTTTCCTTTTTGATTATTATGAATAATGCTGCTATAAACATTTGTGTACAAGTTTTTTGTGTGGATATATGTTTTCAGTTCTCTTCGGTATTGTATTGGTCAGAATTCTCCAGAGAAACAGAACCAACAGGAGATATATATCAAGAGATTTATTATAAGCAATTGGCTCATACAATTATAAAGGTTGAGAAGTCCCAAGATCTGTAGTCGGCAAGTTTGAGACCCAAAAAGAACCAATGATTCAGTTCAAGTCTGAAGGCAGGAAAAGACTAATGTCCCACCTCAAGTATTCAGGCAGGAGTTCCCTCTTACTTGCAGGGAAGTGTCAGTCAGCCTTTTGATCTATTTAGGCCTTCAACTGGATGAGGTCCACTCACATTAGGGAGGCCAATTAGCTTTAATCAGTCTACAAATTCAAATGTTAATATCCAAAACCACCCTCACAAGCACACTCAGGATAATGTGTGACCAAATATCTAGGTACTCTGTGGCCTAGTCAAGGTGACACATAAAATTAACCATCACAGGTATTTATCCACTAGCATAATTTCTTTCTTTTTTTTTTTTTTTTTTTTTTTGAGACGGAGTCTTGCTCTATCGCCCAGGCTGGAGTGCAGTGGCGCGATCTCGGCTCACTACAAGCTCCGCCTCCCGGGCCCACGCCATTCTCCTGCCTCAGCCTCTCCTAGTAGCTGGGACTACAGGCGCCCGCCACCACGCCCGGCTAATTTTTTGTATTTTTAGTAGAGACGGGGTTTCACCGTGGTCTCGATCTCCTGACCTCGTGATCCGCCCGCCTCGGCCTCCCAAAGTGCTGGGATTACAAGTGTGAGCCACCGCGCCCGGCCATAATTTCTAACTTATATGTTAACTCTGTTTAAACCTTTTGGGCCGGGCGTGGTGGCTCACGCTTGTAATCTCAGCACTTTGGGAGGCCGAGGCGGGCGGATCACGAGGTCAGGAGATCGAGACCACGGTGAAACCCCATCTCTACTAAAAATACAAAAAATTAGCCGGGCGTGGTGGCGGGCGCCTGTAGTCCCAGCTACTCGGAGAGGCTGAGGCAGGAGAATGGCGTGAACCCAGGAGGCGGAGCTTGCAGTGAGCCGAGATCGCGCCACTGCACTCCAGCCTGGGCAACAGAGCGAGACTCCGTCTCAAAAAAAAAAAAAAAAAACCTTTTGAGGAACTGCCAGACTGTTTTCCAAAGTGGCTGCACCACTTTATATTCCCATAAGCAGTCTAGGAGGGTCCCAATTTCTCCATATCTTTGATACTTATTATCTTTATATATATATATATGTATATATATATATATACATATATATATATTTTTTTGAGACAAGGTTTCACTCTGTCACTCAGGCTGGAGTGCGGTGATGTGGTCAATAGCTCACTACAACCTTGACCTCCTGGGCTCATGCAATCCTCCCACCTCAGCCCCCCAAGTAGCTGGGACTATGGGTGCACACCTCAACGCCAGGCTAATTTTTATTGTTTTTGTGGAGACAGAATCTCAGTATATTGCTCTATAGCTATCTTTTTTTTTTTTTGAGACAGAGTCTCGCTCTTTCACCCAGGCTGGAGTGCAGTGGCGCGATCTCGGCTCACTGCAATCTCCGCCTCCCGGGTTCACGCCATTCTCCTGCCTCAGCCTCTCCGAGTAGCTGGGACTACAGGCGCCCGCCACCATGCCCGGCTAATTTTTTGTATTTTTGGTAGAGACAGGGTTTCACCGTGGTCTCGATCTCCTGACCTCGCGATCCGCCCGCCTCGGCCTCCCAAAGTGCTGGGATTACAAGCGTGAGCCACCGCGCCCGGCCTTTTTTTTTTTTTAAGCTATCATAGTGGGTATGAGGTGGTATGCCACTGTGATTTTGATTTGCATTTCCATGATGGATAATGACATTGAACAACTTCTCACATGCTTATTAGCCCATCTTATTCAGAGAAATGCCTATTTAGGTCCATGACTGGGTGTGGTGTCTCACATCTGTAATCCCAGCACTTTGGGAGGCAGAGGTGGAAGGATCACTTGAGGCCAGGAGTTCAAGATTACAGAAAGCTATGATGGTGCCACTACACTTCAGCTTGGGTAACAGAGCAAGACCTGGTCTCTTTTTATTTATTTATTTTTTTGAGACAGGGTCTCACTCTGTCGCCCATGCTGGAGTGCAGTGGTATGATCTTGGCTCACTTTCACTTCCGCCTCCCAGGCTCAGGTGATCCTCCCACCTCAGCCTCCCAAGTAGCTGGGACCTCAGATGCATGCCATGCTCGGCTAATTTTGTTTTTTTCGTAGAGATGGGGTTTCACCATGTTGCCCAGGCTGATCTGGAACTCCTGGACTCATATAATCTGCCTGCCTCAGCCTCCCAAAGTGCTACAATTATAGATGTGAGCCACCATGGCCAGCCAAGACCCAGTCTCTTTAAAAAAGAAAAAAAAAAAAAAGGAGGCCCGGCGCGGTGGCTCATACCTGTAATCCTAGCATTTTGGGAGACTGAGGTGGGTCAATAACCTGAGGTCAGGAGTTCAAGACCAGCATGGCCAACATGGTGAAACCCCGTCTCTACTAAAAATACAAAAATTAGCCAGGCGTGGTGGCACTCTCCTGTAATCCCAGCTACTTGGGAGGCTGAGGCAGGAGAATCGCTTGAACCCGGGAGGCAGAGGTTGTGGTGAGCCAAGATCGCGCCCTTGCACTTCAGCCTGGGCAACAGACTGAGACTCCTTCTCAAAAAAAAATAAAAAGGAGATTCTCTCTAGCTCTCTCTCTCTCTCTCTCTCGACAGGGTCTTACACTGTCACCCAGGCTGGAGTCTTTGCCCATTTTTAATTGGATTATTTGTCTTTTTTTTTTTTTTTTTGAGGCGGAGTCTTGCTCTGTCACCCAGGCTGGAGTGCAGTGGCTCAATCTCAGTTCACCACAAGCCTCCTGGGTTCAAGCGATTCTCCTGTCTCAACCTCCCTCATAGCTGGGATTACAGGTGCATGCCACCACACCCAGCTAACTTTTGCATTTTTTTTTTTTTTAGTAGAGACAGGGTTTCGCTGTGTTGGCCAGACTGGTCTCGAACTTCTGACCTCAGGTGATCCACCCGCCTCCGCCTCCTAAAGTGCCGGGATTACAGGCATAAGCCACCGGCCCAGCCCTGATAAATGTTTATTGTTGTTTTAAGCCATTAAGTTTTGAAGTAAGTTGGTTTTGTTTTTTGGGTTTTTTTGAGACAAGGTCTTGCTCTGTCACCTAAGCTGGCATGCAGTGGCACCATCTTGGCTAACTGCAGCCTTGAACTGCTGGGCTCAAGTGATCCTCCTCCCTCATTGGAGGAAACTGTTAAACCACAATAGATAACTGATATATCCAGTTACTTCTGCAGTCTTTTTTCTGAATTTTATTTTGTTTTGTTTTGTTTTGTTTTGTTTTGAGTCAGAGTTTTACTCGTTGCCCAGACTGGAGAGCAATGGCATGATCTTGGCTCACCGCAACCTCTGCCTCCCAAGTTCAAGTGATTCTCCTGCCTCAGCCTCTCAAGTAGCTGGGATTACAGGCATGTGCCACCACTCCCGGCTAATTTTGTATTTGTATATTTATTTTTATTTATTTATTTTTTTGAGATGTAGTTTCACTATTGTTGCCCAGGCTGGACAGCAATGGTGTGATCTGGGCTCACCTCAACCTCTGCCTCCCCGGTTCAAGCGATTCTCCTGCCTCAGCCTCCCAAGTAGCTGAGATTACAGGCATGCACCACCACACCCAGCTAATTTTGTATTTTTAGTAGAGACGGGATTTCTCCACGTTGCTCAGGTTGGTCTTGAACGCCCAATCTTAGGTGATCTGCCCGCCTCAACCTCCCAAAGTGCTGAGATTACAGGCGTGAGCCACCATGCCTGGCCTAATTTTGTATTTTTAGTAGAGACGGGGTTTCTCCATGTTGGTCACCTGCTCTCGAACTCCCGACCTCAGGTGATCTGCCCGCCTCGGACTCCCAAAGTGGGATTACAGGCGTGAGCCACCACGCCCAGCCCTTCCTGGATGTTTTTCCTGCTCACTGTTCTGCTTCCAAATCCTTCTCAAGGTTGCTGTTATACTAACCTTTCCAAAACATCATTTTTACCATGTTGTTTCTTTATTTCTTTAGAATCTCTTAGTCTTGTATTTATCAGGTCCTTCTATATCATCATTTTTACCATTTTTTAAAATTTCTTTAGAATTTCTTATTCTTGTATTTGTCAAGGCCTTCCATATCAAACCAAGGAAGTCCCTCTCTGGGCAACAGAGGTGACATGTAAGTCTGAGGGGTTTATGCGACACAATAGAAATGCCCAGAGGCCACCATACCTTTACATCCAAAATCCCTCACATTGTCCTTCAGATCTCCCATAGTCAGGCATAACCTCCCCTAGCTAGTAGAGAGAGAGAAATGGATCAAAGCTTCTGACTAGACCGGGTACAGTGGCTCACACCTATAATCCCAGCACTTCAGGGGGCCAAGGCAGGAGGATCACTTGAGGCCACAAGTTTGAGACCAGCCTGCCCAACATGGAGAAACCCCATCTCTACTAAAAATACAAAAATTAGCCAGGCATGGTGGCGGGCACCTGTAATCCCAGCTACTCAGGAGGCTGAGGCAAAAGAATTGCTTGAACTCGGGAGATGGAAGTTGCCATGAGCCAAGGTCCTGCCACTGTACTCCAGCCTGGGTGACAGAGGGAGAGTCTTGTCTCAAAAAAAAAAAAAAAAAAAAAAAAAAAAAAAAAAATTCTGACTAATACCTTTTTGTGATTTTTTTTTTTCTTTTGAGACAGTGTCCCATTCTGTTGCCCAGACTGGAGTGCAAAGGCTCACTGCAGCGTCAAACTCCTAGGTTCAACTGATCCTCCAGCCTCACCCTCCTGAGTAGCTGGGATTATAGGTGTGCACCACCATGCCCAGCTAATTTTTGTATTTTTATAGACATGAGGTCTTGCCATGTTGCTAAGGCTGCCTTTTTGTGATTTTATATACACTTCATACCTCATACCTGTCTCAACAGGACATCAGCCATCCAAACCAGCAAGAACATTAAAGTCCTTTGCAGGTGGTTTTGTGTTTTTTCTTTTTTTTTTTTTTTTGGGGAAGGAGTCTCAGTCTGTCACCCAGGCTGGAGTGCAACAGCACAATCTCAGCTCACTGCAACCTTCACCCTGTGGGTTCAAAGGATTCTCCTGCCTCAGCCTCCCAATTAGCTGGGATTATAGGCACCTGCCACCACACCCAGCTAATTTTTTTTAGAGATGGGATTAATTTTTTAGAGATGGGATTTCACCATGTTGGCCAGGCTGGTCTCGAACTCCTGACCTCAGGTGATCCACCTGCCTCAGCCTCCCAAAGTGCTGGGATTAACAGGCATGAGCCCACCCTGCCTGGCCTAGGTTGTCTTATTTTATAATATGATCCCTACTTGCAAGCCACACTCACCTTCACTCCTGCCTTCCCCACATCAGACTGTCTGGGTCTCCCTACTCCTTCAGTCTGAACTCACCCAGCACTTGAATGCCTGTTCTAATGCACCACCTTCCATAGAGCCTTTTCATGCCCTACTCTGAAGCATTGCAGCTTTTGCCTTGTCAGGACACACAGACCACAGCTCAGTTACACTATCTTGGACTTCTTTTTTTTCTTCTTCTCCTTTTTTTTTTTTTTAACCTTGGACCTCTGAAAGTACCTTAAGGTCAGACTTTGATTGGAGCCCACCCAGCTCACTAAGGCCAAAAACACAGCACTCAGCAATTTGTGGTTTTGGTTTAAGCTAAAAAGAGGCTTTCTGGTTGCTAAATATGCCAGTGAGCATTTCAGTTATTTGCACTTCAGTGCAGAGGTCATCCAGTCCTTCTTGGGAGTGACATCAAGGACAAAGGTGATACGGAGGTTGCAGCAATATTTGTGTATATATATATATATATATATATTTTTTTTTTTTAAGGGCGGCCCCAGAGGCCTATAACTAATAAGATATCTGCCTATACGGACCAAGAGAAGGAAGAAAGGCCAGACAATTGTCCCTCAGTAGACAGTGCCACTTGAAATGACCACAGTCTGGGAAGCACTAACACACGGCATTTACCACCAGCTAAATTAACATTTGATTTCATGTTGCACAATGATCTAGCCAGTCCAGCTACTTTAACTCTGGTCTTCCTATAGAATGACCCCAGTATGAGCTCTACTTCAGGGCAGCTCCTCTCTTGGATGAAAGGCAGCAAAGAGCTTGCTGCCCAAGCTGGCCAAGAGGAAGTGCCCACAAAACTATTTCGCTGTGGAGGAAATCTGACCCAACATCCTAACAAACCCCCTCACATGGGCTTCCAATCTTTTAAAACTCATGTCTGCTCCCCACAGGCCCACCCTGGCAATGACTTGTCAATTTCCTTCAAGTCTATGTCCAGAAATAAAGTGAGAAAACTGGATGCAGCTTCGAGTGCTAAGCCATGAGGGATGGACTTTGGTCCCCCAGCAAAGCATTAATGAAGGTGTCGCAAGGGGAATAGTTGAGATATGATATGAGGAAGACCAGAGAACAATCCCTGATGAATGTCCCCCCTCCCAAGCCTCAGTCTGACCATAGCTTCCTCATCTGGGAGTTGTGAGAATGAGGCTGGCCCTGTGCAAAGCTGATCGCCTTGCTTTCCGTGGAAGGGGCTCGGTCACTGAGGTCATCATTGCTTCTCACAGGGATGCCTCTGCCCAGGAGGCTGAGCAGGCCACCATTGGGTATCTCCCCAGGCTGGGAAAGGTGCGAAAGAGATGGGTACTCTTGCCCCAGGGGAATGTATCAAAGGACACCTCCAGAACAACCGTACCGCTCTGTCTTTAGTTGTCTTCCTGGGGCGGGCTTTACAGGGGACCTGTTTCAACCTTAATGATAATATTAGTGTTGGCTGAAACCAGAATTATGGAGAGACGTTTATTCTTTCCCATACCTAAAGAAGTGGCGCAGGGTCAGGAGAGACTGCGGGACAGGGAACTTTACATCAGAGCTCTTGACAGGCAGTTAGAGGATGCTCACTTTGCGCCGCCGCCTGGCTCTTTGGGGCTCAAGGTACAGCTTCTTGCCCACCCCTGAAAGAGAGATTCCCTAGACTTCTCATGGAAGCTCACACAGGCCCCTCTTCTGCCCAGCGGCCGCGCCTCGCGGGGGACCATGCGTTCCGCGCCCCGCCCGGGCCTCCTCCCCAAAGCCTGCGACCCAGCCTCCCGCACCTTGACCGTGTCCAGAGGGTGACCCACGAACACCAGGCACACGCCGCCAAAGCCGCCGGCCAGCAGGTTCTTGAGCGGGCTGATGGGTTTCGGTTGGTCGGCCATGGTCAGTCCGTCTGTCACTCAGTCTGTCAGTTCTCGGGCCGTCCTGGCTTCTCAGCCCTAGCTGCAGCGCCGGCGCCGCCGACCTTTCACCCACTTTCGGGTGGGCGGGGCAAGAGCCCGGGGCAGGTCGGGAGGAGGGCCCAGTTGGCACGGTAGGGCTTCCGCCCGTGGCTGCTTCCGGCCTCGGCCCCGCTTCGATGGGCGTGGCAGAGAGCAAAGCCGCATGGGCGGGGTTTGGGAGTGTCGGCCAGCGGGGCCTATTCTTCCAGAAAGCCTTCCCAGACTTCAATGTTTCCTCTGAGCTCCCCATTCATCCACTCACTCCAGAGAGATCAGTTGCGCCCTGCCATATGCCAGGCGTCCTTCTAGGTGCTGGAGGCACCCCTGGTAGTACAACACACAGGTCCCTGTCCTCCTGGAATTTACAGACCATAACAAAGATAAATAACTGAAAAATGCATAGTGTATCAAGTAGTAATAAGTACTACGGAGAAAAATCCAGGAAGAGAGTTAGAGGGTGTGTGGGACAAGTGATTTGCAATTTTAATTAGTTGAATAAGGGAGGGTTTAACTGAAAAGGTGACAGGATTCAAGGCCTGAGAAGATGAGAGAGGGAGTTCTGTTCATTCATAACAGGGTCAAGGGTGAGGAACCTTCCACCCAGAAGAAAAAGAAAATGCAAAAGCCTTGAGATGGTCTGTGCCTGACATGTTTGAGAAACCACGGGAAGAGGGAGAGTAGTAGCTGATGAGGCGACAGAGGTTTTGGAGGGAGTAGAAGACAGGTTTGGGCCTGGTGTTATGGCTCATGTATGTAATCCCAGCTCTTTGGGAGGCCAAGGCAAGAGGATTGCTTAAACCCAGGAGTTTGAGACCAGCCTGACTTATATAGCGAGACTCTTGTCTCTTAAAAAAAAAGTTAGGCCCGGCCCCAGTGGCTCACACCTGTAATCCCAGCACTTTGGGAGGCCAAGGAGGGCATATCAACTGAGGTCAGGAGTTTGAGACTTGCCTGACCAACATGGAGAAACGACGTCCCTACTAAAAATACAAAATTAGCTGGGCGTGGTGGCACATGCCTGTAATCCCAGCTACTCGGGAGGCCGAAGCAGGAAAATCACTTGAACTCGGGAGGCAGAGATTGCAGTGAGCACAGACCGTGCCATTGCACTCCAGCCTGGGCAACAAGAGTGAAACACTGTCTCTAAAAAAAAAAAAAAAAAAAAAAAAAAAAAAAATGTTAAAGACCGGACGCAGTGGCTCATGCCTATAATCCCAGCACTTTGGAAGGCCAAGGCAGGTGGATCGCCTGAGGTCAGGAGTTCAAGACCAGCCTGGCCAACATGGTCAAACCCCGTCTCTACTAAAAATACAAAAACTTGCCAGGCGTGGTGGCAGACACCTATGCCTGTAATCCCAGCTACTCGAGAGTCTAAGGCAGGAGAATCACTTGAGCCCAGGAGGCAGAGCTTGCAGTGAACCGAGATCTTGCCACTGTCTCTCCTCTGAAGGACGCAGAAGTCGTTGCAGGGTAACTGAGTGGGGAGCGACATAGTCTGACATCATTATCAGGATCCCCCTTTGATTGCTGGGTGAAAATAGACCCCAGGGGGCAAGAAGAAACAAGGAGCCTTAAGGAGGCTAAAAGCCATGGCCAGAGATGTTGACTTGCACCAGGGCATAACAGAGGAGGTAGTAAGAAGTGGCCAGATTCAGCCGGGCACGGTGGCTCACGCCTATAATCCCAGCACTTTGGGAGGCCGAGGCGGGTGGATCTCGAGGTCAGGAGATAGAGACCATCCTGGCTAACATGGTGAAACCCCATCTCTACTAAAAATACAAAAAAAGGTCGGGCGCAGTGGCTCACGCCTGTAATCCCAGCACTTTGGGAGACCGAGGCAGGTGGATCACAAGGTCAGAAGTTCGAGACCAGCCTGGTTAATATGGGGAAACTCTGTCTCTACTAAAAATACAAAAAAATTAGCCGGGTGTGGTGGCGGGTGCCTGTAGTCCCAGCTACTCGGGAGGCTGAGGCAGGAGAATGGCGTCAACCCGGGTGGCGGAGCTTGCAGTGAGCCGAGGTCACGCCACTGCACTCCAGCCTGGGTGACAGAGTGAGACTCTGTCTCAAAAAAAAAAAAAAACAAATACAAAAACAAATTAGCCAGGCATCGTGGCGGGCATCTGTAGTCCCAGCTACTCGGGAGGCTGAGGCAAGAGAATGGTGTGAACCCGGGAGGCAGAGGTTGCAGTGAGCTGAGATCGTGCCACTGCACTCCAGCCTGGGTGACTGAGCAGGACTCCGTCTCAAAAAAAAAAAATAAAAATAAAAAAATAAAAAAAAAAAAAGAAGTGGCCGCATATTCTGGATATATTCTAAAGAAAAAAAAAATTTGTCAATTAATAGGATATAAAGCAGCCAGGCACGGTGTCTCATGCCTGTAATCCCAGCACTTTGGGAGACCGAGACATACAGATCATGAGGTCAGGAGATCGAGACCATCCTAGCTAACACGGTGAAACCCCTTCTCTACTAAAAACACAAAAAATTAGCCAGGTGTGATGGCACAGTGCCTGCAGTCCCAGCTACTCAGGAGGCTAAGGCAGAAGAATCGCGTGAACCTGGGAGGTGGATTTTGCAGTTAGCCGAGATCATGCCGCTGCACTCCAGCCTGGCAACAGAGTGAGACTCTGCCTCAAAAAAATAAAAATTAAGGCCGGGCGCGGTGGCTCACGCTTGTAATCCCAGCACTTTGGGAGGCCGAGGTGGGCGGATCACGAGGTCAGGAGATCGAGACCATGGTGAAACCCCGTCTCTACTAAAAATACAAAAAAAAATTAGCCGGGCGTGGTGGCAGGCGCCTGTAGCCCCAGCTACTCGGAGAGGCTGAGGCAGGAGAATGGCGTGAACCCGGGAGGTGGAGCTTGCAGTGAGCCGAGATTGCGCCACTGCACTCCAGCCTGGGCGACAGAGCGAGACTCAAAAAAAATAAAAAATAAAAAATAAATAAAAA
This sequence comes from Symphalangus syndactylus, assembly GCF_028878055.3. Taxonomy (NCBI): domain Eukaryota; kingdom Metazoa; phylum Chordata; class Mammalia; order Primates; family Hylobatidae; genus Symphalangus; species Symphalangus syndactylus. The sequence goes on along the minus strand of NC_072423.2, from coordinate 112,059,877 downwards.
TTAATAAAAATAAATAAATAAATAAAAAGAATATAAAGGGTGTCAAAGAAGAGTTAAGATTATGGGGCCGGGGCTGGGTGCAGTGGTTCACACCTGTAATCCCAGCACTTTGGGAGGCCGAGGTGGGCGGATCACGAGGTCAGGAGATCGAGACCATCCTGGCTAACACGGTGAAATCCCATCTCTATTAAAAATACAAAAAATTAGCCAGGCATGGTGGCGGGAGCCTGTAGTCCCAGCTACTTGGGAGGCTGAAGCAGGAGAATGGCATGAACCCGGGAGGCAGAGCTTGCAGGGAGCCGAGATCACGCCACTGCACTCCAGCCTGGGTGACAGAGTGAGACTCCGTCCCAAAAAAAAAAAAAAAAAAAAAAAAAAAAAAAAAAAAAAAAGCAAAGAAAAAAAAGAATTATGGGCCGGGCACAGTGGCTCACACCCGTAATCCCAACATTTTGGGAGGCTCAGGCAGGCGGATCATGACGTCAGAGTTCGAGACCAGCCTGGCCACCATGGTGAAACCCTCTCTCTACTAAAAATACAAAAATTAGCCAGGCGTGCTGGCATGTACCTATAATCCCAACTGCTCAGGAGGCTGAGGCAGGAGAATCACTTGAACCCAGGAGGCAGAGGTTGCAGTGAGCCAAGATCGCACCACTGCACTCCAGCCTGGGTGACACAGTGAGACTCTGTCTCAAGAAAAAAAAACATGCTAATGTTTTTGGCCTTAGCAACTAAAGAAGAGTCACCTTTAACTAGGTCAGGGGAGATTAGGGAGGAGCAGATTAGTAGAGGGGGAAAGCAAATTTTGGACATGTTGAGTTTGAAATTTCTATTAGACAAATAGATATTTCAGTCTGGCATTCAGAGGAGAGCCTTAGGCTAGCAGTGAAATCTGACAGTCATAAGCCAATTTAGATCACCAAGGGAGTGAGTGGTGATTTAAAATAGAAGTTCAGAGATGGAGCCTTTTGTCCTTACACTGTTAGGAGATTAGGAAGATGAAGAGGGACTAGGAAAAGAGAAAACAACATATAAGTGACCCTGGGTCACTGGGTCCTGGAACCCCTAAGGAAAGAGCATCAAGTACGCCTGATAGGGAGACATAGCCACTGAATATAGCAATGAGGAATTCATTGGTGACATTAACAAAAACAATTCTGTGGCCAGGTAGTGGCTCACACCTGTAATCCCAGCACTTTGGGAGGCCGAGGCAGAAGATTGCTTGAGGTCAGGAGTTCAAGACCAGGCTGGCCAATATGGTAAAACACAGTCTCTACTAAAAATACAAAAATTAGGCTGGGCACAGTGGCTTACACCTGTAATACCAGCATTTTGGGAGGCCGAGGCAGGAGGATCACGAGGTTAGGAGATCCAGACCAGCCTCGCCAACATGGTGAAACCCCATCTCTACTAAAAATACAAAAATTAGCAGGCTTGGTGACAGGCTTCTGTAATCCCAGCTACTCGGGAGGCTGAGGCAGAAGAATCGTTTGAACCCAGGAGGCAGAAGTTGCAGTGAGCCGAGCACTTTGGGAGGCCGAGGCGGGCGGATCACGAGGTCAGGAGATCGAGACCACAGTGAAACCCCGTCTCTACTAAAAATACAAAAAATTAGCCGGGCGTGGTGGCAGGCGCCTGTAGTCCCAGCTACTCGGAGAGGCTGAGGCAGGAGAATGGCGTGAACCCGGGAGGCGGAGATTGCAGTGAGCCGAGATCGCGCCATCGCACTCCAGCCTGGGTGACAGAGCGAGACTCCGTCTCAAAAAAAAAAAAAAAAAAAAAAAAAAATACAACTATATGCATTGGAGCAAATTTTTAGAAAGGGGTTCATAAATGTCTTCACACTGGAAAAAGTAGGCAATCAAGCATTCTCATTCAAATGAGGGGCCAGGCACGGTGGCTCACACCTGTAATCCCAGCACTTTGGGAGGCCAAGGTGAGTGGATCATGAGGTCAGGAGATCAAGACCATTCTGGCCAACATAATGAAAACCTGTCTCTACTAAAAATACAAAAATTAGCTGGGCATGGTGGCATGTGCCTGTAATCCCAATACTAGGGAGGCTGAGGCAACAGAATCACTTGAACCAGGGAGTGGGAGGTGGCAGTGAGCTGAGATCGCGCCACTGCATTCCAGCCTGGCCACAGAATGAGACTCTGTCTGAATAATAATAATAATAATAATAATAATAATAATAATAATAATCAGGGCCGAGCACCATGGCTCACGCCTATAATCCCAGAAATTTGTGAGGTCAAGAGGGGCAGATCATTTGAGGTCAGGAGTTCAAGACCAGCCTGACCAACATGGTGAAATCCCATCTCTACTAAAAATACAAAAAAAAAATTAGCTGGTGCAGTGGTGAGCGCCTGTAATCTTGGCTACAAGGGAGACTGAGGCAGAATTGCTTGAACCCAGCAGGCAGAGGTTGCAGTGAGCAGAGATCGCTGACAGAGTGAGACTCTGTCTCAAAAAGAAAAAAGAATCAGAACACTATATATATATATATATATATATATATATATATATATATACTTTTTTTGTTTTTTGAGGCAGACTCTTGCTCTGTGGCCCAGGCTGGAATGCAATGGTATGATATTGGTTCACTGCAACCCCTACCTCCAGGGTACAAGTGATTCTCTTGCCTCAGCCTTGCGAGTAGCTGGGATTACAGGCACCCGCCACCACGCCTGGCTGATTTTTTATTTTATTTTTATTTTTTTGAGACAGAGTTTTGCTCTTGTTGCCCAGGCTGGAGTGCAATGGCACGATCTCGGCTCACCGCAACCTCCGCCTCCCGGGTTCAAGCGATTCTCCTGCCTCAGCCCCCCGAGAAGCTGGGATTACAGGCACGCACCACCACGCCCGGCTAATTTTGTATTTTTAGTAGAGATGAGGTTTCTCCATGTTAGTCAGGCTGGTCTCGAACTCCCAACCTCAGGTGATCCGCCCACCTCGGCCTCCCAAAGTGCTGGGATTACAGGCGTGAGCCACTGCGCCCGGCCTTGATTTTTGTATTTTTAGTAGAGACAGGGTTGGCCAGGCACAGTGGCTCACATCTGTAATCCCAGCACTTTGGGAGGCCAAGGCGGGTGGATCACCTGAGGTCAGGCGTTCAAGACTAGCCTGGCCAACATGGTGAAACCTCATCTCTATTAAAAATACAAAAATTGGGGCCGGGCGCGGTGGCTCAAGCCTGTAATCCCAGCACTTTGGGAGGCCGAGGCGGGCGGATCACAAGGTCAGGAGATCGAGACCATCCTGGCTAACGCAGTGAAACCCCCCCCGTCTCTACTAAAAAAAAAATACAAAAAATTAGCCGGGCATGGTGGCGGGCGCCTGTAGTCCCAGCTACTCGGGAGGCTGAGGCAGGAGAATGGCGTGAACCCGGGAGGCGGAGCTTGCAGTGAGCCGAGATAGCGCCACTGCACTCCAGCCTGGGGGACAGAGAAAGACTCCGTCTCAAAAAAAAAAAAAAAAAATACAAAAATTGGCCGGGCACGGTGGCTCACGCCTGTAATCCCAGCACTTTGGGAGGCCAAGGCAGGCGGATCACGAGGTCAGGAGATTGAGACCATCCTGGCTAACACGGTGAAACCCCGTCTCTACTAAAAATACAAAAAATTAGCTGGGTGCGGTGGTGGGCGCCTGTAGTCCCAGCTACTCGGGAGGCTGAGGCAGGAGAATGGTGTGAACCCGGGAGGTGGAGCTTGCAGTGAGCCATGATCGCACCACTGCACTCTGGCCTGGGTGAAAGAGCAAGACTCCGTCTCAAAAAAAAAAAAAAAATTAGCTGGGCGTGGTGGTAGGCACCTGTAATCTTAGCTACTCGGGAGGCCGAGGCAGGAGAATTTCTAGAACCCAGAGGCAGAGGTTGCAGTGAGCCAAGATCGTGCCATTGCACTCCAGCCCAGGCAACAACATCGAGACTCCATCTCTGAAAAAAAAAAAAAATACAAAAATTAGTCAAGTGTGATGGCAGGCACCTGTAGTCCCAGCTACTTGGGAGGCTGAGGTATGAGAATTGCTTGAACCCAGGAGGCAGAGGTTGCAGTGAGCCAAGATCTTGCCACCGTACTCCCGCCTGGGTGGCAGAGAGAGATTCTGTCTCCAAAAAAAAAAAAAAAAAATTTGGGCCTGGTGCAGTGGCTCATGCCTGTAATCCCAGCACTTTGGGAGGCCAAGGCGGGAGGATCACAAGGTCAGGAGATCGAGACCATCCTGGCTAACACAGTGAAACCCCATCTCTACTAAAACTCTACAAAAAAAAATTAGCCAGGCGTGGTGGCGGGCGCCTGTAGTCCCAGCTACTCAGGAGGCTGAGGCAGGAGAATGGTGTGAACCCAGGAGGCGGAGCTTGCAGTGAGCCGAGATCGTGCCACTGCACTCCAGCCTGGGCAAGAGCAAGACTCTTGTCTCAAAAAAAAAAAAAAAAAATTGGAACCTCATACTCAGCCAAACTAGCATCCAAGCAGGAGGATGAAACAGTATCACTCAACTATGCAAACAGAGACTTAGGAAGTTGGCTCATGCCTGTAATCCCAGCACTTTGGGAGGCCAAGGCGGGCTGATCACAAGGTCAGGAGATCGAGACCATCCTGGCTAACACAGCGAAACCCCGTCTCTACTAAAAATACAAAAACAAAATTAGTCGGGCATGGTGGTGGGCGCCTGTAGTCTCAGCTACTCGGGAGGCTGAGGTGGGAGAATGATGTGAACCCGGGAGACGGAGCTTGCAGTGAGCCCGGATCGCGCCACTGCACTCCAGCCTGGGGGACAGAGCAAGACTCCGTCTCAAAAACAAAACAAAACAAAACAAAAAAAGTAGGAAGTTTGCTATAAATGGCTGGGCATGGTGACTCACACCTGTAATCCCAGCTCCTTGGGAGGCCAAGGTGAAAAAAAAACACATAAAAATTAAAAAGTAAAAAACAAAACCAAGAAAGAAGACATGGCAAGGAAATAAATTTGTGAAATCTGAAATCTGTAGTTATCTTTATGATCATTAATGTTAAAGTTTGCTATATGTGGAAAGGGCACAGTGGCTCAGGCCTGTAATTCCAGCACTTTGGGATCCTAAGATGGGAGAATTGCTTGAGCAATTCTCAAGTTAAAGACCAGTCTGGGAAACATGGCAAGACCCCCCCACATCTTTAAAAAAAAAATTGGCTTTTTTTTTTCTTTTTTTGAGATGGAGTCTGGCTCTGTTGCCCAGGCTGGAGTGCAGTGGCGTGATCTAGGCTCACTGCAACCTCCGCATGAGCCACCGTGCCTGGCAACTTTTTTTTTTTCCTTAGAATCTCACTCCAACACCCAGGCTGAGTGCAGTGGCGTGATCTTGGCTCACTGCAACCTCCAGTTCCTGAGTTCAAGCAATTCTCCTGCCTCAGCCCCCTGAATAGCTGGGACTACAGGCATGCACCACCAAATCCAGCTAATTTTTGTATTTTGTAGAAATAGGGTTTCACTATCTTGGCCAGGCTGGTCTCAAAACTCCTGGCCTCAAGTGATCCAACCGCCTCAGCCTTCCAAAGTACTAGGATTACAGGCATGAGCCACCGCGCCCAGCCTCCACTTTCTTTTTTATTTTTATTTTTTGAGACGGAGTCTTGCTCTGTAGCCCAGGCTGGAGTGCAGTGGCGCAATTGCGGCTCACTGCAACCTCCACCTCCTGGGTTCAAGCGATTCTTCTGCCTCAGCCTCCCGAGTAGCTGGGACTACAGGTGCCTGCCACCATGCCCAGCTAATTTTTTGTATTTTTAATAGAGCCAAGGTTTCACCATGTTAGCCAGGATGGTCTCGATCTCTTGACCTCATGATCCACCCGTGTCCACCTCCCAGAGTGCTGGGATTACAGGCATGAGCCACTGCACCCGGCCAAGCTTCCACTTTCTTTTTCTTTTTTCTTTTTTTGAGACAGAGTCTCGCCCTGTCACCCAGGCTGGAGTGCAATGGCGAGATCTGGGCTCACTGCAACCTCCGCCTCCCGGGTTCACAGGATTCTCCTGCCTCAGCCTACCGAGTAGCTGGGATTACAGGCACTCGCCACCACGCCCAGCTACTTTTTGTATTTGTAGTAGAGACGGGTTTCACCATGTTGGCCAGGCTGGTCTCCACCTCTTGACCTCCTGATTCGCCCGCCTCAGCCTCCCAAAGTGCTGGGATTACAGGCGTGAGCCACTGTGTCCAGCCTTCTCCACTTTCTTATTTGAAAAACACATTAAATTTTTTTTTTTTTGAGACGATGTCTTGCTCCTGTTGCCCAGGCTGGAGTGCAATGGCCAGATCTCGGCTCGCCGCAACCTCCGCCTCCTAGGTTCAAGCAATTCTCCTGCCTCAGTCTCGCGAGTAGCTGGGATCACAGACAGGTGCCAATACGCCAGGCTAATTTTTGTATTTTTAGTAGAGACGGGGTTTCACCATGTTGGCCAGGCTGCTCTCAAACTCCTGACCTTGTGATCTGCCTGCCTCGGCCTCCCAAAGTGCTGGGATTACAGGCGTGAGCCATCGCGCCAAGCCCAGAAAACATTAATTTTTAAAAAACAAAAAGAATAAGAAATAAAATGTCGCTGTCCTCTAGCCTAGATGGGAGTGTGAGATCCTGTCTCTACAAAAATAAAAAACAATAAAAAAAAAAGAAACATGGCCAGGAGTGGTGGCTCATCCCCTGTAATCCCAGCACATTGGGAGGCCAAGGTGGGAGGATAGCCTGAGACTAGGAGTTCGAGACCAGCCTGGACAACATAGTGAGACCTCGTCTCTACAAAAAAAAAAAAAAAATTGGCCGGGAGCGGTGGCTCACACCTGTAATCCCAGCACTTTGGGAGGCTGAGGCAGGCAGATCACCTGAGGTCAGGAGTTCAAGAAAAGCCTGGCTAATATGGTGAAACCTTGTCTCTACTAAAAAATACAAAAATTAGCTGTGCGTGGTGGTGGATGCCTGTAATCCCAGCTGCTCAGGAGGCCGAGGCAGGAGAATCCTTTGAAAATGGGAGGCGGAGGTTGCAGTGAGCCAGGATCGCACCATTGCACTCCAGCCTGGGAGACAAGAGCGAAACCCTGTCTCAAAAAGAAAAAAAAAAAAATTAACCTGGCATGGTTGTGCATGTCTGTGGTCCCAGATACTCATGAGGCTGAGGTGGGACGAGCCCTTGAGCCCAGGATGTTGAGGTTGTAGTGAGTCGTGATTGTGCCACTGCACTCCAGCCTGGGCAACAGAGTGAGACTCCATTGCCAAAACAAAATACAAAAAAAAAAAAAAAAATCAAACTGAATCTAAGGGTTTTTTTTTTTTTTTTTTTTTTGAGATGGGGTCTCACTGTGACGCCCAGGCTGGAGTGCAGTGGCACGATCTTGGCTCCCTGCAAGCTCTGCCTCCCGGGTTCACACCATTCTGCTGCCTCAGCCTCCCAAGTAGCTGGGGCTACAGGTGCCTACCACCACGCCTGGCTATTTTTATTTTTGTATGAGATTGTCTAAGAAATTTTTTTTTTTTCTGAGACAGAGTCTTGCTCTGTTGACAGGCTGGAGTGCAGTGGCAACTAATTTTTGTATTTTTAGTAGAGACAGGGTTTCACCATGTTGTCCAGGATGGTCTCGATCTCCTGACCTCATGAATCTGCCCACCTACGGCCTCCCAAAGTGCTGGGATTATAGGCGTGAGCCACTGCGCCTGGCCAGAAATTTTTGAAAAAGACCAATAAGGGCTTCAACCTGAGAAAGCTGATTGAAGGAAAAAAAATCAACAAAGGCATCTTGTTCTACCATACAGCAAAATGAAACCGGCCAGTCACAGTGGCTCACGCCTGTAATCCCAGCACTTTAGGAGGCCAAGGCCGGTGGATCACCTGAGGTAAGGAATTCGAGACCAGCCTGGCAACATGGCGAAACCCCATCTCTACTAAAAATACAAAAAGTAGCGGGACATGCTGGCACCCGCCTGTAGTCCCAGCTGCTCGGGAGACTGAAGCAGGAGAATTGCTTGAACTCAGGAGGTGGAGGTTACAGTGAGCCGAGATCACACCAGAGCACTCCAGCCTGGGTGACAGAGTGAGACTGCATCTCTAAATAAAAAATTGGCTGGGTACGGTGGCTCATGCCTGTAATTCCAGCACTTTGGGAGGCTGGGGCAGGCGGATCACTTGAGGTTGGGTGTGTGAGGCCAGCCTGGCCAACATGGTGAAACCCTGTCTCTACTAAAAATATAAAAATTAGCCTGGCATGGTGGCGGGCGCCTGTATTCCCAACTACTTGGGAGGCTGAGACAGGAGAATTGCTTGAACCCAGGTGGCAGAGATTGCAGTGAGCTGAGATCGTGCCACTGCACTTTAGCCTGGGTGACAGAGTAAGAGTCCATCTCAAAAATAAAATAAATAAATAAATAGAAAAAAAATTTAAAAAAAGAAACCATGAAGCTGCAATTAAAACAGGAGTTCGAGACGAGCCTGGCCAACATGGTGAAACCCCATATCTACTAAAAATACAAAAATTAGCCAGGCATGGTGTCATGTGCCTGTAATCCCAGCTACTCGGGAGGCTGGGGCATGAGAATCCCTTGAGCCTGAGGAGCAGAGGTTGCAGTGAGGTGAGATGGAGCCACAACACTACTCCAGCCTGGGTGACAGAATGAGACTCTATCTCAAAAAAAAAAAAAAAAAAAGGCCGGGTGCCTGTAATCCCAGCACTTTGGGAGGCTGAGTCAGGTGGGTCACCTGAGGTCAGGAGTTCAAGACCAGCCTGGCCAACATAGTAAAACACCGTCTAGGCTGGGCGTGGTGGCTCACGCTTGTAATCCCAGCACTTTGGGAGGCCGAGGCGGGCGGATCACGAGGTCAGGAGATCGAGACCACGGTGAAACCCCATCTCTACTAAAAATACAAAAAATTAGCCGGGCGTGGTGGTGGGCGCCTGTAGTCCCAGCTACTCAGAGAGGCTGAGGCAGGAGAATGGCGTGAACCCAGGAGGCGGAGCTTGCAGTGAGCTGAGATCACGCCACTGCACTCCAGCCTGGGTGACAGAGCGAGACTACGTCTCAAAAACAAAAAGTAAAACACCGTCTACTAAAAATACAAAAATTAGGCTGAGCACGGTGGCTCACGCCTGTAATCCCAGCACTTTGGGAGGCCCAGGCAGGCAGATCATGAGGTGAGGAGATCGAGACCACCCTGGCCAACATGGTGAAACCCCGTCTCTACTAAAATATATGGGGGTGCGTGCCTGTAATCCCAGGTACTTGGGAGGCTGAGGCAGGGGAATCACTTGAACCCGGGAGGCAGTGGTTGCAGTGAGCTGAGATCGCGCCACTGCACTCCAGCCTGGCAACAGAGCAAGACTCCATCTCAAAAAACAAAACAAAACAAAAAAACAAAAATTAGCTGGGTGTGGTAGCATGTGCCAGTAGTCCCACCTACTCGGGAGGCTGAGGCAGGAGAATCGCTTAAACCCAGTAGGCAAAGGTTGCAGTGAGCAAAGATAGCGCCACTGCACTCTAGCCTGGGGAACAGAGTGAGACTATTAAAAAAAAACAAAAAAAAACAAGAGGCCGGGCGCGGTGGTTTATGCTTGTAATCCCAGCACTTTGAGAGGCCAAGGCAGGCGAGACCACGGTGAAACCCGTCTCTACTAAAAATACAAAAAATTAGCCGGGCGTGCTGGCAGGCGCCTGTAGTCCCAGCTACTCGGAGAGGCTGAGGCAGGAGAATGGCGTGAACCTGGGAGGCGGAGCTGGCAGTGAGCCGAGATCACGCCACTGCACTCCAGCCTGGGTGACAGAGCGAGACTACGTCTCAAAAACAAAAAAAAAACAAAAAAAAAACCCAAGAACGACCTATTTAATACGTGGCGTTGGGATTAAAAATAATCAAATTGGCCAGGTGCGGTGGCTCACACCTGTAATCCCAGCACTTTGGGAGGCCGAGGCGGGCGGATCACGTGGTCAGGAGATCGAGACTATTCTGGCTAACACGGTGAAACCCCGTCTCTACTAAAAATACAAAAAAAAAAAAACTAGCCGGGCGAGGTGGCGGGCGCCTGTAGTCCCAGCTACGCGGGAGGCTGAGGCAGGAGAATGGCGTGAACCCCGGGGGGCGGAGCCTGCAGTGAGCCGAGATCGCGCCACTGCACTCCAGCCTGGGTGAAAGAGCGAGGCTCCATCTCAGGAAAAAAAAAAAAAAAAATCAAATTAGGCCGGGCACGATGGTTTACACCTGTAATCCCAGCACTTGGTGGGGTGGAGGCGGGTAGATCATCTGAGGTCAGGAGTTCGAGACCAGCCTGGCCAACATGGGGAAACCCCGTCTCTACTAAAAATATGAAAATTAGTCAGGCATGTTGGCGCACGCTTATAATCCCAGCTACTCGGGAGGCTGAGGCAGGAGAATTGCTTGAACCTGGGAGGCAGAGGTTGCAGTGAGCCAGGATCATGCCATTGTACTCCAGCCTGGGTGACAAGAGCAAAACTCTGTCTCAAAAGAAAAAAAAATTATCAAATTAGAAAAAATAAATCTAAATCCCATCTCCTACCAAACACATATTCTGGATAGATTAAAGAACCCAACGTGAAAAAACAGGAATATGAAGTATTAGCATTTTGGCCAGTGCAGTGAGTTATCCCAGCAGTCTGGGAGACCAAAGCGGGAGGATTGCTTGAGCCCGGAAGTTTGAGACCAGCCTGGGAAACCATGGCAAAACCCCATCTCTACCAAAAATGTAAATATTAGCCCAGTGAGGTGGCACGCATCTGTAGTCCCAGCTACTTGGGAGACTGAGGCAGGATTGCTTTTTTTTTTTTTTTTGAGATGGAGTCTCGCTCTGTCGCCCAGGCTGGAGTGCAGTGGCATGATCTTGGCTCACTGCAAACTCTGCCTCCCGGGTTCACGCCATTCTCCTGCCTCAGCCTCCTGAGTAGCTGGGACTACAGGCGCCTGCTACCACATCCGGCTATTTTTTTGTATTTTTAGTAGAGACGAGGTTTCACCGTATTATCCAGGATAGTCTCGATCTCCTGACCTCATGATCTGCCCACCTCGGCCTCCCAAAGTGCTGGGATTACAGGTGTGAGCCACCGCGCCTGGCCTTTTTTTTTTTTTTTTGAGACAGAGTCTCACTCTTTCTCCCAGGCTGGAGTGCAGTAGCAGGATCTTGGCTCACTGCAACCTCTGCCTCCCGGGTTCAAGTGATTATTCTGTCTCAGCCCCCCAAGTAACCAGGACTCCAGGCACGTGCCACCATGCCTGGCTAATTTTTGTATTCTTTGGTAAAAATGGGGTTTCACCACGTTGGCCAGACTGGTCTTGAACTCCTGACCTCAGGTGATCTTCCCACCTCAACCTCCCAAAGTGCTGGATTACAGGCGTGAGCCACTGTACCCTGCTGAAGCAGTATTGCTTTAACCCAGGAGGCAGGGGTTGCAGTGAGCCAGGATAGTGCCACTGCACTCCAGCCTAGGTGACAGAGCATCACCTAGGGTCTTTTGAGACAGGGTCTTGCTCTGTTACCTAGGCTTGTCTCCTAGGCTAGGCCTCAGAAAAAATTTAAATAAATCAATAAATAAAATATTAGCATTTTGTACATGTCTTTCAGGGCCCTTTCAATGAGTTAACATACATATTTATATATACAGCTATACACACTCACACACACACTTACACAAACTGTTTTCATTGATAAAAGGCTATATTGGAAATACCAGTTTGCTTTTTTCACTCGGTAGAGGCTGCTATTATTCTCCTAATTTCACAAATGAGCAAACTAAGTCACAGAGAGGTAAGATTCCCTGCCCAAGGTCACATGGATAGGAAGATGTGGAGTTGGGATTCTCTTTAAAGTATTATTTTAATTTTAGTTTTAGTTTTTTGAGACAGGGTCTTGCTCTGTCACCTAGGCTAGAGTGCAGTGGCACAATCTCGGCTCACTGCAACCTCCACTTCCTGAGCTGAAGCCATTCTCCCATCTCAGCCTCCCTAGTAGCTGGGACTACAGGTGTGCACCACCATGCCTGGTTAATTTTTTTTTTTTTTTTTTTTTTTTGAGATAGAGTTTTGCGCTTGTCACCCAGGCTGGAGTGCAGTGGCATGATCTCAGCTCACTGCAACCTCCGCCTCCCAGGTTCAAGCGATTCTCCTGCCTCAGCCTCCTGAATAGGTGGGATTACAAATACCCGCCACCACGCCCGGCTAATTTTTGTATTTGTAGTAGAGACAGGGTTTCACCATGTTGGCCAGGCTTGTCTCAAACTCCTGACTTCAGGTGATCCACACACCTTGTCCTCCCAAGGTGCTAGGATTACAGGCATGAGCCACTGTCCCGGCCGAGGTTAATTTTTGTATTTTTTGTAGAGATGGGGTTTCCCTATGTTGCCAAGGCTAGTCTTGAACTCCTGAGCTCAAGTGATCTTCCTGTCTTGGTGTCCCAAAGTGCTGGGATTACAGGAGTGACCCACTCTCCCAAGCCTCAATTTTGATTAATTAATTATTTTTGAGACAGGGTATCCCTATGTTGCCCAGGGTGGTCTCGAACTCCTGGACTCAAGCAATCCTCCCACCTCAGCCTCCTGAAGTGCCGGAATTACAGGCATGAGCCACTGTACCCGGTCAAGGGATTCTAATACTAGCTGTCTGGCTCTAGACTACCCTTTGTTGGTCCGTAAGGCCAAAGCCTGTGACAGAGCTTTAGAGGATGGTGAAAAGAAAAATGACATGTTTTGTACTTTAAAAATATATATATATTTTTGAGACAGAGTTTCGCTCTTGTTGCCTAGGCTGGAGTGTAATAAGAGCAAAACTCTGGCCGGGCGCGGTGGCTCACGCTTGTAATCCCAGCACTTTGGGAGGCCGAGGTGGGCGGATCACGAGGTCAGGAGATCGAGACCACGGTGAAACCCCGTCTCTACTAAAAATACAAAAAAATTTAGCCGGGCGTGGTGGCGGCGCCTGTAGTCCCAGCTACTCGGAGAGGCTGAGGCAGGAGAATGGCGTGAACCCGGGAGGCGGAGCTTGCAGTGAGCCGAGATTGCGCCACTGCACTCCAGCCTGGGCCACAGAGCGAGACTCCGTCTCAAAAAAAAAAAAAAGAGCAAAACTCTGTCTCGAAAGATAAAAATAAATAAATAAATAAAAAATAAAATGTACTGCACTCTAACATGGGTAACAGAGTGAGATCCTGTCTCTACAAAAGTAAAAAATATATTAAAGCAGGGAGCCTAGTTAAGGGACTACTGCTCACATCCAAAGACACATTGAGAGTGGCTTGGACTAGAGTTACAGGTAGTGGTAAGTGATAAAGTCAGGACATATCTCAGACGTATAGCTCATGGGAATTGCTTGTGGACTGAATGTGAAATTTGGAAGAGGAAAACTCATGGAAAACTTGTGATTTGTTTTTTCTTTCTTTTTTTATGAGACGGAGTCTTGCTCTGTTGTCCAGGCTGGAGTACAGTGGCGCAATCTTGGTTCACTGCAACCTCCTGGGTTCAAGCAATTCTCCTGCCTCAGCCTCCCGAATAGCTGGGATTACAGGTGCCCGCCACCATGCCCAGTTAATTTTTGTATTTTTAGTAGAGACAGGGTTTTGCTATCTTGGCCAGGCTGGTCTTGAACTCCTGACCTCAGGTGATCTGCCCACCTTGGCCTCCCAAAGTGCTGGGATTACAGGCGTGAGCCACCATGCCTGGCCAAATTTGTGAATTTTTGGTCAGAATAAATGGAGAGAGAGTGGTATTGAGCTGGGAAATATTGGGGGAGTGGCAGGTTTGGAGGTACATTTGAGAATTTTGTTTTATTTAAGACATGTTAAATTTGAGTGCCGCTATGACATCCAAATGGAGGTATTGAATGGACAACTGCATATACTGAGTGTGAAGTATAGCAAATTTGGTAGGATTAGAAATGAAAACCTGGAAGTCATCAGTGTATGGGAGGTCCTAAGGCAAAGAGGTTGAATGAGATCACTGGGGAAGGAGCGTAGATGGAAGAGAGGCTGAGGATTGAGTCTACCAACTCTCCTATGCAGCACTCCTCACGGTGATAATTTTTTTTTTTTTTTTTGAGATGAAGTCTCACCCTGTTGCCCAGGCTGGAGTGCAGTGGCGCGATCTCGGCTCACTGCAAACTCTGCCTCCTGGGTTCATGCCATTCTCCTGCCTCAGCCTCCCGAGTAGCTGGCGCCTGCCACCATGCCGGGCTAATTTTTTTTTGTGTGTGTATTTTTAGTAGAGACAGCTTTTCACCATATTAGCCAGGATGGTCTTGATCTCCTGACCTCGTGATCTGCCCACCTCGGCCTCCCAAAGTGCTGGGATTACAGGCATAAGCCACTGTACCTGGCTCATGGTGATAATTTTTATTTTTATTTTTCTTGTATTTCCATCCAGTGCACTCACAGTGGTAATTTGATACTTATTGTTGAATTATTCTACTAATTTCTGCATCTCCTGTTAGAACAAAGCTCCTTGACCACAGATACTGTGGTCCTCTTTACTCACCATCTATAACAACTTGGTGCCTGGCCCTTAGCCAGTCTGAAAGAACAAAGCATTTAAGAAATGCGATTTGGGCTAGGCGCGGTGGCTTATGCCTGTAATCCCAGCACTTTGGGAGGCTGAGGTGGGCGGATCACCAGGTCAGGAGATGGAGACCATCCTGCCTAGCAGGGTGAAACTGCGTCTTTATAAAAATACAAAAAAATTAGCTGGGCATGGTGGCAGGCACCTGTAGCCCCAGCTACTCGGGAGGCTGAGGCAGGAGAATGGCGTGAACCCAGGAGGTGGAGCTTGCAGTGAGCCAAGATCGCGCCACTGCACTCCAGCCTGGGCGACAGGGCAAGACTCCATCTCAAAAAAAAAGAAATGTGATTTGGCAGTATCCATTACAATGTAAAATGAGCATAGGAGTTGACTGAGCAACTTCTTTATTTCCATTTCTAGAAATAAAATAAAAAATGTGTTCACAACTATGCAAAAAGAACTACAGGCTGTGGCTCACACCTATAATCTCACCACTTTGGGGGGCCAAGGCGGGAGAATTGCTTGAGCCCAGCAGTTTGAGACCAGCCTAGGCAATATAATGGGACCCCATATCTATTAAAAAAAATTCTCCAGGCATGGTGGTGCATGCCTATAATATAGTCCCAGCTACTTGGGAGGCTGAGGCAGGAGAATCACTTGAGCCCAGGAGATTGAGGCTGCAGTGATTGCACTACTGCACTCCAGTCTGGGTGACAGAGAGCGACTACATCTCAAAAGAAAAAAGAGGGCCAGGCACGATGGCTCACACTTGTAATCACACTTTGTGAGGCCTAGGCGGGTGGATCACCTGAGGTTGGGAGTTCGAGACCAGCCTGACCAACATGGAGAAACCCTGTCTCTACTAAAAATACAAAATTACGTGGGCATGGTGGCGTATGCCTGTGATCCCAGCTACTCTGGAGGCTGAGACAGGAGAATCGCTTGAACCTGGGAGGCAGAGGTTGTGGTGAGCTGAGATCACGCCATTGCACTCCAGCCTGGGCAACAAGAGTGAAACTCTGTGTGAAAGAAAGAAAGAGAGAAAGAAAGAAAGAGAAAAAGAAAGAGAAAGGAAAGAAAGAAAAGAAAGAAAGAAAGGAAGAAAGGAAGGAAAAAAAAGGACTACATCCAAGGGTGTTCACTGAAACACTCTTTATAATTGTGAAAAATTGGAAACAGCCGGGTACAGTGGCTCACGCCTGTAATCCCAGCACTGGGAGGCTGAGGCGGGTGGATCACAAGGTCAGGAGTTCGAGACCAGCCTGCCCAATATGCCGAAATGCCGTCTCTACTAAAAATATAAAAATTAGCCAGGCATGGTGGCATGCACCTGTAGTCCCAGCTACTCGGGAGGCTGAGGAAGGAGAATTGCTTGAACCCGGGTGGCGGAAGTTGCAGTGAGCCGAGATAGCGCCACTGCACTCCAGCCTGGGTTACAGAGTAAGACTCCATCTCAAAACAAAACAAAATTGGAAACAGATGACTTGCAACTGGAGATTGCTCAAATACAATACATTTATACTGTTATATACTCAGAAGGGTTACAGCACTGTCAAAAGGGTAGGCTCTGGATTCAGAAGCCTGGGGTTAGAATCTTAGCTTGGATGGGCACAGGTGGCTCATGCCTGTAATCGCAGCACTTTGGGAGGCAGAGGTTGGTGGATCACTTTAGGTCAGGAGTTCGAGACCAGCCTGACCAACATGGTGAATCCTTGTCTCTACTAAAAATACAAAAATTAGGCCGGGCGCGGTGGCTCACGCCTGTAATCCCAGCACTTTGGGAGGTTGAGGTGGGCGGATCACGAGGTCAGGAGATCGAGACCATCCTGGCTAACATGGTGAAACCCTGTCCCTACTAAAAATACAAAAAATTAGCCGGGCGCGGTGGTGGGCGCCTATAGTCCCAGCTACTCGGGAGGCTGAGGCAGGAGAATGGCCTGAACCCCCAGGGGGCGGAGCCTGCAGTGAGCCGAGATCGCGCCACTGCACTCCAGCCTGTGTGACAGCGAGACTCCGTCTCAAACAAACAAACAAAAAAAACAACAAAAAACAAACAAACAAAAAATACAAAAATTAGCCAGGCGTAGTGGTGCGTGCCTGTAATCCCAGCTACATGGGAGGCTGAGGCAGGAGAATCGCTGGAACCCGGTAGGTGGACGTTGCAGTTATCCAAGATTGTGCCACTGCGCTCCAGCCTGGGCAACAGAGCTAGACACCGTCTCAAAAAAAAAAAAAAAAAGTACTTTAGTTTGATCACTTGTTTATGAAATGGGGATAATAATAGCAGCTTCTACTAGGTGAAAAAAGCAGCAGAATGATATTTGCAATAGCCTGCTACTAATGAAAAGGTTACTAATGAAAAGCTTTGTGTAAATGTGTGTGTGGATAGCTATAAATATAGACATATACTAAATTTATTTATTTTTTTTTATTTTTATTTTTTTGAGACGGAGTCTTATTCTGTCACCCAGGCTGGAGTACAGTGGAGTGATCTCGGCTCACTGCAACCTCCGCTTCCCGAGTTCAAGCAATTCTCTTTCCTCAGCCTCCTGAGTAGCTGGGATTACAGGCGTATGCCACCATGCCTGACTAATTTTTGTATTTTTAGTAGAGACAGGGTTTCACTATGTTTTTTTTTTTTTTTTTTTTTTTTTTGAGACGGAGTCTCGCTCTGTCGCCCAGGCTGGAGTACAGTGGCGCAATCTCGGCTCACTGCAAGCTCCGCCTCCCGGGTTCACGCCATTCTCCTGCCTCAGCCTCTCCTAGTAGCTGGGACTACAGGCGCCTGCCACCGCGCCCGGCTAATTTTTTTGTATTTTTAGCAGAGACGGGGTTTCACCGTGGTCTCGATCTCCTGACCTCGTGATCCACCCGCCTCGGCCTCCCAAAGTGCTGGGATTACAAGCGTGAGCCACCACGCCCGGCCGGTTTCACTATGTTGATCAGGCTGGTCTCGAACTCCTGACCTCATGATCCGTCTGCCTTGGCCTCCCAAAGTGCTGGGATTACAGGCATGAGCTACTGCACCTGGCCGACATGTACTGTATTTAGATGCATAGAAAGGGTCCTGGAAGGATGTACACCAAACTGTGGACAGTGGCAACAACCCCAAATAGGAGAAAAGAGAGGTGGAGTATATTAATGGGAGTATTCACAAGCTGCTATCAGTATTCTTGTATTACATTTTTACAACTTCATGTTATCATTACATTAGTTGCATAATTAAATTCAATAAAAACAAAGATGAATAAGATGAGAGATATATTGATATATGCAATATATGCTTTGTGACAGATATTTTCCAAAAAACGGCTACACCAACCTGTATCTCGTTTTATATGCTTTGCTTATAATGCAGTGTTGGTGTTCCTCCATTGACGGTGGAGCTGCATTCCCTCCCCTTGAACCTGAGAGGATCTTTGTAACTGCTTTGACTAATAAAATGTGGCAGAAGTAATGCTGTGTGGCCACATTAAGCATTAAGGTTAGGCCACAAAGGGCAACATAGTTTCCACTTGGCTCTCACTCGCTTAAGACCCTTGCCCTTGGCCGGGCAGAGTGGCTCACACCTGTTATCCCAGAATTTTGGGAAGCTGAGACAGGCAAATCACTTGAGACCAGGGGTTTGAGACCAGCCTGGCCAACATGGTGAAACCCCATTTCTTTTTTTTTTTTTCCTCAAGATGGAGCCTTGCTCTGTCGCCCAAGCTGGAGTGCAGTGGCACGAGTGGCGCGATCTCAGCTCACTGCAACCTCCACCTCCTGGGTTCAAGCAATTCTCCTGCCTCAGCCTCCCGAGTAGCTGGGATTACAGGTGCCCACCACCAAGCCCGGCTAATTTTTGTATTTTTTAGTAGAGACGGGGTTTCACCATGTTGGGAAGGCTGGTTTCAAACTCCCGACCTCAGGCAATCCGCCCACCTCGGCCTCCCAAAGTGCTGGGATTACAGGTGTGAGCCACCGCGCCTGGCAGTGAAACCCCATTTCTACTAAAAATACAAAAATTGGCTGGACTTGGTGGCTCACATCTGTAATCCCAGCACTTTGGGAGGCGGAGGCAGGCGGATTGCTTGAGGTCAGGAGTTCAAGACCAGCCTGGCCAAGATGGAGAAACCCCGTCTCTACTAAAAATACAAAATTAGCCAGGTATGGTAGTGCATGCCTGTAATCCCAGCTACTCGGGAGGCTGAGGGGGGAGAATCACTTGAATCCGGGAGGTGGAGGTTGTGGTGAGCCAAGATCATGCCATTGTACTCCAGCCTGGGCAACAAGAGCAAAACTCCGTCTCAAAGAAAAAAAAAATAGAAAAAATAGCTGAACATGGTGGTGCACGCCTGTCATCCTGACCTCTCAGCTACTATAGAGGCTGAGGCACAAGAATCACTTGAACCCAGGAGGTTGCAGTGAGTTGAGATCATGCCGCTGTACGCTGTACTCCAGCCTGGGTGATAGAGTGATGCTCTGTCTCAAAAAAAAAAAAAAAACCTTTGCCCTTCAAATCCAGCCACCATGTTACCAGGAAGCACAGGCCACATGGAGAGATCATGCATGTGTATGTTCTGGCTGACAGCCCCAGCTAGGCCCCCAGCTGACGTCACTCACCAGAAGTATGACTAAACAACTTTGCCTGTGATTCCACTCCCCAGTCTTTGAGTCTTCTTGCTGAGGCCCCCTCAGCAGTGGAGCTGAGATAAACCTTCCCATTGTGGCTTGTCTGGATTCCTGTCCCAAAGAAACCATGAGAGACTTTGTATATATATATATATATATATATATATTTTTTTTTTTTTTTTTGAGACAGAGTCTCGCTGTCGCCCAGGCTGAAGTGCAGTGGCACGATCTCGGCTCACGGCAGGCTCCGCCCCCCGGGGTTCACGCCATTCTCCTGCCCTAGCCTCCCGAGTAGCTGGGACTACAGGCGCCCGCCATCTCGCCCGGCTAATTTTTTTTGTATTTTTAGTAGAGACGGGGTTTCACTGTGTTAGCCAGGATGGTCTCGATCTCCTGACCTCGTGATCCGCCCGCCTCGGCCTCCCAAAATGCTGGGATTACAGGCGTGAGCCACCGCGCCCGGCCGACACTTTGTATATTTTATATGCATTCATATTTTATTTATTTTTTCTTTTTTGAGACGGAGCTACTCTGTTGCCCAGGCTGGAGTGCAGTGGTGCAATCTCGGCTTGCTGCAACCTCCGCCTCCCGGGTTCAAGTGATTTTCCCTGCCTCAGCCTCCCAAGTAGCTGGAATTACAGGCACACACCAGCATGCCCGGCTAATTTTTGTATTTTTTAGTAGAGACAGGGTTTTGCCATGTTGGTCAGGCTGGCCTGGAACTCCTGACCTCAGGCGATCCGGCCGCCTCCACCTCCCAAAGTGCTGGGATTACAGGTGTGAGCCACCACGCCCGGCCCCTATCCTATTCTTATCACTTGAGTATATCACAAATACCTTTCCTTGTCAATAGGTGCCTTAGTACTGCATTTTTTTTCTTTTTTTGAAGACAGGTTCTGGCTCTGTCCCCCAGGCTGGAGTGTAGTGGCCCAATCTCTTGCTCACTGCAGCCTCCATATCCTGGGTCTTAAGTGATCCTCCCACCTCAGCCTCCCAAGTAGGTGGAGCTATAAGCACATCCAGCTAACTTGTATTTTTTGTAGAGATGGGGTTTCACCATGTTGCTCAGGCTGGTCTTGAACTCCTAGGCTTAAGTGATCCACCTGCCTCGGCCTCCCAAAGTGCTGGGATTACAGGCGTGAGCCACTACACCTCGCCAAAACATTTTTTTTTTTTTTGTAGACATGGAATCTCACTATGTTGCCCAGGTTGGTCTCCAACTCCTAGGCTCAAGCGATCCTCTCACCTTGGCTTCCCAAAATGCTGGGATTATAGGCTTGAGCCACCATGACCTGCCACCCAGTATGATTTTTTTTTTTTTGGTAAAGTGAAAGCAAGTTTATTAGAGAAGTAAAGAAACAAAGGAGGCCAGGAGCGGTGGCTCACACCTGTAATCCCAGCACTTTGGGAGGCCGAGGTAGGTGGATCAAGGGGTCAAGAGATCCAGACCATCCTGGCCAACATGGTGACACCCTGTCTCTACTAAAAATACAAAAATTACCATCCTGGCTAATAAGGTGAAACCCCGTCTCTACTAAAAATACAAAAAAAATTAGGCGTGGTGGCGGACGCCTGTAGTCCCAGCTACTCGGGAAGCTGAGGCAGGAGAATGGCGTGAACCCGGGAGGCGGAGCTTGCAGTGAGCTTAGATCGCGCCACTGCGCTCCAACCTGGGCAACAGAGCAAGACTCCGTCAAAAAAAAAAAAAAATTAGCTGGGCGCGGTGGTGCGTGCCTGTAGTCCCAGCTACTCGGGAGACTGAGGCAGGAGACTCACTTGAACCCGGGAAGCGGAGGTTGCAGTGAGCCGAGATAGCGGGTCTCTCACTGCACTCCATCCTGGGCGACAGAGCCAGACTCCGTCTCAAAAAAAAAAAAAGGAATTGCTACTCCATAGGCAGAGCAGTCCACCCGACAAGTTTGTTGTTGTTGTTGTTTGAGACAGAGTCTCGCTCTGTCGCCCAGGCTGGAGTGCAGTGGCGTGATCTCTGCTCGCTGCATCCTCCGCCTGCCGGGTTCAAGCAATTCTCCTGCCTCAGCCTCCTGAGTAGCTGGGACTACAGGCGCCCACCATCACGCCCGGCTAATTTTTTAAAATTTTAGTAGAGACGGGGTTTCACCATGCTGGTCAGGCTAGTCTCGAACTCCTGACCTCGTGATCTGCCCGCTTCGGCCTCCCAACGTGCTGGGATTACAGGCGTGAGCCACGGCGCCCGGCCACCCGGCATGATTTTTAATGGCTTTCTACATTGTATGGTTTGTTATTGTTGTTTTGAGACAGGGTCTCCTATCACCGATGCTGGACTGCAGTGGTGCCATCTCGGCGCTCTGCAGCCTCGACCTCCTCGGCTCCAGCGATCCTCTATCACCTCAGCCCCCTGAGTAGCTGGGACGCACAGGCTTGTGCCACCTCGCCCAGCTAATTTTTAATTTTTTTGTAGAAAAAAATTAAATTCTTGGGCTCAAGCGATCCTCACACCTCGGCTTCCCAAAGTGCAGGGATTACAGGCATGAGCCACAGCGACCGGCCAGCACAGGTGTCTTGAATATGTATATACGCGACTCCAGTATGGTTGGAAATTATTTGATTTGTTGTCTATGGAATTGCACACCCTGGAGCCTTCCTAACATCAGCGGCTTCATACTGGCATTTCCGCTGTGGTGCAGCAACAATCTGAGTGAGCCTCCGTCTCTAGCCACACCATTTGACAACTGGTCCCAGAAAGTAACTGGAAGTCATGATGACAACTCCTATACTGTGAAAAGAAACTGCAAGCAAGGCAGTTAAGATGCAATCTTGCACGGTGACCGTAAGTCGGAGAACTGGGCAGCGAACGAGGCCTCGGCAGGGGAAGCGAAGGCCTGGTGTGGTTGCGGGTCTGGGGCCATCCAGCGACCGCCTCAGGGTGTAGGCAGAAATTCCCGGCCCAGCTCCCCTCTGACCAGATAGCGGCCGGGAAACAATGGTTCTTTATCTGCTCCACGGACGCCAGGATGTCTTCTCCGTGCCCGATCCCAGAGTACAAACAGTGAAATGAGAAGCCGGCGAGAAACGCGCTGGTTAAAAACATCTCGACGGGAGACGCTGGTAAGCGAATGGTGGCTCCAGACGCGGTCGGCGCCTGCCGTACCCTGGTCAGACTCTGGGTCAGAGGGCTAAGTTTCAGAGAGGCGGCGCTAAACAGGCCCTCTAGCCAGGAGCCTGTCGCGACCCGAGCGACCGTGGGTCGACCCCGATCCGGAAGTGACGCAACGGCGCCAAGCACTTCCGGAGCTGCGGGGACGACTCTTCTGGAGGAAGCAGCGCGGGCTTGACCGGCGTCGGCCCGCTGCCTCCGCTACCGCTTCGACCTATTCCGGTCCCTCTGGCCCGGCCTGACCCGGTCTGGCTTGTTTGGGCTCAGCGGCCGCGAGGCCGCAGCTCCCGGTAAGTGCGCGGCGCACGTCACGGCCTTGTTTACCTTAGCGGGCCGCTGGGGGGGCCTCTCCGCGCGCCTCCCTGGCCGGGCCGGGACTCCGCCTTCGCCGTCGCCCGGGAGGCCCGGGCGCTCCCCGTCGCTGGTACACTGTCCGAGCATTACCTGCCGTCAGCGGAGGGACGGCTAGGCGCCCAGCGTGTGTCTGCCTTTTTTCCTCCCGCCGCCTTCTCAGCTCGCGGAAAGGTCAGAGGCCACCGCCTCTGACCAACCGGCTCCGGCACATCTAGGCCCTCCCTGTCTGGCGCGGCGGGGAAACGCGCCGCCTCAGGGCTCCCTACTCGAGTCGTCTTTGGGAGCTCTTGCAGCGCTGCCCGCGCGGTTTAACGCCCGCCTGTGGAGGGTATCCCCAGCTCGCGGGCTCCGCGTCCTCGCGAATATCCCGGAGCCCGCGGCGCCTCTAGGGATGTGCGGACCCGGAGCTGTGCCACCGCCTCGCCAGACGCTGGTTGGGCAGCCGCGTTCTTGGATGACTTCGCCTTAGTACCGTTCATTGCCCGGTCCCATAGAACTTTCTGTCATAGCGACATGTTCTTTACCTTTGCTGTTCAACACGGTAGCTACTAGTCACACGTGGCCATTAAGCATTTGACCTGTAGGCTAGTGCACCTGAGAAACTAAATTTTAAATTTTACTTACTTTTTAAGTGTAATTAAATTTAAATAACCACATGTGGCTGTTGGTCACCGTGTTAGAAAAGACAGATACAGAATGTAGGATTTTGAAACGAAATTGCTGATTTCTAGTTTTGTGCCAAGTCGTTTTTCTTCGGAGGTGTAGTTAGTAAATGACCATTCAGCGCTAGTGATCATATCTGCAGTAAACGTCATCAGACTTACTAAAACTTATGTGTTCTGTGCGTGGTCAGCAAGCCCAGGATGGTTGGTTGTCAGGTCCCCTGAACATGTGACTTTGGCTCTGGAGGAAATTTTTTTTTTTTTTTTTTTTGGTGGGCGGGACAAAATTGCTGTCACCAGGCTGGAGTGCAGTGGCGACGATCACAGCTAACTGCAGCCCCGACTTTCTGGGCTCAAGTGATCCTCCTTTCTTAGCCTCCCAAGTAGCTGGGACCACAGGCACGTACCACCACGCCTGGCTAATTTTTAAAATTTTTTGTGGATACGGGATCTTAATAGGTTGCCTAAGCTGGTCTTGAACTACTGGACTCAAGCGGTCCGCCCGGTTTGACTTCCTAAAGTGCTGGGATTACAGGTGTGAGCCACTGTACATGACCCTTAAAAAATTTTTTTTAGAGACAGGGCCTCACTTTGTCACCCAGGCTGGTTGGAGGGCACTGGCGTGATCATGGCTCACTGCAATCTCCTGGACTCAAATAATCCTCCTCACTTTGGGAGGCCGAGGCGGACGGATCACGAGGTCAGGAGATGGAGACCATCCTGGCTAACACGGTGAAACCCTATCTCTACTAAAAATACAAAAAATTAGCCGGGCGTGGTGGCGGGCGCCTGTAGTCCAGTGAGCCGAGATCGCGCCACTGCACTCCAGCAAGATTCTCAAAAAAAAAAAAAGAAATACTGTCCCCTTGGAACAAGATCAGCACATTTTCTTTCTTTCTTTTTTTTTTTTTTTGAGACGGAATCTCGCTCTGTCACCCAGGCTGGAGTGCAGTGGCGCGATCTCGGCTCACTGCAAGCTCCGCCTCCCGGGTTCACGCCATTCTCCTGCCTCAGCCTCTCCGAGTAGCTGGGACTACAGGCGCCCGCCACCACGCCCGGCTAATTTTTTTGTATTTTTAGTAGAGACGGGGTTTCACCGTGGTCTCGATCTCCTGACCTCGTGATCCGCCCGCCTCAGCCTCCCAAAGTGCTGGGATTACAAGCGTGAGCCACCGCGCCCGGCCTTCTTTCTTTCTTTCATTTATTTATTTATTTATTTATTTTTATTTTCGAGTCTCGCTCTGTCGCTCAGGCTGGAGTGCAGTGGTGCGATCTCGGCTCACTGCAATCTCCGCCTCCTGGGTTCAAGCGATTCTCCTGCCTCAGCCTCCTGAGTAGCTGGGATTACAGGCGCACGCTACCACGCCCAGCTAATTTTTGTATTTTTAGTAGAGACAAGATTTCACCATGTTGGTCAGGCTGATCTCGAACTCCTGACCTTGTGATCTGCCCACCTTAGCCTCCCAAAGTGTTGGGATCACAGGCGTGAGCCACCGCGCCTGGCCCACTTTTTCAAGTAGAATTTGGATATTTAACTTTGAGATGATTAAAAATCAAATTTTCATTTAAGTCTGCACCTAGAAGATTTAGTATGAAATGGAGTTCTCTCTTTTTTTTTTTTTTTGGAGGAGCCTGGAGTTTTCCCCACCTAAATATTTGGTTGGTGAGAAGCCTGTGGGCAATTTCTTTTTTTTTTTTTTTGACACGGAGTCTCGCTCTGTTGCCCAGGCTGGAGTGCAGTGGTGCAGTCTCGGTTCATTGCAGCCTCCATCTCCCAGATCAAGCAATTCTCCTGCCTTAGCCTCCCGAGTAGCTGGGATTACAGGTATGCGCCACCATTCCTGGCTAATTTTTGTGTTTTTTGTAGCGGTGAAGTTTCACCATTTTGCCCAGGCTTGTTTTGAACTCCTGAGCTGAAGCCATCCACCCACCTTGGCCTCCCAAACCAAAGTGCTGGGATTACTGGCATGAGCCACCACACCTGGTCCTGGAACTTTCCTTTTTCTTTTTGAAGACAGGGTCTCGCTCTGTCGCCTAGACTGGAGTGTAGTGGCGTGATCTTGGCTCACTGCAGCCTCAGCCTCCTGTGCTCAAGAGATCCTCCCACCTCAGCCTCCCAAGTAGCTGGGACTACAGGCATGCACCACCACGACATTTATGAGTAATGTGACATAAATGAGCCACGACAGCATGAGTAAAGTGAGATCTGAAATATTAGCATTATTCTGTTAGATTACCACAGTGGAGGTGATTTTATAGTAAAAGTTCAATTTTAAGTCAGTTACAATTTGCTTTGTCAACATCTACATAACATTTAGGATTGAAATTGTGGTAGTTGCTGTAGAGAATCTGAAGGACAGAAGTACTGGAATAAAGACGCAGGCTTTCAGCTGGGTGAAGTGGAGGTTACAGTGAGCTGAGATGGCAACACTGCACTCCAACCTGGGTGACAGAGGGAGACCCTGTCTCAAACAAACAAACAAACTAAAAAAGAAGTGGTCTTTCAAACTGAGACAGAGAATTGAGATTAAATTATTGCTACCTGTTTACTTAGAATACTTTTTTTTTTTTTTTGAGACGAATTCTCTTGTCACCCAGGCTGGAGTGCAGTGGCGCGATCTCACCTCACTGCAACCTCTGCCTCCCTGGTTGGAGTGATTCTCCTGCCTCAGCCTTCCGAGTAGCTGGGATTACAGGTGCTCGAACTCCTGACCTCAGGTGATCCGCCTGCCTTGGCCTCCCAAAGTGCTGGGATTACAGGCGTGAGCCACCACACCCAGCTGAATACTTTCTTTTTCTAGAAGGTCATGTAACTCTTGTCAGTATAATTATGACATGGATTTTTGTTGGCACTTTAAAAGAAGATAATTAATTTAATAGTTACTCTGTCCCTTGTTACTTGTCCTTTAAAATACCTTTGCTTTAAAAAGAAATAAACTTGCAAAAGCAGTATACCAGCTTTAAAAATATAAATATAATTCTTTTCATTTTAGATGGAAATCATATTACGTAGAATACTTGGGTGACATCTGCCTGAGAGATCTCCAAGAATTACAGGTATCTTTAATTTAAAGATTAACCTTTTCTCCTAAAGAAAAAACACCATCATTAAGTTTAGTTGTGATTATGTGGCTCTACCATACAGAAGAGTTTGTTAAAAGTCAAACTGCTGGCTGGGCACGGTGGCTCGCGCTTGTAATCCCAGCACTTTGGGAGGCTGTGGCGGGCGGATCACGAGATCAGGAGTTCGAGACCAGCCTGACCAACATGGTGAAACCTCATCTCTACTAAAAATACAAAAAAAATTAGCTGGGCACTGTGGCATGTGCCTGTAATCCCAGCTACTCAGAGACTGAGGCAAGAGAATTCCTTGAACCCGAAAGGCAGAGGTTGCAGTGAGCTGAGATCGTGCCACTGCACTCCAGCTTGGGTGACAGAATGAGACTCTGTCTCAAAAAAAAAAAAAAAAAAGGTCAGACTGCAAACATTATTTTTATTGCCCCATAATTAATAGGGTTTTTTTTTTAATTTTTAGAAATGGGAACATTTATAGTTAACATATCAACTTAGATATACTGAGTGTTTTTTTTTTTTTAAGATGGAGTTTCCCTATTCTTGCCCAGGCTGGAGTGCAATGATGTGATCTTGGCTCACCGCAGCCTTCGCCTCCGGGGTTCAAGCAATTCTCCTGCCTCAGCCTCCCGAGTAGCTAGGATTACAGGCATGTGCCACCACACCCAGCTAATTTTGTGTTTTTAGTAGGGGTTTCTCCGTGTTGGTCAGGCTGGCCTTGAACCCCCGACCTTAGGTGATCCACCTGCCTCGGCCTCCCAAAGTGCTGGGATTACAGGTGTGAGCCACCGCACCTGGCCGATATTTTTATTATATAAAAATGTGACTCTAGGCTGGGTGCAGTGGCTCTTGCCTGTAATCCCAGCGTTTTGTAAGGCCAAGGCAGGAGGATCGCTTGAGGCCAGGAGTTTGAAACCAGCCTGAGCAACATAGTAAAACCCTGTTTATACAAAAAATAGAATTAGGTATGGGGGTGGCATATGCCTGTAGTCCCAGCTACTCAGGAGGCTGAGGGAGGAGGATCTGTTGAGCCCAGGAATTGGAAGCTGCAGTGGGCCATGATCATGTTTTTATATCCCAGACTGGGTGACAGAGTGATACTATGTCTCATGACTCCATAATCTTTTAGACTGGTTACAAATTCTTTTTCCTTTTGGTAGACATGGGTGTCGCTATGTTGCCTAGGCTGGGTTGGAACTCATGGTTTTGAGTCATCCTCCAGCCTCAGCCTCCCAAAGTGTGGGGATTATGATACAGGCGTGAGCCACTGTACGTGGGCCTTTTTTTTTTTTAAGTAGAATATAATTTACCTGAATTATTATTATTATTTTTGGAGACAGAATCTCTCTGTTGCCTAGGCTGGAGTGCAGTGGCACGATCTCACTGCAGCCTTGCCCTTCCAGGCCCAAGCAGTTCTTCCATGTAGCCAGGACTACAGA
Organism: Symphalangus syndactylus; assembly: GCF_028878055.3. Lineage (NCBI taxonomy): Eukaryota > Metazoa > Chordata > Mammalia > Primates > Hylobatidae > Symphalangus > Symphalangus syndactylus. Next base: position 112,032,103 of record NC_072423.2, on the reverse strand, counting down.
CGCATGACCACTATGCCTGTCTTATTTGTTTATTTTTATTTTTTTGCGACAATGTCTCACTCTTGCCCAGGTTGGAATGCAGTGGCATGATCTTGGCTCACTGCAACCTCCTCCCTGGTTCTAGTGATTCTCCTGCCTCAGCCTCCCAAGTAGCTGGGATTGCAAGTGTGCACCACCCTGCCAAGCTAATTTATTTTTTATTTTTTATTTTTTTATTTTTTCAGATTGAGTCTCGCTCTGTTGCCCAGGCTGGAGTGCAGTGGTGCAATCTCTGCTCACTGCAACCTCCGCCTCTTGAGTTCAAGCAGTTCTCCTGCCTCAGCCTCCTGAGTAGCTGGGATTACAGGTGCATGCCACCACGCCCAGCTAATTTTTGTATTGTTAGTAGAGATGGGGTTTCATGTGTTAGCCAGGATGGTCTCGATCTCCTGACTTTGTGATCTGCCTGTCTTGGCCTCCCAAAGTGCTGGGATTACAGGCATGAGCCACCGCGCCCAGCTGATTATTATTTTTTTTTAAATGTGTTGTAGAGACATGGTCTCACTAGGTTGTTCAGGTGAGTCTTGACCTCCTGGCCTCAAGGGATCCTCTCATCTCAGCCTTCCGAAGCTCTGGGATTATAGTTGTGAGCCACCACACCTGGCCCTCAGTGTTTGTTTTAGATTATGGTTGGTTGTTTTTTTCAGACAGATTACCTACTTCAAGTAGACTTTATATTTGCTTTTGTATTTAATCAAGATTTTTTTATATAAATTGTTTATGGACTGTTAAATCCAAATGCTCTTACACTTTAAGGTTCTATTAGTTTTAGTTTTTTTTTTTAAGATGGAGTCTCACTCTGTTGCCAGGCTGCAGTACAGTGGCGGGATCTTGGCTCACTGCAACCTCCGACTCCCTCGTTCAAGTGATTCTCTTGCCTCAGCCTCCTGAGTAGCTGGGAATTACACTCACGCACCACCACGTATAGCTAATTTTTGTATTTTTAGTAGAGATGGGGGTTTCACCACGTTGGCCAGGATGGTCTTGATCTCCTGACCTCGTGATCCACCCACCTCCGCTTCCCAAAGTGCTGGGATTACAGGCATGAGCCACTGTACCTGGCCTAGTTTTAGATTTAAATCACTAGTTGATATTGTTCCTTTCAGCTCATCAGTTGAAATGGTAGTTGTGTAGAAAAGTTAATGGGTGTTTGCCACAATCTTCTGTGAGTTGAAGTTAGGGTTTGTGACTGTTTCGCTTTCTCAACTAGTATTCTCTTTTCGTTTATATGTAATTGAGTAACATTTTGCAGTTTGCGGGCTTTTCTTTTTTGAGACAGTTTCCCTCGTATGTGTGTGTGTGTGTGTGTGTGTACGTGTGTGTGATGGGGTTTCGCTTTTATCGCCCAGGCTGGAGTGCAGTGGCGCAATCTCATCTCACTATAACCCCCGCATCCTGGGTTCAAGTGTTTCTCCTGCCTTAGCCTCTTGAGTAGCTGGGATTACAGGTGCCTCTCACCACACCCGCTTAATTTTTTTGTATTTTTAGTAGAGACAGGGTTTCACCATGTTAGTCAGTCTGGTCTCGAACTCCTGACCTCAGGTGATCCACCCATCTCGGCCTCTCAAATTTCTGGGATTACAGGCGTGAGCCACTGCACCCGGCCGATGGAGTTTCACTCTTGTCGTCCAGGCTAGAGTGCAGTGGCACAATCTTGGCTCACTGTAAACTCTGCCTCCCGGGTTCAAGTGATTCTCCTGCCTCAGCCTCCCGAGTAGCTGGAATTACAGGTGCACGTCACCACACCTGGCTAATTTTGTATTTTTAGTAGAGATGGGGTTTCGCCTTGTTGGCCAGGCTGGTTTTGAACTCCTGACCTCAAGTGATCCACCAGCCTTGGCCTCCCACAGTGCTAGGATTACAGGCATGAGCCACCACACCCGGCCAGTAGAACTCTTTAAACATGAAAAATCAGTCAACTTTGCAGACTAGAGGAGGATGTTGAAGACCTATGTGTGTTATTTTTTTTCTTTACCAACTATGCACCTATTTTTCAGACACCTAAGAGTAATGTCTGTGAAACAGTGGTTTTCTTTTTCTACATATTATAGCAGGAAGTGTTCCTATTTATGTACTGTCTGTATCAATACTAACGGGGCGTCATAAGCAAAATTTTAAACTTTGATAGTTAAACCTTTATGTTGCCTCCCTTCTGGGCGGCCAGCTGTGGGGATGTGCTTCTCCCTTAAGGACTTTGACAAGAATAACAAGTTAATTGGAATTTGACTTTCTGACATATAGCAGATGGCCTTGCCCTGTCATGCCAGGCCTTTCATGTGGAGTTACCATTTTTCAGCTGCTTCTGTCTCTCCAGAGAAGGATTTCCCTTTTATAAGCCTGGGCCAGGGGGATGATGGTGAGATTCCCCATGTGATACCAGAGTTGGAATAGGCAGGCCGTAGTGAGATTAGGGCCAGGACTGTCCCATTTTGATTCTTGAATGGTTTTTGTTACAACTTGTCATGGGGAAAAAGTAACACTTTTTTTTTTTTTTCTCCCTTAGAAGACAAAAAAACTAATGCATTTGAGAAAGCGGTAGTTTTGGGGGGAGGGGGAAAAAGCAACTGCTTTCCTGATCTGCAACTTGGCTGGATGCTAAGATGTCAGTGGACATGAATAGCCAGGGGTCTGACAGCAATGAAGAGGACTATGACCCAAATTGTGAGGAAGAGGAAGAAGAAGAAGATGAAGACCCTGGGGACATAGAGGACTATTACGTGGGAGTAGCCAGCGATGTGGAGCAGCAGGGGGCTGATGCCTTTGATCCCGAGGAGTACCAGTTCACTTGCTTGACCTACAAGGAATCTGAGGGTGCCCTCAATGAGCACATGACCAGCTTAGCTTCTGTCCTAAAGGTGAGCAGTGTTGTAAACTCCAGTGTAATCCCCCCCAGTTAAATCTAAGGATGAGCTGTTGTTAATTAATGTCTCCTCCAGACTAATTGAATGGCCTCGTAGCTTGAAACCAAATTTAAGTGTATGTGAACATCATTTGGACATTTTGTTACATTTACTTTGTTTTCTAATATATGCATGTCTAAGGTCCTCAGATTCCCAAATTAGTAAGAATTAGAAAGGAGGGGTGGGACAGATTCAAGAAAGATGTACCGTACCAGAAATGTGTAGTAGCAGAATTGCACAACTTTGCACATTTCAGGAAGTGAGTTTTCAAGAATTTTATGAGGTTGATACAATAAGCATCAGAATCACCATCTTCTGTATGACTGCGAGTGACTGATAAATGTCTTGGGAGTATACAGATCCCTCTGGTTTGCCCTGAATAGTCATTGCCTTTGAGCTAATGAGCTCATTTGTTTCATGTACTGATTTTAATAATAATTCTTTCTTATAGCTTGTATTTCATTGATTTAGGGGGTATTAGTACGGAAACTGTAAAGAATGAACAAAGTTGATTATTCCAGCAAGCATTTTATTTTTTAACACATAAGCTAAAACATACCTTTGGATGTCTTGCACCTTCGGCCAGTTATTATCCTCACTATTTACATTTTTTATGATCATTTTGACAGTTTCCCAACAAGCGTGTTTCCTTCTCTAACACTGGCCATTATGGGAAATTGGAAATATTTCTCTTACTTTAGTGTTTTCACCAATCTTTTTTCATGAATTGTTACTTGGATTTTGTTTCTGATTAAATTGGAGGTCAAAAGGGCACCTTGGCATGATGTCAACCAAATCAATTTTATTGGTACTTAAACAGAAATAACTAAGGTGTGCCTTGTATGATTTCTATAAAATTTGCTTTATCTACTAGTTTAGGGATTTTTTTTTCCCCAGATGGTTGGCAAAGGCTAATACCTTGAATTTAGATACTCAGGTCTTTATTAGCAACTGGCTGGAAGCTGAAAGCTAAGGTTTTTTTTTTTTTTGTGACTAATTTCTAGAAGTGATTGTAGACTTCCTCTCTTGTGCTGAGCAGAAAACTCTGAAGAATGGGGACCTGTGGATCCTCTGGGTTTGGGATTTCTGCACTATGGCTATAACAAAGCTGCTGGGCCCCTGCCTCCAGAGGGCATTTCCCTGGTAGAAAACAATAATCGGGTTTCTCTTCCTCACCATGCACACCTCTCCCTTGTTGATCAATAGTTTTCTTTTGCTTTAGTCATACTGTCAGGTTATATACAATGTTGGTATTTAAAATAAGAAACGGATATGTTCATAATGTTAGGTTAGAAAAAATAATATTAGGAATTATGTAGTGTGTAACTATGCTCTGGACAGTGTCAGTTGACCAAGTTCATGAGGATGTTCCTGTCTATACACAGGAATTCTCAGATTGTCAAGCTTCTGTGCTGGCTTTTTCTGCCCTTCTAGAGACAGCTGAGGGGCCCAAGCACCTGTCCGTCCGTCCGTCCTTCCTTCCTTCCTTTTTCTTTTTTTTAATTGTGGTAAAATATATGTAACATAAAATTTACTGTTTTACATTCTTCCTTCTTATACATGGTCAGCCTCCTGGAAAGCTTTCCCTTCACCACCTCATCTCTTACTGCCCTTAGGGGTCCTCAGAGTCTAGTCACGCTTTCTCTGAGTGAGTTTCCTTGAGAGCCCCTAGAGCACAAGTGGCCATGCCTTCTTTTGGTCTGTGTCCAAACAATACAGCTCGTTTATTTTTTTAGGTTATGTACTGCAGTCGTCTGACTGCTTTATGTTTTACCTGTTCACACATTTTGGCATGATCTCTCCAACTAGATTGTCAGTTCTTGGAGAGCAGTAACTGTCTTGTACCCTATCTCCTCCATCATTCTTGTCACGCTATTTCATCTACAGTAGGTATTGAATAATTGCTTGGATACTTGTGGATTTTGTTGATTGTTGGTGATAGTAGCAGCTGCTGCTGTTGGTGTGAGCTAGATTTCCTAGTCCCTGATATATTTTCTTTCCTATTGGAAATGAAATGAAAGGGCATTGTTCTGGCCTTTAAGACTGAGAAGAGTAAGAGCAACAAGAACTTGTAGCAGAGATGAGGGAATAAATAAGAGAAGGAAGAGAGTTGAAACAGTATGAAAGGGTTAAAGAGAAAATGGAGCAAAGAGGAAAATAATCCACAAAAATTTAGATGTTGATAGAAGACAGAGTTTATTTTTTCCCTTCTACACTTCACTGAGAAATATGCTAACACCATTTACTTTCTGGGGCTGGGCAAAAAAAGGTTGTGGCTCTTTTGGTTGGCTTGACTGTACATAAAGGGACTCTGGTGTTTTAAGTGGTTCAGAAACTTGACCAAAGAGACTGGACAGAAAAGCAGCTTGGTTAAGGGTAAAGGAGAAGGAATCATATACAGTTATTTTTCTTTGAGGCCAGATACAAGCTAGCATTGTTTTTATTTACTTATATTTTTAAAATTGTATTTAAAATACAAAAATTAGCTGAGCGTGCTAGCATGTGCCTGTAGTCCCAGCTACTCAGGAGGCTGAGGTGGGAGGATCACTTGGGCCTGAGAGCAGAGGTTGCAGTGAGCTGAGATTGCCCCCACTATACTCCAGCCTGGGCTACAGAGCAAGATCTTATCTCAAAACAACAAATTTTTTTGTTTTTGGTAGAGATGGGGTCTTGCTGTATTGCCTAGGTCTTAAACTCCTGGCCTCAAGCCGTCTTCCCACCTCAGCCTGCCAAATTCCTTTACAAGCATGAGCCACCACTCCTGGCTTGTTTTTATTTTTGTAATTAATATTTTTTGAGGATGAGAGGGAATAATTTAAGTGCTTAGTTTACGCAATGGTGTTCCGGCTACTCTGGTTCTCTTGTTGCACATGTCTCTGAAAGTGTGATTGATAGTGATAGTCACCCAGATCACTACTGATGTCCCATTGGTCGTAGTGCTGATTGCACAATTCTGTGGCATATTGAAATATTTAATTTTTTTAACATAATTTAGGTTCTGTGGCTTGTAGAAAATGTTATGTGTGTATGTAATTGAAAATTATAGTCTTACAAATTCTAGTCTACAAGTAAAAACTATCCAAGTTTGAGGAGTAGCTTAAATTTTTCACCCGATTCTCATGTCCGTGTACTCATTTTGTTGTGTCTAGGCTGTTGCATGTGGATTATTTATAGTATAGCATAAAGTTAAGCCTTTTACTGCCATTTGGGATTTGAAGTCTCTTTTTAAAAATTATTATTTAAAAAAATTTTTTTAGAGATGAGCTCTTGCCCTGTCTCACAGCTGGAGTGTAGTAGCGTGATGATCATAGCTCACTGCACCCTCAAACTCCTGGGTTCAAGCTATCCTCCCATCTCAGCCTCCGAAGTAGCTGGGGCTATAGGTGCATGCAACTAATTAAACAAAAATTTATTTTGGCCAGGCGCAGTGGCTCACGCCTGTAATCCCAGCAGTTTGGGAGGCCGAGGCAGGTAGATCACGAGGTCAGGAGATCAAGATCATCCTGGCTAACACGGTGAAACCCTGTCTCTACTAAAAATACAAACAAAAAATTAGCCGGGTATGGTGACACGTGCCTGTGGTCCCAGCTACTCAGGAGGCTGAGGCAGGAGAATGGTGTGAACCCGCGGGCAGAGGTTGCAGTGAGATGAGATCGCACCACTGCACTCCAGCCTGGGCAACAGAGTGAGACACTGTCTCAAAAAAAAAAAAGAGAAAAAATTTTTAAGTGGACTCAAAAAGCTGCAAAAAAAAAAATTTTTTTTTAAGATACAGAATCTCACTGTGTTGCCCAGGCTGATCTCAAACTCCTGGCCTTAAGTGATCCTCTTGCCTCAGCCTCCTGAGTTAGCTGGGTAAAGTGTCTTAAGTAGAAAAATCACAATTTTCAGCTGGGTGCAGTGGCTCACACCTGTAATCCCAGTACGGGAGGCTGAGGCGGGTGGATCACGAGGTCAGGAGAGCCCTGGCTAACAGTGAAAACCCCGTCTCTACTGAAAATACAAAAAATTAGCTGGGCATGGTGGCGGGCACCTGTAGTCCCAGCTACTCAGGAGGCTGAGGCAGGAGAATGGCGTGAACCCAGGAGGCGGAGCTTGCAGTGAGCCGAGATCGTGCCACTGCACTCCAGCCTGGGTGACAGAGCAAGACTCCATCTAAAAAAGAAAAAGAAAAATCACAGTTGTCTGGGACACTGGGCTTTTAGTTTAATGAGGGCCCTGGTGTCAGAGGGTAACTTCCTGTATATGTTCTGGGACCAGTCTGTGAGTAAAGTCATTATTGAGAGAGGAAGGTGCCCAGAAAATTAGATCAAGGGCTCAAGATAGAGAACAGAGAAAATGCTTATCTGCTACTGAGGTGAGGAAGCTGCTGGTATTCAAATAGTGGCAAAACAGAAGCATTATTGAGAATGAACTGTCCTACACAAATCACAAATGGAATAGTCAGGTGAGATGAAATGATTGCGAAGTGAGGTGTTGTGTTGTAGGAGGAGGGGATCTCTGGGGAATAAGTATTTTTAGTGATCATGTATGAGTCTTTAAAGAAAACAAAGTTACCTTTTTCTACAGTATATTTTTATATGAGACTTATACAAAGATTATTTTATTGTCTTTATAGATGAAAGAGGTCCTTCTTGTAACCATAAGCATTTTTATTGCAAAATGTGCAGTAGTTAGCCAATAATTTTTTTTTTTTTTTTTGAGACGGAGTCTCGCTGTCGCCCAGGCTGGAGTGCAGTGGTGGGATCTCGGCTCACTGCAGGCTCTGCCCCCGGGGTTCACGCCATTCTGCCTCAGCCTCCTGAGTAGCTGGGACTACAGGTGCCCGCCACCTTGCCCGGCTAATTTTTTGTATTTTTAGTAGAGACGGGGTTTCACTATGTTAGCCAGGATGTTCTCGATCTCCTGACCTCGTGATCCGCCCGCTTTGGCCTCCCAAAGTGCTAGGATTACAGGCGTGAGCCACCGCGCCCGGCCTTGAGCCAATAATTTTTTTCAGTTATTCAGTGAGTCCTTTTAATTACCATTCCATGGAACTCTTGAGATATTTGCTGACAAGCTGCTCAGGAAGAGGCTCAGCCAGAGCCCCAGACAAAGCCCAGGCAGGATCATGACTGTGGAGCTGGCTTTGGTTTGTAATGGGTCAAGAATCTCTTTCTCCTTGTGCCCTCATCTTAGCATCATGTTAGGGGCATAGGCAGGAGAAGTGAATGTTGTTCAGGGACCTACCCCATTGCTTCAGGAGGGGAAAGAAATAGGCCACTTTGAGCTAGATCTAGTCCAGGAGGTGTAGTGAGCTACCTGAGCTTTGTGTTGAGGCCAGAGGACCTTGAAGGTGGTGTAGAAGGGCAATGCAGGTTATACAAGTCCTGGCTCCATAGGGCAATGGGCGTGGGAGCGGGAGGGTTATCTTCTGGGCTGGAATGAGGGTCAAAGGTGTATAGGTAGAAAGGAGTATTATGATTGTAGCCTCAAGCATCTTTAATGTTGGAGGAAAGGAATAGGTTTTGTAAACTTTAGGAATAGGTTTTTAATAGGATTTTTGTTTTGTTTTTTTTTGTTTTTGAGACAGCGCCTCACTATGGCACTCAGGTTGGAGTGCAGTGGCACAATGTTGGCTAACTGCAGTCTCCAACTCCCAGGCTGAAACAATCCTCCTACTTCAGCCTCCCAAATAGCTGGGACCACAGGTGCGCACCACATGCCTGGCTAATTTTTTTTTTTTTGTATTTTTGGTAGAGACGGAGTTTTGCTGTGTTACCCAGGCTGGTCTCAAACTCCAGAGTTCAGACGATCCACCCACTTCAGCCTCCCAGAGTGCTGGGGTTACAGGTGTGAGCCACCGCACCCAGCCTAGGATTTTAAATAGGTATTTAAATAGATTTTTAAAACTTATTCAGCACATGTGTGGCATAGTGAACTATATTGCTCACTTTTTTTTTTTTTTTTTAATTGAGACGGACTCTCGCTCTGTCGCCCAGGCTGGAGTGCAGTGGCGCGATCTTGGTTCACTGCAAGCTCCGCCTACCGGGTTCATGCCATTCTCCTGCCTCAGCCTCCCAAGTAGCTGGGACTACAGGTGCCCGCCACCACGCCCGGCTAAATTTTTTTTGTATTTTTAGTAGAGACAGGCTTTCACTTTGTTTGCCAGGATGGTCTCGATCTCCTGATCTCATGATCCGCCCCTGCTCGGCCTCCCAACGTGCTGGGATTACAGGTGTGAGCCACCGCACCTGTCCCTATTGCTCACTTTTTAAACCTGTTCCCCAGATAGGATCGGAGAAATATGCCAATTATTACAAGTGTTTTTACTGCATTTCTTCTTGCTTTATGAATTGCTGTATTAACTTCAGTAAAGCTATGAAAATATTTCCTAGAACACTCTATTCTGCCATACTCTTTTGTGAATTTTTTTTAAAAACTAGTGTTTGCTCCTTAGCAAAATATGACTGGAAAATCTCTCTAAGATTCTGCTGTGGCTAATTTTTCCCCTTTGTGGATGAATAGTAATGGGTTGTCAGGGCTTCTGACTCTTAAGTGCCAAAGTCTTTATAGTCCTGTGTTCAAAACAACCTGGCTTTTTTGTCTTTTTCACTTGTAACATGATCACTTGGTGTTCATAACAACAAAATACATTATTTTAGCCATTTTCTTAATTGGTACTAATGCCAAGTTAAAAGATAACAAGTATCTGGTGAAAACTTTAATTATTAAATCGATTTTCTTTTATTCTGATATAGCTGAATTTTAAAATCATTCTATTTTTATTTACTTACAGTCATGAATTGACCAATAATGGCTTTTTGTTGTTGTTGTTGTTATTGTTGCTACTACTCATGGGAAAGTATCTTCAAGCTGGGGCTGGTTACACTGAGTGTTTGTGTGCTGAGCAGCCCTCTGATTTCTATTTTTGTGATCTGATGTGAGCTGTCTTTGCATGCTTCTATCTAAGTAGAACTTAGGTTAAATTCCTGCATTTCAAATAGCTGGCCGTTAATAGGTTCATTAACATATTTCACAGTGTTTTAGTCTGGAAGTCTGAGGTGTGTTTACTGATGTGTAAATTCATTTTTAAAAGGCGATGAGAAATGTCCAGAGTGACATTGAGAATGGCCTAAATACAAATGGTGCAAAGTTGTCCTTGTCCTGCCAGCTTAGAAAGGTTGTTGTCATCGCTGTGTACCTGATACCATACAAAACATGCTCATCACCTTCCAGAAAAGAAGCTCTTCATCAGATTTAAGGCCAGCTTTCATTCTAGTCTTTTTGTTGTGCTTGCTGTCTACCTCAGGAACCATGGAAGTCATGTGTAATCAAGGGGTGATATGGTATTTGTGTTTGTTTGTTTTTTTGACATTTATATTTTAATCCTGAGTTTATAAAATTTTTGTCAAGATGTTACTACAGTATTTAAGAAAATAATATCGTTCATGTTTTCATTAACCTAAAATAAGTTTTCTTCCTTGCTTATCATCCTTCAGCTCTTGTCCATATTCATACATAGCATTATTGTTCAGCATTTCACTCAACCAATATTGGGTATTTATTGAGAACCTACTACGCCTCCTGTTATGTTCCTGTGTCAGGCACATAACAGGAAAAATAACTGTGAAGAAAACAGATAAAAATCTCTGCCCTGGTAGACATTGCATTATAATAATCAGTAGATACATGTATTTTATGCATTCTGCTTTCTTCATGTATATTTCAAACATTTCCCCGTTTTTACTTTGTCCTCATAAATACTTTAAATGGCTGTGTAGCATGCCATCTAGTTTTTGAACCGTAATTTGCTTAAGCTCTCTCCATTGGGCATTTAAGTGAGTACCTATGTATTACAGTTGTTGGGGGACTGGTTACATTGCTGTGAATGTCTTTATGGATATGACTTTTGTGTCTGTTGGGCCTTGTCCAGAGTCTGGGCTAGTGGTCAGATGATTGGGTTCCAGTCTCATTTTTTCCATTTAATATAGTATGACCTCAGATAAGTCCCTCAGCATCTCTATACTTGAGTTTCCTCATCTGTAAAATAATGATAACACCTCCTTCACAACATTAAATGTGATGATAATGCAGATAAAGTGCCTGGAACATGAATGTTCAAACCGATTTTGCTTGGTCATGGTAGAAGCGGGGCAAAAGTGGAGGGATGGGAGTGTTATTTGTCTTGGTTCCTTAAAACATGTTCTCAGGGTTGTGTGTCTTGAATCATAGGGTAGGAGCCTACACATTGAGGATGGTTCTGGGCAATATATTGCTGACTGGTGCCTCTGAGTGTGCATATGATATTGGGTCATATACTTTGGATTATTTTACCTTCCCCTGGAGCCTCTGGTTCCCTTCTCCTGGGGCCCACCAAAAGAGAAGTAAAAATAACACAAAATGGGCGGGCGCCTGTAGTCCCAGCTACTCGGAGAGGCTGAGGCAGGAGAATGGCGTGAACCCGGGAGGCGGAGATTGCAGTGAGCCGAGATTGCGCCACTGCACTCCAGCCTGGGCGAAAGAGCAAGACTTCGTCTCAAAAAAAAAAAAAAAAAAAAAAAAAAAAAAATAACACAAAATGAACTTTGAATTGGAGCCGGGAAAAAGATACAGGGAAATAATAGCTTGTCTGTACCTGTATTTGTGGTTGACTGCAATGTTTGGTCTTATGCCTATGTTAATAGCACTACTTAGTGTTTACTTGTTTTGGGGGTTCTTGTTATTGAGACACCTCCGTACTTTTCTTTAATTTTGCCTTGCTCCAATCTAATTATCTTTTTTTCTTCTTTGCCCTTGCTGCTCTAGGAAAAATTTGAAGGATTAGATTTGTCTTCCCCAAAGAGGGAAGAATTGTAGGAAAGATTCGAAAAAGGTGCAGAATGAGGAGCATTTTGCTCCTCCTGAAATGTATCTGCCCTCTAACTTTATTTCTTAAACTGACATGAACTGTCAAACATGAAGTTCCTTTGGTATCTAAACTTTAAACTTTTATAAAGTTTAAATCTTTATAAACATGAATGATTTCCACCGGGCACAGTGGCTCACACCTGTATTCCCAGTACTTTGGGAGGCCAAGGCAGGCGGATCACCTGAGGTCAGGAGTTCAAGACCAGCTAGCCAACATGGTGAAACCCCGTCTCTACTAAAAATACAAAAATTAGCTGGGCATGGTGGTGCATGCCTGTAGTTCCAGCTACTTGGGAGGCTGAGGCATGAGAATCGCTTGAACCTGGGAAGCAGAGGTTGCAGTGAGCCGAGATTGTGCCACTGCACTCCAGCCTCGGCAACAGAGCGAGACTCTGTCTCAAAAAAACAAAAACAGGCCAGGCGCTGTGGCTCATGCCTGTAATCCCAGCACTTTGAGAGGCCAAGGCGGGCGGATCACGAGGTCAGGAGATCGAGACCATCTGGCTAACACAGTGAAACCCCGTCTGTACTAAAAGTACAAAAAATTAGCCGGGCATGGTGACGGGCGCCTATAGTCCCAGCTACTCGGGAGGCTGAGGCAGGAGAATGGCGTGAACCCAGGAGGTAGAGCTTGCGGTGAGCCAAGATGGCACCACTGCACTCCAGCCTGGGCAACAGAGCGAGACTCCGTCTCAAAAAAAAAAAACATGAATGATTTCACAGTGATGACCATGTTATTGACCATAAATAGAGAAAAATACAGGCAGGATGAGCAAGGGGGTTGTTTGGAGATTTTAAAAGGAAAGCAGAGCTGTTCTTATAATTGTGAACACAGTGTGGTCTCTATCTGGAAAAGTTGTTCTCTTTGACTAGCAGTTTCTTTTCCTGGTCAGCTAACAGTCTCTTCAATTCTGTCACCATCCTTTCCAGGAGTCTGTAGATAACCTTGCCTCTTTTTACAAGAAATCTTTCTAATGCCATCAAGCTTGGTTTCCTGGATTCTCTATCTTAATTGTTGGTACCACCATCCACCAACCTGGAAATAGAGGATTGACCCTCTACCCCTTGTTTACATGAGTCCCTCCCTGATCCCCAGACAGAGTCTGTCACTCTTGCCTCTGTACCACTGTGCTTCTTCTTGGTGTGTACTTACAGTGTTTGCCAATTAGTTGTAAACTCGGATATAAACTGTTTGAGTTAGAGGTCCATATTTTTTCTTTACCTAACAGCACCTGGCAGAAATGTCTGGTTATGTTATGTTCTCAGTAAGTGTTGCTTTTTAATGTGTCTAAGCCCAGGCCAATAAATGCACAGTTGAAAATTTAACTCCAAACCTCTACTTCTGTGTGCTCCAATTTGTAAACAGAAGACATTCTCTTCAAAGGACTTTTTCATGAAGCCAGCTGACCTCCAAATAAAGATGGTATAAACCTGGCTGGGCGCGGTGGCTCACACGTGTAATCCCAGCACTTTGGGAGTCCAAGGCGGGTGGATCATGAGATCAGGAGGTCAAGATCATCCTGGCCAACACAATGAAACACCATCTCTACTAAAAATACAAAAAATTAGCTGGGTGTGATGGCAGGCGCCTGTAATCCCTGCTACTTGGGAGGCTGAGGCAGGATAATCGCTTGAATCTGGGAGGTGGAGGTTGCCGTGAGCTGAGGTTACACCACTGCACTCCAGCCTGGGCGACAGAGTGAGACTCTGTCTCAAAAAAAAAAAAAGATGGTATAAACCTAACAGATACATGATTCCCAGCTTATGGTATATATCAGAATTAGTTTTAGCAATTCTCATATAGAAACCTGAACTTCATACAGTTGTAATGAAACAGGCTAGGCACAGTGGCTCACACCTGTAATCCCAGCACTTTGGGAGGCCGAGGTGGGCGGATCACTTGAGGTCAGGAGTTTGAGACTAGCCTGGCCAACGTGGTGAAACCCTATCTCTACACAAATATAAAAATAAGCCGGGCGTGATTGTGGGCACCTGTAATCACAGCTACTCGGGAAGCTAAGGCAGGAGAATCGCTTGAACCTGGGAGGCAGAGGTTGTAGTGAGCTGAGATCATGCCACTGCACTCCGTCCTGGGCAACAGAGAGAGACTGTGTCTCAAAAAAAAAAAAAAAAAAAAAAAAAGGTAATAGAATCTCGAGGGGCTAGGCCAAGGCATTTTACATGAGATTCGCATGGAAGTGCAGAAAAATTGTAAAATGGTTTGGGTTATTCAAGTGAGGAGGGAGGAGTGCTTGCTTTCTTTTGACTACTGAAAGGGCGTGTCCAGCATTTGGAGTGTACTGGTTTTGTAACAGTAGAAGTAGGATATAAATTGCTCAGCTATACTTGCAAGTTGGATAGGCTTCCCATAGTCTTTTTGATGTCTAAATATAACTTTATATTTCATTGATTTTCAAGAGAAGGTCTTGTCCCTGGGGTGGGGGCTGTCCTCTTTTCCCCTAGCCCCACTATCAGCACTGGTCCTCTGCAAGGTTTTATAACCCCCTGCCTTCTTCCTTTGACCTGGGCAAAGCTAAGAGGAAGAAACAGCACAACTCACAGTTTGAGCTTAGGGGTGGTTGTGGCAAGACTCCTGTCCTCACTCCTTCCTAATCTTCTCAAAAGAGACTTCAGGTGACTTGGAAACTACTGGACAAATTCCATTCTAATATTTTTTTAAATTTTTTTCATATTTTTCCTTTCTTTCCTAACTGTCAGAACATACGAACATTCTAACTTATTTTCATATGTGTACAAACCAACTTTTTAGTGTTTCCACTGTGCAAAGTCCTACTGTATTTTATGATCTTGTTTAAAATAGAAGTTTACTTAGCAATAATTATAAAGAAATGAATATTCTTTAGTGAAAAAAGAGATAAAAGTGGGTTCTATGTCCTTTTTGATGATGAGAAACAGGGTTTCACCATGTTGGCCAGGCTGTCCTTTTTGATGATGTAGAGATGTCTGATGGTATCTGTAGTCATAAATACAATGTGGTTTAAAAGTTTTGAATTTTATGATACTGTAGTAGAATACACCAAATTTTCTTTTGCAAATTTAACACTGCTACTTCAAGATGGTTGGCTGCACATGCCTTTGCCCCACCTCTGCTTCTTCTGTTTGTTTTGTTATTCAGATGTCTGTGGTAGTTTTATTTGCAATAGCCAAAAACTGGAGGCAACTCACATACTCAAAAAGATGAATAAACAAACAGTGGCATACCCACAGAACTGCATACTTCTCAGCAGTATAAAAGAATGAGCTACTTATATAAGCATCATTGATAAACCTCAAAAAAAAAAATGCCACATGAAGAAACCCAAAGGGGAGAAACATAAAAACTTTATATGTCAGTCATGTAAAATTCTAGAAAATGCAAACTAATCCATCATAAAGGAAAGTAAATCAACAGTTGTCTGGAGGACCAGAGAGAGCAGGAGGAGAGAGATTATTAAAGGGGATAAAGTAAATTTGGGAGTGCCCTTCCATTTTTAAATACCATGAAAATGAAAGTAAAGGCACATGCATGTTGTAAACTAATATTAACAGAATGGGTTGGAGTGGGGTGTTGTGTGGGGACATCATTACAAAATGTGAGCCAGTTTATCTAAATTTTGAAAAGACCATGGACTCTGATCTGACTGATGAATATTGGAAGAGATAAGTGTGCTTCAAATGGGGGGATTAATAAAAGCTGTATATAGACTAGTCATCCCTGTCCCCACTGGGTCTTTAGACCAAAAAAAAAAAAAAAAAAAAAACTACATAAAAACAAAAGAAACCCATTTATTTATTTAATTTTTTGAGACAGTGTTGCTCGTCCCCCAGGCTGGAGTGCAGTGGCGTGATCTCAGCTCACTGCAACCTCTGCTTCCCAGGTTCAAGCAATTCTCCTGCCTCAGCCTCCTGAGTAGCTGGGACTACAAGCACACGCCACCACACCCGGCTAATTTTTGTATTTTTAGTAGAGACGGGGTTTCACCATGTTGGCCAGGCTTGTCTTGAACTCCAGACTTCAGGTGACCTGCTTGCCTTGGCCTCCCAAAGTGCTGGGATTATGGGGGCGCCTAGCCAAAACCCTTATTTTTAAGAATTGAGATAAACTGGAGAGAAATAGGACCCTTAGAGTGTGAGATTTGGCTGATCTCATTTATCATCTGGGGGCTCTTGAGTCTGAAGTAATAGCTGTCTCTCATGGATCATCCTAAAATGACAGGTTCTGTTTATGTACACAGAGCTTAGGATTCATTTTCCTGACCCCTCTTCCCTTTAAAAATTTGAAGTAATAATTAGCTGGGCGCGGTGACTCACGCCTGTAATCCCAGCACTTTGGGAGGCTGAGGCAGGCGGATCACAAGGTCAGGAGATTGAGACCATCCCAGCTAACACGGTGAAACCCCGTCTCTACTAAAAATACAAAAAAATTAGCCGGGCCTGGTGGCGGGCGCCTGTAGTCCCAGCTACTCGGGAGGCTGAGGCAGGAGAATGGCGTGAACCTGGGAGGCGGAGCTTGCAGTGAGCCGAGATCGTGCCACTGCACTCCAGCCTGGGTGACAGAGCAAGACTCCAACTCAAAAAAAAAAAAAAAATTGAAGTAATAATCACATATCCTAAAACTATTTAAAGTATACAATTCAGTGGCATTTAGTACATTCACAATGTTATGCAACCATCATCTTCATCTTGTTCCAGAACATTTTCATTACCTCAAAAAGAAACCCAGGCTGGGCGCAGTGGCTCATGCCTGTAATCCCAGCACTTTGGGAGGCCAAGGCAGGTGTTAAAAACCAGCCTGGCCAACATGGTGAAACCCTGTCTCTACTAAAAATACAAAAAATCAGCCGGTCGTGGTGGTGGGTGCCTGTAGTCCCAGCTACTCGGGAGGCTGAGGCAGGAGAATGGCGTGAACCTGGGAGGCGGAGCTTGCAGTGAGCCGAGATCATGCCACTGCACTCCAGCCTGGGTGATGGAGCGAGACTCCATCTCAAAAAAAAAAAAAAAAAAGAATTAGCTGGGCGTGGTGGCACACATCTGTAATCCCAGCTACTCCGGAGGCTGAGGTGGGAGAATCACTTGAACCCGGGAGGTGGAGGTTGCGGTGAGCCCAGATTTTAAAAAGATGATAGATAGATAGATAGATAGATAGATAGATAGATAGATAGATAAAAAGAGAGAGAGATGTGCAAGTGAGCCAAGTCCGGATGCGGTGGCTCACTCCTGTAATCCCAGCACTTTGGGAAGCCCAGGCAGGCAGATCACTTGAGGTCAGTGTTGTGGGAAGTCAGGGACCCTAAACGGAGGGACTGGCTGAAGCCATGGCCGAAGAATGTGGATTGTGAAGATTTCATGGACATTTATTAGTTCCACCAGCCTGGCCAACATGGTGAAACCCCATCTCTACATCTCTACTAAAAATACAAAAATTAGTCAGGCGTGGTGGTGCGTGCCTGTAATCCTAGATACTCGGGAGGCTGAGGCAGGAGAATTGCTTGAACCTGGGAGGCAGAGGTTGCAGTGAGCTGAGATTGCGCCACTCCACTTCAGCCTGAGTGATAAAGCGAGACTCCATCTCAAAATATATATATATAAAGCCACATACATGGCATGAGTATGAGTCATTGGTGGCAATCAAAAAATATATTTGTGCAGGCTGGGCGCGGTGGCTCACGCCTGTAATCCCAGCACTTTGGGAGGCTGAGGCGGGCGGATCACGAGGTCAGGAGATCAAGACCATCCTGGCTAACATGGTGAAACCCCGTCTCTACTGAAAATACAAAAAAAATTAGCCGGTCGTGGTAGCGGGCGCCTGTAGTCCCAGCTGCTCGGGAGGCTGAGGCAGGAGAATGGTGTGAACCCAGGAAGCGGAGCTTGCAGTGAGCAGAGATCGTGCCACTGCACTCCAGCCTGGGTGACAGAGCAAGACTCCGTCTCAAAAAAAAAAAACAAATCTGTGCCTGATGTATGAACATTCTCCTTTGAATGGCCCCAAGGGTTATTGGCATTGGAACCACAGTGAAGAAAATGCAATTCTGGTCCTACAAATAGTATCCTAAAGCTACTAAAGTAACTGATGGAGGAAATAAAAATAGTGTTTTATATATCAAAAAGTTGGGACTTGAAAGCGGGAGATAAGGAGCAATTTAAGTAAGTTACATGTCATAGAGAGTTAGGGTTATACTCAGTGATGTTGGTGACAACCAGAAGAACCTTAGACAAATGACTGGAAAAGATTTCTCCTGGATAGGAAGACCTGGTGGTGGTAGTGGTAAAAAGAAATGAGGTGGCAGTGTTGTTCCTTTCCATCAAAGTGCCTTTTATGTTTTATGAGCCATTGATTTTTCTTTTCTTTTTTTTTTTTTTTGAGACGGAGTCTCGCTCTGTCGCCCAGGCTGGAGTGCAGTGGCGCAATCTTGGCTCCACCTCCTGGGTTCACGCCATTCTCCTGCCTCAGCCTCCTGAGTAGCTGGGACTACAGGTGCCTGCCACCACGCCCGGCTAACTTTTTGTATTTTTAGTAGAGACGGGGTTTCACTGTGTTAGCCAGGACGGTCTCGATCTCCTGACCTTGTGATCCGCCCCGCCTTGGCCTCCCAAAGTGCTAAGATTACAGGTGTGAGCCACTGCGCCCAGCCCAGTTTTTCTTTTTTTTTGTTTGAGATGAAGTCTCACTCTGTCACCCAGGCTAGAATGCAGTGGCATGATCTTGGCACACTGCAACCTCTCCACCTCCCAAGTTTAAGTGACTTTCCTGCCTCAGCCTCCCGAGTAGCTGGGATTACAGGCACACGCAACCACACCTGGCTATTTTTTTTTTTTTTTTTTTTTGAGACGGAGTCTTACTGTCACCAAAGCTGGAGTGCAGTTGAGTTATCTTGGCTCACTGCAGCCTCTGTCTCATGGGTTCAAGCAATTCTCCTGCTTCAGCCTCCTGAATAGCTGGGATTAGAGGTGCCCGCCACCACGCCCAGGTAATTTTTGTATTTTTAATAGAAACGGGGTTTCACCATGTTGGCCAGGCTGGTCTTGAATTCCTGACCTCAGGAGATCTGCCCGCTTTGGCCTCCCAAAGTGTTGGGATTACTGGCATGAGCCACTATTCCCAGCCAAGTCTCAACTGATTTTCTTTGTTCATTGGCCATTAGGATAGGTTTAATAATTATTTCCCAGTAAACAAGTACTTCCTGAATTTCTGATGTCATTTTAACTTTCAGGTAGATGCTGGGACAGATGGAAAAAGATAGTTTGACCTCTTCTTTTCCTTTTTTCTTTTTTTTTTTTTTGGAGACAGAGTCTCCATTGCCCAGGCTGGAGTGCAACCTCCGCCTCCCGGGTTTAAATGATTCTCCTGCCTCAGCCTCCTGAGTAGGTGGGATTACAGGCACCTGCCAACATGCCCAGCTAATTTTTTTTTTTTTTTTTTTTTTTTTTTGAGATGGAGTTTTGCTCTTGTTGCCCAGGCTGGAGTGCAATGGCACGATCTCAGCTCACTGCAACCTCCGCCTCCCAGGTTCAAGCCATTCTCCTGCCTCAGCCTCCCGAGTAACTGGGATTACAGGCATGTGCCACCACCACGCCCAGCTAATTTTGTATTTTTAGTAGAGATGAGGTTTCTCCATGTTGGTCAGGCTGGTCTTGAACTCCTGACCTCAAGTGATCTGCCCGCCTCAGCCTCCCAAAGTGCTGGAATTACAGGCGTGAGTCACCGTGCCCGGCCCTAATTTTTGTATTTTTAATAGATACGGGGTTTCACCATGTTGGCCAGGCTGGTCTTGAATTCCTGACTTCAGGAGATCCGCCTGCCTCGGCCTCCCAAAGTGCCGGGATTACAGGCATGAGCCACTGCGCCTAGCCGACATCTTCTTTTTCAAATAACTTAAAGATCTCTCTGCCTTTAATATCTGCCCCCTCCTGTACTTCCACTTTTTGTTTTTCTGATACATCCACTAAAAGTACCACTTTATTTTGCTCTGTTGAAAAATTTAAAGTGGATTCTCCAGGCTCCAGCCTGATCTCCTCATTGTTCCTTTCCCTAACTCATATACTTGATTTTAGCCTCCTCCAACCTATTGTCAGCATCTCCGCCCTTCTTGCAACCCTCGAGAGACTGCTAAGCCCTCCAACTTTTTTAAACCTGTCTCAGAGAAGCTGTGTCTGGCCTCTCCTGTATCCCTGTGCATCCCTGAGGGCTTGGAACACCTTGGCACCTTCATACGCTCTTGCGGTGGATGTGGGTGTCGTGACAAGGCTGGACCACCGGACACAGGCAGAGAGTGGTGTTGGCATATGGGACCTAATGCTAGCACAGGTATTGTTCCAGGTTCTTGGGTTTGGCAGAGAAGGAATCAGTCAAAAAATTTCTGCCCTCGATGGGCTTTCATTCTGTTCCTGTTTATATAGTTTTAGATGAACAGAAAGATTATAAAAATAGGGTTATATGTTTCTAGCATAAAGGGGTAGCTAAGGAAAGCAGTCGATGAGGTAGTAGATCTGTCATTGAAACATGCTGTTGGAATCTGTGGCCTTTTCATTAAGATGTGCTGGCCTCTGAAGTGCCCTCCTTTTGGAGAAGATGGTACTACCATCTTATTGGTAGTACTTGGATGGTACTACCATCTTATTGGTAGTACTTGGATGGTACTACCTAGCTGGTTATTTGGCATTCCCTCTCTTTGCCTCCTCACAGTAGCAGTAGCTGAGACATAGCATTGTTTCAAATAATTTTTGGACAAGATGGGCTGTGGCTGCGGGAATGGACACAGCTTTTAGTCCTACTCTGTGCAGTTCATTTGATATCAGTTCCCATCTGCATTTCTTTTGGTTGGGTTTGCTGGACATAATCTGCCTATGTGGCATTCCCCTGGAAGTCTGTTAAGAGTTCTAGAAGGGGCAATAACCAGCCCTTTGTACTGAGTACTTCCCAAAAAGTTTCCATTAAATGCACCCTAAAAGATATGCTGGCTGGGATTTACTTCACAATAATCTGGAGGGAGGAGGGGAGGGCTGGAATGGAGACATAGTGGGTCTGGCCACCAGCTGGTTAATGGGTTTCATTATATTCTTCACTTTGGTAGATGTTTGAAATTTTTCATAATTAAAAAAATATATACCCTTATGGTCAAGGAATGATTATGTTAATATTTTTACATTATTGTATTTTGTATAAATAACCTTATATTGAGTGAGGTCTTTGGTTTTTTTGGTATTGATTTTAATGATTGGAGTTCATAGCAGTTAGGACTGAATCAAGGTTAGGCTAGTGAGAAGTCTTCAGATTTGTGTTTATTAATCAGATTTAAAAACATATATAACTTTTGGGTGCCTCAATTACAAGTCAACCCTCCCTCCATGTCCCTGTAAAGAAAAGTGGAACGTGCAAAGTTATGATCAGGTGCCAGAGAGTGGGCCTTTTAGAGGTTGAGAATATTTAGGTGTGAAATATGGGAGAAATGAAATCCTACCACTTAAATTAGACTTCAGGGGTGAGCCTGGTTTAGGGTTAGAAGCCCTATGAGACCTCACTACCACCACTACTACTGATGCTAATTTTGCCCCATCCTAGGCTGGTGTTTACTTACTCCTTTGTCTTTGTGCTTTAACCTTCTTTCTTCCTCTTGTCCCTTTAGTACTTTCTTGCCTCCCTCCACATCATCCCTTGCCCCCCGGACCCAAATCCATCTGTCCTGATCTCTTTAGGCTAATTTTCCTATATCATGTCCCATTCTAGCCCAGGCCCAGAAGCTGGCCCACAGTTCACTCCCTTTCTTCATTTCTGCTTTTTAATGAGTGACCATTAGTGTTTGTTAACAAAAGTGATTGGACCACGAAGTGGCAGGCTGAGGCATGAAGACCCATTCATGTAGCCTTAAAAGATTTCAGGCAGTTGGCAAGTAAGAATTCTAAATAAAAATTGAAACTACCACCTGTATTTTTTCAGGCCGTTGATGCTCACTGCCATCAGCTGCATCCTCCCTATGGCACTGGTAAGTGTGGGAAGGGCTGGTGACAGTTTTGGTGGGCTGCTGGATTTCTTTTTTCTGGGGGAAAAGTCTATTTGCAAGCTATGTTGTTAACTTGTCCTTGAGGGCTGGAGAGCTTGAACCAGCTAGAGGAGACTAAAAAGATAAAGAAGCAACTGATCATGGTCATGGATATCCTTGGGGAACTGTTGTCAGGAGCAGGGGCTATTTTAGCATGTGCCTTGATCCGTATATAAAATTAGTATGTTCTGTGCACTATTTTGAGTAATAAACATGTACTATCCAAGTGCTCTGGGGTGTCAAATAATAACTGTTAAATGTCCTGGAACTCGCAAAACATTTTTTCTGAAGCTAGATGTTGGTTGTGTACTAGAAAGGGTCCTAAATGTCATATGTGCTTACCATTTCCTTCAGTAGCAGGAATTTATCTCTCTCTGGTATTTTAAGTTCTTCGTGGTCAGGGGACTCAAATGTTTATTCCAATGACTAATTTAAACTTCTGATAGAGACTTGGTGGAATGCGGTGGAGGGGAAGGGACTTGGTAGAAATCAGAAAATACATTTGTGGCTGTTATTAACAAACTTCAGGTGGACTTGCGATTTGTGATCTGAAAAATGATATCATCACCATCTGCTTACACTGAATAAAGTTGAAACAGAAGTAGGGCAGCAAGTCACAGAATTGCTAGTCTAAGCCCACACGCAAATTGCTATTGGAGTTGCCTTACTTAAGATCCTGAAACCCTGCAGCCGTCTCCTTGTAGCAAGTGGGTCAGAGGACACAGAGATTCAAAGTTTTATCTTATAAGGTAGTCTCCATTCTAAGATGACAGTTTGATTTCAGTTCTCTAGTCTCTAACACCCTTAGACTGGAAGAAAGTGCCTCCAGAACAAAATGCTGAGATTGTAGATTTGCATGCTGCTAACCATGTCAGTAACAGCAACTAAAGCATTCATATTCACTTCATTACATCTCTGTGAGAAAATCTTAGCATTATTGGCCCACAGCCTGGATTTCCCCCTGGTCTTCATCCTCCGTTCCTCAGTCCTGCTTGTGAAGCAGGCATAGAATTGTGTGACACATTTACTAAGTTCTTCATTTAAAAAACAGAAAGGAGAACTTGACTCCCAAGCAGCCATCTACTCTAGGTTTCTAGGCCAGTGTAACCAAGTGGTAACTACTGAACATGTTTTGAGGGCCTGTGTCAGATAGTATTTTCCAAAGGTCATGAGCAAACACCTTCTGTTATCCACTATAGTCTGTGCATTTTAGAGTTTCAGTCAAAAACAGACTATAGAGGATGCCAGAAGTTGTTTGCTCATGACCTTTGGAAAATAGAAATGACCATAAACAAAGTCCTTTTTGACATGCAAGTAGCACATGCTTCCTGAAATAAAGATCTGGAAACCATCTGAGAGTATTGACATTGTAAATGCAATGGCAAAACAAAGCCATATTGGATTGAGGGCTACGGGTAATGCAGAGCAGTGTGTAGGGTAAATGAGAACAGAGGAGAGAGAGCTCATTTCAAGCTGGAAAGAAAGCTCCCCAGTAGCGTCTAACCCATTGTGGTGCAGGTTTGGAGGACTCAGGGAAGGTGGGAGGATGGGCTACTCTTGGTCTCTGCTCAGACCCCATCTTTGACTCTGTGAAAGCCTTCTCTGGACTACCCAGAAACTTGAGGGTACCCTTCACTCTTCACAATAAACTTTAGGCTTGCCCCCACTTCTCTACCTTGCTCATACACTTTCCTTCCCTAGCTCCCGGTAAAACGAAAGAGTTCTTATCTTTGGGGCTTATGTTCATACTAAGGGGCAGGCACAAATGTGATTGCCCAAAGACAGTCCAGGGAGTGAGAAGGCAGGCCTAAAAGCTGTGCCTGTGGAAAAGTGATATTTAAGGAGCTGGCTGAATGGGAGCGGAACATCCAGTGAAATACTCAGAAGCCTTGGTCAGGGAGATCAAGAAAGCCAGAGAAGGCGAGGCACAGTGGCTCACGCCTGTAATCCTAGCTCTTTGGGAGGCCGAGGCGGGGGGATCACCTGAGGTCGGGAGTTTAAGACCAGCCTGACCAAAATGGAGAAACCTCATCTCTACTAAAAATACAAAATTAGCCGGGCATTGTAGCACATGCCTATAATCCCAGCTACTCGGGAGGCTGAAGCAGGAGAATCTCTTGAACCTGGGAGGTGGAGGTTGTGGTGAGCCGAGATCGTGCCATTGCACTCCAGCCGGGCAACAAAAGCAAAACTCTGTCTCAAAAAAAAAAAAAAAAAAAAAAGGGAAAAAAAGAAAGCCAGAGAATATTGTAAAGTTATCAGCATTATAGGCCTATATGGAAATGACTTTATACTAGCACTATTATACTATACTCTATAGTGTATACAGTCAGTTAACCTTAGTGAAAACTGTGTTAAAACTGTAAAGCGGAATTTATTTTGAGGATTATAAATAAAAAGTCAAAGTATATACTATTTGATGCAGTAATATAAGGGTCAACCCTTTGTATATTGTGACATTTGATTATGTGAGTGATTGCCATTGAATTAAATTTGACAAACTTTCAGCCCTTTTATTATGAAAAATTTAAAAGAAAGAGCTTTAAATAATTGTACAGTGGACATTCATATACCATACCATCTAGATTATATAATTGATAATCCGTTGCCGCATTTGCTTCATCATTTATCTGTCCATCAGTCAACTCATTTTTGAAACAGCTCTATTAAAGTTTTACATGCCATTAAACTCATCCATTTTATTCTTATTTTATTTTTATTTTGTTTATTTATTTTTTGAGACAATCTTGCTCTGTCACCCAGGCTAGAGTGCAGTGGTGCAATCTCGGCTCACTGCAAGCTCCGCCTTCCAGGTTCACGCCATTCTCCTGCCTCAGCCTCCCGAGTTGCTGGGACTACAGACGCCCACCACCACACCTGGCTAATTTTCTTGTATTTTTAGTAGAGATGGGGTTTCACCATGTTAGCCACGATGGTCTCGATCTCTTGACCTCGTGATCCGCCCGCCTCGGCCTCCCAACATGCTGGGATTACAGGCGTGAGCCACCGCGCCCGGCCTTCTTTTTGTTTTATTTTGTTTTTGAGACGGAGTTTTGCTCTTGTTGCCCAGGCTGGAGTGCAATGGCGCGATCTCGGCTCACCGCAACCTTTGCGTCCCGGGTTCAAGTGATTCTCCTGCCTCAGCCTCCCAAGTAGCTGGGATCACAGGCATGTGCCACCACGCCTGGCTAATTTTGTGTTTTTAGTGCTAATTTTGTATTTTTAGTAGAGATGGGGTTTCTCCATGTTGGTCAGGCTGGTCTGGAACTCCCAACCTCAGGTGATCCGCCCACCTCGGCCTCCCAGGAGTGCTGGGATTACAGATGTGAGCCACTGCGCCTGGCCCAACTCATCCATTTTAAAGTGTACCATTATTTGAATTCTATTAAATGTATACAACTATGTAGTCATTACCATAGTCCCAGTTTTAGAAGATTTCATCACCTAAAAAATTCCTGTATTCATTTATAGTTGATCCCTGTTCCCAAGTGACTACTGATCTTCTGTGTCAATAGTTTTGCCTTTTCTAGAAATTTCATACAATTCTGATTATACAATATGTAATCTTTTGTTACCTGGTTCTTTCTCTTAGCATAGTGGTTGAGGTTCATCCATATTGTATCATGCATCAGTAGTGTGTTCTCTTTTATTGCTGAATAATGATGGATATGCCACATTTTGTTTACCCATTCATTTGTAAGTTGATGGACATTGGGTTGTTTCTAATTTTGGGCTACACAGTATGCTGCTGTGACCATTCATGTCCAGGGCTTAATATAGCCATGTGTTTTCATTTCTCTTGTATAGATAACTAGGAGTGGGATTGCTGGGTCACATGGTAAGTGTATGTTTAACATTTATTTTTTATTTATTTTTTTTGAGACGGAGTCTCGCTCTGTCGCCTAGGCTGGAGTGCAGTGGCGCAATCATGGCTCACTGCAAGCTCCGCCTCCCGGGTTCATGCCATTCTCCTGCCTCAGCCTCCTGAGTAGCTGGGACTACAGGCGCCCGCCACGATGCCCGGCTAATTTTTTGTATTTTTAGTAGAGTTGGGGGTTTCACCGTGTTAGCCAGGATGGTCTCTATCTCCTGACCTCGTGATCTGCCTACCTTGGTCTGGGATTACAGGTGTGAGCCATCGCGCCCAGCCGTGTTTAACATTTTAAGAAATAAACTGTCTTCCAAGGTGGCTCTACTACTTTACATTCCCACTAGCATTATGTAAGGGTTCCAGTTTCTCTGCTTCCTTGTTAGCACTTGGTATTTTAGGTCTTCTGGATTATAATCATTCTAGTGAGTGTGAAATGTAGTATCTTGTGGTTTTAATTTGCATTCCCTAATGACTAGTGTCATTAACCATTAATGTAATTAATGATCTTTCCTTGTGCTTATTTGCTATTCATACATTTATTTTTTGTGGTGAAATGTCTGTTCAAATACTTTGTCTGTTTTTAAAAATTGCATTTTGTGCCTTATTGAGTTCTAAGAGAGAATTCTTTACATAGTTTGAATTATTTTATCAGATGTATGATTTGCAGATATTTTCTCCCATCCTGTTACCTGTATCTTTTTTTTTTATCTTTTTTTTACTCCATCTAGTTCTGCTTCCTACTTTTCCATTTTCTAAATGGTGTCTTTTAAAGAGTAAAAGCTTAATTTTGATGAAGTCCAGTTTATCTTTATTTTCTTTTTTTTAAAAATTTTTCTTTTAAGGATTGTGCTTTTAGTGTCATATCTAGAAATCTGCCTAAACTAAGGTCACAGTTTTCTTCTGTGTTTTCTTTTAGCAATTTTATAGTTTTAGGTTTTACATTTAGATATGTGAACTCTTTTGAGTTAATTTTTGTGTGGTACGAAGTAATGGTCTATGTTCTGTGTTTTGTTTGTTATGTATAAACAATTATTCAATTGTTCCAGAACCATTTGTTGAAAAGACTCTTTTTCTCCATTGAATTACATTGGCACCTTTGTTGAAAATTTACCATACATGTATGAGTTTCCTTTTAGACTCTGTTTTGTTCTACTGATCTATATATGTCTGTCTATTCCATTTTCTTTTTTTCCTCTTTTTTTACTCCATCTAGTTCTGTTTCCTACTTTTCCATATTCTAAATGATGTCTGTTGAAGAGTAAAAGCTTAATTTTGATGAAGTCCAGTATCTCCACTGTCTTGATTACCGTATGTAGCTTTATATAGTAAGTCTTGAAGTCAGATTGTATAAGTCTTTCAACTTTGCTCTTTTCTTTCAAGATTGCTTTGGATATTCTGGATCCTTTACATTTCTACAGATTTTGCAATCAACTATTAATTTTATTAAAAAGCTTGTGATTTTGATTGGGATTTTCATTTTGATTGGTTTTGATTGCTGTGTTCAAAATCTGTAGCTGTGCTGCCCGGTATGGTAGCTATGTGTGGCCATTGCTCATTTGAAATACAGTCAGTTTGAATTGAGATGTGCCGTAAGTCTAAAATACACACTGGACTTAGAATGAAACAAAGGATAAAAATAGATTATCAATGCTTTTTTATGTGTTACATGTTGAAATAATACAATTTTGGATATATTAGGTTAAATAAAATATTAAAATTAACCCATTTAATTTTTCAATTTGCTGCTATATAGAAATACTTTTATGGCTCTTTCTTTGAATTCTAACACTTGGTTTTTGTATATATTGACTTTGTATTTTCTTTCTTCTTTTTTTTTTTTTTGAGACGGAGTCTCGCTCTGTCGCCCAGGCTGGAGTGCAGTGGCGCAATCTCGGCTCACTGCAAGCTCCGCCTCCCGGGTTCACACGATTCTCCTGCCTCAGCCTCTCCGAGTAGCTGGGACTACAGGCACCCGCCACCACGCCTGGCTAATTTTTTTTGTATTTTTAGTAGAGACGGGGTTTCACCGTGGTCTTGATCTCCTGACCTCATGATCCGCCCGCCTCGGCCTCCCAAAGTGCTGGGATTACAAGTGTGAGCCACTGCACCCGGCCTTTTTTTTTTTTTTTTTTTTTTTTTAAATTTTTATTTTGTGACAGTGTCTTGCCCTGTCACCCAGGCTGGAGTGCAGTAGAGCTGTCATGGTTCACTGCAACCTCAACCTCCCAGGTTCAAGTGATCCTTCTACCTCAGCCTCCCAGGTAGATGGGACAACAGGTTCATGTATGTCACCATGCCCAGCTAATTTTTTGTACTTTTTGTAGAGACAGAATTTTGCCATGTTGCCTTGGTTGGTCGTGAACTCCTGGGATCAGGTGATTTGCCTGCCTTAACCTCTGAAAGTGCTGGGATTACAAGCGTGAGCCAGTGTACCAGGCCAACTTTGTATTTTTTTTACCTTGGTAAATTCATAAATTCATTTATTAGTGTTTTTTTTTTTTTCCCCTGGAGTTTCACTCTTGTTGTCCAGGCTGCAGTGCAATGGCAAATTTTTTAATTAAGGATTTTTGTGTCTATGTCTGTGGAATATTGGGTTTTTTTCTTGGTTATGTTTTATCATGGTTATGCTAACCTCATAAAATGAGTTTGGAAGAAATGTCCCTTCTCTAGTTTCTAAAAGTGTTTATGTAAAATTAGTGTTGATAGAATTCATCAGTAAAATCCCTGGGCCTGGAATTTGGTGGGAAGGGTTTCGATCATGAATTCCATGTCTTTACTATATAAAGAGCTGCTCAGTTTTTCTTTTTCATTTTGTGTCGCTGTTGGTAAGTATTCTTCAAAGAACATGTTAAGTTTATTTAAGATGTCAATTTTATTAGAATTAGGTTGTTCATAACATTTTCTTATTTTCCTTTTAATGTCTATAAGAATTGTAGGGGGTGGTCCATCTTCTACCTCTGTTATGGGTAATTTGTTTTCTCTTTTTTCCTAATTATTCTGTTTTATCAACTTTGTTGATATTTTTAAAGAATCCGTTTTTAGACTTCGTTAATTTTTGCTGTTACTTGCTTTGGATTTTCTTTCTCTTTTTAATTGTTACTATTTTCTTCTTTTTACTTCATTTTAACTTAGTCATCTTTTTCTAGCTTCCCTTTTTTTAGTTGTAATACATGGCAGTGACTAAATTTTTCTAGCTTCTTAGGTTAGATCTTTATGTCATTGATTTTGGGACCTTTTTTAGTATACACATTTATAGTTTTAAATTTTCGTGTAGGCATTATATTAGCTGCATCTCACAAATTTCATTATGTAGTATTTTTGTTACTCAGTTCAAAACATCTTCTAATTTCTCTTTTGATTCCTGCTTTGACACAGGGGTTCTATAGAAGTATGTTCTTTAATTTCTAAATGTATCCTACAAAGAAGGGTATTATTGGTAGCTGACAGTTAAGAGAAACATATGGGGGTTCTGGAATCATTCAGTGAATTGCTGTGAGGAGGGATTAGATGGTGGGTCCTGAAGACTGTCTTCTACTAAGGCATATAAGGTTTGTCCTGTCAATACCGGAGAGCAGTGATAGGTTTTAAACAAGGTAGGAACTGATCCTGGCAAGAGTTAAGGGATCTGCAAGAATTGTGTTATTATTACTGTTGCATAAGGGTGTCAGGAAGCTCATCCTGAGAATGATGGAGTGGAAGGGATATACATTAAGATGCCTTTCCATGTGAGTGAGGCCCTTCTGATGGGAGTGCTGAGGAGAGGAAGAACTAGAGATTGGACAGTGGAGTGGTGATGATGGGAGAGGGTAAAGTGGTTAAGGAAGAGTGAGACGTGGAGGAAAAGGCCAACAGTCCTACCTTGAGAGGAGTGGGAATGTGGTGCCCCCCACTGGCAAGATGGGGATACAAGAGGAAGAGTACAGAGTACCTGAACAGGTGCTGCAAAAGACATCATAGAGATGAAGAGGGGGTCATTAAGGCAGAAGGAAGTTAAGTGTCTGATTTCTGTCAGCAAGATAAGGTATGAGAAATGTTTGAATTTGGCAACAAGGGAGTTTATATTGCCTGGTATATGTGCATAAAGAATATCTTAGTATTTCTACTGTCAGCAATTTTTTTTTTGAAACACAGTCTCGTTCTTGTCACCCAGGCTGGAGTGCAGTGGCGCGATCTTGGCTCACTGCAACCTCTGCTTCTCGAGTTCAACTGATTCTCATGCCTCAGCCTCCCAAGTAGCTGGGATTACAGGTGCCCACCACTATGCCCGGCTAATTTTTGTATTTTTAGTAGAGATAGGGTTTCACTATGTTGGCCAGGCTGATCTCAAACTCCCGACCTCAGGTGACCGTGCCCGCCTCGGCCTCCCAAAGTGCTGGGATTACAGCTGTAAGCCACTGCGCCCTGCCAGCAATTCTGAATAGATTGAAATTCATCAATTGAAATCAACATCTTACCAAATTATGAGCCAAATTGAATTAAAATCAGGAATAATCCGTGAATTTTTTATTTCTGATTTTGGCAGTTAGACCCCATAAACTTTGAAAAGTATTATAGTTATTAAACATGGTTATTCATTTTCTTTTTTTTTTTTTTTTTTTTTTTAGGCAGAGTCTCGCTCTGTCTCCCAGGCTGGAGGGCAGTGATGCGGTCTCAGCTCACTGCAAGCTCCGCCTCCCGGAGCTTCTCCTGCCTCACGCCATTCTCCTGCCTCAGCCTCCTGAGTAGCTGGGACTACAGGCGCCTCATAACACCCGGCAAATTTTTTGTATTTTTAGTAGAGACAGGGTTTCACCGTGTCAGCCAGGATGGTCTCAATCTCCTGATCTCGTGATCCGTCTGCCTTGGCCTCCCAAAGTGCTGGGATTACAGGCGTGAGCCGCCACACCCAGCCATTATTCATTTTCTTGAAACAGTGTCTTGCTGTGTCACCCCAGCTGGAGTGTAGTGGCGTGATCATGGCTCACTGCAGCCTCCACCTCCTGGGCTCAAGCGATCCTCCTACCTTAGCCTCTTAAGTAGCTGGGACTACAGGCACATGCCACCATGCCCAGCTAATAAAAAAAAAATGTTTTGGCTGGGCGTGGTGGCTCACGCCTGTAATCCCAGCACTTTGGGAGGCCGAGGCGGGTGGATCACCTGAGGTCTGGAGTTTGAGAGCAGCCTGGCCAACATGGTGAAACGTCGTCTTTATTAAAATACAAAAATTAGCCAGGTGTGGTGGCAGGCGCCTGTAATCACAGCTACTTGGGAGGCTGAGACAGGAGAATCGCTTGAACCTGGGAGGCAGAGGTTGCAGTGAACCAAGATCGCACCATTGCATTCCAGTGTGGGGACAGGAGCGAGACTTTGTCGCAAAAAAAAAAAAAAAAAGGCCGGGCTTGGCAGCTCACGCCTGTAATCCAAGCACTTTAGGAGGCCGAGGCAGGCGGATCACGAGGTCAGGAGATCGAGACCATCCTGTATAACATGGTGAAACCCCCGTCTCTACTAAGAAATAAAAAAAATTAGCCAGGCGTCGTGGTGGGCGCCTGTAGTCCCAGCTACTCAGGAGGCTGAGGCAGGAGAATGGTGTGAACCTGGGAGGCGGAGCTTGCAGTGAGCCAGGATTGTGCTACTGCACTCCAGTCGGAGCCACAGAGTGAGACTCTGTCTCAAAAAAAAAAAAAAAAAAAAACAAACAAACAAAAAAACTTTTTTCTACATATAGGGTCTCACTATTTGCCCAGGCTGGTCTCAAACTTCTGAATTCAAGTAATCCTCCCACCTTGGCATCCCAAAGTGCTGAGATTACAGGCTTGAGCCACCACACCCAGCCTGTAACTATTCTTTACTCATGGTTTTGTGAATGTGCAAAGTGACTGTCAAAGAGATTCCACCATCTCAGGGTTTGCTCTTTAAACAGGGATGAGATTTCCTCTGGGGAATAGTGGAAATGAATTGGAGAATGGGTTTGCTGGAAACAGTAACCTAATGAATGGCACCTTTTTTGGCCCTTGAGATGGAGGGAACAATAGATACCTTTTTTATCTCTCTCATCAGAGACTCAGATTACTCAGTAATTATCTTGAGACTCCTTTTGGACAAGAAACTTTCTAGTTCTTAATTTCTAGTTTTTTCCTCAGTTAATGTTTCTAGAAATAGAAAAAGCATTCATAGTGCCGGGCATGGTGGCTCACGCCCATAATCCCAGCACTTTGGGAGGCCGAGGCAGGCCGATCACTTGAGGTCAGGAGTTCGAGACCAGCCTGGCCAACGTGGTGAAACCCCATCTCTAGTAAAAATACCAAAAATAGCTGGGCGTGGTGGTGAGTGCCTGTAATCCCAGCTACTTGGGAGGCTGAGGCAGGAGAGTCACTTGAACCTGAGAAGCAGAGGTTGCAGTGAGCCAAGGTCACGCCACTGCACTCTAGCCTGGGCGACAGAATGACACTCCATCTCAACAGAAAAGAAAAAGAAAAAGCATTCATAAATAAATAGGACTTTTAATCCTCTGATTGCATGTTGACCTAATAGAACTGCAAGTTTCTTCTGAACACCGCATTGGTCACATGTGTTCCTTCTAAGTCATTAGTCTTTTTTTTTGGCTTACACTGGTTGTTTACTACCCTGGATCCATTTTTCTTTTGGAAAAGATTTGGCCTTTTCTTTATAAGTTGTCTTGATAATACTTAATCCTAACTACCATCAAGTTGTTAGCTCCTTCATTAAAACAGCCCAGCAAGAGCTCCTCTTGATTCTCCTGAAAGATTTTCTCTTCACAATTGAACAAATTATAAAGGGTAACAAGGGGACAGGGGGTGAAGGACTCAGTAGTGAAAGTGTTGACTGTGATAGATTCTAAATGGATTGTTGAGCTCTTTCGAGCATTAAAGACTAATGGTGTGAATACTAGTTCTTTCTTAGAAAGCTCAGCTGTTTGCACTCAGACAGATTTTTACCTTTAATCTGGCTTAATATTGTTTAGAAGATTTGTCTTGGCCCTCCTGCCGGGAGGCCAAGATGGCTCAAGGTGGCCACTGCTTCCTCTGGAAAACTGTTGGGGAGTTGAAATGGGGGTTCAGTCAGTTCTCTCTTGTGACCCAAATCAGGGAGAAGGTAGCCTCCTTGCTGAGACTACCTTTTAGAATATATTCTTCTAGAGTATCATTTTCTCATTGTTTTTCTCCATCTCTCTGCTGCTTTTGCTCAGAGGGCTCTGGGGAATCTGGCTTTCCTATAGATCCTTCCTGGTGTCCATTACTGGATGAGGTGCAGTGACACTATATTTTCCCTTAATTAGTGGTCTCAGAATTTCATCAGATTTGTAGATTTTTGAGGGAGAAAGTCTCCAATCTTCTGTGTACTATCAACCTAATATGTGTAATTCTCTCCTTTACTTTTTTTTTTTTTTTTTTTGAGACGAAGTCTCACTCTGTCGCCCAGGCTGGAGTGCAGTGGTACTATGTCGGCTCACTGCAACCTCCATCTCCTGGGTTCAAGCAATTCTACTGCCTCAGCCTCCCGAATAGCTGGGATTACAGGCGCCCGCCACAACACCCAGCTAATTTTTATATTTTTAGTAGAGATGGGGTTTCACCATGTTGGCCAGGCTGGTCTCGAACTCCTGGCCTCAGGTGATCCGCCCGCCTCTGCCTCCCAAAGTGCTCAAATTACAGACGTGAGCCACTGCGCCTGGCACTTTCTTTTTTTTTTTTGAAAGAGACAGGGTTTTGCTGTGTTGCCAGGCTGGCTGTGGTGTGGAACTCCTGGGCTAAGCAATTCTCCCGCCTCAGCCTCCTGAGTAGCTGGGACCACAGGCATGAACCACTGTGCCTGGCAGTCACCCCCCCGTTGATGTGGGGATCCCAGTAGTATCTCTTACAAAAGGCTGCTGGGAGATGCATATAGCTGACGTGTGTGTGTGTGTGTGTGTGTGTGTGTGTGTGTGTGTGTGTTTATTTTTTATTTTGTTGAGATGGAGTCTTGCTCTATCACCCAGGCTGGAGTGCAGTGGCACGATCTCGGCTCACTGCAACCTCCGCCTCCCGGGTTCAAGCGATTCTCCTGCCTCAGCCTCTTGATTTCCCAAGTAGCTGGGATTACAGGCGCCCGCCACTACACCCAGCTAAGTTTTGTATTTTTATTAGAGATGGAGTTTCACCATGTTGGCCACAACTTAGCTTGTCTCGAACTCCTGATGTCAAGTGATCTGCCTGTCTCAACCTCCCAAAGTGCTGGGATTATAGGCGCGAGCCACTGTGCCTGGCCTATCCTATATGTATTGATGTACTCTTGGCTGTTGCCATTAAAAGAATAGATTTACACCTCACCACTATCCATTTTATAAAGTGGTAGGCATACCTCCCTTCACATTGTTTGTTCTCACCAGAACTCAGCTCTGCTGGGATATTCTGAGTTGGTCATTAGCAGACTTGTAATCATCAGGAAATTCTTGGCTTCATCTACTGAAGAGGGTTATGTTGTTATCTGTAGGCGAGCACTACTTAGTATGTTAATTCTGAGGCTTCACTGTGGCTGTTAGTGCTGTTGAAATCAAGAGATCAGTGTTAAACTTTCTTGACCTTTCTAATGAAACAGCAAAATTTTATTTTAAATCCACAGGTTAAAGACATACCACTTAATAATCAGCATTTGTTGAGTGGCTACCCAGTGTCCAGTCCATTTCTGGGCTTTGTGGATCTGTGAGTCAACCCTGACCCCTGTTTTTAGTGTAAAGGGCCCATCTGTAGTGGAAAAAAGGCGGCAGCTGTTGGACATGGTCAGAATTCCTCTGAGTTCCCTAGGTGGCATATTATCTTTGCTAGGACTTGTTGGTCATGCATAATGAGACATGTAGAAGTCAGAACAGAAAGCATGGTGTAAGGCCGATTGGGCCCCACTGGGTATGAGAAGAAAGAAAAGGTTCCAGCAAGGAGTTCATCTAAAACAGTATCACTTCATGGGTTTTTTTTGTTTGTTTGTTTGTTTTGTTTTGTCTTTGAGACGGAGTCTTGCTCTGCTGTCGCCCAGGCTGGAGTGCAGTGGCGTGATCTCAGCTCACTGCAACCTCTGCCTCCCGGGTTCAAGCGATTCTCCTGCCTCAACTTCCCGAGTAGCTGGGACTACAGGCACCTACCACCACACCCAGCTAATTTTTGTATTTTTAGTAGCGACGGGATGTCACCATATTAGCCAAGCAGGTCTTGATCTCCTGGCCTTGTGATCCACCCGCCTTGGCCTCCCAAAGGGCTGGGATTACAGGTGTGAGCCACTGCGCCTGGCCCCACTTCATGTTTTTTAAAACTATTCGAGGGGTAAACTGACCTAGGTTGGAAACAGAGCAGGTCAAAACTCCCGTGCTGCAGGAGGATCACTCGAGACCAGGAGTTTGAGACCAGCCTGAGCAACATAATGAGACCCTCTCTGAACAACAACAACAAATCAACTGGGAGTGGTGGTGTGGGCTTGTAGTCTTGGGAGGCTGAGGTGAGAGTATTGCTTGAACCCAGGAGTTCTTGGTTACAGTGAGCTATGATCATGCCACTGCATTCCAACCTGGACAACAAAACAAGATCCTGTCTGTAAAATACAGAATAAAAAACTGTTGTGCTCATCAGTAGTAGGATCGTGTCTGTGAACAGCCACTGCACTGTAGCCTGGACAACACAGCATGACCTCATCTCTATTTAAAAAAATAGATAGGCCGGGCACGGTGGCTCATGCCTGTAATCCCAGCACTTTGGGAGGCCAAGGCTGGTGGATCACGAGATCAGGAGTTCAAGACCAGCCGGGCCAAGATGATGAAACCCCGTCTCTACTAAAAATACAAAAATTAGCTGGGCGTGGTGGCAGGCGCCTGTAATCCCAGCTACTTGGGAGGCTGAGGCAGAGAATTGCTTGAACCCGGGAGGCAGAGGTTGCAGTGAGTCGAGATCGTACCACTGCACTCTAGCCAGGGCAACAGAAGGAGACTCTGTCTCAAAAAAAAAAGAAAAAAGAAAAAAAGATAAGGCCGGGCTCAGTGGCTCACACCTGTAATCTCAGCACTTTGGGAGGCTGAGGCAGGCAGATTGCTTGCTCGTAGGAGTTCAGGACTAAACTAGGCAACATGGAGAAACCATGTCTCTACAAAATATAAAAAAATTAGCTGGACATGGTGTCTTGCACCTGTAATCCCAGCTACTCAGGAGGCTGAGCTGGGAGTATCACTCGAGCCCAGGAAGTGGAGGTTGCAGTTAAGCCGAGATCATGCCACTGCACTCCAGCCTGGGAAACATAGTGAGATCCTATCTCAAAAAAAATAATAATAAAATAGGCTGGGCACAGTGGCTCACGCCTGTAATCCCAGCACTTTGGGAGGCCAAGGTGGGTGGATCACAAGGTCAGGAGATCAAGACCATCCTGGCTAACACCGTGAAACCCCGTCTCTACTAAAAATACAAAAAATTAGCCCGGCGTGGTGGTGGGCACCTGTAGTCCCAGCTACTCAGGAGGCTGAGGCAGGAAGAATGGCGTGAACCCAGGAGGTGGAGCTTGCAGTGAGCCGAGATTGCACCACTGCACTCCAGCCTGGGTGACAGAGAGAGACTCCATCTCAAAAAATAATAGTAATAATAATACAATAAAAAATAAATAAAAAAGCTATTTGTATCAAAGGCTGTATTTCAGCAGTTGTTAAAGTTTAAACAAGATGTCTTGTCTCTCTTCATTTTGTGATAGTGTCTGTTGGGGACGAATAGCTTTGTTAAGGACACAGAAGAAATATCAGCCATAATTTGGGAAACCTAGGCCCAAAGTCTACGTGGGCCTCTGCAAGAAAATACTGTGGCTGGCCGGCCAGCACTTTGGGAGGCCGAGGCGGGCAGATCACGAGGTCAGGAGATTGAGACCATCCTGGCTAACATGGTGAAACTCCGTTTCTACTAAAAAATACAAAAAAGAAAAAAAAAATACAGTGGCAACATGCACGGGTCAGATGCCACTTACCTTGGAAGGAAAATAGGGACCCCCATCCTGAGTGAAGTAAGCTGTCTTGAGTCCTTGATTTTTCTCCAGATGTACCTGGACTGTAGGACAGGAACGCACTCACTGATTGCACAGCCTTTGACACTCATATGCTGGGATGTGCCCTTGTTTAGTAGGTGCACACTTGTCTCCTTTCAGGAGTGACTTGAGTGCTAGAAGGAGGGATCATGTGGTGTTCTCTGTGTGTCTTCCCTCTGCTGCAGTTCTTATCTGTAAGGCACATACTACCTTACAGGTCCATGGTAGCTCTTGTTTAAGGACTCAGTCCAGTGAGCAGACAATGTTCTGTGTGTTTTCTTGTCACTCTAGCCGTAAATATGCTCCTACTTTCTCCTTGCTTTAGTAGTACCCTTATGGTTTGTATTGCTCTCTGTGGGAAGCCTGATCTAAGGCTTCCAAACACATCCCAATCTTCTGTGGTCTCACCCAAGTCTTGACACTTAGGGTGTTCTGTAACTAGCTTAACTTCCCAATTACGACTATAACATGTAGATGCTTATTTGCTTCTTTAACCTAACATTAAAATGTGAACTTCCAAGGCGGGTGAAGTATGCATCTGTAGTGCCCGAAAGGTTGAGGTGGGAGGATCACTTGAGCCCAGGAGTTCAAAGCTGTAGTGTGCAATGATCATGCCTGTGAATAGCCTTGTATTCCAGCCTAGACAACGTAGCGCAGCTCATTATGTAAAAAAAAAAAAAAAAGTGGCCAGGTGCAATGGGTCACACCTGTAATCCCAGCACTTTGGGAGGCCAAGGCAGGCGGATCACCTGAGGTCAGGAGTTCGAGACCAGCCTGGCCAACATGGTGAAACCCTGTCTCTACTAAAAATACAAAAATTAGCTGGGCGTGGTGGTGCATGCCTGTAATCCCAGCTACTCGGGAGGCTGAGGCAGTAAAATCGCTTGAGCCTGGGAGACAAGGTCATGCCGCTGCACTCCAGCCTGGGTGACAAAGACTGTCTCAAAAAAAAAAAAAAAAGTCTTTCTATGTCAATAAACTTCCGAATCTTTTAAAATAACCACGTAGTAGTCCATTGCATAAATCTGTCATATATTAACTCATTTTTGTTGGATATTTAGGTTATTTCTAATTTTTTTAACTGTTGTAAGTAATCCTGTGGTAAACATATCCTCTGTCATTTCCTCAGGGAGACTTTACAGAAATAGAATTGCTAGCTCAATGCACCTTCTGAGGTTCTTTAGTAGCTATAACCATGTGCTTTTAAAAATGTCCCCTAAGAGCATATAGAGGCCAGAAAGGCTGCCCACAAATTTTGAAACTGTCCTTGCAACTAGGACTCATTGGCTGCTGGGAATTCAGTGATTTTAAACTGAGTTTTGGGTTTTTATGTTTTATTTGTTGTTTTCTGGTGTTTCTGTAGGGTTTATGCAAACCCAGGCCTGGGGATTTTCTACAAGTAACAGGCCTAACTAGAGATGTGCTTCCTGCATACAACCTCCTACAGCAGCTTGAGGGAACATGTATGACATGAAGGAAACCCCAGCTCTGTTGCTTATATTATTAATAGATGCTAGGTTGTTATTTACTGTAAAATGAGTGTCTTTAAGTTTCAGATGAAATTAATTTTCTTGAAAGGTTTATTAATGAAAACAAAGATTGAAAATCAAGAGATTAATGAAATCACTAAGATTGTAAGAGTCTGAACTTAAAAGACAAAGCAGAGAACCAAGAGGAGGAATTTGGTAATCCAGCCTGGGCTTGGCATAGACATGAAGTATACAGTTCTCAAAATGTGAAACACTTTAAAAGAAAATGCAGTTATAATTCTATTTTTTTTCTTTCTTCTTTCTAGGTATCTCATTCAGTTGCTAAACTTATATTAGTTAATTTCCACTGGCAAGTTTCAGAGATATTGGACAGGTAAGGTATTTGGGGGAGGAGAGAGAACATTGCCCATAGCTCCCCTCTCCGTGGTGATTATTATTTACATTTTGGACTGTATTCGACTATATTCCAATATGCATAGTATATTTTTAAAACATTGGATTCTATTTTACATCCTCTTCTCTTAATATGTTGTGAACTTTCCCCATGTCTTCAGTATATTCTTCTACCCCAGTTTTAATACTAGCACGGTATTCTATCATAGATACTCCATACTTTTTCCAAACCTCTGTTGTTGGACAGTGAAGTTAATTCAGATTTTCTTTCCCATTGTTAATGTTTAATCAGTGCCTTTCTAGGTAACACACGTCAACATCTTTTACTTCTTTTGGATACGTCAGCTTGAGGATTGTATCATAGTACGAGTCGTATTTCCTTTAGAAAACGTAGGCTGCTGGCCGTACGTGGTGGCTCATGCCTGTAATGTCAGCACTTTGGGAGGCTGAGGTGGGCGGATCACCTGAGGTCAGGAGTTTGATATCAGCCTGGCCAACATGATGGAACCCCGTCTCTACTAAAAATATGAAAATCAACCTGGCGTGGTGGTGCACTCCTGTAGTCCCAGCTACTCACAAGGCTGAGGCAAGAGAATCGCTTAAACCCTGGAGGCAGAGGTTGCAGTGAGCCGAGATTGTGCCACTGCACTCCAGCCTGGTGGCAGAGTGAGACTCTGTCTCAAAAGAAAAAAAAAAAAGAAAGAAAATATAGGCTACTTTACCACCCACCACCTCTACCAGCAGCGTATTTGAGTATTTCTTTCCACCTCCTCCAGAACTAGAGATCTTAAGATGCAGACCTTAGAGTCTCAAGATGTCTTATAAGTTGTCAGGAAAAGGGGCACCTCCTCCTCGGCATCCTCTGTAGAGATCTCCTATGCTCACCCTCGGAGGCATGTGCCCCTGTCTAGCACAGTGTTTCTCATCTTCAGCATTATTGACATTTTAGGCTAGATAACTCTTTGTTGTGGGGGCCTGATCTGTGAATTGTAGGATGTCTGGCAGCATCCCTGGGCTCTAACTACTAGAAGCCACACCTCTAAGTCCTTGGCAATCAAAATGCCTCCAAACATTGTCAAATAACTCGTGGGGAGCAAAATTCCCTCTGGTGAGAAGCACTTGTTACCATTCCTACTCTTTCACACTGCAGTGAGCCTTCCTTTCTTGTATGGTATGTTTTTTTTTTTAATTTTTATTTTTTTGAGACAAAGTCTCACTCTGCGGCCGGGCGCAGTGGCTCACGCTTGTAATCCCAGCACTTTGGGAGGCCGAGGCGGGTGGATCACGAGGTCAGGAGATCGAGACCACGGTGAAACCCCGTCTCTACTAAAAATACAAAAAAATTAGCCGGGCGTGGTGGCGGGCGCCTGTAGTCCCAGCTACTCGGAGAGGCTGAGGCAGAATGGCGTGAACCCGGGAGGCGGAGCTTGCAGTGAGCCTAGATCGCGCCACTGCACTCCAGCCTGGGCGACAGAGCGAGACTCCGTCTCAAAAAAAAAAAAAAAAAAAAAAAAAGTCTCACTCTGTCACCCAGGCTGGAGTGCAGTGGCATGACCTTGGCTTACTGCAACCTCCGCCGCCAGGGTTCAAGCAACTCTCCTGCCTCAGCCTATGAAGTAGCTGGGATTACCAGCACTTGCCACCATGCCTGGTTAATTCTTGTATTTTTAGTAGAATTTATCTACAGAGGAAGGTCATGCCTTTCCTTCTCCAGGCTGAACACAACTGGGAAGGACATAACAGCTGGAGCAGCTCAGCACAATCAGGAAAGAGCAAATTCGTTCCTGATTCACTAATTACACTCATCCTGTGTACTCAAGAACAGAATACATTTAGATGGAATTGCAGATAAACTTCTGCTGCCTTCTTATTATACTACTGCCCAAAACTCTGGAACCACATAGGTTCTGGCAATAGGATATCTCTCACTGCCCAAACTCTTTCAGCATAACTCAGGAGTGGAGATTTGGATGGCAAAAGATACTTAAAATACTAGTGTGGGAATTAGGAATAAAACGGGCCCCTCAATAAGGATAGTTGAGGGAAGCGTTCTGACTAGGTAGAAATCACATAGATGAGACATAATTCTTTTCTGCTCCAATTCCTGGTATCTTGGAAATATGTTGACCTGGGCTTTGTGTGGCACTTTTATTGCCACTTGATAATTCTGTTATAAATGGAAAATTATTGTAGGTGACTCTTACTGTCACATAATTTTTCTGGAGTTAAATATAGAAAAGGAATTATTGGGTATAGCATACGTGTATTTTTGTCTTTGCTAAATCCAGGTTGTTTTCCAGAGTGATTTACCACTTTACACGCTCAGCAGTGGTATATAGGTGTTCCTGATATTGTAAGACTTAAAGTTTCGCAGTTTGGTAGATATAAATGGCATCTAATTGTTTCAATGGTCCTGTATTATTAAGGAGGTTGAGAATCTTTTCATATGTTTAATGGCCATTTGTGCTGCATCCTCCTTTGAAATGCCTGTTAAGTCTTCTCCCCGTTTTTTATTGAGTTATTTTGTTATTCCAAATGGATCCTTTCTCCTTCTCCCACTTCCAGTTCCTAGAACCAAATGGATTTTTAGGAGTTTTGTTTACTCTGAATACTGATCCTTTGCCAGTTACTTTTTTTATTTTTTATTTTTTTTTTTAGACAGAGTCTTGCTCTGTCTCCCAGGCTGGAGTGCAGTGGTGCAGTCTCTGCTCACTGCAACCTCCACCTCCCAGGTTCAAGCGATCCTCATGCTTCAGTCTCCCAAGTAGCTGGGATTACAGGCATGAGCCAGCACACCCGGATGGGGTTTCACCATATTGGCCAGGCTGGTCTCAAACTCCTGACCTCAAGTGATCTACCCACCTCGGCCTCCCAAAGTGCTTAGATTACAGGCGTGAGCCACTGCACCCAGCCATATATATAGAATTTTTTTTTTTTTTTTAAATTGAGACAGAGTCTCGCTCTGTCTTGCAGGCTGGAGTGCAATGGCACAATCTCGGCTCACTGCAACCTCTGCCTCCCGGGTTCAAACAATTCTCTTGCCTCAGCCTCCCAAGTAGCTGGGACTACAGGCACGTGCCACCATGCCCAGCTAATTTTTGTATTTTTAGTAGAGACAGGTTTCACCATCTTGGCCAGGCTGGTCTCAAACTCCTGACCTCAAGTGATCTGCCCGCCTCAGCCTCCCAAAGTGCTGGGATTACAGGTGTGAGCCACTGCGCCT
The DNA here is from genome assembly GCF_028878055.3 of Symphalangus syndactylus. Lineage (NCBI taxonomy): Eukaryota > Metazoa > Chordata > Mammalia > Primates > Hylobatidae > Symphalangus > Symphalangus syndactylus. The sequence goes on along the minus strand of NC_072423.2, from coordinate 111,990,239 downwards.
GGCCTAGAAGTTTATATATTGAATTATCTTCCAGCTTATGGCTTGGCTTTTGACTTTGGTGTCTTCTGATGAATTGAGGTTCTTAAATGTAGCATGATTTATCAGGCTTTATATTTTTTATTATTCCTTTATATTTTGCGTTTTCTGTCTTGAGAAAAAAAGTCTTTGCACTGAGATAAAAGGAAGCTTGGTTCTGTGAGCAAGTAGAGACAAAGATGCTCTAAACATCTTTGTCTGTCCTGTTATCGTTCAGGGGTAAAAATGTCTTTAGCTTCTGATTGCTTTCATTTCTGCTTTTTGTTTTGTAGATACAAGTCCAATTCTGCTCAACTGCTTGTTGAGGCTCGAGTTCAGCCTAATCCATCAAAACATGTGAGTGTCTATTACTTGAAATGAGGCTTCACCTAATTGCATGTGGTTCTTGCTTTGGCTTGCAGGGTCCTTAAGAGCTATCTTTACTTGGCCGGGTGCGGTGTGGCTCACGCCTGTAATCCCAGCACTTTGGGAGGCCGAGGCGGGTGGATTACGAGGTCAGGAGATCGAGACCATCCTGGCTAACACAGTGAAACCCTGTCTCTACTAAAAATACAAAAAAAAAAAAAAAATTAGCCGGGTGTGGTGGCAGGCACCTGTAGTCCCAGCTACTCGGGAGGCTGAGGCAGGTGAATGGTGTGAACCCTGGAGGCGGAGCTTGCAGTGAGCCGAGATCATGCCACTGCACTCCAAGCTGGGCAACAGAGCGAGACTCTGTCTCAAAAAAAAAAAAAAAAAAAAAAAAAAAAGATCTCTTTGCTTTGTTTATAGTTCAACATGCCCACAATATTTGTTCTAGTATTGACTTAAATCTGTTATGGTTTGAAAAGTTTCCTTATAGATAAGGACTAAATCATTGCCTGTCCTTGGGCCCTCTCCAGCCCCACCTTCCTCTCTGCACTTTCAGCCTGCACTCCATTCCTTCTGAGTGCTTTGGTGTGTCTGAGATTACTGCATATGTCTTCTATTCTGTTTGTGCCTTCCCTTCCTGGAATGTCCAGACTGTGGCTCCACCTTTGCTTATAGGGAGGGAATTCACGTTTAAAGACCCCAGTCTGGCCAGGCACAGTGGCTCACGCCCATAATCCCAGCACTTTGAGGGGCCGAGGCGGGCAGATCACTTGAGGTCAGGAGTTTGAGACCAGCCTGGCCAACATGGTGAAACCCCATCTTTACTAAAAATACAAAAATTAGCCAGGCCTGGTGGCGCATGCCTGTAATCCTAGCTACTTGGGAGGCTGAGGCAGGAGAATTGGTTGAACCCGGGAGGCGGAGGTTGCAGTGAGCCAAGATCGCACCCCTGCATGCATTCCAGCCTGGGCGACAGAGACTCCATCAAAAGAAAAGAAAAAATCTAAGCCACCTCTTTGACAAAGCCTGTCTCCTGGATCATTCCCCTGGAAACTCACCTAATTATATTTATAAACTTTTACATGTGTGTTACAGTGATTAACTCATATCATTTTACTACCCCTACCATAGAAGCTGTATTTTAACAATGCATAGCAATTTCTTGTGTATCTAGGAGCTAAACGAACATATGTCGAATATTTTTTGAATGAGGGCCATGCTAAAAGAGATCTTGGAAGGCAGAATTGGGGCTCAGATCACCACATAATTTCTGCAGCCTCTTAAGACAAAGGTTTCCAGAAGCAAAATGGATAAACATGAGAATCCGGTTCTTTTCCTCAACTTGTTTTTTTATATTCCCAGTAAACTAAAAAGAACCTAATGTTCTTGTAAGTGGACTTTTCCATTGGTTTGTGGTTTTAGCCAAGGTCCCCAGATTGTCTTTCTCTGTCAGTTTGTGTAGCATGATGTGGATTCTGGAGTTCATGCTGTACAGTTATTTGCACACATTCTAGAAGAGTTTCTTCCCCCAGTAGGTGTTTCCACACACTCCCCCCCCACAATATTAATTACATGTGACATCTGGTGTATTAAGGATGAGTTGTAACTTGGTAAAGGCTGTAGTATTTTGTGGTTTGGGCACGTCGATACAGTGAAACCACTATCCCTGACAAGTAAAACTACAATGTTGGCTGTTAGAAGATTTATAAACTCATCCTCTAATAACCTTTGTGACTGGGTTTCTAGTAGTTGTGAGGGGCAACTCTGCTGTGCTTAACAGAGGTAGTTTACAAAAGAAACCTGATAGCTTCTAAAAGAATTTGGACTAAGTGACCTCTAAGGACCTTGGCAATTCTGAAACCCTGAGTTTTTCAGTCTGCCATTATAAACCACTGTAAGTTCTCATTTCAGCCTTCTTTCTCCCTCTGAATCCTAGTGATTTTGCAAGCCCAGCGCAGCTGCCACCTCCTTCAGGAAGCCTTCCTGGTATATACTTTTAGCTTAGTACCCTTGGGACTCAGAGTCCACACATTGCAGTTGAGCTCTGATACTTGTTGCAGGGTGAGGATCACTTCCCATGCACCCAGCTGCATGAGGTACCCTTATGGCCTCCTGGACCTGACTCCTCTTTGGCTCATGTGGCTCTATTTCTCTCCAGGTTCCCACATCCCATCCCCCTCACCACTGTGCAGTGTGTATGCAGTTTGTGCGAAAGGAAAACCTACTCTCTCTGGCCTGTCAGCACCAGTTTTGCCGCAGCTGCTGGGAGCAGCACTGCTCAGTTCTCGTCAAGGACGGCGTGGGTGTGGGTGAGTCTGCCACAGAACTTATAAAAAGCTGGCATGAAGTGTTTATCTTTGACTCTGCCTTTTCATGTACTCAAGTAAACTGAGTATTTTCTTCTGAGCCTGATTGGGGTTTTTATCATCAGAAGTAGTGATTTTCAAATACATCCGTACAAACAGTGACAAAGTTTTCCCCAGTCCTCAGCAAAACGAGAAAACTAAATATACTGTTGTAAATGTTGGCGTGAGTGCAGAGCTACCTTCTCTCACCTTTTGGGAGAACGATCCTTTAAGCTGCCTACCTTGATTCCACAAGTGGCAGCCATAACTCAGAAATGCCCACAAGAGTTTGCTGCTATTTAGGTAACATAGCACAAATCAAATTTGATGATTAGTTACAAGAGTATTTGTTATACTGTGATTTGATGATACTGAAACACATTAGCATCGCATTAATTGATATCTGCCCAGTCCCACAATTGGTGATAATCACCTCTAAATAATGTTAAACATCACAAAACTCAATTGTTAGTCAAGAACTCTATATAAGGATTTTTAAAATGGTTTTGTTATTTAATGGTGCCGTTAGTGATATAATTTGGGATAATATTTTAGTTTCATTGCTGTGAAAATATGCTAATTTCTCTCTTCTCTTTGAATAAATTCTGTTGCTTGAAGGGTTTCTTTTATGCAACTTGGATTTGTTGACTGAACTGGGTGGGCATGTTGTGTCTTCTGCAGTATGGTTGTCCATCACTTTTTTGGTTTTTGGTTTTTTTGTTTGTTTGTTTTTTGAGACAGAGTTTTGCTGTTGTTGCCCAGGCTGGAGTGCAATCGCACGATCTCAGCTCACCACAACCTCTGCCTCCCGGGTTCAAGCGATTCTCCTGCCTCAGCCTCCTGAGTAGTTGGGATTACAGGCATGCGCCACACCTGGCTAATTTTGTATTTTTAGTAGAGACTGGGTTTCTCCATGTTGGTCAGGTTGGTCTCGAACTCCTGACCTCAGGTGATCTGCCTGCCTTGGCCTCCCAAAGTGCTGGGATTACAGGCATGAGCCATTGCACCCGGCCCCATCAGGTTGTTTTTGTTCAACAGGAGTCTCTTGTATGGCTCAGGACTGTCCACTTCGTACACCAGAGGACTTTGTGTTTCCATTGCTTCCCAATGAAGAATTGAGAGAGAAATACAGGCGCTACCTCTTCAGGGACTATGTGGAGGTATGGCCAGCCTTTGTTCTGCCCTCTGTCTTCCCGGGCCTACCTTCCATCAGAGGGTCACCACAGTTACTTACTTTATAGACTAGGCTGACATTAAGTGATAGTGTTCAAAGAAAGAGTTCCATGGCTTTAAAAGAGTTTGAAAACCACTGGAGTGATAGTGAAGAGTACAGGCCTTAGAGTCAGACACACCGTTGTGTGAAACTTGGATACTTCCTTTCTTTGTGACCACTGTTTTTTTTGTTGTTGTTTTGTTTTTTTTTTTTTTTGTGACTGCCTCACTGTGTTGCCTGGCTATAGTGCAGTGGCGCGATCTTGGCTCACTTCAACCTCTGCCTCCCAGGTTTAAGCGATTCTCCTGCCTCAGCCTCCCGAGTAGCTGGGACTACAGGCATGCGCCACCACTCCCAGCTAATTTTTGTATTTTTAGTAGAGATGGGGTTTCACCATGTTGGCCAGGATGATCTCGATCTCTTGACCTCATGATCTGCCCGCCTCGGCCTCCCAAAGTGCTGGGATTACAGGCGTGAGCCACTGCACCCAGCCTCTTTCTTTTTTTTTTAAACCTCTAAGTCTTGATTTTTTCTTCGGTAGACAGACCTCCCCACCTTATACATAGTTGCTTAAAGAAGCTATTGTGTGTCAGCGGATGAATACAAATTAGGCATATTTAGGAGCTGCTGTTACATTCAGTTTCCTGTGCGGTTGAGCAGAGAGAAGGGGTATTGCTTTTTTTTTTTTTTTTTTTTTTTTTTTTTTTTTTTTTTTTTTGAGACGGAGTCTCTCTCTGTCGCCCAGGCTGGAGTGCAGTGGCGCAATCTCGGCTCACTGCAAGCTCCGCCTCCCGGGTTCACGCCATTCTCCTGCCTCAGCCTCTCCGAGTAGCTGGGACTACAAGCGCCCGCCACCACGCCCGGCTAATTTTTTGTATTTTTAGTAGAGATGGGGTTTCATCGTGGTCTCGATCTCCTGACCTCGTGATCCGTCCGCCTCGGCCTCCCAAAGTGCTGGGATTACAAGCGTGAGCCACTGCGCCCGGCCAGGGGGTATTGCTTTTTGAGTAATTGGAAAACTTGTCCAGGATTCCAGCATGGTCACTTTTGGAGTCCTTTCCCTCTATTAGGCCATCTGCTAGGCCTGCTGATTCCACGCAATATAATTTTCTTTTCTTCTTCTTTTCTTCTTTTTTTTTGTTTTGGAGACAGGGTTTTACTCTGTCACCCAGGCTGGAGTGTAGAGGCACAAACATGGCTCACTGCAGCCTCTGACCTCCCAGGCTCAAGCAATCCTCCCACCTTAGCCTCCTGAGCAGCTGGGCGCGCACCACCAAACCCAGCTAATTTTTGTATTTTTTGTAAAGATGGGTGTTTCACCATGTTGCCCAGGCTGGTCTCGAACTCCTGAGCTCAAGCCATCCACCCAATGCAGCATAACTTTCATCTTTGTCTTTTTTGCCTAAGCTTTTCAGATTAATTTATGGTCTGGGTCTTGTCATGCACATGCTGCAGGATAAACAGAAGGCCTTGTTCTTTATGCTGTTTGCTGCCTTTGAGGGTCATTGAGCTCCTCAGATATACCTTTTTTTTTTTTTTTTTTTTTGAGATGGAGTCTCACTCTGTCACCCAGGCTGGAGTACAGGGACACGATCTCAGCTCACTGCAACCTCTATCTCCCAGGTTCAAGCGATTCTCCAGCCTCAGCCTCCTGAGTAGCTGAGATTACAAGCTTGCGCCACCACACCCAACTAATTTTTGTGTTTTTTAGTAGAGACAGGGTTTCACCATGTTGGCCAGGCTGGTCTCAAACTCCTGACCTCAGGTGATCCACCCGCCTCGGCCTCCCAAAGTACTGGGATTACAGGCATGAGCCACCGCGCCCGGCCTTATTTGTTATTTTTTAATTTTTTCAGAGACAGAGTTTCGCTGTCACCCAGGCTGGAATGCATTGGTGCAATCAGCTCACTGCAGCCTCAAATTTCAGGCCTCAAGCAGTCTTCCCACCTCAGCCTCCTGAGTAGCTAGGACTATAGGCAGGAGCCACCATGCCTGGTGCAATTCTATATAACCTTAGATCATTCCAGTGAGTTGTTACCTGGTTTAAGCTAAATATTCTAAGTTCCTCTTTAATATCTGGCTTATGTTTGGTCTTCACGACATCCTTTCTGAATTTATATAGCCCCTTCATATAAGTCATCAGCTGGGAGAACAGAATGTGTTTGAATATTCAGGGGGTTCTGATTTTTAGACAGCAACTAAGAGATGTCCTCATTGTTTCCTGTTGGTGTGTTCACAGAGTCATTACCAGCTCCAGCTGTGCCCTGGTGCAGACTGCCCCATGGTTATTCGGGTACAGGAGCCTAGAGCTCGCCGAGTACAGTGCAATCGGTGCAACGAGGTCTTCTGGTAAGAGTGAGTGTGAGTGCTGAGCAGCCCTGGGCTCATGCCCCATCCTCCAAAGCACCACTGCTGTTGCTCCATGTGAGGGCGGCACTGGAAGAGGCAGGGTCTCTGAGCCAACAGAGCAGCTGTGCTCCAAGTGGGTAGGTTTATGCCCAGCATCTCATATTCCACTAGGTCTTCAATACATGCTCAGTCTGGAGGCAAGGAAGTGACACAGGTTCTTGGAGAATGTGTTGTGGCTTATGCTACTAAGTCTCATGGCCCAGAGATTATGTGGGATGTATCTACCTGCATAGCTAATCACATATTACTGTATTTGAAAGGTATAACTATAACCTTCAACATTTTAATCTTTCTCTGTCTTGGCCTTTCTTGGCTAATTTTTGTAAAACTGAGTCATAAATATATTCTACATTTACTCAAGGTTCACTTCATTCAGTAGATACCATGGGAATAACTAAAGATTACCGAAGGCTTACCAGGTGACAGGCACTATCCTGATCACTTACCCTGCATTATCACAACTGTATATGGCCCTTATATTCTCTCTTTTTTTGTTGTTTTCTTGAGACGGAGTCTTGCTCCGTAGCCCAGGCTGGAGTGCAGTGGCGCATACTTGGCTCACCACAACCTCCGCCTCCCAGGTTCGAGTGATTCTCCTGCCTCAGCCTCCTGAGTAGCTGGGACTACAGGCACGTGCCACCATGCCCAGCTAATTTTTGTATTTTTAGTAGAGACGGGGTTTCACTGTGTTGGCCAGGCTGGTCTCAAACTCTTGACCTCGTGATCTGCCCACCTTGGGCTCCCAAAGTGCTGGGATTACAGGATTGAGCCAGCCGCACCTGGCCATGACCCTTACATTCTATGAATAAATCAAGGTACAAGGTAAACCTAGTAAATGGTAGAGCCATAATTTAGGCCCAGATCTGTCCTAATCATACCTCCCTGGAATATTCATGGTGGGGCTTCAGAGAAACTGCATGGAAAATGTGATGTGTGTGTGTGCGCACATGCCTGCATTTCAAGACATTATTGACACCAAAGGTTAAGAATCACTAATGCAATGGTTCTTTCATTTTAAATCCGGCAGCCCCCAGGATCACAGCAGATTCAGAAGACACCTTGTAATTGTTCTTTATCCTTGTGTCCCACTTTATGAAATCCTTTCGGCCGGGCGCGGTGGCTCACGCCTATAATCTCAGCACTTTGGGAGGCCGAGGCGGGTGGATCACGAGGTCAAGAGATCGAGACCATTCTGGCCAACATGGTGAAACCCCGTCTCTACTAAAAATACAAAAAATTAGCCGGGCGTGGTAGCGGGCGCCTGTAGTCCCAGCTGAGGCTGAGGCAGGAGAATGGCATGAACCCGGGAGGCGGAGCTTTCAGTGAGCCAAGATGGCGCCACTGCACTCCAGCCTGGGCGACAGAGCCAGACTCCATCTAAAAAAAAAAAGGAAATTATTTCCCTGGGTATTTGCCTGAGGGCCTTTTCTAGTCACAAAGTACTGTTGGCCTCCATAAAAGAAAATTTGAAAATATGGAAGCCTAGCCCAATGAATATTGGATTGTCTTTTTTTTCTGTTTTAAGTTTCAGTGTCATCAGAGATATGACCCTACAGATTTTGCAAGTTCTGGCATTTGTGCATCCTTGTGTGCATGTCTGACTGGGAGATCCGATGAGACTCCCAGAAGTGCATCTCAGTCCTGCCTTAGGTCTGAGCTAAGGAGTCCTTTTCAGAGCACCTCACCATGCCCTTTGAGAGTCATAGCTCTGTGTTTGACATCTTGGGGGTTGGTAAACAAGATGTTTAAACAAGGTATTTAACATACATATCATAGCTCATTGCAGCCTCAAACCCCTGGGATGAAGTGATCCTTCTGCCTTAGCCTCCCAAGTAGCTGAAACTACAGATGCCCAACTAATTTTTTTAAATTTGTTGTAGGGCCCAAGTGCGGTGGCTCACGCCTGTGACCCCAGCTTTAGGACCCCTGTGACTTTAGGAGACTGAGGTGGGTGGATCACCTAAGGTCAGGAGTTCAAGACTAGCCTGGCCAACATGGTGAAATCACGTCTCTACTAAAAATACAAAAATTAGCCAGGCGTAGTGGCAGGTGTCTGTAATCTCAGCTACTGAGGAGGCTGAGGCAGGAAAATCACTTGAACCAGGGAGGCAGAGTTTGTAGTGAGCCAAGATCATGCCATTGCACTCCAGCCTGGGTGACAAGAGCGAAACTCCATCTCAAAAAAAAAATTGTAGAGACAGGGTCTTCCTACATTGCTTAGGTTGGTTGGTCTCAAACTCCTGGTCTAAAGCAATGCTTTTTTTTTAAAAACAGCGTCTCTCTCAGTTGCCCACGTTGCAGTACAGTGATGCAAACACAGCTCACTGCAGCCTTGACCTCCAGAGCTCAGGCAAATCCTCCTGCCTTAGACTCTCTAGTAGCTGGGACTACAAACACATACCACTACACCTGACTAATTTTTTCATTTTTTGTAGAGATGGGGTCTCACCATATTGCCCAAGCTGGTTTCAAACTCCTGGGCTCAAGCAGTCCTCCCATCTTGACCTTCCATAGTACTAGGATTGCAAGCATGAACCACTGCACTCGGCCTACAGAAATATTTTATTTGTTCATGTTAGAGCATGTCTTACAAAGGCTTAAGTTGAAGAGACATTCATGCACTATTTCAGTATAACTCTGGGTAGGTAAAGGTTCCATAGGCCTTGAGAGATAACTTTACCTATTTGAAAAGCTCTAGGCTGGGCACAGTGGCCCATGCCTGTAATCCCAGCACTTTGGGAGGCCGAGGCAGGCAGATCACAAGGTCAAGAGATCAAGACCATCCTGGCCAACAGGGTGAAACCCGTCTCTACTAAAAATACAAAAATTGGCGGATCACGAGGTCAGGAGATCGAGACCACGGTGATAACCCCGTCTTTACTAAAAATACAAAAAAATTAGCCGGGCGTGGTGGCGGGCGCCTGTAGTCCCAGCTACTTGGAGAGGCTGAGGCAGGAGAATGGCGTGAACCCGGGAGGCAGAGCTTGCAGTGAGCCGAGATTGCGCCACTGCACTCCAGCCTGGGCGACAGAGCGAGACTCCGTCTCAAAAAAAAAAAAAAAAAAAAATACAAAAATTAGGCTGGGCACGGTGGCTTACACCTGTAATCCCAGCACTTTGGGAGGCTGAAGTGGGTGGATCATGAGGTCGGGAGATGGAGACCATCCTGGCTAACACGGTGAAACTCGTCTCTACTAAAAATACAAAAAATTAGCCGGGCGTGGTGGCGGGCACCTGTAGTCCCAACTACTAGGGAGGTTGAGGCAGGAGAATGGCGTGAACCTGGGAGGCAGAGCTTGCAGTGAGCCGAGATCACGCCACTACACTCCAGCCTGGCGACAGAACGGGACTGTCTCAAAAAACAAGAAAAGAAAAGCTCTAATTCATGATTTGTTGGCTCGGATAAAAGGAAAATTTTAAACATGGGACCCTGACTTAATGCATATTTGAATGTTTTTCTTTTCCGATTTTAAGTTTCAAGTGTCGTCAGATGTATCACGCACCCACAGACTGCGCCACAATCCGGAAATGGCTCACGAAGTGTGCAGACGACTCTGAAACAGCCAACTACATTAGTGCTCACACTAAAGACGTAAGGACCATATTTTACCTCTCATGGATCTGCCCTCCTTAGTGCTACCCAGGGCCTTGCCTTGGAGATTTGCCATCTGAGAGCAGAATACCCAGAGCCCCAGGACCCTTCCTGAGGACTGGAGGTTGAGAACCCTCACACAGAGTTGGCAGCTTGTAGCAGTTTATCATAGGATGCATTGGGTGCATATTTTCTTTATTATTATGAAATGCCAAAATGCCAGGAAAGGGGGACCCAAAGGGGGAACTAATTAGAAGAGAACTAATTATGATTGAATGCCTAGCAGCCTTTAACAGCCCTGAAGGCCAGGCGCAGTGGCTCATGCCTGTAATCCCAGCACTTTGGGAGGCCGAGGTGGGCGGATCACAAGGTCAGGAGATCGAGACCATCCTGGCTAACACGGTGAAACCCCGTCTCTACTAAAAATTAGCCGGGCGAGGTGGCGGGTGCCTGTAGTCCCAGCTACGCAGCAGGCTGAGGCAGGAGAATGGCGTGAACCCCAGGGGGTGGAGCCTGCAGTGAGTCGAGATCGCGCCACTGCCCTCCAGCCTGGGTGAAAGAGCGAGACTCTGTCTCAAAAAAAAAAAAAAAGCCCTGAAAAGGAGGTGGTTAATAGCCACACTTGATACATAGTAAGGCTGTAATATAAGCCCAGACCTGCACGATACTCATTTTGAAGTCTCCCATGGGAAAGTATGGCCTGTGGGCTCTAGGGGCCACTGTACCCTTTGTCAGTCACTCGCCGAGTCAGTGCACTCACAAGCACAGTTATGATAAAGACATTATTTAACATAGTCGACTTCAGCTGGGCACGGTGGCTCACGCTTGTAATCTCAGCACTTTGGGAGGCCGGGGCGGGCGGATCATGAGGTCAGGAGATCGAGACCACGGTGAAACCCTGTCTCTACTAAAAATACAAAAAAATTAGCCGGGCGTGGTGGTGGGCGCCTGTAGTCTCAGCTACTCGGAGAGGCTGAGGCAGGAGAATGGCGTGAACCCGGGAGGCGGAGCTTGCAGTGAGCCGAGATTGCGCCACTGCACTCCAGCCTGGGCGACAGAGCGAGACTCCGTCTCAAAAAAAAAAAAAAAAAAAAAACATAGTCGACTTCATGGCAGTGGGAGATCACAGCATCAGACTGGTCTCTGCATTGCTGTCTCAGGTTGCTGGCATCTCTCAAATGGGAGAGACGAGCTTTAGATGTGGTTTCCTTGCCCTCTTCTCGAAGCAGAAGTTCAGGCAAGCTGACCAGGACTGAATCCATTGTGGCAGCTCCTGTGCTGCTTTGGCAGTCCTCTCAAGAAGGCAGGCTTTTCTGCTGATTCAACTTGTGCTTAATCTGAGCAGCTTCATGGCAGGGGCAGATGGTGGAAGACTTAGTGGGGTTCAGCTAGTGCTTGAAGCATTTCAAAGCCAAATATGCTGACCTCATTTCCTTGAATTGCTGTTCCAGCCTCAGCGACCTGCCACATTTAAGTGAGATGCTCCTCCCCAGAAGTGCTCGCACGATGAGCAACTGGGCATTGGTGGCAGGAGCTTTGTGTAATTTGTCTTAAAACCACCCTGGTGATGTGTGAGCCTAATGGCACCCTTCTGTCTCCTCAGTGTCCCAAGTGCAACATCTGCATTGAGAAGAACGGAGGCTGCAATCACATGGTGAGCAGAAGCCTCTACACTTTGCATGTGTGACATGGAAGCTTTGGTCAGTGTGCCCTTAACGTGTTCTCTTCTGTTTCCCTCTGACAGCAATGCTCCAAATGTAAACACGGTGAGTTCCAAGCTTGGTGTGTAAGGCCCAGTGGCACTTTCTTGTGGTTGGGTCTCCGTTACTATTTAAGTGAGTACTTCTGCCATGAAATGACAAAGCATAGAAGAGCCTCAGTCACTTAACAGTCACAGTAACTGGCATAAAGTAGCTTTTTATTTTTATTTTCTGTTTTTTGGTCCCTTTTATAATCCCACTGCTATCTTGCTAACACATATAGTCAGAAGTCAAGTTTGGGATAATCCTCATGATCCTCAGTTAGCCAAGAAGATGATTTCAGGGTGTTGCTTTCATTTTTTTGCCAAGGCAGGTAAGTAGCTTGGGGCTTATCTGTGCTACCTTGTAGATACCTTTACCAGAAGTAGTAAAATAATGGTTTTCCCTTGCTGTTTTACAAAGTTTCTAGTGGGGGTTTTGATTTAGCCTTTCAGACCTCCTTCATCGATCACGAATAATTTACATAGCTAGAACTATGCCATCCGGCCAGGTCAGCTGAAGAAACAGAATCCTTTCAAATAGAAAATATGTCCAAGTGGGTCTCCTACACAGCTGCTTTGATGCTCAACAGGAGCCCCTGACAGTTTCTTTTTTTTTCTGGAGAAGGAATCTCACTCTGTCACCCAGGCTGGAGTGCAGTGGCACAGTCTCAGCTCACTGCAACCTCCATCTCCTGGGTTCAAGCAGTTCTGCTGCCTCAGTCTTCCAAGTAGCTGGGATTACAGGCATCTTCCACCAGGCCTGGCTAATTTCCGTATTTTTAGTAGAGACGGGGGTTTGCCATGTTCGAGGCTGGTCTTGAACTCCTGACCTCAGGTGATCTGCCTACCTTGGCCTCCCAAAGTGCTGGGATTACAGGAGTGAGCCACTGCGCCCGACCGAGAGTTTCGCTTTGTAAGGGCCTGTGCAAATGCTATTTCTAGGAACCCTCTTTTCTTTATTTTTTGAGACAGAGTCTCACTGTGTCTCCCAGGCTGGAGTGCAGTGGTGTGATCTTGGCTCACTGCAACCTCCACCTCCTGGGTTTAAGCAATTCTCCCACTTCAGCCTCCTGAGTAGCTGGGATTACAGGCACTCACCACCACACCTGGCTACTTTTTTGTATTTTTAGTAGAAACGGGGTTTCACCATGTTTGCCAGGCTGGTGTCGAACTCTTGACCTCAGGTGATCTGCCTACCTTGGCCTCTTAAAGTGCTGGGATTATAGGCATGAGCCACCGAGCCTGGCTTTTTTTTTTTTTTTTTTTTTTTCCAAAGATGGAGTTTTGCTCTTGTCACTCAGGCTGGAATGCAATGGTGCGATCTTGGCTCACTGCAACATCTACCTCCTGGATTCAAGCGATTCTCGCTCTGCCTCCGCAGTAGCTGCAATTACAGGCGCCACCACCACACCTGGATAATTTTTGTATTCTTAGTATAGATGGGGTTTCACCATGCTGGCTAGGCTGGTCTCGAACTTCCGGCCTCAGGCAATCTGACTGCCTCGACCTCCCAAAGTGCTCGGATTACAGGTGTGAACCACTGCTCCCGGCCCCAGGAGCCCTCTTAATCAGAGTGGTCATGGCAGGGTCTTAGACAGCAACATTGACTCTGCAGTGCCGAACGAAGATAGGCCATGGGTAGTGGCATATTTCTTCTTTGGGGCCACATTCTTTCCCTCTCTTTTTCTTTGTATATATCGGAGAGAGAAGTGTATCATACAATGCAAAAGAACAATGCAAAAGACACAGAGTTTAAAGAATAATGACAAACATCCCAGCACCCACCACATTCCTAGTGCCTAAGAAGCCCCCTGGGTGTCCATATCCCTTGACACCCAGAGTTCACTGCCATCTCATGAGAATCGCTTGAACCCAGGAGGTGGAGGTCACAGTGAGCCGAGATTGTGCCACTGAACTCCAGCCTGGGCGATAGAGCGAGACTCCGTCTCAAAAAGAAAAACTGGCTGGGCGCAATGGCTCATGCCTGTAATCCCAGCACTTTGGGAGGCCGAGGTGGGCGGATCATGAGGTCAGGAGATCGAGACCATCCTGGCTAACATGGTGAAACCCTATCTCTACTAAAAAAAAAATACAAAATTAGCCAGGCGCAGTGGCGTACTCCTGTAGTCCCAGCTATTCGGGAGGCTGAGGCAGGAGAATTGCTTGAACCGGGGAGGTGGAGGTTGCAGTGAGCCAAGATCACACCACTGCACTCCAGCCTGGGCAACAGAGCGAGACTCTGTCTCAAAAACAAAAACAAAAACTACCATCTCTTTCTTTGCTGTATATTTTATACCACCTATATGGGCAACCCTAAGGAATGTGGTTTATTTTGGTGTTTTTTTTTGTTTTGGTTTTGTTTTGTTTTGTTTTGAGACGGAGTCTCACTCTGTCACCCAGGCTGAGTGCAGTGGCGCGATCTCGGCTCACTGCAACCTCCACCTCCCAGGTTCAAGCAATTATCCTTGCTTGGCTTCCCGAGTAGCTGGAACTGCAGGCACATGCCATGCCACCACACCCAGCTAATTTTTGACAGAGTCTCACTCTGTCGCCTGGGTTAGAGTACAGTGGTGCGATCTCGGCTCACTGCAACCTCCGCCTCCTGGGTTCAAGCGATTCTCCTGCCTCAGCCTCCCAAGTAGCTGAGATTACAGGCGCCTGCCACTATACCCAGCTAATTTTTTGTATTTTTGGTAGAGACGGGGTTTCACCATGTTGGCCAGGCTGGTCTTGAACTCTTGACCTCATAATTAGCCCACCTTGGCCCCCCGAAGTGCTTGGATTACAGGCGTGAGGCACCGCGCGCGGCCTGTATTGTTCTTTAAAATGGTAGCAAGCACACCTAGCTAATTAAAGAGAGGGCAGAGTTGCCACTATTAGGTGAAGGCTCCCAGGAGGAGAAAAATTGAACAACCTCTGGGTCTCCGGGTTTTGCTTTGGCTTCCCTAAAATGATTCAAGAGCCTCATTTTGGGGGAATTCAGTAAGCCAAGTTATCCCAGGAGAGTGAATCCTGGGAAACAGGATTAACCACTGTCAGGGTCTCTGGAAGAGGCAGAATAGGCCAGATATAAAATCGAATAAGATATTATTAGAACACACAATGTGTGTTCTAGACAACCAGGAGGACCTCAGACAAGTTTTGCTTCTCATAGCAGCCTTGACACAGATATAACAAGGCACATAGCCCATGTGCTCATGGAATGCAGAATATCAACAGGCCATTGTTCATCCAACAAAACTGTGGTTGGCTTCTCTCCATTAGACTGCAGTAATTCTTTGAGTATCTAACAATAATTCTTTGAACATATAGGGGATTTTTTTTTTTTTTTTTTTTTTTTGAGACACAGTCTCACTCTGTCACCTAGGCTGGAGTGCAGTGGTATAATCTCGGCTTATAACCTCTGTCCTACAGGTTCAACCAGTTCTCATGCTTCAGCCTCCCAAGTAGCTACTGGCATGTGCCACCACACCTGGCTAATTTTGTGTGTGTGTGTGTGTGTGTGTGTGTGTATTTTGTTTGTTTGTTTGTTTTTAGTAGAGATGGGGGTTTCACCATGTTGGCCAGGCTGGTCTCAAATTCCTGACCTCAGGTGATCCACCCGCCTTGGCCTCCCAGAGTGCTGGGATTACAGGTGTGAGCCACCGCAAAAGCAGAATCATAATTCTGATTATGAACCATTGGATAGCTCTAGGTTTCATAGAAATGTGTTATTTGCCAGGCGCAGTGGCTCACGCCTGTAATCTCAGCACTTTGAGAGGCAGAGATGGGCAGATCACTGAACATTGGGGGTTCTCGAGACCAGCCTGGCCAACATGGTGAAACCCATCTCTACTAAAAGTACAAAAATTAGCCAGCATGTTGGCAGGCACCTGTAGTCCCAGCTACTCGGGAGGCTGAGGCAAGAGAATCGCTTGAACCTGGGATGCAGAGGTTGCAATAAGCCAAGATCGCGCCACTGCACTCCAGCCTGGGTGACAGAGTGAGACTCTGTCTCAAAAAAAAAAAAAAAAAGAAAGAAAAAAAGAAAAATAAGAAATGTGTTCTTTAAAATAGAAGAAAAAGGGGAAAGCCTTTATTCTTAGTTTCATATACAAAAATCTTTCTAGGACAAGTGTGAGGGTAGGAAGCAGTAGGGAGGTCAGTTTGTACTGATGATGTGTGTTTAGACAGTCAGGTGGGCCTCAGTTGGACCAGTTCCTGCTTCTCATAGTGGCATTCACATAGCAGATCAGTAGTCTGTACGGTCAGCATCTGCCTGTGTTAGATTAATAAGGCATATGGCACATGTGCTCATGGAATAGAAATTATCCATAGGTTTTTGTTCCTATCAGCAAGTACAGGCTACAGGGACAGTAGGATGTGACAGTGATGAGAGGTGCACATTCCTTCGGGAAAGAGGCACCCTTGGGAAGTTGTGTTCAGGTGACCCCTTTGGGAGCAGGGTCTGTCTGTCTCACTCCTCTGCCTATGGAGGAAAGTGGAGTTGTCTTGTAGATGTAAATGACTCTTCCTCTGTTCTGCACAGACTTCTGCTGGATGTGTCTAGGAGACTGGAAGACTCATGGCAGTGAATACTATGAGTGCAGTCGTTACAAGGAGAATCCTGACATTGTGAACCAGAGCCAACAAGCCCAGGCGAGGGAAGCCCTCAAGAAGTACTTATTCTACTTTGAGAGGGTAGGTGTCCTCTCCTGTACCTTCACCTACAGGGTAGGCTTCTTCCACTTGGCCTGCTGGTGGGATTCCCAGGGACTGGTAGACATAGCCAGCCTGTGCACATAGAAGTCAGTGAATGGAGCTCCTGCAGTATCCCTGGGTGCTGCCTCTATAGATGTGCCTTTCAAGCTCTACAGGAAAATTCCCCAGCCAACAGGGAAGGACCTGGTACTGACCTTGGTTGAATGATGGATTAAAGGACAATGAAGGGCCATCAGACAGTCTTTTCCATCTAGCACCATCTTTTTTTTTTCTTTTTTCTACGTTTTTAATTTTTATTTATTTTTTTCTTTCTGTCCTCACAATCTGTTCCCATAGTATCATCTTAGTAGTCAGATTTGGAAGGCAGTTTCTCCCAGGGAGCCCTTCAGAAGCCCAAAGAGCCCCATGCATAATGGTCTCTAAGCATAGTAGACCATCAGGGGCCTAGCTTTGCAGAGTCCTCAGGGCTAGAGTCCTGTTGCCCCAGAAGGGTAGAGTGATCTGGCAGGCATACAGCTGCTGTGGACAGGTTAGAAGGATGGACTGAAGAACTGCTCTTGCACTTTGGGGAATAAGTTAGAGGAGTCTATGGCCGTGTCCTGCCAGCAAGGTGTCTATCCTGAACTCCTGTGTAGACCTCTGCACCTTTGTGGGACTCCTGTGGTTTTCTCCTTCTTCTGTGCCCTGTAGTGGGAAAACCACAATAAAAGCTTGCAGCTAGAGGCACAGACATACCAGCGGATTCACGAGAAGATTCAGGAGAGGGTCATGAACAATCTGGGGACGTGGATCGACTGGCAGTACCTACAGAATGCTGCCAAGCTCTTGGCCAAGGTATCTACCACTTCACTCATTCTATCCCTGGTCCAGTGCCTGGCTCCGTCAGGCACAGACCTCTGAAGGTGGGAAGCCCTGTTGAGAGAGGGTATTTTAGCACCCTGTGCAGCCTTTCATGCTTCTGCTTGTGGATCCACATTTTCATGTGCTGTGCCCATGAAGGACCCAGTCCTCTGCTGGATGTCCAGGGGATTTATAAGAGTGTTACACTGCCTCTGCCTGCAGGGAAAACTAGAGCACTTTTCTTCTCCTTTTGTCCTGTTTATGTATCACTCAAAGGAAAATAAAAGATTGATCATTTGAGTGAGGTCAGGAGTTTGAGACCAGCCTGGCCAACATGGTGAAATCCTGTCTCTACTAAAAATACAAAAATTAGCTGGGCATGGTGGCGCGTGCCTGTAGTTCCAGCTACTTGGGAGGCTGAGGCACGAGAATCGCTTGAACCTGGGAGTCGGAGACTGCAGTGAGCCGAGATCATGCCATTGCACTCCAGCCTGGGTGACAAAGCAAGACTGTCTCTGAAAAAAAAAAAAAAAAAAAAGATTGGGCAGGGTGCAGTGTCTCATGCCTATGATCCCAGCACTTTGGAAGGCCAGGGCAGGTGGATTGCTTGAGCCCAGGAGTTTGAGACTAGCCTGGGCAACATGGTAAAAACCCCGTCTCTACAAAAAAAAAAATACAAAAATTCGCCTGGTGTGGTGATGCACACCTGTAGTCCTGGATACTTGGAAGGCTGAGGTGGGAGGATCGCTTGAGTCTGGGAGGCAGAGTTTGCAGTGAGTGGGGATTGCAGCACTGCACTCCAGCCTGGGCAACAGAACGAAACCTTGTTTCAAAAAAAAAAAAAAAAAAAAGGTTGTCTTTGGCTAAGCATTGAGATAGATGTGTTGTTGACTCTGATGTCCTACTCGAGGGAAAATCCATTGAGGCAGCTGCTGGTAATCAGTTTGTAAAAGAAACCGTGGGTGTTCTGTGACCATTGTTGTTTGTTTTTTCCCTCATGTCTTCTCCCAATTCATCCTCTATTTGGCCTAGTATCATTTCTTTCAGGCCCATACCTATAGAGCTGGGCTAATTTGCATGTTGAGGGTAGGAATTGTAAGAGCCACCTGAGATGCAGGTAGCTTAGAATCACAGACACAGGTTCCTTCTCTTCTCTCCTGTTGCAGTGTCGATACACTCTGCAATACACCTACCCATATGCATATTACATGGAGTCTGGACCCAGGAAGAAGCTGGTAAGGCAAAGCAATTTTTCTACTCTGTCCTGTTAGCCTCAAAGGTGCCCTTCTCTACCAGCACTTTGCAGGAGAGTGAGGACCAGACCCTGATCATTGGGAGGGCAAAGTTAAAACTCTAATTGCAAAATTCCACTTCTACTCTGGGCACCTCCAAAATAGATCTCAGGTGCTATTATTTTGTGTAATATAAGGCACATGCACCTAATCCTCTGAACAACTATATTTAAAGGGCGATTGGCTAAAAAGGTCTGTGGCCAGTGGGAGGCCAGTAGTACCCATGCTTGGGAGGGATATTTAGCATGCATGTCCTTAAGATATATTTGACTGTTTTATACCTTGTTTAATTCTTCATCTTAGCGTTGAATTTGAATATGAATTTATTGTTATTACCAATAACAATGTGTTAATAAACTAGTAATTCACATTTTTGTTTAAATGCTGGAAAACAGAAAAGCATTTACATTGTCCAGAAAGAAATTACCACTGTCAGCATTTTCTAGCCTTTTAAAATTAACATTGTGCATATATAATCAAGGTTATATATAACATTTTATTGTTATAACAGTTTATTGTTATAGCTGTTATGATTTACCTGCCTGGTAAATACCATTTTGTTAATGGTTGCATGAATGTGTCATTACATGATTGTACCATCACTTGGGACATTTATTCTTTCTTTGTTTCACTACTATAAATAGGACATTGAGGAACATTTTTGTGCATAAAGCTGTATCTTCTTAGATGTATAATTACTAAGTATTTAAGTTTGAATATTTTTAAGGCTCTTGATTTGCAGAAGGACTGAAAAAATATGAAGTGATAGTGTCTGAGAATATTCATTTGACTTATTTTTTACAGCATCCATTCCCTTTCATGTTGGGAGTGTTCTCTTTAGTGGCTTAAATTCTTCGCCTTCCTTTGGGAGTGTTGAGGGTGGAGTGGACCTTTTGAGGGTGGAGGGTGAGTGTGGTCTTGCTGTTTGGATAGCCTTTTGTTTGGATTCTGGCTCTGGGCACAGGGAATAACACTACGTTCTGAGGACAGTATCAGGATTGTCTGTAGTTCCTGTGAGCCTGAGGTGCTGCGTGTGCCCACCCCCGTGTACAGGCCCAGCCACAGCCCACTCACCTTTTGACCCTCCTGCTCTGCCTATACAGTTTGAATACCAGCAGGCTCAGCTGGAGGCTGAGATCGAAAACCTCTCATGGAAAGTGGAGCGTGCAGACAGCTATGACAGAGGGGTAAGTGCCTACTGTCCTCTTGGATTCTGTATTGCAGGTAAAGGAGGACTGGCATGGTAATAGGTGACAGGGTTGTTGGCTTGTGCACTGGAAGCTGCTGCTAAGAATGGGAAGGGCAGTGTTTTTGACTCCTTGGAGGTCCTAGAGGGTGTTTGTGGCTTTGGCTACTCCTTGCTCCCAGGCCTGGGCCATGCAAGCACACACCTTGTTTCTCTGATGCAGGACTTGGAGAACCAGATGCATATAGCAGAGCAGCGGAGGAGAACCCTGCTGAAAGATTTCCATGACACCTAAGTTGGGATGTGGATGTGCCGGGGTGAGGAAGATGTGGCTGCAAGGTCTCCCGGCTGCCATACTGCATGCTGCAGGCTCTGCCTTTCATGACCCCAGGCAACAGCCAGGGCCCCACTCCTGAGAGACACTGGCAACACCTCTTAGTTGATTTCTGTTTTCTTCTCTTTTCACTTTTTGTTTCTACCAGGGTAGAGGCCATGATGAACTGGCCTCTTTTCAGGACTTTTATTTCCCCCTGGATGGTTGTTGGGAGGGAGGGAAAGTGTTTTCTGAATGGCTATTAATAGTATTAGATCATTACAACTTATGTAACTTTCAAAGGTTGTACAATTATACAAAAAAAAAAAGGCAAACTATAGGATAACACAGAGCCCTTTTTGAAAATAAATTGGCATTGGAGTGTTTTACCCTCTAGCTGTTTTACTTAGAATGTAACATATGCTGCCTACCCACCTCAAAATGTCTGTACTGCAAGAGGGCCCTGGGCCTCTGCCTTCCATATTCACATTTGTTTGGCCAGAGTTGGAGTCCCAAAGAAGAGCATGGGTGGCAGATGGTAGGGAATTGAACTGGCCTGTGCAATTGGCACGGAGCACAAGGGGTCACAGCATGCCTCCTGCCTTACCGTGGCAGTACAGAGGCAGTCCAGAACATGGTCTTCTTGCCACGGGGTGTTGTTGTCTCTGGTGGTGCTGCATGTCTGTGGCTCACCTTTATTCTTGAAACTGAGGTTTACCTGTATCTGGCTACTGAGGCTAGAGCCCACAGCAGAATGGGGGTGGGCCTGTGGCCCCCCAAACTAGGGGGTGTGGGTTCATCACAGTGTTTCCTTTTGTCTCCTAAAGATAGGGATCTACTTTTGAAGGGAATTGTTCCTCCCAAATAAATTTGCTTTACTTTGGTCCTTTCTTTTGTGCCAGTATTCAAGTGGTATAGCTCTGAGCAGGGTCACATTTGGCCAAACCTGACACTGTCTTGCTGCACTCTCCTTTGGCAAACATCAGGGTCAGAATTCAGGATAGCCCTCCCTAGGGCACTGGACTTTCTGGCATGGGGGCCATGTTTGCACAAGTTATTTTTATGTTACCTGGAGCATATCCAGAGGCTGCTCTGAGGCTGAGGTGTGTTCCCCCTTGCCTGGTTCCAGCTGTCAGAGGGATACCATCCTAGGGTCTGGGAGTCCAAGGCCATAGGACTCCTTGGTTTGTGGTCCGAGATCCTGTACTAAGGAGGGTCTGGCCAGAGGAACAGACCAGCTTTTGCACAATGAAGTGCAAGGGAACAAGTGATTTGCCTGGTGTCCTACCTGTCCTGAACCTGGTCCTGTGGGCCATTGAAAAGTTAGATCTGTGATCTGTGGGGTTTTTGTGGCTTTGTTCAATGCTTCCACTCTAGGGCAGGCAGAGCAGTCTATACTCTCCCATGCCTGCTTGACCTCCAAGTAGAGCTGATAAAGAGATCTGTGAATATTGTGATAGAAATTCTTTGGTATTCATACATTTCAGCTGCAAGTCAGCAATTTCCGAGGTACCATGTAAGCTATAAAACAGTCATTCTTAAAGACAGAGGATAGCTGTGACTCATGGGATCATGAGGTCCATGGCTGGTTGCAGGTTCCCTTTCTCCTTCCTTAGGTTTTGTCTCTTCCTGTGTTGTCCCCAGCAAGGGAAAGACTGGGGGGTGGATTGGGAGAACAAATTAGGAGCAGAGCAAATGAACCCAGAATGGAACAGTGGGGAGCTAACTGTGAACGAGGAGAGTACCTGCTGCAGGACCTGGAGGTCAGGTGTGAATGCTGTATTGGCACAAGGAATAAATATCCTGGCATCTGGAGCCTTTACCTCCCCGTCAAGTCCTTCCTGTGATACTGCCGTGGCACAGGATCTGAGTTGCAGCTCTGCACCCTAAATCACACCCTGGGCATTGTCTGGGCTGCAGGGCTGCCAGGTTCTGTACTTGTGTCCAGCTGTGGCCCTGGATGCTGGAGCTGGAGGGTTTTCTGTGCTCAGACTGTAGCCTGCAGCTCTTGGCCTGTGTAGAGCCCCCTCCTGTGCCCCCAGTGGCTGTCGTTTGTTAACATCATCAGGAAGATGGGAAAGGTCAGGCAGAATTTTTCTGCCCTACAAAGGTTGGAAGAGAAAGGACACAGTATTTTCATGAATTTACCATATATCTTTGTTTTTCTTCAAAGAAAAAGTTAATTGAGGCAATGTCATCTGCTCAAAGTTGAGTGGTTTATTCACAATAAACTAAGTTTCTGATTATAAAAATGTGTCTAGAGTCTTTCTTCATGGGGTCTAGGTAGTCTTCTGAGCCCACAGGGGTCTGGCCAGTGAACACCAGAGGAGTGCCTTCCTGTCAGTCAGCCCCTTCTTCCAGAGGGCTGTGGAGGCCCCAGTGGCCAAACTTGGCTCTGTTTTCCCTTTCTGGCTGTTGGGGGAGAGGGCACCTGTAAGTGATCCCTGTGGAATGAAGTAGAAAATTCTGGCAGTTTTCAGCTCTCCTCTCCCTCGGTACAGGCTGAATCATTCCCCACCACAAATAGATCCCAGGGTTGTGGTAGGGTACTGATACAAATGTCCCAACCCCCCCATTCTGAGACCTCTGGACCCCTCCAAAGCAGACATGGGAATGTAGGGCTGTGGCATATGGCACGGTGAACTCCAGCTTCACGGGAGCCCTAAGGGTTATGAAGAGACAACTTGGAGCAGAAACAAGTGTGAAGTCTAATCTCAAGGGTGAAGGACAGGAAATGGGGTTTGGATTAAGGGGGTCCACATTTGTGATGTCAGAAGTGGCAGTAGTGTCAGTGCTAAGTAGCTCAGGTGTAGAGTGGAGGCTCCATAGCTGTGGGCAACATGTACAGGGCACCCGTGGCTAGAAGAGGCCTCATACATTGCCAGTCTGAACTCCGCAGCTCTTCCTCTGGACCTCAGGTGTGCCAAGCCTCTGGGCATACAATGGTATGCAAGTGATTCATGTGCTGGAGCTTCCAGTCCATGGGAAACATAGAAGGAATTGATCACTAGTGAATGTTTTGTTTTGAGACAGTCTCGCTCTATTGCCCAGACTGGAATACAGTGGCATGATCTCTGCTCACTGCAGCCCCCACTCCTGGGCTCAAACGATCATTCTGCTTCAGCCCCCTGAGTAGCTGGGACCAGTGTGTGCCACCATGCTCCCCTAATTTTTGTATTTTTTTTTTGTAGAGACAGGGTCTTGCCATGTTGCCCAGACTGGACTCAAACTCCTGAGTTCAAGCTATCTTCCTGCCTTGGCCTCCCAAAGTGCTGGGATTACAGGCATGAGCCACTGCACCCAGCCCACTAGTGAATGTTTTTACTGGAGCAGCAAGGCCAGGAGCAAAGGACCACCCATGCTTAGGGCCACTCTTGCAGATCAGTGGGGCCAGGGTACTAGGGCCTTGGCACCATACCCTTGGCAATCCTAAAAAGAGACAAGATAGCACCTTCTAGTGAAGTCAAGAGGGATTTTCCATGTAGCCCACAGGGGTTTACACAATAAGCATCTGAGCATCTCCTGTATAACAGGCTCTGCTTGGGGCGGGATAGAAAGGGATAGAAGTGGGACCTCACAAGATAGTCACACTAATGTTAACTGAGAACATACCCATTTAGTTCTCACAGCAGCCCCTTGAGGTAGGTGCTATCATCATCCACATTACACAGCCATTTAAAATGAGAGGGGCCTGGCGTGGTGGCTCACGCCTATAATCCCAGCACTTCAGGAGGCTGAGACTGGAGAAGTGCTTGACCCCCCCGGGAGTTCATGACCAGCCTGGACGACAGGGAGACCTCTTCCTACAAAAAAAAATTAGCTGGGTGTGGTGCTGCACACCTGTAATCCCAGCTACTTGGGAGGCGGAACTAGGAGGATTCCTTGGGCCTGGGGGGTAGGTGCTGCAGTAAGCCGTGATCACACCACTGCACTCCAGCCTGGGTGACAGAGCAAGACCCTGTCTTAAAAACAAACAGGTTCGAGACCAGCCCGACCAACATGGTGAAACCCCATCTCTACTAAAATATACAAAAAATTAGCCAGGCCTGGTGGTGGGTACCTGAAATCCCAGCTACTCTGGAGGCTGAGGCAGGAGAATAGCTTCGACCCAGAAGGCAGAGGTTGCAGTAAGCTGAGATCGCGCCACTGCACTCCAGCCTGGGCGCGACAGAGCGAGACTGTCTAAAAAAAAAAAAAAGAAAAGAAAAACGCCAGACACAGTGGCTCACGCCTGTAATCCCAGCACTTTGGGAGGCCAAGGCAAGCAGATCACAAGATCAGGAGATCGAGACCATCCTGGCTAACACAGTGAAACCCCATCTCTACTAAAAAAAAAAAAAAAACTAAAAAATTAGCCGGGCATGGTGGCGGGCACCTGTAGTCCCAGCTACTCAGGAGGCTGAGGCAGGAGAATGGCGTGAACCCGGGAGGCGGAGCTTGCAGTAAGCTGAGATCGCACCACTGCACCTCCAGCCTGGGCGACAGAGCGAGACTCCATCTCAAAAAAAAAAAAAAAAAAAAAAAGAATACAGATCAATAGAAGGCCTAGATTTGGTAGTATGTATTGTCATGGCATCAAAGGGCCAGGCTTTTAAAAGACTGAGAAATTCTGGTTTCTGATGTGGTTGTGAAATTCCCACAGCTGACAGCAGGTGGAGCAGCCCTGCAACCTGCTTGCTTTCTGTTGTCTGGCTGGTAGGCCTAACTCAGGTAATAGGTGTAAGAATGGAGTTCAGGAAAATAGGTTAAGCAAAGTACAGATTTTATGGTGATCAAATTCTAGTTTTTAAAAGGCTAGAGGGGCCGGTCGCGGTGGCTCATGCCTGTAATCCCAGTACTTTGGGAGGCCAAGGCGGGCGGATCACGAGGTCAGGAGTTTGAGACCAGCTTGGCCAACATGGTGAAACCCCATATCTACTAAAAATATAAAAATTAGCCGGGCATGGTGGCACGTGCCTGTAATCCCAGCTACTTGGGAGGCTAAGGCAGGAGAATTGCTTGAACCTGGGAGGCAGAGGTTGCAGTGAGCCGAGATCAAGCCACTGCACTCCAGCCTGGGCAACAGAGCAAGACTCTGTCTTGGGGAAAAAAAAAAGGCTAGAAGGAAATAATCTCAACTTCATTCCAGAAAAGGTATGAGAAAGCCATGAGATCCTTGGTAAAATTGTGGTTCTGTTGGTTGGTATTTATTATATTTAAGAATTTAGGAGATTTGGGCTGGGTGCAGTGGCTTATGTCTGTAATCCCAGCACTTCGGGAGGCCGAGGCGGGTGGAACACCTGAGGTCACGAGTTTGAGACCAGCCTGGCCAACATGTTGAAACCCCGTCTCTACTAAATACAAAAACTAGCCAGGCATTGTGGCGGGTACCTGTAGTCCCAGCTACTTGGGAGGCTGAGACAGGAGACTTGCTTGAACTCGGGAGGCAGGGCTTTCAGTGAGCTGAGATCACGCCACTGCACTCCAGCCTGGGCGACAGAGCGAGACTCTGTATCAAAAAAAAAAAAAAATTAAAAAAATTAATAATAAAAATACAAAAAAAAATTTGGCCCGCCATGGTGGCGCATGCCAGCTACTCGGTAGGCTGAAGCAGGAGAATCGCTTGAACCCGGGAGGCAGAGGTTGCAGTGAGCCAAGATCGCGCCACTGCACTTCAGCCTGGGTGACAGAGTGAGAGTGTCACAAAAAAAAAATAAAAAAAAAAATCTTAGAAGAAAAAGGGAGGCCTGCCCTTGGAGCCCCTGGCCTGCCTTGACTTGGGGGGACTAGAAAATGCAGACTATGCTTTGCTGTGGGGAAGGGAGAGGAGATGAGTAGAGGTAGGGGGGTCTTACCAGGGTAGGGAGAAACCACCAGTGTGACCTGCCTTAAAAGTGTTGCTCTTGGGCCGGGCGCGGTGGCTCACGCTTGTAATCCCAGCACTTTGGGAGGCTGAGGCGGGCGGATCACAAGGTCAGGAGATCGAGACCACGGTGAAACCCCGTCTCTACTAAAAATACAAAAAAATTAGCCGGGCGTGGTGGTGGGCGCCTGTAGTCCCAGCTACTCGGAGAGGCTGAGGCAGGAGAATGGCGTGAACCCGGGAGGCGGAGCTTGCAGTGAGCCGAGATCACGCCACTGCACTCCAGCCTGGGTGACAGAGCGAGACTCCGTCTCAAAAAAAAAAAAAAGTGTTGCTCTTGCCTGCAAGTCCGCCTCGGGGAGGGGGGTCAGCTTCTGCCCCGAGGACGTGTAGTAATCTCTTCCTGAGGATAACCAGCTCTAGAAGAGCAGGGATGCCTTGGCACTTGACCACTGGTAGGTATGTCCTCCCCCCCACCCCCGTTTTTGGTGATAATCTGTTTAATTTTTCTCTGAGGTAATGGTGTCTCAGTTGTGGAAGAGTCCCTTCCCGCCTCTTCACACGTGCCAGCTTTGATGCAAGGAGTGTTCCATACACCTGAGCACCGGCTCATTCCTCCGGGCTGCCATGGGGGGCTCACCTTCCTGATGCCAGGGCTCCTCCAGGATGCCCTCTCTTAACCGCCTATGAAACCCTGCACATCAGGCAGCTTCTTCCTAAGGCCTGCCTGACTCCGGCGAGACTTCCCAGGAGATCCCGACCGACCGCGGAACCGAGCTCCAAGAATGCCTGCGAGGAGGCCGTGGGTCCTACCCTATCGCCGCTTACGCAGTCCCGGCCTCCGCGGCGCCCCCAGATGCCGCACTGTTGAGTCATCCCAGCGCTGCCTCCTCCGCGCTGCACTCCCCACCCCCGCTCCTGGAGCAAGAAGGTGCAGACGATACTTTTCCCGGAGGCAAGAGGGAGTCTTCACGCAGGCACGGAGAAGCTCCCAGTAGTGTATGCCTTAATGGTGCCGCTCTTGTCTGCGTCTACGCTTGGGGCCTTGGCTTCTGACTTGGGGAGTGTACAGCTCTGCCCGACGGCAACCCAGCTTGGGAAGAGAAGCCCCAGCGTGGGCCGGGGCTCAAGGCGCAGGGAGGCCGAGCCCGGCGCGGACGCAGGCGGCTCCGGGCGGGCTCAGCACCCCCAGGCACCGTCTCCTAGTGACCGCGGCGCTCGCGGGCCTGGCGGCCGTTGTCCGGGCGACTGCGCAGCGCGGGCACCCCCGTGGCCCCTCCCCTGAGCGCGCGCGCGACCTGGGTGCCATGGCGGCGGCGGCGGTGACAGGCCAGCGGCCTGAGACCGCGGAGGCCGAGGAGGCCTCGAGGCCGCAGTGGGCGCCGCCAGACCACTGCCAGGCTCAGGCGGCGGCCGGGCTGGGCAACGGCGAGGACGCACCGGTGCGGCCGCTGTGCAAGCCCCGCGGCATCTGCTCGCGCGCCTACTTCCTGGTGCTGATGGTGTTCGTGCACCTGTACCTGGGTAACGTGCTGGCGCTGCTGCTCTTCGTGCACTACAGCAACGGCGACGAAAGCAGCGATCCCGGGCCGCAGCACCGTGCCCAGGGCCCCGGGCCCGAGCCCACCTTAGGTCCCCTCACCCGGCTGGAGGGCATCAAGGTGAGGACCTCCCCGCCCCGCCGCGTTCCAAGCCCTGCACGGCTCAGCCCGGGTCCCCACGCTGCCCCCGGCGCTGCTCTGAGTCGGTCCCGCGCGCTCCCACTCACTCGCCTGCTGTCGCGCTCCAGGCCGGGGCAACTTGGCCCTTCTTGGGCAGCGCGGTCTGGCGCCCCAGCTGCCCGCTGTGCGCCTTTTCCTTAGGTGGGGCACGAGCGTAAGGTCCAGCTGGTCACCGACAGGGATCACTTCATCCGAACCCTCAGCCTCAAGCCGCTGCTCTTCGGTAAGTCCGCCAGATACTCCTGGTAAGGGCCAGGGGCTGCGGTTTGGTGGCCACCTTGAGGCTCGTTGTGACCACGTGACCTCTATTTTGAAAATGGCTGCTTCAAAGCAGCCCTTCCAGAAGATTACCAAAGTGAAGGACCTTCCCCGTCCTTGGAATAGGGTAACACTCCCTCTTATCCCAACTCCCTGCAGTCCATTCTTCCATCACACGGCTGGCAGGGTGAGCCTGAGGCTGGTGTTTAAACATTTCATTGCACCTGTCTTCCGTGCCACCATTAATTCTGTCACCTTCTAGAATTGGGGAGAAGGTGGGAGACTGATAATCAGCTTTCTGCCCACCTCAGGACCTCTGGGGAAAATCCCACTGCCCAAGTGGGCCTTGTGGTCTGATGAGAAGCAGGCTGTCCAAATGTAGATAAACTGTTGCCCCCCGCAGCCTCCTCCACTGGAGCACCAGTCAGAGGCCCAGCTTTTGCTGCCAGCACTCTGACATTCTTCTTAAGGTGAAGTCTTTGTTCAGCCATCATGGGCAAAGCCTTCTAGGATGACTCCAGTTGGAGCCACAACATATCTCATCGTTTCTGAGCGCTAGTTATGTGCTTGCCTTCACATGATTATTTCATTTAATTCCTGCAACCCCTCTGTGAAGTGGGTGTAGATGCTACTTAGGTCAGTGGAGGAGAAAGTTAGGCACAGAGAGCTGCTGTGGCTTGGCCAGACTGACACGGTTACTTCAGTGGTGAAGCTAGGATTAGAACCCACATAGCCTGCCTCTAAGGCCTATGCAGTAAAGCCACAGTGCGAGCTGTGAAGACCCCAGAGTCCTTCAAAGACCACCAGTGTTAACAAGGTGGGGACCCCTAGTCCCGTGGACATTGTCCAGGGTGTTTGTGCAGCTCAGCCCTGGGTACCTGGCCTCCATGACAAACATATTTGCAAACCCAGGACCATTCCTGCCTGCCGGGGGATGGAATGGGTTAGGAGCTGGGGCCAAAGTAGAACATCTGAGCACATGTCATTACCTCCAAGGCAGAGGGTCCTGGTTGGGGATTATGCCTAGACCTGTCAGAATGATGTCATATGCATGCTGTTTGTAGGGAAATAGATTATGCTATCAGTCCTGTTGTGGGAGAGGCACCCAAAGCTGGTTGTTGTTGTTATTACTATTACTATTGAGTAACTATTGAGGCACTATTTTAGGTGCCAGGAACACAGCATTGAACTAAATATAAACAAAGAAACAAAACCCTAAAGCTGACATTCAAATGAAGAGGAAACAGACAATAAACAAACAAATAAATATATACATTGGTATGTCAGATGGTGATATGTGATTGCAAACAAGTAAGGCAGATTTTTTTTCTTTTTTGCCAACATAAAATAGCAGACAGGGCCGGGCGCGGTGGCTCATGTCTATAATCCCAGCACTTTGGGAGGCTGAGGCAGGTGGATCACTTCAGGTCAGGAATTCGAGGCCAGCCTGACCAACATGGTGAAACCTCATCTCTACTAAAATTACAAAAATTAGCCGGGTGTGGTGGCGGACACCTGTAATCCCAGCTGTTCAGGAGGCTGAGGCATGAGAATTACTTGAACCCAGGAGGCAGAGGTTGCAGTGAGCCAAGATTGCGCCACTGCATTCCAGCCTGGGCAACAGAGAGAGAGACCCCTATCTCAAAAAAAAAAAAAAAAATAGCAGACAGTAAGTTCAGCTGGGATTGGAACTCTTTTTTTTTTTTTTTTAGACAAAGTTTCTCTCTTGTTGTCCAGGCTGGAATGCAATGGTATGATCTCAGCTCACTGCAACCTCCGCCTTCCGGGTTCAAGAGATTCTTCTGCCTCAGCCTCCCAAGTAGCTAGGATTACAGGCATGCGCCACCACGTCCGGCTAATTTTTTGTATTTTTAGTAGAGACAGGCTTTCACCATGTTAGCCAGGATGGTCTCAATCTTCTGACCTCAGGTGATCTGCCCTCCTCGGCCTCCCAAAGTGCTGGGATTACAGATGTGAACCACCGTGCCTGGCTGGAACCCTTAATAAGGTAGCCAAGGTGGACCTGCCTGAGAAAAATATTTGAGCAAGGCTGGGCGCGGTGGCCTGTAACTCCAGAACTTTGGGAGGTCGAGGCGGGTGGATCACCTGAGGTCAGGTTGTTCGGGACCAGCCTGACCAACATGGGGGAACCCCGTCTACTAAAAATACATTAGCAGGGCGTGGTGGTACATGCCTGTAATCCCAGCTACTTGGGAGGCTGAGGCAGGAGAATCGCTTGAACCCAGGAGGCAGAGGTTGTGGTGAGCCAAGATTGTGCCATTGCATCCAGCCTGGGTAACAAGAATGAAACTCCATCTCAAAAAAAAAAAAAAAAAATTTGAGCAACGACTTGTGGGAAGTATGGGATAAAGCCAGATGACTGTCAGGAAAGAGGGGTCCAGGAAGGAACTAATACTCACCCCATTACTACTACACTACTAACTACACTACTATGAACAGACACATCTGAGGAGGCACTGTTTTCTCTCAGCAGCCTTGCTGGGATCTGTATATATCTAATTCATATTGATGTTAGGTTAAGTGAGCCGTGAAGCCAAAGTCTCCCTAATAAACAGCTTGTCCTATAAAGTGGAGAATGAGCCGGGCTTGGTGGTTCATGCTTCTAATCCCAGTACTTTGGGAGGCTGAGGCGGGTGGATCACTTGAGGTCAGGAGTTCGAAACCAGCCTGACCAATATGGTGAAACCCCGTCTCTACTAAAAATAGAAAAATTAGCTGGGCATGGTGATGGATGCCTGTAATCTCAGCTATTTGGGAAGCTGAAGCAGGAGAATTGCTTGAACCCGGGAGGCAGAGGTTGCAGTGAGCCAAGATTGTGCCACTGTACTCCAGCCTGGGTGACAGTGAGACTCCATCACACACACACACACACACACACACACACACACACACACACACACAAAGCCGGGCGCGGTGGCTCGCGCCTGTAATCCCAGCATTTGGGAGGCCGAGACGGGCAGATCACAAGGTAAGGAGATTGAGACCATCTTGGCTAACATGGTGAAACCCTGTTTCTACAAAAAAATACAAAAAATTAGCCGGGCGTGTTGGCGGGCACCTGTAGTCCCAGCTACTCGGGAGGCTGAGGCAGGAGAATGGCGTGAACCCAGGAGGCGGAGTTTGCAGTGAGCTGAGATCATGCCACTGTGTTCCAACCTGGGGGACACAGCGAGACTTCATCTCAAAAAAAAAAAAAAAAGTCATAGAATGAGAAACCCAGATCTAAAGTCACCAAGAGCAAATTACGAAAAGCAGAAGAGATTTGACAAAAGGTAAACTGGTTTTGGTTAAGGCATCAGATGGATCTCTGTTTCTGCAGATGAATTTCAAAAGGCATAACCAAAAGATTGTAATCAATGATTACAAGAAGTCCAGATGTGTGAGAGGGGAGAGGGTGGTCATGGTGGGGCAGTTCCTGAATACTGTGGTATTGGATGACTACGAAGAAGGATGCCTCATCCCCAGCAGGAGCAGTGTCTGTCTTCTGGGCCTGCCTGTCCCTCTGTCCATTGGTCTGCTACCCAGTTATTCTAAATGGGCAAGCAGGGCCCGAAAAGAGTGGACCTGCTATAGATTCTGCCCCCTCTGCCATGCTGTTCTTGGATCTAACCCTGTGACCTGCCAGCCTCAGGGACCCAAGATACCTGGGATCGAAGAGTGGATGCTCAAGATGTGAGCTGGGGCAAGGGAACTGGGGTCCACCCCAAGGTGCCTCCATCTCTGTAGAAGGGAACCCTAGCACTTCTCAAGGAAGACCCCATGCAACCCCCAGTCTTTCCTTGAGAAATATTTCCTTTTTCCCATCCTTGTTTCTAAAGACACTTGGCAACTGGGACCTGGGCCACAAAAGGTCCACGCTGAGCTCCTGGCAAATACCTCCATGACTGGTAGGTCATTTTCCCTTGGTAGGGAAATAAAGGATTTGGAATATTGGGTGTCAGCTGAGGGCACCATCCTGTTCAGGACAGAAGTGCTCCATTTCCGAACCATTGCCACCTCTCTGGGGACACTGCTTTCTTACATGTGGCCCACTTCTCCTGCTGTCCTACCCCACTCCACACTGATTCTGTCATAGCAGATCAGATCTCATTGCTCTCTCTGTTTTGTTTTGTTTTTTTTTTGTTTTTGTTTTGAGATGGAGTTTCACTTTTGTTGCCCAGGCTGGAGTGCAATGGTACCATCTCGGCTCACTACAACCTCCGCCTCCCGGGTTCAAGTGATTCTCCTGCCTCAACCTTCCAAACACCTGGAACTACAGGCACCCGCCACCATGCCCGGCTAATTTTTTGTATTTTTAGTAGAGATGGGGTTTCACCATGTTGGCCAGGCTGGTCTCAAACTCCTGACCTCAGGTGATCCACCCACCTCGGCCTCCCAAAGTACTGGGATTACAGACATGAGCCACCGTGCCCAGCCGCTCATCACTCTCTTAAATGTCTCCAACATTTTCCATTTCACTTCTAAGTCTCATTTGATGCCTAAAAGCCCTCTCACCTCTTAGACTCATCTCCTGCCCCCACCCCCGACTCCATTTACTCCCTGCTGATCCTCAGACACCACAAGCTCACTACTGCCTCAGGGCCTTTGTATGTACTATTCCCTCACTAAAAGGCTTAGACCTGGCTCTTCCCACAGAAAGTGCCTTCAGCTCCAGCAGGCCTCTGCTCACACATCCCATCCTCAGAGACCTCTTGTCCTCAAACCCATCTTAAAAGGTTCCCAGGCACCCTGTTGCATCAACCTGCTGGGTTTTGTTCTCAAATGCTTAGGACTGCTGGAAACTATTTTCTGTATTTATTTGTGTCATTTGTACCTCTGCCCACAAAGGTGAGCTGCATATGTAAGAGGATTGATTTGTCTCAGCTGTGTGTCCAATGGCCAGAGTTGTATCTCCTGCTGATTTTTTTTTTTTCTTTTGAGATGCAGTCTCACTCTGTTGCCCAGGCTGGAGTGCAGTGGTGTGATCTCGGCTCACTGCAACCTCTGCCTCCTGGGCTCAAGCCATTCTCCTCCTGCCTGAGCCTCCTGAGTAGCTGAAATTACAGGCGCCCACCACCATGCCCAGCTAATTTTTGTATTTTTACTAGAGACAGGGTTTCACCATGTTGGCCAGGCTGATCTCGAACTCCTGACCTCAAGTAATCCACCCGACTTGGCCTCCCAAAGTGCTGGGATTACAGGCATAAGCCTCCATGCCTGGCCTCCCGCTAATTCTTGGCTGGGTGGAGACGTTCACTGGGTGCTCTCAGCCCAGTCCAGCATCTGCCTGCTGGCTTAGAGCATCCTCCACATATCCTTCTGACTTGGCACCCTCTTCAAAGGCAGCAGGGGGTACTACCAATGGCCAGCAAGAGTTTTAATCCATTTTTCTTAACAATTTGAGGTAAATGAGTAATTGCCACCAGTATACAAAACAATTTATTTTAAAATCATGACTGCTTTATCATAGATTTCTAAATGTATTCTTTTTCAGCTTAAGAAAACAATTAGGCAGCTACATCAGACCATGGCGCTCATGACAAACACTGGAGGCCCAAAAGTAGAGAAAGAATTTTAGTGTGCGTATTAGTTCAAGGTTGTTGTTTTGTTTTGTTTTGTTTTGT
This sequence comes from Symphalangus syndactylus, assembly GCF_028878055.3. Lineage (NCBI taxonomy): Eukaryota > Metazoa > Chordata > Mammalia > Primates > Hylobatidae > Symphalangus > Symphalangus syndactylus. The sequence continues at coordinate 111,956,778 of NC_072423.2, read as the reverse complement.
TTTGTTTTTTGAGACGGAGTCTCGCTCTATCGCCAGGCTGGAGTGCAGTGTGGTGCGATCTTGGCCCACTGCAACCTCTGCCTCCCGGGTTCAAGCAATTCTCCTGCCTCAGCCGCCCAAGTAGCTGGGACTACTGCGTACCAACTCGACTCACTGCAACCTCTGCCTCCTGGGTTCAAGTGATTCTCCTGCCTTATCCTTCCAAATAGCTGGAAATACAGGCACTCGCTACCACGCCCAGCTGATTTTTGTATTTTTAGTAGAGATGGGGTTTCACCATGTTGGCCAGGATGGTCTCAATCTCTTGACCTCGTGATCTGCCTGCCTCAGCCTCCCAAAGTGCTGGGATTACAGGTGTGAGCCACTGCGCCTGGCTAGTTCAAGTTTTTAAGGAATTTAGCTCAGGCTTCTGCATTGCCACACACACCCCTGCTCTTTCATAGGCCTGCTGCTTGGCAAAGCTAAGGACCAGTAAATGTTAATCAGGTATAATTGAGTCTGTCCGGGGTTCGACAAACAGCATCTTGTCCAAGGTGAGCATAGCCCAAGGCTATGTGCCTGCCCGGAGACTCAGCTTGGGGTTCTGAGGCATATGGGCAGTAATAGCAGGTCACTAGCCAGGCTGTCATCCCGGGCCTGGGAAGGACAGAAGGTGGTTTTCCCTACCCGGCATACACAGCTGCCAGGGAGCCTGTCTGTCCTCTTGGCCAGGCAGAGGACTACCTGCTCAAGAAACAGTTCCTAGCTGTGTCCATAGAAAGTGTACTTCCACCCTGTTTGAGACTTGTGCCTCTCTGGATTCTGGTTTGTAAATTTCCTTGGGGGGCAGCAGAAAGAGGGTTGTATGTGTTTCCATGGGAGCACACACAATTTTCATGGCCACTGCAGAGGCCATGGCTACAAAGTCCCAGGCTCTCCTTGGCAGGGTTAGCCCCTATTCTTGGCACTGATGAGGGTGCCAATGGTGCACAGCCAGCCGAAAATTTTGGTGGCCCTGGCTCCAGGCATAGGCCGTGGTTACCAACAGCCAGCAGGCCTCCACCTTCCCACTCAACACATAGGTCCCTGTGTGCCTTCCTCGAAAAAGATTGTACACGCATGTGACATCCAGCTGCAGCCAGCGTTGCAGGGTGGGCTCCAGCTCTGCAGGGGGCAGTGGTTCCGTCTTCAGCACCTCTAGTCTGGAGTACAGGTCGCAGTCCCAGGGGCCAGAGGAAGTACTGTTGGGCCTGGAGAACCTGACCTTCACTGCTGAGTGGGAACAGAGGGGCCGGTGAGGAGATGGGCCTCTAAGAGTCCTCCCTAAACCCCCAAGAGTGTTTAGTCCATCAGTCCCCTCCACCTAGTGGACTAAACCCTTTTGTCTGATGCTCTGCCCTTAGAATCAGGCTGCCACCTTCCTTAGCAGAACTTTTGGTTTTGTTTTGTTGTTTTAGCAATGTCCTATGCTTGTAAAGGAATTTTTTCTTTTCGTTCTAACCAGGCATAGCATTTGGATATTCCCTCTTACATTGCCTCAGCCCCGAGCCAGGAACTGCAATGGAGGCACTTGGAAGGGATGTGTAAAGCTACAGGCCAGGCCGGGCGCAGTGGCTCACGCCTGTAATCCCAGCACTTTGGGAGGCCGAGGCGGGCGGATCGCGAGGTCAGGAGATCGAGACCATCCTGGCTAACACGGTGAAGCCCCGTCTCTACTAAAAAAAAAAAATACAAAAAATTAGCCGGGCGAGGTGGCGGGCGCCTGTGGTCCCAGCTACTCAGGAGGCTGAGAGAGGAGAATGGCGTGAACCCGGGAGGCGGAGCTTGCAGTGAGCTGAGATTGCGCCACTGCACTCCAGCCTGGGCAACAGAGCGAGACTCCATCTCAAAAAAAAAAAAAAACCTTCAGGCCCAGGACTCATCAAAGTCACTGGTGCAGAGAGTGTCCAGGACCTCCTTGGAGGAGCCTGCATCCTGCAACTCACAGTCCCTGCAGCTGGCACGCAGCGCTGGGAAGAGGGGCAGGGCGAGGCACTGGCCAGTGTGGTTGGGGGTGGAGTGAGGAGGGGGTGGAGGGGGCTGATCCCTCCCACTTTTCCCTCTTTTTTACCCTTTTTGAGACAGATGCCTGCTGTAGGTGACATTGAGTACAGTTTACCTGATCCCCTGTATGATTTGAATGATTTGAAAGGGGTGGGGCCGAGCCAGGTGGAGGCCAGCCTTGTGCAGACTCACATGGGCGGTCCAGGCGGGAGCCATTGTTGGCCACAGCAGTGATGCAGAGATCATGGCCCAAAGGGAAGCGTCCACAGTGCAGGATGGCTGGCCAGGGGTAGCTGTAACAGGCCATGATGGGCTTGCGGCTGTCCTGCATGGCCTCGCACAGGCTGTAGGAGGGGTAGATGACCCTTTGGGGGAAAGGGTTGGGGGCTTCACTGCCATAGGCTGGGCACCCAGATCAGCTGGAAACTCTCCATGTTCCTACCCCTGTCTCGTGGCCTGGAACTCTCTGGTTGCTGGGCAATCACATTGGTCGCCTAGCAACAGCCTGTAGCCTGGCCTTCCCACTTGCCCCACATCTCAGCCCTCAGCTCTGCCTCTTCACTCCCCACCCCCACTCAGGTGCCTTGCCAGCTCTCCAGTGCACCTCCCCCTCTGGCTCTGTGGCCATCCAGTGTCTGCGAGAGGTGGCCTGCACCTTGGGCCTTTACTCTCCATCTTAAAGTGAGGAAGCAGGGCCCTCCCTCTTGTCCTGAAAGGCCTTCAGGGCACCGCAGCCAGGGCTGGGGTTGGCAAACAGTTCAAGGGCTTGATCCTGAGTTCTGCTGGCATGGCCACCCAGAGGCTCTGGGAGGAACTGTTGTTCACATGATAGGTTAGGCTGGGGAAGAGGAACAGCCTTGGGATCTCTGGACTCTCTGGGACAAAAGGCCACCAGAAGGGCCTCTGCTCCATCTCTTGCCAGGGTCTCTTTGGACAGACATAGCTTCCACACCTCATTGGAGAGGAGGTTCCAGCCTGCCTGACCCCAACCCCCAACGTGAAGCGACCTGTCCACCTGCCCTATCTTGACATTCAAGAGCCCTTGACCACCATTGATGGTCTCCTGCCTAAGGGCACCTGGTTCCCTCTGTCTGGAACACTCTGACAAAACGATCCATTTTTCTCCCTGTCCCTGTCAGCGCCCAACCCTGATAGGTGCTCAGGTGCTCAGCAAGGATTACTGAAGACCTGAGCCACCTGAGCCACCAGAGCAGGGCCCTGAGGGAGCCCTCCAGGGCCCTGCACCTGGAAGCCCCTGTCCTACCTATCAAGGCATACAGGGGCAAATAGCAGAGGAAGAGGCAGGCATCGGGGTGGCACTCCCAGGCAATCGGGGCAGCCAGCTGACCAACTGCTGGATGGCCTCAGCCACTGTGTTGTGGTCCAGCAAGTTGGGCAGCCGCATCTGTGTAGCCAATGTCGTGGCATAGGGCCATGGCTTGGGGAATGGGCATGCACCTCATGCAACCCCAGGGAGCCCCTGACCCTGCTGTCATCCCACAGCATCACCAGCAGCCACAGCCCTCGCTCCATCACTGCCTTCTGTGCCTTGGCCTTAATGAACTGAGGTTGAGGGTTTTATACGGCTGTTCCTGCATCCAGGGAGCCAACAGAGGAGATCCTGCAGGGGTTTGCACAGCTCCGAGGTGCCTGGACCCACCTGGTGAGGCCCCAACATGCTGACTGGGCTGTTTGTTTTTGATTAGCACACAGTGCGGGACTGTAGAGGCTGGCGGCACCTCCACTGGGCTTGTGGATTACTGGCACGTAGTAAACTGAAGAAACCTGGGCCTGTGTTTTCTTTTTCTGGCTTCCTTTTTCTTTCTTTTTAAATTTTGTGTGTTAAGCAATCAAGAGGTGACTCTGTTGATTTGCAATTTGATCTAATCCATTGTTCCACAGGGCTGTCTCCCCTTGGATCACACCCTTTCTGGGTTTGCTGGGGTCATGGGATCATGCAGGCCAAGAGTGGGGGCGTTTGTCCTATCCTCAGTGTTATCACATCAGGGTCACCTGCTCCTAGTAGCTGAATCTGGTCATGAGCATGGTTTCTGGAACACAGCAGGCTGGGTGGCCCGTGGCAAGGCACTGATTTCTCTGTGCTTGGGTTTCCTCTTAGATAGGAAGGTTGAATTAATGGGGCCTGGCCTCCTAGGGTAAGTATAAGGATTAAGGAGTTGATATGCATGAAGTGTTTAGGACAGTGCCTTGGGCAGAGTCTGTGCTACCTAAGTATTTTCTGCTGTAATTACTATTAAAAACCACTCCAGGCCAGGTGTGGTGGCTCATGCTTATAATCCCAGCACTTTTGAGCCCGAGGTGGAAGGATCGCTTGAGCCCAGGAAATTGAGACCAGCCTGGGCAACACAGGGAGACCCCATCTCTACAAAGAATAAAAAATTAAGAAAAGCTCCAACCCTGGTGCTGAGTGGCCATTTTCCTTCCTCTTGGCAATGGCTGGAACTTTGTGCCGGAAGTGTAACTGAGAGAAGCGGCAGGCCACTCCGCAGGTAGCAGTGCCGCCCTTCCTCCAATCAGCTCCTCTGTGTGCTTCTTGTCCCCCAGTGAAGTCCTCTCTCCCAGGAACAAGGGAAGGAAGCAGGGCCCATGCTTCTGCTCTGGAAGTGTCTGGGGATATGAGAGTGTGGGCTCCCTAGATGTGAGGCTCAGGTTCTAGCTCCACCAAGCCACCTACCAGCTGTGCCTGGTGTGCAGGCAGCCAGCCACTGAAGCCAAGCCCCAGGCCTGACTGATTTTTACTCAGGGGTGTAGAGGCATAGAGTAGGCACTCAGTGAACATTTGTACCAGGGAAGGAATTGAGGAAGCAAAGGACACCTGGGACATCTTTTCAGAGACTAGTATCTGCCCAAAACCTGAGTAACTCTCACTGATCTTCCAGCACTGGGCAACTCAGCCCTGGTCAGATGGCCAGCACCCATCTATGCAGGAAATTGAAGGGGAAGGCCCTTGGACTGGCCTAAAGCATTGGATGTCTTGTGCTGTTTTTATTTGAGTAATGCTGAAAAGTTAAAATGAAAGCAAGGAGCAGCCACCATCTCCCCACTTTAAATATTTATACCCAGTAAGAAGTAGCAATCAACCCTCTGCCCTTCAGGATCACTCTGTAGCCTTCAGTCCCAACCCAAAGATGGGTCAGCCCATATCCAGATTAGCTCTGGCTCACCTCCCAGGGCTCTCCTGGAAAATGTGTGCTCTCATCATCAACAAGAGAGGTCTCATATTTCCAACGCCAGCCAGCCTTTGCAGGACAACTCAATCTTGACAAGTCAGAATCAAGGGATCTGAAAAGTCCTCCATCCCCAGACCTGGTGGCCATTGAGGGACATGCAGTACCTCAGGAACCCTGCAGGGAGGAAGGTACTGGGTGCACCAGCGCCCTGGCTCAGTCCTTGGCCTTACCCACCTCCTCTTCTGGCAGAAATCCCCGGCTTCCTGACTGATGAAGAGTGTCGGCTCATCATCCATCTGGCGCAGATGAAGGGGTTACAGCGCAGCCAGATCCTGCCCACTGAAGAGTATGAAGAGGCAATGAGCACTATGCAGGTCAGCCAGCTGGACCTCTTCCAGCTGCTGGACCAGAACCGTGATGGGCACCTGCAGCTCCGTGAGGTTGGAATCCTGGGACCTGAGTAGGCTCAGGGTGGGAGTGCCCAGAATCACCTTTCTGGTGGCCAGGTCACTTGTCCAGCCCAGCCCTGGTCCCAAAAGTCAGATACCACCCAGAACTGCCTGAGCATGCCCAGACCTGGGAGGTCCCCTTTCCCTCTGGAGAGCCCCTGGCTACCCTGAGAACCTCAGAAGATGGCAGGAGAATCCACCTGGGGGTGATGGCATTTATCACCATAGTTTTGGAAGGATGTACCATCTGTAGCCTGCATTCCTTGCTCTCGTGGCTGGGGGCCCCACAGAACTCATGGTGGATGGGGTGGCAGCTCTGAGGTGGCCAGCAGCCTGCCTCTGTCTCTGCATAACTCTCATACACTCTACAGCCAGGCTGGAGGGCTAAGCTTCTGAGAGAAGTTTGGCAGGGTGGTGGTGTGGGGCACTGCCCACACAGAACACCCCACTGAGCCTGGTCTTTCGGAGGGGCCTGGTGGTCATGCCCTAATCAGGTCTCCCCCTGATGCCTGTTCTCCCTTAACACCCAGGACTTGGCTTTCCCCATCTCACCCAGAGTATCTGAGTGGGACACAGTCCTGTCCTTCACTCTGCTTCCAACCAACAGTGCTCTCCATGAAGGCCACGGGCCCTTAGTCTGGGAATGCAAATGGCCCTACACCTCTTGACCCCCAACCCCCGGCCTTCTCCTCAGATGCTCTGTACCTTTCTACCTGCACTCACTTCGGCCCAATGGGCTCTGCCCTGTGTCCTCATCCATGCCCTTACCTGAACACTTTGCTCCACAACAAGCACTGGGCCATCTGTTCTCTGCTGGCTCTCCATCACTGGGGTCACCCACTGAGGGACCCTCTTATGCTTTAGGTTCTGGCCCAGACTCGCCTGGGAAATGGATGGTGGATGACTCCAGAGAGCATTCAGGAGATGTACACCGCGATCAAGGCCGACCCTGATGGTGATGGTGAGCTCACACCTCTGCACAGTCCTATCCCCTTGAGCCTCCTGCCCACTCCCAGGTGCACAATTTTGAAAACTTGGGCCCTTCCCCCACAGCCAGGCAGCCTCTCTGCACCCCTTTATAGTGGCCAGAGATGGGGAGGTGAAGATCCAGCCTTGCTTTTTACCCCTGGGAAGTAGGCAGGCAGCCAGCTCCCCTGTTCCCCTTGGTGATGGTCTTGAGGGCAGTTCTTGGAGACCCTTTTGATAACATCAGGCAGAGTTAAGATCCTGGGGACAGGAAGTAGGGCTGCTAGTTGGCAGAGAACAGAGTGGGTGGAGCAGGAGCAAGGCCACAGTGAGGCCAGCTAAAGCTTGGCTGTTTACCCTGCTCCATCCATCTCTCCAGCCAGACTCGAGGTCCACTCCAGCAGACAGCTTCCCTGGTCTAAGTGAGATCTCCCTTGCCTTCCTCTTGTCCACCTGGAGTCATGCCGAAGCGCCTAAAATGGTAGTGCTGCTAACTGTGCTAACTGCTGGGGAGGGGTGGGCAGGGAAGCTGTCATGCAAGTGGTGCCCCCTCTGGTAATAACTCTCAGGAGGTTTCTGAGGTGTAGTCATCACCCTCATGCCCAAATTCTGGACCAAGAGAGGAAGATACAGCAGTTAAAAAGGACTTGGAAGAGTGGCTTTGCGGCTGGTGAGCCAGAGTGAAGAATCTGGCCGTGACCTGTGGCTGGATGGCTGCCACACTGCTACAGGCCCCAGAATAGAGGTGGTGACAGTCTCACAGCCTTTGAATGTCCCCCACCCTCAGAGGAATCTGGGCCAAAGAGTGGAAGGTGACGTCCTTGGGTCAGCCAGAATAACATGGAGCAAAGATACCAACTACTCTTCCAGAACCCCAAGAGGGTAGAACCCCTGCTTAATGGTTTGAGCAGGGGCAGTGGAGAATGTTCTCATGAGAGGGGGTGGCCTGACTTTCATTGCTAAGGTGGGCTGGTAACGCAGTAGGCAGGGCTGAGGAGGTAGGTTCCACCCAGGATGATACCTGGGGTCATGAGGAACTCCCCAGGGACTGGCCCTGCTTGCACCCTGGCGTATGTATGTAAGGCCCTGGATGAGGCCCAGCACTGCCTGCTCTCTCCTCACCCTCCACAGGCTGGAGAGTGGCCACCACTCTATACAGTCAGGCTGGAAGGCCAGGGCCCTGGCCATATGGCTCAAGCTTCCTTTGGAGAACCTTCTCTGGCCACTCTAATAGGGGGTGGGCCTCTTCCTTCTTAGGGCCAAATTAGGGAGGGCTTAAACTGAGAAAAGGAACTGCTGTGGGTCTTCCTGTAAGGCCTGATGTGACAGAAACCAGGTTCATCTGACCCAAAAGTCCAGGTGGGGGACAAGTGTACAAGGCTCCTCAGTGCCTGAGGTCAGTCGGGGGCTGCTGCTGCCTTTGGGGTAGGTAGGGAAGTGCAGCCTGCCACTGTTGCCTCCCAATATGGGCTTGGCGGGCATTGATGGTGGGTGCCCTGTGCAGGAGTGCTGAGTCTGCAGGAGTTCTCCAACATGGACCTTCGGGACTTCCACAAGTACATGAGGAGCCACAAGGCAGAGTCCAGTGAGCTGGTGCGGAACAGCCACCATACCTGGCTCTACCAGGGTGAGGGTGCCCACCACGTCATGCGTGCTATCCGCCAGAGGTGAGCACCTGAAGCTGTTCTCACTGGAGCAGGGGGAGAAGACTGGGCAGGGCCTCCACAGAAGTCCTTGTCTGGGGCCAAGAGGACAGAATGGATTAACCCATTTGGGATTAAGTTCCATTTGTTAGACCAGGATTGGGACCCACTGAAAGACAGGCAATTAACAAAGGCAAATTAGCCCTCCTTGCAGGCACACAATGGGCAACTGGGATTAGAAAGAGATTGAGCACTTCTTTTCTGATTAGATAAATCACCCCTTATCTTTGACCCCTTGTCTGACCCCATCAGAGCAGGAAAAGGGTTTTTAAATAAACAACTTCCTTCCAGGGAGGAGGACCTCAGGACTCCCCGCCCCCTTTATTTGGTGGAAATATCATTTCCACACAGCAGGTGCCTCTGTCTTTGGCATCTGAGGGGGAAGGATCATCATGAGTAACCCCTTCCTGCTCTTACAGGGCCAGTCTGAGATGGCTTAAGGGACTTCCAGGGGAGATGGGTAGGGGCAGAGCTTGTGGCAGGCCCAGGGTCCACCTTGGCCAGCTCCTTCAGATCACCACCTTGCCTGGGGCTGCCCAGCCAAATGCCTGCTGCCCACCAGGGTGCTGCGCCTCACTCGCCTGTCGCCTGAGATCGTGGAGCTCAGCGAGCCGCTGCAGGTTGTTCGATATGGTGAGGGGGGCCACTACCATGCCCACGTGGACAGTGGGCCTGTGTACCCAGAGACCATCTGCTCCCATACCAAGCTGGTAGCCAACGAGTCTGTACCCTTCGAGACCTCCTGCCGGCAAGTATCTCCCAACTGGGGGCTGCCTTCAATCCTCAGACCAGGAACGCCCATGACACAGGCACAGCCCTGCACTGTGGGCGTGCCCCTTGGCATGGGGCCAGGAGATCACTGGGTTATCCCGGTCAGTGATGCCCTCACCTCTCCCCACAAGTTATTTACCAAATGGCTGGAAAGGGGTGGCTACTGGCCATCATGTCCACTGGCGTCAACACAGACTGAAGTACCCACAGACACCAAAACTTGCCCCCTGAGTTCTGAAGCAAGGGGCAAGGCTGGGCCCCTAGCGTGTCCTGCCCATTCCTCCAGGTGTTGATCTTGATTTCACTTAGAGAAGCTGAAGCTGTGCCTCCCTCCCCTGTCAAGGCAGTTCTTTCCTCTTCAGGTGGCTGTTCTGGCCCAGCCCCTTCCGATCCCCAAGGAGCCCTTCAGTGTGCCCTGTTGCTTCTGCTAGCCTACCTTTCCCTGCCAGGCCCTTGCTCAGGGCCATGGCATTTAACTAAGTGCACCTGTGATCTTGGCCAAAAAACCATTGCAACTCACAGTAAGAGACTGGGTTTGCGGGAAGGAGGGGCTAGGGACATTTTGGCACTGGCCTGCCCTGTTGTCTCCCATCCTAGTCTGTCCTGGTCCCTGGCAACAGGAACCTGGGCAGCTTATCCTGCCCACAGGTAAGCCCCTGGGAGCATCCACAACTGGGGACCTGCTCAGTGGCCCCCCTGCCTTACAGCTACATGACAGTGCTGTTTTATTTGAACAACGTCACTGGTGGGGGCGAGACTGTTTTCCCTGTAGCAGATAACAGAACCTACGATGAAATGGTAAGGGTCAACTGGGCTATTACTCTTGTGGGCTGGCAGGGGCTTAGGCAAGTGAAATACACACCTCTCCAGGTCTAAGGATGTGGGCCCAAATGATTCCTTGGGCATATCTGGTTGGTTTCCCTTTGGTCACCCTTGGCTGGCCTGGCCATAGAGTGGGGACAGGTTGAACACCCCACCACCCTGCTGCCCACAGAGTCTGATTCAGGATGACGTGGACCTCCGTGACACACGGAGGCACTGTGACAAGGGAAACCTGCGTGTCAAGCCCCGACAGGGCACAGCAGTCTTCTGGTACAACTACCTGCCTGATGGGCAAGGTGAGGGCCTATGGCCAGGCCTGAGGGGTGCCCTGAATACAGCTTCCCTTTACCCAGCCCCCGTCTGCCACAATGGAAGGCTGTTTCTGGCTGCTTTCCAAATAGTTTTCTGCTCCTGGTGCCTCCCAAAGGCCATCCTTAGTGACTTTAGCAGACTGCCCCAGGACCTGTACTGCCTATTGGGTTATCTCCATCCCTATCATTCCCTGATGCCCCAGCCTTCCTACTCCCTGGGGCTTGGGACACATGTCCCTTGCCAACCCAGGGTGGGAAGGGATATGGACAGGCCCAACAGCAAGAAAGCTGGTTTCAGAGGGCCAGTGGTGTTGACTATACATTAGTGGGGTGAGATAAGGAGCCTCCAAGGAAGCCTTAGGTCTGGGTGTTTGCTACACAAGGAATGCATAGCTGGACCCACCTTGGTCATGCTCTTGGTGCCTAAGAGGCCAAGCTCTGGCCAGCCCAGCCTAGGATCTCACGTCACCCTCCACTTCTAGGTTGGGTGGGTGACGTAGACGACTACTCGCTGCACGGGGGCTGCCTGGTCACGCGCGGCACCAAGTGGATTGCCAACAACTGGATTAATGTGGACCCCAGCCGAGCGCGGCAAGCGCTGTTCCAACAGGAGATGGCCCGCCTGGCCCGAGAAGGGGGCACCGACTCACAGCCCGAGTGGGCTCTGGACCGGGCCTACCGCGAGGTGCGCGTGGAGCTCTGAGGGAAGAGTTAGCCCAGGTTCCCAGCCGCGGGTCGCCAGTTGCCCAAGATCGGGGATCCGGCTGTCCTCCTGTCCTGTTGCAGACTAAAGATCTGGCCAATGTCTTGCCCCACCCTACCAGCCGCGATATGGCGCAGTTCCTATATTCATGTTATTTATTGTGTACTGACACCATTTGCCGCGTCAAATAAAAAACCACAAGGTTCGAGCCGTCCGGCCCGACAAGCTCCGAGTCAGCGGGAGGGAGTCCGCGCGATGTGCAGCGGGCTGGCAGCTGGGAGCGCCCCGCAAGCGTCACGTGAGGGGGCGGAGGGAGGGAATGCCCCTCCGCGGGCTCCGCCAATGATGAGCTGGATTGCGTGAGACGAAGGGTCGTCATTGGACAACAGCCGCGGGCGCCCTGGTCTCTGCTACCTGTAGCTGAGGGCGCTGTTGACCGGCAGCGCGGCGCGCCGGGAAGGCTCGTTCTCGCGAGAGTTCAGCTCCCTTCTTAGCCGTGGCTGCCTCAGCACCTCGAGGATCGACATGGACGCTCTCGAGGACTACGTTTGGCCGCGGGCAACCTCGGAGCTTATACTCCTGCCAGTCACGGGTCTGGAGTGCGTGGGGGATCGGCTGTTGGCGGGTGAGGCTTGGCTTGAGGCACGCCAGGTGGAAAGGGGGAAAGAAACAGCGCCTGCCAGGGGCGGTGCCACAGGGACAAAGGGATGCCCTGAGGAGAAGGACGGGGAGCATGTTGAGGCCAATCGGAGGTGGGAAGGGAGCCCCGGAGACGGCGGGGACGAGGGCCTACCTGAGGAGGGCGGGGCCCGAGAGACAAAGCTGATGTGGCTGCTGCGGCGCTTCATAAACTTCAGCCCGCGTGGAATGGGCAGGTGGAACCGCGGGAAGGTGCAGGGGAACGCGGCCGCGCGGAGGCGGAGGCCCGGGAGCGGAGGGTTGAGGGGGTGTGCTCCCTTCTAGGAGATGGGCGGGGGCTTGGCCTCTCCGAAGGAGACCGGGCAGAGCCGGGAGGTGGAGGAGGCCCCTCACGGGGTGTGGCCTCTTGGGGAAGGCGGGGCCGGGAGAGGGCAAGGGTGTGGCCTCTCGAGGACTGGATGAGTCTCCTCCCCCTAAGGTGGGGGTGAAGATCCTCTGAGGAGGGTGGCGTCGCGGAAAATGGCGGATGAGACCTTTCCGAGTAGGGGGCGGTGTCCGGGGAAGCAGGGGCTGAGACCCCCTCCTGAGATGGTTGAGGTCCAGGAAATCAGGTGTGGAGGTCCCTCCAAGGAGAACCAGGTCGCAAAGGACAGGCGAGGCCTGGGACCTGAGGTGTCAGAGTCCAGGCTGGTCTCGAACAGTCATTACATGAAGCCACTAATGACCCATGTTGGTGCTGCTGAGTTGTATAAGGGTCCTGAGGCAGGGCCTTGGCGGTCAGGCCTTGAGTGAGTTGCCACCAGTCCTAAGAGGGTGTGTGTATGGGGTGGGGATGATCCAGTTTTGATCTGGTGTGGCAGTTCTTGGAGCGCGGAGTTCCTACCGCGAGCTAAACTCATAAGGCTCTTTGAGGGGGAACAACGAAGCAGAAACTCAAAGAACCACAAGAGTGAACTAGGAAAAGGGGTGAGTTCCTGGCAAGAGTGTAAGCATGCCAAAGGCCTTGAGGCTGGAAGAATCTGTCATTTTGGGGGAAGGAGGGAATTCTTGTGAAATTAGAGCAGGAATGGAGCCTGGGAGGAAAGGAGGCTGGACAAGCGAGCGAGCAGAGGCCACATTGTTTCAGGCCTTGATTTGACTTTATCCCTAAGGGCAGTGGGGAGAACCTATTGAAGGGCTTTAAGGTGGGGAATAACTTGGGAAATGCAGTTTAAGAAGCTCTCTGCAAGTGAATTCACCTACTTCTGTGGCTTCCAAAGTGACTTTTATATAGCTACAATTCTGTTTTTTGAGACAGTCTTGCTTTGTCACCTAGGCTGGAGTGCAGTGGCACGGTCTCGGCTCACTGCAACTTCCGCCTCCCAGGTTCAGGTGATTTTCCTGCCTCAGCCTCTGGAGTAGCTGGGATTACAGGTGCCCACCACCATGCCCAGCTAATTGTTGTATTTTTAGTAGAGATGGGGCTTCACCATGTTGGCCAGGCTGGTCTCAAACTCCTGACCTCAAGTGATTCGCCTGCCTCAGCCTCCCAAATTGCTGGAATTACAGGCATGAGCCACCATACCCGGCCTCTCTGGCCTCTTCCTGAGCTCTTCATTTCCTGTTCCATCCACCATACTCAATGCTCTTGCCCACCTCAGGACAATCATACATGCTGTTTTCTCCACCAAGAAAGCTGCAAACCCTCCCATTGCTCCATGCCCCACCCCGACATTTCCCAGTCCCCCTCTTCCGCCTCCCTTCCTCTGGCTAACTGCTGCTTATCCTTGAATCCTAACTCTAAATATTGTGTCCTCAAGTTGGCATCCCCTTCCACTCACCCAGTCTTGTTAGATTAGACCGGGATTTTCTCAATCTTGCCTCTATTGACCTTTTAGACCAGATAATTCTTTGTTGGAAGGCTGTTTGTGCATTGTATGATGTTTAGCATCATCCCTGGCCTTAGTTGCCAGTAGCACAACCCCTGGAGACAGCCGTAACTGTCTCCAGCTATTGCCAGATGTCTCCTGTGGGGAAAGCTGCCCCCTGTGGAGAACCACTGGATTAGACTTTCTCCTTTTACATTTTTATTTTCTTTTTGCATTGTCAAAATCCTTCTCATTTTATTTCACTTTTTTTTTTTTTTTTTGAGACAGAGTCTTGCTCTGTTGCTCAGGGTGGAGTGCAGTGGTGCAATCTCAGGTCACTGCAACTTCCACCTCTTGGGCTCAAGAGATCCTCTCACCTCAGCCTCCCAAGTAGCTGGGACCGCAGGCATGCGCCATTATGCCCAGCTCATTTGTATAATTTTTTTAGAGGTGGAGTTTTGCCATGTTGCCCAGGCTAGTATCAAACTCCTGGGCTTAAGCGAGCCTCCTGCCTTCCAAAGTGCTGGGATTATAGGTGTGAGCCACTGTGCCAGGCCCCATCTCTATTTTTTTTTTAATTTAAAAAAAAAAAAAAAAAGCGAGGTGAGGAGGAGGCTCTGAGTTTGAGAAATTTGTGGTTGAACTGAACATCAAGCGTGACTGATGAGGCTGTTGACTGATGAGGCTGGACGCGGTGGCTCATGCCTGTATTCCCAGCACTTGGGGAGGCTGAGGTGGGCGGATCATGAGATCAGGAGATCGAGACCATCCTGGCTAACACGGTGAAACCCCGTCTCTACTAAAAATACAAAAAATTAGCTGGGTGTGGTGGCAGGTGCCTGTAGTCCCAGCTACTCGGGAGGCTGAGGCAGGAGGATGGCGTGAACCTGGGAGGTGGAGCTTGTAGTGAGCCAAGATCGCGCCATAGCACTCCAGCCTGGGTGGCAGAGCGAGACTTCGTCCCAAAAAAAAAAGAGGCCGGGCGCGGTGGCTCACGCTTGTAATCCCAGCACTTTGGGAGGCCGAGGCAGGTGGATCACGAGGTCAGGAGATCGAGACCACGGTGAAACCCCGTCTCTACTAAAAATACAAAAAATTAGCCGGCCGTGGTGGCGGGCGCCTGTAGTCCCAGCTACTCGGAGAGGCTGAGGCAGGAGAATGGCGTGAACCCGGGAGGCGGAGCTTGCAGTGAGCCGAGATTGCGCCACTGCACTCCAGCCTGGGCGACAGAGCGAGACTCCATCTCAAAAAAAAAAAAAAAAAAAAAAAAAAAAGAGTGACTGATGAGGAGGCCAGGCACAATGGCTCACATGCCTGTAATCCCAGCACTTTGGGAGGTCAAGGTGGGTGGATCACCTGAGGTCAGGAGTTTGAGACCAGCCTGGCCAACATGGTGAAACCCTATCTCTACTAAAAATATAAAAACTGGTCGGGCTTGGTGGCTCACGCCTATAATCCCAGCACTTTGGGAGGCCGAGGCGGGCAGATCACGAGGTCAGGAGATCGAGATCATCCTGGCTAACACGGTGAAACCCTGTCTCTATTAAAAATACAAAAAATTAGCCGGGCATGGGGGCAGGCGCCTGTAGTCCCAGCTGCTCGGGAGGCTGAGGCAGGAGAATGGCGTGAACCCGGGAGGTGGAACTTGCAGTGAGCTGAGATCGCGCCACTGCACTCCAGCCTGGGCTACAGAGCGAGACTCTGTCTCAAACAAAACAAAACAAAACAAAAAAAAACTAGCCAGGTGTGGTGGTGGGCGCCTGTAATTCCAGCTACTTGGGAGGCTGAGGCAGGAGAGTTGCTTGAACCCAGGAGATGGAGGTTGCAGTGAGCCGACAGAGTGCCACTGCACTCCAGCCTTAGCGACAGAGTGAGACTCTGTCTCAAAAAAAAAAGAGTGACTGGCCGGGCGCGGTGGCTCACACCTGTAATCCCAGCACTTTGGGAGGCAGAAGCGGGTGGATCACGAGGTCAGGAGATCGAGACCATCCTGGCTGACACGGTGAAACCCCGTCTCTACTAAAAATACAAAAAATGAGCCAGGTGTGGTGGCGGGCGCTACTTGGGAGGCTGAGGCAGGAGAATGGCGTGAACCCGGGAGTCGGAGCTTGCAGTGAGCTGAAATTACGCCACTGCACTCCAGCCTGGGTGACAGAGTGAGACTCTGTCTCAAAAAAAAAAAAAAGAGTGACTGATGAGGGAAGCACAAAGTCAGCACTGAAAGTCCAGCTGAAGCTGAGACCAAGGATTTTCCTTTTTCTTTCTTTTTTTTTTTTTTGAGATGGAGTTTCACTCTTTCACCCAGGCTGGAGTGAAGTGGTATGATCTTGGCTTACTGCAACCTCCACCTGCTGGGTTCAAGCGATTCTCCTGCCTCAGCCTCCAGAGTAGCTGGGATTACAGGTGCGTGCCACCACGCCTGGCTAGTTTTTGTATTTTTAGTAGAGATGGGGTTTCACCTTGTTGGCCAGGCTAGTCCTGAACCCCTGACCTCAGGTGATTCATCCACCTTGGCTTCCCAAAGTGCTAGGATTACAGGCGTGAGCCACTGCGCCTGGCCGAGACCAAGGATTTTCTTTTTTTTTTTTTTTCTTTTGAGACGGAGTCTCGCTTTGGCTTCCCAAGGTGCCGGGATTACAGGCGTGAGCCACCACACCCGTTCGAGACCAAGGATTTTCTAAGATTCAAGCTGCAGGATTGTGTGTCCTGATGCATTCATAGGCTACATGCCGAGAAGTTTCCCTGATCCCTATCTCTTCCTTGTGGGTCATCAGAGTTAGGTACCTAGCTCTGACATGGCTCTTTGCCTCTGTCTAGGTGAGGGTCCCGATGTCCTGGTGTACAGCTTGGACTTTGGTGGGCATCTGCAGATGATAAAGCGAGTGCAGAACCTGCTTGGCCACTATCTTATCCATGGCTTCCGGGTACGGCCAGAGCCTAATGGAGACCTTGACTTGGAGGCCATGGTGGCTGTGTTTGGAAGCAAGGGACTCCGAGTTGTGAAAATTAGCTGGGGACAGGGCCACTTCCGGGAGCTTTGGCGCTCTGGCCTGTGGAACATGTCTGACTGGATTTGGGATGCACGCTGGCTTGAGGGAAATATAGCCTTGGCCCTGGGCCACAACTCAGTGGTGCTATATGACCCTGTAGTAGGGTGCATCCTGCAAGAGGTGCCCTGCACAGACAGATGCACCCTCTCTTCAGCCTGCCTGATTGGAGACGCCTGGAAGGAGCTGACCATAGTGGCAGGTGCTGTTTCCAACCAGCTCTTGGTCTGGTACCCAGCAACTGCCTTAACAGACAACAAACCTGTAGCACCTGACCGACGAATCAGTGGGCATGTGGGCATCATCTTCAGCATGTCATACCTGGAAAGCAAGGGTTTGCTGGCTACAGCTTCAGAAGACCGAAGCGTTCGTATCTGGAAGGTGGGCGACCTGCGAGTGCCTGGGGGTCGGGTGCAGAATATTGGGCACTGCTTTGGGCACAGCGCCCGTGTGTGGCAGGTCAAGCTTCTAGAGAATTACCTTATCAGTGCAGGAGAGGACTGTGTCTGCTTGGTGTGGAGCCATGAAGGTGAGATCCTCCAGGCCTTTCGGGGACACCAGGGACGTGGGATCCGGGCCATAGCTGCCCATGAGAGGCAGGCCTGGGTGATCACTGGGGGTGATGACTCAGGCATTCGGCTGTGGCACTTGGTAGGGCGTGGGTACCGGGGATTGGGGGTCTCGGCTCTCTGCTTCAAGTCCCGTAGTAGGCCAGGTACCCTCAAGGCTGTGACGCTGGCTGGCTCTTGGCGACTGCTGGCAGTGACTGATACAGGGGCCCTGTATCTCTATGACGTCGAGGTCAAGTGTTGGGAGCAGCTGCTAGAGGATAAACATTTCCAGTCCTACTGCCTGCTGGAGGCAGCTCCTGGTCCCGAGGGCTTCGGATTGTGTGCTATGGCCAATGGGGAAGGTTGTGTCAAGGTTGTCCCCATCAACACTCCAACTGCTGCTGTGGATGAGACCCTGTTTCCTGGGAAGGTGCACAGCTTGAGCTGGGCCCTGCGTGGTTATGAGGAGCTCCTGTTGCTGGCTTCGGGCCCTGGCGGGGTAGTAGCTTGCCTAGAGATCTCAGCCGCACCCTCTGGCAAGGCCATCTTTGTCAAGGAACGTTGTCGGTACCTGCTGCCCCCAAGCAAGCAGAGATGGCACACATGCAGTGCCTTCCTACCCCCAGGTGACTTCCTGGTGTGTGGTGACCGCCGGGGCTCTGTGCTGCTGTTCCCCTCCAGACCAGGTCTGCTAAAGGACCCTGGGGTGGGAGGCAAGGCTGGGGCTGGTGCTGGGGCACCTGGAGTGGGTAGTGGTAGTAGTGGGGGTGGGAATGCTTTCACTGGGTTGGGCCCAGTGTCTACCCTGCCCTCTCTGCATGGGAAGCAGGGTGTGACCTCAGTCACGTGCCATGGTGGCTATGTGTATACCACAGGGCGTGATGGCGCCTACTACCAGCTGTTTGTACGAGACGGCCAGCTCCAGCCAGTCCTAAGGCAGAAGTCCTGTCGAGGCATGAACTGGCTAGCTGGGCTCCGCATAGTGCCCGATGGGAGCATGGTTATCCTGGGTTTCCATGCCAATGAGTTTGTGGTGTGGAACCCCCGGTCACACGAGAAGCTGCACATCGTCAACTGTGGTGGAGGGCACCGTTCGTGGGCCTTCTCCGATACTGAGGCGGCCATGGCCTTTGCTTACCTCAAGGATGGGGATGTCATGCTGTACAGGGCTCTGGGTGGCTGCAGCCGGCCACATGTGATTCTCCGGGAGGGTCTGCATGGCCGTGAGATCACTTGTGTAAAGCGTGTAGGCACCATTACCCTGGGGCCTGAATATGGAGTGCCCAGTTTCATGCAGCCTGATGACCTGGAGCCTGGCAGTGAGGGGCCTGACTTGACTGACATTGTGATCACCTGTAGTGAGGACACTACTGTCTGTGTCCTAGCACTCCCTACAACCACAGGCTCAGCCCACGCACTCACAGCTGTTTGTAACCATATCTCCTCGGTGCGTGCTGTGGCTGTATGGGGCATTGGCACGCCAGGTGGCCCTCAGGATCCTCAGCCAGGCCTGACTGCCCATGTGGTGTCTGCGGGGGGGCGGGCTGAGATGCACTGCTTCAGCATCATGGTTACTCCGGACCCCGGCACCCCAAGCCGTCTCGCCTGCCACGTCATGCACCTTTCGTCCCACCGGCTAGATGAGTATTGGGATCGGCAACGCAATCGGCATCGGATGGTTAAGATAGACCCGGAGACCAGGTAATACATGCTCCTGGGCAGGGTGTGGTATGGGTCATGCAGATGGTCCCAGGCTTGCAGGCTCCACCTGACAGCTGCATGTTGTCTCTGCAGGTACATGTCTCTTGCTGTGTGTGAACTTGACCAGCCCAGCCTTGGCCCCCTTGTGGCTGCTGCCTGTAGTGATGGGGCTGTAAGGTGAGAGCATAGGGCCCAGTGGGGAGACAAAGGAAGTAAGGTTGTCTAGGATGCGTTCTGAGCTGGGCCACCCCCCGCCCCCCAGGCTCTTTCTTTTGCAGGATTCTGGGCGGATTCTGCAGCTGTTTGCTGAAACCTTCCACCATAAGCGATGTGTCCTCAAGGTCCACTCCTTTACACACGAGGCACCCAACCAGAGACGGTGAGAGGGGCTGGGTGATGGTCCTGCATGGGCTGGGTGGGGGGTTCCTGTTGAGCTTCGTCTGTTATTGACCGGGCTGTCTTTTCCTGGCTCTCAGGAGGCTCCTTCTGTGCAGCGCAGCTACCGATGGCAGCCTGGCCTTCTGGGATCTCACCACCGTGCTAGACCATGACTCCACTGTCCTGGAGCCTCCAGTGGATCCCGGGCTTCCCTACCGTGAGTAGCTAATGTGCAACCGTGGCTACCCCTCCTCACCTGTCACATAGCCCTCACACATGTGGCAGGCGGGGCCCTGACAACTACCCTCTTCCTTCAGGGCTTGGCACCCCCTCCCTGACTCTCCAGGCCCACAGCTGTGGTATCAACAGCCTGCACACCTTGCCCACCCGTGAGGGCCACCATCATCTCGTGGCCAGTGGCAGTGAAGATGGATCCCTCCATGTCTTCGTGCTTGCTGTGGAGATGCTAGAGCTAGAAGAGGCTGTGGGAGAGGCTGGGCTGGTACCCCAGCTGCGTGTGCTAGAGGAATACTCTGTCCCCTGTGCACATGCTGCCCATGTGACAGGCCTCAAGATCCTAAGCCCAAGCATCATGGTCTCAGCCTCCATTGATCAACGGCTGACCTTCTGGCGTCTGGGGCATGGTGAACCCACCTTCATGAATAGCACTGTGTTCCATGTGCCAGATGTGGCTGACATGGACTGCTGGCCTGTGAGCCCTGAGTTTGGCCACCGCTGTGCCCTTGGGGGTCAGGGGCTTGAGGTTTACAACTGGTACGACTGAGGTATCCCACGGTGGCCGGCGTGCTGGGCATGGGGCCTGCTCACAGACAGCATGGAGCAGGGATGGGCTGTCTGTGCCCATGCTCAGCATGCCTTGAGGGGAGGAGGTGGTGGCCGTGGGTTCCTGATGTCGGTGCAGGAGCTGAAGGTGAGTGGAGTGCTGCCAAGAATATGCCCCACTCCCCATGACAAGACAGAACTTTGTAACAGTACCAATTTATTTTGGCTGTGGGTTTTTGCTTTTTTTCCAGTTGATGATTTGGTGAACATTCCCAAGTATTGGAGCCTCTGTGGCCTTAGATGTGGCTCAGTGGAGGGAGACCCAGCATAGCCAGGCCAGTATGGAGCACCTCACGCACAGCCCTCAGAAGCTGCAGGCGGACGAACATCTGACCAAAGAGGTGTGGTCGAGGCTCCTGAAAGAAAAAGGGCCTGCTGGTCTCATCCTCTGCTTCCTTTGCCTTTACCCTGTACCCCTCTGCACGTCCCACCCCATTTTGCTGTGCGCTCACCCCCAGGATGTGTACCCGGTTGTAGTAGGAGCTGAAATCCATGCTGAGCTGTACCAGGAACTTGCATATCTAGAGACAGAGACTGAGTCACTGGCCCATCTCTTTGCTCTTGTGCCCCAGGCCAGAATAAAGAATAGAGTGTAGAGTGTCCTGGTTGTCTGTGCCTCACCATCTCTGTGCGTGCAGCAATGTGGAGCCCCGGGGCTGTGCAGTCCAGCACTGCTGTCCGGCTCAGCAGATCCGGAAAGGGGAGGATACTGTTGAAGAGCAACAACCACTCACCCTGTGGGGGAGAAAGGTGCTGGGAGGGGAAGTCCAGGCCTCCTTGTGCCAGCTACTGGGAGGGACACTCACCTCATCATGTAGCAGTGAGAAGTCCAGACTGCTCACAGGAGGAAAAGTGGGGTACAGACCTTGTTCCATACTACACTTGTAACTCTCAAAGAGTGTGGCAAGACGGGCACAATTATACATGACAAAGGTGCCACTCTTTGTGCCCTTCGTGGAGATACTGCTGTCAGCCAGAGCCAGGAAGAGCTGGGGAACAGGAGCACAGCTGCAGAGAGAAGGCAGCCACCACACCCTGTCCCCCAACACTGGCCCTGTCAGGCTCCTAGGCTCACCTGATTCTGAGGGGCTGTGCTCAGCAGCTCAAACTTGATGGTGGCCACAGAGAGAACACCGAAGATCTCTGTCCAGGCTGGGTCTGAGGGAGTACAGGGTTGGTCAGTCAGTCTGCAGGCAAGGGCAGGGATGCAAAAAACCTGCCCCTAACCCAGAACATAGCCAGGGTTTCCCAGGCACACCTTCTGCCAGATCCCCACCATGCTTCAGTGCTGAGGCCTTGCACACCTGGGCATGCCGGAACCTGTGTTTGGAAGAGAGGAAGGCCAGTGGGCAGGGGGTCCTGCATAAAGAGTCCCCCCACACTACCCTGGCTTAGGTTGGTGTTCCTCCCAGCCTCACTTACTCGTAGTACTCAGGGGCAGTCATCAGAGTGCCAGGTGCACCAGCTACTTTCACAGGGCCACAGATGAGGTGCTTCTGTCAGAAAGACGTCAGGGGCTCAGCCTAGTTGGCGCTACTCTCCAGGAAGTCCCTTGAGGAGCCCAAATCTGGTGCCTCTACTCAGCCCAGACTCCCTCGAATTGGAACTGCCAGGTTGAGTGCCTCCTTCTACCCAGCCATTCAGGCTACGCACGGTTCAGCCTTCTCAACCTGGTCTTCAGTGTTCTTGGGATGTGTCTACAGAGCCCCCTTCCCCAGAGCCTCTGCACCTGCTGTACATTCCCTCTCTAGTCCAGCAACTCCTCCAAGGTCAAGTGTTGGTTTCTGGACCTGTCAGCTAACAAGCCCCTCGGTGGGTTGTCAAGGGCCCTCTGAGGTTGGGGGTTAGGTGGTGGGGAGCTCCACCATCATTAACCTACCTGTCTGAGTGGAGCCTTGTCAACCAACTTCTGCCAAAGCAGGTCCAACTTCTGTTGCTGGAACTCCTCCTCACAGCTAACAACATGTACAACCAGGCAGCCATCTGTACCAGTATCTGGGGCCCCAGCCTAAGGGAGGACAATCATAACTGTGGAAGTACAGTATACTTGGTTTGGGAGAACCCATAGGGCTGGGAGTCACTAACCAGGCCTGGGTGGCTGTCCTCGGGCCAATGCCATAGGGCCTCTTGCAGTTCAGCCAGCACAGAGAGGAGATCCTCAGTCACTGAAAAAAGAACAGACAGGTGCTGAGACTGGGAAGAAGCAGAGATGTCCCCCTAACCCCCTCCTGCCTTTTCTGGCCCTGCTAGGCTTCAGGTCCTACCCAGACAGTTGTCCAGGTTGGGGTCATAGCCAGCTGTGCGGCCCTGTTCTTCCACCAGCTCCTTCAGACACAGTCTGCCTAGGATGCCAGGGGACAGTGTCCTCCCGTCATTAGCAGAGGTAAGTTCTTCAAGGGCATGGCTCCTCAGGGTGTGGGAGGAAGCTCTCTCCGAGGCAGCGGGCCAGTCCACCCGCAGTTGCTGCAGGAAGGTCAGCATGTGCGGATCCCGCACAGCTGGCACTAGGCGCACGCACACCCTGCGAAGGGAGGGCGGCCGCCTCAGCCTGAGCACCTGGTCCAGCTCGCCACGACTTCCCACCTCCAGCCGCAGTCCCCAAGGGCGGCGCCGCTCGCTCTCTAGGTCCCCGGTAGTCCCACCTTCTCCATTCCGGCCCCGCTGCCCCGCTCACCCGTGAGCGCGCAGGGCTCGCGCCAGGTGATCGGCCACGAGCACCGTACGCAGCTGGCTCAAGCGGAGTGCGCAGGGGGAGCTGCGCAGTGCTGGGCAGTGTAGTAAGACGCGCTGGCCCAGCGAGGCAGGCGAGGCGGGCGTGGCATAGGCGGCCACGGCGCTGAGGACGCGCTCGAAGACGGCGGGCCGCTGCAGTTGGAGAGACAGACCCGCGGGGGTCGGCGCGCAGCGCAGCACCGGGGCCACACCAGGGCCCTGCAGGCAGGCGAGGGCTTGGAGAAAACGCTCCGGAACCTGCGGGAGAACGGGCGTGTAAGCGGGCCACGGCACGGGGCCCATCTCCCGGCCGCACGGCCCCTCCCGGCTCACGCCCACCTGGCCGTCATCGAAGCGCGCCTGCAGCGCGCGGTGCGGTGCTAGAAAGTCTCGGGAACGCAGGTGGCGGGTACGCGTCTCCTTGATCCACACCGGACCGCCTGGCCCCAGGGCCGCGTTGAGGGCCCCTAGCGTCTCCCCCACCCCAAGGCGCCTGGTCGCCATGGTGACCGGAAGGAGTAAGCGGAACCGGAAAAAATTTAGGGAGGTGGAACTTCCGGAAAGGACCGACTAGCTGGGGCGGGGACGCGACGGCGGTCCCCGTTAAGTGAACAGGTGCGCCAGTGGGAGCCCTGTCGGCTGCTTTCGACCTACCGCCCCCAGCGCCCCTTCCGCGCGGTCCACCTGCACAGCCGGGCCCCGGGATCTGAAATCTCGGGGCCCTCCCTGGGCCTAGGGTTCTTTCGCTGTGGCCAGGCCTTAACCAGGAAAAGGATCCTCGCGACTCGGTGGGCGCTTAGACAGGGTACCGTCTCTTCTCATGGAAGTCTCACATCTTTGTGTTAATAACATTTCATTTCTCTCATTTTACACATGATGAATATTTGTCACTGGAATAAGGCAGTATAACATTAAGGCCACTTTCACGACCTATTTAAAACATCTCGTTTTAAAAAGAATAGTGTTCCGCGGTTTCAGGTTATTTGCAAGCATTTTCTCGTTTGCGACGGAGTCTTGCTCTTGTCTCCCAGGCTGGAGTGCAGTGGCACGATCTCGGCTCACTGCAGCCTCCGCCTCCCGGGTTCACAGGATTCTCCTCCTCAGCCTCCCGAGTAGCTGGGATTACAGGCGTTCGCCACCACACCCGGCTAATTTTTGTATTTTTAGTAGAGACGGGGTTTCGCCATGTTGGTCAGGCTGGTCTCGAACTCCTGACCTCGTGATCTGCCCGCCTTGGCCTCCGAAAGTGCTGGGATTACAGGCATCAGCCACTGCACCCAGCCCGGGTAGTCTTCATGCCCAATAAATGCGCACTCTGATATAATTGCCAGTTTTCTTCTCTTGATACCTGAGAAATCACAACCATCATGATGTCTTCCAGAATGACCAGCTTTTTTTTTTTTTTTTTTTTTTTGAGACGGAGTTTCGCTCCTGTTGCCCAGGCTGGAGTGCAGTGGTGTGATCTTGGCTCACTGCAACCTACCCCTCCCGGGTTCAAGTGATTCTCCTGCCTCAGTCTCCCAAGTAGCTGGGATTACAGGCATGCGCCACCACGCCCGGCTTTTGTATTTTTAATAGAGACGGGGTTTCTCCATGTTTGTCAAGACTCGAACTCCCGACCTCAGGTGATCCGCCCGCCTGGGCCTCCCAAAGTGCTGGGATTACAGGCGTGAGCCCCCGCGCCCGGCCCAGAATGACCAGCTTTTAATGTGACTCCTTTAACCTGGTGTGCTTTAACAACGATCCTTAACGCTTCCTGTTTTAGGCAACAGCCATTTACGGGCCAACCAAATAATGTGACCATAATAGAAAATAGGCCTCAGTTGGAGTATCTTGCTCCTCTACCAATAGGAAAGGTCTTTTTCTTTCTCCCACAAAAGTTCCCAAATGTTTTCATTTCACTGTAACATACTCACCCCCCACCCCACCCCCATTCCTTTTAATGGAGAAGCTAACTCAGTAGAGAGAGTTGGGAAATCCGGAGAGCAGGGAAACCCAGGGGCAGGAAAAGCTTGGCAAGGCCCCTTTCTGGGCCAGGGCTGAGGCCCTGCTGGGAGGCGCCGAAAGAGCACTGGGCGGACACGACATTCCCGATGGCTTCTCCGGTGCCCACTCAACGGGAGTGATCGTGTCATTCCAAAGCGCTTTCCATTCTGAAGGTGCATGACCTGGAGACAACTGCTTAGCAGGGTTGGGAACCCTCAAACTGAAGACTTCAGATACTCTCATCCACGAAGACGGTTGGGGTGGTTTTTCCCCAGGAAGTAGAGGGCTATCTTTAGCGAGATGCGGGCTGAGGCAGCCCTGGGGGAGTCACTACCATTGCAGCCCTACCCGGAGGTCCTGGGTCCACCCTCCCTCGCCAATGCTCCCCAGGGTTCCAGAGATGGCCACCAGCCTCGGCTCTCCCACGTCTACACCTATCACTTCCAGCCTGAGGGCGCACCTGAGAGGAACTGAGACCCAAGCGGCTCAGTAAAGTATGTCTGGGGGTCAGGGGCACCCCATCTGGGCTAGGGCGCTGCTCAGGCAGGAGAGCAGGGGACGAAATCCAAGCGCAGCTGGAATGCTCTGGAGACAACAGCTGCTTTTGGGATTCCGTTGCCCGCTGTCCAGCCGTTGGCGGGGAGCGGGGGAGCTCCTGCCCCCAGGTCACTCGCCCTGGAGCCACATCAGAACCCGCCCATCCCCAGTCCCAGGAGGAAGACCCGGGAGTAGGCTGTGAAACCGAGTCTAGAGGGAACAAGACGCTCACCTGGGCCCCAGAACAATAGAAGGGGAGGTGGGGGCCTCCCCTAGGACCGGGTCCCGATCCGGATTAGATCCGCGGGGCAAGATTAGCCCTGTTGGTCCCACGAAGCCTGGGCCACTGGTGCGGTGACGGTGGTGGGGCGGGCTTCGGAATCCATCAGGAGGGAAGCGCGCCCGTGGGGCCAGAGAGGAAGTAAACCCGCGCGTCCACCTCGGGGACACCCCCGCGCTCGGTGGCCTTTGTCCGGTGACGCTGCCAGCGCCCGGAGCACCAGGGACCGAAGGGGTCCACAGAGCAGCGGCGGGACCCCCGGAAACCCATTGCGACCGGCCCCAGGAGACCGACCACCAGGCTCCGACTGTGCCGAGCTTCCCGCTCGCCCGGCCCCGCGGGTAGCGAACGCGACAATGTACCCCTGAGGCCACGACAGAGCCGGCGTGCCGAGCTGCCCAAACCCCGCGCGGGGGCCAGCGACTCTCGCGCCAGTAGGCCCTTGACTTGGATCAAGACGGGGGACGGGGAACTCCCAGGACGCGAGCAGAGTGAACGAGGACAAGGTGATGCTCCACGCGCTTCTACTTCAAGTCTGGTCCGGTTCGGCCTGGCCTGGCCTAGCCGAACAGCCACCCAAACACTATCACAGCTTGCCCTTCCGCCTGCTCTGGCTGCCCGCAGACTTGGAGCCATTTTAAGGAGAAACCATCTGGCCGCGCCCCCTAGAGGACCCAAGAAGCCAATCCACGCTCGGCCACGCCCCTCTCCGCGCGCGGCGGAGAGGCCAACGGTCGCGCGGGTGACGGTTAGGACGGGGCGTGCTTCGGCGTCTAGCCGGAGAAATTTGAGCCGACTGCCCCGCCCACAGTGCCCGAAGCCCCAAAGGCTGGGATTAGGGGCTAGAAGTCTGGCACCGACAGCCTGGCCAGGTGTTCGTGACACGACCAGGTGGTCGGCTGCCCCGCCCCGGGAGCGCGGCTTAATAGCTGAGAGCCCGGGGGCCAGGCCGCGGCTGCGGCCCAGGCAACGCCCTGAGGGCGGCCACGCTGCCAGGTGTTCCATTCCTCCGGGACTATGGGCAAGGTCCCAGGGCGGGGAGGGCGGCAGGTGCTGACACTGGAGCTGCGTCGGAGGTCGGGGAACTCCGCCTCCTAAGACAGATGACACTCGCCTGCTGGGCCGGCCGAGCTGTGCGGTGCCCTCCGGGACGCAGGGGGCGCTGCAGCCGCGCTGGGTCAGGCTCCGCAGGGCCCCCCCATCCCGGTGACTAACGGCGCCGGTGACGACTTCGCCGCGCGTCGGTCAGCCATGGCCACGGCTCTCGCGCTACGTAGCTTGTACCGAGCGCGACCCTCGCTGCGCTGTCCGCCCGTTGAGCTTCCCTGGTGAGCCTGGACCCCGCACCCTCGACCATCCAGCCCGCTAGGGCCGGCGACTGCCAACCCCGCACCTTCCGGCCTCTCGGGCGGCCCAGCCCGGCCCCGCGCCCCTGACCCTTTCCCTCCTCAGGGCCCCGCGGCGCGGGCATCGGCTCTCGCCGGCGGATGACGAGCTGTATCAGCGGACGCGCATCTCTCTGCTGCAACGCGAGGCCGCTCAGGCCATGTACATCGACAGCTACAACAGCCGCGGCTTCATGATAAACGGAAACCGCGTGCTCGGCCCCTGCGCTCTGCTCCCGCACTCAGTGGTGCAATGGAACGTGAGTCCTGGCCCGCAGTGTGGAAACTGAGGCCCAGAGTCACAGGCCCTCACCCTGCTTGGTCCCTGCAAACTTGGCTTTCCTCTGTCTCCTGTAGTGGATGGAGGTGGGGAGAGGCTGCATGGATTTGTCGTATTAAATGTGCCTCCTCCCTGCACAGGTGGGATCCCACCAGGACATCACCGAAGAGAGCTTTTCCCTCTTCTGGATGCTGGAGCCCCGGATAGGTACTGGGGGAGGGGAGGGAGAACAGAGGTGTTCTGGGCCCCAAAAGGCGACCCCCACCGCAGCCTCTCAACAGAACTGTAGACTAGCCACACCCACCCTTCCCTAGAGATTGTTGTGGTGGGGACTGGAGACCGGACCGAGAGGCTGCAGTCCCAGGTGCTTCAAGCCATGAGGCAGCGGGGCATTGCTGTGGAAGTGCAGGACACGGTGAGTCCCGGGACTGGGGCATGCTGCGGGGAGCACAGGCCTGGCGCTAGACAGGCTGATGCTGGCCTTTTCTTTGCAGCCCAATGCCTGTGCCACCTTCAACTTCCTGTGTCATGAAGGCCGAGTAACTGGAGCTGCTCTCATCCCTCCACCAGGAGGCACTTCACTCACATCTTTGGGCCAAGCTGCTCAATGAACCGCCAGGAACTGACCTGCTGACTGCACTCTGCCAGGCTTCCCAATGCTTTCACTCTTATCTACCCTTTGGCACTTATTTTGCTTATCAACATAATAATTTATACACTTCTCCCATTTTGTATCAGGTGTGTTGCTGGCCAGGAGCTGATGGCTCACTGGGCTCTTGGAGGGGAATGTGAAGAAACCAAGGAGTCAGTTTTTCACCTAGATAACTTAGGATTCCTTGGCTTTTCAGAAGTCAGGAAGCAGTATATTTACCTGTTCTAGACCTACTTGCTCACATGCAGATTTGAGAGGACCTCAACGGCTTTTCTCACAAAATCGCTGATTTTTTTCTTTTTTTGAGATGGAGTCTTGCTGTCGCCCAGGCTGCAGTGCAGTGGCGTGATCTTGGCCCACTACAACCTCCACCTCCTGGATTCAAGCGATTCTCCTGCCTTAGCCTCCTGAGTAGCTGGGATTAGAGGCCCCTACCACCACACCCGGCTTTTTTTTTTTTTTTTGGAGACAAGTCTTGCTCTTTTGCCAGGGTGGAGTGCAGTGGCGCAGTCTCAGCTCACTGCAACCTCCGCCTCCCAGGTTCCAGTGATTCTCCTGCCTCAGCCTCCTGAGTAGCTGGGACTACAGGTATTCATCACCACACCCAGCTAATTTTTGTATTTTTAGTAGAGAAAGGGTTTCACCATGTTGGCCAGGATGGTCTTGAACTCCTGACCTCAAGTGATCCGCCCACCTCCCAAAGTGCTGGGATTACAGGCATGAGCCAATGTGCCTGGCCGAGAGAAATTCAAGTTAGGGAATATATATGTGTCTTGACCTGGTCCTATATGGCCAAGCTATGGGCTAGCAGGATGCCCTGTGTATGCCAGTCCCAGAGCTTGTTCTTTGACCCCTCGGGAGCCAGAGTCAGATGCTCAGTGTGAGACTGAAACCCCAGGAGCCACAGCTGGTCAGAGCTGTTTTGTGAGCAGCCCCAGGAGGAACTTTTTGGACCTGGAACTACCTGCTTCCAGGTCCGTGGAGCACATTTATCTCGGGGCCTGAGGCTCCCCCTGGAAATGAGGGTGCTGTGTTTGTGTGCATCTGTGGTAGTGCCAGCTACAGAGCCCCACCTGTCTGTTGAAAGATCAGGCATCACTTTTTTCTTTCTAAACTTTTATTGAAAAAAAAAAAAAAAAAAACCGAGGAGGTGTGCTGGATCCCTTTTCAGAAAAGCCGCTTCTCATACCTGCAGGCAGAAGGACCACCTGTGAGGTGAGGGCAGGAGAAAGGAAGCATGAGGCATGGCAGAGGCCCCACCAAGGACAGGGTGACTTACGAATGGAGGCTATGGACGCCACCTTCCACCTGGGCTGAGGACGTTCTCTTCTCAAACTTAAGCTCCCCAGAGTACATCATGGCTCTGAAGAAGGGCAGAGGTCAAATGTGGGTAGCTGGCCCTGGACCAGCCCCTCTACCCATGTCCCAGCTCCCCAAGCTCACCGGACTTGGGTCAAGCTCTTGGCACCAATGTCCTGGCATGAGTGTTGGATGCCAGCAATCAGGTAAGGGACAAATTTGTGGATGGACCCTTTGTCCTGCACAGCACCAGACACGCCCTGGGCCACTTTGATTTTGTCAGCTTCACTGCAGGGAGAGGCAGAGACACGGGCAAGGTCACAGCAGAGATGAGACCGTCAGTGCAGGATTAGGGTGGGGTAACTGGCTTGCCTGTCCCACCTGAAATATCTGTTCTGGCTGCTGAGGTGCTTGTCCATGGCATCGAGAGAACCCATACCGCGATATTTCTTTAGCCGGATCCCATCGGAAAAGAAGTACTCACCAGGGGCCTCAGTGGTGGCAGCCAGGAGAGAGCCCATCATGACTGTGGACAGATGGAGTGCTTGGGTTAGAGCCTAAGCAGCACTGGGGAGGGGTCCCACTGGCCTTTACGGGTACTGGGCCTCACCTGTGGAGGCCCCAAGGGCCAAGGCTTTCGCAATATGACCCACATTTTGGATTCCTCCATCAGCAATGACCGGAACACCAAAGCGCCGTGCATACTCTGACACCTTGTACACTGCTGTTGCTTGGGGCCGCCCACAGGCCAGCACTGTTGAGATGGAGGAACACATGGGTGGATAGGGTTAATGGGGACAGGCAGTGGACCCTGTGGCCACATTTAGGGCTCAGGAGCTTTTGGCTACATCCGCATCAGGACTGCAGCTTGGCTGAGTAAGAGACGTGTCTGGGATGGCTGCTGCTGCATCTGCCTTAAATAGTACAAACAGCTGTGCTGACCTCTACTCACCCCCACGTGTGCACGTGCATGTGTGCAGTGCCCAGGGCAGCCTCAGGCACATGCAGTCTTAGCAGCCGGGAAAGCCCCCGTCCAGCTGGTATCAGATGGGGCAGGAGTCACCGTGCAGTTAGTCCCCAGAGGCACTGAGGTCAGGCCCAGCCCTTCCTCCCTGAATGGTGGGCAGCTCAGGCAAGATAAGGGCAGTGGTTGTGTAGGAGAGCAGGCTGTGGTTGTGTGGAGCAGGCAGTGGTTGTATGGGAGAGCAAGGACCACACAAAGGAGTTGGTCCCTGAGCTATGCCTACTGCATAAGATGTGGGCAGGAAAGGTCCTGCCTAGGGAAGAAGGTCCTGCCCTATCAGCACCCCAGGAGGAAGAGGGAGCTATGTTCTTGAGTACCGCCCCCAAACCATGGTCTGTGTATCAGTTGGCCTTGCCCACCCATCAGCACCACAAACCCCGGGAGCTACAGCTACGTCAACCAAGCAGCCGGGCAGTGGGCAGCTGGGCCGGGCCAGTGGGCCGGGCTGGACTTACTATAGCAACCCGTGACAGTAGAAGGGCATTTGGGGCTGTGGGACTTTATGTCTGGAGGGATCTTGGGAGCCACTAAATAAAACAAACAGACCAGAGTTTAGAGAAGGTGCACAGCAGGAGCAAGAAGGCCAGGCTAGGCAAGGGAGTGGCAGGTGATGGATGACAAGACCTTGTCTTGCTTCCAGCCATGTCACCCATCCAAGAGGCCAATTTGGCCCCAGGGTTGCCCCTATTGGAGGACTCTATTGTCCCCATAAGAGTGCTTGGTTCCAAGGTATGTGGGGCCTGAAACTGGGGTCTCTGTGGGCATTCTTACCTTCCTGCGTAATGCAGATGGAGCCACTTCCCATGCCCACCCGCAGGGCATCCACACCCGCATCAATGAGGTTCTTGGCCTGGGCAGCAGTGACCACTATGGTGAAAGAAAGGAAAACACTCATGTGAAGGTTAAGGTGGGAGCCCAGCTTACCCACTCCCACCACATATCCTTCAGGGCACAATCTTGCCTTACCATTGCCTCCAATGACTTGGAGATTAGGATATTTCTCTTTGATGTACTTGATCATATTGATCTGGAAGATGGAATTTCCCTGGGAAGAGTCCTGGGACAGGAAGTAAGTCTGAGACTGTGATGTGGCAGCTGTCCCTATTGCCCCAACCCACCTGTGTAGCAGCTCACCAAAACCACTACATCCACACCAGCCTGGGCGAGCAAGTCCAGCCTATACTTGTCATCCTCATGAGTGCCAATGGCTGCCCCACACAGCAGCTGTTTCTTGGTATCTTTGGAGGCTAGTGGGTAGTCCCGGTTCTTCTTCAGGTCTGTCCGGGCAATGATGGCCACAAGCTCATCATCTTCATTTACAATGGGCAACTTTCCTGTGGTCAGGGCAGGACATGAATCAGGACCCTGGGCATTAGTTCCAGGCCCTTTCCCAGCTCTAGGACTTACCCTTCTTGCTGCGCTGCAGAATTTCATTTGCCTCCTTCAGTGTGATGCCTGCAGGGGCTACCACCAAGTCTTCTCTCTTTGTCATTATCTATGTGGGAGGTGAGATGTGAAGAAGGGCCAGTCATTGACTATGGCCAGTCAACTCTTTTTTCTTTCCTTCCCAAGTAGTTGAGATTACAGGCATGCGCCACCACACCCAACTAATTTTTTGTGTTTTTAGTAGAGACAGGGTTTCACCATGCTGGCCAGGCTGGTCTCAAACTCCTAACCTCGCGAGTTGCCTGCCTCGGCCTCCCAAAGTGCTGAGATTACAGGGGTAAGCCACCACGCCTGGCCTATGGCCAGTCACTTTTGCATGCCCAGTCTAATTCAGGGGTGAAGTTACATGGACCACCACGTTCATACATTCACACCCAAACCACCCTTCCTCAAGGGATCCCAATAATTCCTAAGCAGTATGGTATTGAGTGAGGGATGAGTAGAAAGGACAACATGGCACAGGGAGCACCCTCTTACGCTAACAACACAGGAACAATGGCAAGAAAATCAGGGCAGACCTCAAGCACTGCCCCTACCTTAGGGGTTTAAGAGAACAAAGCATGAATACTAGCAAGCATTTGGGCAGTTTGAAAGCCTGAAAGCCTCTGGTGGGGAAAGGATGCAGGAACCCAATGAAGGAGTCAGAAACTTGGCTTGACACTCCTCTTTCCCAGAGAGGAGAGGCTATCAGAGATGTCATACAGACAACAGAAGCCCCGTCTTCAACCTGGGCTGCCAGAGCTTGGATCTACTCTGCCAGTGGCACCCACCTCTTCCAAGAAACAGTCATGTTCCTCCTCTTTGAGAAAATCAATGTCCCTGGAGGAGATGATGCCCACCAAGCGGCTCCCCATCCGGCCTGTGTCTGTGATTGGGATACCGCAGAAACCATGCCGGGCCTTGGCCTCAAAAACATCCCGCACGCGATCCTTGGGGCTGAGGACCACAGGGTCTGTGATGAATCCCTGTTCGTATTTCTGGAAAGGGATGGTGAGAAAGGGCATCGCATCTTTGAACTACTTTTATCAGGCTCTTGATCTGAAGCATGGGGTCTCTGCTTATCGATCCCTTTGGCAGTGCCACAAGACCAAATCACACCAACACATCTTAGAGACAAGGGTAGGCTGGAGGCACTGTCCACCTGGTCTATTGCTGCTGCTTTAAGAAACAGAATCTCAGGGTCTTCTCAGTAACTGAACCCCATGGTGGGAAGAAAGAATACTAATTAATAGAACAAACCCTACTCCCACCCCACCCCACCTCAGTGTAATTCCCAGGAGCGCTTGCTAATGATCCTTGCCCTTCTGACCTTCACTTTCCGAACTTCATTGGCCTGGAATTCAGGTGTACAGTTGTGGTGGATGAAGCCAATACCGCCTGTAAGCTACAGGATAAAAAGAGACTACTACTAAGTGACAAGAAGCAGGACTGAATGCCTTTGGGGAAAGGCGATGGAGTCCTTGCTCCTTCCCCCACACCCCATGGGGCTCACCGCCATTGCTATGGCCATCCCAGCCTCTGTGACTGTGTCCATGGGAGAGGAAACCAGTGGGGTCTTAAGAGTGATTTTCTTGGTCAGAGCAGAAGTCAGGTCCTGAGGAGACAAAAGTCAACCAGTGTGGGAAAGAATCTCTTACACCTCAAGGTGTTACTGAGTCCCCCACAAGAAGGCACTTTTGTATGACCTGCATGCTAACCAGTAACATGATCCCATAAAATCCACCCCCAAGCCCAATCTGGTGAGGTAGCCCAGAGACCAGGTGACAGTAGCACCTTGGCTCACCTTGATGTTCAGGACCCAATTCCTGATCATACTCACCACCTGGTCTGCAGTGAAGTCGATGTACCCAGGGAGAATGAGAAAGTCACTGCGAGGGAAGGGAGTGAATTGGGGGTAAAGCTCTCAGCTTAGGGCAGGATGAGACTCCATCCCCATGTATCAATCAACCCGTAACGCATGTGAGCAGACAGTGGCACTGACAGAGCCTGTGTGTCACAAGCACGGCACAAGGTGGAAATGGGGACGGGGGACCTTTTCTGCCACCGAGCTGTCATCAGTGCTCCTGGCACCCTGACAATTCCATGTGTCTGGAGCATGGAGTCTCCAGCCTGAGATTCCAAGCACTACTGAGATGCTTCTCCGTACCCCAAGCACCGCTCCAGATGTCTCAAAGTGAGCCCCGGAGGTGGGTGGCCAATTCCCGTAACCTGTCCCCCACGCCCACGACCAAGAGGGCTCCACGGAAGCCCCCATGTGGCCTTCCCAGCGTGCCGCCCCTCTTCGCCCAGGTGAGCCCCATAGGCCCGCACTTGTAGGTGAGGCCGTCTCCGCAGTTGAAGAGCTGCTGTGCTGTGAGTCCGTCGTCTGGCACGTAGGACGTGCCCCCACTAATCAGGTAGTCGGCCATGGCCTACACAGGACACCGCGGCGTGTCTCCGAGGACCGCGCCGCAGAGACCTCTGCCGTCTGCGGCGCGCCAATATAAACCAGCCGATTTCGTCACTACGCCGCGCGCGACTCTGACGTCAGGGCGTAGTACGCGCGGGCGGAACCGATCCGCCTCGCTGCGGCGGGGGCGGAGCTGGCGGTTAAGAAACAGCGCATGCGTACAGCACATACTGGCCTGGACACTGAAGAGCTGCGATTTCACGTCCCACCCCACTCCCCGCAGGACCTTGGCCAGTTCAATTAACAGGCAAGGCTTTACTTCTACTGTCCCGCCGGGCTTCTCCCCAAAATAAAGAGACGTTGTTCACTAACATGTTGAAAAGACGTGCTTGTCATTCTTAATAAACAACTAGAGTAAGAATACATAAGAGAAACAGAGTGGTATCTTTATATGATACACAAGTGTATGTTACAAGAATTCCATCAGGCACAGGAGCCTCAGGTTTTAAGGCCTCAATGTTAGGCCAAAAAAAAAAAAAAAAAAGGCATGGTAAAGTTTTTACTTTTACATCTAAAATGTCACTTGTCATAAAGGAGGGTGTAATAGAAATTGTCTTTAATAAATCATAATTGAAGTCCCCCTCATTTTTCTTCCATTAAGATGCTAAGTTTATGTCTGAGCATGAAGAAAGAAAAGAACATCGTTCCCCTGTGGTCAGCAAAGTCTGTCAGCCCAGTGGAAGTCGGCCGGGGAGATTCCCTGCAGGGTCCATCCATCATTAATTCCATCTCTCTTGAAGATGGAAAGGGGCCACATTTCTATTCAGTCCAAGCCCTTTCCCCAGGCCCCAGACAAAATAGAGTCAGCCAGCAACTTTCTAGGACATATGACACTCAAGGAAACCCAGAGCCACCATCGGCTGAGGAGTCTGCCGCAGCAGGTTTATGAAGATGCAAAGGGGGCAAAGTTTTTCTTTTATATTTTAAACAGAAGCAGCCTGAAAGGCTTCGTAACTACACCATAAAAAAAAGAAAAAAGAAAAAATGGAGGCCTCTTCTTTAGTGTGAAAGTCTGTCTGGTTTTTCCTGGCTGGTTTCTCTTGCGCCATGGCCAAGGCATCTCAGTGCATAGTGCTTGCATTGGCCACTGCGATGGCCTCCTGAATTTCTCTTATCACCAGGATCCGGGTCAGCATTTGTCCCATCTGCTCTCTGCTGATAGGCTGGACTGAGTACCAGATTGGGCTGTTGGGGGCCACCACCGGCTCAGGTGTCAGGTAAAAGGTGTCATTCCGGCCTTTCACACTCTGGGGGCTGAAGAACATGTGGATAAAAGTTGGGTACCACCAATAAAACTTCAACCCTCCCACCTTGAACCTCCCAGACAGATGCTGTCTGCAAACAGTAAGGCCCCAAGTTATTGTGGCACAGCTACTGAATTCCATGCAGCCACCACACACTACATCCTGGTCCTCCTTTGGGACTACTGCAAATCCCCTAAATGTTGGGTTACTTCCCCTCTGCCCCTCCTTCCCACATACCAGCTGTGATCCATCACTGACCGCACCAGCCTAGGGCTCTCATGGACTCATGTGAGTCTATCCTTATCCTACTTGAAGCCAACTTCACTGCTCAAAGGGTCTACCTCCAAGTCTTTGCGCATGTCTTTTTTTTTTTTGAGATGGCATCTTGTCTCCAGGCTGGAGTGCAGTGGGGTGATCTCAGCTCACTGCAACCTCCGCCTCCTTGGTTCAAGCGATTCTCCTGCCTCAGCCTCCTGAGTAGCTGGAACTATAGGCATGTGCCACCAAGCCCAGCTAATTTTTGTATTTTTTAGTAGAGATGGGGTTTTGCCATGTTGGCCAGGCTGGTCTCGAACTCCTGACCTCAGGTGATCCACCCACCTTGGCCTCCCAAAGTGCTGGGATTACAGGCATGAGCCACGGTGCCCGGCCTCATGTTGTGTTTTCTACCCAATAATGATGGCCATTACACTGGGGCCCTAAACTTGGGTTCACTCCCCTCCCCCGAACTGTGCTGTACCTCTATTAAGTACTTGGCATCCTGTATCCTCTAACAGTTATTCATCCATCCATTCAAGATTTATTTAAGGGTTACTAGTGCCAGGTCAGCACTAGGTGCTGATATTTAAAAAAATGGGCAGGAAAAGTATTTCCTACCTATGGAGCTTACAGATAGGAGGGGACACAGGCAGCAATTAAACAAATACAAAATAAAAAGCAGTGATAAGTGCTACCGAGGAAACAGCCACAGGGAAGAGGTGGGAGATCTGGAAATGCTTCCCTGATAAGCTGTGTTTAAGTTGAGAAGAGGCATAATATGATGCCCTTGAGTGGAGAGGAGCTAGTGTGGCTAGGGAACTAAGAGCTCCACAGACATGAGGTTAGCAAGGGGGAGTGCATCAAAGTTGTTTGCCATAAAAGAATTACTATGTAATGAGAAACCATTGAAGGGGCAAAAGGGAGAAAAAGCTGAGAGGAGTCTCACCTAGATTAATGGTGGCAGTGACAAAAGGTCAAGGCCAGGAAGCAGGGCCATGCTCAATATGTGATGAAGGTAGATTCTCTGTACCTTCATACCCTTTTCATGAAAGGTGACTGTAGGGACCCGGGACCCCTTTTTCTATCAGTGCTAGGCACATCACACACCTTTGGAAAGCCAGAGCAAGGCTGCTTCTAAATTTAGCTTTCTGTGAGTGTTTTTACTTGGTTTGGGACTAGAGAATGCCTCTCCCCATGACAAGTGATCACACAAGTGAGCATGCACACACATACACACACATATGCGCACACATAGACAGCCAGTCACAATAAACCCTCACCATTTGAAGAGGTAGAAATCATAGAGCTTGATGGGACATCTCAATGGATTCTCTGGATTTTCCGTCTGTTCTGCATACATGTCATCTGTAACTATAAAACACACATCCCCACCACCACAGACCTGGCATCAGACTGCCTTACCTCAGGCCCAGATCAGGAACCTTAGGCTTTCAGCCAGCCCAACTAGGAAATACAGGGTTGCAGAAGGGAAAGTATGAGGCATGGGCAGTGACTACTAAGGGAAGAGGCAGCTATTCTGTCTGGGGCTTCTCTGCTTCTAGGAGGAAAGTTTGGAATTTTTGGCTGGGGAGAAGGGAGTGGAGAATTTTAACCAGCAAATCCCAACCTTTACACTTATCACTAGCCTCACAGGCACAAGGGCAGGACAGGGCAGGACAAGTAGCACCTGTTTTTGCCATCCCTGCCTCCTTTCCCTACCTTTCTGGCCAGTCTGGTGTATTCCAAGGGCCTTCAAGTACCGGATACTCGTGCTTTTATCCTTGGGATTAGAGGGGTTCTTCTTTGTCTGTCGCAATACCTTGGAGAAGGCCAGCTTCATGTGCTGGTCCACCGTCTTCAATAGGAAGTACCTGGATCACAAGTAAAATGCAAGGCAGAGGGAGGGGTGCCAGGAGGATACCATGACTCATCCTCTGCCCACTGGTGCTTCAGAGGAGCCACTGCCCACATTCCCAAGATCTGGGCAGGCCCGTACCCAAGCAGTGTCCAGTGCAGGAGCCACATCAAGATGGATGGTAGGGGTCTAGCAAGGGTGTTTGCCTCACTGGTTACCAAATAAAATGCAGCCAAGTGGGGTTAGGGCCCAGTTTCTCAAATATATGTCAGAGGAATTCAGAAGGCCTCTTGGATAGTTTCCACACTCTTCACTGGACAGATGCCAGCAGTGGAGCCTCTAGAACACTTACTTGGTATTAAAGAACATGAGGGTGGTCAGCAAGGTGGAGGGGGAGTGAGCCCCAAGCTGTTTGCACTCCCATAGCATCTCCTCAGTCACGTGGCTGGGCAAGACATAGCCTAGGAGGAACAGAGTACTGTCACAACAAGAGGATGGCAGGTGGTTTCTCAAAGGCACAATATGGGATGTGTGAAGCGTAAGGACCACACAGGAGTATAAATTTCATCAGGGGACTCTCCCTAAAGTGTGGCAAAAATCATCTAGAAAGCTTCTTAAAACACAGATAGCTGGGTCCCAACCTGTTTCTGAGGTGGAACCTGACAATGAGCACTTCTAACACCACACTTGAGAACCACAGCCTTATATGATTGTTGTTACCCTCTAATCCAAGGCTAACACAGGGCAAAAAGACTGCCCTCAGAGACAGTGAAGTACAGAAAACTATAAACCAAACTGCATATATGCATACTTCTCTGAGAGTGTACAGAGCTTTGCATATTTTCTTTTTCTTTTCTTTTTTTTTTTTTTTGAGACAGAGTCTTGCTCTTTCGCCCAGGCTGGAGTGCAGTGGCGCAATCTCGGCTTACTGCCAGCTCCACCCTGCCGGGTTCACGCCATTCTCCTGCCTCAGCCTCTCCGAGTAGCTGGGACTACAGGCGCCCGCCACCACGCCTGGCTAATTTTTTTTGTATTTTTAGTAGAGACGGGGTTTCACCGGGTTAGCCAGGATGGTCTCGATCTCCTGACCCCGTGATCCGCCCACCTCGGCCTCCCAAAGTGCTGGGATTACAAGCCTGAGCCACCGCGCCCGGCCTTGAGCTTTGCATATTTTCAAAGGTGGTCCAGGACCCAAAGAACTGGCATGCACGCCCGTTTGCCCTTACTAAGTCTTCTCCCATCTCAACCGTCTCTAAAAAGCAAGGCCGGCCAGGCGCGGTGGCTGATGCCTGTAATCCCAGCACTCTGGGAGGCCGAGGTGGGTGGATCACGAGGTCAGGAGATCAAGACCATTCTGGCCAACACGGTGAAACCCCGTCTCTACTAAAGATACAAAAAATAGCCCGGTGCGGTGGCGGGCTCCTGTAGTCCCAGCTAATCGGGAGGCTGAGACTGGAGAATGGTGTGAATCCAGGAGGTGGAGCTTGCAGTGAGCCGAGATTGCACCACTGCACTCCAGCCTAGGAGACAGAGTGAGACTCCCATCTCAAAAATAAAAACAAAAAACAAACAAACAAAAACAGCTATTGTCATTTCTTCTCTAGACAAAGAGACTGATGCTCTTTGGGGGATTTTTTTATTATTATTATTATTTGCTAAGATACAGGGTCTCTTCTACAATCTTTATCTTTTTTTAAAAAAGGAAGGCCAGGCATGGTGGCTCATGCCTGTAATCCCAGAACTTTGGGAGGCTGAGGTGGGAGAATTGCTTGAGCCCAAGAGTTGAAGACCAGCCTGGGCAACATAGTCAGACCTCATCTCCAGTAAAAATCAAAAAAATTAGTCGAGTGTGATGGCACACACCTGTGATCCCAGCTACCAGGGAGGCTGAGGTGGGAGGATTCCTTGGGCCTGGGAGGTCAAGGCTGCAATGAGCCGTGATTGCACCACTGTACTTAAGCCTAGGTGACAGAGTAAGATCCTGTCTCCAAAAAAAAAAAAAAAAAAGGGAAAAAAGAGATAGGGTTTTGCTCTGTCACCCAAGCTAGAATACAGTGACACAATTATGGCTAACTGCATCCTTGAGCTCTTGGGCTCAAAGACTCCTCCTGCCAGTTTCCTGAGCAGTTAGAAATACAGGCATGAACCACCACACCTAGCCAATATGCCAGTATTTGAACTATTACAAGATCCCCACAGAGGGCCGGTGTTACTGTAAGGCCCTGGTTCATAAGTGAACCCAGAACTAGGCACAGGCAAAGGTCAATAATTTGAACAAGAGCCCTGGTCAGCCAGGTCTGCACCAAAGAAAGATGACATTTGAATGACCACCAAGCCCCTTCATGTGCTGAAGTCAGTCAGTATGCACATGTTTGTGCACTGGGTGCATAATGAGATAGCAGCAGGCAACAGTATTCTCCTGCAGGGTTTTGGGATTCTCCAAGCAAGCAGTGTGTGACACTTCCGGGAAGCAGAAAAAAGAACATTCTGCCCGATACACTCCTCTTCTGTGTTCTGTGCTCTTGCCAGAACAAAGCTGGCTCTCTAACTATAGTAGTGCACTTCCATCTCTTTAAGGCAGTTCTGACTCTATTTTTTGTCTACTTTTCGGCTATTTTGTGATCCAGTGGCAATGGGAAAAGCTTTTCTGCTCTCAGACATATCTGAAGCCCCCAAGATCCAGGATAAGCAGAAAACAGCCCTTCTCAGCAAAGAAGGATTCAAGGAATCCTCCACTTCAGCCTCCCTAGTAGCTGGGATCACAGGTGTGCACTATCATACTCGATTAATTTTTTTGATTTTTAGTGGAGAAGAGGTCTCGCTATGTTGCCCAGGCTGGTCTTCAAGTCTTGGGCTCAAGCAAGTCTCCTACCTCAGCCTACCAAAGTTCTGGGATTACAGGCGTGAGCCACCATGCCTGGCCTTCCTTTTTTAAAAAAATAATTGTTCTCCTGGGAACAATTATTGCCATACTTTGGCATGTTCCACTTCTCTGGGTTCACTCTGCCACTTGCTCCCTCTGATGTCACTTCCCTAATTTTATTCTCTTCTCTACAATTTGTAATAAACTTGGCTGGGTGTGGTTACTCATGTCTATAATCTCAGCACATTGGGAAGCCAAGGTAGGAGGACTGCTTGAACCCAGGAGTTCAAGACCAGCCTGGGCAACATAGGGAGACCCTGTCAATACAAAAACCTTAAAAAAAAAAAAAAAAAAAAAAAAAAAAAAAAAAAAAAAAAAAAAAAGCACAGCTGAGTGCAATGAGCCTGGGTCCCAGCCCGAGCCCAACAGGGTGAGGCAGCAGTGAACTATGATCACAACATTGTACTCCAGCCTGGGAGACAAAGCAAGACCCTGTAAGAAAAAGTAAAACAGCCCAGGCATGGTGGCTCATGGGTGTTACCTTGGGAGGCCAAGGCAGGCGGATGACTGGAACCCAGGAGTTTGAGACCAGCCTATACAACATGGCAAAACCCCATTTCTACAAAAACTAGCCAGGTGTGGTGGTGTGCACCTGTAGTCCCACCTACTTGGGAAGCTGAGAGGTAGAAGGATTGCTTCAGCCCAGGAGGTAGAGGTTGCAGTGAGGCAAGATTGTGCCACTGCACTCCAGCCTGGGAAACAGAGCAAGACCCTGTCTCAAAATAAAAAAATAAATCAAAATAAAATAAAACAGACTCTATTGACTGAGGGCCAGGGCTCCTAGCATGGAAGGGGCCATAGATAAAAAAAAAACCTAGGTATTAGCCTTATAGTCCTGAATCTGAACTACAGGCACCAAAATGATGTATTTTATCTTTAAAAACAATTTCTAGTTCTGCCCACTGAAGATCCTAGAAACAAAGACCAATCTAGGAACAATAAGCACCCCTGGCATACAGAGTAAGGCACTGAAATACCACTCCCCAATAAAAGGAACCAGGCTCCAGAACTGAAGGATTTTACACTAGAACAAGAAATGTCCAAGATGGGACTGAAACATTCTGTGAAATCAGAAATCAAGAAAGACAACTAGGGTCATGTCAAAAGGACTTAGGGGTCAATTTAAAGAGGCTTCTAATGGCCAATGATGGGACATTTGTGCATCAGTAAAGATGACTGCAATCAGCTGAATCTCATTAAATATGTTTAAATCTATAAGTTCACAATGACTCTTAAAACAAGAAAACCTTAATTGGACATCACTGAGAGAAGCTGATGAACCAACTCATTTTTGTGAAAACTGGTTAAGCAAAGAAAAAAAGAAAAAACAAAAAGCCATTAACCCTTCCTCTTCTATACAATCTATACCATTATGAATCCAAAGAGTTAAAGAGGGAAAGTTAGGGCCAGGAACAGTGGCTCATGCCTGTAATCCTAGTACTTTGGGAGGCCGAGGTGTGCGGAATGCCTAAGCTCAGGAGTTTGAAACCAGCCTGGGCAACATGGCAAAACCCCATCTCTACAAAAAATACAAAAATTAGCCAAGCATGATGGCATGTGCCTGTAGCCCCCAGCTACACGGAGGGCTGAAGTGGGAAAATCACTTGGGCCCAGGAGGTTGAGGCTACAGGCTACAGTGAGCCATGTTCCCATCACTGCAATCCAGCCTGGGTGATTAATTGAGACCCCCGTCTCTTAAAAAAAAAAAAAAAAGAGGGAAAGTTTATCTTTATATTCCAAGTAATTATGAAGTAATAATAACATTAGAATACTGTTTTGTAACCCATGAAGAATCAATGGATTCAGACATTATGGGCACTGTGATCAAAGAAAGGCCAACTATGAAGTAATCTTGCCAAAAACAAAACAAAACAAAATAAAACAAAAAATCCATAATCAATCTGTATATTCAATTACCGATCAATTGTAGATACATGGGGAAAAAAGAACATATTAAACTACATCAAAGGGTGCAATCAGCAAAAATTAGACTATGTGACAATTTCAAAGGCTAGTTTCTTCCATGAATATACTGTAAGACAAAAGGGAGGGGGCAATTAAGATGAACAGTAGATATTAAGGCCAGGCAAGGTGGCTCACACCTGTAACCCTAGCACTTTGGGAGGCTGAGGCAGGCAGATTGCCTGAGCTCAAGAGTTTGCGACCAGCGTGGCCAACATGGTGAAACCCCGTTATCAACTAAAGATACAAAAATTAGCTGGGCGTGGTGGCAGGCACCTGTAGTCCCAGCTACTCCGGAGGCTGAGGCAGGAGAATGGCGTGAACCCGGGAGGCGGAGCTTGCAGTGAACCAAGATCACGCCACTGCACTCCAGCCTGGGAGACAGAGCGAGACTCTGTCTCAAAAAAAAAAAAAAAAAAAAAAAAAATTATCTGGGTGTTGTGGCACACGCCTATAATCCCAGCTACTCAGGAGGCTGAGGCAGGAGAATCGCTTGAACCCGGGAGACAGAGGTTGCAGTGAGCCAAGATCGTGTCACTGCACTCCAGCCTGGGCGACAGAGTGAGAATCTGTCTCAAATAAATAAGTAAATAAATAAGTAAGTAAGTAAGTATGATAGGCTGGGCCCAGTGGCTCATGCCTGAAATCCCAGCACTTTGGGAGGCCGAGGCAGGCCGATCACTTGAGGCCAGAAGTTCGAGACCAGCCTGGACAGGTGCCTGTAATCCCAGTTACTCGGAGGCTGAGGCAGGATAATTTCTTGAACCCGGGAGGTGGAGGCGGCAGTGTGCTGAGATTGCACCACCGCAATCCAGCCTAGGTGACACAGAGACTCCATCTCAAAGAAAAAAAAAAAAAAAAAAAAAACATGGATAAAGTATCTGGAATTTACTTCCAATACAGGAGAGGGGAAACAGGTGGTGGTATACATAAGGTTTAAAATGGAAAAAAAACAAAAACAAACAAAAAGGAATTAAACAGCAACAGGCCAGGCTCGGTGGCTCATGCCTGTAATCCCAGCACTTTGGGAGGCTGAGGCAAGCGGATCACTTTAGGTCAGGAGTTTGAGACCAGCCTGGCCAATATAGTGAAACCCCGTCTCTACTAAAAATATAAAAAGTATATGGGCATGGTGGCACATGCCTGTAATCCCAGCTACTTGAGCTACTTGGGAGGCTGAGGCACGAGAATCACTTGAAGCCCAGAGGCGGAGGTTGAAGTCAGCCGAAATCATACCACTGCACTTCAGCCTGGGCGACACAGCGAGACTCCGTCTCAAAAGCCAAAAAACAGCAACAAACAAAGATTTGCCATGGAAAATGGGTACATGGGGGAATTCATTAATCTATTGTTTATTTTATTTATGTTTGAAACTTCCGTAATAACAGACTGAAAAGTGAAGTCTACATATCCATACTTGGCTTGAAAAC
The DNA here is from genome assembly GCF_028878055.3 of Symphalangus syndactylus. NCBI lineage: Eukaryota > Metazoa > Chordata > Mammalia > Primates > Hylobatidae > Symphalangus > Symphalangus syndactylus. Next base: position 111,913,112 of record NC_072423.2, on the reverse strand, counting down.
TTCCAAATTATGTAGAGTGATATAGTCACTCATGTCTCTGTTCCAACAATAGCCCTCCCTTGTAATACTCTTAACACTTTCCATTCCTTTGTGTTCTGTTTTTCAAAGTACTTAAATTGCTAGGCGCAGCAGCTCACGCCCATAATCCCAGCTCTTAGGGAGGCAGAGGTGGGAGGACAGCTGGCGCCCAGGAGTTGAAGACCTGCCTGGGCAATATAGCAAGACCTTGCTCTCCACAAAAAAGGAGGGGGAAAAAAAAAAAAGACAAAGTACTAGAGTTAACTTATTTATACACTGTGTCGCCTTACTATAGTGCAAGCTCCATTTTCTTCACTGCTATATTATATTCTCTGGCACCTGGAATACTGCCTAGCACATAGTACGCACTCAAAAAATTTGTCTAACCAGTAAGTTTCCTTTTTAAGGGTTAAGCAGCATACATTTTAATAAATGGCAGAACAGGGATTAACATTCAGATATTTGCGTGAACACAAGTTTTAAACTTCTTTGAATGCCAAGGAATGCAACTGCTGCATCATAAGGCCAACAACGTTTACTTTTGTAAGAAACTGCCAAATTGTCTTCCAAAGTGGTTGTGTCTTCTTGCATTTCCACAAGCGATAAATGACATGTTACTCCCTATCTGTGTCAGCATTTGGTGCTGTCAGTGTTTTGAATTTTAGCCATTCTAATAAATGTACAGTAGTATTTCATTACTTCAGTTTGCAACTCTCTGATGACACCTGATGAGAGCATCTTTTTTTTTTTGAGACAGAGTCTCATTCTGTTGCCCAGGCTGGAGTGCAGTGGCACGTGATCTTGACTCACTGCAACCTCCACCTCCTGGGTTCAAGTGATTTTCTTGCCTCAGCCTCCCAAGTAGCTGGGATTACAGGCACATGCCACCATACCCAACTAATTTTTGTATTTTTTTTTAGTAGAGATGGGGTTTCCCCATATTGGCCAGGCTGGTCTTGAACTCCCGACCTCAAGTGATGCACCCACATTTGGCCTTCCAAAGTGCTAGGATTACAGACGTCAGCCACCGCACCCAGCCCATCTTTTCATATACTCATGTGCCATCAATGCATTTTCTTTGGTGAGGTATCTGGTCAGATGTTTAATGTGTGTGTGTGTGTGTGTGTGTGTGTGTTTTATTTTTTGGTAGAGATAGGATCTCACCATGTTGCCCAGGTGTGTGTGTGTGTGTGGGGGTGTGTGTGTATTTTATTTTTTGGTAGAGATAGGATCTCACCATGTTGCCCAGGCTGGTCTTGAACTCCTGGGCTCAAGCAATCCTCTCACCACAGCCTCCCGAAGCGCTGGTATTACAGGTGTGAGCTACCAGGCCCAGCCTAGACATTTATTATGAATGAGATGGGGGTCGCACTTTGTTGACCAGGCTGGTCCCAAACTCCTGGGCTCAACTGATCCTCCCACCTCGGTCTCCCAAAGTGCTAGGATTATGGGTGTGAGCCACTGCACCCAGCTGCTAGTCCTTTTTTTTTTCTGAGACAGAGTCTCACTCTGTCACCCAGGCTGGAGTGGAATGGCGTGGTCTCAGCTCACTGCAACCTCTGCCTCCCTGGTTCAAGCAATTCTCCTGCCTCAGCCTCCCAAGTAGCTGGGACTACAGGCACATGCCACCATGTCCAGCTAATTTTTTGTATTTAGTAGAGACAGGGTTTCACAGTGTTAGCCAGGATGGTCTTGATCTCCTGATCTCATGATCCGCCCACCTCAGCCTCCCAAAGCTCTGGGATTACAGGTGTGAATCACTGCACCCGGCCAATTTTTTGTATTTTTAGTAGAGACGATGTTTTATGTGTTGGCCAGGCTGGTGTCGGACTCCTGGTCTCAAGTGATCCACCTGCCTTGGTCTCCCAAAGTGCTGGGATTACAGGCGTGAGCCACCGTGCCCAGACTGTTTTTTTTTTGGGGGGGGGGGTGGGGGCGGGGGGCACGGGGCGGACTCTTGCTCTGTCGCCCAGGCTGGAGTGCAGTGGCACGATCTCGGCTCACTGCAAGCTCTGCCTCCTGGGTTCATGCCATTCTCCTGCCTCAGCCTCCCGAGTAACTGGGACAGCAGGCGCCCGCCACCACACCCGGCTAATTTTTTGTATTTTTTAGCAGAGACGGGGTTTCACCGTGTTAGCCAGGACGGTCTCAATCTCCCGACCTTGTGATCCACCTGCCTCGGCCTCCCAAAGTGCTGGAATTACAGGCATGAACCACCGCGCCCAGCCAAAGACACACAGGAATCTTAAAGGCATATTGCTAAGTGAAAGGAACAAATCTGAAAAGGCCACATGCCGAATTATTCCAACTATATGACATTCTGGAAAAGGTAAAACTGTGAAGATAGTAAAAACATCAGTGGTTTCCAGGGTATCTGGGAGAGGGAGGGATAAACAGGTGAAAAGGTGTTTTTTTTTTTTTTTTTTTTTTTTTGAGACGGAGTCTCGCTCTGTCACCAGGCTGGAATGCAGTGGCGAATCTTGGCTCACCACAACCTCCGACTCCCTGGTTCAAGCGATTCTCCTACCTCAACCTCCCGTGTAGCTGGGATTACAGGTGCCTGCCAACACATCTGGCTAATTTTTGTATTTTTAGTAGAGATGGGGTTTCACCATGTTGGCCAGGCTGGTCTTGAACTCCCAATGTTCAGTGATCAGCCCATCTCTGCCTCCCAAAGTACTGGGATTACAGGTGTGAGCCACCATGCCCAGCCCAGAAGAGGTATTTTTTAGGGCAGTGAACATTCTATATGACACCATGATGGTGATACATGTCATCATACATTCATTAAAACTCAGAATGTACAACAGATACAGAATGTAAACCAGAATGTACAACACAATAATATAGTTCATAGCACTATGAACTATAGTTAACAATAATGTATCAATATTGGTTTATCAATTATAACAAACATGTTATTGATAGGAGAAACTGTGTGTGAGGGTAATATACTTAAGGAGTTATATGGAAATTCTCTATACTTACTGCTAAATTTTTCTGGAAACCTAAAAGTACTCTAAAAAATAAAGTCTATTGGCTGGCCGTGGTGGCTCATGCCTATAATCCCAGCATTTGGGAGGCCGAGGTGGGCGGATCACCTGAGGTCAGGAGTTTGAGACCACCATGACCAATATGATGAAACCCTGTCTCTAGTAAAAATACAAAAATTAGCCGGGGGTGGTGGCATGCGCCTGTAATCCCAGCTACTTGGGAGGCTGGGACAGGAGAATCACTTGAACCTGGGAGGCGGATGCTGCAGTGAGCCAAGAATCATTGCACTCCAGCCTGGGCAACAAGAGCGAAATTCCGTCTCAAAAAAAAAAAAAAAAAAAAAAGTCTATTAAAAACAAAAATAGGCCGGGCATGGTGGCTCACGCCTGTAATCCCAGCACTTTGAGAGGCCGAGGCGGGCAGATCACAAAGTCAGGAGTTTGAGACCAGCCTGGCCAACGTGGCAAAAGCCTGTCTCTACTAAAAATACAAAAATTAGCTGGGCATGATGGCAGGTGCCTGTAACCCCAGCTGCTCAGGAGGCTGAGGTAGGAGAATTGCCTGAATTGGGACCCGGCAGGCAGAGGCTGCAGTGAGCCAAGATTGCGCCACTGCACTCCACCCTGGGCTACAGAGTGAGACTCCATTTCAAGCAAAACAAAACAAAACAAAACAAAAATAGCTGAGCACAGTAGTGCATGCCTATAGCTCCAGCTACTCAGGAGGCTGAGGTAGGAGGATCACTTGAGCTCAGGAGTTTGAGGCCCATCTCAGCAACATACCAAGACCATGTTTTTTTAAGAACAAAGAAAAATACTGAATAACCTATGCTTTTGTTCCAACAGAACATGCTGTCCAGAAGGCTGTCTGTGAGTAAAGCAAAAATTACGCTCTACAGATAAAACTGTCCATAATCCTTGTTATAATGATTCTAACTTTAATCAATACATTTTAATAGGAAAAAAAAAGACAGTAACTACCCTGCTAGTTCTGCTTGTTCCTGTGTCCTTCCCACACTGGAACCAGCAGGGTGAGCAGTGTCTCTTCCCTATCAGGGCAAGTAGCACAGTGGCCAATGCTGCTGCAGTCTGGGATTTATATCCCCCTCACCCACATGCTTTTCATAGCCAACCACAGAAGCTGATCTTTCTTAAATCCAGGTGAGAAAGATATCCAAGGACAAGGGAGACTCTTACCAAGTGGAGTGACCCGGGGCTGAACATCCTTCAGAACTTCATGTAGCCACTCCGTGAACCGAACATAATAAAGATCGGAGAAAATGTCATCTACCCTTCCATTTTCAAAAAGATACTAAAAGAAAAACAATTAATAGAAGTTATTGGTAGTCTCCTGAACAAGGCTTTCAGGGGAAATAAATATATTTTTCTACCAGTACTACTATCCTTCCCTACCCACTCACACCTCAACAAACCAAGGCACCAGCATGTGACACTTCCACAGTATGCTTAAGCTCATGTGACTGATTCTCATGACATTCTTGAGAGTTGGGTAAATAAGGCAGATGTTGCGAATGCTATTTCACCCAAGAAAGGCACTGTTTTGTGTTAGCAAAAATCATGAATAGGCTCTGGGGTCAGACTTCCATTAGATATTGTATAAGTTAAACAACATGTGCAAGTCTTTTAATTTCTGAGACTCAGTTTCCTTGCCTGTAAATGGAGATGATGGTATCTGCCTTCCAGGACTGCGAGAGCATAGAATGAAAGCATGTAAAGCAATTCACATAGTACTTAGGTTAGGACCACCAAGAGAGGAAAAAACTAGGAGGCAGACATTTCTCAAGACTAGGCAACAGAATGAGTCCCAACCAGTAAGCCCTATTCTATTATACTGTGGGTTTCTCCTCAAGAGCCTTCGAACACTAAGAAATCCACCTCTGCTCCCTTGAACTGCCAGTCTGCAAATTTCTGTTATGCTTCACCACAGATGTCCTGAAAACCTAACTACATTGGTATATTATTCTAGCTAGACTCCTTCAAATAAGTAGTTAGTGTTAGTGCAGGGAACAATGAGAAGAAGAGCTCTATGCTGGCACAAGACTTTGTTTTGAATAAATTACCTTCATAAAAATCAGGTTTACTTTAACAAAAAGAAAAGTGTTACAAAAATGCTTTGTGAATTACAAAAAAAAAAGGTCAAGGTAATAGATGTTTCAATAATGTATCAGAAGTTTCTCCAGGTAGTAGGATGAATAGTGCTTGATTTCCTGTTTTATTATTTATTTTATGTATTTATTTTTTAAGAGGCAAGGTCTTGCTTTGTAGCCCAGACTGAAGTGTGATGGCACAATCATAGCTGATTGCAGCCTCGATCTCCTGAGCTCAAGGGATCCTCCTGCCTCAGCCTCCCAAATAGCTGGGACTACAGGTGTGCGCCACCACACCCAGCTAATTATGTTTCTTTTCGTTTTTCAGACAGGGTCTCACTCTGTCACCCAGGCTGGAGTGTAGTGACATAATCATGACCCACTATAGCCCCAACCTCTGGGGCTCAAGCAGTCCTCCCACCTCAGCCTCCCAAGTGGCTGGGACTACAGGCATGCACTACCATACCCAGCTAATTTTTTGTAGAGATGGGGTTTCACTATCTTGCCTAGGCTGGTCTCAAACTCCTGGGGCTCAAGTGATCCTCCTGCCTGAGCCTCCCAAAGTGCTGGGATTATAGGTGTGAAACATCTTGCCCAGCTCTTCTTTTTTTTCTTTTTTTAATTTTTGAGACAGAGTCTTGTTCTGTCACCCAGACTGGAGTGCAATGCTGTGATTTCAGCTCATTGCAACCTCTACCTCCCGGGTTCAAGCGAGTCTCATGCCTCAGCCTCCCAAGTAGCAGGGATTATAGGCGTGCACCACCACACCTGGCAAATTTTTGCATTTTTAGTGGATGGGGTTTCACCATGTTGGCTGGGCTGGTCGTCTTCAACTCCTGACCTCAAGTGATCCACCTGCCTCGGCTTCCCAAAGTGCTGGGATTACAGGCGTGAGCCACCAGCGCCCGGCCTCGGCTCTTATTTTCTAAAGTGAACATGTACGTTTTTAAAACTTAAAAAAAAAATGTGTATTTTAAAACTCACTATATACTTGAAAGAGAACTTCCTTATTTTAACTTCTTGCTTGTCATTTTATTAACTAAACTAGCAAACATCCAACAGGAACACAGCTCAAACATGTTCTTGTTAAGATCTGTTTCCTACCTTTTGAATACACAGGAAAATATAGTAGAGCACATCTGGGTCATAGGGTTCACCTTCTCCATTTCGAGCTTCCCGTGTCATTAGACAGAGCCCATAATTCAACTCTGCCACAGCAGAGGAGATGAGATCTTCCTGGAATCGCAGCAGTTGGCGCCCTGCAACGGAAGCCCCAAAGATGAATGGAGGTCCTGGGGGTCCATATCTGGAAGGCTCAGAACAGATACTGCCCATCAGGGTGCTGGGATAGAAATGCTCACTTGTATCTACTGTAATGTTTCGTGCCTATAATGTCAGAACTGGCCTATAACATGAGTATATGAGCCTAATGCCAAGAAAGAAGGGCTTGAGTGCCTATCCCTGGTTCCCACTTCCTCCCAGAAGCCACTCTGCTTAGGTCTGGTAGGGTCAACTCCTGAAACCCGTATGTCTAAAAATGCCTGGTTTTGGGCAAACCCCATATATCCTGCTTATTATGTACACAAGGTCAGTACTGCTTGTTGCTAGGCTTGAATTCAACATACTATTACCGATGTTGCTCTCTTGTCCCCAAAACAGGGGATACCACTTTTCTGCCATTTTGTCCTCCTGTTACTTCAGTACCATTGCATTTTAGACACAGCCCACTCTTCTTCCCAGACACTCACTCCCAATGGGTGCCAATCTGTTCTGAGCATCCTTCTCCAGTTCAGCATTCTTGGTCTGGGCCCAGTTTTTCCATACTTCAAGCCCTTCTTCTGGCTTCAAAGAATTTGGAAGCAGAAGTTCTGGGGAAGGCTGTGGCTGTGACTGTGGTTCAACTTCAGCAACCTGGACAGTTTGAGCCTATAGGAGAGAAACCATGAAAATGTGTCAATAATGTTTTATATTAGATCCTTCTGCAAAATTGCCAGAAAAATGTTATGTATAGTTAATTTATTTAAGAAAATATTTCTCTACTCATTGCTGTCCTATTTTTAAGCAGCTTTGGAGTTCTACTTCTTGCCCCAGGGACAGCAAAAGCAGCACTGCAACTGGGCTAGTGCAGTGCTTCTCAGCCTTGGCTGCACTTTTAAATTTTTTTTTTTTTTTTTTTGAGACGGAGTTTCCCTCTTGTTGCTCAGGCTGGAGTGCAATGGCACAATCTCGGCTCACTGCAGCCTCCGCCTCCCGGGTTCAAGTGATTCTCCTGCCTCAGCCTCCCGAGTACCTGGGATTACAGGCATGCACCAACATAGCCAGCTAATTTTATAATTTTAGTCGAGACAGAGTTTTGCCATGTTGGTCAGGCTGGTCTTGAACTCCCAACCTCAGGTGATCTGCCCGCCTCAGCCTCCCAAAGTGCTGGGATTACAGGCGTGAACCACTGGGCCCGGTCAAATCTTTTATTTAAAAACACTAATAGCCAGACTTACCCCAGAATCTCTCTGAGGGGGAGCCAAGGTATCAATTGTTTAAAAACTACTCGAGTAACGTGGCGCCACTGCACTCCAGCCTGGTGACAGAGCGTGAAAAAACAAAAAACAAAAAACAAAACAAAACAACTCCTCAAGTAAAAAAGTAATTCTAATGTTTGGTCACCACTGAGAACTACTGGCTCAAAGCACTGCTCCCACAATCTTTAATGTGCAAACAAATCACTTGGGGATTTTATCAAAATGCATGTTCTGATTGAAAAGGGTAGGAACAGAGACTCAGCATTTCTTTTTTTTTTTTTTTTTTTTTGGCGGGGAAAGAGTTTCGCTCTTGTTCTTGGATGCTGGAGTGCAATGGCAGGATCTCGGCTCACCTCAACCTCTGTCTCCCGGGTTCAAGCGATTCTCCTGCCTCAGCCTCCCGAGTAGCTAGGATTACAGGCATGTGCCACCATGCCCAGCTAATTTTGTATTTTTAGTAGAGATGGGGTTTCTCCATGTTGGTCAGGCTGGTCTTGACTCCCATCTTCAGGTGAGCTGCCCTCCTCGGCCTCCCAAAGTGTTGGGACTACAGGCGTGGGCCATCAGCCCAGAGCACTGATTCTTAAACTGGGTCTCACCTTAAAATCATCTGGATTGCTTTAAAAAACAAAACAAAACAAAAAAAAAACCCACCCTGGCCGTGTGCAGTGGCTCACGCCTGTAGTCCCAGCACTTTGGGAGGCCAAGGTGGGCGCATCACGAGGTCAAGAGATCAAGACCATCCTGACTAACATGGTGAAACCCCATCTCTACTAAAATAAAAAAAAAATTAGCCGGGTGTGGTGGCGGGCGCCTGTAGTCCCAGCTACTCGGGAGGCTGCGGTAGGAGAACGGCGTGAATCCAGGAGGCAGAGCTTGCAGTGAGCCGAGATTGCGCCACTGTACTCCAGCCTGGGTGACAGACTGAGACTCCGTCACAAAAAAAAAACAAAAAACAAACAAAAAACCCCACACTTGGGCCTTATCTCCAGCCATTGTGACTTAATTGGTGTAAGGTAGGGGCACATTGTCAGTATTTTTAAAAGCTTCCCATGTATTTTTTTTTTTTCCTCTGAGATGGAGTCTTGCTCTGTTGCCTATGCTGGAGTGCAGTGGCACGATCACGGCTCACTGCAATCTTCGCCTCCCAGGTTCAAGCGATTCTCCTTTCTCAGCCTACTGAGTAGCTAGGATTACAGATATGCACCACCATGCCAAGCTAATTTTTGTATTTCTAGTAGAGACAGCTGTTATTGAACCATCTTGCCGGCTGGTATCGAACTCCTGACCTCGAGTGATCTGCCCGCCTTGGCCTCCCAAAGTGCTGGGATTACAGACATGAGCCACTGTGCCCGGCCTTCCCAGGTGATTTTAATGTCCAGCCACAGTTGAGCCATCATTTAAAAAAAAAAAAAAAAAGTGGGGAAACCCCATCTCTACTAAAAACAGAAAAATCAGCCAGGCATAGTGGCTCATGCCTGTAATCTCAGCTACTTGGGAGGCTGCGGCACAAGAATTACTTGAACCCAGGAGACGGAGGTTACAGTGAGCTGAGACAGTGCCACTGCACTCCAGCCTGGGTGACACGGGGAGACTGTGGCTCAAAAAATAAAAATAAAAAAGTGAATGTTTGAGTAATGTTAAAATATTTCCTACTTTAAAAAATTTTTTTTTGAGCAAAGTCTTGCTCTACCACCCAGGCTAGAGAGCAGTGGCATGGTCTTGGCTCACCACATCCTCCGCTTCCCAGGTTCAAGGCATTCTCCTGCCTCAGCCTCCCGAGTAGCTGGGATTACAGTGTCTGCCATCATGCCTGGCTAATTTTTGTATTTTTAGTAGAGACAGGGTTTCACCATGTTGGCCAGGCTGGTCTCAAACTCCCGACCTCAGGTGATCCGTCCGCCTTGGCCTTCCAAAGTGCTGGGATTACAGGCGTGAGCCACCATACCCAGCCAGATTCTAAAGAGATCTTTATACCCTAAAAATATTAAAATTCCAAGATTTTCCATTTTTTTTAGTTCGGACTCTGATTTTGAAAGGCAAGAACTGAGTCACCACATGTTCAAAGAATGTGCTTCAGCTGGGTGCAGTGGCTCACACCTGTAATCCCAGCACTCTGGAGGCCGAGGCAGGCAGATCACTTCAGGTCAGGAGTTGGAGACCAGCCTGGCCAACATGCTGAAACCCTGTCTCTACCAAAAATATAAAAAATTAGCCGGGTGTGGTAGCATGCGCCTGTAATCCCAGCTACTTGGGAGGCTGAGGCAGGAGAATCGCTTGAACCTGGGAGGCAGAGGTTGCAGTGAGCCAAGATGGTGCCACCGCACTCCAGCCTGGGCGACAGAGCTAGACTCCGTCTCAAAAAATAAATAAATAAATAAATAAATAAATAAATAAATAAATAAATAAAAATAAATAAAAATAAAAAAAAAGAATGTGCTTGGATTCTCAAAGGTGCTATAAAACGACAAAAAATCAATTCAAATCACCCAAAGCCCTAGTTTCGCTCACTCACTAATTCAAAAAACATGTGCAAAGCTTTACATCAGGCCCAGAATACTGTGATATGTTAAACTACAGTCTAGGGCAAAGAGCTGATTCAATCTGCAGTGTTGTAAAGAAAATCTTTGGCATCAGTTTTTCTCCTTAACTGCACTGGCTAATCCAAGGATCAAAAAAAAAAAAAACCCCATTAATCAAACCATTTCTTTGAAACAGTTCCATGAACTGCCAACCATCATGCCCCTCTAAGACATCTAGCACAGACCAGGAGGGCAGCTGAGCTCAGGGCCAGAGGACCCAATAGCAACAGAAGCCTATGAGTGACCCATGCAGATATCCCCTCCTCCCCACCACCCACAGGCCCAAGCCTCCCTTCACCTAGTCAATAAGTACTTTCTTAGCTCAGGGAGCAACCCATCTTTCCCCCACTGTTTTATTAAAAAGTTTGTCACCAATTACTGTCTTGCTCAAAGCCAAGTCTATAGCTGGGCCCAGACATTCTTGCCCTTTCTTCTATTTTTAACCTGAGGACTCATTCTCTGATTTCCATAGACCTTTGATCTGGATGCTGCATTCAGGGCTCCATCACTATTCTGTCGACCCCAGAAATGAGCACTCTCTTCTTGGTGGCCTGTAGTAGCTGCTGCCACCATTACCAGCAATACCACCCTCCTTGTACTCCCCAGTCACATACACCTGAAACGAAAGGGTCAAATGCAATGGATGCTTTGGCCTTAACCTACTGGACCTTTCTGGCACATCCAACAATGTCACTCACAACATTGTCCTTTGCACTCTGCTCGGCTTCCTATCACTCTCCCAGACCTCCCTCAGCTATCTAGCAGCTATTTCTCTGTATGCTTTGGGTTTTTCTCTGCCAGGCCCTTATGTGTTTGTCAACCATGGAGCTCCTCTATAGACCCACTTCTCACTTCAACTACATGTTCTCCCTGGTGAGTCTTACCCACTTTTCCAGTTTGGATATCTGTATTTGTCAAAGTGACCACTATGTACCTCCAAGCTATAACCCCCTAACCCCCCCCCACCCCCCCCCCCGCTTAATATACCCAGTGGGTACTATACATCTCCAACTGAACAACTCATAGCCACCTCAAACTAACATCTACAAAGAGTATTCATTAGCTTCCGTGCCCAGATCTATTCTCCTGAGTTACCCCCCTCCTTCGTTTAATGGCAACATCATTTACCCAAACTGGAAATCCAGGAGTCTGGCTGAATAAGTAGGCAGTGGCTAGAGCATGGAAGGCAGTGCTTCTGTAGCAGGCCCCCTTCACTGTGTGCTTCCAAACACTAAAGGTCAGTTAACATTCCCAAGAATCTTCCAAAAATTCTTCCAAACGTGTCCAAATGTCTATCAGTGGGTGGAGGAGGCAATAATGCAACCCAGGTTGAAAGCTACTCATACAGAGTATTGTACATTGTGGTGTAAATTTGTTCCTACATATAATGGAAGCCCTTGGAAAGTTTTAAGCTAGGAAGTGACATAATCTTACATTTTATGATTATTCTCATTGTTCTATGAAGAATAAATTGAAGAACGAGAATGGAAGCAAGTACTGGTGGCCTAGACTATAGCGGTGGCAGTGGAGATGATATAAGAGATTTTGAGAGGTGTGATGGTAGAAGCAACATGGCTTGTTGATGAACTGGTTGTGAGGAGTAAGGGAAAGCAGACACAGAGATGACTCCTGGGTTTCTGGTTTGAACGACTGGGCGGAGAGCAGCACCACTTTTTGAGACAGGGAAGTTTTTGACAGTTTTAGAAATGGTGCCAATGAAGATCTGAGGTATTGTCAATAAGTCCAAGTAAATGCTAAGTAGGCAGCTGAGTATGTGGAAAAGGTTCCAAACAGAGGAAGGCATGGCCGAGAGACTTGGACTATGTGTCAGTGCAACACAGGGATTAAGACACAGGCTCCAGGGCCAGCCCATGCAGGGTTGAATATCAATTCTGCCACTTTTTTTTTTTTTTTTTTTTTTGAGATGGAGTTTCACTCTGTTGCCCAGGCCTGGAGTGCAGTGGCGCGATCTCGGCTCATTGCAACCTCCACCTCCCAGGTTCAGACAATTCTGTGCCTCAGCCTCCCAGGTAGCTGGGATTATAGGCACCCACCACCACGCCCGGCTTTTTTTTTTTTTTTTTTTTTTTTTTGGTATTTTTAGTAGAGACGGGGTTTCACCATCTTGGCCAGGCTGGTCTTTAACTCCTGACCTTGTGATCTACCCACCTCAGCCTCCAAAAGTGCTGAGATTATAGGCGTGAGCCACCGCGCCTGGCCAATTCTGCCACTTTTTAAGCATGGCTTTGGCCTTGTCACTTAATCTCTCTGTGCCTGAGTTTCCTCATCTGTAAAATAGAAGTATCAGTACATACTTCATAAGGTTAATGTGAAAATTAGAAGAATATGTTAAACATCAAGAACAGTAGTACTGACAGATAGTATCAGTGATTATCATCTTCAGCAGCCGCAAGAATCATCTGGAGGATGCTGAAAACCATGGCAATGGAAAGAAATCCCTTAGGGAGAAGATGGCCAAGTACTGAACCCTGAGGAACATCAACATGTATGATTCAGAGAGAGGAGGAGAAGGCACCAGTAAGCCTCCTGGGAATAAAGAAGACTCAGATGAGTAGGAGGAAAATCAGGAATGTGTAATAACATGCAAGTCTAAAGAAAATCTCGGCCGGGCGCGGTGGCTCACACCTGTAATCCCAGCACTTTGGGAGGCCGAGGCAGGCGGATCACAAGGTCAGGAGATCGAGACCATCCTGGCTAAGACGGTGAAACCTCGTCTCTACTAAAAATACAAAAAATTAGCCGGGTGTGGTGGCGGGCGCCTGTAGTCCCAGCTACTCGGAAGGCTGAGGCAGGAGAATGGTGTGAACTCGGGAGGCGGAGGTTGCAGTGAGCCGAGATCGCACAACTGCACTCCAGCCTGGGCGACAGAATGAGACCCCGTCTCAAAAAAAAGAAAAAAAGAAAAAGAGTCTCAATAATGGGCTGCTGTGTTGTATGTTGCTGTAGGATAAAAACATACTTGCTGCTCTGAATTGGCTATAGGGGGGGTCACTGCTGAACTTGACAAGAACAGATTTAGTCATGAGTTGAAGGGAAAATTTCACAGCATCTGGAGTCCAGCTTGTGTAGATAATGCTTTTTTAGAGTTCTGGCAATAAAGTAGAAGAGAGAAATGGGGCCACAGATGGCGGCTGGTGTGAGGAAGTGAGATTTCACCATAAATCTGGTTTTAAAGACAGGAGATATAGCTTTTATAAAAGGTATGGCCCTCTCCAACTTGTGGCAGATGAAGGAACACATTTTGTCACTAGCTCCCCTTAAGGTTCAACTTGACTGTCTTCTGCACGTGCTGTAAAGTGGTCCAAGGGTAGAAAAGACTGTCTTATTCATCTCTATTCCCCAGCTCCTAGCACAGAGCCTGCGTAAGAGGACAGAGGGATGTTTGTGGTATATATAGACAAACTCATCTTTCCCTTGGCATCTTTCCCTTGGGATGGAAAATTGGGATTCTTCACAATTTTTCTATTTCTGGTAATAATAACTTCATGTAAATCACTCTAAGACTTTCCCAAATCAGATACAGCCTCTGAAGAACACTGGCCCACTAAAATGAACTCCAGAAAGGATCTTCTGCTGAAGACCCAGACATGGAAATTATAAACAGAGACCACTAAGTACCAAATGAGGCACTGACTTGCAATTGGACCATCAGGCCCAGGAGAGCTAGGGGAGGCCTAATGGGCTCCATCTCTGTGAACAAAAGCTGAGCATAGGGACCTATTACAAATCTACTGGCTGGTTTCTCCTATATGCAGTCAATTCTACACACATCTACTTGATTCCTCCTGTTACCACGAATCTAGGAAATTCCTGGTTTCCTACCACAGATTAGATCAAACTCAGTTCTACTTTAGGAAGACAACAACCCCACCCCTGCCCCCCAACACTAACTCCATTCCCATAGTTCCCTTCTCAAGTTGCCTTAGGCCATGTCCCTTCTGTCCATCCTTGGCTCTGTATTTATGCTGTTCCATTCTTTTGTTTATCTATACTATAAACTACAGTTCAACAGTTCAAGGCAGGGTGCAATGGCTCATGCCTGTAATCCCAGCACTCTGGGAGGCCAAAGTGGGAGGATCACTTGAGGCCAGGAGTTCAAGAGCAGCCTGGGCAACACAGTGAGACCCTGTCTCTACAAATATATATATATGCTGAGTGTGGTAGTCTGTGCCTATAGTCCCAGCTACTTGGGAGGCTGAGGCGGGAGGATTTTATGAGCTCAGGAGTTTGAGGCTACAGTGAATTATGATCACTACCATACTCCTACCTGGGAAACAAAGCAACAACCTGTCTCAAAAGTAAATAAACTACAGTTCAAACGTCATTTTGTCCACAAAGACGCCTCTGTTAACTTTTTAACCTAGAATTTCTAAATTCCCAGTTTGTCTTTGTGTATATGTCGTAATTATTCTGCCTTATAAATAATTTGAAGGAAAAGAAATCCTAAGTTCTTACTTTTCACAACTAGACTCTAAGCTATACGAAGCAAAAAATCTTGTCTTGTTCTATTTCTAGGCCCAAAAGCTAGATATTTAGCAGGACCTTAATAATGTCACCTAGGATAATATGATGTTGCCTCAATGAAACCACCTGGTCAACCTTTGCTTAATTAATCACTTACAGCCCATGTTTCCAAGTGCAGTCCCTTATCTAACTTGTTTGTACCAGCTCCCGCAAACATATGCATGCCCAGGAGCCTATGCCCACTGAGGCACAGCACCTTCATCAGTCCCATAAGACCAGAGGCCCTATATCCCACTCTAACAGGACCAGATATTTCACCAATCAGTTCTTTTAGACAGGGTCTCACTCTGTTCTCTAGGCTGAAATGCAATGGCATGATTATAGCAGCCTCAACCTCCCAGGCTCATGCAACCCTCGCATCTACGCTGGGACCACAGGTATGTGCCACCACACTAGACTATATTTTTAAATTTTTTGTAGAGATAGGGTCTTCCTATCTTCCAGGCTGATCTCAAACTGCTGGGCTCAAGCATTCCTCCCACCTCAGCCTCGAAGAATGCTGGGATTATAGGCAACTGCCACTGCACCCAGCACTAATAGTTTTTTTGTTTGTTTTCAGACAAAGTCTTGCTCTGTTGCCCCAGGTTGGAGTCGCAGTGGCACGATCTCAGCTCACTGCAACCTCTGCTTCCCAGGTTCAAGCAATTCTCCTGCTTCAGCCTCCCGAGTAGGATTACCTGGGATTACAGGTGTGTGCCACCACACCCAGCTAATTTTTGTATTTTTAGTAGAGACGGGGTTTCACCATGTTGGCCAAGCTGATCTCAAACTCCTGACCTCTGGTGATTCACCCGCCTTGGCCTCCCAAAGTGCCGGGGTAACATGCGTGAGCCACCGTGCCTGGCCTCTATTTTTTTCTTTTGACAGAGTTTTGCTCTTGTTGTCCAGGCTGGAATGCAATGGCGCAATCTCAGCTCACTGCAACCTCTGCCTCCTGGGTTCAAGTGATTCTCCTGCCTCAGCCTCCTGAGTAGCTGGGATTACAAGTACCCGCCACCATGCCCAGCTAATTTTTGTATCTTAGTAGAGACAGGGTTTCATCATATTGGCCAGGCTGGTCTCGAACTCCTGACCTTGTGATCCGCCCGCCTCGGCCTGCCAAAGTGCTGAGATTACAGACATGCGCCACCTCGCCCGGCCGCCCCTGTAACACAAAAACTCTTGGAGGTCCCACCGCATAGATGGCATATTCAAGCCTCCCAATGGTGATCACTTTTAACAGGCTCCTTAAGAGGTATTTTAGCTTTTCTAATTCACCCACACTGTGTGCCCAAAGATGAAAAACAGAATGAACAATCTCACAGCCTCTCCAGTGGAGTTTGTAATCTATGTGATAAACTACAAGTGTTTTGCTAAAACCATTTACTTACGATACAAGGAAGCAGCACCTGGGACATACTTGCGGTGTCCCATTCATCTACACCTGTAACTTTACTCTTCCTGAGAAGAGATTACAATGAAGTGTCCATGGTACTTAAACCCAAAATGTCTCCAAAACTCCAAAGCAATTCCTGGCCATCTCATTTACCTCCAGGTACCAGGATAAACTTTTTTTTCTGTTGCATAGCCTCAGGTGATGTTTCTCCCCCTCTTCTCCCAAATACTAAATACTGTTTCACTGTAAGAGTAACAGCAGTAAATAAGCCAGAGGTTGCGAGGCAAGCTCTGTGCTGCACTGGGCCCTGAGGGACCAGGCTGCCTGCCCTACTAAGTCTTCACTTACTGAACAAGTAACTTGGAGTTGCTGCTGCTGCTGCTGTGGTGGTGGCGTCTGCTCCTGGGGAGTTTGCTGCTGTGGCTGCTGTTGGGGGTCCCATATATGGACAGTTTGAGCCGTATTCTGGTACGTGCCTGCCACAGCCTGCACAGCCACTGGAATGTGGATGTTGCCATTCATGAACTGTGCTGGAAAGAGAGAGTTTGCAAGGGTCTGCACTACCTCTTCATGGGAGTTTTTCACTACAGATGTGGTGCCCACCATCTTCTCCTTGTCATCCTCCAGCTTAACAGCTGCCAGGGCCGTGGGTGAGCCACTGACGTGAACTGCGTTGTAGGCTTCCTGGGGAATGGCAATGTGGGTAATGCTCTGCTGCTGAGGGTCCCCCCGGGGCTGGGCAGAATAAACAGGGATGGTCCAGGTTTCTCCTGTAGGGCTAGTAATGGTCCCAGTGGCACTGTACAGGTGGGCACTGTCTACTGTCAGTAAGTCTGGCCTCAAAGACACATAACTCTGCTGCTGGCCCTGTGGAATGGCCAGCACGGTGGCCACCGGCTGCCCTGAGATGGCGTAGGACACAGTGATGGGCATGTCCACTTTGCGCTTCTTCACTGGCTGGAGGACACTGGCCGTGCCAACCCGCCGCTCCCCTTCCCGGGGTGAGCCCTGCTGGGATGGTGGTGGGGAAAGGGCACCCACGGTCTGGATTTGGATCTGCTGACCACCAGCAAGAGACTGGCCAGCCACCAGCTGAGCCTGGATTTGCTGATGTGGGATGTGCTCCTCCGGGATTTCTGCAGCCTGGATCTGCTGGGCCGCTTGCACGTGCTGCACCTGGATCTGAGCTGCTTGCAGCTGCGAGGGACTGGGACTCTGCAGAGACGGGGTCTGAATGGAGGGGGCTGCTGACTGTGGTGCCTGGCCTTGGATCTGCACCTGGACCTGGATGGGTTGCTCAGTAGGCTGGTGAACGGTGAGTTGTGGGGAGAGCTGCTGAGCCGAGACCTGTTGTGGAGACTGCTGTACCTGCACCTGGACCTGTAAGCAAGAAGATTCATCAGTGAGTGAACCAGGTAGCACTGAAAATCCAGCACCCAAGGAAAGAAAGAAAGCAGATCCCAGACAGGGACCCGCACAATGTGAGAAAACATTGGCATACTCAAGGCTTCTAAGGACACAATACATAAGACTAGATGCAGAATTGTCCAGCAGCACATTACAATAACAGGGACATATATCCACCCCAGAGAGCAAGCAAGACAATTAACTGGGGTCTAAAAGGGAAATATCAAAAAAGAATTTTTTTTTTTTTTTTAAGACAGACTCGCTCTGTTGCCCAGGCTGGAATGCAGTGGCGCAATCTCAGCTCACTGCAACCTCCGCCTGCTGGGATCAAGTGATTCTCCTGCCTCAGTTTACTAGACTAGCTGGGATTACAGACATGCTGGAGTCTAACAAGGAAATATCAAAACTTTGGTTTTTTTCCCAAACTCTCACTCTGTCGCCCAGGCTGGAATGCAGTGGTGCCATCTCAGCTCACTGCAATCTCCACCTCTCAGGTTCAAGCAATTCTTGAAGCCAGCCTCCCGAGTATCTGGGATTATAGACATGTGCCACCACATCCAGCTAATTTTTGTATTTTTAGTAAAGACGAGGTTTCACTATGTTGGCCAGGCTAATCTTGAACTCCTGACCTCAACTGGTCCACCCACCTCGGCCTCCCAGAGTTCTGGGATTACAGGTGTGAGCCAAAACAGCCAGCATTTTTATTTTCATTTTCTTTGAGACAGTTTTGCTCGTTGCCCAGGCTGGAGTGCAATGGCATGATCTTGGCTCACCACAACCTCAACCTCCTGGGTTCAAGCAATTCTCTTGCCTCAGCCTCCTGAGTAGGTAGGATTACAGGCATGCATCACCACGCCCAGCTAATTTTGCATTTTTAGTAGAGACGGGATTTCTCCATGTTGGTCAGGCTGGTCTCGAACTCCTGACCTCAGGTGATCCGCCCACCTTGACCTCCAAAAGTGTTGAGATTATAGGCATGAGCCACCACAGCTGGCATTTTAAAAATTTTTTTGAGATGGAGTTACACTCTTTTTTTTTTTTTTTTTTTGAGACGGAGTCTCGCTTTGTCGCCCAGGCTGGAGTACAGTGGTGCCATCTCAGCTCTCTGCAAGCTCTGCCTGCCAGGTTCACACCATTCTCCTGCCTCAGCCTCCTGGGTAGCTGGGACTACAGGTGCCTGCCACCACACCCGGCTAATTTTTTTTGTATTTTTAGTAGAGACTGGGTTTCACCATGTTAGCCAGGATGGTCTCCATCTTCTGACCTCGTGATCCGCCCGCCTTGGCCTCCCAAAGTGCTGGGATTACAGGCGTGAGCTACCGCGCCCGGCCTTGAAATGGAGTTTCACTCTTGATGCCCAGGCTGGAGTGCAATAACATGATCTCAGCTCACCGCAACCTCCACCTCACAAATTCAAGCAATTCTCCTGCCTCAGCATCCTGAGTAGATAGGATTACAGGCGCTCATCAGCATGTCCAGCTAATTTTTGTATTTTTACTAGAGAAGGGGTTTTGCCATTTAGCCAGGCTGGTCCTGAACTCCTGACCTCAGATGATCCACCTGCCTCGGCCTCCCAAAGTGCTGGGATTACAGACGTGAGCCACCACACGGGGCCCTTTTTTTCTCTAAAGATAGAGTCTTGCTCTGTTGCCCACGTTAGAGTACTGTGGTAAGATGATAGGGCACTTTAAACTTCAAACTCCTCAAGTGACCCTCCCACCTCAGCATGCTAAATAGCTAGAACTACAGGTACACCACCACCACATCCAGCTAATTTTTTTTTTTTTTAGATGGAGTCTCGCTGTGTTACCAGGCTGGAGTGCAGTAGTCTGATCTCAGCTCATTGCAACCTCCGCCTCTCGTGTTGAAGCTATTCTCCTGCCTCAGCCTCCTGAGTAGCTGGGACTACAGACGCGTGCCACCACCCCCAGCTAATTTCTGTATTTTTAGTAGAGACGGGGTTTCACCACGTTGGTTGGCCAGGATGGTCTCGATCTCTTGACCTTGTGATCTGCCCACCTTGGCCTCCCAAAGTGCTAGGATTACAGGCTTGAGCCACCATGCCTGGACTTTTTTTTTTTTTTTTTTTTTTTGAGATGGAGTTTTGCTCGTTCCCCAGGCTGGAGTGATATGGTAGTCACGGCTCACCGTAATCTCTGCATCCCGGGTTCAAGCTATTCTCCTGCCTTAGCCTCCCAAGTAGCTGGGATTACATGTGCCTGCCACCACACCCAGCTAATTTTTTTTTTTTTTTTTTTTTTTGAGACAGAGTCTCGCTCTGTCACCCAGGCTAGAGTGCAGTGGTGCGATCTTGGCTCACTGCAACCTCCACTTCCCCGGTTCAGGCGATTCTCCTGCCTCAGCCTCCCGAGTAGCTGGGACTACAGGCGTGTGCCACCACATCAGGCTGATTTTTTGTATTTTTAGTAGAGATGGGGTTTCACCGTGTTAGCCAGGATGGTCTTGATCTCCTGACCTCATGATTGCCCACCTCGGACTCCCAAAGTGCTGGGATTACAGGTGTGAGCCACCACGCCCAGACCTAATTTTTATATATATATAATTTTTTGAGACCGAGTCTCGCTCTGTCGCCCAGACTGGAGTGCAGTGGTGTGATCTCGGCTCACTGAAAGCTCCGCCTCCCAGGTTCATGCCATTCTCGTGCTTCAGCTGCCCAAGTAGCTGGGGCCACAGGCGCCCACCACCACGATCGGCTAATTTTTCGTATTGTTAGTAGAGATGGAGTTTCACCGTGTTAGCCAGGATGGTCTCAATCTCCTGACCTCGTCATCTGCCTGCCTTGGCCTCCCAAAGTGCTGGGATTACAGGTGTGAGCCACTGCGCCCGGCCCTAATTTTTGTATTTTTAGTAGAGACGGGGTTTCACCTTGTTGGCCAGGCTGGTCCAAAGCTCCTGACCTCAGGTGATCCACCAGCCTCGGCCTCCCAAAGTGCTGGGATTATAAGCGTGAGCCACCATACCCAGCCCCCAGCCTGATTTTTTGGGCAGAAGTCCCCAACCCTGGGGCCAAGGACTAGTACTGGTCCGTAGGCGAACGACACAGCACAGAGGTGAGCAGCAAGTGAGCATTACTGCCTGAGCTCTGCCTCCTGTCAGATCAATGGTGGCATTAGATTCTTGTAGGAGCACAAACCCTATTGTGAACTGCAAATGTGAGGTATCTAGGCTGCATGCTCCTTATTAGAATCTAATGCCTGGTCAGGTGCATTGGTTCACACCTGTAATCCCAGTACTCTGGGAGGCTGAGGAGGGAAGATCACTTGAGGCCAGGAGTTCAAGACCAGCCTGGCCAACATGGTGAAACCCCACCTCTACTTCTACTAAAAATACAACAAATTAGCCAGGCATGGTGGTGCATGCCTGTAATCCCAGTTACCTGGGAGGCTGAGGCAGAACAGCTTGAACCCAGGAGACGGAAGTTGAAGTGAGCAGAGAGAGCACCACTGCATCACAGCCTGGGTGAGTGAGCCTCTGTCTTTAAAAAAAAAAAAAAATCTAATGCCTAATGATGTGAGGTGAAACAGTTTCATCCCAAACCACCCCCTCCATCAATGTCTGTGGAAAATTGTCTTCCACAAAATGAGTCCCTGGTGCAAAAAAAACGTTGGGGACCAGGCTGGGCGTGGTGGCTCACGCCTGTAATCCCAGCACTTTAGGAGGCCGAGGCGGGTGGATCACGAGGTCAGGAGATCGAGACTATCCTGGTTAACACGGTGAAACTCCACCTCTACTAAAAATACAAAAAATTAGCCAGGCGTGGTAGCCGGTGCCTGTAGTCCCAGCTACTCAGGAAGCTGAGGCAGGAGAATGGCGTGAACCCAGGAGGCGGAGCTTGCAGTGAGCCGAGGTAGCGCCACTGCACTCCCACCCGGGTGACAGAGCGAGATTCCGTCTCAAAAAAAAAAAAAAAACAACAACACTGGGGACCACTGCTTTAGAGTGCTTACTTAACATATGTTTAATGGGAAAGGCATTTAAATAAACAGAATCTCAATAATTTAATCTGAGCAATATTACCATAACCTGGATGACATGTTTCTGATAAGAATACAGTTACTGTCTTATTATTATGTCAGCATGCGAAAGAGCATGAAAAGAAAAAAATACATAGTATGCAATTTTTTAAAAACAGCTTTTACCATCAGACACATAGATAAATTACCCTAACCACAGGTAGGAATTAGAAAGGTAGAAAACGAGAAGGCAGAAAGTCAGGCCAGGCACAGTTGCTCATGCCTGTAATCCCAGCTTGGTGGGAGGCTGAGGTGTGTGGATCACCTGAGGTCAGGAGTTTGAGACCAGCCTGACCAACATGGTGAAACACCGTCTCTACTACAAATACAAAATTAGCCGGGCATGGTGGTGCATGCCTGTAATCCAAGCTACTTGGGAGGTTGAGGCAGGTGAACTACTTAAACCCGGGAGGTGGGGATTGCAGTGAGCCGAGATCACACCACTGCACCATAGCATGGACAAGAGTGAAACTCTATCTCCCAAAAAAGAATATATGTAAATGGCCAAGAACCACATAAAAAGCTGCTCCATATCACTAGCTGTGAAGGAAATTCCAATCAAAGCCACAATGAGAAACCACTTTATATCTAATAGGTTATAACTAAAAAAGACAGATAACAACAAGTATAGATGAGGATAGGGACAACTTGAAACTGCTGGTGGGCATGTTAAATTGGTGTAGTTGACCAGATGCAGTGGCTCACACCTGTAATCCCAGCACTTTGGGAGGCTGAGGCCGGTGGACACGAGGTCAGGAGTTCCAGACCAGCCTGGCCAACATGATGAAACCCTGTCTCTACCAAAAACACAAAAATTAGCTGGGCATGGTTACGCCTGCCTGTAATCCTAGCTAATCAGGAGGCTGAGACAGGAGAACAGCTTGAACCCAGGAGGCAGAGGTTGCAGTGAGCCGAGATCGCGTCACTCATGCCAGCCTGGGGGACAAAGCAAGACTTGTTCTAGAAACAAACAAACAAACAAAAATAAAGCCATTATATGTTAACATAAACAAATAACATATTCTTTTTTTTTTTTTTTGAAACGGAGTCTCGCTCTGTCACCCAGGCTGGAGTGCAGTGGTGCGATCTCAGCTCACTGCAAGCTCTGCCTCCCGGGTTCACGCCATTCTCCTGCCTCAGCCTCTCCGAGTAGCTGGGACTACAGGCGCCCGCCACCACGCCCGGCTAATTTTTTGTATTTTTAGTAGAGACGGGGTTTCACTGTGGTCTCGATCTCCTGACCTCGTGATCCGCCCGCCTCGGCCTCCCAAAGTGCTGGGATTACAAGCGTGAGCCACCGTGCCCGGCCAACAAATAACATATTCTTATGAAAAATAACTATTTGCCAAAATAATTATAATAAGAATTGCATTGTTTTACAGTTTTGGAAACCTCTTTTCTCCTGCTTCAGCCTCCCAAGTAGCTGGGAGTACAGGGGCATGCCGCCATGTCCGACTAATTTTTGTATTTTTAGTAGAGACACGGTTTTTGCCATGTTGGCCAGGCTGGTCTCGAACGCCTGACCTCAAAGTGATCTGCCTACCTTGGCATCCCAAAGTGTTAGGATTACAGGCGTGAGCCACTGCGCCCGACCTATTTTTGCAAACCTCTTTAACGGCTGACTTAATATAAGGTAGCTGAATTATCCTATCTGCTTCCGCACTCAATCTGTTGTGCTATCATACATCACACATGGCCTCTGCAAAACTCCAGTACGTGGTCAGGAGAGAATGAAAGTGAAAAAGGCAAATAATACACTGGCATTGTAATAAAAACAGCTGTGACCCTGAGGAACCCTAAAAGGTGCTTGGAGGCCACCAGGAGTCTCTTCTTTTTTTGAGACGGAGTCTCCCTCTGTTGCCCAGGCTGGAGTGCAGTGGCATGATCTCAGCTCACTACAAGCTCCACTTTCCGGGTTTACGCCATTCTTCTGCCTCAGCCTCCTAAGTAGCTGGGACTACAGGCACCCGCCACCATGCCCGCTGATTTTTGTTTTGTATTTTTATTAGAGATGGGGTTTCACCTTGTTAGCCAGGATGGTCTCGATCTCCTGAGCTCATGATCCGCCTGCCTTGGCCTTCCAAAGTGCTGGGATTACAGGCCCCTACGAGTCTCCTGAACTACCATTTGTGAATCACTGCTGGCCAGGAATGGTAGCTCATGCCTATAACCTCAGCACTTTGGGAGGCTAAAGCTGGCAGACTGCTTGAGCTCAGGAGTTCGAGACCAGCCTGGGCAATGTAGTGAAACCCCGTCTCTACCAAGAATACAAAAAAATTAGCCAGATGTGGTTGTGAGCCAACTGTGGTCCCAGCGACTCAGGAGGCTGAGGTGGGAGAACTACTTGAACTCAAGAGGCAGAGGTTGCAGTGACGCAAGATCGTGTCACTGTACTCTGGCATGAGTGACAGTAAGACCCTCATCTCAGGAAAAAATAAGGGTAAGGAAAAAAAAAAGAACCACTACTATTGTGTTAAACACAGTATGTTTTTAAATTATAATATGGCTTGCTTAAAACAAAATGTCAAAAATCTGGTTACTATCACTGAATCATAGCTCATATGCCTTATGCTTTACTGTATTTCTTAATTGACTTTTCTTTTTTTTTGTTGTTGAGACAAGAGTCTCACTCTGTCACCTAGGCTGGAATGCAGTGGTGCAATCTTGGCTCACTGCAACCTCCTCCTCCCGGGTTCAAGCAATTCTCCTGCCTCAGCCTGCTGAGTAGCTGGGATTACTGGCACCTGCCACCATGCCTGGCTAATTTTCATATTTTTAGTTGAGACGAGGTTTCACCACGTTGGCCAGGCTGGTCTCGAACCCCTGACCTTAAGTGATATGGACACCTAGGCATCCCAAAGTGCTGAGATTACAGGCATGAGCCACTGCACCCAGCTGATTTTTCTTCTTTTAAAATGGGTTATTATCTGATCAATTGATTTTTCTTAGAAATCATTTATCAGGCCAAGTGAGGTGGGTCATGCCTGTAATCCTAGCATTTTGGGAGGCCAAGGCAGGTGGATCACCTGAGATAAGGAGTTTGAGACCAGCCTGGCCAACATGGTTAAACCCTATCTCTAATAAAAATACAAAAATTACCCAGACGTGGTGGTGCACACCTGTAATCCCAGCGACTCAGGAGGCTGAGGTAGGGATAATAGCTTGAACCTGGGGGACGGAGGTTGCAGTGAACCGAGAACACGGCACTGCACTCCAGCCTCAGTGACAGAGACTCTGTCTCAAAAAAAAAAGAAAGACAGAAATTACTTATCAATGCTCAGGCTTCCAAAATAAACAATTAAATGGCTAATGTGGCTAATGGCTATTGTTAGCAGAAATACTACGGAGTTAGAACTTCCCAATCCACCTCCTAAGTGGTGGCACCTGTCCGTCACTCCAGAAATGAACAAAATTACAAATAATCTGATGTCACTTTATATCCAAAATAGTAAGAATTTAAAATTAGGGGAGTAAGAGTTAAGAGTAAATTTAAGGGCTGGGTGCGGTGGCTCACGCCTGTAATCCCAGCACTTTGAGAGGCCGAGGTGGGCAGATCACAAGGTCAGAAGATCAAGACCATCCTGGCTAACATGGTGAAACCCCGTCTCTACTAAAAAATACAAAAAAATTAGCTGGGTGTGGTGGTGGGCACCTGTAGTCCCAGCTACTTGGGAGGTTAAGGCAGGAGAATGGTGTGAATCCAGGAGGCGGAGCTTGCAGTGAGCTGAGATAGTGTCACTGCACTCCAGCCTGAGGGACAGAGCTAGACTCCGACTCAAAAAAAAAACAGTAAATTTAAGGTATTTTCTGACATTTCTTTATTAATGTCAACATAATGAATTAAAAAATCAGACTTTACATGCTTATATCCTTTATTACTAAGTATAAAGTAAGTCAGTAAGAAATTAAATATGTCGGCCGGGCACTGTGGCTCACGCCTGTAATCCTAGCACTTTGGGAAGCTGAAGAGGGTGGATCACCTCAGGTCAGGAGTTCGAGACTAGCCTGGGCAACATGGCGAAACCCCGCCTCTACTAAAGATACGAAAATTAGCTGGGTGTGTTGGCGAGTGCCTGTAATCCCAGCTACTCGGGAGGCTGTGGCAGTAGAATCGCTTCAACCAGGGAGGTGGAGGTTGCAGTGAGCCAAGATCGCACCACTGCACTCCAGCCTGGGTGAAAGAGCAAAACTCTGTCTCGAAAAAAAAAAAAAAAAAAAAAGAAAGAAATTAAATGTTATTTATATTACTTCCCTTCAATTTTTTTAATTTATATAAGAGCCAAACTTTTTCATTGGGTAGAAAATTACTAAATAATCATATTAAGAATTTGGAAAAAGGCCGGGCGCAGTAGCTGACACCTGTAATCCCAGCACTTTGGGAGGCCGAGGCGGGCGGATCACGAGGTCAAGAGATTGAGACCATCCTGGCCAACCAACATGGTGAAACCCTTTCTCTCCTAAAAATACAAAAAAAATTAGCTCAGAAGGCTGAGGCAGGAGAACCACTTGAACCTGGGAGGCAGTGGTTGCAGTGAGCCGAGATCATGCCACTGCCCTCCAGCCCAGGCGATAGAACGAGACTCGGTCTCAAAAAAAAAAAAAAAAAAAAAAAAAAAAAGAATTTGGAAACAAAACTAAAAAAAAAAACCCCACAACAATTCTGTCATTCAGATATAACAATTGTCAACATCTTTTTTTAAAAAAAGTATTAAATTTTACTTGAAATTAAAATGAAATGAGGTGCTAAGTGCTGTGGCTCATGCCCGTAATCCTAAATCAGGAGGCTATGGCAGGAGGATCACTTGAGGCCAGGAGTTTGAGACTAACCTAGGCAACATAGGAAGACCGCTCTCCCAACAAAAAGTAAAAATATTAGCCAGGCATGGTGGTGTATGCCTGTAGTCCCAGCTACTCCAGAGGCTGAAATGGCAGCATCAATTGCGCCCAGGAGTTCAAGGCTGCACTGAGCTATGATTGTGCCACTCTACTCTGCAGCCTGTAGTCCCAGCTACTCAGGAGGCTGAGGTGGGAGGATCCCTTAAGCACGGGAGGTTGAGGTTGCAGTGAGCCTCTGATCACACCACTGCATTCCAGCCTGGGTGACAGAGCAAGACTCCGCCTCAAAAAAATAAAAACTAAAAAAATTAGTTGGGCTTAGTAGCTGTAGTCCAAGCTACTCAGGAGGCTGGTGCAGGAGGATCACTTGAGCCCAGGAAGTCCAGACTGCAGTGAGCCGTGATCATGCTACCGCACTCCAGCATGGATGACAGAGTCAAGCTTGGCTAAATTTTTTTTTTTTTTTTTTTTTTTTTGTGATGGGGTCTGTGCTGTTGCCCAGGCTAGAGTGCAGTGGCACACGGCTCACTGCAACCTCTGCCTCCTGGGCTCAAGTGATCCTCCAGCCTCAGCCTCCTGAGTAGCTGGGAACACAGTCATGCACCACCATGCCCAGCCAATTTTCTGTATTTTTGGTAGAGATGGGAGTTTTGCCATGTTGCCCAGGCTGGTCTAGAACTCCTGAGCTCAAGCAATCCACTCGCCTTGGCCTCCCAAAATGCTGGGATTACAGGCATGAGCAACCACACCCGGCCAAACTTGGCTAAAATTTAAATTTTAAGTAGAAAGGAATAAAACTACTCTTGCAGGTATCATATAGCACAAACCATCTCTCTAGCATCCTGTAGGTTAGAAATCTGTGATAAGACTTTTAGAACTACTTGAATAAGGCAAAAAAGCCTCAAGTAGAAAATTACTATTATTATTATTATTTTTTTTTTTTTAGATGCAGTCTCGTTCTGTCGCCCAGGCTGGAGTGCAGTGGCGCAATCTCAGATCACGGCAACCTCTGCCTCCCGGGTTCAAGCAATTCTCTGCCTTATCCTCCCCGAGCAGCTGGGATTACAGGCGCCCACCACCACGCCTGGCGACTTTTTTGTATTTTTAGTAGAGACGGGGTTTCACCAGCTTGGCCAGGCTGATCTTGAACTCCTGAACTTGTGATCCACCTGCCTTGGCCTCCCAAAGTACTGGGATTAGAGGCATGAGCCACCACACCCAGCCGAAAATTACTTTTTAAAGAAAAAAAGGACGTTTCCTCCAATTACACTTGTAACTTGCATTAATAGTTGATAATCTGTGTGGGCGAGGGGACCACAAAGAGCACTCTAAAAGGTTGGTGAAAATACAGATCCATGGGGGGGAAATTTTTTTTTTTTTTGAGATAAAGTATTCTCAAGCGATCCTTCCACCTCAGCCTCTTCAGTAGCTGGGATTACAGGTGTGTACCACTATATCTGGCTAATTTTATTTTTAGTAGAGACAAGGTCTCACTATGTTGCCCAGGCTGGTCTTGAATTCCTGAACTCAAAGGATCCTCCTGCCTCAGCCTCCCAAAGTACTGAGATTACAGGTATGAGCCACTGCACCCAGCCTATGATTTTTACTCAAAAGAGCAGTAACAATTATCATCAAACTAATGTATCTCTAACTTGCTCATCAAGGTAATGTGAGCTTTAAGTATACATATGTGTATGTCTGTGTTTTGAAGTCTCTATAGTCAATTCCCAATCTTTAGTTCTAAAGCTACCCCAGCGGACTTCTACTCTGTGTATCCTCTACTGCTCAGCTTAGGGCACTCTAAGAACTGCCCCACTTTCCCCAAAAGTTCTTTCCTACATGTATTCATCACCAAAATTTTTTTTTTTTTTTGGAGACTGAGTTTCACTCACATTGCCCAGTCTGGAGTGCAATGGCGCCATCTCAGCTCACTGCAACCTCGGCTTCCCAGGTTCAAGCAATTCTACTGCCTTAGCCTCCGAATAGCTGGGACTACAGGCACCTGCCAACATGCCCGGCTAATTTTTGTATTTTTAGCAGAGATGAGGTTTCACCATGTTGGCCAGGCTGGTCTCAAACTCCTGACCTCAGGTGATCCGCCTGCCTCGGCCTCCCAAGGTGCTGGGATTACAAGCATGAGCCACCACGCCTGGCCTTTATCACCTAATTCTGTCTACTTACTCTCTTTCATCAATTTCTTAGATTTAGTGGTTTTTAAATGGTATTCACTTTTTCCAGCACTCTTAAAAATGCTTTGTTGTTCTGTTTTTTATAGAGACAGGGTCTTGCACTTTTGCCCAGGACGGAGTGCAGTGGCATGATCACAGCTCACTGTAACTTCAAACTCCTGGGCCCAAGGAGTTCCTCAGCCTTCTGAGTAGCTGGGACTACAAGTGCACACCACCATGCCCAACTAATTTTTGTGTTTTTCTGTAGAGATGAGGTTTTACCATGTTTCCCAGCCTGGTCTCAAACTCCTGGGCTCAAGTCATCTACATACTTCAGCTTTCCAAACAGCTGGGATTATAGGTCTGAGCCACCATGCCTGGCCTGGCCAGAATTCTTTATTTCTTAAAAGTATCTTTTTAGTCACGTAGGGAAAACATACATTCTTATGATTCTATCACCCTGAATCTATCTCATGGATGTCATTATATTTGTTTCGTCTTTCATTTACATAGAGTTTAGGGAGAAAGAAGATGTTAATAGTGATCTCGATCAGTGGCTTTTCTTTCTTCTGAGACAGAGTCTGCTCTGTCACCCAGGCTGTGGTACAGTAGTGTGATCTCGATTTACTGCAACCTCTGCCTCCCAGGTTCAAGCATTGATCAATTTATCTTGAACATAAAGTCTTAAAAAACACTCCGAACTTAAATCCCCAAACTCTTTTTTTTTTTTTGAGAGACACTCTCGCTCTATCACCCAGGCTGGAGTGCAGTGGTGTGACCTTGGCTCTCTGCAAGCTCCGCCTCCCGGGTTCACATCATTCTCCTGCCTCAGCCTCCCGAGTAGCTGGGACTACAGGCACCCGCCACTACGCCTGGCTAATTTTTTGTATTTTTAGTAGAGACGGGGTTTCACCGTGTTAGCCAGGATGGTCTTGATCTCTTGACCTGGTGATCCGCCCGCCTCGGCCTCCCAAAGTGCTGGGATTACAGGAGTGAGCCACCGCACCCAGCCCCAAACTCTTTAATCTGATGAGAAAGCGGGGTCAGGTGTAATGGCTTGTGCCTGTAATCCAAACACTTTGTAATCCAAACACCCACAAAGTGGGTGGCTCGCTTGAACTCAGGAGTCCCAAGACCAGCCTAGGGGTGAGGTGCAATGGCTCATGCCTGTAATCCAAGAACTTTGGGAGGCTGAGGCAAGTGAATCGCTTAAGGTCAGGAGTTCAAGACCAGTCTGTCCAACGTGGTGAATGAAACCCCATCTGTACTGAAAGAAGTACAAAAATTGTGGTAAGAAAGAGGAGGTCAAAGCTGTAAAAAACAGCACAATAATTTGAGCCAGAAAATCAGCCTTCTTTTCTCCTTTTCTTTGAGACGCCTTTCCTGTCCTCAGTGTAAAAGGCTGGAGTGCAGTGGCACAATCACAGCTCACTGCAACCATGACCTCACGGGTTCAGGTGATCCTCCCACTTCAGCCTCCTGAGTACCTGGGATCACACGAGCAAGCCACCACACCCAATTAATTTTTGTACTTTTGTACAGACGGGATTTCGCCATGTTGCCCAGGCTGGTCTCAAACTCCTAGGCTCAAGGAATCCACTCACCTCAGCCTCCCAAAATGCTGGGATTACAGGTGTGAGCCACCATGCCTGGGCCAGCCTTCTTTTACTTACCTTTCCTGTACCTTTTCTTCCTTACACAGACAAAACAAGGCTGGGCATGGTGACTCATGCCTATAATCCCAACACTTTGGGAGGCCGAGGTGGGCAGATCACTTAAGGTCAGGAGTTCAAAACCACCCTGGCCAACATGGTGAAACCCTGTCTCTACTAAAAATACAAAAATTAGCCGGGTGTGCTAGCTTGAACCCCAGAGATGGAGGTTGCAGTGAGCCAAGATCACGCCACTGCACTCTAGCCTGGGCAACAGAGTGAGGTTCTGTCTCAAAAACTAAGTAAATAAATATAAAAACAAAAAATGAGTAAATCTCAGCCTGGGCAACCTGGTGAAATTCTGGCTCTATCAAAAATACAAAAAATTAGGCCTGCGTTGCTGGTGTGTGCCTGTGGTCCCATGTACTCGGGAGGCTGAGGTGGGTGGATCGCTTGAGCCTGGGAGGCTGGGGTTGCAGTGAGCCAAGATCACACCACTGCACTCCAACTTAGGTGACAGAATGAGACCCTGTCTCCATAAAAAAAAAAAAAAAAAACTCTCTATATGTTAGATACTTTATTATCTTATTCAGTCTCATTAAATGGTATTATCCCTATTTAACTGATGAACAAACTGGAGGTAAAGATTAAGCTTATGCCAACAATTGAGTGGTCAAGTCAAATTTAAACCCAGTACTGAAGCTTCAGAGGCTATGTCCTTCCAATATACTCACCTGCATTTTTGAGGGGCTACAGTGAAACCTACTTCAGCTGGGAACAGTGGCTCATGCCTATAATCCCAGCACTTTTGGAGGCTGAGCCATGAGGACTGCTGGAGGCCAGGAGTTCAACACCAGCCTGAGCAACATGGCGAGAGTCTATCTCTACCAAAAATGAAAAAATTAGCTGAGCATGGTGGCATGCACCTGTACTCCTAGCTACTTGGGAGGCTGAGGTGAGAGCATCACCTGAGCCCAGGAGGTAGAGGCTGCAGTGAGCCATGACCATGCCACAGCACTCCAGCCTGGGGAAGTGAAATCCTGTCTCTAAAAAAACTAAAAGAAAAAATAAAGGAAAGGAAAACCTTCTATCTCACCAGGCACACCTCTCCATACTCCTGCCTCTCCAGCATGTTCCAGTCCCTTTCCTATCCTCTTAGTATAAAAAAACTTCCAGAATACAATGAAATTAAACCATAATAGACAATGGCAAGAAAACTGCATTTGCAACTGGAGGAGCCCGTTGTCTCACATAAAGACCTCTAAAGAGGAAAACTTTGGCCAGGCACGGTGGATCACGCCTGTAATCCCAGCACTTTGGGAGGCCAAGGCCGGTGGATCACCTGAGATCAGAAGTTCAAGACCAGCCTGACCAACATGGTGAAACCCTGTCTCTACTAAAAATACAAAAATTAGCCGGCACAGTGGCAGGTGCCTGGAATCCCACCTACTCAGGAGGTTGAGGCAGGAGAATCGCTTGAACCCAGCAGGCAGAGGTTGCAGTGAGCCGAGATCACGCCACTGCACTCCAGCCTGGGTGACACAGTGGGACTCCATCTCAAAAAAAAAAAGGAAAACATTTTACAACAAACGTACTAGTTTCTCGTCTTTCAGAAAGCTTATCAGCAATTAGCATTCTTTTTTGTGCCTTACAATTTTTATTTTTTTTGAGATGGGATCTCACTCTGTCACCCAGGCTGGAGTGCAGTGGCATGATCTCAGCTCACTGCAACCTCCACCTCCCAGGCTCAAGCGATTCTCCCATCTCAGCCTCCCTAGTAGCTAAGACCACAAGCGTGCATCACCACACCCAGCTAATTTTTTCTTGTTTTTTGGTAGAAACAGGGTTTCACCATGTTGCCCAGGCTGGTTTTGACCTCCTGGGCTCAAGCAATCCTCCCACCTCAGTTTCCCAAGTAGCTGGGACTACAAGTACATACCACCACTGGGTAATTTTTTTTTATTTTTTGTAGAGATGGGGTTTTGCCATGTTGCCCAGGCTGGTCTCAAATTTCTGGACTAAATGATCTGCCTGCCTTAGCATCCCAAAGTGCTGGGATTACAGGCATCCACAAATGCACTTGGCCATTTTGTGGCTTACAAACAACGAACACAGACCCAGAAATCCATTAGGTAATCTGAGTTATAGAATCACACAAGTTAATGAAGATCACTGAAATACATCAGCCTTTCCATTTTTAAATTAATTTCAAATGTTACACTATCAGTAATCAGCCAAGACCAGCCCTCCTGTGTTCTGTCTCTATTCAGGATGACACAAATAGAAAGGAAGCCTCAGCCAGGCACAGTGGCTCACACCTGCAATCCCAGTATTTTGGGAGGCCAAGGTGGGCGGATCATGAGGTCAGGAGATCGAGACCATGCTGGCTAACATGGTGAAACGCTGTCTCTACTAAAAATACAAAAAATTAGCCAGGCATGGTGGCTGGCGCCTGTAGTCCCAGCTACTCGGGAGGCTGAGGCGGGAGAATGGCGCGAACCTGGGAGGCGGAGCTTACAGTGAGCCAAGATCACGCCACTGCACTCCAGCCTGGGGGACAGAGAGAGACTCCATCTCAGGAAAAAAAAGAAAAGAAAGGAAGCCTCAGTCATATGAAGCCATCACATCTAAACTCAGTACCAAAAGATCACTAATTTCTAAACTATTCAGCTCTCCACAGCAAAGATCAAATATTTGGGCTGGGCGCAGTGGCTCATGCCTGTAATCCCAGCAGTTTGGGAGGCTGAGGCAGGTGGATCACGAGGGCAGGAGATCGTGACCATCCTGGCTAACATGGTGAAACCCCGTCTCTACTAAAAACAAAAAAAAATTAGCTGGGCGTGGTGGCGGGTGCCTGTAGTCCCAGCTACTTGGGAGGCTGAGGCAGGAGAATGGCGTGAACCCGGGAGGCGGAGCTTGCAGTGAGCTGAGATTGCACCACTGCACTCCAGCCTGGGCAACAGAGCAAGACTCTGTCTCAAAAAAAAAAAAAAAAAAAAAAAAAAAGATCAAATATTTGTGGTGTTTTTAGTTTACAGTACTTGAGAATATTTTTAAGGCCAGGCATGGCAGCTCATATTTGAAATCTCAGCTCTTTGGGAGGCCAAGGCAGGAGAATATCTTGAGGCTAAGAGTTCAAGACCAGCCTGGGCAACATAGGGAGACTCCATCTCTAAAAAAAAAAAAAATTTTTAATTAGCTGCACGTGGTGGTACATGCCTGTGGTCCAGCTACTTGGAGGTTGAGGCTGGATGATCGCTTGAGCCTGGGAGGTCAAAGCTGCAGTAAGGAGTG
Source organism: Symphalangus syndactylus (assembly GCF_028878055.3). Taxonomy (NCBI): domain Eukaryota; kingdom Metazoa; phylum Chordata; class Mammalia; order Primates; family Hylobatidae; genus Symphalangus; species Symphalangus syndactylus. The sequence continues at coordinate 111,879,584 of NC_072423.2, read as the reverse complement.
ATCGTGCCACTGCACTCCAGCCTAGGTGACAGAGCAAGACCCTGTACCTCAAAAAAAAAAAAGGCACCATGGCTCATGCCTGTAATTCTAGCACTTTGGGAGCCCGAGAAGGGCAGATTACCTGAGGTCATAAGTTCGAGACCAGCCTGGCCAACATGGTGAAACCCAGTCTCTACTAAAAATACAAAAATTAGCCGGGCGTGTTAGCGCATGCTTGTAATCCCAGCTACTCAGGAAGCTGAGGCAGAAGAATCGCTTGAACCCGAGAGGTGGAGGTTGCAGTGAGCCGAGATCGCTCCATTGCACTCTAGCCTGGGCAACAAGGGCAAAACTCCATCACAAAAAAAAAAAAAAAAAAAAAGGCTGGGCATGGTGGCTCACACCAGTAATCCCAGCACTTTGGGAGGCCGAGGCAGGCAGATCCCTTGAGGTCTGCAGTTCAATCCCAACATGGGGAAACCCAGTCTCTATTAAAAATACAACAAAAATTGCTGAGGGTGGTAGCACACACCTGTAGTCCCAGGTACTCGGGAGGCTGAGGCATGAGAATAGCTTGAACCCGGGGGTCAGAGGCAAGAATGCGCCACTGCACTCCAGCCTGGGTGACAGAACAAGACTCTGTCTCAAAAAAGAAAAGAAAAAAACAACCCAGGTGTGGCCGGGTGCGGTGGCTCATGCCTGTAATCCCAGCACTTTGGGATGAGGAGGCAGGCGGATCACGAGGTCAGGAGTTCAAGACCAGCCTGGCCAACGTAGTGAAACCCCGTCTCTATTAAAAGTATAAAAAATTAGCCGGGTGTGTTGGCGGGCACCTGGAATCCCAGCTACTCAGGAGGCTGGGGCAGGAGAATCCATCCTGGGCCACAGTGCAAGACTCCATCTCAAAAAAAGAAGAAACAATGAAAATAACCCAGGTACAATGACATGGCAGCACCAGAGAGTGTTGGTCGGCCTTGGAAAGCCAGTCCTCCACCATCACTGACATTGCCGCTGGCGGGGTCATGTGCCGGGACCAGGTTCCGGTGTGGAGAGCCCCTCATCCTGGGAAAAGGGGTGCTGCCAGAAAGGTGGCCACTCCCTCACTCATCACACAAGGCACGCTGAACCTGATGCTAAACCACTCATAGATGACCTGTTTCTGGGTTGGGGTTTCCTAGGTAGCTAAGCAGATCCCTGGCTGCAATGTATTCAAAGTCAGCCTTGACACTGGGGTTTGTTTAAAAAAACAAACAAACAAAAACTTAAAAAGGAAAAGAAAGAAAAAATTTTTAGTCCACATTAACTTTGAAAATCTTAGTGTTAAATAACCTATAATATCATATAGATGTGATGATCCCACTAACTAAAACACTGACAACAAATAAAGTACATTAAACAGGCTGCACCTCAGCATTTCCCATATACCTGAACCTGCTGCGGCTGCTGAACCTGGATCTGTTGTTCTTGCTGGGTTTGTGGCTGAACACTGGTGGTGACTGGACAGGCAAGTTCAAGCAAAGACCCAGCCACTTCAGTGCTGTCTGTGTATATGCAGTTCCCACCCTGTTGGTACACCATGGTAGTGGTGGCTGTCTGCTGGAACTCCTGAAGGGCTTCTGGCCCCTTAGAGGCCAGTGAGTCCAGAAATTCCTTCATCCTGTGTTGCGGGACAGACCGTGCCTTTACTCGGATGTACTCTTCAAAGGAGATGGTGTTCTCTAGGGAATTATTCATATTGCAGAGTCCTCAGGGTTCCTAGAAATAAACAGAAGTCAAAATTATGTTACTGTTTTTAGCAGGAAATGCCCAGAAGCAATTACCCTTGCACAAGAGTGGAATATATTCAGGGCAGCTGTATACATATAGAAACAAAAACTACAGTTTTATTATACCACCTTTTTTTTTAGTTAATGGATGTTTGAAAATTATTTCTATTAACATTTCTTAAATAAAACTATCACACTGAAAACAAAAAACAAACACATGCTTCACAATACTGGATGAAACAGGCTGAAAACACACTTCCCACCCAGCACTAGGTCAATCCCATCTTCTCTGCAGAGCCAAGCACTGGACAGTAAATGTCACATGCAAAACTGCTCACCATCACAGAGAGGACACCAAGCAATGAGGAAGCTAGGCGCAGGGATTCCTATGGATATGTTTTATTTCCAAGTATTTCCTATAGCAGAGATAGCTATGCCACCTAGTTGTGGCAAGACACAAGAGGCAGAGGATATGTTCTTCATCTCCCATCAGAAAAACCAAAAATCCTATTTTGCCATATGCTGCTCACATTCTTTTGGAACACAGCTTATTGGTTAAGAGCATGGACTCTGGAGCCAGGCTGCCTGGATTCAAATCTCAACTTTATGTCTCCTTTATTATGTAACTCTAGAAAAGTCAATTAACCTTAGTTTTCTTGTGAGTAAAATGGGGATACAGTAGTACTTACCTCACAGTTGACATAAGGATTAAATAACACATTTAGAAAATCATCTAACACATAGATAGCACTACATAAATGTAACTAATACTATTAAAATAATTCTGGAAAAAAAAGGTAAATAGTGCTTTAAATATCCAGGTCACTACTAAAATTCAGAAATAAATTCTACAAGTTTTCATCAGGTATTTATTTACCTTAAGAATTAACCTGCAGACGTACAGTTAACTCTCATTACCTAAGGGACAAGTGTACAATCTGTGGACTGCTGACCCCTGTCGCTGCTACCTTTGTACCATCCTCCCTTCATCAGCCCGACCTCCAGAACAAAAGTAGCAGCAGGATGAAAGAGTAACAGAAAACAAGCTAACGTTTTTGCCAAAAAGGATTCTCAGACAATTCTGAATGTCTGGAAAGGTGATTTGTTCCCTTGAGCAATCAGGACAGATATACTAGACTGACCAGATGCTCTACCTTATGTTACAGATATAAAATATGTGAGTAGGCATCTTCTTTCTTCTACCTAGGCTCTAAATTCTTGGCAGACAAGACTATGTCCTGGTTCTCTCCGAATAGCCCACCCATGGTAGTTGCTTCATATATACCTGCTGCATTTGAAATTCAATGTGGAACAGGAAGAATTATGGTTGTTTTGTTTTGTTTTTTGAGACAGAGTCTCATTCTGTTGCCCAGGCTGGAGTGCAGTGGCTTGATCTTGGCTCACTGCAAGCTCCACCTCCTGGGTTCACACCATTCTCCTGCCTCAGCCTCCCAAGTAGCTGGGACTACAGGCACCCGCCACCACGCCCAGCTAATTTTTTCGTATTTTTAGTAGAGATGAGGTTTCACCATCTTAGCCACGATGGTCTCGATCTCCTGACCTCATGATCTGCCCACCTCGGCCTCCCAAAGTGCTGGGATTACAGGCATGAGCCACCATGCCCGCCCTTTTTTTTTTTTTTTTGAGTTGGAGTCTCCCTCTGTCGCCCAGGCTGGAGTGCAGTGGCACAATCTTGGCTCACTGTAGCCTCCCAGGTTCAAGTGATTTTCCTGCCTCAGCCTCCTGAGTAGCTGGGACTACAGGTGCCCACCACCGTGCCCAGCTAATTTATGTATTTTTAGTAGAGACTGGGTTTCGCCATGTTGGCCCGGCTGGTCTCAAACTCCTGACTTCAGGTGACCCGCCCGCCTTGGCCTCCCAAAGTACTGGGATTATAGGCGTGAGCCACCCAATTGTTTCTGTAATATCCACAGCTCCACGGACTCAAGCAATCCTTCCACCTCAGCCTGGGCAACATGCAGAAACCCCATCTCTACAAAAAAATATAAAAATTAACTGGGTGTGGTGGTATGCACCTGTAGTCCCAGCTACTAGGGAGGCTGAGGTGGAAGGACTGCTTGAGCCCAGAGATCGAGGCTGCGGTGAGCCGAGATCACTCCAATGCGCTCCAGCATAGGCGACAGAGCGTAACTCTGTCTAAAAAAAAAAAAAAAAATTAAGTTATCAGCTGGTCACAGTGGTACACACAAGTAGTCTCAGCTACTCAGGAGGCTGAGGTGGGAGGATTGCTTGAGCCCAGGTCTTTGGGCTGGGAAACCTATAGAGACTTACATCTGTAAAAAAATAAAATAAAACAAAAATAATACTAATTAAGTGGTCAACGATGTCCACGTCACACATAAAGAGAGCATCAGGCCAAGCACACTTTGCCTAACTACAGATTCAGAGAAGGCTACTTGGCTTAGGTGATCCCAGAGCACTCATTTGCCACACTTGCACAGAATGTATCAAAGCTCCCCTTTGTTAACGGCACAGTAGCGATTTCCTTAAGAAGGCATCTTTCGGCTGGGTGTTGTGGCTCACGCCTCTAATCCCAGCACTTTGGGAGGCCAAGGCAGGCAGATCACCTGAGGTCAGGAGTTTGAGACCAGCCTGGCCAACAAGGTGAAACCCTGTCTCTACTAAAAATACAAAAATTAGCCGGGCATGGTGGCAGGCACCTGTAATACCAGCTACTCAGGAGGCCGAGGCAGGAGAATTGCTTGAGCCCAGGAGGCAGAGGTTGCAGTGAGCTGAGATCGTGCCACTGCGCTGCAGCCTGGGCGCCAGAGTGAGACTCTACCTCAAAAAAAAAAAAAAAGGGGGCATCTTTCATAATAGAGATCCGGTAACATTACAAAGTTATGAAACTCTAATATCTAATCACATATACCCTTCTGCTAAAAAGGGGACAAAGGAAAGATTATATGAGCAGACATTAACAGGTCCTCTACCATGCTGGTACATAATTTCAGTTTTTCACCTCCATTATAAAAGAGCAGTAGAGGTCAGTTGGAATTTACATTTCCTAAAATGTATTTTCTTCAACTGTCAGTTGCATTCACATAATATACTGAGACTGATTAAATTTTCAAAGCTACTACAAAAAGCATTTGTTTTTTTTTTTAAGGTACAAAAGTAAAGAGTTTTTACATGCAGCAAAAACCTTTTTTGTCTGAAGTCTGGGAAAAGACAAATGACTAAACATCGATACAAAGAAACATTGCTTCCCGAAGGAGTAGATGGGAATTCAATATCAAACAAAACAAAACAAAAACAACAAAAAATAATTAAAAAAAAAAACAAGAAAAAAGAAACAACGCAAACAAAGTTTACAGAACCGAAAAACCTTCATGACTATTGCCCAGTAAAGCCAGTCTCTATGATCCTCCTAGTAACCCTATTTCTCCTCACTCTCGTCTTTCAAGTTTCAGAAACTCAGAAGGGGCAGCTTAAGCCTCACCTCAAGTCTGATATTAAGTGTAAAGGATAATTTCACCAACTTTTCTTCCTAGAAACAAGCTTTCTTCAGTATTCAGTATAGAATTCCACCTAGTTTTTGTTTTGTTTTTGGAGGTTTCTTGGGGGGTTAGGGACAGGGATACAAAACTCAACTAAGAAAAACCATTCTAATAGTATAAAAAGATATAAAATAAAAAGTAAAAACAGCTAAGTATGCTTTGACCTCTGGTTCTTCATCATGCCATTGCACTCCAGCCTGGGCAACAAGAACGAAACTCCACCTCAAAAAAAAAAAAAAAAAAAAAGCCTAAAAAAGTTTATAAATAAAAAACTAAAAATCACCCTCCTCTCATCAAACCCTGCCAATCACATTTTTATTCTTAGTTTTGTTATGATTACTTTCATACCTTTAAGCCTCTACTTGTAGACTCATTAATTTTAGAGTACTGGCCAGGTGCAGTGGCTCAGGCCTCTAATCCCGGCACTTTGGGAGGCTAAGCCGGGTGGATCGCCTGAGGGCAGGAGATCGAGACCAGCCTGGCCAACATGGTGAAACCCCGCCTTTACTAAAAATATAAAAATTAGCCAGGCATGATGGCACATGCCTGTAATCCCAGCTACTCAGGAGGCTGAGACAGGAGAATCACTTGAACCTAGGAGATGGAGGTTGTAGTGAGCTGAGATTGCACCACTGCCCTCCAGCCTAGCAACAGAGTGAGACTCCATCTTAAAAAAAAAAAAATTTGAAGTATCTATGGAGTTCTCACTATGTAAGATCAGGAAATTAAAGTCCCATACCCCCGATTTTTTGTTGTTGGTTTCTTTAGACAAGGTCTTATTCTATCACCCAGGATGGAGTGCAGTGGTAAGATCTTGGCTCACTGCAACCTCAACCTCCTGCGATCAATTGCTCCTCTCACCTCAGCCGCCCAAGCATCTGGGACTACAAGCATGTACCACCACGCCCAGCTAATTACTGTATTTGTTGTAGAAACAGGGTTTTGCCATGTTGCCCACGCTGTTCTCAAACTCCTAGGCTCAAGAGATCTGCCCACTTCGGCCTCCCAAAGTGCTGGGATTACAGGCGTGAGCCACCATGCCTGGCAGAAGCCTTCTAATTTTTTTTATTTTTTTGAGACAGAGTCTTGCTCTGTAGCCCAGGTTGGAGTGCAGTGACATGATCTCTACTCACTGCAACCTCCGTCTCCCGGGTTCCAACCATTCTCCTGCCTCAGTCTTCAAAGTAGCTGGGATTACAGGCATACGCCACCATGCCCAGCTAATTTTTGTATTTTTAGTAGAGACAGGGTATCACCATGTTGGCAAAGCTGGTCTCGAACTCCTGACCTTGTAATCTGCCCGCCTTGGCCTCTCAAAGTGCTGGAATTACAAGGCACCTGCCCCCACACCCGGCTAAGTTTTGTATTTTCAGTGGGGATGGAGTTCTGCTATGTTGGCCAGCCTGGTCTCAAACTCCTCGCCTCAAGCGATCTGCCCAGCCTCCCAAAGTGCGAGGATTACAGGTGTGAGCCACTGCGCCCAGCAAAATGTCCTCTATTTCTGATAAACATTTAGCTAAGTGAATATAACTTCTATTTAATCAATATTTTAGTTTTAGAATACAACATTTCATACCAAAGTCCAGAACATATTTTTTGTCAATCAAGGTTCCAAAGATATGATAAAAACCATTCTGCTGCCTATGTCATCACCAAATAAATCCTACCAGCCAGTATTTCTAGAACAGTACCTTTAAAAAGTTACTATAAGAAACTCTAGCCCAAATATACATTTATTTCCTGTGCAAAAAGGCAAATAAGCTAGATATTCAGTTGTCAGAAAAAATAAAAGCTTCAAAAAGTTACCTGCTATAAACCATCAAAATCCATTCTTTAAGCCTTCCATTAAAAAAAAAAAAAAAAAAGCCAGGCACGGTGGCTCACGCCTGTAATCCCAGCACTTTGGGAGGCCGAGGTGGGTGGATCATGAGGTCAGGAGATCGAGACCACCCTGGCTAACACGGTGAAACACTGTCTCTACTAAAAATACAAAAAATTACCCTGGCATGGTGGCGGGCACCTGTAGTCCCAGCTACTCGAGAGGCTGAGGCAGGAGACGGGCGTGAACTTGGGAGGCAGAGCTTGCAATGAGCCGAGACCATGCCACTACACTCCAGCCTGGGCGACAGAGCAAGACTCCGTCTCAAAAAAAAAGAAAAAAAAAAAAACAAGAAAAAAAGGCCAGGTGTGGTGGCTCATGCCTGTAATCCTAGCACTATGGACTTTAGGGGGCCAAGGAAGGTGGATAACCTGAGGTCGGGAGTACGAGACCAGCCTAACATGGAGAACACCCATCTCTACTAAAAATACAAAATTAGTTGGGCATGGTGGAGCATGCCTGTAATCTCAGCTACTTGGGAGGCTGAGGCAGGAGAATCGCTTGAACCTGGGAGGCGGAGGTTGCAGTGAGCCAAGATCGCACCACTGCACTCCAGCCTGGCGACAGAGACTCCGTCTCAAAAAAAAAAAAAAAAAAAAAAAAAAAAGGGCCTGGGATGATGGTGCATGCCTGCAGTCCTGGCTACTCAGGAGGCTGAAACAGGAGGATTGCTTGAGTAGTCCAGGAGTTCTGGGCTGTAGTGCGCTATGCCAATCAGGTGTCCACATTAAGTTCAGCATCAATATGGTGACTTCAAGGGAGCAGGGAATCACCAGGTTGCCTAAGGAGGGGTGAACCACCCCAGGATGGAAATGGGGCAGGTCAAAACTTCCATACTGCAGTAGTAGGATCCTGTCTGTGGATAGCCACTGCACTCCAACCTGGGCACCACAGTGAGATCCCATCTCTTAGAAATAATAGTAATAATTTAAAAGACAAACAAGCTTGAGGTAGGAAAAATTCCATAAAACCATTAGAAAATGTCAATACTAAGCTGGGCATGGTGGCTCTCGCCTGTAGTCCCAGCTACTTGGGAGACCGAGGCAGGAGGATAGGATGGCTTGATCCCAGCAGTTTGAGCCTGCAATGAGCTATGATCATGCCACTGCACTCCAGCTTGGGTGACAGAGTGAGACTCTATCTCAAAAAAAAAAAAAAAAAAAAAGTTAGCCAGGTGTGGTGCTGCACACCTGTAGTCCCAGCTACTTGGGAGGCTGAGGCAGGAGAATTGCTTGAACCCGGGAGGCACAATCTTGGCTCACTGCAACCTCCATGCCCCCCGGGTTCAAGCGATTCTCCTGCCTCAGCCTCCCGAGTAGCTAGGATTACAGGCACCTGCCACCGTGCCCGGCTAATTTTTGTATTTTTAGTAGAGACAGGGTTTCACCATCTTGGCCAGGCTGGTCTTGAACTCCTAACCTCATGATCCACCCGCCTCAGCCTCCCAAAGTGCTGGGATCACAGGTATGAGCCACCGCGCCCAGCCCACATCCGGCTAATTTTTATATTTTTAGTAGAGATGAGGTTTCGCCATGCTGGCCAGGTTGGTCTCGAACTCTTAACCTCAGGTAATCCACTCGCTTCCACCTTCCAAAGTGCTGGGATTACAGGCATGAGCAACCACGCCCAGCCTAAGTTCTTTTTTATTTATTTATTTTTTTTGAGACAGTCTTGCTCTGTCGCCCAGGCTGGAGTGTAGTGGCACAATCCTGGCTCACTGAAACCTCTGCCTCCTGGGTTCAAGCGATTCTCCTGCCTCAGCCTCCAAAGTAGCTGGGATTATGGGCACCCGCCACCACGCCCAGCTAATTTTTGTATTTTAGTAGAGACGGGATTTCGTCATGTTGGTCAGGATGTTCTCGAACTCCTGACCTCAAGTGATCCACAGCATCGGTCTCCCAAAGTGCCAGGATTACAGGCGTGAGCCATCACATCCAGCCAAGATTGTGAGACCAGCCTGGCCAACATGGTGAAACCCCATTTCCACTAAAAATACAAAAACTAACTGGGCATAGTGGCAGCCACCCGTAATCTCAGCTACTCTAGAGGCTGAGGCAGGAGAATTGCTTGAATCTGGGAGGCGGAGGTTGCAGTGAGCTGAGATTGCGCCACTGCACTTCGGCCTGGGGAAAGAGTGAGGCTCCACCTCAAAAAACTAAAAAAAGGAATGCTAATAGTAGTTATGCCTAGAGGATGGAACCACAGAGTATTTAAGTTTCTTCCTGTTTAATACTCTTCTGAATTTTCCACAAGTGGTATTAATCTAAGGCTCATGCCTGTAATCCCAGCACTTTGGGAGGCCGAGGCAGGCAGATCACCAGGTCAGGAGATCAAGACCATCCTGGCTAACATGGTGAAACCCCATCTCTACTAAAAATACAAAAAATTAGCCCAGTGTTGTGGCGGGTGCCTGTAGTCCCAGCTACTCGGGAGGCTGAGGCAGGAGAATGGCATGAACCTGGGAGGTGGAGCTCGCAGTGAGCTGAGATCACGCCACTGCACTCCAGCCTGGGCGACAGAGTGAGACTCTCTCAAAAAAAAAAAAAAAAAAAACAAAAACAAAAACAAAAACAAAAAAATTAGCCGGGTGTGGTGTTGGGCGCCTGTAGTCCCAGCTACTCGGGAGGCTGAGGCAGGAGAATGGTGTGAATCCAGGAGGTGGAGCTTGCAGTGAGCCAAGATCACGCCACTGCACTCCAGCCTGGGCGACAGAGTGAGACTCTGTCTCAAAAAAAAAAAAAAAAAAAATTATCTTTTTCTACACAGTGGCTATAGTGTAGTAATGGTAACAGACACATAATTCTGGTTGACCATAGTGTGATTTTGTTTCAAAATCTGAAAGAAACTAAACAGGCCGAACGAGGTGGCTCATACCTGTAATCCCAGCACTTTGGGAGGCCAAGTTGGGTGGATCACCCGAGGTCAGTAGTTTGAGACCGGCCTGACCAACATGATGAAATCCGGTCTCTACTAACAATACAAAAAAAAAGTAGCCAGGTGTGGTGGCACAGGCCTGTAATCCCAGCTACTCAGAAGGCTGAGACATGAGAATTGCTTGAACCTGGGAGGCGGAGGTTGCAGTAAGCCAAGACCATGCAACTGCACTCCAGCCTGGGCAACAAGGGTGAAACTCCATCTCAAAAAAGAAAAGAAAAGAAAAAGAAACCATAAAATACCAAAAACTTGTACAAAATAACGAAGACTTAACTTCAAGATGTTCAAGATGCTGCACATAAGACACAAAAGTTGAGCCTTCGTGATAAAGAGAAATGGAGAAACTTCTAAAAGAGACAAAAAATTCTTAATTAGCTCCAAGTAAAAGACTTAGTGATAAGCAATAAAGAAATTAATTAGGCCGGGAGCGGTGGCTCACGCTTGTAATCCCAGCACTTTGGGAGGCCGAGGCGGGGGATCACGAGGTCAGGAGATCGAGACCACGGTGAAACCCCGTCTCTACTAAAAATACAAAAAATTAGCCAGGCGTGGTGGCAGGCGCCTGTAGTCCCAGCTACTCGGAGAGGCTGAGGCAGGAGAATGGCATGAACCCGGGAGGCGGAGCTTGCAGTGAGCCGAGATCGCGCCACTGCACTCCAGCCTGGGCGACAGAGCGAGACTCCGTCTCAAAAAAAAAAAAAAAAAGAAATTAATTAAAGTATTTCTGAAAAACATGCAGCCATGAGGATATTTGAGTGTTCCCAATTTCTGGGACTCTGATGAGACTAATAATGAAAAAAGAAAATACTCTAATGCTCTTGGGGTGTATGAGGTCTGTAAACAGGCATTTACTTCTAAATGCTTTTAAATATAGCTGCACTGTAAAAAAATAAAATAAAATAAAGGAAAACAAGCCCTCCCTTAAACAGACCCTGGACATTTTTGCTGGTATAAATTCAAATTGATCACTGATATCTCCTCTGAATCTCCTTTTTCTTTTTTTTTTTTTTTTTTTTTTGAGACAGAGTCTCGCTCTGTTGCCCAGGCTGGAGTGCAATGGTGAGATCTCGGCCCACTGTAAGCTCTGCCTCCCGGGTTCACGCCATTCTCCTGCCTCAGCCTCCCAAGCAGCTGGGACTACAGGCACCCACCACTACGCCCGGCTAATTTTTTTTATATTTTTAGTAGAGACGGGGTTTCCCCGTGTTAGCCAGGATGGTCTCGATCTCCTGACCTCGTGATCCTCGGCCTCCCAAAGTGCTGGGATTACAGGTGTGAGCCACTGCACCTGGCTCCTCTGTATTTCCTCTTACTGGAGCTTAGCATAGTGCCTGATGCACAGCAATTCTTCACTACATGAGTTATTATTTTTATTATTTTATTACTAGAATATAAGATGGTACCATGGACAAAGGTTACTCCAAAACAACAATCTATTACATTTCTATAGGTCTGTTTGCTAATTTTTTTCTTTTTTCCGTTTAGGTACCAAGGGAAGATCTTACTGCAATCACCCTTTCTTGGGTTTCTTATCCCTGATACCTATTTTGGGCCCCCGTATGGCTCTGCAGAGTGAGTCTTCAATCCGTGATGGACTAAAAGAAGAAAGTCTGAGCTGCCTCAGAACCTTACCTCTTCCTTGGGCTTTGAGGCCCCTCAAGGTTCACATCTACTCCAAAAATGGCTCTTCATAGCTTAGTCCAGTTTGAATACATTCACATGGGGCCCGGTGCAGTGGCTCACGCCTGTAATCCCCAGCACTTTGGGAGGCTGAGGTGGGTGGATCACCTGAGGTTGGGAGTTAGAGACCAGTCTGGCCAACATGGTGAAATCCCATCTCTACCAAAAACACAAAAATTAGCCAGGCGTGGTGGCGGGCACCTGTAACCTCAGCTACTCGGGAGGCTGAGGCAGGAGAATCACTTGCACCCAGCAGCCAGAGGTTGCAGTGAGCCGAGATCGCGCCTCTGCACTCTAGCCTGGGCAACAAGAGCAAAACTCTGTCTCAAATAAAATAAAACAGGCTGGGCGCAGTGGCTCACGCCTATAATCCCAGCAGTTTGAGAGGCTGAGGCAGGCAGATCACAAGGAGTTTGAGACCAGTCTGGCTAATATGGTGAAACCCTGTCTCTACTAAAAATACAAAAATTAGCCAGGTGTGGTGCCTGTAGTCCCAGCTACTAGGGAAGCTGAGGCAGGAGAATTACTTGAACCTCGGAGGCGAAGGTTGCAGTGAACAGTGATCGCACCACTGCACTCCAGCCTGGGCAACAGACCAAGACTCCATCTCAAAAAATAATAATAATAATAAATAAATAAATAATAAATAAAAAATAGGCCAGGTGCAGTGGCTGCCTGTAATCCCAGGACTCTGGAAGGCCGAGTCGGGCATATCACGAGGTCAGGAGTTCAAGACCAGCCTGGCCAACATGGTGAAACCCCATCTCTACTAAAAATACAAAAATTAGCCAGGCGGGGTACCGTGCGCCTGTAGTCCCAGCTACTCGGGAGGCTGAGGCAGAAGAAACGCCTGAACTCAGGAGGCGGAGGTTCATCTCAAAAAAAAAAAAAAAAAGAATAGAAATATGTCTTCTATGCTTCTTTGAAGTAACTCCATAAGTTTATAAGACAGATATGACTCCTTAAAATGGAAATCGATTTTTTTTTCCATGTGATTGTATTCATTTTATTTTATTTATTTTTGAGACAGTCTCACCCTGTCACCCAGGCTGGAATGCAGTGGCGCAATCTCGGCTCACTGCAAGCTCCACCTCCCGGGTTCACGCCAGTCTCCTGCCTCAGCCTCCCGAGTAGCTGGGACCACAGGCGCCCGCCACCACGCCCAGCTAATTTTTTTGTATTTTTTAGTAGAGAGACAGTTTCACTGTGTTAGCCAGGATGGTCTCGATCTCCTGACCTCATGATCTGCCCGCCTCGGCTTCCCAAAGTGCTGGGATTACAGGCGTGAGCCACTGCGCCCGGCCAGGATTGACATATTTCTATTCTTTTGCCTGGGTTTTGTTTCTTTGTATTTATATTTTTTTGAGACGGAGTCTCGCTTTCTCACCCAGGATGGAGTGCAATGGCATCATCTTGGCTCAATGCAACCTCCGTTTCCCAGGTTCAAGCGGTTCTCCTGCCTCAGCCTCCCAAGTAGCTTGAACTACAGGCGCACGCCACCAAGCCCAGCTAATTTTTTTTGTATTTTTAGTAGAATCGGGGTTTCACCATAATGGCCAGGCTGTTCTCGAACTCCTGACCTCAGGTGATCCGGCCCCCCTCGGCCTCCCAAAGTGCTGGGATTACACACCTGAGCCACTGCACTGGGCATTTGTCTGTTTTTTTGTTTTTTTGTTTTTATGAGACAGGGTCTTGCTCCACTACCCAGGATAAAATGCAGTGGTGCGTTCACAGGTCCCTGCAGCCTCACACTCCTGGGCTCAAACAATCCTCCTGCCTCAGCCTCCCGAATAGCTGGGACTACAGGTCCATGCTACCACATCCAGCTATTTCTATTTTTCTGCAGAAACGGGGTCTTGCCATCTTGCCCAGGCTGGTCTCCAACTCCTGGGCTCAAGCAATCCTCCCACCTTGGCCTCCCAAACTGCTGGGATTACAGGCATGAGCCACTGTGTTCCACCCATATTTCGATTTTTAAGGATACTAGGCAACTGCAGGGTTTGTGATAGAAGTTATCCCATTAGGACATTTATATGCCCCATGCCAGAGGAATCCCTGGTTTAGGGGCATTTTCATCACGGTTCTATTTTCTTTTCTTTTTTTTTTGAAATGGAGTCTCGCTCTGTCCCCCAGCCTGCAGTGCAATGGTGCCCTCTCAGTTCACTGCAACCTCCGCCTACAGGTTCAAGCGATTCTCCTGCCTCATCTTCCTGAGTAGTTAGGATTACAGGCACCCATCACCATGCCCTGCTAATTTTTGTATTTTTAGTAGAGACAGGATTTCACCATGTTGGCCAGGCTGGTCTGGAACTCCTGACCTTAGGTAATCCGCCCTCATTGGCCTCCTAAAGTGATGGAATTACGGGCATGAGCCACTACACCTGGCCATGGTCCTATTTTCAATCAGGAAACTAAAATTTGTATTTTTCCCAAATATTGACAGGTTGTAAACCGGCACAACCACTTGCATTATCTAGTGAAGCTGAAAATATCCATTCCATGAACCTGAGCAATTTTACCCATCAGTGTGTATGAAGGAACTTTTTTTTTTTTTAACAAGGGTACTTAATACAAGAATGTTCACAGCAGCATGGTTAACAGCCAAAACCTGGAAGCAACCCAGATATCTATCAATAGTGGAATGGATAAATACCTTATGGTATATTCATACAACAGAATACTACATAAAAAATGGAAATGAACAGCTGCACACAATGTGAACAAATTTCAGAAACATTATGCTAAGACAACATAATACAGCATGACTCCATTTATATACAACTCAAAAAGAAACAAATCTAAACTATGTTAAGGGTTACGGAGATGGTAAATGTAAAAAGAAAAAGAATTTTATCACAGAATAACAGCTGTCTGTAGGGCTTGAGAAGCTGTGATCAGGAAGGGACCCACAAAGGGTTCAGGGATACTGGCATTGTTTTATTTCTTGAAAAAGTAGTACTTTTGCCAGCAATTTACTTTATAGTTTGTCATTAAATTGTACAGAGATCGCCTAAATTTACATGGATGGATAAATATTTCACAAATTTTAAAACAGAGAAAAACATGGGCAGGCGCGGTGGCTCACACCTGTAATCTCAGCACTTTGGGAGGCCAAGGTGGGCAGACCATGAGGTCAGGAGTTTGAGACCAGCCTGACCAACATAGTGAAACTCCATCTCTACTACAAATACAAAAAATTAGCCAGGCGTCGGCCAGGCGCGGTGGCTCACACCTGTAATCCCAGCACTGTGGGAGGCCGAGGCGGGCAGATCACGAGGTCAGGAGATCGAGACTATGCTGGCTAACACGGTGAAACCCCGTCTCTACTAAAGCTACAAAAAATTAGCTGGCGTGGTGGCAGACACCTGTAGTTCCAGCTACTCGGGAGGCTGAGGCAGGAGAATGGCATGAACCCAGAAGGTGGAGCTTGCAGTGAGCCGAGATCATGCCACTGCACTCCAGCCTGGGTGGCAGAGTGAGACTACGTCGCAAAAAAAAAAAATAATAATAAAAATAAAAAATAAAAAATAAAAATAAATAAAATTAGCTGGCGTGGTGGCAGACACCTGTAGTTCCAGCTACTCGGGAGGCTGAGGCAGGAGAATGGCATGAACCCAGAAGGTGGAGCTTGCAGTGAGCCGAGATCATGCCACTGCACTCCAGCCTGGGCGGCAGAGTGAGACTACGTCTCAAAAAAAAAAAAAAAAAAAAAAAAAAAAAATTAGCCCGGCGTGGTGGCGGGCACCTGTAATTCCAGCTACTCGAGAGGCTGAGGCAGGAGAATTGCTTGAAACCGGAAGGTGGAGGTTGCAGTGAGCCGAAATCGCGCCATTGCACTCCAGCCTGGGTGACAAGAGTGAAACTCCATCTCAAAAAAAAAAAAAAAAAAAGAGAAAAATATTAGCCTTCTGACACAGCCACCATTTCTACCTACAGTTTTGCCCTGGCCTGAAGAGTGAGACCAAAGGAGCACTCCTTCCCTCTTTCAGCAAAGGAAGAAATTAATCTATCATTTCTTCATGCAGCCACATTAAATTAATAACAAAAATCATAATCTAATGTAATAACTAGGAAAAAATACAAAGGAAGCATTTAAGTGAAGTCTGGAGAGGACTTAAAACATCTGGAACAAAATGCAGGGCAACAGAATAACAGAAAAGAACAGGTAATAGGTCAGGTACAGTGGCTCACACCTGTAATCCCAGCACTTTGGGAGGCCAAGGTGAGAGGATCCTGAGGTCAGGAGATCGAGACCATCCTGGCTAACAGGGTGAAAACCCGTCTCTACTAAAAAATACAAAAAATGAGACGGGCATGGTGGCGGGAGCCTGTAGTCCCAGCTACTCGGGAGGCTGAGGCAGCAGAATGGCGTGAACCCGGGAGGCAGAGGTTGCAGTGAGCCAAGATTGCACCACAGCACTCCAGCCCAGGCGACAGAGCGAGACTCTGACTCAAAAAAATAATAATAATAAAAATAAAAAGAAAAGAACAGGTATTCATGTAACACCTAATTCTAAGGCTAATTCAGAAATCAGAGACCCTTAAAGATCAAGAGTGGCCATTTAAAAAGCAGACAAGAAAGAAGTATGGCACATCAAGTATAAACCACAACTAATTAAACTAAAAGAAAGCATATCCAAAAAAAAAACAAAGCATATCCAAAGTAAGGAAAGACATCCCTGATTCTGAAACTGCCTTAAAGAAAGGCAGCCACATCCAGAGCCCCTGACTTTGGTTACTTTCCTAGAGCAATTCAAATTTACAAGAAAATTAAACCACTATTTGATCTTTAGTTTGAAATGTTAACATAAGCTGGAGAGAGGATGTGGAACTGCAGAGGTTCTCGAAGAGGTATACAAACAATTCATCAGAGAGGACCCGAAGGAAGACATCTAATAAGTAAATCTTAGTTGACAAACTTGGAGAAACAGTATTTATAAACACCAATTTAAAAGGAAGACCTCAAGCTTAATAGTTAAAAACAAAGATAACCCAGAACAAGCAAGCCTAAAAAAATTAATCAAAATGTGGCCGGGCGCGGTGGCTCACGCCTGTAATCCCAGCACTTTGGGAGGCCGAGGGCGGGTGGATCATGAGGTCAGGAGTTCGAGACCAGTCTGATCAACATGGTGAAACCCCGTCTATACTACAAATACAAAAAATTAGCCAGATGTGGTGGTGCATGCCTGTAATCCCAGTTACTTGGGAGACTGAAGCAGAAGAATCGCTTCAACCCGGGAGGCGGAGGTTGCAGTGAGCCGAGATCACACCCCTGCACTCCAGCCTGGGTGACAGAGTGAGACTCCGTCTCAAAAAAAAAAAAAAGTCAAAAATTTAAGTGTATCCTAGATAAACTTTACAGCTTTTCTTTGAACCATTTAGGTCCTTTTAAAAGCTGATGCCTTGCCACGCTTAAATCTGCGGGTTCCACTGACTTACATCCTAAGAGGAGAAAACTGAGCAAGTAGCAAACTATGGCTGAATTCAAAGATGCCGTTCTCCCACATCTTCATTTTACAGCACCTAACAGTTTCTGGAAGACAGCATCCAGAACTGACAGGATTTGTAATGCTGCAGTATTACCAGAAAAAAAACTGTGCACACATACTTCCAGGATATGAACAATTTTAACTCACCAGTCACCATGTTGCATGTATTTCTGCTGCTTGTCCTGAGTTCTTAAGACTTCTAATATTCTGAAGAAGATAGAACAAAAAAGTTCCTTCCATCCTCAGCCTCTTTTTATTAATAATTTTAACTTTGTTCTTAAAAACAATACAGTACATTAGAAAGAACTACCCCACCGTTATCAAATTTGATGGCTAATTTTACTTCCTTTTCCCTAAGCTTAATTGAGCAAGACTGTAAATCATAAACTAGCAGATGTTTTGTATTAGAAAAAAGAGGTGCATATTTCTCTAGGACAAACCTAGAACTTCCTTGACACCAAAACACAGCGGCAGGGTCAAAAAAAGAGCTGAAAAGGATTGAAATCCTACACGAAAAGTGACTTTTACAGTGATACGTTATCAGATTTTAGTAATTTCTGTTGGAGATTTCTGCAATTTCAAAAAAGGTAAAGCACTGATTCTCAGGTTGTTCAATTTTGTTTAAGGCCAACTTTTTGGCTGACGCAAAGGTGGGCCCTTAGTATAATAGACTAAAGTAAGCCCCTCCCACTTACGCAAAAGAAAAGCCTGCGTTTAAGGATTTAAACTGGCATTTTAGAGCTCGGAGTTCACATGGTCCACATAAGCGAATTCCCTTCCGGAGCGCACAGAGGTGACGTGTATGAATTGCGCTTATGGACGTATTAGTTTCTAATGAAAGATAAGCAGGTACCACTCAAGGCCTTCTAATATTAACCTTCCCTGCCCGGCACAAAGCCCAGTACAAGGTGAGGAAATCCGAAGGGGCTCACTGCCCTTTCAAGCCAACAGGGCTTGGTTTCCGAAGCAGAGAAACACCCTACCCAAGCACCCACACGGTACTTGGGCCTCAAGTAACGGCATTCTTCGAGGAGAACGGGCAATCTCGTCCCCCTCACAGAGGAGCGGAATCGCAAGCCAGACAGCAAAGCTGGTTGGTTTCTCTCCAGGCCGAGGCCACGAATGCCCGGGAACGTCACCAGACCAGAAAGGACCCAATCCTCAACCTTCCCCGCGCAACGAGCCGCGGCCGGCCCTCTGCTCAGCAGAAGCCTCCTGCGCGCTCTCGAGGCGGCACCGCCACCCGACATCAGAGCGCGCGCCCCAAAACTGGGGGTCGTGACGGGCGCGCGCCCCGGAAAGCCGCGGTTGCCCACGGGCCACAGCTCCTAGAGCAGAGATATCCGGGCCGGGAACGCGCACGTCGGCGGACAAGCGCACCGAGAGTCGCACAGCGCGCGCGCGCCCGAGCGTAAAAACAGGCTCAGCCGCGCGCCCGCACCGGCGCGCGATCTCGCGCCGCGCCCACCCAAATCCCCGGCCCACCCCTCCCCCATCCACAGGGCGGGGTGCGCGAGCCCAGGAACGTTTTCGGCTCCGGAGCCGCCCCGAGCTCTCCAGGGCCCAGGGGTAGCGGCCCGCCCGCCCCCGCCCGCCGTTGTGTGGGGTGGGCCCTCCGTCTCAGGACTACAGCCTCGCCGCATCCCCGCCCGCACTGCAGCCCTCACCCGGCGACGTCACCGCCGCCGCCGCCTCCGCTGTACCCGCCGGCCCCGCCGCACCGCCAGGGACCCTGGTTCTGCCGTCGTCGCTTCAAGACCGACAGGGTTTTCTCCTCACAGCTCCCTGGGCGCCATCTTACATTCAACCCTCACAGCCAATAGGAGCCGATTGCTCCTCTCGCGAGAAGCGACGCGTCGGATCCCGCGAGATCTGGGACTGCCTACCGGCCACACTTAAAGTGAACGCTTCAGCAGGGGAAGCTGGCCGCTAGAGCGGATAGTGGATCCTAGGGTATGGAGCGGCTCGCTCCGCCCATGGACGCCTCTCCATGTGGGGCGGAGCTAGGGCCGTGGCTTGGCCTAGTAGTGGAGCCTCGGAAGGCTAGGGCTCCAAGCTAGCTCCTTGGACCCACCTTCCGTCGCCCGCCAGAGCCTCCTTTCGTCGAGCAACCCCACGCGGGGCGGGGCCTGGCCGGGCTCGGCCTCTCGCTTAAGGTGGACCCCACAAACTTCTGTTCTGAGCCTGGCGTCCCCAGCCGTGCCCTGCCTGGAAAGCCTCTAGGTTGCTCACCTCCTGGAGGACTCACCATCTGGTACTCCCGCCATCTGCTGCCGTCTGAGTTCAGCCTTCCGCAGTTGGGTCCACCTTAAAGCGGGCCCCCGGATAGCCTGGTGTTTGTATACAGGGAAAATGTGGAAGGCGTTAAAGCTGCAGGCACACTCGGGCCTCAGCAGCAGCCCACACTGCCCCCAGAGAGCTTCCAGCCTGCTGTAGACTCTTTTTGCCTCGGAGCTTTTGCCCTCGTTCCTCTTATCCTGGCAAACTCCCCGTAGTCTTTCGTGATTCCCTTCAGAAGTCACTTCGTTAGAGTAATCTTTTCTGAGGCCCAGGCTGGGTCAGGAACCTGTTCCAGTCTTGCACAGGCCCAAGGGAGACCTCTCCCATACAGTGCTTGGTCACCCATTTCCCCTCCCGTGAACTTGTAAGGCCACTACAGCACGTATGCCTCATCTCACTGTGCCTGGCACGCAGCAGGCACTCAAAAATTATATGCCCAATGGGCCGGGCACGGGGGCTGACGTCTGTAATCCCAACACTTTGGGAGGCCGAGGTGGGTGAATCACCTGAGGTCAGGAGTTCGAGACCAGCCTGGCCAACCTGGTGAAACCCCATCTCTACTAAAAATAGAAAATTAGCCGAGTGTGGTGGTGCATGCCTGTGATCCCAGCTACCTAAGAGGCCGAGGCAGAACTGCTTGAACCTGGGAGACGGAGGTTGCAGTGAGCTGAGATCACACCATTGCACTCCAGCCTGGGGAACACAGTGAGACTCCGTCTCAAAAATAAAAAAGAATTATATGCTGATTGGGCGCAGTGGCTCACGCCTGCAATCCCAGCACTTTGGGAGGCCGAGGCGGGCGGATCACCTGGGGTCAGGAGTTCCAGACCAGTCTGGCCAATTTGGCAAAACCCCGTCTCTACTAAAATTACAAAAATCATTCAGGAGGCCGGGCGCGGTGGCTCACGCTTGTAATCCCAGCACTTTGGGAGGCCAAGGCGGGTGGATCACGAGGTCAGGAGATCGAGACCACGGTGAAACCCCATCTCTACTAAAAACACACAAAAAAATTAGCCGGGCCTGGTGGCGGGCGCCTGTAGTCCCAGCTACTCGGAGAGGCTGAGGCAGGAGAATGGCGTGAACCCGGGAGGCGGAGCTTGCAGTGAGCCGAGATTGCGCCACTGCACTCCAGCCTGGGAGACAGAGCGAGACTCCGTCTCAAAAAAAATTACTCAGGAGTGGTGGCGCCCGCCTGTAATCCCAGCTACTTGGGAGGCTGAGGCACGAGAATCGCTTGAACCCAGGAGGCAGAGGTTGAAGTGAGCCGAGATTGAGCCACTGCACTCCAGCCTGGGCTACAGAGTGGAACTCCATATCAAAAAAAAAAAAAAATTATATGCTGAATGATCAGACTGGGAGCTAGGCCTCTCTTCTTCACACCAGCAGAAACAAACCCCTCTGGCACAGGGGTCCTAACCATGGACAAACACCCCAAGGCCCTCCATTCTCTCAGACCAGGTGCGGAGGGTATGAATCCTACTCAGGCCCCTGCCTTTAAGCACCAAAAAGTGCACCAGTGCTTTCAAAGCTGTCAGTACCACTCTGTTCTGGGAAAGCCCATTCTCAGACAAAATGTGCAAAAGGCTTATCTCCATCCCCCAATCATACCACCACCACCAGCATGTCTCCAGGGCCCTCAGATGCTAGAAGTGCAGAGATAACACACAGACTCTAGGAGAATTTAGCTGTTCTTTATTGACATGGAATTTGGGGCGGCGAGGGTAGCCCCACCCTCCAGGAGGATGAGGTAGCTTCAGTGCTTCCAGCTCACACCTTTCCCGGGTCTTCCTTCAATGTGACAGTTCGGTTAAAGACAAGCTGGAGGGCAGAGGGAAAAGGATGACCACCAATCCAGAACAAGGCCAAGGAGACCTGGGCGGGTTTCACCACAGACACCTCCCCCAACTTCCTTCTTAAGCCAAAGAAGCCGAGGGACTAAGGGTCAGGAGACCCAGGTCCTCAATAACTTTGTGACTTTAGGTAAGGGACTGAATGGGGCTCTACGCTATAGTATTATATGGACTATAACAACCACCGTGGGGGTCTAGGGTATAGTTTTATATGGATTATAACCACCACCATGTTTGCCCCCTAGTTTAAGGACTAAGAAAGACAGGGTGGGCTGGTGCAGTGGCTCACGCCTGTAATCTCAGCACTTTGGGAGGCTGAGACAGGCAGATCATCTGAGGTCAGGAGTTCAAGACCAGCCTGGCCAACATGGCAAAACCCTGTCTCTACTAAAAATACAAAAATTAGGCCAGGCGCAGTGGCTCACGCCTGCAATCCCAGCACTTTGGGGGGCCGAGGCAGGCGGATCATGAGGTCAGGAGATCGAGACCATCCTGGCTAACACGGTGAAACCCCGTCTCTACTAAAAAATAGAAGAAATTAGCCGGGCGTGGTGGCAGGCGCCTGTAGTCTCAGCTACTCCAGAGGCTGAGGCAGGAGAATGGCGTGAACCCGGGAGGCAGAGCTTGCAGTGAGCTGAGATTGTGCCACTGCACTCCATCCTGGGCGACAGAGTGAGACTCTGTCTCAAAACAAACAAACAAACAAAAAATTAGCCGGGTATGGTGGCATGTGCCTCTAATCCCAGCTACTTGGAAGGCTGAGGCAGGAGAGTCACTTGAACCCGGGAGGCAGAGGTTGCAGTGAGCCGAGATGATGCCATTGCACTCCAGCCCCGGGCAACAGTGCAAGACTCTGTCTCAAAAAAAAAAAAAAAGGCAGCCTTCATACAAAATTTTGGGCCTGGAGTTATCCTTAGTGCCAGTTTCCTCATTAGTAGAATACGAATACCAACTCTCTCACGTGGTGAGGATCAACTAAGGGAATGTATGCAGAGCACTTGGCACAATGAACGGCCGCCACTGTCACTGCTGCAGATGAGGGCAGCTGGGTAAAGTCAAGCACCTTTCCCTGATGGCTGTCTGGATCCACGGAGAAGTATCCAAGACGCTCAAACTGGAACTTGTCGAAGGGTTTTGCCAGGGCCACAGAGCAGTCCACTAATGCTGCCTCCACCACATGTAGTGATGCCTGCAGGCAGGGAACTCAGGCAACCATCCAACCAGGGAGGCCTACCTCCCTCACCCCAAACCTCACGAACCTACCAGGTTCAGGTCACTTAAAAATCCACCAGGCACCTCAGTAGGATCTTCAGGGTTCTTGTGCTGAAATCTGCAGCCAAAGTGAAGGTCATACCCCCAGCTGGGCAGCCACAGCAGGCAATGTGCATCTTGTACCTGCCCCCACCCCAGCTCTGTTCACTCACAGTCGCTCATAGAGGCGAACCTCACACATCAAAGGCTGTGACACCCAGTGAATAAAGGCCTTTGGCTTCTCTCCAGCATCTGCCCGTCTGCAGGTCACCTCCAGACTCTCTACACAACCACTGGGGCCCTTGGAAGTGGGAGGGAGGGGAGCAGCAATTAGACCCAGGAACCACAACCAGGATTGCAGGCTACACTCACATCCTGGCCCCAGCAGGCACTGCAGTAGGAAGGCTGCAGCTGGCTCTCACCTTGACAACACGCTGCAGCTCAATGACGTAGCCTGTATGCCTCAGGCCCACAGGCTGGCCCCAAGCCAGGCGCTTAAATCCTGGCTCTGGCTCCTAGAGATAGGAAGTGGGGTAGACACATGAGGCTGCAAAGGTCAAACAAGTGGGGAAGCTTCCCCACCCCCATGTCTGGCAAAGATTGGTTCATCTGAAGCAGAAAGTAGATGGACTGACAAAGAGATGAGGAGATGAAAGGTTCCCAGTACCAGACTCAGCAGCAAACGGGACCCTCCACCCCCACAATTTACCTCCTTGAAGTCAGTCCTCTCAATGAAGACAATGGGTGCAAAGGGAACCTGATGGAAGCCTTTGGTCTCATCAGCTGGGAAGTTGGGCACCTGGACGTCCAAGGACTATAGCAGGAGACAGGAGACAGATATGAGTCATACTCAGCATGAGGACCCCCATGCCCAGAGCCAAGTGTACCCCTAGCTACACACACACATGCGACACACAGGTTAAGGCAGGCCCACCTTGGCAGCGGGAAAGTTGGTGATGATGACCCGTAGTGACTCCAGCACAGCCATGGCTCGTGGGGCTGTGTCATTCAGCACATCACGCACACAGGCTTCTAGAAGATGTGGCTCCATTGTGGTCTGTGCCACAGTCACTCCCACCTGGCAGGAAAGTTCAGCATCAGTCACAGCTACAATCACAAACTGCCACACTCAACCCCCAGTGTGTCTACCCAACCTGCTAGGCTATACCCGGGCACAGAAGTTGTTGATGGCCTCAGGTGGGAAGCCCCGCCGTCGCAGGGCCGTGAGTGTAAAGAGCCGTGGGTCGTCCCAGTCCCTGTGGATAAGAAGGTGGTGAGAAGGCCTTTGGGAGCACATGCCATTAACCTTTCATAGGCCAAACAGCCGCACCTACCGCACAGCACCAGTTGCTACAAGCTGGAGGATCTTCCTCTTAGACACAACAGCATAGTGCAGGTTGAGGCGGCCATACTCCCACTGCACAGGGCAATAGACGTCCAGTGCATTGCAAAGCCAGAAGTAGGAAGAGCGTCTGGGGTGGGAGAGTAGGGTTAGGACTGGCCAGCTCTGGAACCAGGGAGAGACCACAGGAAGGGCTGCTGGAATTCCATTGGCCCTACCACCCCATGGACCCAGCTCCCTCACCGGGCCTGGAATTCCTTGGTGCAGAGTGAGTGAGTGATGTGCTCGATGGAGTCACAGAGGCAGTGTGTGTAGTCGTAGGTGGGATAGATGCACCTGTGGGGCATAGGCAGTGGGCCCTACCATCCAGCCCTACTCTGCCCTACCCCATGGCCCATTGCCCTGCTCCGCAGCCCCACCACCCCACCCCATTCTACACCCACCATTTGTCCCCTGTGCGGTGGTGTGGTGTATACTTGACTCGATAGGCTACAGGGTCCATCTTGCCATCCTCCATCACCAGCTTCATCCGTAGTGTGGCCTCGCCCTCTGAAAACTTGCCCTTGCGCATTGCCTGAGGGGAACAAGGACTCAGGCTGTCTCTAAGCACAGGAGCATCTCATTCTCAGCACCTTGGCCCACCCAAACCCAGATGCTCCTCTAGGACCCCACCTCAAAGAGCAGCAGTGACTCCTCCATGGGACGGTCTCTCCAGGGTGAGGGCAGAGTATTATGGCCTTTGAGCTCCTCTCCTCGCTGGTGGCACACATAAGCCAGACCCCTGTGGGGAAGGGGTGTGAGTGCCCAGCATGGCTGTGACCTAGTCAGCCTGCCTGGCTCTACGTCATGGCCCTGGCCTTACCTGCGGATGAGCTCCACAGCCCACGCATATAGCTGGTCAAAATAGTCAGAGGCATATGTGACTTTGTAAGGTGTGTAGCCTGGGGCAAAATGAAACAAAGTATTAGCAGCCAGTCACAAACACTCAGTGGCAGGCCATGGCCCAAGGAGAGGCCCACTAACCACCAGCCCTTCTAGGCTTTGCCTAGTCCATACCTAGCCAGGCCACCATGTCACAGATGGCAGTGAAGAACTTTGCTTCCTCCTTCTCGGGGTTGGTGTCATCAAAACGCAGAAAACAGATGCCATTGTTGGCCTAGGAAAGTTGCACCATCTGTGAACTCCCACATCATCCATCAGCCCCACAATCCTGTTTATCAAACTAGGATATTCACAGAGCACTCTCATGTCAGAATTTTCTTTTTTTTTGAGATGGAGTCTTGCTCTGTCACCAAGGCTGGAGTGCACCATCTTGGCTTACTGCAGCCTCCACTTCCGGGGTTTCTCCTGCCTCAGCCTCCCAATAGCTGAAACTACAAGCGTGCGCCACCATGGCCAGCTAACTTTTGTATTTTTAGTAGGGATAGGGTTTCACCATGTTGGCCAGGTTGGTTTCGAACTCCTGACCTCAAGTGATCCACCCACTTTAGCCTCCCAAAGTGTTGAGATTACAGGCGTGAGCCACCCCACCCGGCCTCATGTCAGAATTAAAAATGCCTTCAAGAGCTTCTCTCACCTTCCTGTATCTAACCTAGCATCTTTCTAAGCCTAGGGACTGCACTGGCAACTCTCCCAAATTTGAACTCACTGACTCCTCAGAGGGAGGAAGCTATTTATTCCAATAAGCTCAATAGATTCCTAGGTATCTGTCACACATATGGTTCCTTTCCATGGCCTCTGCCCACCTGGGTACATTATTGGGAGCAGACAGCAAGGCAGGGATATAGTATCCACTCATGGGAACAGCAAGTGGTCATCTTGCTTGCCAGGTCCCTAGACACATGCTTACCTTGGCATAGCCAAAGTTGAAATTGATGGCTTTGGCATGTCCAATATGCAGGATTCCATTGGGTTCTGGTGGGAACCGGGTACGTACCTAAAATAAGGGGGATGGGAAAAGAGCAATAAAGTCTGAGCTCAGATGACCTTAAAGAAACAGATGTTCCCTCCCAGGAAGGCCATGGTGATGGGTGAGATGGGGCAGTATGGACGCAGCCCAGGCACTCAGGCAGGTGTTTGATGGCACAAGCTCACATGGCCACATCCCCACACACCTGCCCACCAGTAATCTCCAGGTGCTGCTTTAGTAGATTCATGGTGTGTGGAGTGACCACATAGCCTGGGGTCTTGTAGTTCTCACCTGCCAGGACCAGAATAAGCCTAAGGACCAGGCTGCAGCCAAAGCCTCTGACCCCAGAGGCCTGACTATAGGAGCTGCTGCCAAGATCCAGCCCTCCCCAGGGTTTTGACATGCCCACTAACCAGGCTTGTGGAACTTAAGGGCCTCCCCTCGGAGCTGCTCCATCAGAGACAGGGTCTGGTCAGCAGTCTCGCCTGTGGGGAACAAAACAAGGAAAACTTGTCCTCTGGATACATTTACCATATCCTATAGCCAGAATAGAACTGAGTAGACTCCTATTCCCTCAATTCCAGAGACAAGAGATCTAGAGCCAGAAATCTGAGGCCTCTCATGCCAGTCTCTGGGCAAAGGGAACAAAAGAAACACCAGGAATCCCAGTCTTGAGACAGAAGTCAGGGTACTGAGTAAGCCAAGGGCCTGAGGTGCCTGTAGGAACTCTTCTGGGGAGGCTCAGAAGTCAGGGAGCTAAATGCTGTGACAGGAGCCTCAAGCTTCTCACCATTCTCCATCACATCCTTTGCTGTCCTCCGGTCTGTTTCTTCTAGCCGAGCTTTTGCCACCTGAAAGAAGCCCCAGGTGCTTCAGAAAATGGCATCAAATTTTCTCTTGGATAGGGTCCTCGGATCACTGTGGTCAGACACTTCCTTCCCCAGCCTGAAGTCTCACCATACCTCACCTCACCCTCAGGGACTCAGGGCCATGCCCAGCCCTACCTTGGGCTTCTTCTCCAGATCAGCCTCCATCTTGGGGCCCAGAAGGTGGAGGACCTGAGCAGAGACCAGAATCAGGCAGAGACAGGAGTATTCTCTTTCAAAGAGCCCCTGACTGATCCTACCCACCAACCCAAGGCTTCCTGGCCTACCTACCAGCACTGACTGAAAAAACCTACCTAGCCCATCCCATCTCTTCTCCTCATGTGGGTCTGCTAGCTTAAAATGCTCTTGCTCTGGTTGCCCAGACTGGAGTCTTGCTCTTGTTGCCCAGGCTGGAGTGCAATGGCACAGTCTCAGCTCACTGCAACCTCCGCCTCCTGGATTCAAGCGATTCTCCCACCTCAGCCCTTCTGAGTACCTGGGACTACACGTGTCTGCCACCACACCCAGCTAATTTTTGTACTTTTTGTAGAGATGGGGTTTCACCATGTTGGCCAGGCTGGTCTCAAACTCCTGACCTCAGGTGATCTGCCCACCTCAGCCTCCCAATAGTGTTGGGATTACAGGCGTGAGCCACCATGCCCAGCCCCCTCCCACCTTTTTTTATTGTTGTTGATTTCGAGACAGGGTCTCACTCTATACTCCAGGATGGAGTACAGTGGTGCAATCAGAGCTTACTGCAGCCTTGACCTCTTAGGTTCAAGCAATCCTCCCACCTCAGCCCCACAAGTTGCTGGGACTACAGGTATACGCCACCATGTCTGGCTAATTTTTAAATTTTCTGTAGAGAGTAGTTCTCAGTATGTTGCTCAGGCTGGTCTTGAACTCCTGGGCTCAAGTAATCCTCCTGCCTCGGCCTCCCAAAGTGCTGGGATCATAAGCGTGAGCCACCATGCCCAGCCCTCCTCCTGCCTTTTATCCCTTAGTGGATTCCAGGCCCTGTTCATGCCAGAGTCTTTGCCAGTTTCAGCTTAGTGAAGCATGCCCACCTGCATGTCCACTTCGTTCTTGATCATTTTGCCATCTGCCCACTTGAGCACAGCCCGAGCCTCTCCTAGAAGCACAGGCACAAGGAGCTGCAGAAAGGCAAAAGAGAGTCCTCCCCCCACCTCCTTCCCAAGGAAAGGTCCTGGCTGATCACCAGAACCAGAGCCTGAGCCCAGCCAGACCACTTTAAGTCACTCCTGTTCCTTCCCCTACCTCCTTCTCACTCCTGCCCAGAAGAAAAGGCACGACCAGAGAGAACAATATAGCCCCGTTCCAGGCCCTGCTCACCCATCAGCAGCCCCATGTTGAAATGGTAACGTTCCACCAGGAGCTGGGGCCGGTGCCTGTTAATAGCAGCCTCCACCTGCAGAAAGCCAAACCATGTGGTTCAGGAAAGCCACCTTTAGAGATATTCTGGGAACCCACACCCTCACTCTGGGTCTTGCTGGGGAGGGAAACTGAGCCACTCCTTTCCATGGCCAGGACTGGTGAGGCAGACGATGCCTGGGGAAAGACTCACAGCCTCCTCAATCTGCTCTGGGGTCACAATGACACCCACGCCACATTCCCGCTCGAAGTCCACAGTGTCGATGGGGTCCAAGGGGTGACTCCGCACATACTCAAGGGCAGCTGAGAACAAAGAGCCCGTGAGTTTGTGGTATCTCTGCTCCAAGAAGTGGACAGACAGGGTCCTAATCTCACGAAACTCCAAGGATAGTCTGGCCTCCTGAAAAGTTAAGCCCTGGCACCACCACCCTAGAGGACACAGGGAAGAAAGAAGCAGGTGTGGAGAGTGGATCCCCCCTCAGACCCTGACAGCTCCCTTGTCAGTCTCACCATAGGCCACCCCTTCCATGCCTCAGTGCCTGTGCAGAACTAGGTGTCTAGAAAGAAACTGGAGGACTTGGCAAAAAAGGGAAGACAGGGGTCTTGGCTGAAGGGAGGCATTGGTGCGAACTGGCAGGACAGATAGGGGTCTCACCGCTTAGCTGGGGCTCAGTGTGGATCTTCTTACTGGCTATGTAGCTTACAAGGAAGGAGAGACGCCGGGTATCCCTGAGTCGGGAGGCCAAGCCATATAACAGGGTCCCGGTAGCTTTGTCAATGGTGGAACCCAGGGTCTGCTGAGCCTGAGGTCAGAGGGGTCAAGAGAGAAGCCCCGCGCTCCGTGAGAGGAAAGAGCGGGACAAGTGGGGCAGGTCGGGATCTGGACCCCGCCCCGCGCTGCGTTGCAGCATGGTCCGCAAACCAGGCCGGGGGCAAAGGGGCTCGCACCTGAGTAGCGGCCTCGCGCAGCTGCGCGCTCAGAGCCGAGTTCTTGAGCGTCTCGCGGGCCTTCTGCTCGCTCAGGCCGAGGCTGGTGAAGAGCGACAGGGAGTCCAGAGCCGCCATTGCAGAGACACCGGAAACTAAAAGAAACTTAGGACCGAGTCTGCAGGTCGGCATTCATTCGCTGACCAATGAGAGCGAAGCCTCCGGGGAGAGCCAATGGAGTCCTTCCTTGGCGGGAGGGGGCGGGGCGCTCCAAGGTCGTCTATTCCCTTTAAAGAACACAGGGCGGACAAACCGTGCTTTCCGGGGGCTTCGCTTCCGCCTCCGTGGAACTGGGCACTTGAAGGGGTGTTGCCGGGCGGCAGGACTTTTGGAGTTATTTGCCACGGACCTGGAAGGAAGGTGTTCGTCCCGGACGCAGGAGGAAGACACAGGCGTGGTTTTGCTCTGACTTTTGTACTTCAGCCCTGGGAACTCCATCTCAATATAGTAATTGTCCTCGGGGGCAAATGCGAGTCCCTGTCGCGCTTTTGACGCCACAGCTTTGGAGTTGTCATGGAAACAGTTGAACAAAATGAAGCCCGGGAAATCCCTGATCCAGACTCCATCGTAGAGAATGTGTGGAATGGCCGGCCGATCCAGGGGCCCCATAAGTCCGCCGGTTTTCAGGTGCCCACTTGGACACAGCTGGCTAGGAAAGGGAAGGGACGGGTCTGGGCCAGGAGGGACCTCACATAAGTTCTATGATGATTTGGTTTAAAATCTTGGCCGGGCCCAGTGGCTCAGGCCTTTAATCCCAGCACTTTGGGAGGCCAAGGCGGGCGGATCACTTGAGGCCAGGAATTCGAGATCAGCCTCGCGAACATGGTGAAACCCTGTCTCTACTAAAAATATAAAAATTAGCCGGGCGTGATGGCACACGCCTGTAATCCCAGCTACTCAGGAGGCTGAGGCTGGAGAATCGCTTGAACCTGGGAGACGGAGGTTGCAGTGAGCTGAGATTGTGCCACTGCATTCCAGCCTGGTCGACAGAGTAACTCTGTCTCAAAAAAGAAAAAAAAAAAAAAAAAATCTCATCCCACACTTACCCTCTTGCCAAAGTATTATCAGGAAAACCACAAGCAAATTAGACCTTGAAATCCCTCTGCAGGCCTTTGAGAGAGGATATTTTATTGAGGTTGTGAGAGGGTGGGACAAATGCGATGGAATCTTCATGATTATAGCTGCTGTGCTTGGGGATCTCTCCACAGTCTCA
Source organism: Symphalangus syndactylus (assembly GCF_028878055.3). Lineage (NCBI taxonomy): Eukaryota > Metazoa > Chordata > Mammalia > Primates > Hylobatidae > Symphalangus > Symphalangus syndactylus. The sequence continues at coordinate 111,849,246 of NC_072423.2, read as the reverse complement.
CTGGACTTCCAGGACCTGCTGGCTAAAACAGAACAGAGACTGTGTGTGTGTGTGTGTGTGTGTGTGTGTGTGTGTGTGTGAAAAGGGACTGAGGTAGGGGGTTGCAGAGAATGAGCAGCTGGTGGTGGGATGGTGGAAATCCCCAAATTTGAGATTGGAGCTCTTGCAGGAATTGGTGATGCTCATACTTCTGGACCTTCAAGGAATAGGCAGGATCCTGACTAGTCTTTATCTATATTCTGTGTCCTTTGTGCCCATATCCCATTATTAATGACCAAGCTCCAAGTCTGGGCCTACATCTGGAAACCACCTAATGATCACATGCCAGGTGCTGACCAGGGCCACATGCTGTATCACTATCCAGGTCTAATGCTGTCCTGGGGCTTCCCACATCTCCATGGCCCTGTGGCCCCAGCCAGATGCCTAGCCCTGCAGTGCACTGCATGAGAAAGGCCAGGTGCAGGAGTTAAGCAGGGGATGCAGACCAGTGGTGCTAAGGACACGTACCAAGAAGCACAGCCATAGCCACACCAGCCTTGCACCAAATTTGAAGCTGCAAGTGTCCAGCCCACCATAAAGGTGCCCATGGTGAGCAAAGCCATGCAGAGTGCCTGCCACTGCCACTATTTCCTCAGTACCTGATGCTGCCAAAAGATTCACTGTAGCACCATCACCAAGGCCTCAATGAGATCAAGATCTGTACTCCCTTCCCTGGTTACTTCATGGTACACTGTGGACGCCATGGCTACAAGTCATAGGATGAGGCAGTAGCCCCACCAGTGCCACCAAGAATGCCACAAGTGGTAGTATACCAGTGGATATCCAGCTAGTGCCCTAGATGTCTATGACTTGCACAAAGCAGAAATGTTAAATTGTATGGGCCCAGTCTGGAGGTTAGCCTGCCTGCATGAGCCCCTGGCACTGCTTCCAGGAAAAGTCGAGAAAGATGACCAAGTGGAAAAGCCAGGCAGCAGCCAGCAAGGCCCAGTCATGGAATGGACAGAGGTAAGGTCCAGCAACCTCCTAGGCTCAAACAATCCTCCCATCTCAGGCTCTGAAATATTTGGGACTACAAGTGCATACCATAACACCCAGCTAATTTTTATATTTTTAGTAAAGACAGAGTTTCACTATGTTGCCCAGGCTGGTCCTGAACTCCTAGGCTCAAGCTATCCTCCCACCTCGCCCCAAAGTGCTGGGATTACAGGCATAAGCCACCACACTGGGCCAGTTTCAGAAACTTTTTTTTTTTTTTTTGAGACGGAGTCTTGCTCTGTCGCCCAGGCTAGAGTGCAGTGGCGCAATCTCGGCTCCCTGCAACCTCTGCCTCCCAGGTTCAAGTGATTCTCCTGCCTCAGCCTCCCGAGTAGCTGGGATTACAGGTGCCCGCCACTGCACCTAATTTTTGTATTTTTAGTAGAGACGGGGTTTCACCATCTTGGCCAGGCTGGTCTCGAACTCCTGACCTCATGACCCACCCGCCTCGGCCTCTCAAAGTGCCGGGATTACAAGTGTGAGCCACCAACGCCTGGCCAAAGAAGGAAGCCTTCAGGAACTCTTAAGGGAAGACTCTTAAGGCTGGCAGGCCCCAGCATCCTCCCTCCAATAGAAGTCAGACAAGATTCACTCTGGTCTTCTCTGCTTGTCCTCTTTTCAGGGCAGCAAGATCTGCCTCACAGCAGTTTTCCTCCTGCTCTGTTACCTGCAGGGATGCAGTTAGTGTTCAAGTTACAGCAAAGAAAAAGCTGAGGACAGGAGAGGAGGAAGAAGATCTCCCAGTACTTCTGTCCCCCAAGTCCTCCCTGACTTGTCTGTCAGCCCCAGGCTGCTCTAGTGAATGCACCTTTTACTCCACGCTGTCAGCTCCAGTGCTTCATATACTCCTCTGTCCCTTGGCCATATTGAGATCCTGACGATGCCTACCACAGCTGCCTCTTATGTGGGATCCAGAACCAGTGGGATCAAAGAGCAGCAGGTAGGCTCCAAAGAGCTGATAGCACTGGGCGCTTCATGACCCATAGGACATGAGCTGGGACCCAATCATCTCCCTTCAGACTAGAGCACTTTCAGCGTCTCTCATATATAAACACACACACACACACACACACACACACACCCCCCAAATGATGGGGAGGGGAGGTGGCCCCAGCACGTGGTGGATCACAGTCACTAAGTCTACTTATTTATTATTTATTTTTAAAATATATTTAAACAGCAGCAATCACTTCCAAAATGCAAAAAAAATTAACAATTTTTAGAATAAAATTATAATGTTTATAATGCGGGTCAGAAAGAATTGAAGGTACAACAGAATCAAACCACGCAGCACTGGAGGCGGCTGGAGAAGCCAAAGCCCACTGGTCAGGGGTCCAAGCTGACAAGAAGTCCCAACCTGAGAGGTCTCCACACCCAAATCATACCCCACAGCTTCCCGTTGACAGAGCCAGTGTCCTCTGGGTTAGAGAAGGAGAAGCGGCAAGGAGCTGGCCTTCTGTGTGGATGTCCCAAACCCAGTCCCCCCCATCAGCCAGGGACCTGCTAATCCACCTCCTCCATGTTGCTGTAGGTGGGGGCTGGCCGATCCACAGAGGGGGCGAAGCGTTCAGGGGCTGTCCGCGTGGGGGCCACCTCGGGGGCCTGGCCAGGGCCTAGTCCCTGCAACAGAATACGAGGACAGGGGTTGGGGGCTGCCCAGCATGCCGCCTGGCATCCCGGGGGTGCTGGCTTGGAGCCCTGGCACCCAAGGGAGGGTCCCAAGGCAGGCGCAGACAGCAGCGGCGTTGAGACAGAGAGACAAGATTGGGCCTGAATAGTCTGGCTTTATTAACACTTTAAGTACAGGAAGTAGCTTGGGCAGGGCCAAGCCCGAGGCCAAGGGTCAGAGTAGCAGGATGAATGGACAGACAGCCAGATGGATACACACCCTAGGATACTCTGCCCCTGCAGGGGCCACAGCCTCCCCACCCTCTCCCACCAGATGCATAAGCTGAGGCCCAAAGCCCAGAGGTGTTCCCCACAACAAAGGCAGGCATGGCCTGGGGCAGGCAGGTAGGCCAGCTCACAGCAGCTGCCTGCAGGCGAGCTCATCTCCAGCGACTCTGGGATACCAGAGGATAGAACACGTTGAGCACGAGGGCCACCAAAGCCGCCACGGTGCCCAGGACAAAGTACCGGAGGCAGCCCTCATCTGGTGTGGTAGGGCCACGTGGCAGGGGGCCCACCCAGTCTTGGGGCCCCCAAGGACCCAGGGGCCCAGGCCCCTCAGGCACCGGCTCCTCCTCAGCCTCCAGCTCCTGCCAAATCCGGGAAGCCTAAGGTATGTGGAAACGGCCATCAGCACCCCGGGGGTGGGGAGGACCCTGTGTCCCTGAGACCCTTAGCCATGACAGTCCCACCTGGGGTGACTGGGGCTAACACCCTGCATTCTAGATCAAGCAGCAAGGAGGAAGGCAGGCAGCCAACCTCAGGGTTGTCCAGACTAAGAGCACAAGGGTAAGAGAATCTTGAGAGCATTTTGGCCTACCCTAAACAGCTCTCAGTCCACATGCAGCTCCGCATGGAGGTGGGAGGGGAGTTATCTGGTTAGTATTTCAGTCCAGGCCTCCCCAGAGGACACTGATTCATAGAGAACAGGGCTGCCAATCCCAGAGCAATCTCCTTGCTCCTTCCCACCCATACCCAGATCCTAACCAGTCTTCTGCAAGGATTTCTCTAAGCTTGACAGAGAAGGCTCAAGAGAGGATGGAGCCAGAAAGGAGGCAGCCAGTCCAGAAAAGAGATGTGCCTATGCCCACTCACTGGGCCTATGGCACACCATGTCACTAAAAGAGAAGATCCTGAAGGCTCAGCAAAGACAGATGCTTACCTCAGAGAGTACAACAGCCACCAGAGGCCATGGCCAGCCCAAATAGGCCTTGTCTTGAGTGCACACTAGAACTCAGGGACATCACAAGTGAGGGTGTGTGGGCCAGCATGTGGGGAATGTGCAGAGGAAATCTAGGAGAGTGTCGGGTATAGTTCATTCACAGCATAGTGCCCAGTGAGGTTCAGAGCAGTTACCTGACCTGTGCCAAGTGGGTGCCAATGTGCTTGCCAGGGGCAACATGTTAGTGTACCTATATGTTTGTTAGTATCCCCAGGGCATGGGGATGCCTCCGGCTAAAGCTTTGATGTTAAGAGAACTCTGCAATTCTCATGAATCCCAAGGCTCAAGGGGCCTGTGGCTGGAGGAGAGGAAGCTATATCCCCCAACCCTGCCCCAGTCTGTGAACTGTCCCCCACTATTCTGTAAAGCCTCCCACATGCCTCACCTGGCTGGCAGCAGCCTCAGCTGCAGGGCCTAGGTCTCGGTGGTGCTCAGAGTGACCTGCCCTGGGGGGCCTCTCCACAGGAGAGTTCCGCCGGCGGTAGAAGAGTACATAGGCATAACGCGTCACAACCTGGCTCTCGTCTACCGTTGTCACTGTGCTGTCATCAAACAAGCGCCAGCCTACAGCAGGGTGGGAAGAGTGTGAACAAAGTCTGCACCACCACCCCTACCACCTATCCTGCTGGTTGTGTGTGCCCTCACCCACGTCACTGCGCTGACTGCTACGATCATTGGGCAGGCGTGCACAGGCAGTGTAGTGGCCACCAATCATGCCTCCATAGTGGTTGATGACAGCATATAGATCGTAGCTGGGCAGCTGCTCCTCTTTCTGACCAATGCAGAACTTGCTCAGGTCCAGGTTCCTGCAGGTCAGGTCCAGTCAGGGAGGGGTGAGACAGGCAACAGGTGCTCAGGATGCCCATCCTGGTCCTCACACCCCACCCACAGTTACCAAGGTCCATTGCTTACCTAACAGGGAACTCCACCAAGTCATTGATCTTATCACGCCAGATAAAACTACGAAAGGAGAAGCGCTTGAGCTGCACGATGAGAACATTTGGCAGGCGCCATAGCAACAGCTGCTTGGAGGCCTCACGGTGCTGTTTGCACTGTGGGCAGTACCTGATGGGGACAGAGATTGGGTCAGGACCAGCAAGTCTCTCTCTTCTCCATCCTGCCCCCTTATCTGCTTGCTGCTCTGTTCTTACCAGGCCTCCTCGGGTGCCAGCACCTCAGGCCGTGTGAAGAGGTTGAGGCACTGGTCCAGGGTGAAGTGGCCGGCCCGGGCAGCCTCACCGGCAGAGCCTGGATCCTCAGCACATTCCAGCTCCTTGGAGGCTACCAACACAAACTCCTGCAAGCGCTCGTTGTTCCGCCAGACGAGAGCCAGGCTACAGTCGTCACCCAGCTCCAGTGGGGTGTCTCCTGGAGATTCGCAGGGAGAGAGGTCATGCAGCTGTGGAGAACAGCCAGCTCAACCCACCCCATGGCTCCCACCCACGGCCTCAGACACCTTTGTCCTCTAGCCGCTGCTCTCGGCTGGATGAGTCAATTTTATAGATGAAGAACTGGGGTGTGTGGGCATTCATAGCTTCACTTGGATGCTGGTACCCAGGCACAGCAGCTGTGTGAGAACATGATAATCAAAGCTTCCCTGCCCATCAGGGCCTCACCAGGCCCACCAGGCCCTAAACAACAGCCCCCTCCATCCTCCCCTATCCTCCTCCCCAGCTCTCAGAGCCTTTCACTGGATCTTACCTTCGGGTCGGGACACCCTCTCACCAGCAGACAAGGAGCCAACCTCAATGGGCCCACTGGCCAGCATCTCAGAAGAAATTCCACTGGTGCTGGGCACAGGACCCCGGTCAGGGGCTGCCCACACCCGGGGAAGCCCTGTGTCCCCCTCAGCCATAGGGGTCACGAGCTGGAGCTCAGGTGGCTGAATGGGGTCCCTCTCGCTGTCCCCAACCTCCAGGGAGCCAGTGGAGAGCAGTGTGGTGCAGCCAGGGCTCTGAGACTCCAAGGCCATGCGGCCAGGCTGAAAGGGTGGCTGGAATACACTCACAGAGTACCTGGCAACAGAGAGCAAGGCAAGTAAGACTCCTGACCAGCTCATCTAGCACCTCTGCCCCCACCTACACCACTCTAGTCCACCCACTGGGCACTTACCGGGCATAGCCCTCTAGCAACTGAGCAAGGCGGGCATAAGTGAGGCGTGAGGCAGGTACACTGACGAGGAAGGGGTAGCCAATGTTCTCAGGTCGGCAGAGGCCCTTGTGGTCAGGCCAGTGGGTTTTCTGGCAGAGCCTGATGGGAAGTGGAAGACAAGGATAGGCCCTTAGCCCCATCTCCTATGACTCCATACTGGGGGCTAGTCATAGTCCCTGGGAACTGGGCATGCCAGCCCTGCCTCCCCCAGAGCCTGGTAAAGTAGGGTGGCAAGTAGAAAGCTTAAGCATATGTACCCTGGTGTGAAGGGAAGGAGCAGGGTGGCACATGGAAGGTGGAAAGAAAGGGTAGGGGAGACCATGGGGGTCCTCACTGGTTGCAGTAGCCCACACGGTAGCACCGGGTACAGCGCTTCAGCTTTTCATCCTCCGACTGTTGCTTCCGCTGGCAGGCTGCACACTTGGAGATGGGGACGCTGGGCACCTGGGGGCGCTAGGGTGGGTCGTCTGGCTCAGCAAGACCAGGCAGGAGTGCCCCACCCACCAGGGCCCTATGCCATCAGGTTGGCCCCTACTCACCTGTTGCACCTCTAGCACCACTACCCGCTCCTTAGCCAACTCTGAGGATAGGAGCTCAAAGCAGAGGAGCATATCAGATGGGGACACAGTGTCCAGTGAGTGGGAGGGTAGGAACACACGATGGAAACGATTCTTAATTACCTGGGGACAGAGAACACACAGATCCCACATGAGGATAAGCCCTTTCCCTAGCCCTGCCCGAGAGTTTAAGAAGGCTTGGCCCTGCCTTGGGTCTATGTGGGTAGTAGTGAGGGCTGTAGGCCCAAATAGGCTTATGCCTCTGCTGGCACCTGTCTCAGTGCCCAATGCCATAAGGAGCCTGGTGCATCAGAGGGCCTGAAAGACCAGGTGTGAGGCAGATATCAACCACACCAGCTCTCCACACTGAGGGACTCTGCCCTGCTGTAACTGGCATAGCCTTATAAGACTGTAACATATTATCATGGAGGGTCCACATTCAAAGAGCCTCCTCCCCACTCTTACCCCTGAGAAAGCCGACACTGTCAGGCTAAAGGCTAGGAACCCCTGGGGAGAGCTAGCACACACAACTGGGATAAAAGAAGAGAGCAGCAGGACAGAGGGAGAAGCAGAGCGAACATAGGGGTAGTCCTGCAGCTCAAGCTCCTTGTCTAAAAAGGGAAATGCAGTTGGGATCCACCACCACAAAGGGGAATAAAACCCTGATAATGGCTAGGAACTGAGGGCACTTCTGTTGCACAGAAAAAATAACAGCACATCACCTGTTTTTGTACAGTCACAGGCATACTCATGTGTATGTCTATTTTCATTTTATTTTTGAGACAGTCTCGCTCTGTCACCCAGGCTGGAGTGCAGTGGCGCGATCTCGGCTCACTGCAACCTCTGCCTCCCGGGTTCAAGCGATTCTCCCGCCTTAGCCTCCTGAGCAGCTGGGACTACAGACATGTGCCACCATGCCCGGCTAACTTTTTTTGTATTTTTAGTAGAGGTGGGGTTTCACGATGTAAGCCAGGATGGTCTGGATCTCCTGACCTTGTGATCCACCCGCCTTGGCCTCCCAAAGTATTGGGATTACAGGCATGAGCCACCGCACCTGGCCCTATTTTTATTTTTTATCTATTTATTTATTTTTGAGACAGAGTCTCACTCTGTCACCCAGGCTGGAGTGCTGTGGTGCAATCTCTGCTCACTGCAACCTCCACGTCCCGGGCTCAAGTGAGCCTCTTGCCTCAGTCTCCCAAGTAGCTGGGACTATAAGCACGTACCACCATGCCCAGCTAATTTTTTTATTTCTTGTAGAGACAGTGTTTCACCAAGTTGCCCAGGCTGGTCCCAAACTCCTGGGCTCAAGTGATCTGCCCACCTCAGCCTCACAAAGTGCTGGGATTACAGGCATGAGCCACTGTGCCCAGCCCATGTGTATGTCTGTAGATGCCAATGACTGTACACACATGTCTATGGTGAGTACACACACACACATCCACACACGTAATAGCCCAAGGAAGGACAAAGATACCTCCGCCAAACGCAGGTTCTCAGGCTTCACATGAACGCTCTGAGAGAGGGAGTCCAATACTTCGCTTGCAGTGGAGTTCTCCTTGCTGACGCTCACCAGGAACTGTGGCAAAAAGGGCAGTCAGTGAGGGAGGTGGGCCACGTTCTCTAGAACAGCCCAGAGGGAAGGGGCTTACTCCTCACCTTGATGGGCTTGCTGTGGGGCTCTCGGGCAAAATAAAAGACAGGGAGAACCTTTTGCTTTTGTGGCAAGGGCACCGGCAGATAAAGAAACGGGTCAAAAGTGATGGAGACCTGTGGATGTAGAGGTGGCACTGGGTAGCTGCACACAGAGTGGGAGACAAGATGCTCATGCTCAAAGAGCCCATTCCAGGGCTTCTGATGGCTCTCAGGGCCCCCACAGCCAACCAGCAAACTCTCAGGCTTCAGGACACTAGACAGGGCAGGAGGACCACCAGGAAATAACAATCCTTCTTTCTGGCACTCAAAGCCCTACTCAGCTTATTCACTTTACGAATTTGCCTCACACTTGCACCCCATGTGCCCACAACCCTGCCACAACACCTTTGAGCTCTAACATCACTTTTCCCTCAGTCAGGAAGCCTACCCTGAGTGGGCTCTTCAGCCCAAATAGAATCCTGAGGCCTCCCTGCCAGCTTCTTTGCCCAAACCTTGCCCTGTAGCACCTTAAGATGCACATGCCTCTGAACCTAATGTGACCAGAATAGCAGAGCTGAACTAGGGGGCCTCTTTCCAGGGGAGCCCATCACACCTTGGCACACACAGGGCACACCAGCTTTGACTTGTACTGCCCCTGAAATAGGTCCACGATGAAAGAGTCATTCCTCATCTTGTGCCGCTGCCATGCTTCCTCAGCTACCACCTGAGAGGCAGAGTGGTGAGAATCAAAGAGTCGTGGGGGCTGGGATGCTCATGAGACATGCCCACCCTCTGTCCCTAACCCTGACCTCATCGGGCCGCCCATCTGAATCCACGGTCTCTGTGTAGGGCTTGTTCTGAATGCGATTCAGGTCCTCGTGCAGCCCATCCAGCAGGAAAGCCATGAACTCCTGGGCATCATGCTGTGCATAGCCTGTGAACTGGCTGGCCTTACTCGCCACAATGGCCTGGATACAGGAGCCAAGGTGTGAACATGAAGCCCTAGCACCCACTGCACACCCAGCTGGCTGGCCCTCCCCACCCCCTCCAGCCAAGGGTGACAGTGGTCACAGATCACCTTCAACTTGGAAGGCTGGAAGGCATGGTGGGTGCCCTTCCACAGCGCCCGAAGCAGCACTGCAAAGCCAATGGCCAGACGCCCACCAGTCCCTAGTGGGTTGTTGTAGTTGATCTCAGCCTCAAAGGAGCGGTCTAGGAATAGTAGTTGAGCAAAGGTGTGAGGAACAAAGGCACTCTCTCTGCCCATAACCCAGGCTCCAGGCCCTGCCCTCACCATGGAAGAAGTCCCGGAGTTCCCGAGTGTTGGACAGAGACTGAATGACGCTGTTCATGAAGCAGGTGTTGCCTAAATTGACAAGGCCAGTGAAGCCTGGCAGACACACCTTCTTCTCTTCCTCTTCCTCCTCCTCCACGCTGTCTCCACTAACTGGGCTGTGGGGCATGGGAGGCACCATGCATGTAGGCTTGGGCTGTGGGAGCAAAGACAACATGAGAGAACAGCCCCAAGACTCTCCAGCCTCCATTCTTCGTCCTTCCCACCCCAGAATTCTCACCGAGGCCAGATGTGTCTCTGGCTTTGGGGTTACATGCTCCATGGGTGTGCGCGCTGCCACATTGTCTAGCCCTGTGTCCTCAGATCGTGCCTTGGATTTATCCTTCTCCACAGCCCGGGCCTCCTCCTGGCCTGTCAGGGGGTGGGGAGCACCTCCTGGTGGGGTTGAATCCAGAGGGGTTGGACCTGTCGGCACGGCAACCTTTGCACCACCCACTGCACCTTAAAAAGGGGGAATGAGAGGGCTGGTGGTTAGCAGCATGTGACAGGGGTTTGGGTCCTGGTCACGTGGAATTGGGCAATGAAGGGAGCTCGTGTGCAGACCTCGTGCAGCCGGGGCCTCCAGGCCCCCCCAGCGCTGACTCTGCCTCTTACGAAGGCAGATGTCGATGCGAGAAGCCGTGAAACAGAAGGTGCACTGCTCTGGCTCAATCAGATTCCTGTGGGAAAAGGCTAAACTCAGGGACTTAGGAGGAATAAGCATCAGGATAGATGAGCCAGGGAGATGGAGCCCAGTGGGGGTAGGACAGGCACAGTGGTGGGGCCGGGCACCACCCACCTGAGCTTCACCTGCCAACGGAAGATGGTGTGGGGCCCACAGCCCGGGTGCAGCCTCAGGAAGTTTCCATCCCTGCAGAGGCACAGCAGGATAGGAGGAAGGACAAGAGGAAGAGCATGAGACATACTGTCCCCCCTGAGGCATTGTTTGCCCCATCATCTGCCCACCCACCTGGTCTGGAAGATGAGCGTGAAGTCCTGCTCACGGAAAAGTACTCTTGAGGTGTCCCTGCAGATCTCCTTCACGTACACGTGCACCACCACTGAATCCGGGCCCTTCTCATACGAGTCATTCTTGACAAATGCCAGGTTCACCATCGACTCAGGCTCTATATTGAGACCATGGCTCAGCCCCAACCAGGACAGGTTCCCCCCTATTGCTACTCTCTACCCACCTACAAACTTTGCAACCCAACCTAGGGCTCTGCCTTCCCACCCCCACCTTTACCATCCACCAAGGTTGCACCATCTGCTGCCACTGCCATCTCCTCCTTGGCACAGTCATCTTTCCCAGGGTTTCTGCACCGGACCATGGCTGGAGAGACTGGGTCATTCCCGGGAGGCACTGCTTTCTCTCCTGCCAAAGGGGCTAAATTCTCCTCTGAGCCCAGAAGGCAGGCTTGGGGGTTCAGCGGTGGTATGCAAAGCTGTTCATCAGCCTCAACCTATTAATGGCAAGATTGTGGGCAGAATCAGCCCTGGATCTGCCAGGTGGCTCCCACTCCAGTGCACACCCTTTCCCCCCATCTCCTAACACCCAAACAGGTGCCCAGCTCTCACCTGGGTGGCTGGGTCAGCCACGAAGGGTGGGGCATCACCCCGGGGTCCAGGGTCATCCCTGGACCCTTCCCCCTCTGGCCCTCTGCAGAGATGCACAGCCCTCTTGGCGCTGGGCCCTGCCTGGGCCCCGGGGCCAGCCCCTGAGCCTACCTCACCACGGCCCTGGGCCCGCTTCTGGTTCCGGGCCTCCTGCTTAGCCCGGTGGGGCTCAGGGCCTGGCTCCAGGGCAATGGGAGACAGTTCCTGCCCATTCTCCTGGCACTGCAGCCCCGGCACCAGCTCCTGGGTCCCTAGAGGTTTCTTCTGCCAAAGATACAGCAGTCAGGCCCTGTCGACTACACTGGGTATCCCTACCCAACCCTGTACTACTAGAACTCACCAGGAGGGAGGGCCACGTGAGCATAGGCACCTTTTTGGGCAGTGTCAGGTGCAGGAGACTGCCCTTGCGGGTTTGCACTTTAGCACAAGAGCTTTTTATCTCAGCATAGAAGACACCACCCCACTGCTGACCACCTGGGGACAGAGCAGGGTCCATGAGGTAAGATAGGAGACATCAGAAGATTCAAACATACTACTGTGCTCAGGGCAGATGGACACACCTGCAAACCGTACCACACAGTCCGTATCTGTGAAAGCAGCATCTACATCCTCCAGCTGCAGGGGACCTACTCCCACACGAAGCTTGACAATCACCTCTTCTGCACTCTGCCTCCAATCGAGCAGCAACTCTGGAGGGGGAGTAGCCAAGAGATCATGAGGGTCTTCACAAGCTCCTGATGGTGATAAGCAGGTAACAGAGACCCAGCCTAATGAAACTGCTTCAGATGGGAGCCAAATTGCAAGTGGCCCCTCCCCTTCCCTAGCATCCAAAAAGCCCATTCATTACTGACCCTCTTTGGTCTGCTCCTCTCGAGGAGTGGATGCTGACCCTGACGATGAAGGAAAGAATAGCCGGGTGTGGTGGCGTGAGCCTGTGATCCCAGCTGCACGGGAGGCTGAGGCAGAAGGATCACCTGACGCCAGAAGTTCAAGACCAGCCTGGGCAACATATCGAGACCCTGTCTCTAAAAAAAATATAAGAAAAATTAGTCAAGCATGGGGAGGAGGCTGAGGTAGGAAGACTGCTTGAGCCCAGGACTTTGAGGATGCAGTAAGCTACAATCACACCTGCACTGCACTCCAGTCTGTGCAAGAGTGAGACCCTGCCTTTAAAAAAAAAAAAAAGGGCCAGGCACAGTGGTTCACACCTGCAATCCCAGCACTCTGAGAGGCCAAGGCAGGTGGATCACCTGAGGTCAGGAGTTTGTGACCAGTCTGGCCAACATGGTGAAACCCCGTCTCTACTAAAAATACAAAAATTAGCTGGGCATGATGGTGCGTACCTGTAATCTCAGCTACTTGGGAGGCTGAGGCAGCAGAATCGCTTGAACCCGGGAGGCAGAGCCCACAGTGAGCCAAGATGCCACTACACTCTAGCCTGGATGACAGAGTGAGACACTGTCTCAAAAAAAAACGAAAAAAAGGCGGGGCGCGGTGGCTCACGCTTGTAATCCCAGCACTTTGGGAGGCCGAGGCGGGCGGATCACGAGGTCAGCAGATCGAGACCACGGTGAAACCCCGTCTCTACTAAAAATACAAAAAATTAGCCGGGCGTGGTGGCGGGCGCCTGTAGTCCCAGCTACTTGGAGAGGCTGAGGCAGGAGAATGGCGGGAACCCGGGAGGCGGAGCTTGCAGTGAGCCGAGATCGCGCCACTGCACTCCAGCCTGGGAGACAGAGCAAGACTCCGTCTCAAAAAAAAAAAAAAAAAAATGAAAAAAATTAGCCTCGCATGGTGGCATGCACCTGTAATCCCAGCTACTTGGGAGGCTGAGGCAGGAGAATCACCTGAACCAGGAGGTGGAGGTTGCAGTGAGCCGATATTGCACCACTGCACTCCAGCCTGGGCTACAGAATGAGACTCCATCTCAAAAAAAAAAAGGAAAAAAAGAAAGAACAGATTCAAAAAAAAGAAAAAAAGTTTAAAAAGGAAAGAAGGCAAGCTCCCCAACAGCACCATCTTCTGGATCTTAGCCAAGTACTCAGGCTTCAAAGCTGAGGCTCTACTGAGGCTATCATGGGTCCTTCTTCTCTCATCATCAGACCAGGACAGAGAGAAGAACAAAAAAGTCATCTCCCAAACCCCAATCTGTATACCAATAAGATGGGAGGGAGAAAAGGCCACAAGCACTCTGGGAATGCCACTCCCACCTTTCCTAGGATCTCCATCCTTGCTCTCCTGGTTTGCTCGATCCTTCTGCTTCTTCTTACTAGTGGCGTCCTCCAGTCCTGGGGGCCCTCTCCTTGGGCCTGTGGCACTGGCCCCACCAGACATCTTGAGGCGCTTGGTCGACAGCCAGAGTGCCCCGGGGTCGGCAACAGCGTCTGGGTCAGGGCTGCGGCGCTTTCTTCCTGGCCCAGCTATCTTGGCAACTCTTTGTGGCCAAATTCTCCAGCAAGGAACTGAGAGCCTAATGGAAAGAAGCCAGTGATCACTGCCAAGACCCAACAACTTGCTCTTTAGCTACAGCCAGGGCTCAGCAACCCAGGACACTAATGCTACAGAGCTGGATCTTCTCATCTCTGAAGTACCCCTGGACACTCTCAGGCTATTCTAAAGAGGTAATAAATAATGCAAGTAGCAGCAACCACTTCTGGCCAAGCCTCATAGATACCCACCATAACAGTCCCACACAGATGGAAGCCTCACTGAGGGGGCACCAGGTCAAGGAAGTCATGGCCTGGGACCAGGCTACTCCACCAATCTGGAGAGGAGCCATGGCTCCAGCCCACAGTTCTGGCACTCCGAGCAGGGTGCTCACTTTTCCTTCACTCTCACTGGCTGCTTAGTCACCACTGGAGAAATAGAAGGTGGAGGAAGAAGGCAGGACAGGAGACAAGCCGCAGGAGGACCAGGCTCTGTGGCTGAAAACAGGCTCGACCCAGGTTCTACCATTGCCCAGAAAAAGTCCTGGGGCTAAGGCACTCCACCTGCCTCCTGCCAGCTCCCACCCTTGGCAAGAACCTGCTCCTATGTACTGCTTGGTCCTTCTTCATTTCAAGAGAAAGTCCTCTCCCCAGCTGCTGTCCCAAGCAGAAAGGGACTGAAAAGTGTATCTAGATGTCACACTACCTCTTCAGCAGCAACCCTGCTCCAGTACTAAGGCAGGATGGGCATCCAGTTTGAGACTGGAACAGAAATCATCACCTTCCTTCCCAGATGCCTTCACTCACAAGCTCTGAGCCACAAGGAGCACTACAGTTTCCCACAGACCCACCAGTGGATTCTGGACTGTTTCCCCCTCCAAAATGAAGGTCTTGAAACTAGATACTGAGATGAGGCTGGGGAGGACCATAGATCCAGGACTCCTGGCAGCCTCAAGCCTGGCCTGAACCAGTAGCAGGACAGATAATGACTAGTCTGTGTTCCCCTAAGTGTGTAAAGGAGGAAGGAGGGATGGCAGGATACCCTTCTACAGGTCAGATGTGGTACTGGTGGGCTGGATCTTTAATGACACCTGCCACCGACGCCTCCTTCTCGCACCCAGGCCCCAGCCGAAGGTCGCGTCCCTCCCCCATGCCCCAGGGACGTCGAGGCGGGAAAGGGGGTGTCTAGAGACCCGAGCCGGCCTGAAATGGCAGCGCGGGGTTACTGACCACAGACCAGCGCCCCGGTCGAGCTGCGACCCAGCTTCAGCCTCTGAACCCCGAACCCGCCACCACCTCTCCCAGGAAGCTGCCCTCGCTGGCCGCCAGTCCTCTCCCAGGTGGAAGGCTGACCACAGGCATAGCGTAACGGCCCTGCCGGCATCAGTGGGCTGGCACGCTGCGGGGCACTAGGCGTAGGGGCTGGCACGGCCCGTGACCTTGAACAGGCCGCCGCGGCCGTGCGTTGCGGCCTCCCTGCTGCGGCCAAGGCGGCGAGTAGCAGCCCGCTCCACTCACCGAGCGAGACCGCCGCAGCCAGTCCCCCTCGGGCCCTGGCAACCCGCTCTCCGTTCCGGTTCCGGCGTCAGGTCGGTTCCGGTTCCGGCGCGCCCCTCCCCCGTCCCGGCGCCGCCGCCGCCACCGCCTTAGCGGCTTGTTTTGTTTCGACTTCTATTTAAGGCCGAGGGAGGCGGAGCGCCAAGCTGGTGACGCACTTCCGGCGGGAATGGGCTCGGAGCGACTGGCAGCTCCGGGGCGGGCCCGAGCGGAAGGAGGCGGTGCTCGGGTGGCTTAGCCGTGCGTGGGTTCTGCTGGGGGCAATCTCGAGGTTCCCCTGGAGACTCCCCTGCCCGCCCCAAATCAGAGTCCAGACAACACAGTGGGGGTTCACACTGGTTTATTGGGGGCCCTGCCGGGCCAAGAGCTCTTCGGTGCATAGGCAGACATGCATGTGGGGCGGTGCTAGGAACTGGGGTAGGCCTTGGGCAGGGGTCACTGGCAGGTGTTGTAGATCTGCACCTGCAAGTTGATGGCTTGAAGCACGCTGCGCATCCTGGCCTCCAACCCGTCCAGCTGGGCTGCCTTACTCTCCAGTGCCCGCTCATTTTCCTCATAGGTGCCTTCCAATTCTAGGAAGGGCAGGTGTCAGTTTAGGGGGGTCTCCCACAGTCCTGCGTCTCTGGTGCCCACCTGCCCCATTTCTTACCCTGTAGCCGCTGCAGCTTGTCCTGAGCGGCTTGCAACAGGTCCCGAGCCTCATCCCGCAGTTGTTCTGCCCTTGCCTGTGCAGCCAGCACACCCTGGGCCTTGCGCTCAGCCAGGGCCTTCACCGTCTGGTACTGATCACCCAGAGGGCCCCTCAGCAGCTGCAGATGTAGAGGGTTAGGTTAGCGTGGTAGCTCAGTGGAGGCCCATCTTCCACCCCTACCTTCTCCACTGGCTCTGCCTCAACCCACCTGCTCAGCCTCCTGGGCACGACCCTGGGCACTGCCTGCCGTTTCTTCTGCTGTAGAGGCTGCCAGACTATTTCCCGCCCATTTCAATCTCAGAGCCTCCAGGAGAGCATCCAGCTGCCGAGCCCTTTCACCTGCAGAGCTCAGTGCCTGCTCTGCACCTGCCATCCTCTCCTGTACCTGCCATGGGTGAGCCAAAGGTTACACAGATCTACGGTGCATGCCATAACCTTGTCCCACTGATGTCCTAGGAAGACCTCACCTGGTACAGGGTCTGCTCTGTGTCCCGTGTGTCAGCCACTGTCCCCCGGATGGCACCCTGGGCAACACCCTGTGCCCGCTGGGCCTCCTCCAGTGCTGCCTGTACTATCTCTGCCTTCTGTTTCTCATCCTCAGCCCGGCTCCTGGGGAAAGGGGGGAATCAGAACCTGGAGGTATCAAAACCAGGTGTCAGGGATAGGGGCCAGGGATGGGGTCAGACCTTGCCCGCCGTGCATCCTGCAGTAGCTGCTCGGCACGACGCACATCTTCTACAGTACGTGCCAGGATTGCGTCCACATCTGCCAGGCTCCGGACTCGCTCTGCAATCGCACCCGCCAGGTACTGGATCTGCTCAGCTGAAGCTGGGATGGAGAGCTCTAGCACCCGTGTGGCCACCATCTCAATGCTATCAGGATCAGCCCCCTCCTCTATAGGGACACAACAAGAGCTTAAGAACATAGATTCTCCAGCATGGACATGACGATACAGTTTTGGGGTGTAGACTCAGGACATGTACATGGGATAGGGGTTTGTTACCAGGCATAAGGATATAATCACAAGAACAGGGACTATACAAGGGGCTCAGACTGAAGAACATGGACCTGGGACCACATATGGGCAATAACTCAGGAGCCAGTCAAGGGATCATAAACACTAATCCAATGTAGTCCCTGAGGCTCAAGTATGAACCAAGGGAGATACAGACACGGGGAGTTGCCAAAGGGACAACCACATGGCCTGGGACACGTGGGAGGCTCACGGTTGAGGAAGTCCTTCACACTCTGGATAAGTTCTCGAAGTTCCTGGTTGGCCTGTTCCACCTGTCCCCTGGAAGCATTAGCCTTGTCCAGGGCTGCCTGGGCCCGCTGATGTGCCTCGCTTGCCTGCCGACGAGTCTCAGCCACTCTGCTGAGGATGCTACCACCTTCTGCCAGTGCCCGCTGCAGCTCTGCCTGTGTGTGCCGGGCCCGGCCCAGTGCTAGGTCTGCTGTAGCCGCTGCCCCACTGCAGCTGAGGCCCCCACAGCGGGGCTGCCCATCCTCATCTCGACAGCCGGCACCCCCACAAGGGCTTGTAGCACAGGGTGCATCCCCTGGTGCTCCACACACCTGCCAGGCACAGAACAAGTCAGGGCCCTGTGGGAGGAACATCTACACCCACCTGTCCCACCCAACACTTGCACCTCACCAGCTCATTTATGTCTGTCAGGCTCAGGGTGTGGGTGTGGGCAGAGAGCTTGCCGAGTGCCTGCTGGTTGGCCATGTGTTTGCTGTTGAAGTCCTCCTTCTGGGCATCCATCAGTGCCTCTGTCCGATGCCGAGCACTTGCCGAGTTGCTTACAGGGCTAGGTACTGCCAAGGCTGAGGTATTGGCACGACGTTCTGCCTCTGCAGACTGGCTATGGGAATGCCGGATGCTGTCATAGGCACCTAAATTGGGCAGAGGCAGACAGTCAGCTGAAGACTGACCGTGGTCCACCTGCCTAGTTGGCTAACTACTCACCCAGGAAGTTTGAATGTTTGAGCAAGTCAAGATGCTGGTCGAGCTGCCGCAGTGTGAGATTAAGTGCAAGCCTGTCTCGCTCCAGACCACTTAATGCATGGTTGGCATTGAAGTTCTCATCTTGCACATCTGTCAGCTCTTCCTCGAGCTGAGTCAGGTGCTCAGTGGCCTCCCCAATTTCACGCCTGTGATGATGGAGAGGGGGCTATTTAGAGAGGCTTCAGCCCTGGTCCACTGGGCCTCTGCTCCATCCCACCATGTATTCTTAGGCCCTTCCGCACCGCAGCGCCTCTGTGGCCTCCACAAGCTGTGCAGTGGAGGTGGCTGAGGTGTTGCGGGCACCTACGATGCCTTGCACAATGCGCAGCTTCTCCTGCATATGCCAGAAGCTGCTCTCAAAGGCACCCAGCACACCCGTCTGCTGCAACTCCTGTGCCCGCTGCTCTAGGCGCCGTGTATGGGCAGCCAAGTCCTGCACCACTCGGTCCCAATCCCCGAAGCATGCATGGCAGGGATGGCAGGCAGGAAAAATTCCTGAGAAGCCACGGGCACACTGGTCACAGCGCACACCAGACACGCCTGGGCGGCAGCTGCAGTGACCTGTGGAGCGGTGACACTGAGGTGTATCTATTCCACGAGAGTCACAATCACAGGCTGCAAGAAAGAGCAGAGCACAGAGTTAGGGCCACTGTGGGGCATTCTTGGAAGTCCTCCATCCACCCTGGCCCCGCTGGCTCCCTCACCACGGCACTGCAACCCAGGGTCTCCCCAGTGGAGCTCTTGGCACTCAGAACATGTCCGCCCTCCAAAGCCGGCACGGCAGTGGCACTGCCCTGTGAACTGGGGTGGGAACAACGCAGAGTCAGAGCCTCTATCAGAGGCTGAGCCCTGGAGATAAGACAGATACCTGGCCCCATCTAACCAGGGATCTGCAGGAGGGTCCCATACCTCATTGCAGGTGGGGCCTCTGGCCCGGCTTGGGTGGCAGGCACAAGGCTGGCAACCATGGCCGCTGGTGAGGTTCCAGAAGTTGGGGGCACAGCGGTCACAGCTAGGGCCCTGGACATTGGGGAGGCATGGGCACTGCCCACTACTTGGATCACAGTGGCACTGGTCAGGAGATGGGCATTGCTGGGGATTTGTGCCTAGCAGGTTGCATGTGCAGCCTGTGCCAACCAAGATGAGCGCAGTAGTCAAGAGGAGGCCAAGAAGAAGAACCCCAATTCAGCCATGCCCTCCCACACTTATACTCACGGTGACAGCTCTGTCGGGCAGCCTGCCCATGGAAGCCAGGCTTGCAGTGGGCACAGTGTGGACCCTCTGTGTGGTGTAAACAGCGCAGGCATTGCCCCGTGTGGGGGTCACAGGCATCAGGATCCATTGGGTCAATGTTCCCACTGCACTCACACAGTTGGCACCGGCCACCTGGCCTTGATGGGTCCCCAAAGTGCCCAGGGGCACAAGCTTCACATCGCAGCCCTGCCCACGGTCAAGAGGAAGCTGTGAGTGCTCAGCCCAGCCAACTCACCCTGATCCCACGCCTGCCCCATCCACTCACCCGTGTAGCCTGCCCGGCAGTGGCACACAATCTGCTGGGAATATTCATCCCGGTGGCAAGAAGTAGCAAAGTGCCGTTGGCTCCCAGGGCCTTCAGGACAGGGACAGGGCCGGCACTGGCCCCCATATGGCAGCCGTGGGTCCCCGTGGAAACCAGCAATGCACCTGCAGGGAGGAGGAAGAAAAAATGTGTCATCCCTGGGAAGCCTGCCCACCAACCAACCCACTCATAGCTGCTCCAGGCTCACCTTTCACAGTGCTCACCGCCTGTGTGATCACGGCAGCCCAGGCAAGCGCCTGTGTGGGTGTTGCACTCATCTGCATGCCCATTGCAGACACATGGCCGGCAGCTAGGGAATCCCCACTGGCCACGCTGGCAGTGGTCACAGCGAAGCCCAAAGGCACCAGTTCGACAGGGACATTGCCCACTGGTCTTTTCACAGAGACTGCTGAGTGCCCCCTCGTGGCTGCACTGGCAGGCTAGGAGCAAGGCAGAGCTGAGCCAGAGCCAGGGGAGGGGGTCTGAGGGGAGTGTGGGTGGGGGAGGGTCTCAGGGGAGTGTGGGTAGTGGGGGTCTAGGTGGGAAGGTCAGGAAATGGAAGAGAACTACAACTGACCCAGGTTGGGAGTAGAGGGTCCAAGACTTAGTTTGAGGAAAGCAGCAGCAGGTCCAGAAGGAGGAGAGAGAACAGTAATGGGAAGGAGAGAGAAGCATAGGAGGGAACAACGGGCAGGAGAGTACCTTGACAGCCCGTGGGGCCAAAGCCATAGTAGCCAGGGGCACAGAGGTCACAGCGGCGCCCAACCACTCCAGGCTTGCACAGGCACTGACCACCATGAGGGTTGCACTCAGAACTCAGTGAACCTTGAGGGTTGCACTGACATGCTGTGGGGAGGAGGGTTGGGCCAAGTCAGGCTGGGTCCCCACCTCTGCCCCATCAACCCACATCACAGACACTCACGCAGAGCACCATTGTAGATGAGGGTGGACAGGCTGATGAGGAGGGGCGCGCAGGCCTCAGAGGGAGAAGTCTTGCTGGGCACCAGACCCTCCTCGTGGCATTGGTAGCGTTCAAAGGTGGCCCGGCGCTCCAGGGCAGCAGCATCACCCCCACTAAACATCTCTAGCACCAGGACACGGGGCAGCAGCACCAGCTGAAGGAGTGAGCAAGGAAGATCGCAGTTCAGACCTGGGACCATGTAGGCATTGCCAGAGCACTTGCCTTAGCACTGCCACAAGCCTGCCCACCCTGGCACCACCATGGGCCTGCCTCTTCTGCCACAGACCCCTGCTATCCCTCAAGTCCCACACCACAGGCCTTGCCAGCTTGGCTGGTGTGGGCAAGAGGAGATTATTCACCGAGTCAATGAGCAGGCCAGGTCCAGAGTAGGGAGTCTCAGGCTGGGCACTTCCCCCTGTCCGTACCAGCTTCAGATGCAGCTTGTAGGAGATACCAGGCTCAAGGCAGACAGGATTAGGAAACATCATGTACCTGGGGGCGAGTGGGGACAGGTGCAGTGGGTCATCTAGGGGCCCTGTACAAATCATCTGGGCCTCTCCCATCCTACTCCCAGCAACCAGGCCGTCGGCCAAAGCAGAGACTATGGCTGGGTTGCGTTGGGCTGCGCTAGGCCAACAAACAGCTGGGCAGCCCAACAAAGAATCTGCACAGAATAGTCCCATAAAGGTGGCCCTCTAGAATCATACATCCACCTGTGCAGACTCACTGGAAATACTCATAAAGCCTGGAAACCCCAAGAATTTGCCAATTCTCCTCAACAACCACCTCACGCTTCCTCCGAGCCCGACCTACAACCTACAACGGCTGCTCCTCTTCATCAACACTACGTCACCCCCTCTCTCTTTGTCTCCAAGGCTTTCCTTTCCCATTGTGCTGCAAACTCATACTTGGGTTCTTTTATCCCATCCCAAAAATTGTTCTTCAATCCCTCATCTTTTTTTCTTTTTCTTTTCTGATTTATTTATTTATTTATTTGAGATGCGGTCTCTGTTGCTCAGGATGGATGGAGTGCAGTGGCGCGAACTTGGCTCACTGTAGCCTTGACCTCCTGGGTTCAAGAGATCCTCCCACCTCAGCCTCCCAAGCAGCTGGAACCACAAGCACACGCCACCATGCTTAGCTAATTATTTTATTTTTTGTAGAGACAGGGTCTCGCCATGTTGCCTAGGCTGGTCTTGAATTCCTGGGCTCTAGTGATCCTCCTGCCTCAGTGTCCCAAAGTGCTGGGATTACAGGCATGAGCCACCATGCCTGGTCTAGAGGAATTTTTTTCTAAACACAAGTCACAGTTGGCAAAATGTCTATAATGGGCACAGCCAGGTTCAATATGTTATTCTCTTTCCTTCTGTTTGAATATTTACATGGTCAAAAACTAAAAGCAATAGGCCAAGTGCAGTGGCTCACGCCTGTAATCCCAGCACTTTGGGAGGCCAAGGCGGGCGGATCACGAGGTCAGGAGATCGAGACCATCCTGGCTAACACGGTGAAACCCCTTCTCTACTAAAAATACAAAAAATTAGCTGGGCGTGGTGGCGGGTGCCTGTGGTCGCAGCTACTTGGGAGGCTGAGGCAGGAGAATGGCATGAATCTGGGAGGTGGAGCTTGCAGTGAGCCGAGATCGCGCCAGTGCACTCCAGCCTGGGCGACAGAGCAAGACTCCGTCTCAAAAACAAACAAACAACAAAACATAAAACAATGAAACAGGGCTGGGCGCGGTGGCTCACATCTGTAATCCCAACACTTTGGGAGGCCGAGGTGGGCAGATCACAAGGTCAGGAGATCGAGGCCATCCTGGCCAACATGGTGAAACCACATCTCTACTAAAAATACAAAAAACTAGCTGGGCGTGGTGGCGTGCACCTGTAGTTCAAGCTACTTGGGATGCTGACGCAGGAGAAATGCTTGAACCCGGGAGGTGGAGATTTCAGTGAGCCAAGATCACACCACTGCACTCCAGCCTGGTGACAGAGCGAGACTCCGTCTCAAAAAAAAAAAAAAAAAAAAAAAAAAGAAAAAAAAACTACCCAAAATGTAATAGAACATTAATCAGACCAGGTACATCCCTGCTCAGAGTGCTCTGATGCCACAGCCCCACCACTACCACCCTCTACCACCACCACTGTGGACCCTCCTGATAGTGACACCAGGTGATTTCCCATTAATTCCTGCCTTGGCCTCTGGGCCTTAGACCCCTGAGAGAGCAGGCCTTGATCTGTCTACTTCCTTTCTGTGAACAGAGCCATGCCCAACAGGGCCTGGCAACCAGCATTCTGGAGGTATTCGAAAGAAGGAACAGATGAATGAGCTGTGGGATCTTCCAGGTGCCCTGCAGGGAGCTTAGGGCTGGCCCCACAACCCCCTGCCATTGTGAGTGCTACCACCAGTGCCCTCACCTGGCGTGTGGTTGCAGAGTCCCTTGGATGCGGTCATCCTTGGGCACCAAATGCCCACACAGGCTGTGGGCAGGCACAGGCCCTGGACGCTGCACAGTCAGTTCCAACTCTGCCCATTGCTCAGGGACCTGGGAAAACAGGATGATGGAGGAGATGCTCCCACATCCAGAGGTTCAGCTCCAGATTAGATAACAGGGTCTAACCTGGGGCTCTAAGCGCAGCAGCAGGTCATAGTCCATGGCTTTCGGCACAGAGGCCACCAGGAACTCCAGGGTCTGACCTTCCTGTAGCCGCACAAAGCCTGAGCCAGTCCAGGATGGAGTTTCCCCCGGGGTCACCAGGCGCTCTACCACATCGAGCACCTGGGAGATAATGCAGCCAGAGATGGAGGCTCAGGTGAGGCTTTGCCTCTTCTGCCACAGCCAGCCCCAAACCCCATTTCTCCTGTCAAAGCTAGATATCACCCCTATCCCCCCAACAAGGTACTGCCCATAACCCCACCTCTCCAGTCATAGACGTGTCCACCCACATCCAGCCGTCTGCTTAGGGGGAGGCCCCACACCTGCCCTCGGGTGTCCTCAGCCTCCCAAATTAGGTGGTCCAGGAAGGGCCGGAAGTAGCCAGGTTGCACCTGCTCACAGCGTCGCCCAACCATGTGCTGGCGGCAGTGGCATTGACCTGTGGCCTCATCACACCTGGAGGGAACTCTGTGGTTACTCAAGAAGGACCTCCTCTTCTGCTCAGGATCTTTCCCCATCCCTTCCCAGGCCCCCTTTACAACACTTACTGGGGATCCAAGGCACCACCCACATCGCAGTCACAAGGGCGGCAGCCGAGCAGGTCGTGGCTCAGGCCCCAGTGGCCAGGCTGTGCGAAAGGAGTTGCTGGGGGCCAGAAACAGACCTCCAGACCCCCTCACCACCCAGCAGGAAGTCCCAACCACATGTCTTAGCCTCAATCACCCCTCAGTGAAAACATGCCCCCCAGACCACTGGCCCACACCCTTGGCCTCCCAGACCTGAGGCTTCTCAGCCAGGACTGGATCCTAAGCTCTCAGCACCCACCCACTGGCATAGGTATCACACCCCAGCCCTGTGCTCTAAGGACAAATCATGCCCCTAGAACTCCAGCCCCCTCCAGTCGCACCAGGCAGTGGTCACATCCATGTCCAGTCACTAGACGTTTGCAGTAACAGGATCCACTGTTGGGGTCACAAGGAGTGCTCCCAGGCACTGTGCCCCGTGCATTACATTGACATCCTGCAGGGAAGGAGAACCATCAGCACTTTGGGGAACTGTGGCAGTGCTCATGTTCAGCCGAGTCAGGAGTAAGAGGACAGGGGTTAAAGGTCAGCATAGAACTTAGGGCAGGAGACACATACGCCGGCAGCCCAGAGGGTCACTGATGCTGAGCCCAAAGAAGCCATCACGGCATTGCTGGCAGCGAGTGCCCACCACATGTTCTTTGCAGCGACACTGGCCGGAGACCAGTCCCAGTGCAGGGTCATCATGGGAATCACAGCGACCGCCGTCTTGAGAACCCATGGGGTCACAATCACAGGCTGATGGCAAAAAGAGATACAGGGTCACTCACCCTATCTCAACTAGCTCACTGCCAGTCTTCTCCTAAGCCTAAGGGATCCCACCCTGGATCCCTGGTCTAGCTCTATCCCAAGCCCCTAACCCCAATTCCCTGCAATTTAGACAGCAGTCCAGCTGTCTAGTTCCTGCCCCAGGCTCAGCTTTCTCTCCCCCTGCCCAATCCCAGCCTCACAGCGGCACACAGCCGGATCCCGCAGGTCCTTGGTTGGGTCACGGTAGAAGAAGGGCCGACAGAGCTCACAGTGGCGCCCAGCTGTGTTATGCTGACATCCATCACACACACCTCCACTCACGTTGCCAGATGCCAGGTATACGGCCATGTCGAAGTGGCAGCTGTGGGTGTGCCCATGGCACTCACACTCTGGCAGGGGAGGAAGGGCAGGGCAAAGGCCACTTGAGGAACCAGGTCGCAAGGGTAAGAAGTAGGCCACCTTAGATCCCTATCACAGGCCAAAATTTGTGGGTAGGGGCTCAGGGACTTCAAGGCCTCAGCATCATACTGGTTCCCTACCCAGAGCAGACTGCAGAGGAGGATTGAGGGGGTCCCAAGGGGCATCAAGGCCTGCATACTCTTTGGATACAGCCTGGGTTTTAGGGGCTTGACCAACCAGCTCTAGGTTCCACCCAGGGCACAACCAGGCTGCAGAGTGCTGGAGCTATGGAGGCCAAGATCTCACTCACTCCTACAGGCATGACTATGGCCGTCCTCAGCTGGATGCCAGGGCAGGTCATGATAGAAATCCTGACACTGCTCGCAGTTGAGGCCACGTGTGTTGTGTTTGCAGATGCAAGCTCCGTGCACCTATAGAGGTTGGCAGGCAGGTTGTCAGCACTGCTCAGCCATGTCCGCCCCTGCCCCTAGCCCTATCCCAACTGTCTGAAGCCCCTCACCATGCCCTCAGCATGGGCTGGTGCCCCTGGGGCGGGTGCACACTCTGAGGCGTGTCCGTAGCAGAAGCAGTTGCCACGTACAACCAGCTCATAGAGGGCATAGTAGTACTTCTCTCGGATCTCTCTCCGTGGGTCGAGCAGGTTGTCTCCCAACGTGTGTAGACGAGTCAGGTTCACCCGTAGGTTGGTGATCTTCAACAGGTCTGAGGTGGGAGAAGGGGTCGCCAACTGACCAGGCAGGCCCTTGCTGCCCCATGCCCACCCAGGGGCTCAGCTGCCAAGGTCACCTTGAAAGACCTCCTGTACACTGCCACCCGAGCTAAACTGGGCTTGGCACCTGCCCTAGGAAGCACCCAAAATAGTTACTGAGGCCCCAAATAGTCCCTCGCCGGACACAGACTGTGCCAGACTCAAAGGGTGGAGCACTCACTCTGAATTTGTGAGCTGTAGGGGTCTGGGATAGGGATGGCAGGGTCCAGCACACGATAGATGACCTGGAGAGGCAGGGAGTTCATAGTGACACTGGACCTTGCCTCAGGCCCATCATCCCCAGCTTCCAGCTTCCAGCCCCCAGCCCAGATGCCAGTCCTCACCTCGCCTTCAGTGGATGGCTCAATCTCTGAGTAGCGGGACTCACAGACTACGTCATCCCAGTGTCGTGGGGGGGCTAGTGGGACTCCTGGGAAGTCAGCCCCACAGTCATAGGAGAAATATCGGTACACATGCCAGGTGCGGCCAAAGTCTGCTGAGCGTTCCACCAGCATGGCAGCAGGGCGAAATGTCTGGGTAGGGGGGCATAGCTGATCAGCAGGCACCAGGACCCAAGCCCAACCTAGAGCCATCAAGACTGCCCTCAAATAGCTCACAGAGAGTGGGGGTGACTGGTGGAAGCCAGATAATGACCAGCAAGGGTAGCCACCTCTAATGGGGAGACTCAGGGTTCATGGGGCTCAGGGAGACAGCGCCTGACCCAGCCTGGGATTGGAAAGGCAGAAGAGCATGTGCAAAAGCCTGGAGGCAAATGGAAGGTGTGAAGGGATGAAGAAGCCTCCTGCATCCATGCTCAAGGAGGCTGGGTTAAGGAGCTGATGCTCTGTCCAGGGGCAATGGAGAGCCAAGTAGGGTGATTCGGGCAGGCTCCCAGATATGCAGGCACCTTGAAGGTCATAATGAGGTGTGTGAAATGAAACTCAGCCTCCAGGTCCAGCTGGATGGTGACCGCAGGGATACCTGGGACAGGAGTCGGAAGTCAAGGACTCAAAGCTACTGGTGGGCAGCCCTGCTCACTTTTGCCCCACCCATGGCCTCACCATTCTCTGACTGCCACCAGGCTGCCCGCCGCTGTGGTGCAAAGCTGGTGACTACATTCTGGATGCGATGGCTGTGTGGGTTGTCTCTAGCAGAGAAGGGGCGCCGGGAGTCACAAAGGAAGCACTTCTTTTCGTCCTGGGTTGGATGGGGATTAGAATCAGTGCCTCAGGCAGTGCCAGCCCCACCCTGACTCGGCGTCGCACCCTGTCCCCAGCCACACCTGCAGGTGACTGACGATGCAGTAGGGCTGGGGGCCATTCAGGCCACAGGTGGATGAGGCAGTCAGTCTGTCAGCTCGGCCCACCAGCAGGTCGCCCGTGGCGGGGTAGCAGCTTCCCCTGGAACAGCCAGGCACATCCGGGGCAGGGGCCTGTGCCAGTGTGGCAGCCAGCACTGGGGACAGTAGTTCAGTCAGTTCTGCTGAGTTCCTATCCGGTGGCCCCACCTCATGTGCCCCAAGGGCAACTACCAGGACCTACCATCACATTCCACAACCCCCAGCCCCCACCAGGCCCTCTCACCGCTTAGCAGTAGGCCCAGTCGAAGTTCCCAGGGCAGAGGCTGTCCCCTCCCTCCTTCCCTTGAGGTCAGCTCCATCCTGAAGAGGAGAACAGGGATAAGGGGAGGTGAACGGTCTCGGGCCCGAGCCCTCCTCCTTGCTTTGGGGTTCCGTGTCAACTCTGCCTGCGGGTCTTTGGCCTGTTTCCCTCCAGGCCCTCTGTCAGTTCCCAGGTCTGTCCAGCGGTCCCTCCAACAGCTTAGAGTCTAGCGACTTAGAGCGAAGTTGGGAATCGCGGCAGGAAGGAAAGGCCGGAGAGGATTCTGGGCAGGAGCGCAACACAGGGCGGAGAGCGCCCCCACCCCAACCCTACCCCTTCCCTCCGGAAACTGCCTTAGCCCCAGGAACCAGAGACAGACCACTTCACCCACAAATCTTTATTGTGCCCCCAAGCCCACACCTATACGAGGGCCAGGGGAAGGTAAGGGGTTTGGTGCTTTAAACTATCCTTGGAAGAGGACTCACGAAGTTGGGGGCATGGCAGGAGCAAATGAGAGAGATCTGATCTTCGGGATCTCCAACTCTGGACCAAGGAGCCTATAGCCTTTTCCCCTCAGCGTCATGGGCGCCGTGGAAATTACCATCAACTCAGCCGTTTGATCCCAGGGCTCCAGCATCAACAGAGAGGCTGGAGGGCACAAGCAGGAGCACCAAGTTCCCCTATTCAGGGCTGTGGGGGGCTCTCGGGTAGTCCTAGGGACTGGACAGGATGGGGCTGGGGGAGAGATGGGGAAAGTGCACACCCAGCCGGAAGCACAGCTCCAGGGGGGTCATTGCCTCCCCCACTAGTCACTACGGTAAGTAGGCACGAGAAGTGCTGCTGGTTTCCCTGTATGGAAATAGGCTCTGGGTGGTGGACACTGGACCAGAGCTACGGCGAGCGACTCCGGATCTTGTGGCTATTTATCCGCTCCAGACTTTTTGGCCTGCCGGGATCGCAGGAGCCTGGGGTTGGAATGTGCGCGGCGGCGTGGAGGGGGAGAGAAGGAGGAAAGTGGGTGGGGGACATGGGGCGCGCCCCACCCGGGGCCCTGGGAACGGGAAGTTGGGGGAAACATGGGGTCCGCCGGTCTTTAGGGCTGGGTCTGGCCTGCCGCCTCCGCAGTCCCGGCAGGGAGTGCCCTGAGCTGCCATCCAGGGAAGAAAGCTGATGAGAGTTCCTCAGGGGAATCACCCCACTTCACAAAGGAGCATGGGGGCGGCGGGGGTGGGGGTCAGTCAATCCGTTGGACTTTAGGCATCGCTGGGAGTTATTCTGGATATCCGGAGTAGAGGTCTCCAGTCACCCTGAGGATCATGTAGTCAACCTGGGGGATCAGGGATACTAGAAATTACTGAGAATTTAATTTTTTTTTTTTTTTTTTTTTTTTTTGAGACGGAGTGTCGCTCTGTCGCCCAGGCTGGAGTACAGTGGTGAGATCTCAGCTCACTGCAACCTCTGCCTCCCAGGTTCAAGCGATTCTCCCGCCTCAGCTTCCCAAGTAGCTAAGATTACAGGCGCCCACCACCAGGCCTAGCTAATGTTTCTATTTTTAGTAGACATGGAGTTTCACCATGTTGGCTAGGCTGGTCTCGAACTCCTGACCTCAGGTGATCCTCCTGCCTCTGTCTCCGAAAGCGCTGGGATTACAGGCATGAGCCAGTAAATAGTGCCAGGCCCCATTTATTTATTTTGAGTGGAGAATGCCAGCACTGTCATCTCACAGTTTTAGACCACTCAGAGATAAAGGTGTATCAGAGTCTGGGACACTAGATGACCTCAGGGAGTTACATGATCTGTCTGCTTTCTCAAGGCCAGAGGGCCACTGGGGGACATCGTGGGGCCACATGGGGGGGGTCACTCAGGGTCAGTGGGCACTCAGTAGGATCTTTGGTCTCCCAAGGCCAGGAGATTCCTGGATCACTCTAGGGCCACTTTGAGTTACCCAGGTGATCCCACAGTCCTTCTTAATGGCTTCCATAGACAGTAATTAGCAGGTGGCATACTTATTGGTGGCAAAGCACATCACGTGCCCAAGCAGCTCAGCTGCCTGCTGCTCCAGGGCCTGCAGGGTGGCTGCCTTCTTGCCCAGTGCCTGTGTATTCTGTGTCAGGTAGCACTCCAACCCTGAGGTCAGGTCATCTGAGCCAGGCTCTGATCCCTGGCTCTAACCTCTGATCCTGGCCCCAGTCTCTATCACAACCCTGACCCTGACCCAGCCCTAACCTTAAATAAACCCTGGACCTAATCAACACTTGATCCCTGGTCTAAACCTTGACCCTAGCCCTGATCCCTACATGAGTCAAGATCTGATCTGGACCCAGCCTTAACCCTTCCACAACATCCCTGTTCTGGCCTTGACCTTTCCATCTGACCCTAAACCCTTCCCTGTGCCTGCCCTACTGCAGGCCAGCCACGCACCATGCAGGCAGCTGAAGCTGCTTTATGCCTTCTTCAGGAGCTCCTGGGCCTCAGCTCAAGCCTGCTGCACGCATTCTTTTGCATCCCGCACAGTGGCTACCAGGCCATATGTGTCCTCCTGCAGCTCGGCCACAGCCAAAGGGGCCACCTGCAACTCCTAGGGCAGGGCTGGACCTGAAACCCCACCCTACCCAGAATATATTGCCTCAAATATATTACTGCCTAAGGTTCCTGGAGAAAAGGAGAATTTAGAACTGAGATCCCGCCTCAGTCCAGTGTAGCCCAGCCCCAGCCCAAACCCCACTTTCCACTGTTCCAGAGGGGTCCCTGAGACCTCAGTGCCCACTCTTCCCCATTTCATCTTGCCCAGGCCCTCAGCCCTGCCTACGACTCATGCTGCCCATTCTTCTGCCTCCTGGGCCTGCTGCTGACTCAGGACAAAACATGCCCTGAGCACCTTAGCTACACTGGACAGATGCCCTGGGCCTGGGGTCACCTCAACTGCCAGTGCCATCTGGGCCAGGCGCCCTACTACCTTGGGCAAGGGTTAGGGGGTCACAGAGAGGACACAGCATAGTAGCAACTAGGCTGAGTGTTATCATGGTCAGGGTACTTGGTGGCACTGTGGTATCATAGTGAGTCAAGAATGTCAGGAAGAATGGAAATCACAGCAGTCATTGAACAAGGGATGTAAAGGAGCTGAGAGTATAAGTGGGGTATCACCTCCTGTACAGTGCCCTCCAGGCCTTCAAGTGCCAACTTCACTTCCCTGTAGCCCTTGCTCTGCGGGCCCTGCATGAATTCCATTCCCCCCTCAGCCAGCACCCCCTGAACATCCAGTGCTTGGTGCTGGGCCCAGGTTGTACCCTCCTTGAAGAACACAGGTGTTCAGTTAGGCATCCCTTTTCTGCCCACCCTCTGACTTCCACCTCCAGCCTCCTGGCCCTTCACCTGGTTCACTCTGCCTGATGGAGGATGCCTTCAGCTTCGGGCAGCTTCTGGCCCATGGCATCCGGTACAGTGAGAGCACCCTGGATCTGACCCAGCAGAAGAGCAATGCCTACTGCCCCCACCTTGGGGAAGGGACACTGACAGCCAGCTCCACACTTGTGTCCACACCTTTGTCTGTGGGGAAGAGGGTAGGGATCTTAGACCTGAACCCTGAACTCTGAGCCAACGAACCCTGACCCTAGCCTCTCACTGATCCTGCCTTAGACACAACTATCCAGTGGTGTGCTGGAGGCTTACAAGAGGCAATTGTTGGCTGGGCGCAGTGGCTCACGCCTGTAATCCCAGCACTTTGGGAGGCCAAGGCAGGCGGATTGCCTGAGCTCAGGAGTTCAAGACCAGCCTGAGCAACACGGTGAAAACCCATCTCTACTAAAATACAAAAAATTAGCCAGGCATGGTGGTGTGCGCCTGTAGTCCCAGCTACTCAGGAGGCTGAGGCAGGAGAATTGCTTGAACCCAGGAGGCAGAGTTTGCAGTGAGCCAAGATCACACCACTGCACTCTAGCCTGGGCAACAGAGCGAGACTCTGTCTCTAAAAAAAAAATTTTTTTAAATAATAAAAAAAAAACGGGTAATCCCAGCACTTTGGGAGGCCAAGGCAGGCAGATTACAAGGTCAGGAGTTTGAGACCAGCCTGGCCAATATAGTGAAACCTCATCTCTACTAAAAATACAAAAATTAGCTGGATGTGGTGGCAGGCGCCTGTAATCCCAGCTACTCAGAAGGCTGAGGCAGGAGAATCGCTTGAACCCAGGAGGTGGCGGTTGTGGTGAGCTGAGATCATGCCACTGCACTCCGGCCTGGGTGACAGAGCGAGACTCTCCCTCTCAAAAATAATAATAATAATAATAAAATAAAAAGAGCCAATTGTTAAATTTTCAGGAATTTTGCAAATAAGTTGTCAAATGGTATGGTAGACTGAAATTAATCATGATAGCATTACTTACATCATGGATATTGATAAATGCTACAAATCAGTTTCCCCTGACTCACAGCCAGTTATTAAAAATTTACCCACACACTAGTGTTCCCACTTGACCCCTGGTCAGCCCTGATGAATATTCCTCATTCTGGAAGGAGTATCACGATAGTGTCCTGGATACCCTATTAACCCTGCCCTTGGCTGTGAACAGACATGCAACAAGCAGATATGTACCCATGAGGAAGCGCTGGATGATCTGCATGGCTGCTTGCATATGGATCATGGCAGTCATGCCCCAAGGTCCCCTTTCCCAATGCCATGTCTCCTGTGCCTGGATTCCTGTGGAGCTTGCTATGGCCTGGATTTGCTGCAGCTGGTGGGCTTGGGTCAGATGTGGAATATGTCTCCTACAACCCCATGTTCAAGCCATGGTTTCCTGTGACTCCCCCACGGCTCCCACCCACAGTCTCCCTGGCTATATACCTGTTGCTGATGCTGCTCCTAGGCTGTGACTGTATGTCCAGGCTATGGGAGGAGTTGTGGAAGGCAACAAGAGCCCACTGAACAGTGGGCAGGGTCCCAGGTTGAAGGGAGCAGCCTGTGCCTGCTACAGTACCCAATCTAGGACCTGCAGGTGTCCACCCTGGGCCCTAACACCCCAACCAGGCATCCTCTGGCATAGGGTGGCCACCTCTTGGGCCACAGCTTCCAGCTGCAGGGGGAGCAGAGCCAGGAGTTGGTCTCAGAAGGTGAAGCAGGTGGGACAGGAGACGCAGTGTGGGAAGGCACCTCTGGAGCCATGAGCACATGCCTGGCACCTCAGCCCTAAGATGCCCTCTCTGCAGAAGCAGGTGCCCATGTGTGAGTCACAGCTGGGCAAGATGGAGCCCTGTGAGTCACAGGCACAGGCCGCAGAAAGATAGGGTCGGGGTAGCGAGCAGATGACACTAGCTCTAGCCTTACCTTCAAGATTCCTGAAGGATGGGCCAGGTGCAGTGACTCACACCTGTAACCCCACCACTTTGGGAGGCTGAGGCAGGAGGATCACTTGAGCTCAGGAGTTTGAGACCAGCCTGAGCAACATAGGGAGATCCTGTCTCTACAAAAAAAAAAAAAAAAAAAAAAAAAAAAATTGAAAATTAGCCAGGTGTGGCAGCGCGTGCTATAGTCTCAGCTACTCAGCTGGATGAGGTGGGAGGATCACTTGAGCCTGGGAGGTTGAGGCTGTAGTGAGCTAAGATCATGCCACTGTACTCCAGCCCAGGTGACAGAGTGAGACCCTATTTCTTTTTCTTTTCTTTTCTTTTCTTTTTTTTTTTTTTGTGAGATGGAATCTCGCTCTGTAAGTGTAGTGGTGCGATCTCGTCTCACTGCAGCCTTCACCTCCTAGGTTCAAGCAATTCTCCTGCCTCAGCCTCCTGAGCAGCTGGGACTACAGGCAACCACCACCACGCCTGGCTAATTTTTTTTTTTTTTTTTTTTTGTATTTTTAGTAGAGACAGGGTTTCACCATATTGGCTAGGCTGGTCTTAAACTCCTGACCTCATGATCCACCCACCTCAGCCTCCCAAAGTGTTGGGATTACAGGCGTGAGCCACCATGCCTGGCCCATGAGACCCTATTTCTGAAAAAATAATAGGACTGTGGGAGGCTAAGGTGGGTGGATCACTTGAGCTCAGGAGTTCCAGACCAGCCTGGGCAACATGGAAAAACCCCATCTCTACAAAAAATACAAAAATTAGCTGGACATGGTGGTGCACACCTGTAGTCCCAGCTCCTCAGGAGGTAAGGCGGGAGGATCCCTTGAGCCTGGGAGGTTGAGACGGCAATGAGCCAAGATTGTGCCACTGCACTCCAGCTTGGGTGATAGAGTGAGAGCTCATCTCAAAAAAAAATGTCTGAAGGGGCTGAGCGCGGTGGCTCACGCCTGTAATCCCAGCACTTTGGGAGGCTGAGGCGGGCAGATCACGAGGTGAGGAGATTGAGACCATCCTGGCTAACATGGTGAAACCCCGTCTCTACTAAAAATATAAAAACAAAATTAGCCGGGCGTGGTGGCAGGCACCTGTAGTCCCAGCTACTCAGGAGGCTGAGGCAGGAGAATGGCATGAACCTGGGAGGCGGAGCTTGCAGTGAGCCAAGATCTCACCACTGCACTCCAGCCTGGGCGACATAGCGAGACTCTGTCTCAAAAAAAAAAAAAAATACTGAAGGATGAGAATGGCCCCATGTAGGTGTGAGGGTGCACACCAACCCTTGCCTAAGCCACTGTTCAGAACTGCCATGGGCACTGGCATTTACCCTGGACAGAGAGGCCATACTGCATGGCAGTATTTGGGCAGGAAAACAGCACAGGGTTCCAGGGGCTCTACAGCCCTGTCAGGGGTCAACCAGAGTCAAGGGCTGATAGGCAGGGTGAGGAAAGAGCCACCTGATGTGTCCTCTCTACAGGCATCCTTCGCCTAGCCTTGCTGTTTCCCTTCAGCTGTTTTCACTAGTATTTCTTTAAGTTCTTTGGGGAAACAGCAATAAACGTGCTGTATTCTCCCTCAGGAAAACCCCAACCACTCGCTTGCTACTCCATATTGAGCAGCCCCTGCAGGGCAGCCTCACCCCTGGCTGTGGAATATGCAAGTGCCCCTCTCACCTCTGCACTCCTGCTCAGGGTCACCCCAATACCCATTCTGCAACTGGGAGCATTTGCAGCTCCCAGACCCTGCCCAGCAGGGGCACTGACCTGTGACCTGAAGGAAGAAAGCATAGGCTGGTCAGCAGGGCCAAAGACCCTTCTTTGGGAGAGGGAAAAGGACATGAGTGCTTAGACATGCATGGCACACACATACTTGTATTTCCTCCCAGCTGTGTTCCTGCCCAAGGCAGCACCCACACTTGCATTTGGCTGAGAGCCTCTCCCTTCCTGCTTTCTCTGGTGTTGTGAGAAGTCAGGGACCCCGAATGGAGGGACTGGCTGGAGCCAAGGCAGAAGAACACAAATTGTGAAGATTTCATGGACATTTATCAGTTGCCCAAATTAATACTTTTATATTTTCTTACGCCTGTCTTTACTGCAATCTCTGAACATAAATTGTGAAGATTTCACGGACATTTATCACTTCCCTAATAATACTCTTATAATTTCTTATGCCTGTCTTTACTTTAATCTCTTAATCCTGTTATCTTCGTAAGCCGAGAATGTACATCACCTCAGGACCACTATTGTACAAATCGATTGTAGAACTTGTGTGTTTGAACAATATGAAATCTGATTGTAAAATATGTGTGTTTGAACAATATGAAATCAGTGCACCCTGAAAAAAACACAGTAACAGCAATTTTTCAGGGAACAAGGGAAGATAACCACAAGATCTGACTGCCTGCGGGATCGGGCAGAATAGAGCCATAATTTTCTTCTTTCAGGGAGCCTATAAACGGAAGTGCGAGTAGGAGAAATATCGCTGAATTCTTTTCCCAGCAAGGAATATTAATAATTGATACCCTAGGGAAGGAATGCATTCCTGGGGGAAGGTCTATAGACGGCCACTCTGGGAGTTTGTGTCTTATGCAGTTGAGATAAGGACTGAAATACACCCTGGTCTCCTGCAGTACCCTCAGGCTTACTAGGATTGGGAAATTCCAGCCTGGTAAATTCTAGTCAGACTGGTTGTCTGCTCTCGAACGTTGTTTCCTGTTAAGATGTTTATCAAGACAATGTGTGTACAATGGGACATAGACCCTCATCAGTAATTCTAGTTTTGCCTTCGCCTTGTGATCTTTATTGTCCTTTGAAGCATGTGATCCTTGTGACCTACTCTCTGTTCATACACCCCCTCCCCTTTTGAAATCCCTAATAAAAACTTGCTGGTTTTGCGGCTGGGGGTCACCATCACAGTCCTACCAATATGTGATGATACCCCTGAAGGCCCAGCTGTAAAATTTTTCTTTGTACTATTTGTCTTTATTTCTTAGACTGGCTGACACTTAGGGAAAATAGAAAGAACCTATGTTGAAATATTAGGGGTTGGTTCCCCTGATACTGTGGCCTGCTCCCTTGGCCAATCCGCACCTTCCCACATTGTCAGCCTTTGCTTCCCACGGACCCACTCGTTCTCATCTCCTGACCTGTTGCCCTTAGTTTTCCTTAGTGTCCTGAGTTGCATACCCACTGTTTCCATGCCCCTCCTCCTATGCCAAACTGACTCCCTGAGTCTGACTCCCACCCCTCTCCTTGCCAAGGACACAAGAACACGCTCCAAGCTTCATCTCATTCAGTCTCTGACCACTTTCCTCCCAGAAACACTTGCTTCCCATGGCCATCTCTCTCTGCCTGCACCAGATCTCAATCCTAACCTTCCACCTGTACCTCCTCAGTCTCCTTCTTCCAGCCCCACTCTGTCTCCACCCCTCATCACGCTCACTCTGCTTGCCATGACAGTGGTTCACTCACAAACTAGTGCATGGCTGCATGTGGGATTGGGCACATGCAGCCTCGTGTCCATACTCCCCCACACCCTGACACCACCTCATAGTTAACACCACATGAGAGCAGAGACTCAAACAGCTGTTTGCAGCCCCATGTACCAGTACTGGAGCTGGTGGTCACATTCACTCACAGCAACCATAAGTCACATTGTGTCATAGGCAAGTGCAAGTTCATTCACACCTGGCTATGACCACATGCTATGTACAATATGGGCTTACTCACTGGGTGGCACATTGATGGCAAAGTGTATTGAGCATGGCAGCCACAGAGCTCACAGCCCCAGGGGTCTCCCAGGTTCCAGAAGAGGGGTGCCCAGTGGCTGCAGTCTTGCCCCAGACTGCGGGAGCAGCACAGGCTTCAGCCTCAGATGGGCACCACATGAGGACATTGTCTCAAGGGTCACAACTGCAGCCTGGGGAGAGGAAGCCCTGGCCAATCTGGGGAGTGAAAATCCCACCTGGTCACCCTGGGATGTCCCCACCCACAAACTCATGCTGGCAGCCCTCTGAGCCCAGGTCTATAGGGGAACCTGCCCCCGATAGTCACATAGGTTCTTTTCTATTTTCCCTAAGCATCAGCCGGGTTGAGAAATAAAGGGACAGGGTACAAAAGAGAGAAATTTTAAAGCTGGGTGTCTGGGGGAGACATCACATGTCGGTAGGTTCCATGATGCCCCCCGAGCCGTGAAACCAGCAAGTTTTTTTTAGTGATTTTCAAAAGGGGAGGGAGTGTACGAACAGGGTGTGGGTCACAGAGATCACATGCTTCACAAGGTAATAGAATATCGCAAGGCAAATGGAGGCAGGGCGAGATCATAGGACCACAGGACCAGGGCAAAGTTAAAATTGCTAATGAAGTTTTGGGCACCATTGTCATTGATAACATCTTATCAGGAGACAGGATTTGAGAGCAACCGGTCTGACCAAAATTTATTAGGCAGGAATTTCCTCGTCCTAATAAGCCTGGGAGTGCTATGGGAGACTGGGGCTTATTTCATCCCTACAGTTTTGACCATAGAAGATGGCCACACCCAAGGGGGCCATTTTAGAGGCCTACTCTCAGGGGTGCATTCTCTTTCTCAGGGATGTTCCTTGCTGAGAAAAAGAATTCAGTGATATTTCTCCCATTTGCTTTTGAAAGAAGAGAAATATGGCTCTGTTCCGCCCGGCTCACCGGTGGTCAGAGTTTAAGGTTATCTCTCTTGTTCCCTGAACATTGCTGTTATCCTGTTCTTTTTTCAAGGTGCCCAGATATCATATTGTTCAAACACATATGCTCTACAATTTGTGCAGTTAATGCAATTATCACAGGGTCCTGAGGCGACATACATCCTCCTCAGCTTACGAGATGACAGGATTAAGAGATTAAAGTAAAGACAGGCATAGGAAATCACAAGGGTATTGACTGGGAAAGTGATAAGTGTCCATGAAATCTTCACAATTTATGTTTACAGATTGCAGTAAAGACAGGCATAAGAAATTATAAAAGTATTAATTTGGGGAACCAATAAATGTCCATGAAATCTTCACAATCCACGTTCTTCTGCCATGGCTTCAGCTGGTCCCTCCATTCGGGGTCCCTGACTTCCCGCAACACAGGTCACTGCTGTGGAAGCCAGGCCTGCAATGGGCATAGCCAGGGACATGGCTGTGGTGCATAGAATGCTGGCAGTGCCCACTGTGGGGTTCACAGGCAGCAGGATCATGGAGATTGTTATTGCAGCACTGGCAGTACCAGTATGGACTCTTCTGGGGTATCCTCCTGGCCAGGCGCCCAAAATAGCCACAGGAGCAGTAGTCATAGCTGAGGCCTGGAGAGGACTGGGGCATATGTGTCTTCCTGTACCCTGGGGGCCTGTGGGTCTCAGATACGCAGCCAGAAAGTCTGAGGTCTGGCCAGGAGGGACATAATAGGTATATTATAGCCCATCTTCCTGGCTTTCAAGGTCTATACCTGTAATTCCCCCCATTCAGCCCTCCTTCCTCAGAACAGGAATGCCTTGCAGATGGTGCCCAGCTCAGCATATAGGTACCATTGGGAAGATTTGTCATGTGGACCTGATGGGATTGTGAACAATTGACCAGGGCTGTGGCTTTGTCACTGCCAACCATGCCTCACCTGCATAGCTAAGTAAACAGAAGACTAGGATATGCCCACTCATGCTGTCCACATGGCAGGAACTCCCATGATAGAGGCTGGAATCAGGGTGCCCAGGACAAAGGCAGAGCCAGCACCTCTGGCCCAAGCCTAGAGTGGGGTCTCCATAGTAGCCATCCAAGCACCTGGGGGAAGTAGCACATGGTATGGGGCCTGTTCAACCCATCCAATGACAGTGCTCACCTTTTACAGTGCCAGCCTGGCAGGCCTGGCAGATACATATAAGGGGGTGGCACAACTCAGCATGCCCATTGCAGGCACAGGGCTGGCAGTGCCAAAAGCTTCAGTAGCCAGGGAGGCAGTAGTCACAGCAGCAACCAGCAAGTCCTGCCTGGCACATGCACTGCGCATTCACAGGGTTATAGATGGCACTGGTGGTAACTTCAGTGTGTCAGCGGCACTCTGTGGAGAGTGACAAAGCAATCAAGCCATGCGAGGACAGGAGACAGCTGGCCCCCAACCTCATGCCTACAGGCCCTGAAGGCTCATCAGTGCAGCCAGAGGCCCAAAGCCTGCTTTCCAGGCACACAGTGGTCACAAGTATGACCAACGATATGAAGATGGCAGGGATACTGCCCACACAGCAGGCCCCACTCAGTGCTCAGTGAACCTTGCAGATGGCACACATGCTGGCAGAGGAAGGGAAAGATTAGATGAACCTCATGGTGCTCCTGCAACCCCTACCCTGAAGCCACTTCAAGCCTGGCACATACACTCACTGAGGCCCATCCCCATGGAGCAGGGCTGAGATGCTGCAGAACAGGCAGGCACAGGCTTCAGGCATGGTGCTGGAGAGGCCTGGCCTTGCTGCCTCCATGAGCCTGCCTGGTGGAACTCCTGTAAATGTCTGAGGCCCCAGGGTACAAAGACCCCAGCCCAGGCAACGCGTTCACCCATGGCAGGTGCACAAGCTAGCAAGAGGGTCAAGGGAAGCCAGCAAGAGGCAATCAGCCCCACTCATTAACACTTGCTACCTTTCTTGGATTGGTCCTCATCCAAGGGGGACATCCCTACCCCCACCCCTCAGCCCCCCTTCTGTTTCCTAATCTCTCTCTCTCTCTTTTTTTTTTTTTTTTTTTTTTTTTTGAGACAGAGTTTTGCTCTAGTTGTCCAGGCTGGAGTGCAATGCTGTGATCTTGGCTCACTGCAACCTCTGCCTCCCAGGTTCAAGCAATTCTCCTGCCTCAGCCTCCCAAGTAGCTGGGACTACAGGTGCATGCTACCACACCTGGCTAATTTTTTTTTTTTTTTTTTTTTTTTTTTTAGTAGAGGTGGGGTTTCACCGTGTTAGCCAGGTTGGTCTCAATTTCCTGACCTCGTGATCAGCCCAACTCGGCCTCCCAAAGTGCTGGGATTACAGACATCTGCCACCATGCCCAGCTAATTTTTGTATTTTTGGTACAGATGGGGTTTCACCATGTTCACCAGGCTTCTCTTGAACTTTTGACCTCAGGTGATCCCACCTCGGCCTCCCAAAGTGCTGGGATTACAGGCGTGAGCCACCATGCCTGGCCCCTCGAACCCCTAATCTCTTTTGAGTCAATTTTTCCTCCATCTCCAGTGGCCCCAATCTAGTAGAGAGAATGCCATCTCTCACTCAGAATCATTTTGGGAGCTTCCATCTGGGCCTTCCGCCAAACAATACATTCTCCCCACATCTCTTCCCTGCTTAAATCTCTTCCATGGTTCCCCACTTCCCCTGGGATAAAGGTTAAGCCCCTCTCCTGGCCCAAAAGGTCCTATAAGATCTGGCACTTGCCTATTCTTATCTTCTGTCTTTTGCATGAGCTGTTTCCCCTGCCTGGGTTCCTCTGCCTACACTCTCCATCTATGTAGGTCTTAATCCTCTTGCTGCAACTTCAGGCCTCTATGATCCCCTGCCTCCCAGCCTCACTGCACCAATCCTGTCTTGCTATAATTTATGTCTCAGAGACCGGGCACAGTGGTTCACGCCTGTAATCCCAGCACTTTGGGAGGCCGAGGCAGATGGATCACCTGAGGTCAGGAATTCGACACCAGTCTGGCCAACATGGTGAAACCCCGTCTCTACTAAAAATACAAAAAAAATTAGCTGGGCTTGGTGGCGGGCGCCTGTAATCCCAGCTACTCCAAAGGCTGCAGCAGAAGAATCGCTTGAACCCAGGAGGCAGAGGTTGCAGTGAGCCGAGATCGTGCCATTGCACTACAGCCTGGGCAACAAGAGCGAAACTCTGTCTCAAAATAAATAAATAAATAAACAAGCAAAGAGGCTGGGTGCAGGTGGCTCATGCCTGTAATCCCAGGACTTTGGGAGGCTGAGGTGTGCAGATCACCTGAGGTCAGGAGTTCAAGACCAGCCTGGCCATTGTGGTGAAACCCCGTCTCTACTAAAAATACAAAAATAAAATAAAATAAAATAAAATAAAAAAATAAAATAATGAAAAAATAATAAAATAAAATAAATAAAATAAAATAAAATAAAATAAATATAAAATAAAATAAAATAAAACAAAACAAAACAAAACAAAACTAGCTGGGCGAGGTGGCTGGTACCTGTAATCCCAGCTACTGAGGAGGCTGAGGCAAGAGAATCGCTTGAACCTGGAAGGCAGAGGTTGCAGTGAGTCAACATTGCGCCACTGTACTCCAACCTGGGTGATGAGCAGAACTCCCTCTCAAAAAATAAAATAAAATAAAATAAAATAAAATAAAATAAAATAAAATAAAATAGGCCGGGCATGGTGGCTCACGCCTGTAATCCCAGCACTTTGGGAGGACGAGGTGGGTAGATCATGAGGTCAGGAGATCGAGACCATCCTGGCTAACATGGTGAAACCCCATCTCTACTAAAAATACGAAAACAAAAAATTAGCCGGGCATGGTGGTGGGCGCCTGTAGTCCTAGTTACTTGGGAGGCTGAGGAAAGAAAATGGTGTGAACCCAGGAGGCGAAGCTTGCAGTGAGCCGAGATAGCACCACTGCACTCCAGCCTGGGTGACAAAGCGAGACTCCGTCTCAAAAAATAATAATAAAATAAAATTGGCCAGGTGCAGTGGCTCATGCCTGTAATCCCAGCACTTTCGGAGGCCGAGGTGGGCGAATCATGAGATCAGGAGATGGAGACCATCTTGGCTAACACGGTCAAACACCGTCTCTAATAAAAATACAAAAAAATTAGCCAGGCATGGTGGCGGGCGCCTGTAGTCCCAGCTACTACTCAGGAGGCTGAGGCAGGAGAATGGCGTGAACCCAGGAAGCGGAGCTTGCAGTGAGCTGAGATTGCACTCCAGCCTGGGCAACAGAGCAAGACTCCATCTCAAAAAAATTAAAATAAGTAAAATAAAATTTATGTCTCTGAGCCAGGCGCAGTGGCTTACACCTGTAATGCCAGCACTTTGGGAGGCCAAGGCGGTCAGATCATCTAAGGTCAGGAGTTCGAGACCAGCCTGGCCAATATGGTGAAACCCCAACTCTACTAAAAATAAAAAAATTAGCAGGGTGGCCGGGTGCGGTGGCTCACGCCTGTAATCCCAGCACTTTGGGAGGCCGAGTTGGGCGGATCACGAGGTCAGGAGATTGAGATCATCCTGGCTAACATGGTGAAACCCCACCTCTACTAAAAAAAAAAAAAAAATTAGCCAGGTATGGTAGCATGTGCCTGTAGTCCCAGCTACTCAGGAGGCTCAGGCAGGAGAATCACTTGAACCCGGGAGGTGGAGGTTGCAGTGAGCAGAGATCACGTCACTGCACTCCAGCCTGGACAACAGAGTGAAACTCCATTTCAAAAAATAAATAAATAAATAAATAAATAAAATTTTTTTAAAAAGGCCGGGCACGGTGGCTCACACCTGTAATCCCAGCACTTTGGGAGGCCGAGGAGGGCGGATCACGAGGTCAGGAGATCTAGACCATCCTGGCTAACATGGTGAAACCCCGTCTCTACAAATAATTAGCCAGGTGTGGTGGTGGGCACCTGTAGTCCCAGCTACTCAGGAGGCTGAGGCAGGAGAATGGCGTGAACCCGGGAGGCGGCACTTGCAGTGAGCCAAGATAGCACCACTGCACTCAGGCCTGGGTGAAAGAGTGAGACTCCATCTCAAAAAAAAAAAAAAAAAAAAAAAAATTTAGCCGGATGTGGCGGTGGGCACCTGTAATTCCATCTACTCAGGAAGCTGAGGCAGGAGAACTGCTTGAACCTGGGAGGCGGAGGCTGCAGTGAACCAAGATCGCGCCATTGCACTCCAGCCTGGGCGACAAGAACGAGACTCCCTCTCAAAAAAAAAAAAAAAAATTATATCTCTGCCAGATGTAGGGTGGAGCCCCTACGACATCACTGAATCCAGATGGATTAACCTTCCCTCAGTCCTCCACACTCCCTCTTGGTCTGCTATAGCCTGTGTCGTGGAGTAGCATGTTCCTGGATCAAAGCAGAAAGTCTGTATAGAACCACAGCCCTGCGGTGAATGGGGAGAGGAGAAGAGGTGAGGTGATGCTGAAATGATCATGTGGTCCCAGAGATGCCTCCATGCCTGCTTGCTTGCTTCCTTCCTTCATTCCTTCCTTCCTTCCTTTCTTCCTTCCTCCCTCCCTCTTTTCTTTCTTTCCTTTTTCTTCTTTCCTTTTTTTTTTTTTTTTGATGGAGGCTTGCTCTGTTGTCCAGCCTGGAGTGCAGTGGCGCGATCTTGGCTCAGTCCCACCTCAGCCTCCCGAGTAGCTGGGAGTGCCACCACGCCAGGCTAATTTTTGTATTTTTAGTAGAAATGGGGTTTCAGCTGGGTGTGGTGGTTCATGCCTGTAATCCCAGCACTTTGGGAGGCTGAGGCGGGACGATCACAATGTCAAGAGATTGAGACCATCCTGGCCTACATAGTGAAACCCCGTCTCTACTAAAAATACAAAAATTAGCTGGGCGTGGTGGTACGCGCCTGTAGTCCCACCTACTTGGTAGGCTGAGGCAGGAGAATCGCTTGAACCCAGGAGGTGGAGGTTGCAATGAGCCGAGATCGTGCCACTGCACTCCAGCCTGGTGATAGCGTGAGACTCCGTCTCAAAGTCTCAAAAAAAAAAAAAAAAAAAAAAGGCCACGCGCTGTGGCTCACACCTGTAATCCCAGCACTTTGGGAGGCTGAGGCGGGCAGATCACCTGATGATGAGAGTTGGAGACCAACCTGACCAACAGGGAGAAACTCCTTCTCTACTAAAAATACAAAATTAGCTGGGCGTGGTGGCACGTACCGGTAATCCCAGCTACTCAGGAGGCCAACGCAGGAGAACTGCTTGAACCTGGGAGGCGGAGGTTGCGGTGAGCCGAGATCCCACCATTGTACTCCATCCTGGGCAACAAGAGAAACTCCATCTCAAAAAATAAAAATAAAAAAAAATAAGCCGGGCGCGGTGGCTCACGCCTGTAATCCAAGCACTTCGGGAGGCCAAGGCGGGCGGATCACGAGGTCAGGAGATCGAGACCAT
Source organism: Symphalangus syndactylus (assembly GCF_028878055.3). NCBI lineage: Eukaryota > Metazoa > Chordata > Mammalia > Primates > Hylobatidae > Symphalangus > Symphalangus syndactylus. The sequence goes on along the minus strand of NC_072423.2, from coordinate 111,805,632 downwards.
CCTGGCCAACATGGTGAAACCCCATCTCTACTAAAAATACAAAAAATTAGCTGGGCATGGTGGCGGGCACCTGTAATCCCAGCTACTGGGGAGGCTGAGGCAGGAGAATTGCTTGAACCTAGGAGGCGGAGGTTGCAGTGAGCCGAGATCGCACCATTGCACTCCAGCCTGGGCAAAAAGAGTGAAACTCTGTCTCAAAGAGAAAAAAAAAAAAAAAAGAAAGAAACAGGGTTTCACCATGTTGGCCAGGCTGGTATGGAACTTCTGACCTCAGGTGATCCACCCACCTTATCCTCCCAAAGTGCTGGGATTATAGGCACGAGCCATTGTGCCCAGCTGGGATGCCTCATTTCTATTGTGCACTTAGTGAGCCCAACATTTCATCATGAATGGAAAAAGACCAACTTCTTAAATCCTGCTTTATTGTTAAACTAAGTACCTGTTTTGCTTGTTTTATGACATGATGATATGCCATACTGACGGTTTTCCACTTGGTTTGGTGTGTTTCGAATGTGTGAGCAGCATAATGGGGTCCTGGTATTGGGAGTGACAGGGTTGGGGGTCACAGGGTCTTGCCTAACTGTGTGCATGAAGCAGGGCCACCTGAAACAGCTGCTCTGAGGGCAGCAGATGGGCACAGTGGGTGCTGCTGGGCAGGAATTGAACACAGACACTGACTAATGACTGACAGTCTTCAGGTTCCTGGGGTTAGGGGTCAGCAGTCACAGAGCCACTCTTATCCACCCCTACCACCACCCATCCACACTCCTGACATCCACACCACTGACCTAGGTTTCATAGAGCAGGACAATGTCACACTACAGGCCATGAGGCACCAGTGGGCACCAGGAGAGAAGGGCCATTCTCACTGACCACATGGGCAAAGTCAAGCCAGTCCAAAATACAGGACCAGCTGCCCATGCAGGGGAAAGGGCTTTTCTGGGGCCTGGATGTGAGACACAGACTTCTCATTCCAGGACCTACGACCCTCAGGGCTTAGACTCCCATTCCCTCAAGAACCCAAGGATCTGTTTTCCCAGGCCCCTATCCCTCTTTTTTTTTTTTTTTTTTTTTTTTGAGATGGAGTCTCGCTCTGTCGCCCAGGCTGGAGTGCAGTGGCGCAATCTCAGCTCACTGCAAGCTCTGCCTCCCGGGTTCACGCCATTCTCCTGCCTCAGCCTCTCCGAGTAGCTGGGGCTACAGGCGCCCACCACCGCGCCCAGCTAATTTTTTTTGTATTTTTAGTAGAGACGGGGTTTCACCGTGGTCTCGATCTCCTGACCTCGTGATCCGCCCGCCTCGGCCTCCCAAAGTGCTGGGATTACAGGCGTGAGCCACCGGGCCCGGCCTCCCTATCCCTCTTAAGATCCTAGTGACCTGTGACTTCATCTTGTTCCCCAGACTCCTCACTTTGGGCAGCTGGTGACTGTGATGGTCTTGCCAGACAGTGTGGAGGGCACATCAAGGGTCATGCTGTCAGCCAGGCGCAGTGGCTCATGCCTGTAATCCCAGCACGTTGGAAGGCCAAGGCGGGCAGATCACCTGAGGTCAGGAGTACGATACCAGCCTGGCCAACAAGGTGAAACTCTGTATCTACTAAAAAATACAAAAATTAGTCAGGTGTGGTGGTGGGTTCCTGTAATCCCAGTGATTCGGGAGGCTGAGGCAGGAAAATAGCTTGAACCCAGGAGGCGCAGGTTGCAATGAGCCAAGACTATGCCATTGCACTCCAGCCTGGATGACAAGAGTGAAATTCCATCTCAAAAAAACAAAACAACGACAACAAAAAAACAAAACAAACAAACAAAAACAGCGTGATGCTATCTCTGAAGTCGGGGCTGAAGCCAGTCAGAGGCAGTCCCTGGGGCTTCTGCACAGTGGAAAGGAGCAAGCCGGGGGCTCCCTCTAAGGAAGCCTAGTCCTTTCCCATACTGTCCTGGGAATAATATGACCTCTGTCCAGACACTGAACTTTTGACCATGCTGACACCCATACCTGGATTTCCAAGTCTTTCCAACCCTGCTCAGCCTCTTCCTCCAAATAGTTATCTGGACATTCACTTCTTCCAGTGAGCCCCAGTGTCTGAGCTTTGATTTCTTTCTGCTTCTGACCCTCCTGATACTTATAGGCAGCCAGAGCTTGGCTTGCTGGAGAACCTAGCCAAGCTTGGCTTCAGCTGTGGCCAAGGGCAGCACAGAAATACCCAGATTAGGCCAGGCGCCGTGTCTCAAGCCTATAATCCCAGCACTTTGAGAGGCCGAGGTGGGCAGATCACCTGAGGTCAGGAGTTCGAGACCAGCCTGGCCAATATGGTGAAACTTCGTCTCTACTAAAAATACAAAAATTCGTCAGGTGTGGTGGTGCATGCTTGTAATCTCAGCTACTTGGGAGACTGAGGCAGGAGAATCGCTTGAACCCGGGAGGCAGAGGTTGCAGTGAGCCGAGTTTGTGTCATTGCATGCCACCCTGCCTGGGCGACACAGCAAGACTCTGTCTCAAATTAAAAAAAAAAAAAAAAAAAGAAATACCCAGATTAGTGCTCATGGCAGTGGCAGCCACAGAGGTGGGGGTGGGATATGCAGAGACTCACCACTGCAGAATACCTGAGGGAGCACAGAGGTGAGGAGGGGTCAGGGTGAAGTCTTGATTCTTGCCATTTGACCATGAATTCCAGGCCCCGCCCTGTACCTGTTACTGTAGCATCTGCAAAGTTATAGTCACAGGGCCAGCAGCCTTGAGGGGGTCACTGCCCAGACCCTAGAACTCGGGCTGTAGGAGACAGTAGTTGGGTTGGGGAGGGCAAGAAGATCTGGACAGCAAGAGGAGGGGAGGGGCCTGAGAAGTCTTATATTGGGTCTGCCTATGGAGGGAAAAAGGGTGAGAAAGGGCCTGAATGTTCCTCTGACTGCATCTGAAAGTGAGAGAGAAGACCATGGTGCACTCCTGAATAACTTCACAGAGAGACATAAGAAGGAGATGAGGACACAATCAGGGTTAAATAAAAGTTAAGCAAAGAGGCTGGGCACAGTGGCGCACACCTGTAATCCTAGCACTTTGGGAGGTTGAGGTGGGTGGATCACGAGGCCAAGAGTTCGAGACCAGCCTGGCTAAGATGGTGAAACCCCGCCTCTACTTAAAAAAAAAAAAAAAATTAGCCAGGTGTGGTGGCGGGTGCCTGTAATCTCAGCTACTCGGGAGGCTGAGGCAGGAGAATCGCTTGAACCCAGGAGGCAGAGGTTGCAGTGAGCTGAGATTGCGCCACCGCACTCCAGCCTGGGCGACAGAGTGAGACTCTATCTCAAAAAAAAAAAAAAAAAAAAAAAAAGTTAAGCAAAGAGTTTGTAACATTCGAGGCAAGGAGAGGATGGAGTTATTCCTTGGACTAAGTCTTCCTCTAAACATGTTTGCTGGAGAAAAAAAAAAAAGACACCTTTGGCCGGGTGTGGTGGCTCACACCAGTAATCCCAGCACTTTGGAAGACCAAGGCAGCCAGATCATTTGAGGTCAGGAGTTGGAGACCAGCCTGGCCGACATGGTAAAACCTCGCCTCTACTAAAAATACAAAAATTAGCCAGGTGTGGTGCTGCGTGCCTGTAATTCCAGCTACACAGGAGGTTGAGGCATGAGAATTGCTTGATATCGGGAGGCGGAGGTTGCAGTGAGCCGAGGTTGCACCACTGCACTCCAGCCTGGGTGACAGAGCAAGACAAGACTCTGTCTCAAAAACAAAAACAAAGACAAAACCCTTTAAATCCAGTGTATAATACAAGTTTAATCAATTTCCCTTTTGTCTCTGAAACTCCCACCTGAGGGCATATACAGGTTCAGCTAGCCAAAGTGATGCTGACCCTGGTGACCAAGTCAGTGAGCAGCACCCACCCAAGTACAAGGCTCAGTCCACAGTCATGATAACTATAGCCTTATACTCATTATAAGGCTATAGCTCCAAGAAGCTCAGTGCCCAAGGTCAAGGTTAAATCAGAAGGTGGGTCAAGCCTCACCAGACAATGGCTACAGTCCTGTCCAGAGACAAAGCATTTGCAGTGACAGGTACCAACGGAGGGATAACAGACATGAGTACCAGGGACCTGACCCCTGGGGTCACACCTGCAGGCAAAGGCTTAGGGCTCTCAGCTTGCTAATGGAACTGCAGTGGGGTGGGTAGGTGCATGTGTTATCAGGGCAGTAATTGGGGGCAGAGCCAGGAGGACATGGAGGCAGGGGCCCACCCTGAGTGTCACTCACACTGGCAGCTCTGAGGTTGGGTGGAGCTCAGGCCATAGTGACCAGGCCAGTAGGAGTCACAGTGCTGACCCCATACATATACTTTGCAGCAACACTGCCCAGAGAGGAGGCCATGGATCTCATTCATGTGAGCATCACACAAATCCCCTTCCAGGACACCCACAGGGTCACAGTCACAGGCTAGATCAGAGGTCAGAGGTTAAGGATGGAATTAGGTCAGAGGTCACCATGGAGCTGAAGGATGAGAGTCAATGTTGGGATTAGGGGTTGAAGGACTCATGTCTGCAGGACTGTGGGGAACAGGGATCCTCTCAGGGATGACAGTAGAAGAAGGGCCAGCAGAACTCACAGTGGCACCCAGCTGTGTTGTGCTGACACACATCACATACGCCTCCACTCACATAACCAGACACACAGCCGTGTCAAAGTGACAACTGTAGACATGCCCGTGGCACTCACATTCTGAGGCAGAACCAGAAATGTAGATATGGGGTGGGCGGACCTGTGGCAGGTATGGCCAGGCAGAGTAGAGCATGGCATTCATCCCAGCAGGCATGGGGGTGCCCAGGCTCTGCTGCATGTCATGGATGATCCTGGTGCAGGTCTTGGCAGCACTCACAGTGGGCACCGACTGGTGGCGACAGATGCAAAGCCCATGTACCTGATAGGGAGGAGAGCAAGGCAGGCCTGCTCTGGTGTCCCAGCTTGCCCACCCCACCAGCCACGGAATGCCCCTCCCATTGTCCTCACCACATTGGCTGGGGTCCCAGGTGCAGACCTGCACTTAGAGGTGTGCCCAAGGCACAGGCAACTGCCTCTGGGCACAAGCTCATAGAAAGCATAGTAGTAGAAGAGGTGTCCCTTGAGGTCTCCCAGGGGCCTGTCACCCAGGGTGTGCAGTTTGGAGAAGTTTACACAGAGGTTAGTCACATGCAGGAGCTCTGGAGACACAGATGGTCAGACCTTGGGTGCCTTGGTCCTCACGTTCTATGACTGGAGAGAGGGAAAGGAATGGGGGAGTCTCTGCCCTCTCCACATCCTTGTATCCACTCCTCCTGCCCTCATGCTGTGGGGCTCCGTCATCCCTGCTTCTCTGGGAATGTTGTCTTAGGATGACCACAGCCTTCCCCATGGTGATAATTCCACTTCTGTAGTGAGGATCCCCTTTCTCCAATCCTGATGTTACTCCTGAACTGAGACCTGCACATCCCACTACTTCCTGGACACCCCACCATGGTATCATCAGGTATCTGAAACCTGCTTCCCTAATGCAGTAAAGGATTCAGCTTGCCAGCCCATAGTCCAAACTAAAAATCTACTATCATTCAGCTAAACCACATAGGTATTACAATCGTGCACCCATCAGATTACAATGGAGAGGAAAAATTCATATTGCCTAGTGACATGGTGGCTGTCATAATGTTGTATGTAGCACAATACGTTACTCACGTTTGTGATGATACTGTGTAAACAAACCTGCATTGCTAGTCATATAAAAGTACAGTACATGCAATTATGTACAGTAGGCCAGGCACGGTGGCTCACAGCTGTAATCCCAGCACTCTGGGAGACCAAGGCAGGTGGATCACCTGAGGTCAGGAGTTCGAGACTAGCCTAGCCAACATGGCGAACCCCCATCTCTACTAAATAAATACAAAAAGTCAGCCAGGCATGGTGGCGGGTGCCTGTAATCCCAGCTACTCCGGAGGCTGAGGCAGGGGAATCACTTGAACCTGGGGGGCGGAGGTTGCAGTGAGCTGAGATCATGCCACTGTACTCTAGCCTGGGCGACAGAGTGAGACCCTGTCTCAAAAAAAATAAATTATGTTCAGTATATAATACTTCATGATAATAAATGACTACTACTTGTTTATGTATTTACTATGCCATACTTTTTATCATTATTTTAGACTGTGTGTCTTCTAGTTTTTTTTTTTTTTTTTAGTCTTTTTTAAAACATTTTTCAGATGGAGTGTAGCTCCATCGCCCAGCTGGAGTGCAGAGGGGCGATCTCAGCTCACTGCAACCTCCACCTCCCAGGTTTAAGTGATTCTCGTGCTTCAGTCTCCCGAGTAGCTGGGATTACAGGTGTGCACCACAATGCCTGGCTAATTTTTCTATTTTTAGTAGAGATGGGATTTCGCCATGTTGGCCAGGTTGGTCTTGAACTCATGACCTCAGGTGATCCGCCTGCTTGGCCTCCCAAAGTGCTAGGATTACAGGTGTCAGCCACTGTGCCTAGTCAAACTTTTTTTTTTTTTAGAGAAAATTTCTATGTTGCCCAGGCTGGACTGGGACTCCCAGACTCAAGCAATCCTCCCATCTCAGCCTCTTGAGTAGCTGAGACTACAAGCATGTACCACTATGCCCAGCTTTCCTTCTCCTTTTTTAAAAAAGTAATTGTAAAACATGGTCGAGCACTGTAGCTCACACCTGTAATTCCAGAACTTTGAGAGGCCAAGGTGGGCACATAGCTTGAGCTCAGGAATTTAAGACCAGCCTGCACAACATGGTGAAACCCTGTCTCCACAAAAAAAATACAAAAATTAGGCTGGGCACGGTGGCTTACGCCTGTAATCCCAGCATTCTGGGAGGCCGAGGCAGGTGGATCACAAGGTCAGGAGATCGAGACCATCCCGGCTAATATGGTGAAACCCCGTCTCTACTGAAAATGCAAAAAATTAGCCGGGCGTGGTAGCCGGCGCCTGTAGTCCCAGCTACTTGGGAGGCTGAAGCAGGAGAATGGCGTGAACCCGGGAGGCAGAGCTTGCAATGAGCCAAGATCGCGCCACCGCACTCCAGCCTGGGCAACAGAGCGAGACTCCATCTCAAAAAAAAAAAAAGAAAGAAAAAAAAAAAAAAGGCCAGGCACAGTGGCTCACACCTGTAATCCCAACACTTTGGGAGGCCGAGGCGGGCGGATCGCATGAGGTCAGGAGTTCGAGACCAGCCTGGCCAACATAGTGAATCCCCGTCTCTACTAAAAATACAAAAAATTAGCTGGGCATGGTGGTGGGTGCCTGTAATCCCAGCTACTCAGGAGGCTGAGGCAGGAAAATTGCTTGAACCCAAGAGGCAGAGGTTGCAGTGAGCCAAGATTGCACCATTGCACTCCAGCCTGGGCAACAAGAGCGAAACTCCATCTCAAAAAAAAAAAAAGAAAAAAACTTAGCCGGGCATGGTGGCACAGGCCTGTGGTCCCAGCTACTCGGGAAGCTGAGGTGGGAGGATCACTTGAGCCTGGGAGGCAGAGGCTGCAATGGGTAGAGATGGTGCCACTGCACCCCAGCCTGGGCAACATAGTGAGACCCTGTCTCAAAAAAAAATTAATTGTAAAACAGTCTCAGGCAGTTCCTTCAGGAGGTATCCAGAAGAAGGCATTGTTATCATAGATGACAGCTCCATGCATACTACTGCCCCTAAAGATCTTTTTCAGTGGGTCAAGATCTGGAGGTGGAAGACAGTGATATTGCTGATCCTGACCCTATGTAGGCCTGGGCTAATGTGTGTGTGTGTCATAGTTTTTATTTTGTTTTATTTTATTTTATTTTTTTTTGAGATGGAGTCTTGCTCTGTCACCCAGGCTGGAGTGCAGTGGCATTATCTCGCCTCACTGCAAGCTCTGCCTCCCGGGTTCATGCCATTCTCCTATCTCAGCCACCCCAGCAGCTAGGACAACAAGTGCACGCCACCATGCCTGGCTAATTTTTTGTATTTTTAGTAGAGACGAGGTTTCACTGTGTTAGCCAGGATGGTCTCGGGATGGTCTCGATCTCCTGACCTCATGATCCGCCCGCCTCTGCCTCCCAAATTGCTGGGATTACAGGAGTGAGCCATTGTGCCTGGCAGTGTCTTAGTTTTTAACAAAAAAGTTTAAAATGTAAAAAAAAAAAAATTTTAATAGAGAAAAGCTTATCAAATACGGATATAAAGGAAATATTTTTGTACAGCTGTACATGTGTTTTAAGCTAAGTGTTATAAAAGCTGTAAAAAGTTAAAAGTCTGTAAAGTAAAAAAACTTCAGAAAGCTAAGGTTACTATTGAAGAAGGAAAAAATTTGTTTTTATACATTTAGTATAGCCTGTGTACAGTGTTTATAATCTACAGTAGTGTGCAGTAATGTCCTAGGCCTTCACATTCACCCACCACTCCTCACTGACTCACTCAGAGCATCCTCCAGGCCTCCAAGTGCCATTCATGGTTAGTGCCCTATACAGGTGTACCATTTCTCAGCTTTTATACCATGTTTTTACTGTACCTCTTCTATGTTTAGATACACAAATACCATTGTGTTACAACTGCCTACAGTTTTCAGTACAGTCACATGCTGTACAGGTTTGTAGCCTAGGAGTAATAGGCTATACCAGATAGTCTAGAAGTCTGGTAGGCTATACAAGTACACTCTAGATGTTTCCACAACGATGAAACTGCGTAATGACACATTTCTCAGAATGCATCCCCATCATTAAACAATGCATGGTCACAGATGGGTTATTTATCAACTGTCTTTCTGACTTGATGTCCGTTCCAAGAAGGCAGATACCTTTTCTGTCTGCCTCCCATCAAACACTGCCCAGAAGATGCCTGACAGAGTGTACAGCTCAATGGGTGCTTGTTATACAAATACATAGATGAAGGAATGGGTCCATGGCTCCTCTCCCTGCTCCACACCTTAGGTCCGTTACTAAGATACAGGAGGTCTGCTACCTCCTGTATCTTTCCTCTGCAGGCCTCCCCTCTTTTCTGATCTGAGGTGAAAACAACAGCAGCTTGCAGACCCACCATGAGGGCTCAGGGTGAGCAGCTGGTAATAACTGCACTTAAGGGGGGCAGGGAGTGCCCAGTGGGTGTAGAGAAATAACTAGTCTGGCGTTTGTCCTGCTCTGGTACCCTCCTGGCCTGATTCTGAGCTCTCCTACTAGGAGTCTTTAACAAAGCCTTCTTTACAAGGAAGGTGTTACATCCAGAGATGCCCTGGTGCCACGTAGACACAGGGACAAAGGGCAAAGGTCAGGGTCATGAATAGAGTTGGAGGAGCAATGACAGGTAAACTATGACAGGGGCAGTGATGGGGGCCCACAAAGGGAAGAGCTATGAGGGGCAGTGATAGGAGTGGAGACGGGGGACAGGTATGAGGAAATGAGGAACTATGACAGGGCCTCACAAAGGGATTCAATAATGGGCAGAGACATAATGGAAATTGTTCCCCATGCCAGTCCCTATACACTTGGTACAAGTATGGGGAACAGTGATGGGGTATAAATGGGAGGCCACAAAAAGGACCATGATGGGGCAGGGCTGGGGAACGGCCCTGGAAGACTGAGCTTGCCTACTTGCCCTGTCCCACCGGTGCCCACTCGAGGCAGGGCCTCTTTCCCCCAGTATCTACAAGCTCTGTCCTGACACACAAAGGGTACAGGATTGCCTTTGGGGATGATTACCCTAAATCTCAGGGTTGTTTGGGTCCTCTACTGGAATGGCTGGGTCTAGAACTTTGAAAATTAACTGGGAGAAAGAAGCAGGTTTGAGCCAATTATATCACCTCAGGGCCCAACCCCCCTTTCCCTGGGCCTGACCTTGCCCTCAGTGGAAGGCTTGATGTCTGAGTAATGCTGGTCACAGACGAGGTCACTGACTCTGTGGCTAGGGGTAGGAGGGATCCCAAGAAAGAGGCTTGGGCAGTTGTGAACAAAGTATCTGTACATGTGCCAGGAGCGGCATGGTCCACTGAGTGCTCAAGGAGCACAGCTGCTAGGTGGAATGTCTGGGGAGTCACCAGGGACAAGCATCATTGGTGGCCATCAAATAGGGAAGCACAGGGTCAGCACTTGCTAAGCAAGCCTTCAGGCTGGGGCACTGGGTCACTGGGAAAGCCTTGAAGTGGGTGAAGTAGAAGGCACCCTCTAGGTCCAGCTGGATGGTGATGTTTTCTTTCTTTCTTTTTTTGTTTGAGATGGAGTCTTGCTGTGTTGCCCAGGCTGGAGTGCAGTGGTGCGATCTCGGCTCAGTGCAAACTCCACCTCCCAGGTACAAGTGATTCTCCTGCCTCAGCTTCCTGAGTAGCTGGGACTACAGGTATGTGCCAGCACGCCTGGCTAATTTTTTATATTTTTCTTTTTTGAGACAGAGTCTTGCTCTGTCGCCCAGGCTGGAGTGCAGTGGTTCGATCTCGGCTCACTGCAAGCTCCACATCCCGGGTTCACGCCATCCTCCTGCCTCAGCCTCCCGAGTAGCTGAGACTACAGGTGCATGCCGCCACGCCTGGCTAATTTTTTGTATTTTTAGTAGAGACAGGGTTTCACTGTGTTAGCCAGGATGGTCTCGATCTCCTGACCTTGTGATCTGCCTGCCTCGGCCTCCCAAAGTGTGGGGATTACAGGCGTGAGCCACCGCGCCTGGACAATTTTTGGTATTTTTAGTACAGACGGGGTTTCACTGTGTTGGCCAGGATGGTCTCGATCTCCTGACCTCGTGATCCTCCCGCCTCGGCCTCCCAAAGTGCTGGGATTACAGGCGTGAGCCACTGTACCCGGCCTTGATGGTAACTTTTTTTTTTTTTTTTGAGATGGAGTCTTGCTCTGTCGCCAGGCTGGAGTGCAGTGGCGTCATCTCGGCTCATTGCAAGCTCTGCCTCCCGGGTTCACACCATTCTCCTGCCTCAGCCTCCCGAGTAGCTGGGACTACAGGCGACTGCCACCATACCTAGCTAATTTTTTGTATTTTTTAGTAGAGACAGGGTTTCACTGTGTTAGCCAGTATGGTCTCAATCTCCTGACCTTGTGATCCCCCCCGCCTCGGCCTCCCAAAGAACTGGGATTACAGGCATGAGCCATCACGCCCGGCCGATGGTGACATTTTCAGCACCTGCAGCCATAGGGCTAGTGAGTGACCAGGCCCTGACCCCATACCTCCACACATGGGCACACTGCACCCTCACCACTCTCTGCCTACCAGGTGTTGTTGCCACCATGGCCACTCTGGGAGATCACGTTCTTAATGTCATGGCCTCCCTGGTCGCAAGAGTCACAGGGGCAATTCTGAGTCCTGGGTTAGGACTCAAGGAAACTGACTAGAGAGGTTAATGATCAGACCTCTACTCCAAAATTTCACAGCACAGGCCTCTAGCTCCTGGCAATGACCCAGACTCCCAACAGGGCTGAACCAGCCCAGAACACCCAAAGAAACCAGCCTCCGGAGCCCTCACCTGCAGGTGACTGCCAATGAAGTAGGGCTCAGGGCCTACTGGATGAAGTTCGAAGGCTCTGGCTCCGGCCCCAGCCAACAACCAGGATGCTGATGCAGCCACATCGGGAAAGGATACCTGGCACTCCCTGGGAAACTGTTGTAGAAGCCTGGACTAGGAGGGGCAGGGTCTGACTAGAGATCCTAGGAATACCCACCCACCTCCGCCCCACCCCACAGGGAACCTTGATTTTTTTTCTTTTTTTTTGAGACAGAGTCTCACTCTGTCGCCCAGCCTGGAGTGCAGTGGCGAGATCTTGGCTCACCGCAAACTCCGCTTCCCAGGTTCAAGTATTCTTCCAGCCTCAGCCTCCCAAGTAGCTGGGACTATAGGTGTGCGCCACCACACCTGGCTAATTTTTGTATTTTTAGTAGAGATGGGGTTTCACCATGTTGGCCAGGCTGGTCTCAAACTCCTGACCTCAACTGACCCACCTGCCTTGGCCTCCCAAAGTGCTGGGATTACAGGCGTGAGCCCCAAGCTGGGCTGCCCTTGAGGAGCTGAGTGTGGCTCTCAGGTCATTCCTCATATTCATATCATGAATGAATGAGCTGTCAGAGGCAAGTAGCATGCAGGGTAGTGGGGCGACAGCACAGCTGGGAGCAAGGTCCCAGAGCTTGGGAAACCAAAGGAGGACACATCCAGGGGATGCATGCCACAAGATGCAGAAGAGGCAGGAGGGCACCAAAAAGCACAGAGCTTCTCCACAGGTCTACCACCCAGGGCAGCTGGCAGCTTATGGGGCCCAGACAAACCCAGAAACAGAAAACATCTGATTCTCACTGAAATGATGCCCCTACCCCAGGGAGGGGGAATGTGTGCCCCTCCCTGCCAACCCCAGGCACTGCCATTCAGCCTGGGCAGCCAGTGATGGACTACAGATGGGCAGGACAGTTACCTCCTTCAGGTCCCAGGGCCCAGCCCCCTCTCTAAAGCAGGAAGGGTGACAATGTATTTTAACATATGGACCATGTTGGAGGGCATGATGAGACTGGACCTGGGAGTAGAGAGAGCACTTAAAATTCATACAGAAAGCACTGCTGAAGAGGCAGTCATGGAAAACCTCACCCAACCAAGGAGAAAATTATTTGGTCATTGAGGGCAAGCTCTGTGGTCCTGACTCAACCACCAGTACCTTGCCACCAATCGAAGTTGAGGATAGTTACTCTCTCCCAGAAGAGCAGAGGGGGAGAAGCACCTCAACCCCTTTGGGCCTGGTCCCACACCAGAAAAGCCCAGGCTAAGCCCCAAGATTTTAGCCAGGCTGTCTGTTTGGTCCCTAGGGAGAAGCACCACAAAGGCTCCATTCCAGGACCTAAAAACCCACTAGCTGCAAGGCTCCCCATGGAACCTACTGTCCTGCATGGGGCCTACTGTCCTGAATGGGGCCTGTCTGGATCACAAACCAGAGAAGCCTCAAAGGGAAGTGTCTTACTTCATAGTGGCTCTGCTCCTGCATTCAGGGGATGCCTCTCAGACAACCACAGAAGCCAATTTCCCCTCATCTCTCCAAAGGGGCCCAGGAGCTGCCTCCTCCCACAACCCCCAGAAATAGGCAGGCCTATTTCTGGGACCACTTTCCCTATATCTTCAAGCTGGCCTGCCAGCAGCCACACACACACAAAAGACCATGGAAGGTGGGCAGGGAGACTGGAAGGTGGAAAGGTATAAAACGTGATAGATGGAACAGTAGACATACAACTTGAATAACAAGTCACAGTGCATCGCGCCATGAAAACACCCCTCCCGCCCACCCACCCCACCGTACCCCACCCCCTCTAGTTTCTGAAAGGAGGCTGGTGGTCACCAGGGCCCTAGAGAGGTACCCGGAGTCCTCAAGATTGTGGAGTCCACGGGCATAGCACACTGTGCCACTGGCCACACAGACAGCAGGGCTTAAGTTTCCCCAAACATTGCCGTGTGAAGGAATCAGACTGCTGAATATGGCAGCAATGGCTGGAGCCGTATTACAGGTGACAGGTTCACGCGGAGGATCCGCTGAGCCTGCTGCCGCACCTCATCATCCGAGGACCGCCTATCTACCTTTATGGCACGGAACTTCAGCAGCTTTGCTGTTCCAGGCCCTAGCCATGCCTTAGGAGATCGGGGCCCAAGCCGTGTTCTCTTCTTGGGAGGAAGATCTTTTGCCTCCTCAGCCCTTTTCCTCTTCTGCCCAACAGTCTCAGGGCGGTTTTTTTGGCCCTTCCTTGTAGTTCTGGACTTAGCAGACCCCTTTGGCCTGCCTCTGCCCCTGGGCTGGGTCCGAGCCACCTTGGCCTTGGCCCGTACTACCTTGGCTTTAGCCTTGGCCCGTGCTGCCATGACTTTGGCCTTGGCCTTGACCCGTGCTGCCTTGGATTTGGCTTTGGCTTTGGCCTTGGCCCGGGCCTTAGCAGCCTTAGCCTGTGTTCGAGCCACCTTGGCTTGGGCATGAGCAGCTTTGGCCAGTGTTCGAGCTACCTTGGTCTGGGCTGTTTTGGTGCCCAGGGCAGAACCCCCTTTCATTCGCCGGACACTGGGGGACCCAGTGGCTCTGTTGGTTTTGCTCTGGTGCCCAGAGCCTCGTCGGGGTCCAGCCCCAGGGCCTTTGCGAGTCAGACACTTGGGGCCCTTGCTTGTGGTTTTTCTGGGAGCTTTGGGCCGGGGGTTCCCTGGACCCTTCCCTGAACTTTTCCGCAGTTTCAGAGGAGAGTCTGCAAGTGAGAGCTGCAGTGACTGTGCCTTGTGCTTGGCACCCAAGCAGGGCATGGGAGTCTTAAGTGGAACCAGGGCCTCAAGGACAACAGAGAGCCGCATGGCAGGGTAGACACCTGGATAAAGGTGGGTGGGGAAGCCCACTGCTGCACCCTGGGCATGGCTGGCACTTGATTGCTTCAGAGAGCTCAGCAGCAGGTTGGTGGTAGCATGCTTGGCAAGAGCTGGTGTGGATGCTTTGGCCAGTCTGCCAGATAGCGGCACGGGAAGCAGTGTGGCCCGACCTGCAGGCAACCGCATGGCAGTTCGGGGAGCACTGGCTGGAGGTGATGTGGCAGTTGGGTTAGGGGCACGAGCTTGCAGTTTCGTCTGGCTTGGGGGATTAGCTGTGCATGAACTATAGCCATAGACATCACCACTGCGCAGGATGGTAGGTTGGAAGCCATCATCTCGCAGGCCCTGCAGGAAGGCCACAAGCTGGGCCTCTGTGGCACTGAGATCCTGGCTCATTGGGTTAAAGACAAGCAGCGCCTCTTCCAGGGCCTTCTTCCCTGCCGTGGAGATGCGCGACCAGGAGTGCACAGCTTTTTCCTCCACATGCTGAACCACCACACTCATGGCATTAGGCACTGCAGATCTGCCTGGGTATCCGCAAACCAGCGCTTGGCACCTCCAAGACAAGAGGAAAAGAGTCAATAAGAATGGCACTAAGACAAGGGTCCAGAACACATAGACAGGTCAATCAGTGCCCCAATCTCCATGACACCGAGAAATCTGGCCAGAGTGAGACACTTCCTGGTGTAAAACCCTGGTCTCCTGATCCTCTGCCATGCTGGGGCGGGAGGAGAGGGTAAGGGTCAGGGAGCTTCTTCAAGATACATGCTCAGAAATACCTAAGAGCCATCCAACCTGCTGCCGGGTCCCTGAAAAGATTTGAGCCTGGTACATTTTAATTCAACTCTGTATTTTCTGAGGCCAGAAACCTAGAATTACTCAGCTCTGGGAATACAGGCAATATCCCTGTCCTCAAGGAAACCAGGCTAGAAGACCAGAAAAAGACACCATTAAGATTCTTGGGAGTGAATGCTGGCACTCAGCTCAGTTTGCCAATGGGTCAGGAAAGGATTCCTGGGAGAGGCAACAGCTAGCTAGGATATGAGTGACGAATGAAAAAGGATTAGATTGAAATGGAGCAAAAAGGGGAATAGCTAATGCAATGGCTCCAAAGTGAGAAAGGGTTAAGGCATACTTGGTGTGGGATCTGGGATCTAGGTGAAAAAACAGGCAAGGATAGAGCAACAAAGAACCCTGAATGTTAGCCAAAGGGCCCAGACTTACACTCACTGTCCATGCCCATCTGTTTCTCCAGCTGCTGCTGTTCATGTGTGGAGCTGGAGTGGGGTGGGGGAATCTCCCTGCCCACCAGAAGTTTTGCTTTCAGTCCCTAGACACGGTACTCAGCAACCCATTTTCTAGCTCCAGAGGCATGGAGACCTAATCAAGAGTCGGACTTTTCTTCAACAGAAACTAAAAAGCTGATGAGTAGCAGGTGCCAATGACATCTCTCTAGGCAACCAGGCAGACCAGGGACCAGGAAGCCAGACCAAGAACTCAATGTTTAAGGACAATGGGAGCCAAAGGCTGCAAGTAGGATGGTGAGTCAAGGGGACATAAGCAGTATGAACTGTCCTACCTAAGACTTGGAGGGCCACAGACCTCAGTACAGCCCAGATGGAGGTGACTGAGAACACCCAACTAGTCCCAGACATCTTTAAAGAAGCTGTGGCCATCAATCATAACTAACATCTAATACCCAACCCAACACTGAGGGCTCCCAGAAGCAGGAGGCAGCTCTCCAGCTGCACCAGAGCATTAAAAGATCAGCCAGGATCAGGCAGGTCCCTCGGGCCATGAGGCCTGTCTGTGTAGTTTCTTCCCACCGCTCTAATGCAGCAGATGAAGTCTTCAGAATACCCTAGAGGAAATGCCCTGGGGCTCTTTGTTTGGAAACATTCTTGGATCCTCAGGTGTCTTGGGCACTTTCCCTCCCCAGAGACCGTTCTCCAAGCACAATCCTTGCACATGACTTTAGTTCTTTATTAATGTTTTTTGAGGGGATGTAGTTCCCAGAACTGTGAACTGCAGAAGAGAGAGGGACCTATTTCCCACCCTCACACGCGCCCCAGCGCAAATATCTGGGGTGACCTGGGCGCTCTTCCACCCAGGTTAGGCTGGGCTCTTGGGAGGGGTTTTCTGGGCTTTCGAGAAGCTTCGGAAACAGAGGCTGCTGCCCGGCCTCCGACTTCCCTTCACACGTACCCCTGGGGGAGGCAGGAGTTGACGGAAGATAGCGGGTGAGAGAGGCGCCATACAGGCAGACCGGGGGAGGGGGCAGATCGGGGCCCTCAGGCTGGGAGTGCGCGTCCTTAGAGCCCAAGCCGTGAGGCGGGGGTCACTGAGGCAGCGAAATGTACAGGGTGAACGGTGCTAGCCCGATCGGGACCGCACAGCCCCAGGGTGGGTTCGCTGGGCGCGGGGTGGGGGTGGGGTGGGGGTCTCGGCCAGGCCGGCGGAGGACGCGGGTCCGGGAAGAGTTGGCCGCTTGCCCGTCCGCCCTGCCGCCTCGCGGGCCGCCCCTCCGCGGCGCGGCTAGGCCCGCGGCTCCAACCTACCGGCGCCGCCGCGGGGACCCAAGACGCGCCTCTGCGCCGCCTCCGCTGCTCCAACATGGCCGCCCGCTGCGCGCCGGAAGTGCACTGCGCTTCCGCTTCCGGGACCCAGCCCGCCCTACTGACCTTTGACCCCTGAGACCCCATTTCCCCACAAAGTCTGGGGGCGGAGGAGATTGGGTACCAAGGAGGACTGCCTGGAGGCGGTGGCCACGGTGACTGCTCCAAACCCGTTCGGCCCTGTGCAGAAGTCTGAAGAACAGAGGTGCCCTCTGACGCGGCCCCAGGCGACGACTCACTAGAGCCTGGCTAAGACTGGATTAGGGGTCATCTGACACCTTTTCTGAGGGGAGCTAGTGGTGCATTGACATCTGGGAGGGGCTCCTGGCAAGGTTCAGGCCCTCTGATCTTCCTTTAGCCACTGACAATGCCCACTTCAGTCCCAGACACCTGACCAGAGGGTGAAAGAGGAGTGCCTCCCGACAGGGAGTCTCAGGTGATCTCCTTTGTTTTGCAGTAAGGGTATCTCCTCCGAGGACAGCAGGCCTTCCTCTCTTCCTGAGAATAGGGCCCATGGCACATGGCATGAAAGGCTGGTGTGCACATGATCACAAGTGGTGCACGCAAGCCCAAGCGCACATTGAGTCTGGAAGCTCCAGTATACCACTGTGGGCCTGAGTATACTTGCTCAGGCAGGTGGGGGCAGGTATAGTCACTGGCCCAGCCTCAGCCCCTCAATGGAAGGAAGTCCTGCTTCCAGTCGTAACACTGCCCAAAACCCCTTTCCTTTTGCCTAGGAGTCTGGGACCTCAGTCTTTTTACCCATGCTCTTGGGCTAGTACGGGGTGGTGGTTATAGGACATAGGTCAAAATCAACCCTAGGGGTCTGTGACTTCAATGAGAGGTCAGAGTGGTCTCCACAGCTCTGACCGAAGGTCCCATTAGTCAGAGGTTTGCAAGTCCAGGTTGGGAGCCATCCTGGGAGTCCTGGTTTCATGGATGAGGTAGTGGGGGCATTTGCACTAGGGTCAGAGCCTGAGCCAGGAGGCAGAAATATTGCCACAACTCTTGGACCCTGACCCTTGCAGTGATGCCTTATTTGGTAGTTGGGGTCAGGTGGAAGCCTATTGGCAATCACAGGAGGGTGGCGGGATGCTTCATTTAGGGACTGGGTACTAGCCCTTTTTCCTGCCCTTTTTCCAACCAGGATCCTCTGGTTGCTCTGTATTTTCCCTGCTTATATAGAGGGGTCCAGGTACTCCTAAAGACAAGTGCCTAGTCCACCCAGCAGTGCCATAGGCCTCATCTGGTGCCTCTTAGCTTCCCAGGGCCTCAGCACTGATGGTGAGGTCCTTGCTACCTTTAAGTGTAGTCAAGGTATCTAGCAGGAACTGCAAAATCTCCTGTTCCTCTGGGGTCAGTGCTTCTAGCCTTTTTTTCCTGGTGAAGAGAAAGCAAGAGTAGGTTCCCAAGGACCAGGATCTCATGGGGTGCAGTCAGGAAGCCCCACCTTGGCGCCCCCAGTCCCCACCTGTGGGTGAGTCCAGTCTCTGGCCCTGTCCATGGTTGAGGATTGACTGTTCACTTATTCAGGACCGATTCAACCAGTTACCTTCTGTAGCTTCTCCAAAGCTGGCAGTGTTGGCCTCCTGTGTGCAGGTGGGCCATGGCTGTGCAAACAGAAACCCCTTCCATGGAGAGCCAGAGCCCATCCTCCAGGGATAGCACCAGTACAATTATATCCAGACTCCTCTCTGGTGATGTTCAGCTCAGAAGTTAGGGCAAATGGAGAACTAGGAAGGGTAGGTCCATCCTCTGGCTGTGCTGTGTCCCTTCCAGACATGAGAACTGGGGAAATGATAGCGATTAGGGATAAGGATCATGGGGGTACCAAGCTATCTTTGGGGGTGGTAGGGCCGAACTTTTTGCCTCCTGGTGCCCAGTATGCCCTAGATGGAACTCTTTGGGAGCACTCATCAGAGTGCAGTCTGACTTGACCTGAGCTCTAGTGGCTGCTGAGCCTACAGGCAGAACTGGGACCAGACAGGATGAGATGGGAGAGAACACAGGGCGATCCCAGGACCCAATCCTTGCTTTCCATTTGGCATCTTATATGGCTCTTTTTTTCTTTCTTCTTCCTTTTTTTCTTTTTTTTTTTTTTTTTTTGAGACAGAGCCTCCTTTGTTGCCCAGGCTGGAGTGCAGTGGTGTGATCTCAGCTCATTGCAACCTCTGCCTCCCAGGTTCAAGCAATTCTCCTACCTCAGCCTCCAGAGTAGCTGGGACTACAGGCACCTGCCACCACACCTGGCTAATTTTTGTATTTTTAGTAGAGGTGGGGTTTCACCATGTTGGCCAGGCTGGTCTCAAGCTCCTGACCTCAAATGATCCACCCACTTTGGCCTCCCAAAATCCTGGGATTACAGGCGTGAGCCACTGTGCCTGGCCATTTTTTTTGTATTTTTAGTCGAGCCAGGGTTTCACCGTGTTGGCCAGGCTGGTCTCGAACTCCTGACCTCAGGTGATCCGCCTGCCTCAGCCTCCCAAAGTGCTAGTATTACACATGTGAGCCACTGCCCCTCCAGCCTTATATGGTTCTCAGTGGATCCTGGACCCACCTCTATCTGAGCAGAGAGATCTGATGGAGCTCTAGACGTGAATGAAGGCAGTGGCCTGGGAGGGATTCCCCCAAGAGGAAATATGTGTGCCAGGGAGAAAAGCCAGGGTTGAATCTTGAGGAGCCAATTCCTGGTGATGGAGAAGAAGCAGAGCCTGCAAAAGATTCTAGGCCAGGCGCAGTGACTCATGCCTGTAATTCCAGCACTTTGGGAGGCCAAGGCGGGCGGATCACGCGGTCAAGAGATTGAGACCATCCTGGCCAACATGGTGAAACCCCATCTCTACTAAAAATACAAAAAATTAGCTGGGCATGGTGGCACGTGCCTGTAGTCCCAGATACTTGGGAGGCTGAGGCAGGAGAATCACTTGAAACCACTGGAAGGCGGAGGTTGCAGTGAGCCGAGATCACGCCACTGCACTCTAGCCTGGGCAACAAGAGCGAAACTCCGTTTCAAAAATGATTCTGAAGGCCGGGCACGGTGACTCACGCTTGTAATCCCAGCACTTTGGGAGGCCGAGGCGGGCGGATCACCAGGTGAGGAGATCGAGACCACAGTGAAACCCCGTCTCTACTAAAAATACAAAAAATTAGCCAGGCGTGGTGGCAGGCGCCAGTAGTCCCAGCTACTCGGAGAGGCTGAGGCAGGAGAATGACGTGAACCCGGGAGGCGGAGCTTGCAGTGAGCCGAGATTGTGCCACTGCACTCCAGCCTGGGTGACAGAGTGAGACTCCATCTCAAAAAAAAAAAATGATTCTGAGAGGCGGGCTGGGTATGGTGGCTTATGCCTGTAATCCCAGCACTTTGGGAGGCCGAGGTGGGCGGATCACGAGGTCAGGAGATCGAGACCATCCTGGCTAACACGGTGAAACTCCGTCTCTACTAAAAATACAAAAAAAAAAAAAAAAATTAGCCAGGCGTGGTGGCGGGCCCCTGTAGTCCCAGCTACTTGGGAGGCTTAGGCAGGAGAATGGCATGAACCCAGGAGGCGGAGCTTGCAGTGAGCGGAGATGGCACCACTGCACTCCAGCCTGAGTGACAGAGCGAGATTCCGTCTCAAAATAAATAAATAAATAAAAAATAAAGATTCTCAGAGGTGGGGCAAGCATCAGGAGGGAGTTGAGGTCACAAGGGGCAAAACTTTGAAGATGCTAGCAAGATTTAGTTAAGGACCACAGGTGCATATAGTTTTAGCTATATGGTATTCCATGATGACTTTTCCAAGAACAATTTTTGGGGAGGAGAGGCAGCACATTGAGGTGGCAAGTAACAAGGAGGTGGAGCCTGTGAGGACAGATGGCTTCAAGAGTTTGACTGGAGGGGAGGAAGGGGAGACTAGAGAGACTTGGGGTGTTGGGAGGCATCTAAAGGCAAGTGGCTTGTAAGAGCTTAATTGCTGGAAAGGAGAGGGAGGGAGCTTGGAAAGGGAACAGTAGCAAATGTGAAGGGGGCTGCAGAGCAGTGTGAGCCTCTTGGAAGCCTATTGGCAATCACAAGAGGGTGGAAACAGTGCCCCAAGTGAGGGCACTGAAGAGCAAGTCCAAGGTGAAGTGGGACAAGGAGGATTGAGGCCTTCAAGTCAGGGTCTGTGCAGTCTGTAACCAGCCTTGGCACCACCATTTCTGTGCAGGCCGACTGAATCCAACTGACAGTCCCTGAAAAGGGCAAAGGCTGTCTTCTCCGGTCGTGCAGAAGGGTCTACACATAGACTTCTGGGAAGGCCAGATCTGAGGTTGGCCAGGGAGTTAATAGGTAATGCCCCCAAACAGCTCTCAACCCACGACTAATGGAGATTTGAGAATGAGTACCTCAGCTCCCCTTGCTCTTGGGGGCAGCAATAATGTAAGGTCTATGTTCTATGGTGGCTCCCAGAATCCCCAGCAGGATTTGGTCCCAATTGCCCACAGTGGTAGCTTGCTTGATGACGCTTCCTTTATTGGCTGCTTTCCTTGTCTCTTTGCCACTGCTGGTGTTTCTTGGCCTCACCTCCCTTACTAACTATATGCATGTATATCTTTGTCCAGGTCTGCTTTGGGGAAACTAAGATAAGCACTGTCCATGAAAGGGGGACAAGGCAGTGAGCAGACACAGACAACTGCAAGGACCTCTTCCCACAGGTACCACTGACCTGTACAAATGGGCCCCCAGCTTGAAGACTTAGCTAATACTCTGAATGCTGAGAAGATAGGCAGGGCCAAGGTCTGGGCCAGAGGTAGGTGGGCCCCTGTCACACCAGTTTGCTCTTGCTTGACCCCAGAGTTGGTTAGAGGCAAGCTCAGGATCCTAAAAATGGATAGTTATAATGTGCCTTGGGTCCCGGAGTAGCCCAGGTCTCTCAGGCCCTACAGGATGAGGCCAGAGTGACCCACTGGGAGGTCCCCTGGCCTCTGACTCTTCCAGCACATCCTCTGCTCAGTATCACTCCTTCCAGGAATTCTCCCCACCCAGGTTTGTAGAAGGGCCGGTGCCTTCTGTCCCTCCATCCCCGCTAGCCTCAGTGTACACTGTAAGACCTATTCCTGCTTTATGCCCAGGTAAGGGCGACCCAGGCTGCCCCCACACGACAGAGGCCCAGGCCATGTCCCCAGTGGCCTCCAGGGGGCGCCGCCGGGAAGCCTGTCATTGGGCTCCTGGGAGCTCCGCGGAGGTGGGCAGGCGCCGGCCCCTCAAGCCCTCGGGTTCGGCTTGCCTGCTTGACACAGCCTGCACACCTAGGCTGGGTCGGGCTCAGAACTGCCCCTTGCCATACACGTGTTGTGTCGCTCGCCGCTGCCTCATTTCTACTCCTGTCCGAGGTCGGACGCTAAATTCTGTCAGGCCCAGTGTCCACGTGTCCGTTTGTCTGTCCCTTTGCGTATGACCGTGGATCGGCACGCCGTGCTCCAGCTGCGGCATGTGCAGGGTTAAGGCGAGAGGAGGTTTCCCTGAGTCGGAGCGGGAGGGGAGCGAGGGGCGGACCTGGCCCAGCCCCGCCCCGCGCCGGAGCAGTGCCGGAGCCCCGCCAGAGCCCGACTTCAGCCCCAGCCAGATCCGGCGTCAGCGGAGGCGGAACGGTGGACCCCGTACCCTGGCAGCATCGGAGCACCGGCGGGTGAGTCCCGCGGGAACCGCGCTCAGGGGAAGTTTGGGGCGCGGGGTGTAGAACCCCAAGCGCGTTAGCCCAGACCCGCCCCCGACATCCTTGAGCTGGAAGTTTGGGGCCAAGAGGCCCTCCTGCCAGGGGTCCAGGAGTGCAGCCACCAAGAGAAAGGGGTGGCTGGAGAACTTGGGGATCTAATGCGAGGGAACCCAGAAGTCCAGCTGCCCATTCCTGCTGGAAACGCCCTGGACTCGGATCCTGGAGTCCTGTGGTCATGAGATTCCTCCAACGGCCCCCCCGCCCCAACCCCACTTCTGGACACCAGGGAATCTAGCTTCTGGGGGTTTGGAATGGGCAAACTCCTGAGGGGGGACCTCGAGAGGAGTGTGTGGAACCTTGGTGTGCAGTCCTCCCCCTAGTCTGAAACACACCCTGACTCTGGTCTTTTACTGGTGGGAATGGTTTAAATTAACCCTGTGGAATGGCCCCCAGGATGTTGTAAGGATACTCTGGAGTCTGACCCCTGACAGCAGGTGTGGGGACCCCCAGGCTGCCCAGGGCACTCTGGAAGCCAGTAAGGACTCCCCTCATGCAGGACCAGTGTGAGGCTTGTTGAGGGGAAAGGAAGGGTCCTGGATGGAGAGTCCTGTTCTAGTCACCTTACTACTGCCCTCCTAGACCCAGATTTGACCCAGTTGCTGAGTGGTTTGGGTAGTGGGTGGGAAGGAGAATCCTTCATGCCTCCATGGGAGAGGGGAAAGGCTCCTGGGTACCTGGGGCCTGCCCTCCTTCCCACTCCAGGAGGGCCTCCACAGTGGTGTGCTAGCCAGAGGGGTTGGCTTCTCCCCCTGCCTTTCCCACCAGTGATTTTGGGCCAGCCCTGCCCTTAGCTACAGGCTGCTTATCTGTTTCCTGAGGGGCCGGTCAGTGCCCTGACCCCTGTTTTCCCTCTTTCCTCCAGGTGAAGGCAAGGTCCCTGGACTGGTCATATACCTCTTGTGGCCCTGGCAGAATCAAGATGAGGCCCTGTCATGCCTTCCCAGTGAGGCCTACAGTCTGAACAGACAGCATGGCCTGCCATTGGCTGTGAACACCATGTCTGCAGGAGGTGGCCGGGCCTTTGCTTGGCAGGTGTTCCCCCCCATGCCCACTTGCCGGGTCTATGGCACAGTGGCACACCAAGATGGGCACCTGCTGGTGTTGGGGGGTTGTGGCCGGGCTGGACTGCCCCTGGACACTGCTGAGACACTGGACATGGCCTCACACACATGGCTGGCACTGGCACCCCTGCCCACTGCCCGGGCTGGCGCAGCTGCAGTAGTTCTGGGCAAGCAGGTGCTAGTGGTGGGTGGTGTGGATGAGGTCCAGAGCCCGGTAGCTGCCGTAGAGGCCTTCCTGATGGATGAGGGCCGCTGGGAGCGTCGGGCCACCCTCCCTCAAGCAGCCATGGGGGTTGCAACTGTGGAGAGAGGTGAGTGGCCTCCCAAGGAAGGCACTTCAGGTACCCTAACACCTTTTATTATTTCCTGACTTAGTCCCTTACCCTCAGAGACT
Organism: Symphalangus syndactylus; assembly: GCF_028878055.3. NCBI lineage: Eukaryota > Metazoa > Chordata > Mammalia > Primates > Hylobatidae > Symphalangus > Symphalangus syndactylus. The sequence continues at coordinate 111,781,531 of NC_072423.2, read as the reverse complement.
GAACAAGAGCTGTAATTTTTACATGGGTGCCCAGGATGTGGCCTTGTCCCCTGTATCCTTTCCAACCTAGCTTTGAGCTAGGCTTTCAGCAGCCTTCTATTAACTGCCTTTTCTGGCCAAAGTGGGAGGCAAAGCCCAAGCCGATCCCAGGATGATGGGAGACCCCAGCCATGTTCCTGCCCCACTTCTCATTTCTAAGAGATGGGGGTGGGATGGCCTAATGACTCCCAGGGTTATAAATAGTCTAGGGTGGGGGAGAGGAGTAGGGCCTTGGCTCAGAGCCTGTGCTTAGACTTCCTGCCCCACCCCCAACCCTTCCCACACGCCAGGGAGCCTGATATGGACAAAGGCCAAGCTGACCTGGGATTGCTGCCATGGAAGCCCCCAGCTGACTGGCCCATTACCCCAAGGCCCCCAGACATGTCGTAGCTGACTCTGAGGGTTTAACAGAGGGCAAGAGCCTACTATAATGAAAGAGTGTCACACAGAGGTGCTGGCAGGGATGCTGGAGCAGAAGGCTTGTGGACAGTATCTTTATCCAGCAGACCCAAGCCATTCCTCTCCCAGCCCCGTCCCAACTCCAGCTGGTCCCCAATCCCCCTCCCCAGACTGAGCTCTGTGCTAAGCAGATCCCCATGTTTCTCACCCCTGGCTTAAGCCATCCCCCCATCTTCCTCCCCAAGGGGAGTCCCCACCTTGTGGCCTCCAGGTCTGACCACCAGCCCAGGCCAGCCCTGCTTGGATGCCAGACTCTGTTGCCATAGCATCTCCAGGGAGACAGAGTCGGATTATAATTAGATCGGCTGCCTCCTGCTCTTTACTCGGAGGGGCCCTGGCCAGAGTAGGAATCCAGCTTTCCCAGCCCCCACTGCAGGCAGGTAGTAGTGTGTCTGTTGCTGGGGAGGGATGCCATAAACACATGGGTCTCCAGCCACCCCCAGGCCTTACCAGGGCAGCTGTCAGGGTGGGGTACCCTGGCAGGCTGAGGTACAATCTGAACTACTCTTTTCTATGCAGATGGTATGGTGTATGCTCTGGGGGGAATGGGCTCTGACACGGCCCCCCAGGCCCAGGTACGTGTGTATGAGCCCCGTCGGGACTGCTGGCTTTCACTACCTTCCATGCCCACACCCTGCTATGGGGCCTCCACCTTCCTGCACGGGAACAAGATCTATGTCCTGGGTAAGGGCCTGGGGGATGTGGGAAAGGGGCTTAGAGTCTAGAAATCCTCATCCTCATAGGTTGGCTGGGATAGGGATCGGGCTTAGTCCAGGATGGCAGAACAAGAGAAGCTTTGTTGGGGTGATCCATGCCTGCTCTGAGGCTCTGACCCCTGGTGGTCTTGCTGTGGTTGGAAAACCAAACCACAGTACCTGAGAGACTGTAGGGTGGATGATTCACGTGCAAGTATGCACACAGCAGGATGTGGGAGGCTGAGGCAGGCAGATTAGCAACCTAGTGAGCAAGGAGCCCACCAAGCCTCCTGGGCTCCTTCCCAGGTACCCCAATTCCATTGACAGGGGGCCGCCAGGGCAAGCTCCCAGTGACTGCTTTTGAAGCCTTTGATCTGGAGGCCCGTACATGGACCCGCCATCCAAGCCTACCCAGCCGTCGGGCCTTTGCTGGCTGCGCCATGGCTGAAGGCAGTGTCTTTAGCCTGGGTGGCCTGCAGCAGCCTGGGCCCCACAACTTCTACTCTCGCCCACACTTTGTCAACACTGTGGAGATGTTTGACCTGGAGCATGGTGAGCAGTGGCTGTCCTGGGCTGTCCTCCCACTCTCTGTGGGATGGAGGGGCATAGTGCGTACATGACTAGATCTGACCTCCCCTCTCCTGCAGGGTCCTGGACCAAACTGCCCCGCAGCCTGCGCATGAGGGATAAGAGGGCAGACTTTGTGGTTGGGTCCCTTGGGGGCCACGTTGTGGCCATTGGGGGCCTTGGTAAGTCTCTATGGGGCTGGGGAGAGGAGGGAGTCCCAAGACAGGAAAGACTAGCCCCCAGCATGTGTGCCACCTTCTGCCCATCTCCAGGCACTCCAGGGGTCAGGGCTTTGTGAGCTCTTTTCCCTATCTATGAAGCAGGCAGGATGTGGTCTGCCTGGCCCAGCACTCAGGGTGTTCCTCAGTGACTGGGGGCTCTGTCAAGCACCAGCAAGGGTCTACGAGACAGCAGCAGGACAAATGACCACTGTATGCACAGCCAAGAGGACATATAGAAACATGAATGAATGAACAAATGATGAACACAGGCAATGAGGAGCAAGACCCTGATAGCTCATCCTGGGGTGATATCTACTGGGCTGTTCTCTGGGCTTAGGGAGCAAAAGGGCCTGGAGTCCCTACAGCCTGTGCCTCTCACAGCCTTCTCTCTCCTTCTTGCAGGAAACCAGCCATGTCCTTTGGGCTCTGTGGAGAGCTTTAGCCTTGCACGGCGGCGCTGGGAGGCATTGCCTGCCATGCCCACTGCCCGCTGCTCCTGCTCTAGTCTGCAGGCTGGGCCCCGGCTGTTTGTTATTGGGGGTGTGGCCCAGGGCCCCAGTCAAGCCGTGGAGGCACTGTGTCTGCGTGATGGAGTCTGAAGGCCTGGTGGGAGCTGTCCACTGGAGCAGCTCATTGCCAGAGGCAGCTATTTCTATGGCTCCTTTTGCTGCTGAGGACACTCACTATGGCTCTGTGGGATGAGAGAGGCACAGGGGTGAGCACTTGAGACACTGCCTTGGGGTCTTGGGTTAGGGGAGCCTTTGTCTTTTGTGCAGGACACACATATGCTTACACCTACCTTTATCACCATTCATTCATGAATCATGCCTAGCTCCATCCTTGCCCTGGGACCTACTGGGCCTTCCATCCAACTGGGAAATAGGGAGAAGGAAAGCTGGCCTCATGCTCTTCAGGGTCAGTTCCTATCTGGAGTTGACCAGGCCTACCCCAGTTGCCATTCCTGAAAAATCTCAGCTGCCAGGCTGCCTTTAGGGTCCCTGTAGACCCAGGAGAGTTGAGAGGGTGGGGGACACAGAGAGAATAGAGAGGATGTGGGAACTGCCAGAGGGCCAGAGCACAGGAGTTCGAGCGGAGGAATGCTGGCTTTGAGCCCTCTACACTGCTGGTTGTATGACCTTGGACAAGTCACTTCACCTCTCTGTGCCTCAGCATCCTCATCTATAAATGGGGATCTCTGAAACCTTCCTACCCTACCTACCTCACTGGGCTGTTGTGAGGACCCAGGGAGTTTGGATGTGGAAGTAAAAGTGCTGCTAAAACCTAGCGTGTGGACCCTGGTGTGAACTCCCTTGTTGCTTCCACTGCCCCTGCCTTCCTTTGGGGGTCTCAATGCCCCTAGGGATGAGGGTCCAGAAGGAGCCTCTTGGATCTGGTCGTTGTTCCCAAAGTGATTTGGTGTTTCTGTTCCATCTAAGCCTCAGCTTATTCTTTGGCAACATGTGATGACAGTGCCTCCTTACTGTCCTGGGGATTAGAGAGCACTAGGACAGTAAGGAAGGGCTGTCACATGTCACCAAAGGATGGCAGGATAGGATGACCAGAGAAGTGCTCAGAAAACAACAACAGCATACCACAGGGTTAGGAAGACCTCCAGATCCAAGTTAGAGTGTCTTCTTAGGGTCTCTGCTCACCCCCACAGGGAGGGGTGGTTCAGTGGATTCTGTGGCCCAGGGAAGTCTCTTTCTGTCTCAGCTGTGGAGCAGCTGTCTCTTGGACAGGACTGTGTGGCTACCCAACAAACCCCTCAAAGGCAGCTGCCTCCTGAGAAAGCTGCCAACTCTTCCTTCTTCCAGCCTTTGTTGCCCACTAGTACTGGTCTCTGGGGTCTGCTTTTGCCATAGCTACACTGAGTACTTGGCCTGCTTCCCCAGTGATGCCTTTCATTCTAGGGTGAAGCACCTAGAAAGTCAGTGGCCCACAGGATATTTGCACGTTGTCTGGCATGCTGGCAGAGGAAACCAACACAGAGATGTCTCTGTTTGGGGGAATAGGCTGTTTCCCAGAGGAGAAAGGTTCTGGGGAAGATAGTCACTCCACTGCCTTCATAAGGACCCTCCCTCAGTGTCACCCCCTCTACCCTACCACCTGCTCTGTCCTGACTTCAACTTAGGCTGGGGACTGCCCTCTAATCTTCCTCTCTACAGCTGGGTTTACTGCAAGAACAGAGTAGTACTTGGGGCCCTGGAACCCACCTGCTGTGGCTATGGCAATCCTCCTGGACTCTTAGCCTCCTGCAGGCCTTACCCTTTCTCACTTAGTGGCAGGGATCCCAGAGCAGCACCTCTCACGCCCAGCACACAAACACACCATGGGCACAAGTGCCATGGGAGACAGGCACAAGACCTGGCAGCCCACTACTACCTTTCAGCCTCTTGGGCTGCATCCCATTGTGGGCTGCAAACACAGACAATGTGCTGTGTCAGCTGTCCTTGTTTAATGCTCTGGACCGTTTAGACACTCAGAGACCCCAGCATGAAGATAGTGCTGCAGCAGCTTGGGTCTTGGGATCCCTGGGAGGTCAGGCAGTATGTCAGTGACCGGCGCCTGGGACCCTACCTTGTAGCTGCCACAGTGGCCACCCTGGGATGGGTAGCAGAAGTTCTGCTGGTAGGTGGTCCTGGTATGGGAAGGCTGGACCTGCACAAAGTGGACGAGGCGCTGGGGGAGGCCACTGAGTCCTGAGCCTGGTCGGAAATCAGCCTGGTAAGAAGATTCCAGGGGCCCCTCCTGGCGCAACTCTATCTCACAGGGTGCCCAGCGCAGGAAGGTGTGCCGCTGCCACAGCCGCTCCAGGTCCTTCCGCCTTCCGATTCCCTGCAGCAGGCAGTAGGGACCCTCCTCAACGGTACGGGCCCTTGGCCCATATTCCTGGCACCAAGCACCTTCTTGGGCCTTCTAACCCCAAGTCTGCTTGGTGATACCTCTCCTATGCCTGGCTGTCTTGGCCTGTACCCTGGCCTCCTTGGCCTGCCTCCCCAGTGATGTCTTTCATTCTAAGGTGAAGCACCCAGAAAGTTAGTGGCCCACAGGATACTTGCACATTGTCTGGCAAGTTGGCAGAGGAAACCAACATAGAGATGTCTCTGTTTGGGGGAATAGGCTGTTTCCCAGAGGAGAAAGTTTGTGGGGGAAGATAGCCACTCCTCTGCCTTCATAAGGAGCCCTCCCTCAGTGTCATCCCCTGCACCCTACCACCTGCTCTGTCCAGACTTCAGCTTAGGCTGGGGGACTGCCTGCCATTCTTCCTGTCTTTGGCACTCACTTTGTCAAAGGAAGTACGGTTGTCGTGCTTGGAGAAGAAGTGTTGCTGCGCCGGCTCCTTCAAAGATAGTGAGAAAGAAGGTGAATGGGGAAAATGATGCTTATTTACCCGCCCTTACCCGGATCACTGCCTCAGGGTTCCTAATGGAGGGAAGTCACCGGGAGCCACTGCCCCTAAGCTGCTAAACTGCCAGCAGACAGAGGGCAGAGACTAATTAAAGCAATGCTTCAGTCCTGGGATATCTCAACCTGGGACTTGCCCTGAAGCAGAAGCCCGTGGAACCCTTATTGAAGAGGGTCCTCAATAAGGAGGCATCTGCTAGGACATCCTCCCATCAGGGGAGCAGTGGCCAAGTTTCAAGTTGGGCCTTAACTCTTGATTGCCCAGGACTTTAGTCCTCTCCTCCCCTGCATCCACACTTACTCCCCCATCAACATACCCAGCCTCTTGGCTCTAAATGCCATCTGAAAACTGGAATTTCTATCTCCAGCTCAAACTGTCTCCTGAACTCTGGGCTCAGTAGACAACTGTCTACTCCACATCTCCATGTAAATACCCAATTGGGCATCTCCAAACATATGACTGAGCTTTGGGTCATCCCTAGACACACTCCACCTACAGCCTCCCCCAGCTCAGACCATGGCAGCCAGATCCTGTCAAACACCTTGAGTCCCCTTGATTCTCTTCTCTCATACCCCACATTGAATGTGCAAGTATCCTGTTGATACTGTGGTCAAAATGTGCCCAGGACCAGACCACATCTCAGCATGCCCACTGTTTTCCCCGATCCAAGCCACATTCCTCTCTTGCCTGAATTATTGCAAGAGCTTCCTGCCTGGTGTGCCTGCTTTCAAACTTGCCTCTCCAGTCTGTTGTCCGCTTAGCAGCCAGATAATTCTGTTAGTACATAAATGAGATCACATCTCATTTGCTGAAAATTCACAACAGTTCCTCCTATTTGTGATAGCCAAAGTCATCATAGTGGTCTGTAGGACCCACATGATATTGGTCCTTCTGTTACCTCCAGCCACACTGATTTCCCCACTGCTCCTCAGACACACCAGGTGCTCCCACTTAGGGCTTTGCACCACCTATTCCTTCTCCTGGCCATATAATTCCCTCACACCTCCCTCTTTTCCTTCCTTGAGCACTAGGCCAATAGTTCCATCACCCTAACCCTGCATTTTTCACCTGCTAACATACTATATTATTCTACATGATGTTACCCCCACTGATTAGAACATCTCATGCCCCGCCATTAAACATAAGCTTCTTGTGGGCAAAGGCGGTCTGTCTTGCTCACATCTATAACTTCAGCACTGAGAATAATGCCTGACACTGCTCAATAAATGTTGCTGTTAAATCAATAAACCGGCTGGGCATGGTGGCTCACACCTGTAATCCCAGCACTTTGGGAGGCCAAGGCAGGTGGATTACCTGAGGTCAGGAGTTTGAGACCAGCCTGGCCAACATAGTGAAACCCCGTTTCTACTAAAAATACAAAAATTAGCCGGACTTGGTGGCTCACGCCTGTAATCCCAGCACTTTGGGAGGCTGAGGCGGACAGATCACTTGAGGTCAGGAGTTCAGGACCAACCTGGCCAACATGATGAAACCCCGTCTCTACTAAAACACACAAAAAAATTAGCTGGATGTGATGGTGTTTGGCTGTAATGCCAGCTACTCAGGAGGCCGAAGCGGGAGAATTGCTTAAACCTGGGAGGCAGAGGTTGCAGTGAGCTGAGATCGCGCCACTGCACTCCAGCCTGGGCGACAGAAAAAAAAAAAAATTAATGAACAGGGACAGAAGGTCCTGGCCCCAGGGCATTTACTTTGGCTCAGTTGGAGCTAGAGAGCCTTGCTCCACTCCCAGGCAGAGAAAGCCCATCTTTTAGGCCTCCAGACTTCAGCAGGAATCTGTCCCAAGACCACCTTCTTGCCTTTGTGCTTGGCTTTGCCCTCAGAGCCATTCCCTCTCCAGCCACTCAGTTTCTCCTGCGGTAGACCTGAAGTGGCCAGATCTGGTGAGGTCAGGCTTGGCTGGTTTGGGAGTATAGGTAATGGCTGACGGCAGGTCCCCAGATAAAATACAGGGGCTGGCTCCATCCCTGAACCAGAATCTTCAGAGTAGAGCTTATTGTATGTGTGTTTAAGAGTTCCCTTTTTAGGCTGGGTGTGGTGGTTCACGCCTATAATCCCAGCACTTTGGGAGGCCGAGGCAGGTGGATCACGAGGTCAGGAGATCGAGACCATCCTGGCTAACATGGTGAAACCCCATCTCTACTAAAAATACCAAAAATTAGCTGGGTGTGGTGGCAGGTGCCTGTAGTCCCAGCTACTCGGGAGGTTGAGGCAGGAGAATGGCATGAACCCGGGAGGCAGAGCTTGCAGTGAGCCGAGATCCTGAGACTCCGTCTCAAAAAAAAAAAAAGTTCCCTTTTCAGAACTGCCTGCCTTAGACAGTCTGATGGTAGTCTTCAAGCAGAATGAAAACTCCAAGAAGGTGGGAAGCTTTCATTCCTCAAAATGAAAGCTGAGGCTGGGCACAGTGGCTCATGCCTATAATCCTAGCAGTTTGGGAGGCAGAGGCGGGTAGATCACTTGAGGCCAGGAATTCGAGACCATCCTGGCCAACATGGTGAAACCTTGTCTCTACTGAAAATACAAAAATTAGCTAGGTGTGGTGGTGGGCGCCTATAATCCCAGCTACTCGGGAGGCTGAGGCAGGAGAATTGCTTGAACTTGGGTGGCGGAGGTTGCAGTGAGCCAAGATCTCCCCACTGCATTCCGGCCTTGGCAACAGAGAGACTATGTCTCCAAAAAAAAAAAAAAAAAAAAAAGCAATCTGAGGCCGTGCAGTGGCTTACACTCGTAATCCCAGGACTTTGAGAGGCCAAGGAGAAAAGATTGCTTGAGCCCAGGAGTTCAAGACCAGCCTGGGCAGTGTAGCAAGGCTCCCAGACACTGCCTCTACAAAAAATAACAAATTAGCCAGGCGTGGTGGTGCATACCTGTGGTCCCAGCAACTAGGAAGGCTGAAGTGGAAGGATCACATGAGCTTAAGAGGTCAAGGGTGCAATGAGCCATGATTGCACCACTGCAAACCAAGCTACAGACTGGGAGAAAATATTTATAAACCATATATCCAACAGAGGACTAGAATATATAAGAAAGTCTCTCAACTCAACAGTAAGATCACAGTCTAATTAAAAAATGGGCAAACATGAAGACATCTAACCAAAGATGATTTACAGATGACAAATAACACATGAAAATGTGTCCAGAATTGGTGGGTTCTTGGTCTCACTGATTTCAAGAATGAAGCCGTGAACCCTTGCGGTGAGTGTTACAGTTCTCAAAGGCGGCGTGTTCGGAGTTTGTTCTTTCTGATGTTCGGATGTGTTCGGAGTTTCTTCTTTCTGGCGGGTTCATGGTCTCACTGGCTCAGGAGTGAAGCTGCAGACCTCCGTGGTGAGTGTTACAGCTCTTAAGGCAGCGTGTTTGGGGTTGTTCGTTCCTCCCGGTGGGTTCGTGGTTTCGCTGGCTTCAGGAGTGAAGCTGCAGATCTTCCCGGTGAGTGTTACAGCTCATAAAGGCAGTGTGGACCCAAAGAGTGAGCAGCACCAAGATATATTGCAAAGAGTGAAAGAACAAAGCTTCCACAGCGTGCAAGGGGACTGGAGCGGGTTGCCACTGCTAGCTCGGGCAGCCTGCTTTTATTCTCTTATCTGGCCCCACCCACATCCTGCTGATTGGTAGAGCCGAGTGGTCTGTTTTGACAGGGCACTGATTGGTGCGTTTACAATCCCTGAGCTAGACACAAAGGTTCTCCATGTCCCCACCAGATTAGCTAGATACAGTGTGGACACAAAGGTTCTCCAAGTCCCCACCAGAGTAGCTAGATACAGAGTGTCCATTGGTGCATTCACAAACCCTGAGCTAGACACAGGGTGCTGATTGGTGTGTTTACAAACCTTGAGCTAGATACAGAGTGCCCATTGGTGTATTTACAATCCCTTAGCTAGACATAAAGGTTCTCCAAGTCCCCACCAGACTCAGGAGCCCAGCTGGCTTCACCCAGTGGATCCCGCACCGGGACTGCAGGTGGAGCTGCCTGCCAGTCCCGCGCTGTGCGCCCGCACTCCTCAGCCTTTGGGTGGTGGATGGGACCGAGCACCGTGGAGCAGGGGGCGGCGCTCGTTGGGGAGGCTCGGGCTGCACAGGAGCCCGCGGAGTGCGTGGGGAGCCGGGAGAGCCTCAGGCATGGCGGGCTGCAGGTCCCGAGCCCTGCCCCGCGGGAAGGCAGCTAAGGCCGGGCGAGAAATTCAGCACAGCAGCTGCTGGCCCAGGTACTCACTGCGCGGGGCGGGCCGAACACTACGAGTGCTAGGCCCGCCGAGCCCACGCCCACCCGGAACTCGCGCTGGTCCGCAAGCACCGCGCGCAGCCCCAGTTCCCGCCTGCGCCTCTCCCTCCACACCTCCCCGCAAGCTGAGGGAGCTGTCTCCGGCCTCCGCCAGCCCAGGAAGGGGCTCCCACAGTGCAGCGGCGGGCTGAAGGGCTCCTCAAATGCCACCGAAGTGGGAGCCCAGGCAGAGGAGGTGCGGAGAGCGAGCGAGGGCTGTGAGGGTTGCCAACACGCTGTCACCTCTCAAAAAGATATTCATCATTAAACCTCAGGGAAATGCAAATTAAAACCACAATAAGATGTCACTACATATCTATCAGAATGGCTCCAATTGAAAATAGAGACAACACCAGGTATTGGTGAGAATGCAGAAAAACCAGATCATTCATGCATTGCTGATGGGAATATAAAGTGGTAAAGCCACTCTCGAAAACAGTTTGGCAGTTTCTTTTAAAAACTAAACATGCAGCCAGGCGTGGTGGCTCATCCCTGTAATCCCAGCACTTTGGTAGGCCGAGGTGGGTGGACAACCTGAGGTCAGGAGTTCAAGACCAGCCTGGCCAACATGGTGAAACCCTGTCTCTACTAAAAATACAAAAATTAGCCGGGCATGGTGGCACACACCTGTAATGAGATTGCTTGAGCCCGGGAGGCGGAGGTTGCAGTAAGCCGTGATCGTGCCACTGCACTCCAGCCTGGCCGACAGAGCAAGACTCTGTCTCAAAAACAACACAAAACAACAAAAACACTAAACATGCAACTACCATATGACCCAGCAATTGTATTCCTGGGCTTTTATCCCAGAGAGACAAAAACTTATGTTCAACCAAAAATTTATACACAAATATTCTTAACAGCTTTATTTGTATGAGCCAAAAACTGGAATCAGGTCAGATATCCTTTAACAGATGAATGATTAAACAAACTGGTACATTGGTACCAAGGAATACTACTCAGTGAATGAAAATAAGTGAACTATTGATACACACAATAATTTGGATGAATATCTAGGAAATTATGCTGCAAAAATAGCCAGTCTCCAAAGGGTGCATATTGTATTATTCTATTTATATAACTGTTTTTGAGACAAGGTCTCACTTTGCCAGGCTGGAGTGCGGTGACACAATCATGGCTCACTTCAGCCTTGACCTCCCAGGCTCAAGCAATCCTCCTACCTCAGCCACCAGAGTAGCTGGTACCACAGGTGCATGACACCATGCCTGGCTAATTGTTTAACTTTTTTTTAGAGATGAGGTCTCATTATGTTGCCCAGGCTGATCTTGAACTCTTGGGCTCAAGCAATCCTCTTGCCTTGGCCTCCCAAAGTGCTGGGATTAGAGGCATGCGCCACTGTGCCCAGCTTTATATAAGTATTTCAATTTAATTTAATTTAATTTATTTTTTTGAGACCGTCTCACTGTGTCGCACGGGCTAGAGTGCAGTGGTGTGATTTTGGCTTGCTGCAACCTCCACCTCCCAGGTTGAAGAGCTTCTTATGCCCCAGCCTCCCAAGTAGCTGGGATTACAGGCGTGTGCCACCACACTGGCTAATTTTTGTATTTTTACCAGAGATAGGGTTTCACCATATTGCCCTAGTTGGTCTTGAACTCCTGACCTCGAGCAATCCACTGCTTTGGCTTCCCAATGTGTTGGGATTACAGGCATGACCCACCGCACCTGGCCTATGTAATTTTTTTTTTTTTTGAGATGGAGTCCTGCTCTCTCACTTAGGCCGGAGTGCAGTGGCATGATCTCGGCACACCACAACCTCTGCCTCCCAGATTCAAGCGATTCTCCTGCCTCAGCCTCCTGAGTAGCTGTGATTACAGGTGTGAGCTACCAAGCTCAGCAAATTTTTTGTATTTTTAGTAGAGATGGGGTTTCACTATGTTGGCCAGGCTGGTCTTGAACTCCTGGCCTTAAGCAATACACCCACCTTGGCCTCCCAAAGTGCTGGGATTACAGGTGTGAGCCACCCACCTTGGCCTCCCAAAGTGCTGGGATTACAGTGCTGGGATTACTGCGCCCGGCCTATAACATTTTTAAGTGACAAAATTTTAGAAATGGAAGATTGATTGATTTAGAAGTGGGGGCCAGGCACAGTGGCTCAGGCCTGTAACTTTGGGGGGCCTAGGCGGGTGGATCACCTGAGGTCGGGAGTTCAAGACCAGCCTGACCAACATGGAGAAACCCCGTCTCTTCTAAAAATACAAAATTAGCCGGGTGTAGTGGTGCATGCCTGTAATCCCAGCTACTCAGGAGGCTGAGGCAGGAGAATCACTTGAACCTGGGAGGCAGAGGTTGCGGTGAGCTGAGATCAGGACACTGCACTCCAGCCTAGGTCACAGAGCAAGACTCTGTCTTAAAGAAAAAAAAAAATTACATAGACCAGGCAGGGTGGCTCACACCTGTAATCCTGACACTTTGGGAAGCCGAGGCAGGCAGATCACCCAAGATCAGGAGGTTGAGACCAACCAGGGCAATATGGTGAAACCTCGTCTCTACTAAAAATACAAAAAAATTAGCCGGACACAGTGGTGGGTACCTGTAATCCCAACTACTCAGGAGGCTGAGTCAGGAGATTTGCTTGAACCCGGGAGGCAGAGGTTTCAGTGAGCCAAGATCACACCATTGCACGCCAGCCTGGGCAACAAGAGTGAAACTCGAAAAACAAAACAAAAAAACAACAAAAAAACCAGAGCAGCACCAGGGATCCCTTGCGATGTTGGTCTACCACCACAGTCAACTGTGGTGTTAGATACACAAAACTACACAGGTGATAAAATTTTAAAGCTTTTTTTTTTTTTTTTTTTTTTCCAAGATGGAGTCTCGCACTGTTGCCCGGGCTGGAGTACAGTGGCTCGATCTCAGCTCACTGCAACCTCCGCCTCCTGGGTTCAAGCGATTCTCCTGCCTCAACCTCCTGAGTAGCTGGGATTACAGGCATGCACCACCACCCCGGCTAATTTTATATTTTTAGTAGAGATGGGGTTTCTCCATGTTGGTCAGGCTGGTCTTGAACTCCCGACCTCAGGTGATACACCCGCCTTGGCCTCCCAAAGTGCTGGGATTACAGGTGTGAGCCACGGTGCCCGGCAAATTTTATAGCTCTTTTTTTTCTTTTTTTTTTTAGATGGAGTCTCGCTCTGTTGCCCAGGCTGGAGTGCAGTGTCGTGATCTCAGCTCACTGCAAGCTCCACCTCCCGGGTTCACGCCATTCTCCTGCTACAGCCTCCTGAGTAGCTGGGGCTACAGGCACCCGCCACCACACCTGGCTAATTTTTTTTTTTTTTTTTTTGAGACAGAGTCTCGCTCTGTCGCCCAGGCTGGAGTGCAGTGGTGCGATCTCAGCTTACTGCAACCTCCGCCTCCCGGGTTCACACCATTCTCCTGCCTCAGCCTCCCAAGTAGCTGGGACTACAGGCGCCCGCCACCATGCTCGGCTAATTTTTTGTATTTTTAGTAGAGATGGGGTTTCACCGTGTTAGCCAGGATGTTCTCCATCTCCTGACCTTGTGATCGCCTGCCTCGGCCTCCCAAAGTGCTGGGATTACAGGTGTGAGCCACTGCGCCTGGCCTATAGTAGAGACAGGGTTTCACTGTGTTAGCCAGGATGGTCTCGATCTCCTAACCTTGTGATCGCCTGCCTCGGCCTCCCAAAGTGCTGGGATTACAGGTGTGAGCCACTGCGCCTGGCCTATAGCCACCACGCCCCGCCCGTAGCTCTTAATACACACACACACACACACACACACACACACACACACACACACACACGCACCCACCAGTAAAACTAGGGAAATTTGAATGAACTTTAGTGATTATATCAATCAATGTCAATGTCCTTGTTGTGATATTATACTATAGCTTTGCAAGATGTTACCATTGAAGGTAACCAGGCAAAGTGTAAAAGAAATCTCTATTATTTTTTACAACTGCTTATGAATTGATAATTATTTCAATGGAAGTTTTAATTAAAATCTAGGAGTCTGGGGCAAGTTTCAATTGACCCCCAAATTTCTCCGTTGTCTATCCTCAGCTACCGAATTGCACTTAGCCTTAGAATGTACATGTCTTTCTGGTCGGAGGCACCTCTGACTGGAAATTCACTATTCCTATAGTGGCAGGATAATTTATTGACGCCCAATGAGTTTTGTTCTCTCAAAACTGTGGGAGCTTGGTGAGAAGCACAGTCATTTCCTCTCTACCCAGGCAATTCTAGGTATTCTTGCTCTGCAAAGAATGATCACTAGCATCTTTGTTTCTTAATCATTCAAGGCTCCTTTTCCATCGAGGTGGTAAAATCCATGGTTTCTGAGCAGGTAGAGCTAGGACTGGGATTCCATCTTAAGAGGACTTGGAGGAGAGGTGGGCTTCTTTGGAAGGGGCAGTATTTGCATGTGGGAGGGCTAAGGGCCCCTGTGGAGGCTGGGCAGCCTGCACTAAGAGAGGAAGCTCCTTGGCAAACTGAGGGATGGGATGGTAGCAGGGGCCCAGCAATCATGACACCACAGGTGAAGAACATGCACCCAACCAGACAGGACTCCTGTCCAATCTGAGGAACTAAGAGGACCAGAATTATATTTCCCAAGAATCAGGCAGTTGACGGCTAGACATAGATTAATCTGCTTTAGAAAAATATGAAAAAAAAAAGAAAACATAATTTTCTTGCATCTGTATGTCATGGACAAAAATTTTACAAACCAAAAGGAGAGTGGATGCTATATCTTGGAAAGGCTTTAAACAATAGCTAGAATCTGCCAGCTGAAACCTGGTACCTCTCAGCCAGTGCAAAAAGAAAACGTGCAACTTCTCTGAGCAGTCCTATTAATTAAAACAGCTTTAGACCTAGAAAGAACCATGAAATTTGACATTTATATAACCTGAATCCAAGACACAGATTATGCTACTTGGGACTGCTGATGGCTAATGCTAGTAAATTTTTTATGTAGCAAGTCCTTACATTGATCAGCAGCCAAAACATGTCCCTTACATGTCTGTTTCTGAGGAATGAGTTTAACAGATTAATAGGATGTTCCAGTCTTTGGGAGGAGAGCTGCCACTGAGGGCGATGACAAACATACAGCAGGAAATCTCTGGGTTGCTTCTCTTTCTGTACTTCACAGATCCCATCACTCTCAAAAGGGAGGTGGCCCTGGATGGGCAGTCTGGAGCTGCATCTGGGCCTGGCTTGGTAGGCTGTAGCAGGCAGCCCTTGCAAGTGTATAAGCTAAGGAAGTTGAGTTTCCATAAAATAGCAGCCTCCAGGACCCTGGTCTCAGCCTGGGAAAGCAATTCATAGAAAATCCAGATAGCAGATCAAGTAGGACCTGGCAAAAGGCTGAGAAGCAAGAAGGTGCAGTGGGTGGTACCTGTTTCAGGCACCCCTTCAGGTCCCTCTGGGCCACCTTCTACCCAGTTGTTGCTCTGGAGGCTGACCTGACTGCACTCCATACTAGGATCCTTTTGTTCTGGCACCAGGGAGCCCTGGGAGGAGATGGAGGAAAAGAGAGAGGAGGTGTTTCTTCTCTTGGCTCCCTCCTAGGCCACCTCCCACCTGGCTATGTCTCTGTACCTAGGATCACTGCTCCTGTCAGGGTGATCCTTTTCATACCTTTATCTCCTTCTCGATTCTAGAAGCCATGTCTCCCCCTTGTCTCCCTTTGGGCTCAGTAGTACTAACCACTTGGTTGTTACCAGCCTGTGGGAATGCCTTTATCTGAGGCTGTCACAAGCAATCCTTTGTAAACATACCCTTCTGAGTTCTGCTGTTTTGAGTATGCTTGTTACTGTTGCGACTCCTATTTATTTATTTATTTTTTATGTTATTTCATTTTTTGAGACCGAGTCTCACTCTGTCACCCAGGCTGGAGTGTGGTGGTGCCATCTTGGCTCGCTGCAACTTCTGCCTCCCGGGTTCAAGCGATTCTCCCTACCTCAGCCTCCTGAGTAGCTGGGATTATAGGTGTGCATCACCATGCCTGGTTAATTTTTTTTTTTTTTTTTTGAGACGGAGTTTTGCTCTTGTTGTCCAGGCTGGAATGCAATGGTGCTATCTGATCTTGTCTCACTGCAACCTCCACCTCCTGGGTTCAAGCCATTCTCCTGCCTTAGCCTCCCGAGTAGCTGGGATTAGAGGCATGCGCCACCAAGCCCAGCTAATTTCGTATTTTTAGTAGAGATGGGGTTTCTCCATGTTGGTCAGGCTGATCTTGAACTACCGACCTCAGGTGATCCTCCTGCCTCAGCCTCCGAAAATTCTGGGATTACAGGTGTGAGCCACTGCACCTGGCCTATTTTTTTTTTTTTTTTGTATTTTTAGTAGAGATGGGCTTTCACCATGTTGGCCAGACTGGTTTCGAGCTCCTGACCTCAAGTGATCCACCTGCCCCGGCCTCCCAAAGTGCTAGGATTACAGGCGTGAGCCACCTTTCCCAGCTGTGACCCTGATTTATGATACACAGTGTCCCTTCCTTGTCTCCAGGCCTGTAAGTAGTAAAGGGCCTATGGCCCTGTATCCCTTTCCCATTCTCCAGAAGCCTGTTATAGCCACTCCAGGCTACCTCAGCCATCACTCCTTTCCAGTATTCCCTGGCCAAATGTGTAGGCCAGTACCCAGCTGCCTCCTGTACTACTTCCCTGACCAGAGAAGGCCTTCTACTAATTTCTAAGGACCTGGACTGTGAAGCTGGCTGTGGGATGGACCATGGGCTTTCTTAGCATTAAGGAATCTGAATGTGAAGGTAGTTGTCAGCAAACCTCAAGGCTTACTTCCTGGGTTCTACAGGCTCTCTGCTTGTAGCTACCCACCCCAGCTAGGCCCTTACCCTTTGTCCATCTAGAAGGGGCAGTGAGCAATACGGTTCAGTTTGGCACTCACTCTTTTCCACCCTGTCTGTAGGGGAAAGATCTGACATCTCAGAGAAGAAAGGTAAAGCCTGTCCCAGTGATAGGTGTCAGTACATCCATGGAAGGGCTGGGATGATGCTCTTGGACTGGTCTAGTCACCCCCGCTGCCTTCAGGACTGCCTTGTACCTGACATCGCTGCAGGAACACTGCTGGAGGCTGGGGCTTGGCTGCAAGGCGGTATTCTCTAGCACTTTCACTCTTGAATTGGCTTCTGTAGTGCCCATAGAAGCCATTGTTGTGCTATAACAAGACAGGAATGAGGATAAAACTCACTCAAATCTCGACCATGGATCCTAGACCTCAGGACCTCAACGGAGGGTTCCAGGAAAGCCAGACCAGAAGCCCCTCATGGAAGTTCCTGACAGAATAGAAAGAATCTAAGGAGTTAGGACACTCCTGGAGATGGGCCAGTATAGAAGTGTCTTCATCCATCATTGGGACAGTTGACCCCAGCTGTAATGACCCACTTGGGCTATGCATGTGTAGGGAAGGAGTGCCATTAATTCAGAGCAGAGATTTGTGGGCAGGGCCACTGATCAGGGGTGTGGTCCTTCGCTAAAGAGCCTGAGAAGAAATCCCCTTTGTTGTTCTCCCCACAATTTTTTTTTTTGAGACAGAGTCTTGCTCTGTCACCCAGGCTGGAGTACAATGGCACAACCTCAGATCACTGCAACCTCTGCCTCCTGGGTTCAAGTCATTCTCCTGCCTCAGCCTCCCAAGTACCTGAGACTACAGGCACCCACTATCATGCCAGGCTGATTTTTTTTTTTTTTTTGAGACGGAGTCTTGCTCTGTCACCAGGCTGGAGTGCAGTGGTGCGATCTTGGTTCACTGCAACCTCTGCCTCCGGGGTTCGGTCAATTCTCCTGCTTCAGCCTCCCAAGTATCTGGGATTATAGGCACCCGCCACCACACCCGGCTAATTTTTGTATTTTTAGTAGAGACAGGGTTTCACCATGTTGGCCAGGCTGGTCTCGAACTCCTGACCTCGTGATCTGCCCACCTTGGTCTCCCAAAGTGCTGGGATTACAGGCGTGAGCCACCGCGCCCAGCCTGGAGAGAATTTCAGAGAGGAACTGTCAAGAGACAGAAATAAGCAACTCTCAGAGGTCCAAGAAAGGGGCTGTACTGTGCTGATGTCATTACGTGGGCACTCTGTGGATGATCATGTCTGGGAACTCCTATGGCCCAACCTCTTTGTCCTGAGTTCTCCCTGGAGACGATGGGTGTGTCTGGCCCTCCACAATTATAACACTGAGCAGAAGAACCCATCCTAAGCCTGCCCTCTGGCCATCGCAATGGGCTATTTAACAGGACTAGAAAGCCTCGTATCTTTCCATCCCACTGAAGACGTGGATCACTTTGTCTGTCTATCCTTCTCTGTCAGGAACCCCTCACTCTCTATTCCGGTTAGCTCAACAGTATTTATCAGACCTTTATTGTCTTCCAGGCATGGGGCTGAGCATGGGAAATACAGATGGACAAAAACACAATCTTTGCCCTCAAATGTTCCCAGACTAGACAGCAGCCAAACTCCAAAAGCTTGGGAGGCTCAAACAATTAACTTGGAATAAACGGGGTGGCTAGAGGACTAGGATTTTCCACTGGCTTGCAGGAGACCATGATGCACGGAAGGGGGCAAAGTGTTAGGAAGACTAGGCAGCCTCCAGGGGTGACCTCAAGATGGTGGAGAGGAAGTGGGTAGCTCAGGGTCCTATTCCAGGTTGGATGCCAGATGAAAACCTTTTCACTTCACCGTCATGACTCAGTCAGATTTCGGGTACAACCAGAGGGCCAGGGGCCAGGATTAACATAAAGTGCACTCTTACCCAGGAGCCTACTAAAGCACTTTGCATCTTTCCAAGAAGGGAGCAGAAAAGGCAAACTTTCCTCTTGTCTTTTGGAGGATGTCTTCAGGAAAGAGAATCTCTGGAGGTCAATTTTTTGTTGCTTAGTGACAAGGGAAGGTTGTGACTGCATAATGCTGCTGCTGTTTGTTGAGGCAGCACATGACCTGTTGCCTCTTTGTCCTTGCTGCCCTAGTTCTTCTCTATGAGAATAACCTGACCCTTGGCATTAACGGCCTGAAAGAGCCCTTATATAGAGAAACACACAGGGCTCCATGGTAGAGTCTAATGGATTCGCAGCCAATGAAATATTCAAAGAACATTTTAAATGCAGGCAAATCCTGCATTTAAAAACCTGTGCATCCATACTGCCAGGCATATAAATTTAGAAAGCATTCCATGGAGTCAGAAGAAATGTTAAAAAGGTTGGTGGCTTTTAGGATAAAATCACTGCTTCAGAATAGGCTCTAACAATTTTATCTCTTAGGAGTTTGTGGTGACCGGGAATGCTAATCATGACAGGTGAAATGTTACAAGGGCCAAGTAAAGGAATAGGGCATAACAGAAGAACAGAAGAAGGAACATGCAAAGATTTGACATTATGTTTCCATTCTGAGCTACCCTTTGACAAATTATTGACTGAATTTTCTCTTATTTGTAAAAGAGGGACTTGAACAGTTCACCCCCTTTAATAACCAAAAGAAATTAACAATCAGCCTCTAAAAATGTGCCAGTAAAACACCCAAGACCCTGCTAGTGTCAATGGCACAAGCCCTAATATCCAGAATGTCTACCCCAGTGTAGTCACCCTGGAGAGCCCCTCTCATGCGAACTCACAGGTATTACAAGTTTCATTGGCCTGGGCTTGGTGGTTCACAACTGTAATCCCAGCAGTTTGGGAGGCCAAGGTGGGCAAATCGCTTGAGCCCAGGAGTTCCAGACCAGTCTGGGCAAAATGGCGAACCTGGTCTCTACAAAAAATACGAAAATTAGCTGGGTGTGGTGGCATATACCTGTAGTTCCAGCTATTTGGGGGACTGAAGTGGGAGGATCGCCTGAGCCTGAGGAGATTGAGGCTGAAGTGAGCTGTAATCACATCACTGCACTCCAGCCTGGGTGACAGAATGAGACCCCATCTCAATAAATGAATGAATGAAGGAATGAATATTCATTGTAGCATCTATACAGAGGAAAAACTGTAAGCAACCCAAGTGTTGACCAACAGGACAATAAGAAAATTGGGCTATAGTCACACAATGAAATTACTGGCATTACTATTAATGGGCTACAGATATTAAAATCCACAGAGGTAAATCTTAGAAATGTTGGCCAGGTGTGGTCACTCACGTCTGTAATCCCAGCACTTTGGGAGGTTGAAGTGGGCAGAATGTTTGAGCTTAGGAGTTTGAGACCAGCCTAGGCAACATGGTGAAACTCTGTCTCTACCAAATATACAAAAAATTAACTGGGTGTGGTGGCACACGCCTGCAGTCCCAGCTACTTGGGAGGCTGAGGAGGGAGAATCACTTGAGCCCGGGAAGTGGAGACTGCAGTAAATGGAGATTGCACCACTGTACTCCAGCATGGGTGACAGAATGAGACCCCCATCTCAAAAACAAAACAAAACAAAACAAAACAGTAAAGATGTTGAGTTGGCCGGGAGCAGTAGCTCACGCCTGTAATTCCAGCACTTTGGGAGGCTGAGGCGGGCGGATCACGAGGTCAAGAGATCAAGACCAGCCTGGCCAACATGGTGAAACCCCGTTTCTACTAAAAATACAAAAATTAGCTGGGCGTAGTGGTGCCTGTAGTCCCAGCTACTTGGGAGGCCAAGGAGGAAGAGATCGCACCATTGCACTCCAGCCTGGCCACAGAGCGAGACTCCGTCTACAAAAAAAAAAAAAAAAAAAAAAGACCAGGTTCAGTGGCTCATGCCTGTAATCCCAGCACTTTGGGAGGACAAGGTGGGCAGATCACGAGGTTAGCAGTTCGAGACCAGCCTGGCCAACATGGTGAAACCCCGTCTCTATTAAAAATACAAAAATTAGCCAGGCGTGGTGGCGCATGCCTGTAGTCCCAGCTATTCAGGAGCCTGAGGCAGAAGAATCGCTTGAACCCGGGAGGCAGAGGTTGCAGTGAGCTAAGATTGTGCCACTGTACTCCAGCCTGGGTGACGGAGTGAGAATCCATCTCAAAAAAAAAAAAGATGTTGAGTCAGACTGGGTGCTGTGGCTCATGTCTGTAGCCCCAGCACTTTGGGAGGCTGAGGCGGGCAGATCATGAGGTCAGGAGTTCAAGACCAGCCTGGCCAACATGGTGAAACCCCATCTCTACTAAAAATGGAAAAATTAGCCAGGTGTGGTGACAGGCACCTATAATCCCAGCTACTCAGGAGGCTGAGGCAGGAGAATTGCTTCAACCCAGGAGGCAGAGGTTGCAGTGAGTCGAGATCATGCCATTACACTCCAGTCTAGGCAACAAGAGGGAAACTCTATCTCAAAAAAAAAAAGTACAAAGTATATATATATGTATTTTTTGAGATGGAATCTTGCTCTGTGGCCCAGGCTGGAGTGCAGTGGCATGATCTTGGCTCACTGCAAGCTCCGCCTCCCGGGTTCACACCATTCTCCTGCCTCAGCCTCCTGAGTAGCTGGGACTACAGGTGCCCGCCACCCCACCCAGCTAAGTTTTTGTATTTTTAGTAGAGAGGGGGTTTCACCGTGGTCTCGATCTCCTGACCTCGTGATCCGCCCACCTCGGCCTCCCAAAGTGCTGAGATTACAGGCGTGAGCCACTGCACCCGGCCCAAAGTATATAATTTATAAAATTGGCATGGCATGGTGGCTCATGCCTGTAATCCCAGCACTTTGGGAGGCCGAGGTGGGTGAATTGTTTGAGCCCAGGAGTTACAGACCAGCCTGGGCAACATGGCGAAACCCCATCTCTACAAAAAATACAAAAATTAGCCAGATATGGAGACGTGTACCTGTGGTCTCAACTATTCGAGAGGCTGAGGTGGGAGGATTGCTTGACCCCGGGAGGGCGAGGCAGCAGTGAGCCATGATTGTGCTACTGCACTCCAGCCTGAGAGACAGAATGAGACCTTGTCTCAAATAAATAAATAAATAAATAATCCACATGTTTATGTATACAAACATATGAACTGGCTGGGTGTGGTGGGTCACTCCTGTAATCCCAGCACCTGGGGAGGCCAAGGTGGGCAGGTTGCTTGAGTCCAGGAGTTCAAGACCAGCCTGGTCAATATGAGACCCTATCTCTATTTTTACATAAATAATTTTTTAAATGTAATAATTAAAAATAAAAAGCATGGGCTGGCTGCAGTGGCTCTCGCCTGTAATCCCAGCACTTTGGGAGGCCGAAGTGGGCAGATCACCTGAGGTCAGGAATTCAAGACTAGCCTGGCCAACATGGTGAAACCCCGTCTCTACTAAAAATATAGAAAAATTAGCTGGGCATGGTGGCATGCGTCTGTAATCCCAGCTACTCGGGAGGCTGAGGCAGGGGAATCGCTTGAACCTGGAAGGCAGAGGTTGCAGTGAGTCGAGATCACGCCATTCCACTCCAGCCTGAGTGACAGAGCAAGACTCAGTCTCAAAAAAAAAAAAAAAAGGCCGGGCGCGGTGGCTCACACCTGTAATCCCAGCACTTTGGGAAGCCAAGGCGGGCAGATCACGAGGTCAGGAGATCGAGATCATCCTGGCTAACACGGTGAAACCCCGTCTCCACTTTACAAAAAAATTAGCTGGGCGTGGTGGCGGTCGCCTGTAGTCCCAGCTACTAGGGAGGCTGAAGTAGGAGAATGGTGTGAACCCAGGAGACAGAGCTTGCAGTGAGCTGAGATCATGCCACTGCACTCCAGCCTGGGCCACAGAGTGAGACTCTGTCTCAAAACAACAACAACAACAACAAAAATAATAAATAATAAATAAATAAATAAATAAATAAAGCGTGCATAGGAATGATGGGAAACAAATATAGGATAGAAATCACCTGGGGGCCAGGTGCGGTGGCTAATGCCTGTAATCATAGCACTTTGGGAGGCCGAGGTGGGCGGATCACGAGGTCAGGAGATGAGACCATCCTGGCTAATACAGTGAAACCCCATCTCTACTAAAAAAAAAAAAAATACAGGCCAGGTGTGGGGGTTCATGCCTGTAATCCCAGTACTTTGGGAGGCTGAGGCGGGCGGATCACGAGGTCAGCAGATGGAGAATATGCTGGCTAACACGGTGAAACCTCGTCTCTACTAAAAAAGCAAAAAGAAATTAGTTGGGCTTGGTGGCGGGCGCCTGTAGTCCCAGCTACTCAGGAGGATGAGAATGGCATGAACCCGGGAGGCAGAGCTTGCAGTGAGCCAAGATAGCACCACTGCACTCCAGCCTGGGCGACAGTAAGACTCCGTCTCAAAAAAAAAAAAAAAAAGAAATCACCTGGGGAGGGGAGGAGGGGAGCAAGGAGAATGGTATTAGGGAGGACTGAATGGAGCTTCAACTCTATCTGTAACGTTTTTACTTTTTTTTTTTTTTTTTGAGACAGAGTCTCACTGTTGCCCAGGCTGGAGTGCAGTGGCGCGATCTCGGCTCACTGCAACCTCCGCCTCCCAGGTTCACGCCATTCTCCTGCCTCAGCCTCCCAAGTAGCTGGGACTATGGGCGCCCACCACCATGCCCAGCTATTTTTTTTTTCTTTTTTTGAGGTGAAGTCTTGCTCTGTTGCCCAGGCTGGAGTGCAATGGCATGACCTCCGCTCACTGCAACCTCCGCCTCCTGGGTTCAAGTGATTCTTGTGGCTTAGCCTCCCGAGTAGCTGGGATTACAGGCGTGTGCCACCACACCTGGCTAATGCTTTGTATTTTTATTGATTGATTGATTGATTTTTTTTGAGACGGAGTCTCGCTCTGTCGCCCAGGCTGGAGTGCAGTGGCACCATCTCGGCTCACTACAACCTCCTCCTCCCAGGTTCAAACGATTCTCCTGCCTCAGCCTCCTGAGTAGCTGGGACTACAGGTGCGTACCACCACAGCTGGCTTTTTTTTTTTTTTTTTTTGTATTTTTTGTAGAGACAGAGTTTCACCGTGTTAGCCAGGATGTTCTCGATCTCCTGACCTGTGATCCACCCACCTTGGCCTCCCAAAGTGCTGGGCTTACAGGCATGAGCCACCATGCCCGGCCCATTTTTACTTAAAAAAAAAATGTGTTTTAGACAGAGTCTCACTCTGTTGCTCAGGCTTCAGTGCAGTGGCATGATCATGGCTCACTCTAACCTCAAACTCCTGGACTCAAGGGATCCTCCCACCTTGGCCTCCCAAAGTTCTGGGATTACAGGCGTGAGCCATGGTGCCCAGCCATGTTTTAATTTTTATAGCTTTATTTAGGTAAAATTAATACATGATAAACTGCACATATTGAAAATGAACAACTTGATGCATTTCAATATATGTATACACCTCTGAAATATCGCCATCAAGACAGTAAATATGGCCAGGCATGGTGGCTCACACCTGTAATCCCAGCACTTTGGGAGGCCAAAGCAGGTGGATCACCTGAGGTGGGGAGTTCGAGACCAGCCTGACCAACATAGAGAAACCCTGTCTCTACTAAAAATACAAAATTAACTGGGTGTGGTGGCAGGCACCTGTAATCCCAGCTACTTGGGAGGCTGAGGTAGGAGAATCGCTTGAACCCGGGAGGTAGAGGTTGCAGTGAGCCGAGATTGCGCCATTGCACTCCAGGCTGGGCAACAAGAGTGAAACTCCATCTCAAAAAAAAAAAAAAGAAGATAGTCAATATGTCCATCATCCCAAGTTTCCTTCTGCCTAGTTGTAGTCTTTCCTTATGGCACTCATTTGCCTCAGGCAATGCCACACCTCTGCTTTCTGTCACTATAGATTAATTTGCATTTTCTCGAATTTTATATAAATTGGATCATACAGCATGTATTCTTTTGTGTTTGGCTTTCACTCAGCATAATTATTTTGAAATTTATTCATGTTGTTGTATCCATTGTTCATTTCTTTTTATTGCTTAGTAGTTTTCCACTGTATGGATAAGCCAAATCTCTCCTCCTGATTTTTTGAATCCATACACAAATCAGGTTTTCATCCTCACTACATTACTGTAACTGCTCCTACCAAGGTCACCCAAAGTTAATTCTAACTAATCTTCCCTGAACACATCCGCAGCATTTGTCATAGCTGATCTCCGCCTCCTCTTTGAAGCAGTTCCAAGTGACTTCCAGAATGCCTCATTCTCCTGGTGTCTTTCCCTGTCTCCTGACCAGGCTTGCCCCAACTCCTTGGCTGCTTTTCCCTCATCTCCAAAGGCCTCTAAACTGGTGTGTCCTGGGGCTCAACCCAATCTCCTTTCCATTTATACTCCATTGGTGATTACATCCTGTTTTTGTTTGTTTTTTGAGACAAGGTCTCATTCTGTCGTCCAGGCTGGAGTGTAGTGACGCGATCTCGGCTCACTGCAGCCTCTACCTCCCAGGTTCAAACAATCCTCCCACCTCAGCCTCTGAGCAGATGGGACCATAGGCACATTCTCCACGCCGGACTAATTTTTTGTAGAGCTGGGGTTTCACCATGCTGCCCAGGCTGGTCTCATGCATGTTTTTTGCTTTCTAAGTCATCTATAAGCACCAGAGGCAGAGTTACATAGATCCTTCCTGCCTACCCCCACTGTCCCTGCCCTCAGGCCACTCCAGCATCCAGCAGGCCAGAAACCTCAGAAGATTTCTTGCCTCTTTTCTCTCTCCTCCAGGGGCCCGGTTCGATGTCCCCATCTGCCCCAGCGCCTCTCGTCCCAGCTGCTCCGCCTGTCCTGCCCTTGCTCAGACCACCCAAGCATCATCTGCACTCTGGCCCCTGGCCACCAGGTCCACCCCACATGCTGTCCTGGTCATACACAGTGGGGTGTGGGTCAAGCGACAAGTGAGTAGGTCTGCACGCCAGGTGGGCCGAGGGTGGCCATTCCGGCGTGAGTGTGGGGGTGTGAGGGAACGTTGCATGGGGTGCACGTGGGCTGGGTGTGGCGTGCAGAGGTGTGGCGCCGGGCAGGCAGCTTGGCGGGGCTCATGATCAGCGCGGCTGAGACCATTAGTACGGTTAAAACCGTTAGCTGCCTGTCGCGGCGAGGGCGGGGCCCTGGGGACTGGACGGAATCCCAGTTGGTCAGAGGAGACCCTGGGGGCGGGGCCGCGCGTGCTGCCATTAGGACAGTTAAAACCGTTAGCTGCCTGTCGTGGCGGGGCGGGGCCCTGGGACGGGACGGAATCCCTATTGGTCAGAAGAGGACCTGGGGCCGGGGCCGCGCGTGCTGTGGCAGCGGCAGCGGGACGCGGCCAGCTCGAAGCCACGTCAGGGCAGTCCCAGGTCGGGCGCGTGCCAGCAGCCAGAGGTGGGGACAGGAGGGCTTTGGGCAGGGTGGGTTGGGGGGAGGCGGGGAGAGGGGCTGAGGAGCCGGATGGGGCCGTGGGTCTGGGTTCAGGATACCAGCGGTCCTCCCGGGCTTTCCCGGGACGTTCGTCTTGTAGTCCCTCCCCTGTCCTTTCTTTCCCTATGGCGATGGCCGCTCTGGCTCTTGAAGGAGGCTTCACTTCCGCACTTAATCCTTGGAGAGCAGTTTTCATCCGACTCGCAGGGGTCTGTGACCTCCTATCCCAGATCCCCGCCTGGAGCTGAGGAGTGAGACCGGGTACACCCCGGGAGCCAGAGTGAGCGGAGACCCAGAGAAGCCCGCTGGGATTTCTCTTTGATTATGAGTAGGGAAAACCCTGTGAGGCCTCTGGAAAGACATCAGAAAGATTTACTCTAGGAGCTCAGAGCGTGTCTCCAGGTGGAGAAGAGGCGGAAAATGAGAGAGGATGGCCGGCCATTGGTGTTTGAGGCGGGCCTGTGGCCACAGGGGGCCTGAAGTCTGAGTAAGAGACCTGCTTTTTTCTGCTAGAACTTTCTGCAGTGGAGGAACGGGAGGGGCACCTGGAGGGCCTCACATCGCAGCCTCAAGATTCTCGCAGTAGGCCGGCCGTGGTGGCTCACGCCACACTTTGGGAGGCTGAGGCAGGCGGATCTCCTGAGGTCCGAAGCTCGAGACCAGCCTGGCCAACATGGCGAAACCCCGTCTCTACTAAAAATACAAAAATTAGCTGGCCATGGTGGCGCATGCCTGTAATTCCAGCACTTTGGGAGGCCAAGACGGGTGGATCACCTGAGGTCAGGAGTTCGAGACCAGCCTGGCCAACATGGTGAAACCCTGTCTCTACTAAAAATACAAAAATTAGCCAGGTATGGTAGCACATGCCTGTAATCCCAGCTACTCGGGGGGCTGGGGCAGGAGAATCACTTGAACCTGGGAGATGGAGGCTGCGGTGAGCCAAAATCATGCCACTCCACTCCAGGCTGGTCGACAAAGCAAGACTGCGTCCCCAAAAAAATTGGGCTGGGTGTGGTCGCTCACGCCTGTAAATCCCAGCACTTTGAGAGGCCGAGGCAGGTGAATCACTTGAGCTCAGGAGCGTGGCCTGAGCAACACAGTAAATCCCTGTCTCTACCAAAAATACAAAAAATTAGCCAGGTATGATGGCATGCACCTGTGGTCCGAGCTACTCAGGAGTCTGAATTGGGAAGATTGCTTGAGCCTGGTAGGTGGAGGTTGTAGTGAGCCAAGATTGCAACATTGCACTCCAACCTGGTTAACAGAATGAAGCCCCATCTCAAAAGAAAAGAAAACTATATATTTTAAATTTGTGACTATTTGGCATGTTTTGTTCCACAAAATCTAGTTGTAATTTAGTTCCCAAGTTTTTAACTCATTAAACAATAAATGTTTCCTGAGCTCCTATTATGTTCCAGAAATGATTTTTAGGTTCTAGGGCTGTAGTAGTAAATAAAGCAAAAATTATTGTCCTCAAAAGAGCTTAATATTACATTCTAGTAAACATGGATATCTGTAGAGACAGAAAAGACAAGTTAATAGGATATATAGTGTATTAGAATGATGTTGTGTTGCAGAGAAAAAAACGGGAGAGCCATAGTGATTGTCAAGAGGTTACTTCTTTTTAATTATTATTATTTTTTTTTTTGAGAAGAGTCTTGCTCCATCGTCCAGGCTGGAGTGCAGTGGCGTGATCTCTGCTCACTGCAAGCTCCGCCTCCTGGGTTCGTGCCATTCTACTACCTCAGCCTCCTGAGTAGCTGGGACCACAGGCGCCTGACACCATGCCCAGCTAATTGTGTGTGTGTGTGTGTGTGTGTGTGTGTGTGTGTGTTTCGTATTTTTAGTAGAGACGGGGTTTCACCGTGTTAGCCAGGATGGTCTCGATCTCCTTACCTCGTGATTCGCCCACCTCGGCCTCCCAAAGTGCTGGGATTACAGACGTGAGCCACTGCACCCGGCCAGATTTCTACATATAATATTTCTAAATCAGTTTGGGTTCAGCAATAACTTGTATCTCTTAAGGGAAACATGCTTTTCTGTGTGTTCTTGCTCTGCACACAATTATTTCTTTCTGCCACTATGGAATAAGCAGACCTCCAGGTCAATGCAATCTAGTTCCCCAGAACAGGGGTCTCCAACACCCAGGCCCTGGACCGGTACCAGTCAGTCCATGGCTTATTAGGAACCAGGCCACACAGCAGGAGGTGAGCAGTGGGCCAGCCTGAGCTCTTATCTCCTGTCAGGTCAGTGGCAGCATTAGATTCTCATAGGAGTGTGCATGAACCCTATTGTGAACTACACATGCAAGGTATCTAGGTTGTGCACTCCTTATGAGACTCTAATGCCTGATGATCTGAGGTGGAACAATTTCATCTTGAAACCATCCCCACCCCCACCCGCAATCAATGTCCATGGAAAAATTGTCTTCCACAAAACTTGTCCCTGGTGCCAAAAAGGTTGGGAACTGCCGCGCTAGGAGTCAAGGTCAGAGACCTAATGCCTGAGGGAAGAGAGTTTGCTTTCCATCCTGAGAAATCACCCTTAGCCATATTTTGCTAATTTGACCCATAATCACCTCTATGTGTTTTTTTATCTTTATTCAGCTAACAAAGAACTTGCTTACTTTGCTCCTATTCTGTTTTCCCCACTTATGCTGTCCAGAGTTGCAGCCTTTGTAAATCTAAACATCAACATCTCAAAATCCACCACCAACAGAGAGGGTACGTGGGGCTTGATCCACTCAGGATCAAGGAACAGTGTACTTTTTCTGTAAACCATTAGAAAACTCCATACTTCATAGAAAGTATAAAATTGGATGATCTAAAGACCTCTTGTGTGGTAGGGGTTGACCAGTCATGACTAAATATAACTGACAGCTTCCTGACCTTTGTAGGACATCTTTCTTCTGGTTGAATTCTGGGAGGATGGACATCTCAGGCTTGGGTAAACCATGTGGTAAACACAGACATGCTGCACAAGTAAAGGCAGGATAACTAATCAAAAGGAAGAAAAGTTACTTCATCTTCTACCACACATATATTGAATCTCTCCTGCTTAATCCAGTTAACTGGAGTTGCTGGTTTCATTTTCAACAGTAAGGGGGGAGTTTGGTCATGTAGTCTGAGAGAGACTACCTTTTTTACCTTCTAGTCATACAGGACCTCCTTAGACTCACCCCTTTGATGCTGGCACACTGTCACATACCTGGAACTATAAGGGCATTTTAAATGCTTGCATTTCTAGCTGGGCACAGTGGCTTACGCCTGTAATCTCAGCACTTTGGGAGGCCAAGGCAGGTGGATCACTTGAGGTCAGGAGTTCGAGCCCAGCCTGGCCAACATGGTGAGACCCTGTCTCTACTAAAAAAAAAAAAAAAAAAAAAAAAAAATTAGCCAGGAGTGACAGCCCATGCCTGTAATCTCGGCTACTCAGGAGGCTGAGGCAGGAGAATAGCTTGAGCCCGGGAGGCAGAGGTTGCAATGAGCTAAGATAACGCCACTGCATTCCAGCCTACGTGACAGAGTGGGACTTCATCTAAAAAAAAAAGGCTTGTATTTCTAATTCCATGAGTGTAAGGTATTTTGAGCTTTATATGTATTCGCAAAAAGCAAATGACATGTCTTTTTTTTTTTTGAGAAAGAGTCTCGCACTGTCGCCCAGGCTGGAGTGCAGTGGTGCGATCTCAGCTCACTGCAAACTCTGCCTTCCGGGTTCACGCCATTCTCCTGCCTCAGCCTCCCCAGTAGCTGGGACTACAGGTGCCCGCCACCATGCCCGGCTAATTTTTTGTATTGTTTTAGTAGAGACAGGGTTTCACCATGTTAACCAGGATGGTCTCGATCTCCCGACCTCGTAATCCACCTGCCTCGGCCTCTCAAAGTGCTGGGATTACAGGCGTGAGCCACCGCACCCGGCTTCTTTCTTTTTTTTTTTTTAAGAGACAGGGTCTTGCTTTGTTTCCTGGGCTGGAGTGCAGTGGTGGGATCACAGTTTACTGAAGCCTTGAATTCCTAGGCTGAAGTGATCCTGCCGCCTCAGCCTCCCAAGTAGCTGAGACTACAGGTGTATGTCACCATGCCTAGCTTGTTTATTTATTTAAATTTTTTATTTTTAATTTTTTGACATAGTTTGAGAAGTAATTTTTTGCGATTTTTTTTTTCTCCATCGCCCAAGCTGGGGTACAGTGGCACAATCTTAGCTCACTCCAGCCTTGACCTCCTGGGCTCAAGTGATCCTCCCATCTCAGCCTCCCAGGTAAGTAGGACTATAGGCTTGTGCCACCACACCCTGCTAATTTTTTTTTTTTTTTTGAGGTGGAGTCTCACTCGATCGCCCAGGCTGGAGTGCAGTGGCACCATCTCGGCTCACGGCAACCTCTGCCTCCCTGGTTCCAGTGATTCTCCTGCCTCAGCCTCCTGAGTAGCTGGGATTACAGGCACCCGCCACCATACCAAGCTAATTTTTTGTATTTTTAGTAGAGACAGGGTTTCTTCATGTTGTCCAGGCTGGTCTCAAACTCCTGACCTCAAATGATCCACCTGCCTCTGCCTCCCAAAGTGCAGGGATTACAGGTGTGAGCCACTGCGCCCGGCTTTTTTTTTTTTTTTTTTTGATGGAGTCTCACTGTGTCGCCCCAGGCTGGAGTGCAGTGGTGTGACCTTGTCTCACTGCAACCTATGCCTCCCAGGTTCAAGCAATTCTCCTGCCTCAGCCTCCCAAGTAGCTGGGACTACAGGCACATCCCACCATGCCCAGGTAATTTTTGTATTTTTAGTAGAGACAGGGTTTCACCATGTTAGCCAAGATGGTCTTGATCTCCTGACCTAGTGATCCACCCGCCTCGGTCTCCCAAGGTGCTGGGATTACAGACGTGAGCCACTGCGCCTGGCCTCTCCATTTAGTTCTTTTTTTTTTTTTTTTTGAGCTGGAGTCTCGCTCTGTCGCCCAGGCTGGAGTGCAGTGGTGGGATCTCGGCTCACTGCAAGCTCCATCTCCTAGGCTCATGCCATTCTCCCACCCCAGCCTCCTGAGTAGCTGGGACTACAGGCACCTGCCACCACGCCTGGTTAATTTTTTGTATTTTTTAGTAGAGACGGGGTTTCACTGTGTTAGCCACAACGGTCTTTTTTTTTTTTTTTTTTTTTTTGAGACGGAGTCTCACTCTGTCGCCCAGGCTGGAGTGCAGTGGCGCTATCGCGGCTCACTGCAAGCTCTGCCTCCCGGGTCCACGCCATTCTCCTGCCTCAGCCTCTCCGAGTAGCTGGGACTACAGGCACCCGCCACCACGCCCGGCTAATTTTTTGTATTTTTAGTAGAGATGGGGTTTCACCGTGGTCTCGATCTCCTGACCTCATGATCCGCCCGCCTCGGCCTCCCAAAGTGCTGGGATTACAAGTGTGAGCCACCGCACCCGGCCTCCACAACGGTCTTGATCTCCTGACCTAGTGATCTGCCCTCCTCGGCCTCCCAAAGTGCTGGAATTACAGGCTTGAGCCACTGTGCCCAGCTTCCATTTAGTTCTAATTTGATTTCTGTCATCAGAGTTTTGTAGTTTTCCTCATATAGATATTGTATATATTTTGTCACAGTTATACCTAAGTATTTCTTTTTTGGGGGTGCAAATATAAATGGTTTTGTGTTTCTATTTATTTACTTATTTTTTTTGAGACAATGGCATGGTACAAAAATTAGCCGGGCATGGTGGTGGGTGCCTGTAATCCCAGCTACTCAGGAAAATTGCTTGAACCTAGGAGGCAAAGGTTGCAGTAAGCCAAGATCGAGCCACGGCACTCCAGACTGGGTGACAACAGCAAAACTCCGTCTCAAAAAAAAAAAAAGGAAATTTTCACTAATTGGATGGGAATATAGCTGCTGGAATGTCTTCATGTACATATAATAGTCACTAGTAATCTTTGGAAAAAATTATACTGTTAACTTTCTTAATATTCATCTGTTATTTCTAATAGGTATAACTATAAGAAATGAATTTTAATGTCTGGAATATCAAAGAGATGCTCAGTATTCCTTCAGGCTCTGGGTAAGTTTTCTGGTTATATTGTCTAGTCCTTAGGATTTTCTGGCCAGGCATGGTGGCTCACACCTGTAATCCCAGCACTTTGGGAGACCAAGACGGGCAGATCACAAGGTCAGGAGATTGAGACCATCCTGGCTAACACGGTGAAACCCCGTCTGTACTAAAAATACAAAAAAATTTAGCCAGGCATGTTGGGGGGTGCCTATAGTCCCAGCTACTCAGGAGGCTGAGGCAGGAGAATGGCGTGAACCTGGGAGGTGGAGCTTGCAGTGAGCCGAGATTGCACCACTGCACTCCAGCCTGGGCAACAGAGCGAGACTCCGTCTCAAAAAAAAAAAAAAAAAAAAGGATTTTCTAGTTTCATTGATTTCATATAAAAAGGGTTTCTGGCCAGCCATGGTGGCTCACACCTATAATCCCAGCACTTTGGGAGGCCCAGGTGGGTGGATCATCTGAGGTCAGGAGTTCATGACTAGCTTGGCCAACGTGGCAAAACCCCGTCTCCACTAAAAAAAATACAAAAATTAGCCAGGCAAGGTGGTGCACACCTGTAATCTCAGCTACTGGGGAGGCTGAGGCAGGAGAACTGCTTGAACCTGGGAGGTGGAGTTTGTGGTGGGCCGAGATTGCACCACTGCACTCTAGCCTGGGCAACAGAGTGAGACTCAATCTCAAAAAAAAAAAGAGGGTTCCCTCCCCACTAGGTTATAATAATGGAGGTGTGTCCAGAATTGGTGGGTTCTTGGTTTCACTGACTTCAAGAATGAAGCCACAGACCCTTGCAGTGAGTGTTACAGTTCTTAAAAGTGGCATGTCCAGAGTTTGTTCCTTCTGATGTTCGGATGTGTTCGGAGTTTCTTCTTTCTGGTGGGTTTGTGGTCTTGCTGGCTCAGGAGTGAAGCTGCAGACCTTCCTGGTGAGTGTTACAGCTCATAAAGGCAGTGCAGACCCAAAGATTGAGCAGGAGCAAGATTTATTGCAAAGAGTGAAAGAACAAAGCTTCCACAGTGTGGAAGGGGACCAGAGTGGGTTGCCACTGCTGGCTCAGGCAGCCTGCTTTTATTCCCTTATTTGGCCCCACCCACATCCTGCTGATTGGTCAATTTTACAGAAAGCTGATTGGTCTGTTTTACAAAGAGCTGATTGGTCCGTTTTGACAGGGTGCTGATTGGTGTGTTCACAATCCCCGAGCTAGACACAAAAGTTCTCCAAGTCCCCACAGAGCACTGATTGGTGCATTTACAAACCTTGAACTAGACACAGGGTGCTGCTTGGTGTGTTTACAAACCTTGAGCTAGACACAGAGTGCTGATTGGTGTATTTACAATCCCTTAGCTAGACATAAAGATTTTCCAAGTCCCCACCAGATTAGCTAGATACAGAGTGCTGATTGGTGCATTTACAAACCTTGAGCTAGACACAGAGTGCTGATTGGTGTATCTACAATCCTTTAGCTAGATATAAAGGTTCTGCAAGTCCCCACTAGACTCAGGAGCCCAGCTGGCTTCACCTAGTGGATCCTGCACTGGGGCCACAGGCAGAGCTACCTGCCAGTCCCACACCATATGCCCACACTCCATAGCCCTTGGGCGGTCGACGGGACCAGGCACCATGGAGCCGGGGGTGGTGCTCGTCGGGGAGGCTCGGGCCACATAGGAGCCTATGGCGGGCCAGCACTGCTGGGGGACCCGGCGCACCCTCCACAGCTGCTGGCCCAGGTGCTAAGCCCCTCACTGCCTGGGGCCGGCAGCGCAGGCTGGCCACTCCGAGTGTGGGGCCCGCCGAGTTCATGCCCACCTGGAACTTGAGCTGGCCTGCAAGTGCGCGCACAGCCCCAGTTCCTGTCCATGCCTCTCCCTCACACTTCCCTGCTAGCAGAGGGAGCCGGCTCTGACCTCGCCCAGCCCAGAGAGGGGCTCCCATAGTGCAGCAGCAGGCTGAAGGGCTCCTCAAACACAGCCAGAGTGAACGCCAAGGCCAAGGAAGCGCCGAGAGAAAGCGAGGGCTGCCAGCACGCTGTCACCTCTCAGAGGTACCCCGTACAGACTCTTCTTCTCTTCTTCTGTCTCTGCTGCATCTTCTTCTGCTTTTTTTATTCTGTCCATTACAAAAGTGGTACGAATCTAGCTCTGTGTGTCAACTGAGTAATGACTTTGTATCTAGCATTGGGCCTGTTAGTATCAGAGAAGGTCCAACATCTGGACACTCAGTCCTGTTGCGGCAACTGCTACTGAAATAGCAAGGAGCAAAATCGAGACAATGTTCAGATATATGTTCAGTTGTACAGTGCAATTTCTAGGTACTGTGGAGATTAAGAGCCACTCTAGGTATTGACAAGGCTCATTGAGGTATTGTCCTCTCAACTACTCCACTAAAGTACTTACATTGGTGTCTACCATCCTGCAATAAGCCTGCCACTGCTAACTTAGTGAGTATGCCTGAGAAGTAGTGTATATTTAAGGGATTTGTAATTGCTTATGATATGCTCTTATCACCGGATAGTTTCTTTCCTCGTTAACACCTTCCTGAAGTTATCAATTGATCAGAAACCTAGAGCACTGTTTTTTTAATTTCTCAAAAAGAAAAAAAATGCTTACAGTTGATAGAGAGTAGTGAAAAATATCTTTATTTCTAGATTATATATATATGTATATTTTTTGAGACGGAGTTTCACTCTTGTTGCCCAGGCTGGAGTGCAATGGCGTGGTCTCAGCTCACTGCAACCTTCGCCTCCTGAGTTCAAGCAATTATCTCACCTCAGGCTCCCAAGTATCTGGGATTACAGGTGCCCACCACCACACCCAGCTAATATTTGTATTTTTAGTAGACACAGGGTTTCACCATGTTGGAAAGTCTGATCTCAAACAACTGACCTCAGGTGATCCGCCCACCTCAGCCTCCCAAAGTGCTGGGATTACAGGCATGAGCCACCGCACCCAGCAAATCTTCATTAAGTCCAATTTGTCTGTTGAACTTTTTTGTTTTTGTTGCTGCTTGTTCCTTCGGTATCATATCCAAGATTGCCAAATCCAATGTCATGAAGCTTTTGCCTTCTGTTTTTTTTTTGTTTTTTTTTTTTGAGATGGAGTCTCACTCTGTTGCCCAGGCTGGAGTTTAGTGGCACGATCTCGGCTCACTGCAACCTCTGCCTCCCAGGTTCAAGCAATCCTCCTGCCTTAGCGCCCCCCAGTAGCTGGGATTACAGGCATGCGCCACCATGCCCAGCTAATTTTTGTTTTTTTATAGAGACGGGGTTTTGCTATGTTGGCCAGGCTGGTCTTGGGACTCCTGACCTCAGGTGATCCAACCGCCTCAGCCTCCCAAAATGCTGGGATTACAGGCGTGAGCCATCGTGCCCGGCCTTCATAGTTTTAAGATATAAATCCTACATAATTTCAGTAGGCTCACAAAACTGTTCCCAGCCTACCAAGCCTAGTTAATTTTTTTCTTTGGCCCAAGAGGAAAATCATAGACAACTATTTTGAGCAGTGATTATGTTACCCATATTATATGTTTGTAACCCATTACTTAGTTTATCTCAGGAAATGTTTCTGTTACCAAAACACCAGGGGTTCAGTTTAGGTCCTGCTGCTCACCACGCAGAAAGCCAATCACTGAGATGAGGAGTATTACTAAGGAAGAAGGCTTTAATTGGGTGCTACAGCCAAGGAGATGGGAGCTTAGCCTCAAATCCATCTCCCTGACTAAAATTAAGGGTTTATTTAGCAGGGAGGAAATGTAACAATTTGTAAGAAAACAAGAACTAGGGAGGGGCAAGGAGGCATCTGGTGCAGTGATCTGGTGAGTTTCAGTTATTTGATACTTTTTTGAGAGGCCTGAAGGTCCTTTCCTGAGGAAGGAACTCAGATAAACAAATGCAAGTTTAAAGCTTTAACAGGAGGAGGGTCAATTTCTACGTTTATCCAAAAACAACTGTCTATGGGACTAGGGCTGGTTTCATTTCTGAGTAAAAATAATCACCCTTCTCTATCCTGAACTATTAGAGTTTCTTTTTGTTTTAATAATAATGTTTATATCAAAATAGAAACAAGTAGTTTGTATTAATATTATAAAGGTTTCTTTGGCTCACAATATGTACTTATATGTTATCTAATTGCTTTGAATTTAACATTTGATAAAGGAATGATTTGTGTGTGTGTTTTAATGCAGCAGTCCCTAACCTTTTTGGTAACAGGGACCAGTTTGTGGAAGACAATTTTTCCACAGACCAGGATATGGAGAAATGGTTTCGGAATGATTCAAGTGCATTAGATTTATCATGCACTTTGTTCCTATTATTACATTGTAATATATAATGGAATAATTATGGTCAGGCACAGTGGCTCACATCTGTAATCCCAGCACTTTGGGAGGCCGAGGCAGGCATATTGCTTGAGGTCAGGAGTTTGAGACCAGCCTGGCCAACATGGCAAAACCTTGTCTTTACCAAAAAATACAAAAATTAGCCGGGTGTGGTGGTGGGCTCCTGTAAGCCCAGCTACCCGGGAGGCTGAGGCACGAGAATTGCTTAAATGTAAGGCCTAACACCATAAAAACCCTAGAAGGAAACCTAGGCAATACCATTCAGGACATAGGCATGGGCAAAGACTTCATGACTAAAACACCAAAAGCAATGGCAACAAAAGCCAAAATAGACAAATGGGATCTAACTAAATTAAAGAGCTATGCACAGCAAAAGAAATTATCATCAGAGTGAACAGGCAACCTACGGAATGGGAGAAAATTTTTGCAATCTACACATCTGATAAAGAGCTAATATCCAGAATCTACAAAGAAATTAAACAAATTCACAAGAAAACAACAACCCCATCAAAAAGTGGGCAAAGGATATGAACAGACACTTCTCAAAAGAAGACATTTATGCAGCCAACAGACATATGCAGAAATACTCATCATTACTTGTCATCAGAGAAATGCAAGTCAAAAACCACAATGAGATACCATCTCACTCCAGTTAGAATGACGATCATTAAAAAGTCAGGAAACAACAGATGCCGGAGAGGATGTGGAGAAATAGGAACACTTTGACGCTGTTGGTGGGAGTGTAAATTAGTTCAACCATTGTGGAAGACAGTGTGGCAATTCCTCAAGGATCTAGAATAGAAATACCATTTGACTCAGCAATCCCATTACTGGGCATATACCTAAAGGATTATAAATCATTCTACAATAAAGACACATGCATGTGTATATTTATTGTGGCACTATTAACAATAGCAAAGACTTGGAACTAACCCAAATGTCTATCGATGAGAGACTGGATTAAGAAGATGTGGCACATATACACCATGGAATACTATGCAGCCATAAAAAAGGATGAGTTCATGTCCTTTTCAGGGACATGGATAAAGCTGGAAGCCATCATTCTAAGCAAACTATCACAAGGACAGAAAACCAAACACCACGTGTTCTCACTCAGGTGGGAGTTGAACAATGAGAACACATGGACACAGGGCGGGGAACATCCCACACCAGGGCTGGTTGGGGGGTGGGGGTCTAGGGGAGGGATAGCATTAGGAGAAATACCTAATGTAAATCACAAGTTGATGGGTGCAGCAAAGCAACATGGCACATGTATACCTAAGTAATAAACCTGCACGTTGTGCACATGTACCCTAGAACTTAAAGTATAATTAAAATATATATATATATATATATATATATATATATATATATATATATATACAGCTCACTGTGATGTAGAATTAGTGGGAGCCCTGAGCTTGCTTTCCTGCAACTAGACGGTCCCATTTGGGGATGATGGGAGACAGTGACAGATCATCAGGCATCAGATTCTCATAAGGAGCGCACAACCTAGATCCCTTGCATGTGCAGTTCACAATAGGGTTTGTGCTCCTGTGAGAATCTAATACTGGCACTGATCTGACAGAAGGCAGAGCTCAGATGGTAATAGAGACCAGCGTGGGCAACATGACTGTCAGTTCCCGGGTCTGGGTCCAGCCCATGCTGAAGTCCAAGGGGAGTGTGTGGATAAATAGAAAGAACATTTGGGGGTCTGTAGGCAGATGAATATGGTTTTATTCTGCAGCTTTCTCATTAGCAGCTTACTCTCACACTGGCTTTCTTATTAGCAGCTTACTCTCACACTGTCCACCCTGTCTTGGATGCTTGAGCTGGCTGCCCCCACGCGCAGCTGTGCAGCTGGCTCTCCCTTCCCTTCCGGGTCAGCAACTTAACTCTTTCTCTGGGCACAAGCAAGCTGAGGTGTATCCTGGTTCCTGCCTGTCCATCTGCAAAGAAGGACAGCTCCGGCTCTCTCTCTCTCTTTCTCTGGGCACCAGCATGCCCACCATGTCAAGCCATGTTGAGCTGAGCCAAGCCAAGCCCCCAAGAGACCCCTGTACAGTGTCAGCAGGACAGTTATACCTTTTTTTTTTTTTTGAGACAGAGTCTTGCTCTGTCGCCCAGGCTGGAGTGCAGTGGTGCAATTTTGACTCACTGCAGCCTCTGCCTCCTGGGTTCTAGTGATTCTCTGGCCTCAGACTCCCAAGTAGCAGGGATTACAAGCATGTGCCACCACACCTGGCTAATTTTTGTATTTTTAGTAGAGAGGGGATTTCACCATGTTGGCCAGGCTGATCTAGAACTCCTGACCTTATGATCCGCCCACCTTGGCCTCTCAAAGTGCTGGGCTTATAGGAGTGAGCCACCGCTCCTGGCTGCAGTTATACCTTTTTCAGACAATAGTGGCATAGAGCCAAGTATGAACTTACACAAGCAGGTTATATAACAGGTGGAGTAATGCGCTTGCACGCCAAACTTGCTGAGTCATGCAGGCCTGGATATCTGCCTTGGCCTATTCCTTGACTAAAGCACATCCATGTGCCTTACAATGACAAAACCCTGTCTCTACAAAAAAAAAAAAAAAAATTAGCCGG
Source organism: Symphalangus syndactylus (assembly GCF_028878055.3). Classification (NCBI taxonomy): domain Eukaryota; kingdom Metazoa; phylum Chordata; class Mammalia; order Primates; family Hylobatidae; genus Symphalangus; species Symphalangus syndactylus. The sequence goes on along the minus strand of NC_072423.2, from coordinate 111,742,691 downwards.
GTGTGGTGGTGCATGCCTACTAGGGAGGCTGAGTTGGGAGGATCACCTGAGCAGAGGTTGCAGTGAGATGGGATCATGCCACTGCATTCCAGCCTGGGTGACAGAGCAAGATCCTGTCTCAAAAAATGAATAAATAAAAAAAAGAGGCTCATGCTTGTAATCCCAGCACTTTGGGAGGCTGAGGCGGGTGGATCACTTGAGGTCAGGAGTTTGAGACCAGCCTGGCCAACATGGTGAAACCCCATTGTTGGGAACAGGCCCCCAAGTCTGGCCATAAATGGGCCTCAAAACTGGCCAAAAACAAAATCTCTGCAGCACTGTGGCATGTTCGTGATGGCCATGATGCCCACATTGAAGCTTGTGGGTTTACCGGAATGAGGGCAAGGAACACCTCACCCACCCAGGGCAGAAAACCACTTAAAGGCAATCTTAAACCACAAACAATAGCATGAGTGATCTGTGCCTTAAGGACATGTTCCTGCTGCAGATAACTAGCCAGAGCCCATCCCTTTGGGCCCATCCCTTTGTTTCCTGTAAGGAATGCTTTTAGTTAATATATAATCTATAGAAATAATGCTTATCACTGGCTTGCTGTCAATAAATATGTGGGTCAAACTCTGTTCGGGGCTGTCAGCTCTTAAGGCTGAGTCCCCTGATTTCCCATTCCACACTATATTTCTGTGTGTGTGTCTTTAATTCTTCTAATGCCGCTGGGTTAGGTTCTCCACGACCGAGCTGGTCTCAGCAAGTGGTGCCCATACGTGGGGCTTGAACCCTGGCCGAAGGGTCACCAGAGCAATGGTTGGAGAATGTGGAACTAAGCTGGAGGACACCTGAGTACTCTTAAGCAATCCCTGTGGTGAGTAAGAATGGGAGCTTGGAAGCATCAGGGTAACAATGGGACAAGTGTGGGCTCTGGTTCATTCCACCTTGGAAGATTTTCACACTAATGATGAGGAGGAAGGAAAGTATAACAAAGTAACAGAAGAGGTAACAGAGCAGGTTTGCTTGCCAGTTAAAGCTAAAGTGGCAAAGGAGGAAGAGTTTCATCTCTACCCTTCTGCGCCCGCTCCTTATTTTGAAGAAGAATAGTGGCCTGACCCTCCAGATCTTTCTTTTCCAGAGGACACTGGGCGAAAAGTGGTTGCCCCAGTGACTGAGCAGCGCCTTGAGCAATCGCTCTCAGTTCTATTCAGGCAAGAATACAGCAAGCTAGACAAGAGGGTGATATAGAGGCTTGGCAGTTCCCTGTTAGGATACACCCCCCAGATCAACAGGGAAATATTATAGCTACATTTGAGCCTTTTCCTTTTAAATCCAGGAAACACCATGAGGGTCCCGTCCTGGTCCCCTTTCCAAACTGGGGCATTTCCGGCTCAGGCAATTCCCTCATCCATGTACAATGCCTGTCCCCCACCACAGCTGGTAGTGCCGCAGTAGATTTGTGTCCAGAATTTATTCCTTCTGGTGGGTTCTTGGTCTCACTGACTTCAGGAATGAAGCTGCAGACCTTAGTGGTGAGTGTTACAGCTCTTAAAGATGGCGTATCCGGAGTTTGTTCCTTCAGATATTCAGAGGTATCTGGAGTTTCTTCCTTCCAGTGGATTAGTGGTCTTGCTGACTTCAGGAGTGAAGCCATGGATCTTTGTGGCGAGTGTCACAGCTCTTAAAGGTGGTGCAGACCCGGCCAGGCATGGTGGCTCATGACTGTAATCCCAGCACTTTGGGAGGCTGAGGTGGGTGGATCATGAGGTCAGGAGATCAAGACCATACTGGCTGACATGGTGAAACCCCATCTCTACTAAAAATACAAAAAATTAGCCAGGCGTGGTGGTGGGCGCCTGTAGTTCCAGCTACTCAGGAGGCTGAGGCAGGAGAATGGCATGAGCCTGGGAGGCAGAGCTTGCAGTGAGCTGAGATAGCACCACTGCACTCCAGCCTGGGTGATGGTTCAAGACTCTGTCAAAAAATAAAAAATAAAAAAAAGGTGATGTGGACCCAAAGAGTGAGCAGCAGCAAAAGAACAAAGCTTCCACAGTGTGGAAGGGGACCCGAGTGGGTTGCCGCTGCTGGCTCCAGTGGCCAGATTTTATTCCATAATTTGGCCCTGCCAACATCCTGCTGATTGGTCCATTTTACAGTGAGCTGATTGGTCCATTTTACAGAGTGCTGATTGGGCCGTTTTACAGAGTGCTGATTGGTGCATTTACAATCCTTTAGCTAGACACAGAGTGCTGATTGGTGCATTTTTACAGAATGCTGATTGGTGCATTTACAATCCTTTAGCTAGACACAGAGTGCTGATTGGTGCATTTTTACAGAATGCTGATTGGTGCATTTACAATCCTTTAGCTAGACACAGAGCACTGATTGGTGTGTTTTTACAGAGTGCTGATTGGTTGGTCCATTTACAATCCTTTAGCTAGACACAGAGCACTGATTGGTGCTTTTTTACAGAGTGCTGATTAGTGCGTTTACAATCCTTTAGCTATACACATAATGCTGATTGGTGCGTTTTTACAGAGTGCTGATGATGATGCATTTACAATCCTTTAGCTAGACACAGAGCGCTGATTGGTGCATTTACAATCCTCTAGCTAGACAGAAAAGTTCTCCAAATCCCCACTCGCCCCAGGAAGTCCAGCTGGCTTCACCTCTCAATCCCCCCTCTAAACAGGACACCCCAACTGCTGTTGGGAATTGGGCGATGACCACTATAGCTACTTCCTGCTGGTTAGGGGCAAAGAAGGGGCCCTGCAGTGGTAGTGTCCTCCAGAGGGGAACTCTCTAGGCCAGCCAAAGGGCCAGTGGGTCAATCCAGGGGTCCTCGGTAGAAGTTGTTAGTTGAGCTCATTTGGGGTTCTATTTGTAAGACCATCTGTAGCTTGATGGCCTTGATACTAGAGGAAACAAATTTGACAAGAACATTAAAACACAGGGCCCAAAGGCAAGTAATAGCAAGATGGCTGTCATGGGACCTAGAAAGGGGAGAAGCCTTGTTGCCCAACTCCAGAGGTTGGTATAAGAGTTTGAAAGGCACTGTCTGATTTCAGAAGACTTTTCCTGTAAACGCTGGGTGACGTCTTGTACAATCACTGACTGGTTAGTGTAAAAACAGCACTCTTCCCCTAAGAAGTTGCAGAGTCCTCCTTTCTCAGCAGTGAGGAGGTCTAGGTCTCAGCAGTTTTGGAGAGTCAATGCTGCCAAAGAGTCTATCTGGGATTGTAGAGTAAGAATAGATTTAGTCATTTCTTGCAAACTGTCTGAGAAATCCTTTGAGAGTGTGTGGTAGTAGCATAATGAAGTAGATAAACTGGCTATTCCAGTTCCTGTAGTAGTAGCCATTCCTAACCCTATAAGTAGGGGTATTAGTTGTATGGCTCTGTGCTAATGGATAAAGAGCTACAAAGCCAACAGTCATATGCCAGGGAAGGATTGGACTGGTTTAACAGAGAGTGGGTTAAGTTGAGAGTCTTGTACAGGTAATTAGGAGCTAGTGGAAGTGGAGGGGCAATTGTATGAGGTGTCCAAGGAAGCAGGATGGATAGATAGGCAAAGAGTAAATAGGAAGGGCCGGGCGCGGTGGCTCACGCTTGTAATCCCAGCACTTTGGGAGGCCGAGGCAGGCGGATCACGAGGTCAGGAGATCGAGACCATGGTGAAACCCCGTCTCTACTAAAAATACAAAAAATTAGCCGGGCGTGGTGGCGGGCGCCTGTAGTCCCAGCTACTCGGAGAGGCTGAGGCAGGAGAATGGCGTGAACCTGGGAGGCGGAGCTTGCAGTGAGCCGAGATCGCGCCACCGCACTCCAGCCTGGGTGACAGAGCGAGACTCTGTCTCAAAAAAAAAAAAAAAAAAAAAAAAAAAGAGTAAATAGGAAGGTAAGGAGGGTGCTCCAGAACACGAGATCATTTTATCCAGTCTGAGTTAAAGGTAGGAGTAAATTGCTGTCAGAAGGAAGGAAGATAGAAAAAAGGTTGATGTCATTAGGATTTGCGTCCCAGCAGGAGCTACAGTATGTAGTCCTATCGTAAAGAGTATGGTTAGTATGCTGCTTAATAATATTATGAAATAGTAAAAGGATTCCATTAAAGGGGCAAGGAGAGGTATTAAAGATAAAGATTATGTAGGTTTTCACTTATCTTTTTTTAAGGAGGAAGGGGTTTTTCCTCAGGATCAGTGGTAGGAGCTTTTATAGTCTGGGATGTTTCCTTTCAAAATAGGAGATGCACGTCCTCCCAACCATTCGCAGGTTTATTGAGGCTGGTCTGGCTGATCTTGGGACTCCTGAACTGACGGTCCTGCAGGTTCTGCAGGTGGTGTCCAAAATTTAACTCGGTTGTAGTGAATCCAAGATGCCACTCCTGCCACCTTAACTGCAGCGGGAGTAGAAAGGATTACTGAGTATGGTCCTTCCTACAAAGAATCCATAGATGGGGAGGTAGATGGGAGAGATTTGACCAACACTAGATCTCCTGGTTGAAACAACTCTGTTCCCTTTTCTCTGTGACATCCTTCAGGTAGGTTTTTAAGGTTTCGTTGATATTTTGCCAAAGAAGTTATGTCTTTGACCAAGTTGGCCATTTCCTGATCAAGTAGGAGGTCATTTGTGATAAAAGGTTGTCCATACAGCATTTCATATGGACTGAGCCCCATATTGTGAGGAGAATTTCAGATTCTCAACAAGGCCATAGGCAAAATATTAGGCCATGGGAGATGAGTTTCTTGTGTTAGTTTCCTTAAATGCTTTTTGGGTGTTTCATTTGCTTTCTCAACCTTCCCCGAGGATTGTGGCCTCCAGGCACAGTGAAGGTGATATTGTATCCCTAGTGCCCTCAAAATTCCCTGAGTTATCATGGCTTTAAAAGCCTGACCATTGGCCAGGTGCGGTGGCTCACGCCTGTAATCCCAGCACTTTGGGAGACCGAGGCGGGCGGATCACGAGGTCAGGAGATTGAGACCATCCTGGCTAACACGGTGAAACCCCGTCTCTACTAAAAGTAAAAAAAATTAGCCAGGCATGGTGGTGGGCACCTATAGTCCCAGCTACTCAGGAGGCTGAGGCAGGAGAATGGTGTGAACCCGGGAGGTGGAGCTTCCAGTGAGCTGAGATCACACCACTGCACTCCAGCCTGGGCGATAGAGTGAGACTCTGTCTCAAAAAAAAAAAAAAAAAAAAAGCCGGACCATTGTTGGTCTGTAAGCTTTGGGGAAGCCCAAATCTAGAAATTATTTCATGTATTAGGACTTTAATCACTTCCTGAGCCTTCTCTGTCTTCCAAGGGAAAGCATCTATCCAATTTGTAAAGGTATCAACACAGACCAACAAGTATTGAAATCCCTTTGACTTAGGGATATGGGTGAAGTCTAACTGCCAGTCCTCTCCAGGATAGTGACCTATTCTTTGTTCCCCCAAAGGGACCTTGTAATGAACCAAAGGATTATTCCTTTGGCACACCTCACAGGCTTTAACTACCTGTCGGATGGTCCGGAGGAGATTTGGCCCTGTAAATAGGGATTTGGCCATTTGATGAGTGTTTTCAATACCCATATGAAAAGTTTGGTGGAGGGTTTTAAGTATTTTCTGGTGGCTGGCTTCAGGTATAAGTACCTTTCCTTCTTCTGTTGTTAACCACCCGGAGGGGAGAAAACTATGCCCCCATGAAAGTCCCCATTCTGTTTCAGTCGGGGAATACTGGGGCTTAATCTCTTGGAGGGGGTTGTTCCATACCAAGGGTCCTTCTATAGGTATTTCTAATGGGAGGTTCCACCTGGCAGCAATTTTGGCCTCAGCATCTGCCCTATGGTTTCCTTCTGCCTTTTCTCCTTCACCTTTCTGATGGCTTTGGCAGTGTAAGACTGCCATCTCCTTGGGTTTTTGCACCATGTGCAATAACTCCATAATTTCCTTGTGGTATTTAATGGGAGTTCTTCCCAGAGGTTAGGACTCCCTTTCTTTCTTTTATTTATTTATTTTATTATTATTATTATTATTTTGAGACAGAGTCTTGCTCTTTTGCCCAGGCCAGAGTGCAGTGGCGCAATCTTGGCTCACTGCAAGCTCCACCTCCTGGGTTCACGCCATTCTCCTGCCTCAGCCTCCTGAGTAGCTGGGAGTACAGGTGCCCGCCACCGCGCCCGGCTAATTTTTTGTATTTTTAGTAGCGATGGGGTTTCACCGTGTTAGCCAGGATGGTCTCGATCTCCTGACCTCGTGATCCGCCCACCTCGGCTTCACAAAGTGCTGGGATTACAGGCATGAACCACCGTGCCCGGCCCCCCTTTCTTTCTATATTGCAGCATGGGCATGTAGGATTAGATAAGCATACTTGCTATCTGTATACACATTTATTCTTTTTCTTTTTCCCAGTTCTAAGGCTCGGGTAAGTGCCACTAGTTCTGCTAACTGGGCGCTGGTCCGTGGGGGAAGAGGCTTACTTTCAAGTATGGTTACATCACTAACTATGGCATCACCTTCCCTTCATATCCTATTCTCCACAAATGAACTTCCATCAGTATATAGGTTAAAGTCAGGATTAGCTAAGGGGACTTCTAAGAGATCATCTCGGTGGCATAAGTCTGGACTATTTTTTGTTGGCAGTCATGCTTGATTGGTTCCCCATCCTCTGGGAGAAAAGTGGCAGGGTTGAGGGCTATGCATGTATGTATTTGAAGCACCATTTCCTGAAGGAGTAGCACCTGGTATCTAAGTAGGCAGTTGTCTCATAGCCATAAACTTCCTTTGGCACCTAGTATGCCATTTACATGAGTAGTCCAGACAGTGAGATTCTTTCCTTGTATTATTTTGATAGTCTCTGTCACTAAGACGGCCACTGCCGCAACTACCCGTAAACAGTGAGGCCAGCCTTTTGCTACTACATCAGTTTCTTTACTTAGGTATGCCACTGGTTATGGGGTTGTCCTGCGGGTCTGAGTAAGGACTCCAAGAGCTCTCCCTGCTCTCTCTGTGATGTAGAAAGAGAAGTTTTGGCTGGGCATGGTGGCTCATGCCTGTAATCCCAGCACTTTGGGAGGCTGAGGCAGGCAGATCATGAGGTCAGGAGTTCAAGACCAGCCTGACCAACATGGTGAAACCCCATCTCTACTAAAAATAAAAAAATTAGACGGGCATGGTGGCAGGTGCCTGTAATCCCAGCTACTCAGGAGGCTGAGGCAGGAGAATTGCTTGAACCCAGGAGGTGGAGGTTGCAGTGAGCTGAGATTGCGCCATTGCATCCCAGCATGGGTGACAGAGCAAGACTCCGTCTCAAAAAAAAAAGAAGTTTTGTCCTGTGGGAAGGCTTAAGGCTGGAACTTGAGTTTGTTCTTTCCAATGCCCAAACTTCAGGGTTGATTCCCTCCTCCAGTAGGGAACAAAAAATGGGTAACTTATTCCCCATATTCATGTAGATAATAGCTCCAGCTTTGGCTAATATATCCCTCCCTAATAACGGTATGGGACTTTCAGGCATAATAAGAAAGGCATGTGAAAAGAGCAAAGTCTCCCAATTACAACTGAGAAGGTGGGAGAAATACCTGGTTACAGGCTGTCCCAGTGCTCCTCGGATGGTAACGGACCTTGAGGACAGCCGCCTGGGACAGGAGATTAACACTGAGAAGGCTGTGCCGGTGTTCGGGAGGAAGTCAATTTCCTGGCCCTCGATGGTTATGTGTACCCAGGGCTCGGTGAGGGTGATAACATGAGCTGGCGCTTGCCCCGGGAACCCTCAGTCCTGTTGTTGGATCATCTGGTTGGGGGCTTGTGGCCCAGCAGACTTTGTCCTCTGAGATAGTGCACCTTCCAGTGATTGCCTTGGCATAATGGACATGGGCAAGGGGGCAGCCTTTTTTCTCATTGGACACTCTTTTTAAAACTGTCCTTGCAAACCACACTGGTAACAAGCCCTACCAGGTGATTGGCCTGCTCCATTTTCTGTCCTCTGTGAACCACCAAGGTTGGTTTGTCTGAGGGCCATGACTAAGGCTGCAGCCTTTCTCTGATCTCACTTTTCCTTTTGGGCCTGTTCCTCTTGGTCCCTACACCGAGGTTGCCAGGTTTAATAATGCCTCCAGATTTTGTTCAGGGCCCAGGGTTCACTTTGGAACTTTCTCCTGATATCTGCAGCTGATTGGGTAATAGACTTATCTTTTAGGATCAATTGACCCTCGAGTGAGTCGGGTGACAGGGGAGTGTATTTTCTTAAGGCCTCCTGTAACCGCTTGAGGAAGGCAGGATGATTTTCTTCCTTTCCCTGAGTTATGATGGACATCATTGAATAATCCATGGGCTTTTTCCTAATTCTCCTTAGTCCTTCTAGAACACAGGTCAACAGATGTTTGCGACTCTGGTCCCCATGATCTGAGTCAAGGTCCCATACTGGGGATAGCTTGCTGACCAGTAGGGAATTTGTCCCTTTCTTCAGCTGCCATTCTGTCATTTACTTGACTAAGATACCAGGTATCTCCAAACTCTCAGGCTGCAGCTAAAGGTGCATTCTTTTCATTAAAGGCCAGGGTTTGATCTAACAATAGCATGACATCTCTCCAAGAGAAATTGAAGGTCTGCCCTAAACCCTGTAGGACATCTATATACCTATCAGGATCATCTGAAAACTTCCCCAGATCTAACTCGATCTGCTTTAAATCAGAGAGGGAGAAGCAGACATGTACCCGGGTTGGGCCAAATTCCCCTCCCCCTACAGCTTGAAGGGGATGTAACCAATAGCCTGGAGGTTTTTGTGGTCCTTTGGAGATTTCTTTGCTTGTTCCCTGGGTGGGGGAGATTAGAGGAGGCTTCTCATTAATAGGAAGGGGAGCTATAGGGAGGCTAGGTTATGGAGGTAAGCTGAGAGGTCCCCCTGTGGGATGTAAATTGCAAGCTTTGCATAGTTGTGTATTCTCCTTCAATGAAAAGAAAGCTTAGACATAAGGTATTTCACTCCATTTGCCTTCACTCTTACAGAAAAGGTTAAGCTGCAGGATAGTATTGTAATTTATACTTCTCTCAGGTGGCCATTTTTCCCCATCAAAGAGAGAATATTGGCGCCAGGCCATAGTGCAGAAAAAAATGAGGCACCGCATTTTCAGGGTTTGCAGGTCAAATTGGTCCCAATGGCTTAGGATGCATTTCAAGGGTGAGCCTGTTGATGCCTGAGTGTTTCCTATCTGAAAGACAAAACCGCCCATGGTTTTGGTTTGTTTGTTTCTACCCCCAGTCCAAGAACCCACAATGGTCCCTGGACCCTGCTGATTGGAATAGTTGTGCTCACCAATGCACAGCAGAAACACCTCTTGCCCAAGAATCTGCAATGGTCCCTGGACCCTGCTGATTGGAATAGTTGTGCTCACCAATGCACAGCAGAAACACCTCTTGCCCAAGAACCCACAACGGTCCCAGGACCCTGCTGATTGGAATAGTTGCACTCACCGACACAGCAGCAGAAACAGTAGTTTTCCTCCTAGACCACAAGAAAGACTGAGGAAGATCGGATTTAGTGGCCCTTACCGACACATTCTCAAAAACCTGTACCCTTGCCTGTCTTCCTAGATCACAAAGCGGACTGAGAAAAATCGGATTTAGTGGCCCTTACCGATTCATTCTCAAAAACCTGTTAGAGTCTTAAGCATTCTCCTGTTAGTACTGGGACTTTAACCCATCCTATAAACATGTTATGCCCCCAAAATGAAATGGAGGGCCATACCCTGAGGGAGGGGAGGGATCTCCAGGGTTGGAAGAGTGACACCTTTTATCCCCACTTGAATAGGAAGGATATCATTTCTGAAGCTCCCATATCCTAGCTTCAGGAATAGCTTTTGTTAGGCCTGCTAGTCTGAGGAGGGGTCCTAAAATTCCAGATAGTCCCCCCTACGACGGAGCTTTGGGCAAAAATTATGTCTTTCTGATTGGTGAGCCCAGATGCCTAACGAAGGGAATAGAGTCCTGGAGTTTATACTAGAAATCATTATTACAAGAGAAACTAGAAAAGCACCAGACAGAGAGTGGTTTTTACAAGCAGGACTAGCCTCAGAGAAGAGAGGTGAGAGAAAGTTTATCTGACAAGCATTAGGACCCAGGAAGCAAGGGTCAGGATAGATAGGATAGATGGGTAAGTCTCGCTTGGGTGACATGACTTTGAGAGTTCTGCTCATGGCCGCAGGGTCAACCAACTTGTCGAGACCCCAGAGCTGAATGGCTTTCCTCTCTGTCAACCTTTATCTCAGCCCAGAAGTACAGGAAAAGCAGAAGCTGGTTCCAGGCAAACCAATGCTCCCCACTCTGAAGAGTCAGGGGTTGTTAGAGAGCCCTTTCCTAGAAAGCCTGACACCCATGTCTTTAGTCCAGCGGCCATGCTAGTCACTTTTAACTGGCTGACAGGTGCCTGGTATTTAGCCCCTGAATTCTAAGGAAAAATAGAATAGCAAGCGAAAGGGGTCTGATGGTACTCACTGCTTGGTGAAGGCCCCACATTGGGCGCCAAAATGTGTCCAGAATGTATTCCTTCTAGTGGGTTCTTGGTCTTGCTGACTTCAGGAATGAAGCTGTGGACCTTCGCAATGAGTGTTACAGCTCTTAAAGATGGTGTGTCCAGAGTTTGTTCCTTCAGATGTTCAGATGTCTCTGGAGTTTCTTCCTTCCAGTGGGTTCATGGTCTTGATGACTTCAAGAGTGAAGCCGTGGATATTTGTGGCGAGTGTCACAGCTCTTAAAAGTGGTGTGGGCCGGGCACAGTGGCTCACGCCTGTAATCTCAGCACTTTGGGAGGCCGAGGCGGGCGGATCACGAGGTCAGGAGATCGAGACCATCCTGGCTAACACAGTGAAACCCCGTCTCTACTAAAAATACAAAAAATTAGCCAGGCGAGGTGGCGGGCACCTGTAGTCCCAGCTACTCGGGAGGCTGAGGCAGGAGAATGGTGTGAACCCCAGGGGGCGGAGCCTGCAGTGAGCCAAGATCACGCCACTGCACTCCAGCCTGGGTGACAGCGAGACTCTGTCTCAAAAAAAAAAAAAAAAAAAAGTGGTGTGGACCCAAATAGTGAGCAGCAGCAAGATTTATTGTGAAGAGCAAAAGAACAAAGCTTCCACAGTGTGGAAGAGGACCCAAGAGGGATGCCTTTGCTGGCTGGGGTGGCCAGCTTTTACTCCCTTATTTGGCCCCACCCACATCCTGCTGATTGGTCCATTTTACAGAAAGATGACTGGTCCATTTTACAGAGTGCTGATTGGTGCATTTATAATCCTTTAGCTAGACACAGAGTGCTGATTGGTGCATTCTTACAGAGTGCTGATTGGTGCATTTACAATCCTTTAGCTAGACACAGAGTGCTGATTGGTGTGTTTTTACAGAGTGCTGATTGGTGCATTTACAATCCTTTAGCTAGACACACAGCGCTGATTGGTGCATTTTTACAGAGTGCCAATTGGTGCATTTACAGTCCTTTAGCTAGACACAGAGCACTGATTGGTGCATTTACAATCCTCTAGCTAGACATAAAAGTTCTCTAAGTCCCCACTCAGCCCAGGATGTCCAGCTGGCTTCATCTCTCAGTTTTATGCTGCCCAAAAGCTGTGAGCCTTCTGCCTGGGGAACCCCCGCAAAAGTTCCAACAGGGGTCTGTGGACCCTTGCCAGCAGTGATGATAGGATTACTTCCAGATAGATCTACTTTAAATTTAAAAGGAGTGCAAGTACAAACAGGAGTCATTGATTCAGATTACAATGGGGAAATCCAAATTGTTATATCTACTTCTGTTCCCTGGAAAGCAGAGCCAGGAGAGCATATAGCACAACTTCTGATTGTGCCATATGTAGAAATGGGGAAAGCGAAATTAAATGAACAGGATTATTTGGAAGCACAAATAAGGCAAAGCAGCTTATTGGGTGAATCAAATTACTGATAAACTTCCTACCTGTGAAATAACTATTGAGGGAAAGAAATTTAAAGGTTTAGTGGATACAGGAGTGGACATTTCAATCATTTCTCTATAGCACTGGCCATCCACATGGCCAATTCAACCTACTCAATTTAACATAGTTGGAGTTGGTAAAGCCCCTGAAGTATATCAAAGTAGTTATATTTTGCATTGTGAAGGGCCTGATGGACAACCTGGGACTATTCAACCAATTATAACTTCTGTACCTATAAATTTATTGGGAAGAGATTTATTACAATGATGGGGAGCACAAGTTCTAATTCCTGAGCAGTTATACAGCCCTCAAAGTCAACATATGATGCATGAAATAAGGTATGTCCCTGGTATGGGACTAGGAAAAAAATTGCAAGGTTTGAAGGAACTGCTTCAAGTGGAAAGACAAAGTTCCTGCCAAGGTTTAGGATATAATTTTTGATGGCAGCCATTGTTAAGCCTCCAGAACCTATACCTTTAAAATGGTTAACAGATAAGCCAATTTTGATAGAACAATGGCCGCTAAGTAAAGAAACTGGAGGCTTTAGAGTACTTACTGAACAATTAGAAAAAGGACACATAGCTCCAACATTTTCCCCTTGGAATTCTCCAGTCTTTGTTATTAAGAAAAAATCAGGTAAATGGAGAATGTTAACTGACTTAGGAGCTATTAATTCAGTTACACGACCTATGGGGACATTACAGCCAGGATTGCCTTCTCCTGCTATGATTCCAAAAAACTGGCCTTTAATAGTCATAGATTTAAAAGACTGTTTCTTTACTATCCCCTTAGCTGAGCAAGACTGTGAATGGTTTGCATTTACAATTCCTGCAGTAAGCAACCTGCAGCCTGCTAAGCATTTTCACTGGAAAGTGTTGCCCACAAGTCATGTTGAACAGTCCAACAACTTGCCAGACTTATGTAGGGCAAGCAATTGAACCTACTTGTAAAAAATTTTCAGTGTTACATTATTCATTATATGGACGATATATTTTGTACTGCCCCCACTCAATAAATATTGCTCCAATGTTACGATCACTTGCAAAATTCGATTTCTCACACTGGTTTATTTATAGCTGCTGACAAAATTCAGACTAATACTCCTTACTCCTACTTGGGGACCTTAGTAAATGACACTACTATTGTGCCACAGAAAGTAACCATATGTAGGGATCAATTGAAAACATTAAATGACTTTCAAAAATTACTAGGGGACATTAATTGGATACAACCTGCTCTAGGCATTCCTACCTATGCCATGAGTAATCTATTTTCTATCTTTAGAGGAGATCCTAGTCTCACTAGCCCTCAACAATTAACAAAGGAGGCTGAGGCAGAGTTACAGTTGATTGAAAAGCAAGTCCATAAGGCTCAAATAAATAGAACAGATCCAGAGAAGACTCTAGATTTGCTAATTTTTCCAGCTCATCATTCACCTACTGATGTTATTGCCCAACAGCAGGACTTAGTAGAATGGCTTTTTCTTTCACATACTAATTCACAGACTCTAACTCCTTATTTGAATCGAATCGCTACTATGATAGGAAATGGGAGAACTTGGATTGTTAAATTACATGGATATGATCCTGGAAAAATTATTGTCCCTCTCACGAAGGCACAAATACAGCAAGCTTTTATAAATAGTCTTACTTGGCAAACCCACTTAGCTGACTTTGTGGGCATTCTCGATAATCATTTTCCTAAAACAAAATTGTTTCAATTTTTGAAATTAACTAATTGGATTCTCCCTAAAATAACTAAATTTAAACCAATTGAAGGTGCTGAGAATGTTTTTACAGATGGGTCTAGTCTACAAATGGTAAAGCTTATTCTGTCTTGAAAGGTAAAGTTTTTCAGGTACCTTATACTTCAGCTCAAAAAGCGGAGCTTGTAGCTGTAATTGAGGTATTGACTATTTTTGATATGCCTATTAATGTGATTTTGGATTCTTCATGGTTTTCCACACAATTAATTGAAAATGCTCAGTTACAATTTCATACAGATGAACAACTGATGACTTTATTTACCTAGTTGCAAACAGCAGTTAGGAGTAGAATGCACCCTTTTTACATTACTCATATTAGGGCTCATACACCTCTTCCAGGACCTTTAACTGAAGGGAATCAAATGGCTAATTGCCTAGTTGCTACTGCAATATCTAATGCCAAACACTTTCACAATTTAACCCATGTTAATGTCTCTGGTCTCAAACGCAGATACAGCATTACCTGGAAAGAAGCTAAAGCTATCATCCAGTGATGCCCAACTTGCCAAATGGTGCATTCCTCATCTTTTACAGGAGGAATTAATCCTCAAGGATTGGAACCTAATTCTCTTTGGCAAATGGGTGTCACACATGTTCCGTTGTTTGGGAGACTAGCTTATGTACATGTATGTGTGGACACCTTTTCTCACTTTGTCTGGGCTACATGCCAATCAGGAGAGTCTTCTGCCTGTGTTAAATGTCACCTTTTGCAGTGTTTTGCCGTGATGGATATTCCAGTTTGTGTTAAAACAGATAATGCCCCAGGCTGCACTAGCCAAGCTCTAGCTACATTTTTCTCTCTATGGAATATTAAACACATTACTTGCATTCTATATAATTCTCAAGGACAAGCCATAGTAGAAAGAATGAATCTCTCCCTGAAACAGTAGTTGCAAAAGCAAAAGGGGAGAAACAGGGATTATGGGACACCCCATATACAATTGAATCTAGCATTATTGACTTTAAATTTTTGGAGCCTGCCTAAAGGCCAGATGCTATCAGCAGCTGAACAGCATCTACAGAAACCAGCTACAAAGACAGAAGAAAAACAACTGGTTTGGTGGAGAGATCTGATAACAAAAAGTTGGTAAATAGGTAAAATAATAACTTGGGGTAGTGGTCATGCTTGTGTTTCTCCAGGACGGAATCAATAGCCAATTTGGGTGCCATCAAGACATTTAAACCTTAACTATAAGCCAGATACCCAGAAAAAGGTTTTGAGAGGATCCCAAAGACCCACCAGTTGCAGCCATGTTGAGACTGATGCTGAGGAGGACCCCAACTGTCACAAGCAACACCCATCGAACACAGCCACCTACCTGGGGACAGATCAAGAAGCTGTCACAGATGGTGGAAGAAAACCTTAGGAAAGCAGGACAACCAGTCACAATTGTAATTTAATGATAGCTATGATAGCGGTGATCACCATTGCCATGAGTATTCCTTCAACAAGGGCTGACACAGAGAACAATTATACTTATTGGGCATATTTATCTATCTTGGCTGGCAATAATGCCTGGATATAATCACTCTATGACACATTTTTCTTTCTGGTCTCAGTATTTACCATAAATCTGCTCCTATAATTGAGGCATACAGCCCTCAAAAACCTATTTGTAAACAGAATTGGACCTGGCCAGAAATAATGAATGTACTTGTTTGGGAAGATTGCATTGCAGAATAGGCATAGGTGCTGTGTAACGATTCCTGTGGAATCATTATTCATCGGTCCCCTAAGAGACCAAGCTTGAATTGCACTTCTCAGTCAGCGTGCCATGGCCACACTATGTTCAGCTGGTTTAAACAAAACAGTCAGATGGTAGAAATTGTAAGAAATATGGCAAGAGTTCCTATTATCTGGAAACATGGCAGTATAGTGGCACTTCACCCTCAAATGATATGGCCTGCTGTAGGAGCTAAACATAAGGATTTGTGGAAACTATTAATGGCTCTTAAATAAGATTGAAATTTGGAAAAGAATAAAAAAGTATCTAGAAGGACACTGTACAAACTTGTCTTTGGATATGGCAAAATTAAAAGAACAAATATTTAAAGCATCCCAGGCGCACCTGACCTTAATGCCAGGAACTGGAGTGTTTGAAGGAGCATCAGACAGATTAGCAGCTATTAACCCATTAAAATGGATAAAGACACTTGGAGGCCCTGTGATTTCAATGATGATTGTGCTTTTAATCTGTGTTGTTTGTCTTTGTATAGTCTGCTGATGCAGATCCCAACTCCTGCAAGAAGTAGCTCACCATGACAAAGCTGCCTTTGCTTTTATCGCTTTGCAAAACAAAAAAGGGGGACATGTTGAGAACAGGCCCCCAAATGGGCCATAAACGGGCCCCAAAACTGGCCATAAACAAAATCTCTGCAGCACTGTGACATGTTCGTGATGGCCATGATGCCCACGCTGAAGGTTGTGGGTTTACCGGAATGAGGGCAAGGAACACCTGGCCCACCAAGGGCGGAAAACCACTTCCAGGCATTCCTAAACCACAAACAATAGCATGAGCAATCTGCACCTTAAGGACATGTTCCTGCTGCAGATAACTAGCCAGAGCCCATCCATTTGTTTTGGCCCATCCCTTTGTTTCCTGTAAGGAATACTTTTAGTTAATCTATAATCTATAGAAATAATGCTTACCACTGGCTTGCTGTCAATAAATATGTGGGTCAAACTCTGTTCGGGGCTGAGAAAAAAAAGGAAAAGCATGTTTTCTCAGGTTATGCAACAATGTTAAGTAACACAAATTGTTACACAGATGTCTGGGTTTTTTTTGTTTTTTTGTTTTTTTGTTTTTTTTTGACGGAGTCACTCTCTCACCAGGCTGGAGTGCAGTGTGGCACAATCTCACCTCACTGCAACCTCCAACTTCCTGGTTCAAGTGATTCTCCTGCCTCAGCCTCCCGAGTAGGTGGGACTGTACAGGCACACACCGCCATGCCCAACTAATTTTTTTTTTTTATTTTAGTAGAGATGGGATTTCACAGTGTTGCCCAGGCTGGTCTCAAACTCCTGAGCTCAGTCTGCCCACCTTGGCCTCCCAAAGTGCTAGGACTACAGGCATGAGCACCACACCCAGCCTCTGGTGTCCCTTTTTATAAGGACACCAATCCTATCATAAGAACCCTACATTCATGACTTCATCTAACCCTCATTACCTCCTAAAGGACTCATCTCCAAATACTGTCACATCAGGATTGTTATGATGATACCATCATAGCAACATATGAATTTGTGGGGGACACATCCAGTCCATAACAAGGCCTATCTGTGATTGTTTTATTATGCCTCCTTCTCTCCCTTCAGCGCTGCTCTGTTCCTTCCCTGTAGGCACACACTCTAGAATTAATGTGTACCCTCCAATTACTTTCTATACACTCAGTTACATAATTGTTTGGTGTGTATAATGTAGGTTTAAAAATTTACATAAATGGTCTGTAATAAGAGTTAATTCTTTTTTTTTTTTTTTTTGAGACAGTCTCACTGTATCACCCAGGCTGGAGTACAGTGGTGCAATCTCGGCTCACTGCAACCTCTGCCTCCCAGGTTCCAGTGATTCTTCTGCCTCAGCCTCCCAAGTAGCTGGGATTACAGGTGCCTGCCACTATACCCGGCTAATTTTTGTATTTTTAGTAGAGACAGGGTTTCACCATGTTGGTCAGGCTGGTCTTGAACTCCTAACCTCGTGATCTGCCCACCTCACTTCCCAAAGTGCTAGGATTAGAGGCGTGAGCCACCGTGCCTGGCCAAGTTCATTCAATTTTTACCTTTTCTTGTACTCAAAACTATGTTTTTGAGAAGTCTCAAAATCCCATGTGATTATATATCAATCTTTTTTTTTTTTAAGGAGTCTCGCTCTGTTGCCCAAGCTGGAGTGCAGTGGTGCAAACTTGGCTGACTACAAGCTCCGCCTCCTGGGTTCATGCCATTCTCCTATCTCAGCCTCCCAAGTAGCTGAGACTACAGGCACCCGCCATCACGCCTGGCTAATATTTTTTGTATTTTTTAGTAGAGACAGGGTTTCACCGTGTTAGCCAGGATGGTCTCGATCTCCTGACCTCATGATCCACCCTCCTTGGCCTCTCAAAGTGCTGGGATTACAGACGTGAGCCACCACGCCCGGCCAATTATATATAAATCTAACTTAATGCTTCTGGCTGCTGAATCAGCTAATGCATATACCTTATTTTATTTATCTATTTTAATGATGAACAGATTGATCTTTTAAAAACAGAACATTCTTGGCCAGGTGCAATGGCTCATGACTGTCATCCCAGCACTTTGGGAGCCTGAGGTGAGCAGATCACCTGAGGTCAGGAGTTCGAGAGACCAGCCTGGCCAACATGGTGAAACCCCGTCTCTATTAAAAATACAAAAATTGACCAGATGTGGTGACAGGTGCCTGTAATCCCAGCTACTCAGGAGGCTGAGGCAGGAGAATGGCTTGAACCTGGGAGGTGGAGGTTGCAGTGGGCCAAGATTGCACCACTGCATGCCAGCCTGGGCAACAGGGTGAGACTCTGTCTCAAAAAAAAAAAAAAAAAAAAAAAAGATAACCTTCTTGGCCCTGCACGGTGGCTCACACCTGTAATCCCAGCAATTTGGGAGGCTGAGATGGGTGGATCACCTGAGGTCAGGAGTTCAAGACCAGCCTGGTCAACATGGTGAAACCCCATCTCAACTATAAATACAAAAATTAGCCGGGTGTGGTAGCACATACCTGTAGTCCTAGCTACCCAGGAGGCTGAGGCTGCAGTGAGCCGAGCTCATGCCACTGCACTCCAGCCTGGGCGACAGAGTAGGACCCTGTCTCAAAACAATAAAATAAAATGATAACATTCTTTTAATCTCTACAATTTTATGAACTGTAATTTCCAATATGGTGTTGTAGCCCAGAATGCTGTTATACAAAGAATGATGATGTCAGTCCTTTCTGTTTGAGTTTCCATCTGGTTGTTCCCAGATTGTAATAAAAATATGTGGTATTCAGAATTTCCTTGTGTTTCATTGTACTGACAACATACAGGGGACTTGAAGGTCAGAACAAGCTATCACTCTGCCCAAAATGTTCTGAAATGGACAGCTGTGAACTATGATTTCATTTGTTCAGGATATTTGTCCATTTGATACACTTTTTTTGCTAAATTTCAGGAACAAGAAGTCATCTAACTGGAATAATAATCAAAATGATTATTCCAGTCTCAGTGATTCCCAGTTCCTCTTTGGATCTCAGTTCTGTCCAGAAAATTCAGAAACCCTATCAGCACCCTTGGACTTTGGTGCCCACTTGAGACATTCAAAACAGTCACAACAGAATTCTCTGGAGGTGAGTCTGGTTTCCAGAATTGATCTGCACACATTTCACAGTCATTATGGAGGTAAGCTATAAAGAATACTTACTCTGGCCAGGTGCAATGGCTGACACCTGTAATCCCTGCACTTGGGGAGGCTGAGGCAAGTGGATCCCTTGAGCCCAGGAGTTTGAGACCAGCCTGGTCAACATGGCAAAACCTCATCTCTACAAAAGTACAAAAATTAGCCGACTGTGGTGGCTGAGGCAGGAGGATTGCTTGAGCCCAGAAAGTCAAGGCTGCAGTGACCCATGATTCTGCCAGTGTACTCCTGCCTGGGTGACAGAGTGAGACCCTGTCTCAAAAAAAAACAAACAAGGCCAGGTGTGGTGGCTCATGCCTGTAATGCCAGCACTTTGGGAGGCCGAGGCAGGTGGATCACGAGGTCAGGAGTTCAAGACCAGCCTGGCCAAGATGGTGAAACCCCGCCTGTACTAAAAATACAAAAATTAGCTGGGTGTGGTGGCAGGCGCCTGTAATCCCGGCTACTCGGGAGGCTGAGGCAGAGAATCGCTTGAACTCAGGAGGTAGAGGTTGCAGTGCACCAAGATCAAACCACTGAACTCTACCCTGGGAGATAGAGCATGACTCCATCTCCAAACAAACAAAACAAAAAACCCAACAACCAATACTTATTTTCTAGCCTTAAAAAAATTACTTATCCTGTTGGAATATATTTTAGAATTGTACATCTGTAAGGATTACTCTCCTAAAGGGGTTTGTGCTTGATTAGTGACTCATTTGACTTGATAGTCTGAAATGGCAACATTTATATTTGCAGTTTCTTCTATTACAAAGCAACATAAAATAGTGTCATAAAATAGTGTCAATCCCTTGACCACTCCTAGGGAGAGGCAAATATATATGTATATGTATTTGCTTAAGGCTAGTCATACTATTGTTCGTGAGAATTTAATAAGTAAAAATAGTTTTCATAAAATAGAAATAAAATAACATAAATTTTATTTTAGACAGAATTTTTAAATAATAAACTTCATGTAATCTGTATACTTTAGTCAACTATACTACATTATGTCCTTGAAGAAGAAGGAGATGAGGATTCTGAGGCCTAGGTTAGTGAGTAAAGGCCAGAATGAGGAACAGAGTCTCTTGAATCCTTGATTTTTTGAGATTAACCTGTCTTTTCCTTTTTTTTTTTTTTTTTTTTGAGACAGAGTCTTGCTCTGTCACCTGGGCTGAGGTCCAGTGGCATGATCTCAGTTCACTGCAACCTTCGCCTCCCAGGTTCAAGTAATTGTCCTGCCTCAGCCTCCCTAGTAGCTGGGATTATAGGTGTGTGCCACCACACATGGCCGATTTTTGTGTTTTTAGTAGAGACAGCATTTCTCCATGTTGGCAGGCTGGTCTTGAGCTCCTAACCTCAGATGATCTGCTCACCTCGGCTGCCCAAAGTGCAGGGATTACAGGTGTGAGCCACCATGCCCAGCCTGATTCTTTGAGATCAACCTGTGTTTTCTTGTGAGTCAAAAAGATTTTGATTTTGGAGGCACCTGTAAATAAATGTTGTGTTTTGTTTTGTTTTGTTTTGGAGACAGAGTCTCCCTCTGTTGCCCAGGCTGTAGTGCAGCAGTGCTGTGGCAGGAGTCAGAGGACCAGAGAGACCAAATGGGTGAAACAGGAGGATTTTATTAAGGTGTGCACCAGCTCCGCAGATTCGCATCCAAAAGGCTGAGACCTGAACAAAAACAGGGCTTGACTTTTATACACATTTCTGAAAGAGGATTGGCCAGTTTGAATGGCATGGTGGGAATTTGGTGGCATGAAGTATATAATGCAGGCAAGCGGGCATACAGAAGCAGAACAAAGGCAGTTAATCAAACAGTGACAGGTTTCATCATCCCAGCATAGCTCGTGACCTTGCAGCTGCATTGGAAGGAAAACAGGAACTTATCAAACTAAAGCAGGCTTTGTATCTGGTACATATCTTACTCAAGCTCGTCTTGTGACCTTGTCATGTTGCACAGAAGAGAAACAGGAATTGTAAAACTCTGTAAAGTAACCTTGAGTATCACTAAGGAAGGATTATCAAAGGGGAGGGGGAAGTTGGGAAAAGAGAAAAACCTGCCTTCCCACCCTTGCCTGGGAATGGGAGGAGAGGGGACTCTGGAGCACATTCCTTGAGGGCTCTGGTTTTGCAGATAGTGTTATCAAAGCCCTGCCAGAGCTCTGCTGCCTATTGCTAGGTCTTGGAGTGAGTCAGCCCAGCAAGAGAAAACTTGTTTTTCTCTTTACATCTCCTGCTTCAGTGCGATCTCAGCTCACTGCAACCTCTGCCTCCTGGGTGCAAGCAATTATCATGCCTCAGCCTCCTGAGTGGCTGGGATTATAGGCACCTGCCCCAATGCATGGCTAATTTTTGTATTTTTAGTAGAAACAGGGTTTCACTGTGTTGGCTAGGCTGGTCTCGAACTCCTGACCTCAAGTGATCCACCTGCGTTGGCTTCCCAAAGTGCTGGGATTACAGGTGTGAGCCACCATGCCCGGCCACACCCAGCTAATTTTTTTCTTTTTTTTTTGAGAGGGAGTCTCGCTGTCGCCAGACTGGAGTGCAGTGGCACGATCTCGGCTAACTACAACCTCCACTTCCTGGGTTCAAGCGATTCTCCTGCCTCAGTCTCCCGAGTAGATGGGACTATGGGCGTGTGCCACCACACCCAGCTAATTTTTGTATTTTTAGTAGAGACAGGGTTTCACCATGTCGGCCAGGATGGTCTCAATCTCCTGACCTCATGACCCACCCGCCTCAGCCTCCCAAAGTTCTGGGATTACAGGCGTGAGCCCCCGTGCCCAGCTGCACCAGCTAATTTTTATATTTTTTGTAGGGCTGGGGTTTAGCCATGTTGCTCAGACTGGTCTTGAACTCCCGGGCTCAAGGTTTTTTTTTTTTTTTTTTGAGACGGAGTTTTGCTCTGGTTGCCCAGACTGGAGTGCAATGGTACGATCTCGGCTCACCACAACCTCTGCCTTCCAGGTTTAAGCAATTCTCCTGCCTCAGTCTCCTGAGTAGCTGGGATTACAGGCATGCGCACCATGCCTGGCTAATTTTGTATTTTTAGTAGAGACGGGGTTTCTCCATGTTGGTCAGGCTGGTCTTGAACTCCCAACCTCAGGTGGTCTGCCCACCTCAGCCTCCCAAAGTGCTGGGATTACAGGCGTGAGCCACTGTGCCCAGCCTGGTCTCAAGTTTTATATACAGACTTAACATGCATCAAATAGGGACTTAACGAATAAGATTAAGTTGGTGCTTTTTTTTTTTTTGAGACAGAGTCGCACTCTGTCACCCAGGCTGGAGTATAGTGGCACAATCTTGGCTCAGTGCAACCTCCTCTTCCCGGGTTCAAGTGATTCTCCTGCCTCAGCCTCCTGAGTAGCTGTGATTACAGGTGTGTGCCACCACGCCCAGCTAATTTTTGTTTTTCTTTTTGTTTTGAGACGGAGTTTCGCTGTTGTCGCCCAGGCTGGAATGCAGTGGCGCAATCTTGGCTCACTGCAACCTTCTCCTTCTGTGTTAAAGCGATTCTCCTGCCTCAGCCTCCTGAGTAGCTGTGATTACAGGTGTGTGCCACCACGCCCAGCTAATTTTTGTTTTTCTTTTTGTTTTGAGACGGAGTTTCGCTGTTGTCGCCCAGGCTGGAATGCAGTGGCGCAATCTTGGCTCACTGCAACCTTCTCCTTCTGTGTTAAAGCGATTCTCCTGCCTCAGCCTCCTGAGTAGTTGGTATTACAGGCGCCTGCCAGCATGCCTGACTAATTTTTTGTATTTTAGTAGAGACAGGGTTTCGCCATGTTGAGCAGACTGGTCTCAAACTCCTGACCTCAGGTGATCCGCCTGCCTCAGCCTCCCAAAGTGCTGGGATTACAGGCATGAGCCACCACACCTGAACAATTTTTGTATTTCTAGTAGTGACGGGGTTTCATCATGTTGGTCAGGCTGGTCTCGAACTCCTGACCTTGTGATCCACCCACCTTGGCCTCCCAAAGTGTTGGGAGTACAGGCGGGCGCCACCGTGCCCAGCCAGTCAGTGCTTTAAGTTAGTAAAGTATGCTCTGAAATAAGTATTTCAGTACAAAAATTGGTATCTAGTGATATGAAGGAATAAATGACCTCCCTGAATGTTTCAGAGTTTTGCCAAAGAATGCAGAAAGTGGCTCATCATTTGTCAGCATGCCCACTGTCCAGTCCACATCAAACTTACCAATATGAGTTTAGTTCACTATCAGCTGAGCAACAGCAATTTGAGTTAAAATTATGATTATGAAAACTTTAACACATCATCTCAGAAATAGCATAAATGGTTCTCTGTTCTTGCCTTTAAATTTATGCAATTGATTCTAAGCTATTTTAGTTGACATTTAAAATCTCTCTGGGCTGGTAAGGCAAAAATCTATATTAATAAAAATAGTTGCTTTATTTTAAATATAATTTTCTGGTGTATACAAAAATAAAATGGAAATACTACTTGCTATGTTACGTTACAGCAATATGGTTTGCACTTAAATGTGACTCTGCATTGTACAGAAAATAGTGAATGCTTTAAATATTTTTATGTGTGAAATGCTATATATTTTTTTCATTTAACAGGGTGAACCTAGCATTTTCACAAAGTACCAGACAAAGCCCCAGCTGTTTGGAGGAGATATAAAAGATGGAGGTTTATTTCCTCCTCCTTTGTCAGTTGGAAAATCAAAAGGCCTCTTGGAACAGTTTGAGGAGAAAAAGAAAAGGGCAAAAGACAAATGTGACAGGTATGTAAACCTTTCAAATGGATGACAGAACTCACCTTTTCTGAGCAAAACAAGACATAGAGTGTCAGTAATTAAATAATTCAATTTTAGCATAATAGCATGTATTAGAGTTCTCCAGAGAAACCAAACCATAGGACTTACACACACACACACACACACACACACACAGACACACACACAGACAGACCCACAGAGAAAGAGGGAGAAAGAGAAAGAGGGAGAGAGAGAATTATAGATTGATTTTTTTTTTTTTTTTTTGACGGAGTCTTGCCCTGTCACCAGGCTGGAGTGCAGTGGCGCAATCTTGGCTCACTGCAACCTCTGCCTCCCGGGTTCAAGCGATTCTCCTGCCTCAGCCTCCTGAGTAGCTGGGACTACAGACGCCTGCTACCACACCTGGCTAATTTTTGTATTTTTAGTAGAGACAGGGTTTCACCATGTTGGCCAGGCTGGTCACAAACTCCTGACCTCAGTTGATCCGCCCACCTCAGCCTCCCAAAATGCTGGAATTATGGGCATGAGCCACCGTGCCTGGCCATTATTATTATTATTATTTATTTTATGTTTTTTTTTTCTGAGACAGAGTTTCACTCTTATCCAGACTGGAGTGCAATGGCACGATCTCAGCTCACTGAAACATCCGCCTCCTGGGTTCAAGTGATTCTCCTGCCACAGCCTCCGAGTAGCTGGGATCACAAGTGCATGCCAGCATGCCCAGCTCATTTTTGTATTTTCAGTAGAGACGGGGTTCGCCATGTTGGCCAGGCTGGTCACGAACTCCTGACCTCAGGTGATCTGCCCACCTCGGCCTCCCAAAGTGCTGGGATTACAAGCATGAGCCACCGCAGTCTTCCCACCTTAGCTTCCCAAGTAGCTTCGATCAGAGGCACACACTACTGTGCCCACCTAATTTTTTTTTTTTTTTCAGAGATGGTGTCTCACTATGTTGTCCAGAATGGTCTTGAACTCCTGGGCTCAAGCAATCCTCCCACCTCGACCTCTCAAAGTGCTGGGATTACAAGCATGAGCCATCATACCCAGCCTCCTAGTTATTCTTAACTGCCTTCTTGTCAATATGATTTGTGGTAGATTTGCATATAGTCTACCACAATTTTTTTCTCTCTGAAAAATAAAAACTAGAGGATTTCTAAGAGAAATGTAATATTCAAGTAATGTTACACTTATTTTTCCTAAACATTTGCCCCTTGATTTTTCTTTTCAGATGATCAGGATTAGGAAGTTGGACAACATTATTTATTTTAGAGTCTAGAATAGAATGCGGCCAGGCATGGTGGCGGGTGCCTGTAATCCCAGCTACTCAGGAGGCTGAGACAGGAGAATCACTTGAACCCAGGAGGCGGAGGTGGCAGGGAGCCTAGATTGCACCATTGCACTACAGTCTGGGCGACAAGAGTGAAACTCCATCTCAAACAAACAAGCAAAAAACCAAAACAACAAAAATGAATAGAATGCATGAAATCTTTTAAATTTTACATTCAAAAAATTTTTTTGAATTTTTTTAAACTTTTATTTTAGGTTCAGGGGTATATGTGCAGGTTTGTTACATAGGTAAACTCTTGTTACTGAGGTTTGTTGTACAGATTATTTCATCACCCAGGTACTAAGCATAGTACCCAATAGCTATTTTTTTTCTGATCCTTTCCCTCCTCCACCCTTCACCTCAACTAGGCCCCAGTGTCTGTTGATCTTCTGTTCATGTCCATGAGTTTTCATCATACAATGCATGAATTCTTTGGCTTTTATTTTGTTTTGTTTATTGAGATGGAGTCTCACTCTGTTGCCCAGGCTGGAGTATAGTGGCAAGATCTTGGCTCACTGTAACCTCTGCCACCTGGGTTCAAGCGATTCAAGTGCCTCAGTCTCCCAGATAGCTGGGACCACAGGCGCGTGACACCAAGCCCGGCTAATATTTTTGTATTTTTAGTAGAGACGGGGTTTCGGCATGTTGGCCAGGCTGGTCTCAAACTCCTGACCTCAGGTGATCCACTGGCCTCAGCCTCCCAAAGTGATGGGATTACAGCTGTAAGCCACCATGCCCAGCCCATGTGTCAGTCTTTTTTTAAGAATTGGATGTGGCCAGGCGCGGTGTGGCTCACAGCTGTAATCCCAGCACTTTGGGAGGCCGAGGCGGGCAGATCACGAGGTCAGGAGATTGAGACCATCCTTGCTAACACGGTGAAACCCTATCTCTACTAAAAATTCAAAAAATTAGCCAGGTGTGGTGGTGGGTGCTTGTAGTCCCAGCTACTTGGGAGGCTGAGGCAGGAGAATGGCGTGAATTCAGGAGGTGGAGCTTGCAGTGAGCCAAGATCACGCCACTGCACTCCAGCCTGGGCGACAGAGCAAGACTCTGTCTCAAAAAAAAAAGAGTAGTATGTATAGTTGAGGAATAACTTTGATAGCTTCTTTTTCATTAGAAATGAATATTTTCATATTAATATTTACATATAAATATCTATATGAGTATGGATTTTAAAAAGAAAAATGCGATTTGCCTTAGTGGTCATAGGAAGTCTGTGTTCTCTCTTTTTTTTTTTTTTTAACTTTTTATTTTATTTTGAGTTGGAGTCTCACTGTGTCTCCCAGGCTGGAGTGCAGTGGCATGATCTTGGCTCACTGCAACCTCCGCCTCCCAGGTTCAAGGAATTCTCCTGTCTCAGCCTCCCCAGTAGCCGGAATTACAGGCGCCCACCACCACGCCCGGCTAATTTTTGTATTTTTAGTAGAGATGGGGTTTCACTATCTTGGCCAGGCTGGTCTTGAACTCCTGACCTCGTGATCCACCCGCCTTGGCCTCCCAAACTGCTGGGACTCTCTTTTTTTTTCCCTCCTGGGCACTAAGGTTTCTCAGGGTCAAGTCTTCAGATCTAATCAAGCAATGTTTTGATGCTATGCTAGGTAGAGATCTGCCATATTTATGGAATCATTTATGTTACTTATCACTTCAATATTTCATAAAGATTTGTTTTCTTTTTTCCCTCCTATTCTAGTGAGACTCTATACAACTTTGTTTCTAATGTTAGAGAAAGCATTCACAGGGTAAGTACAGCTACTTTTCAAGGAGTTAGAACATCTTATATTTTAAGAAGTTTAATATTTATATTGTATTGGCTTTAGTTAATGTAGAATAGCAATATTTTAACTACCCCTATTTATCATGAAATGACAATTCTCTAAGATAGTAGAATAAGGCAACAGCCTGTGAATTATTTCATAATTTTGGGTTTCTTAGTTGCAGACATCTGTGGAAAAGTCTGAGGAACATCTCAGTTCAAGAAGCCAATCTATTTTGGATTCTTTGGAGACTGTGGCCAAGACATGTGAGTGCCTCATGTTTGAGGTATCAGCAGAGGGCACTGGTGAATGATGAACATGAACTTTCTGACCCTAGCCTGGTTTCCAGTGGTGAGGTTCCTCACAGGGTTTCAGATGAGAGGATGGGTATATAGGGTTAGTCCTGAAGAGATGTGGAGCACACTAAGCTGGGTAGTGGGGCCCACCTCTATGTGACAATGCTCTGGTCCCATGATGCCTTTTGTGAAGCACTAATCCCCCACCTGGTAACCATGCTGCCTCAGGGCAGGTAGCTCTGCTAGGTTTCTCATCTCACTGCCTGAAGTGAGTCAGCAACATCCTTGAGTCTCAAATTGCTGCCTGTGCTGTCTATAGACACTGACTGCCCCCTTAGGAGTTAGAAATACCGTAGTACCTGCTGCTGTTCTTGCTGCCTTGGTTTCAGTGAGAGCTGTGTTGTGAATCACAGCACCATTATCAGTATTTTTTTTTTTTTTTTGAGACGGAGTCTCGCTCTGTCACCCAGGCTGGAGTGCAGTGGCGCAATCTCGGCTCACTGCAAGCTCCGCCTCCTGGGTTCGCACCATTCTCCTGCCTCAGCCTCTTAAGTAGCTTGGGACTACAGGCGCCCGCCACCACGGCCAGCTAATTTTTAAAATTTTTAGTAGAGACGGGGTTTCACTGTGTTAGCCAGGATGGTCTCCATCTCCTGACCTCATGATCTGCCCGCCTCAGCCTCCCAAAGTGCTGGGATTACAGGCGTGAGTCAACACGCCCGGCCGCATTCTCAATTTTACTTATAGTTTGTGGTTTATAAAATCCTGTGCTCCACCAATTAGTGGTTTACATTTAGATGAAACCGTGGCCCTTGCCCTATAAAGAGAAGAGAGCAAATATACAGTTCTCCTTAGGTGAATACCTCTCTAGAACCACCTGTTTCCTAGCAAAACGATGAGCTGATGACTATGCATCTGCACTTGTTTGCATTTGTCTGTGTGTTTATTTTATAAACAAGTTGAAATCAACTTATTCAAATGCCATGGGATGGACTGCTCATAATTTACAAAAATTAATGCCTTTTGTGTGGCCTAAAAATTAATCCCCAACTGTCTGAATAGAAGCACTATACTGTCTGCTGGATTTCAACCTGGGCATTCCACACACAGGGCAACTATGCATCTGTTTAGAAACTTGTTCTGGGGCCGGGCACAGTGGCTCACACTTGTAATCCTAGCACTTTGGGAGGCCGAGGCGGGCAGATCACGAGGTCAGGAATTCAAGTCTGGCCTGTCCAATATGGTGAAACCCCATCTCTACTAAAAATACAAAAATTAGCTGGGTGTGGTGGTGGGCGCCTGTAGTCCCAGCTACTCGGGAGGCTGAGGCAGAATGACGTGAACCCAGGAGCGGGAGGTTGCAGTGAGCCAAGATCCTGCCACTGCACTCCAGCCTGGGCGATAGAGCCAGACTCTGTCTCAAAAAAAAAAAAAAAAAAAGCCCAGGCACAGTGACCCACACCTGTAATCCCAGCACTTTGGGAGGCTGAGGCAGGTGGATCACTTGAGGTCAGGAGTTTGAGACCAGTCTGACCAATATGGTGAAAACCCATCTCTACTAAAAAAAAAATACAAAATTAGCCAGGCGTGCTGGTGCAGGCCTGTAATCCCAGCTACTTGGGCGGCAGGAGAATCACTTGAACCCAGGAGGCAGAGGTTTCAGTGAGCTGAGATTGCGCCATAGCACTCCAGCCTGGGCGACAAGAGCGAAACTCTGTCTCAAAAAAGAAAAAGAAAAACAAAAGACTCAGTAACAAACACAGTAGTATCATATGAATTAGGACAGGTCATTCTTGAAAATGGGCACAAGTAGCCTATCCAGAATAATTCTCTTTCTTGGTAGGAAATGATGGGAAGCAGAAAATTAATCATTGAGAGAGGAACCAGACAAATCCTGTAGCATATGACCAGGTCCAGTCCAGCTATCCTAGAGCATTGAACTCCACCTCAGTGCATTCTGCAAGTTTTCAGTCTCTACTCACTGCGCTCATCAGGGAATAGGGAAGTAAAGATACTGTGTGAAAGTGCTGTCTGTGTTGTTATGTAATTGGTGCCTTCACAGATGAGGTCATTAAATATTTTCCCAGTCAGCCTGCCCAGCCAGAAGGGTCACTGTGGCCATCTAATCTAACTCTTCTTGTTGTTCAGCTGAGGACACTAAGGACCAGAGTAATAAAGTGAATTACCAAAGCCTCTTGTATACTACTTTACCTCATATGTTAAGTCTGGTGACTAAATTATAAAAAGAACTGGAAGAAAACATGGACATTTTTTTTTTTTTTGAGACGGAGTTTCGCTCTGTCACCCAGGCTGAAGTGCAGTGGCGCGATCTTGGCTCACTGCAGCCTCTGCCTCCCAGGTTCAAGCAATTCTCCTGCCTCAGCCTCCTGAGTAGCTGGGACTACAGGTGCACACCACCACACCCAGCTAAATTTTATATTTTTAGTAGAGACAAGGTTTCACCATGTTGGCCAGGATGGTCTCAAACTCTTGACCTCGTGATCCACCCGCCTCAGCCTCCCAGAGTGCTAGGATTATAGGCATGAGCCACCACGCCCGGCCATGGACAACATTTTTATAATTTTAGAATGGGAAAAGCCTTTCTAAGCAAAATAGATATAATTGTTATGAAGAGTGAGATCCATCTATATGAATATGGTAGAATTGAAATATCTGTTCATTGTTAAATTAAAACAACAAAAAGGTGCTCTTCACGTGCTCCAGGATACATCTTGTTGGGAAGTGTGACCAGCCAGTGAAAATTGGGAAGAGAATCCCTAAAAAAGTTGGAGGTGGTCTCATCTTATACAAGGAGGCTGCCAGATCTTTCATTAGGCTCTCATCAGCACCTGAGGGAGAATAAAACTACAGAGTAAAAGGAAAATCACTGGCCATCCGGGGAAAAGCTTGCATCACAATCTGATCTCATCTCAACTGAGGCCTTGTCAAATTGCTAAAATAAAAACAAATTGTTTAAAAATCATCTTAACAGGAAAACAGATATTGTCCAGAATATGGAAATGGATTTTAAATGGCATTTTTACATAAAAGCTAAAAATATCTAATGTTTATAGTCAAAGCAAAAATGAAATGAATACTCTTATAGACACACATACACATACAAACAGAGGACCTATAATGTATATACAGATATGCACACGTATTAATGTAAAATTCCAGAAACCGATGATAATGTTAAATCCAGGAAGTGAGAACAAGGTTTGCAAAGGAGAGATTCAATCATTTTTCATTGTATGCCTTTTTATACTATTATGGTTTTCAGTTATTTTCATAACTAAATTTTTTTAAAAGAAAAAACAGGGATAGACTTTGGAAGTAATGAGTTTGATACAAAAGCTCCTATAAAAGAGAAGACGCCAAACATATGTTGTCCTGGGGACAAGAACTGAATGTATGGGACCTCAGATGGATGCTTTCTGAGCACTTAATCCAGAATCAAACACTTCGCTTGCCTTTGTGATGCTCTGCTTTTGTGAGGGTCAGTAATGCCCATTGTTGCTAAGAAACATTACTATTTAGGAACTTCTCTATGGAAGGATAATTACATTTGCTCTCTACTATAAATATGTACATGGATGTCTGAAGAATATTTGACTAATTGAGTTTAGGAGCAGGAATCCAATACCTAAGTAAACAGCCTCTTTCTAATTGATTGACACATGGAATTGAACTTGTACCTGTGGTGAGAAATATGGGAAAATTTGCTTTCTAAAAAATTCTTTGGGCCAGACACAGCAGCTCATGCCTGTAATCCCAGTACTTTGGGAGGCCGAGGCAGGCGGATCACAAGATCAGAAGTAGGAGACCAGCCTGACCAACATGGTAAAACCCCGTCTCTACTACAAATACAAAAATTAGCCAGGCATGGTGGCGCATGCCTGTAATCCCAGCTACCCAGGAGGCTGAGGCAGGAGAATCGCTTGAACCCTGGAGGCGGAGGTTGCTGTGAGCCAAGATCGCACCACTGCACTCCAGCCTGGGCGACAGAGTAAGACTCCGTCTCAAAAAAATAAAAAAAAAACTATGCTGGATTACATTGTTTCATGTTAGTTTAGGGGTTCCATTTTCACGTCTCAATATATTTACTTAGTTTTTGTTTGTTGGTTGGTTTGTTTTGAGACAGAGTCTCTCTCTGTCACACAGGCTGGAGTGCAGTGGCACAATCTCAGCTCACTGCAACCTCCCCTTCTCAGGTTCAAGCGGTTCTCCTGTCTCAGCCTCCCGAGTAGCTGGGACTACAGGCACATGCCACCATGCCTAGCTAATTTTTTTTTTTTTTTTTTTGAGGTGGAGTCTCTCTCTGTCGCCAGGCTGGAGTGTAGTGGCACAATCTCGGCTCACTGCAACCTCTGCCTCCCGAGTTAAGTGTTTCTCCTGCCTCAGCCTCCTGAATAGCTGGGACTACAGGCGTGCATCACCATGCCCAGCTAATTTTTATATTGTTAGTAGAGACAGGGTTCACCATGTTGGCCAGGAAGGTCTCGATCTCCAAACCTTGTGATCTGCCAGCTTTGGCCTCCCAAAGTGTTGGGGATTACTGGCGTGAGCCACTGCGCTCAGCCTTTACTTAGTTGTTGGTTTTTTGTTTTTGTTTTTTGAGATGGAGTTTTGCTTTTGTTGCCCAGGCTGGAGTGCAATGGCGCGATCTCGGCTTACCGCAACCTCTGCCTCCCGGGTTCAAGCGGTTCTCCTGCCTCAGCCTCCCGAGTAGCTGGGACTACAGGCATGGCATGCGACACCACGCACTGCTAATTTTTGTATTTTTAGTAGAGACGGGGTTTCTCCATGTTGGTCAGGCTGTTCTCGAACTCCTGATCTCAGCTGATCTGCCCGCCTCGGCCACCCAAAGTGCTGGGATTACGGACGTGAGCCACTGTGCCCAGTCTACTTAGTTTTTATATCACGAGATTAGCCAGGCGTGGTGAGAATCAAGAGATTCTCCTGCCTCAGCCTCCCGAGTAGCTGGGATTACAGGCATGTGCCGCCACACCCGGCTAATTTTGTATTTTTAGTAGAGGCGGGGGTTTCTCCATGTTGGTCAGGCTGGTCTCGAACTCCCGACCTCAGGTGATCCACCCGCCTCGGCCTCCCAAAGTGCTGAGATTACAGGCATGAGCCACCACGCCCTGCCACCAAATTCATCTTGTTTGTTCAATTTTTTCCCAACTGTAGGGAGACTACAGTAAACATTTCCCAAAACTTCCTGTGCAAAATTGCTGATTCCTATTGTTTTCATGCCATTTTCTGTTGTTATCCATTAGTGTTTGTGAATTTACACACTGAGGGAGTGAGGCATGTGCAGTTTCCAGAAGGCAGCCAGCATTGCCAGTGGGGTGGCACAGCCCTGGACGCACTTTTTAAAAATTCTGGTAAAATACACATAACATAAAATGTACCATTTCTTACTGCTTTTTTCTTTTCTTTCTTTTTTTATTTTTGAGATAGGGTCTCGCTCTGTCATCAAAGCTGGAGTGCAGTGGCACAATCACAGCTGACTGTAGCCTTGACCTCCTGGGATCAAGCAATTCTCCCACCTCAGCCTCCCGAGTAGCTAGGACCACAGGCACATACCACCCCACCCAGCTAATTTTTATTTTTCATTTTGTAGAGACAGGATCTCACTATGTTGCCCAGGCTGGTCTAGAACTCCTGGGCCCAAGCAATCCTCCCGCCTCAGCGGCTTCTCAAAGTTGCTGGGATTATACGTGTGAGCCACTGTGCCCAGCCTGTTTATTATTTTTTCCCTCTTCTAGGCTGTAGAATTCGGCCGGGCATGGTGGCTCACTCCTGTAATCCCAGCACTTTGGGAGGCCGAGGTGGGCGAATCATGAAGTCAAGAGATCGAGATCATCCTGGCCAACATGGTGGACCCCGTCTCTAATAAAAAGTACAAAAATTAACTGGGCGTGGTGTCGCGTGCCTAAAGTCCCGGCTACTCGGGAGGCTGAGGCAGGAGAATTGCTTGAACCCGGAGGCAGAGGTTGCAGTGAGCTGAGATTGCACTACTGCGCTCCAGTCTGGCAACAGAACAGTCTCAAAAAAAAAAAAAAATCATGTAGGTAGATAGTTCAAAATTGTTTCCCATTCTCCTAGCACAGTGTCTGACAATAAACTTTCAGATAAAGATGTATATTTCGGCCAGGCGTGGTGGCTTATGCCTGTAATCCCAGCACTTTGGGAGGCTGAGGCGGGTGGATCACCTGAGGTCAGGAGTTTGACACCAGCCTGGCCAACATGGCAAAACCTTGTCTCTATTAAAATACAATTAATAGCTGGGCATGGTGGTGCATGCCTGTAATCCTAGGTACTCCGGAGGCTGAGGCTGAAGAACTGCTTGAACCCAGGGGGCAGAGGTTGCAGTGAGCAGGCCGGGCGCGGTGGCTCACGCTTGTAATCCCAGCACTTTGGGAGGCCGAGGCAGGTGGATCACGAGGTCAGGAGATTGAGACCACGGTGAAACCCCGTCTCTACTAAAAATGCAAAAAAAATTAGCCGGGCGTGGTGGCGGGTGCCTGTAGTCCCAGCTACTCGGGAGGCTGAGGCAGGAGAATGGCGTGAACCCGGGAGGCGGAGCTTGCAGTGAACCGAGATTGCGCCACTGCACTCCAGCCTGGGTGACAGAGCAAGACTCCGTCTCAAAAAAAAAAAAAGAGCTGAGATCATGCCACTGCACTCCAGCTAGGCGACAGAATGAGATTCTGTCTCAAAAAAAAAAAAAAAAGAAAGAAAGAAAAAAGAATTCAAGTCCACCAATCTTGCCATGGCTCATACACCCCTCTGTGTAGCTGTGAACTGCCTTCCCTCAGCTGTGGCCTGCTCCTGGGCCCCTTGCTCACCATGTTTCAGCCATGCTGATCTCAATTCCTCTGTTTGGAACATGCTCTTTCTTCTGTTGGTAATATTCTTTCCCTTACAGTTTTATGACAATTCAGCTAAATATCAGTTTCTTAGGGAAATCTTACCCCTGAGAGTGACTAAGTCTACAGTTACATGGTCTCAAGCACAATATGTTTTTCCTTTAGAGCAGTTATTACATTTATAGTTATTTGTATAATTAGTCATTAACTACTTGTTTTCCCTAAGATTGCAATTTCAAGAGGGTTTTATTTGTAATTTTGTTTTTTTTTTTTTTGAGACGAAGTCTCGCTCTGTCACCCAGGCTGGAGTGGGAGTGCAATGGCGGGATCTCAACTCACTGCAACCTCTACCTCCCAGGTTCAAGCAATTCTCGTGCCTCAGCCAACCAAGTAGCTGGGACTACAGGCACCCACCACCACACCTGGCTCATTTTTGTATTTTTAGTAGAGACGGGATTTCACCATGTTGGCTAGGCTGGTTTTGAACTCCTGACCTCAGGTGATCTGCCTGCCTCAGCCTCCCAAAGTGCTGGGATTACAGGCGTGAGTCACCACGCCCGGCTAGCTTTATCTGTCTTGATAACTGCTATATCCATAGTGCCTGGCACATAGTATATGCTCATTAAACATTCGTTGAATAAATATAAAAGCATCTTCATACGACCTGTAGTCTAGCAAGAGGATGGCAATAAATTGCAACACAATGTGTCATTAAATAAATGTGTGTGTGTGTGTGTGTGTGCAGAATCTCACTGTGCAAAAGAGGAAAATCAGTATCAGTCCTGATGTAGTTAGCACCTAGGTCCCCAAGTCTATTTGGGTCCAAGTGTAAGTATGGGATAAATAAGTGGAGGGCAATAAATGATGGTAGGGCACATACACGGTGCTACCAGCAGAGAGAAGCAACACCCTAGCCGAGTGGAAATGGTATTTTCTGAGTAGGTGACTGCTGAAAGTAGAAGAAAGAATAGGAATTAGCTGGACTAAGGTGGTGATTGGTGGGTGGGGGGGATGACAGGGACAGAAACAGGGTACTTGAAGCTAAGGGAAGACTTTGCACCAAGGCCAATGGTGAGAGAGAAAACAGAGTCCAGAGACATGGAGGAGGACAAATGGGTAAAGGGAAGTGAGCCCAGATCTTGCTGGCCAATTTAAAGATTTAGATTTTGTTCAGTGGCCAGTGGGGTACCATCGAAAGTTTCAATGGGCTGGGCATGGTGGCTCACGCCTGTAATCCCAGCACTTTGGGAGGCTGAGGCGGGCAGATCACCTGAGGTCAGAAGTTCGAGACCAGCCTGGCCAACATGGTGAAACCCCGTCTCTACTAAAAATACAAAAATTAGCCGGGCGTGGTAGCATGCACATGTAATCCCAGCTACTCAGGAGCTGAGGCAGGAGAATCACTCAAACCTGGGAGGCGGAGGTTGCAGTGAACCAAGATCGCGTCACTGCACTCCAGTCTGGGTGACAGAGCTAGTCTCCGTCTCAAAAAAAAAAAGAAAGAAAAAAAGTTTCAATGAAGGTTTCAGAGGGTGCATTCTACTAAGATCACTCTGATGACAGGGCCAAGAAGGAAGGCCACAGAGGCTTTTATGCTGTTGTCTGGGCAACTGCTTGTCAGAGTCCCCAGCAGGTGCTGAGGTTAGGTCTGCCCTAGCCAGGATCTTGTCAAGGAGGGAGGGAAGGAGAGCCTGGAGGAACCACTCCTGTCTGCATCCAGCTCCTCCCTTTTCACTGCTGTGGTTCTGTGGTTTGGGCAAATGGGACATACCATACATAGTCTTCAGGAGGTGAATTGTCATTGTTTTGTATTTAGTACAAGAGACTGTACAGGCCCAGAATGACCTGGTGTTTGAGGCAGTCCAGGACAAAGGCAACATGGAGCAGGCCATCCTTGAGATGAAGGAAAGATTTGAAGCTGTAAGTGTAAACCCCAACCTCTTTCCAAGTGTGTTTTGGGCTTTGAACTAGACCCAGAGAGAAACTTTTTTTTTTTTTTTGAGACGGAGTCTCACTTTGTCATGCAGTGGCGCAATCTTGGCTCACTGCAACCTCCGCCTCCCATGTTCAAGCAATTCTCCTGCCTCAGCCTCCTGAGTAGCTAGGACTTACAGGTGTGCACCACCACGCCCGGCTAATTTTTGTATTTTTAGTAGAGAGGGGGTTTTTCACCATATTGGCCAGGATGATCTCAATCTCTTGACCTCGTGATCCACCTGCCTTAGCCTCCCAAAGTGCTGGGGATTACAGGCGTGAGCCGCTGCATCTGGCCGAGAAACCTTTAAAGTTGCAAATTTTCAGCTAAGAGCAGAGACCAGCACAGGCCACTTGGAAAGGGGCCAGCATATAGGCTAGCTTCCTTCCCCAAGGTTCCTTGACATGATGTGGGCCCCAGGGGTTCAACTCCAGAGTGTAATTGTGCTTACCCTGGGAGGTTCCCTACAAGGAGCAAGCCTTGGTTCTGCTGTCACATCCATTGGTCTGTTCTCACGTTTTATTGTGCTTTCTGACTTGCACTGTCCATCACTGTCTTTCTCACTGCCTCTCTCCCCAGAGACAAGCAGAGTTTATAGAAATGAAGTCCAACCTGAAGCACCTTGAAGTTTTAGTTGCTCAGCAGAGTCAGGAATTCCACCATCTGTGTGAGCAGCTAGGCCAGCTGAATGTGCCCAGTGTCCTAGCAGAGCTGAAGAGATTGATCTCAGTGCCTCCAGTGAAAGACAGCGCTTCTCAGACGTCGCCACCTTTGGCCCAGAGCCTCAATCTCACCAGGCAGGAAAAATACACCTCTGAGAAACCAGTTTTATGGCAGGCCCAGGCCCTCCCTGCTGCATGGAATCCTGGTATGGGCTCCCTACAGCCTGGAGAATTTGGTGTCTGGGGTGAAGGAGCAAAGAATGATGCTCTCCAAGAAGAGGCTGCACTGCCAGCATTTGCGTCCCATGAAAGAAATAGGCATGTAAAGGACAAGGCAGTGCAGACTAACTGCAAGAACTGGGCTGTTACTAAAACAGGTGCCAAGAACCATGGTTCCAGCATCCCAGGCCATAAGATTCCTAGTGACAGGGATCTGGTTTCCCAAGGAGCCTCACAGCTCACATCACTGGAGATAAACAACTTTTCAACCAGCATTAAGAATGCCTGCCCAAAATATCAAGCCCAAAGTATGTTTTTGTGTGACCCACGTGAACATTTGGTGATTAAACAGAAAGATGGGACTGTAGAAATGCGAGGGAAAGACAAGCAGCAGCAGCCCAGGAAGGCCCACAGGGCCCACAGAGGCAGGCTCTTAGCCAGCAAGCAAAAACAAATCCCAATCCAGACCTGTAAATTCAATTCCAAATATCAGAGTCCTCAGCCTGCAATTTCTGTCCCTCAAAGCCCCTTCCTGAGGCAGCAGGAACCCCATGCTCAGCCTCTGCATCTGCAGTGTCCCAGGAGCCCCAAAAAACCAGTCTGCCCTATTTTGGGAGGAACAGTCGTGCCCAATAAGGCAGCAAGGGCAGTGCAGGGAAGACTCTTGCAGCCCAGCGGGTGCTCTTCCCAAGACAACAGGCTACTTTCCAGCAGTTCCCAGGGGGACCACCAGATGAGCTGGTTCAGTGGCCTCCATCTCGGATGTTCAGAGACCCCTCTATGCAAGGAGGCAGGAAAGAATTTGCCCTATGACCTGGGTTTTGATAGCAGTGATGATGATGGCTTCTGACCAGTCCACAGTTGATTTATTGGTCTCAGCTAGAAAGACAAATTGCAGGACATTTGGGCTGGCCAGCAGCAGAAAGTCCCTGAAGCCTGCCAGGTACCCAGGGTCAGAGGCCCTGCTGAGGTGGGGTCAATGAGCACGAGGGCAGGGAAGGTCCAGCATTCTGGGTACCAGGTGCTGCCCCTGACAAGGATTAAGTGCATCCTTATTTATTGGAATGAAATGTGAAAATGGTGGTGATGAGAGCTGAGGCAGCAGCCTGGTTGTGGGGCATCTGGAGCAGGGTGCCTGTACTTTGGCCAAAGGCGGGCAGGCCTCCTTATGGAATATTGTGTAGCAGAAGGGCTCTCGTAAAACTGTTGCGGTAGCAGCATGACTCCAAACAACATTTTTGGGTCTTTAAAATATTCCCTACACATGACCAATACATTTTCAGGCCTCAGGATTTCTTTGTTTCTTATTTTTAGCCACTTATGCTACCAGAGTGTTTGCATTTTTTGATCAGTAGACATATTACAGGACACCCTAAATCTTCTTGTGAACAGAGAAAATAAAATGATAAGCCTGCCAGTGAAAGAGGTGACATGCGCTAGCAAATGTCCAGAGCATCACTGCTCACAAGCCATTTTTCTTCCTGGCTTTTTCCCTTGTCCTGTTTTTTCAAGCACTTTCTTAAAACTAATAATATTGTAGACCTTGTATTATTTCTGAAGAGCAGTGGGCTTATATGGGACTTTGGCTTTCCATTTTATCTTGCTGAAGTTTTTGAGTTTTTGCAACAACATATATGTATTTTTTGTTATCAAAAATAAGATAAAACATTTAAAAGCATACATATTTTTTCTTTCTTCCCCTCGCCCCACCCCGAGATGGAGTATTGCTGTGTCACCCAGGCTAGAGTGCAGTGGTGTGATCTCAGTTCACTGCAACTTCTGCTTCCCGGGTTCAAGCAATTCTCCTGCCTCAGCCTCCCAAGTAGCTGGGATTACAGGCGCCCACCACCACACCCAGCTAATTTTTGTATTTTTAGTAGAGACGGGGGGGGTTTCACCATGTTGGCCAGGCTGGTCTCGAACTCCTGACCTCATGATCTGCCTGCCTCAGCCTCACAAAATGCTGGGATTGCAGGCGTGAGCCACTGCGCCTGGCCTATTTTTTCTTTCAAGTTTATCAAACTGATGTCCCAGTTTAATTTTTTAAGTTTACTTAGGAAATGAAATAGAAGCCAGGCACAGTGGTTCACACTTGTAATCCTAGCACTTGGGGAGGCTGAGGCAGGAGGATTGCTTGAGGCCAGGAGCTCAAGACTAACCTGGGCAACATGGTGAGACCCCACCTCTTTTTTTTTTTTTTTTTTTGAGACAGAGTCTCGCTCTGTTGCCCAGGCTGGGGTGCAGTGGCTCGATCTCGGCTCACTGCAAGCTCCTCCTCCCAGGTTCACGCCATTCTCCTGCCTCAGCCTCCCAAGTAGCTGGGACTACAGGTGCCTGCCACCACACCCGGCTAATTTTTTGTATTTTTAGTAGAGACAGGGTTTCACCACGTTAGCCAGGATGGTCTCGATCTCCTGACCTCGTGATCTACCCACCTCGGCCTCCCAAAGTGCTGGGATAACAGGCGTGAGCCACTGCACCCGGCCCTTTTGTTTTTTGAGAAGGAGTTTCACTCTTGTTGCCCATGCTGGAGTGCAATGGCACCATCTAAGCTCACTGCAACCTCCACCTCCCAGGTTCAAGCGATTCTCCTGCCTCAGCCTCCCAAGTAGCTGGGATTACAGGCATGCGCCACCACACCTGGCTAATTTTATATATTTAGTAGAGACGGCTTTCTCCATATTGGTCAGGCTGGTCTCGAACTCCCAACCCCAGGTGATCCGCCCACTTCAGCCTCCCAAAGTGCTGAGATTACAGACATGAGCCACCACGCCCGGCCTGTGAGACCCTATTGTCTACCAAAAGAAAAAAAAAAAAATTAGCTGGACATGGTGGCGTGCACCTGTGGTCTCAGCTACTTGGAAGGCTGAGAGGGGAGGATCACTTGAGCCCAGGAGTTTGAGGTTACAGTGAGCTATGATTGTGCCACTGCACTCCAGCCTGAGTGACAGACCAAGACCCTGTCTCTTAAAAATGAAAATCAGAGGCCAGGTGCAGTGGCTCACACCTGTAATCGCAGCACTTTGGGAGGCCGAGGTGGGCGGATCACTAGGTCAGGAGATCAAGACCATCCTGGCTAACACAGTGAAACCCTGTCTCTACTAAAAATACAAAAAAAAAAAAAAAAAAATTAGCCAGGCGTGGCGGCGGGTGCCTGTAGTCCCAGCTACTTGGGAGGCTGAGGCAGGAGAATGGCAAGAACCCGGGAGGCGGAGCTTGCAGTGGGCCGAGATCGTGTCACTGCACTCCATCCTGAGTGACAGAGCGAGGCAGAGCTTGCAGTGGGCCGAGATCACACCACTGCACTCCATCCTGGGCGACAGAGCGAGACTCCATTTCAAAAAAAAAAGCCGGGCGCGGTGGCTCACGCCTGTAATCCCAGCACTTTGGGAGGCCAAGGCGGGCAGATCATGAGGTCAGGAGATCGATTTCATCCTGGCTAACACGGTGAAACCCCGTCTCTACTAAAAAAAAAATTAGCCAGGCGTGGTCGTGGGTGCCTGTAGTCCCAGCTACTCGGGAGGCTGAGGCAGGAGAATGGCATGAACCCGGGAGGCAGAGCTTGCAGTGAGCCAAGGTCGCACCACTGCACTCCAGCCTGGGTGACAGAGCAAAACTCCGTCTCAAAAAAAAAAAAAAAAAAGAAAAGAAAATCAGGGCCGGGCGCAGTGGCTAACGCCTGTAATCCCAGCACTTGGGAGGGAGGCACAGGTGGGTGGATCACGAGGTCAGGAGTTCGAGACCAGCCTGGCCAATATGGTGACACCCCATCTCTACCAAAAATACAAAAATTAGGTGGGTGTGGTGGCACTTGCCTGTAGTCCCAGCTATCCTGGAGGCTGAGGCAGAAGAATCACTTGAACCCGGGAGTTAAAAGTTGCAGTGAGCCGAGATCATGGCACTGCACTCCGGCCTGGGCGACAGAGTGAGACTCTGTCTCAAAAATAAAAAAAAAGAAAAAAAGATATGAAAATCAGATACATACCATCTTTTTAGTTCCTAAGGCTCTCACAAGATTATTTCGAATAAACACCACCCATTCAGACTGGTTTTTCCCTTTCCTATATTATATGAAGGGGAAAA
Organism: Symphalangus syndactylus; assembly: GCF_028878055.3. Classification (NCBI taxonomy): domain Eukaryota; kingdom Metazoa; phylum Chordata; class Mammalia; order Primates; family Hylobatidae; genus Symphalangus; species Symphalangus syndactylus. Next base: position 111,701,702 of record NC_072423.2, on the reverse strand, counting down.
TCCTCATGGGATGGATAGTTTCCAGAATTTGCCCATTTCCAAGCCAGTACAGTAAATGACATTGGGGCCACTGAGTGGACCACTGTAGAAAGCAATGGTTCTTGTTTCTTATTTTTTACATTATTTTCAGGGATGTGTGTCCCATCAAAGTCTCATTATGGAGGAGTTGAATTTTCCCGGGACACCCATGGCAGAGCTGCCAGACACCAGCCTAAACTGCTCTCACTCTCATTTCCAGACCAACGGCCTCCTGTGGCCTGTAGGGAGCCATGGGCAACCACAGCAACCCTCTCTGAGGCCAAGGAAGTTCAGGTATGAGCTGTACCTGAGGCTGCCCTGGTCTCTCCTCTCCCTTGAGTCCTCACTGGGTGTCTTCTCACCCTGCCCTCTACCAGCTCCACTGCTTTCCCTGCTGCATTTCATTGCTTGTGCAAGGAAAATATGGAAGGAGCCCAGCCACACAATGGGTTGGTTCTAGCCCGTCCCAGACTGACTATAGGCCAGAGGGGTCTGTATCTAGAAATCTTTTATTACTCTAAGTTGAACAGTTTAATGATTAGTCATTTTAATTTAGAGTTGAGACTCCATTAGTATTTGACTGTGGCCTTCTTATTGAGAACTGTGTTCAACTTTGAAATGCCAAAGCAGGAGCCTTTGTTCTTTGATCCTGCTGTGAGTTAGGAAATTCTGTATTTCTTCAGAAGTGTTTCATTTTGTGTAATGAAGTCAAGGGTTAGAGTGACTCAGTGTTCCATGAGTTAAGTGTCTTTGTAGAATGAACAGTAAACTTATCTCCTAATAAGACTGGGTTAATTAAAATTACACTGCCTGTCTCTGGGGATCATCAGAAAAAGATATTGTTTCTTAATTTATTCCTAAGGCTTAAAAAAAAAAAATTAGGCTGGATGCAGTGACTCATGCCTGTAATCCCAGCACTTTGGGAGGCCGAGGCAGGCGGATCATGAGGTCAGGAGATCAGGATCATCCTGGCTAACAGGGTGAAACCCCATCTCTACTAAAAATACAAAAAACTAGCCGGGCATGGTGGCGGGCGCCTGTAGTCCCAGCTACTCGGGAGGCTGAGGCAGGAGAATGGCGTGAACCCAAGAGGCGGAGGTTGCAGTGACCCGAGATCACGCCGCTGCACTCCAGCGTGAACGACAAAGCAAGACTCCATCTCAAAAAAAAAAAAAAATTAACTACTGTGTTCCTGCCAGGTTTGGCGAGGGTGACACAGACCAAGCATCCAAGCATGTCCCAGGAACAATCAACATCTTTGGCTCTTCAGATGTTCCTGGAACTGTATGTGGCTACCCATCGGCAGACGTGGTGGGAGGCCTATGGGCCTGAGGCCCAAAAAGCCATACAGGGCCGGGCGTGGTGCCTCACACCTGTAATCCCAGCACTTTGGGAGGCTGAGGCGGGCGAATCACGAGGTCAGGAGTTCGAGACCAGCCTGGCCAACATGGTGAAATCTCGTCTCTACTAAAAATACAACAAATTAGCTGGGCATGGTGGCAGGTGCCTATAATCCCAGCTACTTGGGAGACTGGGACAGGAGAATCACTTGAACCCATGAGGCAGAGGTTGCAGTGAGCTGGGATTGCGCCACTGTGCTCCAGCCTGGGCAATAGTGCGGGACTGTCTCAAAAAAACAAAACAAGCCACCCCAAGGGCTTCTCCCTCTGATACAACTCCAGCTACAGCCCAAGGATGGAAATGAAGCTGACTGCAGTACCTAATTTTCTTGACATTCACAAGTATCTATCTATCTATTTATTTATTATTATTTGAGATGGTGTTTTGTTCTTGTGGCCCAGGGTGGAGTGCAATGGTGCAATCTTAGCTCACTGCAATCTCTGCCTCCCGGGTTCAAGCAATTCTCCTGCCTCAGCCTCCAGAGTAGCTGGGATTATGGCGCCCGCCACCACACCAGCTAATTTTTGTATTTTTAGTAGAGACGGGGTTTCACCATGTTGGCCAGGCTAGTCTCGAACTCCTGACCTCAGGTGATCTGCCCACCTTGGCTTCCAAAATGCTGGGATTATAGGCATGAGCCATCATGCCCAGGCAATTTCTCTTTTTTGTGTTTTGCCTCAGAAGCTCCAAAGGGCTCCTGTTGAGGGGCCTCCTACAAGATGCTTTCCCAGGTCAGTTCCCAGCAACTTCTCTCACCCAAAGTGCCCAGAAAACAGCCTGTCTGCTCCCAAAAATAGTTGCAGCCTGGTGCGATGGCTCATACCTGTAATCCCTGCAATTAGGGAGGCAGAGAAGAGGGAGAATCTCTTGAGTCCAAGAGTTTGAGACCAGCCTCAGCAACACAGTGAGACTGCTTTTTTTTTTTTTTTTTTTTTTTTTCCGAGACGGAGTTTCACTCTTGTTGCCCAGGCTGGCGTGCAATGGTGCAATCTCGGCTCACTGCAACCTCTGCCTCCCTGGTTCAAACGATTCTCTTGCCTCAGCCTCCCAAGTAGCTGGGATTACAGGCACCCACCACCACACCCAGCTAATTTTGGTATTTTTAGTAGAGATAGGGTTTCACCATGTTGGCCAGGCTGGCCTCGAACTCCTGACCTCATGATCTGCCTGCCTCAGCCTCCCAAAGTGCTGGGATTACAGGCGTGAGCCACTGCGCCAGGCCTGACTGACTCTGCTTCTATTTAAAAAAATGGTAGTTGCTTCCTAGAAGTTAGTTTTGACTTTTTTTTTTTTTTTTTTTTCGTGAGACACAGTCTCACTTTGTTACCCAGGCTGGAGTGCAGTGGTGTGATCTCAGCTCACTGCAGCCTCGACCTCCTGGATGCAAGCCATCTTCTTAGCCTCCAGAGTAGCTGGGATTACAGGCGCCCGTCACCACACCCAGCTAACTTTTGCATTTTTAGAAGAGGCAGAGTTTGGCCATGTGGGCCAGGCTAGTCTCAAACTCCTGACCTCCAGTGATCTGCCTAGCTCAGCCTTACAAAGTACTGGGATTACAGGCGTGAGCCATTGGGCCCAGCCACACCAGGCTAATTTTTATATTTTTTGTAGGGATGGGATTTCACCATGTTGCCCAGGCTGGTCGTGAACCCCTGGGCTCAAGTGATCGGCCTTACTCAGCCTCTCAAAGTGCTGGGATTACAGGCATGAGCCGAGTTTATGCCAGGCCTGAGGCCAAAACTCTTTGTCAAATCAGGCATTTTCCAGACAGCCTAGAACACAGAGTCCTTCCCCACTACGGCTGGGATCCATCGTCAAATAGATTTCCTGAGTAAACCTTTGTTCCCTCTAGATATTTAGTTGGAACCTAAAATATTAATGTTCTCCCACACATTCCAAGGATAATGCAAATAGCGTGAGCCTCAGATTGTTTCTGGATGACACAGCCTTTTTCTTTTAATTTTTTTTTTTTTTTTGAGACGGAGCCTTGCTCTGTCTCCCAGGCTGGAGTGCAGTGGCGCAATCTCAGCTTACTGCAACCTCTGCCTCCTGGGTTCAAGAAATTCTCTGCCTCAGCCTCCCAAGTAGCTGGGATTACAGGTGCCTGTCACCACGCCCAGCTAATTTTTTTTTTATTTTTAGTAGAGATGGAGTTTCGCCTTCTTGGCCAGGCTGGTCTTGAACTTCTGATCTCATGATCCACCCGCCTCAGCCTCCCAAAGTGCTGGGATTACAGGCGTGAGCATGCCCAGCTTTTAATTTTCTTTTTATAAAAAACTTTTTAAAAAGGGCTGGGCACGGTGGCTCACGCCTGTAATCCCAGCACTTTGGGAGGTTGAGGTAGGCGGATTGCTTGAGATCGGGAGTTCAAGACAAGCCTGACCAACATGCAGAAAGCCCGTCTCTACTAAAAATACAAAATTAGCCGGGCATGGTGGCGCATGCCTGTAATACCAGCTACTCGGGAGGCTGAGGCAGGAGAATCGCTTGAATCTGGGAGGCAGAGGTTGCAGTGAGCAGAGATCACACTATTGCACTCCAGCCTGGGCAACAAGAGCAAAACTCCGTCTCAAAAAAAAAAAAAAAAAATTAAATATAGTCCGGGCATGGTCACTCACGCCTGTAATCCCAGCACTTTGGGAGGCCGAGGCAGGTGGATCGCTTGAAGTCAGGAGTTCCAGACCAGCCTGGCCAACATGGCAAAACTTCATCTCTACAAAAAATACAAAAATTAGCCAAGTGTGGTGGCAGGCACCTGTAATCTCAGCTACTTGGGAGGCTGAGGCAGGAAAATCACTTCAACCCTGGAGGCGGAGGTTGCAGTGAGCCAACATCACACCACTGCACTTCAGCCTGGGTGACAGAGTGAGACCCTGCCATACACACACACACACAAAATTTAAAAATAGAGATGGTGTCTCCCTGTTTCCCAGACTGATCTCTAACTGCTGGGCTCAAGTGATTCTCCCGCTTTGGGCTCCCAAAGTGCTGGGATTATAGGCTTGAGCCACTGCACCTGGCCCAGAGCCTTTTCAATAATCATCTATAATCAGGTGTATTGGCTTCCCAAGTCCTCCCATGGTTTGCATGACTCATTGGCCTTTGCTACCACATTAAAACATCTTGTGGCTCAATCAGAAGTACCACTCTGAGGCTGGGCACGGTGGCCCATGCCTGTAATACCAGCACTTTGGGAGGCCGAGCGAGACTCCCTCTCAAAAAAAAAAAAGTACCACTCTGGGCCAGGCACAGTGGCTCATGTCTGTAATCCCAGCACTTTGGGAGGCCAAGGCGGGCAGATCACTTGATGTCAGGTGTTCAAAACCAGCGTGGCCAACATGGTGAAACCCCGTCTCCATCGCCCAGGCTGGAGTGCAGTGGCGCGATCTCCGCTCACTGCAACCTCCACCTCCTGGGTTCATGCCATTCTCCTGCGTCAGCCTCCAGAGTAGCTGGGACTACAGGCGCCCGCCACCACGCCCAGCTAATTTTTTTGTATTTTCAATAGAGACAGGGTTTCACCGTGTTAGCCAGGATGGTCTTGATCTCCTGACCTCATGATCTGCCTGCCTCGGCCTCCCAAAGTGCTGGGATTACAGGCGTGAGCCACCGCGCCCGGCCAAGACTCTGTCTTAAAAAAAAGAAAAGAAACAGCACTCTAACACCAGGTGAGCCCCTGGTCTAGCCATTTCAGGAGGGAGATTGGCCTGAGCTAGGCCCCTTTTGCAAATCTTCTTCACTGACCCTTGAACGTTGACAACTCACAATTTCACCAGTTGGCAGAATGGTGTTACTTTATCACTGCATTCCTGAGTGAAAAGGTGAGGGACACAGGCCCCCAGGTGTCTGTCTCCTTCCTTCTGGTCTCCGTATGCTGTTGGAATCATCTCTGGGATTGAAAGAGATGGTGGTGGGGTGGGCCCAGGAGAATGCCAAGGAATCAGGGCAGGTGTGCCAGGAGTTGGCTCCCCTATCCTAAGAGTGAGGGGAGCAGCAGAGAGATGGGTAAGGGGAACCCCGAGTCCTAGAGATGAGAAGGTAGGTCCCAGTGCCCAATTGTGGTGGCTTGAGCCTCACAGAGGCAGAGGTGTGCTAATGAAAGTGCCCCCAGAGCTCAACTGGCAAGAGTCCACAATGTAGAACCAGATCCATGTGACTACACAGGCAGTGATGCCTGTGAGTGTGGGGAACACAGGAATCGGAATGAACTGAGGGCCGGGTCATTTCCAGCCTGCAGCCAGCCCTTTTGAATTTCCCCTTTGAAAGAATTGCTGGCCGGGCACGGTGGCTCACCCCTGTAATCCTAGCAGTTTGGAAAGCCAAGGCGGGCAGATCACGAGGTCAGGAGTTCAAGACCAGCCTGACCAACATGGTGAAACCCAGTCTCTACTAAAAATACAAAAATTAGCCCGGCGTGGTGGCACAGGCCTGTAATCCCAGCTACTCAGGAGGCTGAGGCAGGAGAATCCCTTGAACCTGGGAGGCAGAGGTTGCATTGAGCCGAGATTGTGCCACTGCACTCCAGCCTGGGCAACAGACCAAGACTCTGTCTCCAAAAAAAAAAAAAAAGGAAGAATTGCTGCTTTTCTCCTAGGCCTCAGCTGTGACTCTGTGCTCCCTGCTGGAACTTCACTCCGCCATTCACTTATCTCTCTCCTTGTTCCTGCCCTTTCTTCTCAGCCTTCCCTTCCAGCTCTTAAATCTCTCTTTCTAGAAGCTTCTAAAGACCAGCTCCTTCCTTAAGTATTGTTACGAAGTTTATCATCAGTTGGCTTACAACCCTGGTTTCTACTGGCTTTGGCATGAACACTGGTGGGATGCAGCCATGGATCCTGGAAATCTCTTGTCGTAGGGTTAGATGGGTCCAGCTTCTCATATGCCTTGTGCTATGGCTTGAATTTGCAGTTTGCAACTAGCAAGTTCCAAAGCTATTTATTTTTGAAGCTGTCTTGTTTCTATTTTGATTCTGGTAATCCAAATTGCAGTTTGGTGTTTCCACGGAAACAATTCAGTGATTGTTTGGCTTGCCAAGATGAACTGTGGGGGAGAGAACTGAATGATGTAAAATATTTAAAGTTTCTCAGTCATGATCAAGGTCAACTATCAAGTCTCCCTGAGAAGGATTTGGTCCTAGCTCTTTACAAACCTGAGGAAGTTATATTAAAATTCTGGGCTCTTGTTCCCCCTCCAACTAAATCCCTGGAGAACAGCTCCCCAAACCCTGTTCTGAGCAAATGAGCGTGTATCTGCCCACTGTATAGACTCAGATGACGAAGGCGGGAAGTTCTTCTTGGGCACCTCAGGGAGCCAGAGATGCAGAAACAGGAGTAGATCGTGTCACCAGGGAAATGAGGCCTATGTGCCCACTCCCTGCTAATCTGGGACTGGCATGGAGAGGCTCAGGGCTCACCTGCTTGACTGTATAGCTGCATTTCTACAGTGAGGAAAAGTTCCACATTCAAAGATTCCAGGATGAATTGCCTGTTCGGAAAATCTGAATTTTTAAATAAAGTCTTTGCTTAAGCAAAGACATACCTGTCTCTCTGGCCAGGGAGAGCCTATATTCTCCCTCATTCCTCACCCCCACCCTGTGCTGGGCCCTCATTCCCGTCTCTACTCCAGGTAGGAAAAAAAATTAATTTCAAAGTCTTCTAGAGTTAGGGATAGATAGATCCCCATTGATTTATTTTTTTGAGACAGAGTCTCACTCTGTCACCCAGGCTGGAGTGCAACAGCACGATCTCAGCTCACTGCAATGTCTGCCTCCTGGGTTCAAGCAATTCTCCCGCCTCAGCCTCCCAAGTAGCTGGGACTACAGGCATGCGCCACAATGCCGGCTAATTTTTGTATTTTTAGCAGAGACAGGGTTTTACCATGTTGGCCAGGCTGGTCTTGAACTCCTGACCTAAAGTGATCCACCCGCCTCAGCCTCCTAAAGTGCTGAGATTACAGGCGTGAGCCACCCTGCCCGGCTAGATCCCTATTTAATACAGCCACATCTGCAAAGCCCCACCTGGGAGGGGCCAGGCCCTGACCACTAGTAAACCAGTGAACTAACTGAGCTCCTGAGAAACAACTCTTTGAGACCTAGATAATCCAGTTCCTGAGGATCTAGCTCCCCCAGAAAAGGACTGCCCTCGTGTCAGGGTCCTGCCAAGCCCTCCTGTTGTGGCCCCTAGGCTCTACTCCAGAAACTGAAAGTTGGGTGTGGACAGGTACTTTGTGAAGGATGTCCATGGCTAGTTGACTGGAGATGAGGGTTTTTAAACTAACTGCTTTTGTCTTTACAGAAGTGATACATGTCCACTGCAGATCAATTAGAAAATACAGATGACAAAAAAAAAAAGACTATACCCTCTTATCCATCACCCCTAAAAGTTTTTTTGCACATGAGCTCATACACATTTTCACAAACTTGAGATCAGTTGCACTTGATCCAAAGTGCAATTACATGCATTTTAAGTTTGGGGATAACTTTAGATTTACAGAAAAGATACTTCATATATATCCTTCACTCAGCCTCTCGAATGTTAACATCTTACATAACTCTGATACATTTGTCAAAACTAAGAAACTGACATCAATACACTAAACACTAGTTTTTATTCAAGTTTTATCAGTTTTTCCAATAATGTTCTCTTTCTGTTCCAGGATGCACTCCAGGATTCCATGTTGCATTTAGCCATTGTGTCTTCTTGGTCTGTTGATAGTTTTTGAGTCTTTCCTTATTTTTCATGACCTCAACAGCCTTTTTTCTTTTTTTTTTTTTTTTTTTTTTTTTTGAGGTTGAGTCTCGCTTGTTGCCCAGGCTGGAGTGCAGTGATGCGATCTTGGCTCACTGCAACCTCCACCTCCTGGGTTCAAGCAATTCTCCTGCCTCAGCCTCCTGTGTAGCTACGACTAAAGGCACATGCCATGATGCCTGGCTAATTTTTGTATTTTTAGTAGAGATGGGGTTTCACCATGTTGGCCAGGCTGGTCTCGAACTCCTGACCTCAAGTGATCTGCCCGCCTCAGCCTCCCAAAGTGTTGGGGATTACAGGCATGAGCCACTGCATCCGGCCATCTCAACAGTCTTGAGTTCTGGCCAGGTATCCTGTAGAATGTACCCACGTCTGGATTTGTCTAACATTTGTCTCATGATCATACAGTGGGAACTTGGGTTTTTGGTAGGAATACCAGGGAAGTGATGCACCCCTCTCATGACATATACATGACATCACTTGGTTAGGTGTCTGCCAGGCTTCCCCACTATAAGTTTGTGACTTTTCCCTTTTCCTACTTTAGTCGTGGGAAGAATCATTAAGTCTAGTTCACCTTCAAAGGGTGGTAATGAGGTGGGAATATGGGGGTAAGGACAGGAGTTAAGCTCCCCCTCATCTATAGAAGAGTGTCCACATCCATATGTATTATTTGGAAGGCACTGTTTTGAGACCTGTTTTTCTGAGTATCAAGTAGCCTGACATCTCTCCATCCAGACAGGCTACTCTTCACCTGAGCAGGGGCAGTTGAGCATACTGTGAGCACTTTTCATTTGCTTCCATTCTTCTTGCTCAGGGAGAAGAAATTGGCCTCTGAATCCACAGGCTGTGAATACTTTGTGCTACCTCCTGCAGGGTCTGAGTGGTAGGCGGCCTGGAAGGAGCCTGTAGTTAGCCTTAACCTCTACTCCTGCCCCAGGCAGGGCAGTGGCAGTGGCCACAACTGGTTGGGAACCAGGGCACGCCCACTGGGGAGGCACATGCAATCAAGTGGCCAGCATCTAACCATGCCATAGTTCTTGGGGCACCAGCAGGTGCCAGGCCAACCTCTGCTAAGGAGTGGGTGTGTAGCCTCCACCTTCGAGCCCAGAGGAATCACTAGGCCTGTGGTAAGGGATGTTGCTGTCTATGCAGCCTGCCCTATGCCAGAGTCACTTGCCTAAAAGACAGTCTGTTGGGCAATCACTCAGCTGTTAGTTAGGCCTTTCTCCCCAACTCTTTGGTTTGTTGGGGCTTTAGCACATGTAAACAGCCCTGGCTGGTCCAAAGGTAGTGAGTTATCTCAATCGACTCCTCACAGTTTCAGATCTAACTCCTTGTTCTACTCTTTCCCCACTTCTTATACTACACTCAGTCTTTAAAAACAATCAGGTCCAAAGTATTGAGTTATCTCAATTGACTACTCATAGTTACAGATCTAACTCCTTGTTCCACTCTTTCCCCACTTCTTATACTATACTTCACTTGGTCTTTAAAAACAAAACAAAAAACAGTCTTTTGCCAGCTCTGCCTCACCCCCATATTCCTTCCTCTTATTAGCTCAAGAGGTGGGCACTTCCCTGAGATTCAGTTTCCTTTCTTCCCTTTTTTTTTCTTTTTTTTTTTTTTTTGAGACAGGGTCTCACTCTGTCACCCATGCTGGAGTGCAGTGGCGTGATCTCAGCTCACTGCAACCTCCGCCTCCTGGCCTCAAGTGATCCTTTCGCCTCAGTCCCCACCCAAGTAGCTGGAACTACAGGCACGAACCACCATGCCCAGCTAAATTATTATTTTTTTGAGACAGAGTCTTGCTCTGTCACTCAGGATTGAGGGGAGCAGTGCCATCTCGGCTCATTGCAACCTCCGCCTCCAGGTTCAAGGAATTCTCCAACCTCAGCCTCCCAAGTAGCTGAGACTACAGGTGCACACCACCACTCCTGGCTAATATTTGTATTTTTAGTGGAGATGGGGTTAGGCCATGTTGGCCAGGCTGGTCTCAAACTCCTGACCTCAAGTGATCCACTCGTCTTGGCCTCCCAAAGTGCTGGGATTACAGATGTGAGCCACTGTGCCTGGCCACTCCTGTACTTTTTTAGGGGCCCATGGAAAAGAACACTAAGAGACACAGCAGAGGCCCACAACCCACACCTACCATGGGTACTGGGTATATTGAACATCAATCAAAAAAACACATTCAAGATGTCAAGGAAAGTGAAAAAAAAAATCAGTAATAGGAAACATTTCAAAGCAATGGAATTCAAAAGACTGGTCTCACAGCTTAAAAAGGGACACAACTGGGATTTAAAAAGGGTCTGGTAATTCAGGTTCTGCCAACCTTTTGAGAAATGTGGCCCCTGACGGCCATTGTAGCTGCTTCTGCTTAGGCTCAAGGGCAGCCCCCTGCTGTAAGGAATCAAAGCTTATAACTGTCCTTACTCAATTTGGTATTTAAAAGAGGTCATCACATTGTAGTCCTCTTCCAAGTCCAGGACAGTCTCAACAATACTATGATCATCAAAAGCCTGTTTGAGGCTGCCAGGGTCAGCATCTGTGGCCTTCTGAGGGCTCTTGTCCACGAGCAGGGCCCAGGCTTCCTCTTTGAAGGGTGAATCTTGGCAATGACCACACACGTGGTTCAATTCGTTTTCAAATTCTATTTTTCCAGCCAATTCTTCAATAGTTCGGATGCTTGTATGGTCTTAAAAATAAGAACATTCAGCTTTACAATTCCAGTGGAAGGTTTCTGAAGACATTTCAGGAGCAAGTTAAAAACCATGAATGGGTTGTCATTCATCAGGGATTGTGTAAAAGCAGGCATTCCTGCCCCAGGACAGGCAGGCTGCCAGACTGCCAAATTAAGGTGGGTTTGGTACCTTCCTTTCAGGCCCAAGCATTTACTGAGTTCCAACTATATGCCAGTCCCCAAGAAAGGTATAAGTGGGAGGGTATGGAAATGTACATGGTTGTCCTGGCTCTCAGGGATGACAAGACACAATGTGAAAAAAAAACAAGGAAATAAGGTCTTTAGGGTAATCAAACTGCTGCCCAGCCAGGAGCGGTGGTGTGTACCTGCAATCCCAGCAACTTGAGAGGCTGAGGTAGAAGAATAACTTGCGCCCAGGAATTTGAGACCAGCCTGGGCAACAGAGTGAGACCCTGTCTCAGAAAAAAAAAAAAAAAAAAAAAAAGCTCCCTGATGTTGGTGAAAGCCAAGGAAGATGGTGGATAGAGGCAGTAATGACTTCAGTTTACCTCCTGGGGTTACTGGAGGAGACTCAGGCCACTGAAGTCACAGGCTGGCAGGGGTTTTACTTTGTGGCCCAGGGTGAGTACCCTACCCTCACCAGGCCTCCCTTTCCTCCCTCATAACCTGGAGATCCTTCAGAAACAACAGCTTCAGGCAGCACCCAAGGTTATACATCCCTTTACTAGGAGCTGTAGTATGAGTTTTTTGAAAACAGGGCACATTGGCATGGTGTGCCTGTAAACCCAGCACTTTGGAAGGCTGAGGCAGGAGGATCACTTGAGACCAGGAGTTCAAGACCAGCCTGGGTAACAAAGCAAGACCTTGTCTCTATTTATAAAAAATACTAATAATAATAATAAAAAGACAAAATAAAAAATAGAGCACATGTAGTTCACATACAGGACATTCAGATTTGTATGTAGAAAAAAAAAGTCTGACAGGATGTATGCTATACTATATTAACAGTGGTTATCTCTGGGTGGTAGAATTATAGGAAAGCTTTTGACTTCTAATTTTTCTCCTAATCTTTTTTTTTTTTTTTTTTTTTTTTTTTTGAGACAGAGTCTTGTTCTGTCACCCAGGCTGGAGGGCAGTGGTGCGATCTCGGCTCACTACAACCTCTGCCCTCTGCTCCTGGGTTGAAACAATTCTCACGCTTCAGCCATCCAAGTGGCTGGGATTACAGGCGTGCACCACCATGCCTGGCTAATTTTTTGTGTTTTTAGTAGAGAAGGGGTTTCGCCATGTTGCCCAGGCTGGTCTCGAACTCTTGACCTCAAGTGATCTGCCCGCCTCAGCCTCCCAAAGTGCTAGGACTAAAGGTGTGAGCCACTGTGCCCAGCCCTTTTCTCCTAATCTTTAATTACCGACCCCAGCTAAACTACTCTCTCCTTTTTGCCTATGTCCTGTTTCCTAAAAATTTAAGCTCAATCACCATGTCCTAGTGGCCACCATCCCTTGCCTTCAGGGACTCAATGTATCTAAACATTTATGACATGACCTGATTGATGTATCACCTCACAAGATAATCAGTTGTATGAGGGAAGGGACAGGGTTTGTTAACATTCCGTTCTCTACTCAATGCAGAGTCTGAGCAAAACAAATCTACCAAATAAAAAGATAAGAGTGCTTTGGCCGGGAGTGGTGGCTCTTGCCTGTAATCCCAGTACTGGGAGGCCACAGTAAGTGGATTACTTGGGACTAGGAGTTCGAGACCAGCCTGGACAACATAGCAAAACCCTAATACAAATATTAGCCAATCATGGTGGCGTGAATCTGTAGTACTAGTGTAGTACTATGGCTACTTGGGGGGCCGAGCTGGGAGGATCACCTGAGCCTAAGGAGGCTGAGGCTGCAGTGAACTGTGATTGTGCCACTGCACTCCAGCCTGGGTAATATAATGAGACTCTGTCTCTCCCCCCAAAAAGTGGTGGTGGTGTTTTTTTTTTTTTTGAGATGGAGTCTCGCACAGTTGCCCAGGCTGCAGTACAGTGGTATGATCATAGCTTGAACTCCTGGGCTCAAGTGATCCTTCCACCTCAGCCTCCCTAGTAGCTGGGATTATGGGCACCCACCACTGTGCCCAGCTAATTAAAAAAAATTTTGAGAGACAGATCTCGCTATGTATGGTACCCAAGCTAGAAGAGAGTGTTTTTCTTTTTTGTTTTTTTTTGAGATGGGAGTCTCACTCTGTCCCCCAGGCTGGAGTGCAGTGGCACAATCTCGGCTCACTGCAACCTCTGCCTCCTGGGTTCAAGCGATTCTCCTGCCTCGGCCTCCTGAGTAGCTGGGATTACAGGTGCGCACCACCACACCTGGCTAATTTTTGTATTTTTAGTAGAGACGGGGTTTCACCATATTGGTTAGACTGGTCTTGAACTCCTGACCTCGTGATTCGATCTCCTCGGCCTTCCAAAGTGCTGGGATTACAGGCATGAGCCACCGTGCCTGGCCGAGAGCGTTTCGTAAATCTGAGATATTTGCTGACTCAGACCCATGTGAAGGATCTATCTTCCCAAGGACAGGATGGACTTGCCCACTGTACTCACCAGTCATATCAAGCAGATATTTTGTGACCTCTTGGCTAGAATTGTTGAGTGGCATGTTTGAGTCAGCCTTCATATCTCTCTCCATATCTTTCCTGCAGCCCCCAGGTGGGGGGGAAGAAAAGGTGGGGAATTAGATTCTCTTTCAAGAAAATATTGAAGGGAAACTCAGTTTTAGATAATCTCAAAGACAAAAACTTACTGGTGACCTTGTCATTTATGCTTTGATTAAAGGACAATTGGAAACTGCTACATCAGTGGATAAATTGACTAACAGCTTTACCATAATGACTCACGAGCATCACAGACTGTACTAAATTTTTTTCTTTTTTAGAGACAGGGTTTAGCCATGTTGCCCAGGCTGGTCTCGAACTCCTAGGCTCAGGCGATCCACTCGCCTCAGCCTCTCAAAGTGCTGGGAATACAGGCATGAGCCACCTCACTCAGCCTGCATTTGTTTATTTATTTATTTTTTTGAGACGAAGTCTCGCTTTGTCCCCCAGGCTGGAGTGCAATGGCGCAATCACGGCTCACTGCAACCTCTGCCTCCCGGGTTCAAGTGATTCTCCTGCCTCAGCCTCCCGAGTAGCTGGGATTACAGGCGCCTGCCACCACGCCCGGCTAATTTTTGTATTTTTAGTAGAGACGGGGGGTTCACCATGTTGGCCAGGCTGGTCTCGAACTCCTGACCTCAGGTGATCTGCCCGCCTCAGTCTCCCAAAGTGCTGGGATTACAGGAGTGAACCACCGCGCCTGGCCTGTTTGTTTTAAAGATGGAGTCTTGCTCTTGTCGCCCAGGTTGGTGTGCAATGGCGTAATTTCGGCTCACCGCAACCTCCGCCTCCTGGGTTCAAGCGATTCTCCTGCCTCAGCCTCTGGAGTAGCTGGAATTACAGGCGGCCACCACCACACCCAGCTAATTTTTCTATTTTTAGTAGAGACGGGGTTTCACCATGTTGGCCAGGCTGGTCTCAAACCCCTGACCTCAGGTGATCCATCCGCCTCAGCCTCCCAAAGTGCTGGGATTCAGGCGTGAGCCACTGTGCCCAGCATTCTTTTTTTTTTAATATGGAGTCTTGCTCTGTTGCCCAGGCTGGAGTACCATGGCAAGATCTCAGCTCACTGCAACCTCTGCCTCCAGGATTCAAGCAATTCTCCTGCCTTGGCCTCCCAAGTAGCTGGGATTATAGGCACGTGCCACCACGCTTGGCTAATGTTTGTGTTTTTAGTAGAGACGGGGTTTCACCAAACCTCAAGCGATCCACCCACCTCAGCCTCCCAACGTGCTGAGATTACAGGCGTGCCACCACACCCGGCAAGGCCTGCACTGCTTATGAGTACCAATATAAATATTTGTGGAGTTGAAGGAAAAAAATTTTTTGTGGAGTTGAACCAATTAAATGGCCTCTTTATTCCCTTCCTATGAAGCAGCCAAGATGGCAGAACTTTGAAGTTTCTTTTTTTTTTTTGAGACGGAGTCTTGCCCTGTCGCCTAGGCTGGACTGCAGTGGCACGATCTCGGCTCACTGCAAGCTCCACCTCCTGGGTTCACGCCATTCTCCTGCCTCAGCCTCCCGAGTAGCTGGGACTACAGGTGCCCGCCACCACGCCCGGCTAATTTTTTGTATTTTTAGTAGAGACAGGGTTTCACCATGTTAGCCATGATGGTCTCGATCTCCTGACCTCGTGATCCGCCCGCCTCGGCCTCCCAAAGTGCTGGGAGTACAGGCGTGAGCCACCGCGCCCGGCCGGAAGTTTCATCTCATATGTTCATCCCTTCTCCAAGTCAAGGTGCCTGGGACCAGGCAATTTCAAGTTACTTGGGAGAAGAAAGTCTAGAGGAGACCTGATGATGGCCCAAAAAGCTCTGGGGTAAGAGTGGGGAGCAGAGGCAAAGATGAAGCCAGGAAGTAGGGCCCAGCCTTCAATTCAGCCTCTCCCTAATGTGGGCAAAGGAGGGTATCAAAGGCCCCAGTGTCCATATTCAAACACAGGAGTTAAGATGGAATTAAGACTTTTGTTTCTGCAACTTAAAAAATAAGGTTATTTTTAAAACCAGGTTATTTTACGTCCACTACGCCTTTGGGTACTGCAAAGTGGTTTCCGTGACTGGTTTGACATCAACGATTGACAACTAGCCCCTCAACTGGAACATATACACAAAATGTAACTGTTTCCTAGGCCAGATTCTGAAGAATGTCTGTGAACTCCCCAAATGCAGTCACAGAGCTGCCAAAAGGAGGCAAGAGCACTGTCATGAACTGAATCTAGGATCTTCAACAATTTTTTCAGAAACAAGAATCCCCTTAATTGGCCGGGCGCGGTGGCTCACGCTTGTAATCCCAGCACTTTGGGAGGCCGAGGCGGGCGGATCACGAGGTCAGGAGATCGAGACCACGGTGAAACCCCGTCTCTACTAAAAATACAAAAAATTAGCCGGGCGCGGTGGCGGGCGCCTGTAGTCCCAGCTACTCGGAGAGGCTGAGGCAGGAGAATGGCGTGAACCCGGGAGGCGGAGCTTGCAGTGAGCCGAGATTGCGCCACTGCACTCCAGCCTGTGTGACAGAGCGAGACTCCGTCTCAAAAAAAAAAAAAAGAATCCCCTTAATTGTAGCTATTAAGCTATCAAAATTAGAATCACCTTAAATTTTCTTTTCTCCAGTTTTCCCCCTCTCCTGCAGTTCTCCAAGACTCTCTTTCGGGTGCCAAAATGGAGGAATGCATCAATACATTTTCCTTGCTGGTCAGAGGTTTTCTCTCGGGGCACAGAGCATGTGGTTTTGCATTTACCGGGGCATGGTTTGTTGCAAAGGCAGGGTTCTCATTCTTAGGAGCACATGGGACAGCAGCAAAAGGAGCAGCAGAAGAGCAGGCTGCCAGAGGATGTCTTCTGCAGAGGAGCCTGGGCACAGGCAGCGCGGAGGAGAGCGGCGCGGCGCTCAGTTCCAGCCTCTGCTGGCCTGTGCACTCCTGGGAATAACTAACTCCTTCAAAGGCCCGGTCAATGGCTGCAGTCAGTTCCTTTCTGCATCTTCTTAGTTTTTCAGACATTTCTCCTAAAAGCGACCATGTCTTTATGTAATGCATTGGAAATGCACAGGATAACACAACAATGTTACAAATGAGGCTGCAAACTACCCCTGAACGGCCACGATTTTCTGGAGGTTGGCCCTGGCTATAGCAGGACCCACAACCCTCGGGCTTTCCTCCTGGAGTAGGCGGTTCTCGGCTCTCGCGGAGGAACCCGCCATCTGCCAGAAGCCCCAAAGACGCCCCGCCCCACTTCCCACAGCTTCCTGGCCCGCCCCGCCACTGCCTCCCGCCCCACAGAGGCTCCCAGGCCGCCGGCCGTACCGGCACCCCGCGCTTCGGCGGGTCGGCAGCCACGTCCTTGTCCTCACCCGCAGCGCAGTGACGCCGACCCAGCCAACGGTCATCGCATGCGCGTGCCCCGCGCAGGCCCCAAACCCCCACGGATTAGGTTAAAGGTCAAACAAAAAAGCCCGGATCCGTAAGTCCGGTTCCTTAAGGCCTTGCCCACACGCAGCAGCTGGCCCCGCGGTGGGAGTGGGGACGGGGCTTTCGACTGGGGGCCCTGGGAAGAGTCTTGGCAGGGATGAGGGAAGAACCCGTTCTAGAAAGCATCTGGGTAACACCAAAATGTATTACTACCCTAAATTGGCATGAACTGGAGCCCTTTCCCGGCTAACTCCCATAAAGATTTCTGTTCACAAGCCAACATGGAAACAACTGGACGGGACACAGCACCGGGCAGTTTTATGTACTGACTTCCTTTAAGCGTTATCTAATAAAAAGTGGGTTATGTAATAAAAGTGCTACACAGTATTTAACTGTCTTAATTCATCTAGGGTAGCAGGGGATATAACAGAACTGCTGGGTTCCACACGAGGTTGCGGGGCCAGGATCCCCAACACTAGATATCTTCATTTCCTTAGCGGGGAGAAAGCTGGAAATTACAAGATGGCTCAACGGAGAAATGGGCTTCAGTGGGTAACTTTCAGAAAATTATAAACCCATATCAGTGCACGTAGCGAGGGAAAGGGGAGTTTACTTGAGGCTTGGGTTACTGTGAGCAGACTACTTGGGGTGACCAGTATCAGCATCAGAACCAGAAATCCAGGCGCTCAGGGCAGCCCTGCAGGTGGGGTGGGTCTCCAGGCTGCTCCAAACTCAGCGCCTGTGTTCCTCTCCATTCTTTGGGATCCATCAGACATACTCCATTGTGTACCCCCATCCCACCCCCTTTTCAGCTTCACAGGTTTCACAGAAATTTCTCACCACCTGTTTAAAAATAAAAATAATTCAGCCTCTTGACATAGCTTCTTCTAGGTAAACGGTCTTTTTTTTTTTTTTTTTCCTTCTGCTAATAAAAGAAGGGTATTTCCTTGTCTAGTTTTTAGACAGAACACTAGCAGTCTGCAGAGTGTCAAAGATGTTCTCCTGGGGGATTACACTGGCGCTACAGGGTGGCAGGATCGTGGAGTCAGCATCAGTTGGTGTCCATGCTGCAAGCCTCATCATCCCCCAAGCCCTGCTGAGAGCTGCTTGGTTGTGTCCCTCCATCAGAGGAACCAGAACTGCTAAGTGAAGGTGTCTTATAAAATTCATCATCTCGACGTTGGTAAAATAGCACATAAGCTGCTTTAGTCTGAAATACAAGAGAGGGAAAGACCATTCAGTGGTTGGAAAAATCACCCATTTTCCCCAGCTTTTCTCTAGCTGTCCAAAACCCTCAAGGATCTTCCATATCCACACACAGGAGACCCTTCCACCTGAAGATGGATGCCCCTGCCAGGGAGCAGGGAATGGAAGGAGCCTTGTGCAGAGAACTCTGAGGAGAACTGAGCTTCTCATTTATGAAGGTCCCTGAAGGAATGCCAGCCAGCTCTGTCACACCTAGCTCCCACTGTCACATCAGGATGATGAAATAACCAACTAGCCTGATAGACGCTCTTCCCAGCTTTAATCCATAAAGACATGAGGAAGAACCACATATCATGGCCTACTCACCACTATCTGATCCTCAGAGGCCAGGGACACGTTGCTATCATCAAAGTAATACCATTTCCCATTCAGTTTGTTCTTCGCATATGCAGTGTCTGCCAAGTCAACAAAGAAAATACTCTAGCGGTCTCCAGAGAATTAATCTGGCTAGTTTATTAGGCTTGCACTAAATAAACACAAAAATCCCCAAAACAAAACCCCTGAAATTAAAAATAGTTTACAGTGTGTGTCTTAACAACCAAAAAACAACTCACCTTCTTTTCTAATCTGTTCCTTCTCAAACAGGATCAAAAGGCTAAAAATGGAGCTGTCAGGGACCAAGATTTTAAACTATAATTTTGGGAAACTAATCCAAAAAATAGAGCTATTCAGTGCTAATCTTCAGGATGGCTATGTGCAATAATCCAAAACCAGGGAACCCATAAAAGGAGCTGAAACTTCTAAGATTTAAGCAAAACAATAGCTCTCACAAGGACATGCCAAGTCAATCTCCCCCATTGCGTCTAGGCAGGTGGCTACTAACATCAACAGAATACATAGTGCCTCTGGAGCCTGCAGAATAATCCCAGTTAGGGGAACATTGGGTGTTTGGGTTTGCAGAGCTGGGACGTGAACAACATACCTTAGTCTCCATATAAAAAAAAAAAAAAAATTATCTTTCTCTAAAACTAGAAGTCCAGAGTCTGTGGTTGGGTAACAGTTTCCCACAATGATTCAAGCATTTCCCACAGGCAATGCTTCTTGTCTTGACTTTACACTATTCCCAAGCAGGATGTGTTTATTACAGCAATCCCAGCCCAGTTCCTGCTCCACCCAGATTCTCAGAAACTACAGAATCCAATGGAGATCTGATTTCCAGTGTCAACTTACTGTGTGGCTTTAGGTAAGGTGTTTAACACTTCAGCCTCAGTTTCCTCACTATAGCATTGACTACACAAAGTGGTGGTGAGGATCATGGGAAAGGGCAACAGAGAAGGTGCCCAAGGCCAGTTCACACAGTCTGTGCTTGACACAATAGCAGCAATGGTGGCTTTCAATTTTGAAGTTCCAACTGTAGGCCCAATGTGGACCCTCACACAACCAGCCTAACCTCATGGACAAGAAAACTGAGGATGAGAAACTTGCCCAAATGGTATGTTTGTGTGCAAAAATTAGCAAATAAAAATGAACACAGGCTGGGCACGGTGACTCACACCTGTAATCCCAACACTTTGGGAGGCCAAGGCAGGGTGGTTTGCTTGAGCCCAGGAGTTCAAGACCAGCCTGGGCAACATGGCAAAACCCTGTCTCTACTAAAAATACAAAAATTAGCCAGCTGTGGTGGCACACACCTGTAATCCCAGCTACTCGGGAGGCTGAGGCACGAGAATCGCTTGAACCTGGGAGGTGGAGGTTACAAGTGGGCCGAGACTGCGCCACTGCTTTCCAGCCTGAGTGACAGAGTGAGAATCTGTCTCAAAAAAAGAGCAAACCAGCCAGGCTCAGTGGCTCATGCCTGTAATCCCAGCACTTTGGGAGGCCAAGGCGGGCGGATCACGAAGTCAGGAGATCGAGAACATCCTGGCTAACATGATGAAACCCCATCTCTACTAAAAATACAAAAAATTAGCCAGGCTTGGTAGCGGGTGCCTGTAGTCCCAGCTACTCTGGAGGCTGAGGCAGGAGAATGGAGTGAACCTTGGAGGCGGAGCTTGCAGTGAGCGGAGATTGCGCCACTGTGCTCTAGCCTGGGCGACATAACGAGACTCCATCTCAAAAAAAAAAAAAAAAAAAAAAAAGAATTAAAAAAAACAGAGAGTGGAATCAGTATGAAGAAAGCCTGCAGCATGAAGCCCGTGAAACTGCATAAGCAAAGCATTTAGGGCAATGCCTGGTCCACTGGTGAGAGATGATGGCCGAGCATATTTCAACATCTCAGAAGGAAGCAGATGTCAGTACTTACAGTGGCCAACCCCCATGGCTCCATAATGATTGGACACGGCAATGAGGTCGTACACGTAAGGCCTTGCTGACAGGTTACAGACAAATTCGGACATGTTCAGCCCTCTGAGCACAAAACACAAAAATAGTTCTTGAATATGTTAAACCCAAAGTAGTTAGAGTAACCCAGCAACCTCTGTTATGCAACAGGGCAGAACACAGGGAGGCACTCAAACTATTCGAGAAAGACCATGATGGAAGGGACCCTAGGATCCGTGTTCTGACCACTGACATATTCAGGCTAGAAAATGGGGCCAGGTGCAGTGGCTCATGCCTGCAATCCCAGCACTTTGGGGGACCAAGGCGGGTGGATCACCTGAGGTCAGGAGTTCGAGACAAGCCTGACCAACGTGGTGAAACCCTGTCTCTACTAAAAATACAAAAATTAGGCCACGCACGGTGGCTCACGCCTGTAATCCCAGCACTTTCGGAGGCCAAGGCAGGCGGATTGCGAGGTCAGGAGATTGAGACCATCCTGGCTAACACGGTGAAACGCTGTCTCTACTAAAAAATAAAAAAAATTAGCTGGGTATGGTTGTAGTCCCAGCTACTCAGGAGGCTGAGGCAGGAGAATGGCGTGAACCTGGGAGGCGGAGCTTACAGTGAGCCAAGATCGCACTACTGCAGTCCAGCCTGGGTGACAGAGCAAGACTCTGTCTCAAAAAAAAAAAAAAAAAAGTATATATATACACATATATATACACATATATACACACACACACATATACACATACACACACACACATATATATATATACACACACACACACACACACACACACACAAATTAGCCGGGCATGGTGGCACACACCTGTAATCCTAGCTACTTGAGAGGCTGAGGTAGGACAATCAGATTGATCCCGGGACGTGGAGGTTGCAGTGAGCCAAGATCGTGCCATTGCACTCCAGCCTGGGCGACAAGAGTGAAACTCCGTCTCAAAAAAAAAAAAAAAAAAACAAACAACAACAACAAAAGAAAATGGGAGAACCTCTTTCTGGGTAACTCCAGCACCAGACAAAATGGTGATGAGGGTCTAGAGATACACACAGAGGGCTTCAGCAAGTATGCAGAAATGGCTGTTCTTAACAGAATTACAGTTGGTGCCATAATAATTTAAACTCAACCAAAACAGGCCCCAGAAAGCTTTCTTCCTCCAATATTTTATTTAAAAATGTTCAAACACACAGAAAAGATAAAGAATTTTTTTTTTTTGAGACAGTCTCACTGTGTCGTCCAGGCTGGAGTGTAGTGGCGCGATCTTGACTCACTGCAACCTCTGCCTCTTGGGTTCAAGTGATTCTCCTGCCTCAGCCTCCCGAGCAGCAGGGATTACAGGCATGTGCCACCATGCCTGGCTAATTGTTTTTTGTACTTTTAGTAGAGATGGGGTTTCACCATGTTGGTCAGACTGGTCTCAAACTCCTGACCTCGTGATTTGCCCACCTCAGCCTCCCAAAGTGCTGGGATTACAGGTGTGAGCCACCGCGCCCAGCCAAGATAAAGAATTTTTACAACAAATACTTATTATCCATCACCTGGAGTCTCCTGCTGACATGCTATACTTCATGTATCTATTCTTTCCCCCAGAAAGCATTTTAAAATCTACATTTTGTGGGCAACTCCCTTCTTTTTTCTTTTTTTGGAGACAGGGGCTTGCTCTGTTGCTCAGGCTGGAGTGCAGTGGCACAATCTTGGCTCACTGCAACCTCCGCCAAGTGGGTTCAAGCAATTCTCCTGCCTCAGCCTCCCTAGTAGCTGGGATTACAGGTGTGCACCACCGCACCCAGCTAATTTTTGTAGTTTTACTGGAGACAGGATTTCACCATGTTGGCCAGGCTAGTGTCCAGCTCCTGATCTCAAGTGATCTGCCCGCCTTGGCCTCCCACAGTGCTGGGATTACAGGTGTAAGCCACTGTGCCAGCCTCTTTTTTTTTTTTTTTTTTGAGATGGAGTCTCGCTCTGTCACCAGGCTGGAGTGCATTGGCGCGATCTTGGCTCACTGCAACCTTTGCCTCCTAGGTTCAGGCGATTTTCCTGCCTCAGCCTCCTGAGTAGCTGGGACTACAGGTGTGCGCCACCACGTCCAGCTAACTTTTGTATTTTTAGTAGAGATGGGGTTTCACCATGTTGGCCAGGATGGTCTTGATCTCCAGACCTTGTGATCCGCCCACCTTGGCCTCCCAAAGTGCTGGGATTACAGGCATGAGCCACCGTGCCCAGCCTATCTTTTTTAAATATATTTTTTATTTATTGTAGAGAGGAAGTCTCTCTATGTTGCCCAGGCTGGTTTTGAACTCCTAGGCTCAAGTGATCCTCCCACCTTGCCCTCCCAAACTGATGATATGTGAGCCACTGTGCCCAGCCAGGGAACATCTATCTGTTGACTTACTTTCCTGTTCTTAGTTACAGTCTATACTGTGGGGCTTGAGAGGATATGAGTAGACAGCCAGTCCCAGTCCCTACCCCAGGGACAGGATCATGGCAGGTATGCAGCCCACATGCAGCCCCCAATAATAACCCAACTCTCCCTGACAGGCTATTCTTGGTTGCCTTGTCACCTATTGTGCTGCCTCTGCTAAGGTGAGGCTACCTGTGACACATGATGGACAGGCAGGCCAGTTAGGTGGCCTAAGTGACTCGAGAGGGAAACTAGCAGTGGGAGGAGTGATTGGCAGCAGCCTGTGTCTGGGCAAATACTTCCACTGGAGAGTCTCTTCCCCAAAGATGGGAGGATAGGGACGGGAGGGGTAACTACAGCTAAACTCTGACCTCCTAGACCCCGGCAACACACATCCTTACTCAGAAATTTTGGTGGCAAACTGCTCAGCCAATCAGTGCCAAGATTTTCTGCCTGTTTTTAAATGTTCCTAACACTGTAGTCACCATGACCCACCTGATTGGGAATTCTACGACTGTGTCGAGCTTATCCCTCCAGTATCTGTTGTAGGAGAAACGTTTGAGGTGGACCACCAGGATCTTGGGCAAGGACCATAGGTCAAACTTTTTTGTGGCCTGTTGATGCTTCTTACAGTTGGGACAGTACCTAAAAAGAGAAACCTCCACTTAGTAGGGCAAGCTGGCAGCCAGTGCCACCTGGGCACTCATGCATGGAGGCACAGCTGCAGTCCTGACAGTTGCCATCCTCTCAGTCAGCACTCAACACTACTGCTTCTGGCCAGGGACCTGTCTTCCAAAATGGTGTGACGGCTTTCCTAGGAAAACTCAACTCACAGAGGATTATGTTGTAGGGTTGGCTATATAAAGAAGTGACACATCCAAATACAAAGGGGTTGATGTGCACAGATGGCCCTAGCAGATCTGAGTCCTGGGGTGCATGGGGCCTCTGCCCAGACAGGCAGGAGCTGTGTACCAGGGGTCATGCTCCCCAAGGGTCTCCATGGTGGTGAACAGCTCGATGCAGTCTCTCAGGGCCACTGTGGTCTTCTTCTTCTTCTGAGGCTGCAACATGCTCACATGCTTCTCATAGGCCTATGGGAAACAAAGCACTCAGTTCTGCTGGAGGAAAAGATCTTACTGCATTAAGACATGAAGGCCTACAGAGGCTCTCCCACCTGGAATGCAGTACACTTTCTAGAGCCTCTGAACATAAAATGACAAAATCTTGAAGTGCTTTTCCTTCTCAGTCTTAAATATAACTTGCTAAATTGCTGTCCAACTGGTGAAAGTGATCGCAGTCCACATCCGGTGCAGAAACCAGCAGACACCACCGACCACGAACCCCGAGGGACATACCTCAGATTCTTGCTCATCATAGTAAAGGCTCCGAGTTTCACTGTCCCAATCCATGGCCAGTGTAGATCGAGCTGAGGAGGACCAAAATGTCACTTGTTATGGAATGGCAAGCAATAGGAGAGGCTCTCCGAGTGACAGGAGTGAGAAGGACCACACTCAGGCCACACCATCAACACCTTCTCCCACATCAGCAGCCACTGCCAAGAGCAATGCTCTGCAATGGGCCAGCCCTTCTGATCCCCAGCCCCAAAAAGCCTTTCGCAAGGACTTCCTCAGTGATACGGATAAGCTACAAAGGAACTAACTATTGAGAATTCTCAAAGGGCACAGGTCAAGATGGAGTAATAGGGACCAGATTTATCATCCTACCATAAACCACAAAAAAACCTGACAAAATGGATGAAAGAATTGTTTTCAGACATTGGATACAGCAGGAAGGAGATCCCTGACAGAAGGAAAAAAAAAGAGACCCCTACATCACCCTAGCTGATTGCCTGCAGGCAGTTTCCAGGACTTAGCATAGGGGAGAGAGGAGAAGATTAAGCTGAAGAGTCAAAGACTGGAGTTTGAGAAGATGGCTAGAATTTGCAAGGCGTTCCAGCATGGGCAACATAGTGAGACCCTGTCTCTACACAAACTACAAATATTAGCTGGGTGTGGTGGTGCACGCCTGTAGTCTCAGCTACTCAGGAGGGTGAGGTGGGAAGGGAGCTGAAAGACAGAGATGCTTCTCCTCCCCCAACTGGCAGAGGTGTCTTCACTGGCCAATTGTGCTTTTCACACAATCCCTCAGAATGCCTCTTCCTGTCTGTACAGCAGTCCCCATTACAACCTCCATGTGTCGGTGAGGCTACAAAATCCATGACCATCCTCTGAATGGGTCACATTTCATGAGTATTAACGAACAAAATAAATATGCGTTTATTCTTATAAGTGAGCAAGTATGGGGAAATGTTGCTGCCAAGGGTGGCCACGGGAAAGGTTATCGACACACAGCAAATTCCCGCAGAGGGAGTGGAGGGAGACCTACTTTCCTCCGAGGTCATCAGGGACTCAGGAGAAAAGCCTAAAAGGTAGGAGGATCTCTGAAACAGTCCTGAGGGGGCTTCAAGCCAAGGATCATACAAGTGCTCCTCCTGGAGGCACAGAGATTGTGAAAGCCCAATGCAGTGAGTGTCGAGTGCAAGGATTTTCAAACAGATCCTAAGTCCCTAAAGCCCAGCTTGAAACGTCAGAAAAAGTGCTTACAGTTGAGTTTAAGTAGTTTTCCATCAGTTGCAAGTGAATTTATGTCAGCTGTTCCATAGGAGTTCACAAGACTGAAGGTAAAAAGCCTTTTTGGGCAGGGCTGGCCTTTGATCTTCTTTTGGGTGGTCTCACTGGGGTCATTTCCTGGCTCATCTTCCCCACTGCCTTCTGTTTCTGAAAGCTGCTCTTTGCCTTCTTCCTGATGCTCCATTTCTTCCTCATCTTCTCCTGGCACATAAATGGAAAACAATATGTATATAATTTCCCACCATTTCAATGTTAAAAATTTTATTTAATACATAACTATGGTGTTTCCTTCCAGATTTTATTCTGTGTTTATGAAGTTAAATCTATTCCTTTGCATTTAACTTGAATTCACATGTGACTCTCACCACACCCTTGCAAGACAGGCAGACTGGGCACTGCTATTCCACGATGAGGAGGCACAGTCTGAGAGAGCTTAAATGAGCCACCCGCAGGCACAATGAGATTCAGAAGCCCTGCCATCCTGTCTACTGGCCATCACAGCACATGGTCTCTCACTCTTGCAACTTCACCATTAGGCCCACAGAGAGAAAAGGGCTTAAATGAAACACATACTCAACACTCAAGAAGACAGCTTGGTGAGAAACACTATCTTCCATTCCATCCATTCCGTCCATCCATCCATTCCGTCCATCCATCCAGCCAGCCAGATCCATCCGAGACAGTCTCACTCTAGCCACTCTATCTATCTATCTATCTATCTATCTATCTATCTATCTATCTATCTATCTATCTATCTGAGATGGAGTCTCACTCTGTCACCCAGGCTAGAGTGCAATGGCACGATCTCGGCTGACTGCAACCTTCACCTCCCAGTTCAAGCAATTCTCCTACCTTAGCCTCCTGAGTAGCAGGGATTACAGGCGTGCACCACCATGCCCGGCTAATTTTTATATTTTTTTAGTAGAGACGGGGTTTCACCATGTTGGTCAGGCTGGTCTCGAACTCCTGACCCCAGATGATCCACCGGCCTTGGCCTCCCAAAGTGCTAGGATTACAGACGTGAGCCACCGCGCCTGGCCCTATTTATTTATTTATTTTTTGAGACGGAGTCTCACTCTGTCGTCCAAGCTGGAATGCAATGGCGTGATCTCAGCTCAGTGCAACCTCCACCTTCCGGGTTCAAGCAATTCTCCTGCCTCAGCCTCCCGAGTGGCTGGGACTACAGGTGCGTGCTACCACACCCGGCTACTTTTTTGTATTTTTAGTAGAGACAAGGGTTCACCATGTTCACCAGGATGGTCTCTAGTTCCTGAACTCGTGATCTGCCCACCCCGGCTTCCCAAAGTGCTGGGATTACAGGTGCGAGCCACTGCACCCGGCCAAGAAACACAACTTAAAAGTCAGTTGTCTTTTTTTTTTTTTTTGAAGTGGAGTCTCACTCTGTCGCCCAGGCTAGAGTACAGATTGCTAGAGCAATCTCGGCTCACTGCCACCTCTGCCTCCCAGTTTCAAGCAATTCTGCTGCCTCAGCCTCCTGAATAGCTGTGGTTACAGGCACGCACCACCACGCCCAGCTAATTTTTGTATTTTTGGTAGAGACGGGGTTTCTCCATGTTAGCCAAGCAGGTCTTGAACTCCAGCCCTAAAGTGATCTGCCCTCTCGGCCTCCCAAAATGATGGGATTACAGGTGTCAGCCACCAGGCCCAGCTATTTTCAAATATTATAATAAACACAAATAATAAGTATTCAGTTCCTCCAGAAAAAAACCTATCCTGAATTTTCCTTTAGTATTTACTAAAGGTCTCTTAGGTGCAGGTACCATGCTAGGTTCCAGGGCTCCATAAGGGGAGCACACAGTCTAAAGGGAAAGTTAAAGTATCAAATAAGTAACTTTAGCAAAGATGGGGACCACTCCAAAAGCTGGTGTAAAAGTAACAGAGAAGAGCAGATTTAAAACAAAGAATCTACATACTTGATCAGTAAAAACGGAAATTCTGAGAAAAGGAGAATGTGCTATTTAAGAGCCCACAACCCCTGGTTCTCATGGAGGTTCCTTTCCGAACTTGCTTAACTCCTGAGACATGACACTGTCCCTTTACACACAATAAGCCTGTCCCCCTCCTACACTGGCAAGGAAAAACCTGCCCTGCCTGATGCCTCTTGGAGAAGGGCAGAACCCAAAACTGCCTCAGTCCCACTCAGGAAATGAGCAGTGCCCTCATACTTATAAGAACTCTGTCCTGGCCCATGCCACTGGCTGCCAGTTACCTGGATAATGCCAGGAGCCTTGGGCCAATGCAGTCAGAATTAAATGCCATGGACTGTATTTCACAGGATGAGAAAAAAAGCAGCCTATGATCCCAGCACCTTGGGAGGCTGAAGCAGGCGGATCACCTGAGGTCAGGAGTTTAAGACCAGCCTGAGCAACATGGTGAAACCCCATCTCTACTAAAAATACAAAAATTAGCCAGGCATGGTGTCAGGTGCCTGTAATCCCAGCTACTCAGGAGGCTGAGGCAGGAGAAGCACTTGAACCTGGGAGGCAGAGGTTGCAGTGAGCTGAGATCACGCCATTGTACTCCAGCCTGGGCAACAAGAGCAAAACTCCGTCTCAAAAAAAAGAAAAGAAAAGAAAAAGAAAAAGCAGGATCCACTGAAAGCAGCTACCCAAAGTCACTCAGAGAATCAGCAGGGGACCTAAAGGTCAGCAGTCACAGGCCTAACAAGGAGCCATGGCAGTAGTGGCTAAAAATGCTTTGTGGTTATGCTGGGCACAGTGGCTCATGCCTATGATCCCAGCACGTTGGGAGGTTGAGGTGGATGGATTGCTTGAGCCCAGGAGTTCGAGACCAGCCTGGGAAACATGCAGAAACCCTGTATCTACAAAAAAAAGAAAAATTAGCTGGGCATGGTGGCACACATCTGTAGTTCCCAGCTACTCAAAAGGCTGAGGTGGGAGGATTGCTTGAACCCAGGGAACGGAGGTTGCAGTGAGCTGAGATTGTGCCACTGCACTCCAGCCTGGGCGACAGAGCAAAAGAAAACAAACAAAAAAACCTTTATGCTTAAACAAGGTCTGAAGTCTACACACCAAGATTCACCTGTAGGATTCAAAAGGTGACACTCATTGTCCCGGACATGCCTAAGAAGCAGGGTTAGCAGTAAAAATAGCAAACACACTCACAAGATGTTGTTACTGATTGAGTGCCTTTCATGTGCCCTGTCCTTTAATCACATGACCTCAAATTGTAATTGCAGATCTGTGAAGCAGATATCCTTTTGCAGACAGGTAAACCAAGGTTCAGAGGGATGATGTGACTTGTTCAAGTCCACCCCATACCTTGAGCTGGGGATCAGACTGCCTTAGCTTCCAGAGTGTCACAGATCACCCAGGGTCTGTTCAGAGACTACTATTACCATTCCAACACCTCTGCTGGTGGACCTATACACAAAATATATTCCTGTTTAACCCTAGTGGGAAATGAACATAACATTTCGGGCAAGAATAAGAAGCCAAATATTGGGGCTGGATGCAGTAGCTCATGCCTGTAATCCCAGCACTTTGGGAAGCCGAGGTGTGTGGATCACCTGAGGTCAGGAATTCGAGACCAGTCTGGCCAATATGGTGAAACCCCATCTCTACTAAAAATACAAAAATTAGCCAGGCGTGGTGGTGGGCGCCTATAATCCCACCATTGCACTCCAGCCTGGGTGACAGAGCGAGACTCAGTCTCAAAAAAAAAAAAGAATCCAAATATTGGCCATGTGTGGTGGCTCATGCCTATGATCCCAGCACTCTGGGAGGCCAAGGTGGGTGGATTGCTTGAACTCAGGAGTTCAGGACCAGCCTGGGGAACATGGGAAGACCTTGCTTGTCTCTACAAAAAAGAAAAAAAAGAAAAAGAAATTATCTGGGTATGGTGACACGTTCCTGTAGTCCTGGCTACTCAGGTGGATGAGGTGGGAGGATTGCTTGAGCCCAGGAGGTCAAGGCTGCAGTGAGCCATGATTGCACCACTGTATTCCAGCCTGGGCGACAGAGTGTGAACCTGTCTAAAACAAAGAATCCAAATATAATAAAACGTATTCAACCCTAAAATGCCAAAAATAATTTGGAGTATCTCTTGATGACGGAGGCTTGTGGTCATTATTTTTAAAGTAAATTCTTGGCTGGGCACAGTGCCTCAGGCCTGTAACCCCAGCACTTTGGAAGGCGGAGGTGAGCAGATCACTTCAGGTCAGGGGTTCGAGACCAGACTGGCCATGATAGAGACACCCCATCTCTACTAAAAATACAAAACTAGCCAAGTGTGGTGGCGCACACCTATAGTACCAACTACTCGGGAAGCTGAGGTGGCAGAATCCCTTGAACCCAACAGACTGAGGCTGCAGTAAGCCAAGATTGTGCCACTGCACTCCAGCCTGGCCAACAAAGTGGACTCCATATAGAAATAAATTAATTAGTTAAAGTCAGTTCTCACTTTCTAGGACTGCACGTCTTGGAGGAATCTGGACATCTGGTTTTGCAACTGATAATTTTTTGTTTTTGCTGGTTTTTGTTTTTGTTTGAGATGGAATGTTGCTCTGTCGTCCAGACTGGAGTGCAGTGATGCAATCTCAGCTCACTGCAACCTCCGCTTTCTGGGTTCAAGCGATTCTCGTGCTTCAGCCTCCCAAGTAGCTGGGATTACAGGCACACGCTGCCATGCCTGGCTAATTTTGTATTTTTTAGTAGAGACAGGGTTTCACCATGTTGGCCAGGCTGGTCTTGAACTCCTGACCTCAGATGATCTGCCTGCCTTGCCCTCCCAAAGTGCTGGGATTACAGGCGTGAGCCATCGCACCCGTCTGCAACTGAGAATTTATGTGCTGGGCGCAGCGGCTCACACCTGTAATCCCAGCACTTCAGGAGGGCAAGGTGGAAGGAAGGATAGCCTGAACCTGGCAGGTTGAGGCTGCAGTAAACCATGATTGCACCACTGCACTCCAGACTGGGTGATAATCAAGACCCTACTCTTTTTTTTTTTTTTTTTTTTGAGACGGAGTCTCAGTCTGTCACCCAGGCAGGAGTGCAGTGGCATGATCTCGGCTCACTGCAAGCTCTGCCTCCCGGGTTCATGCCATTCTCCTGCCTCAGCCTCCTGAGTAGCTGAGACTACAGGCGCCCACCACCATGCCTAATTTTTTGTACTTTTAGTAGAGACAGGGTTTCACTGTGTGAGCCAGGATGGTCTCGATCTCCTGACCTCGTGATCCACCCACCTCGGCCTCCCAAAGTGTTGAGATTACAGGTGTGAGTCACCGCACCCAGCCTCAAGACCCTTCTCTTAAAAAAAAAAAAAAAAAAAAAAAAAAAGCTGGGCATGGTGGCTCACACCTGTAATCCCAGCACTTTGGGAGGCTGAGGCGGGTGGATCACGAGGTCAGGAGTTCAAGACCAGCCTGGCCAAGATGGTGAAACCCCGTATCTACTAAAAATACAAAAATTAGCCAGGCATGGTGGCATGCGCCTGTAATCCCAGCTACTTGGGAGGCTGAGGTAGAGAAGTGCTTGAACCCGGGAGGTAAAGGTTGCAGTGAGCCGAGATCGCACCACTGCACTCCTGTGTGGGCAACAGAGCAAGATTCCATCTCAAAAAAAAAAAAAAGAAAGAAAGAAAAAGAAAAGAAAAAATTTACAGCACGAGCTTGAAAGACATATATGGTTTTACAGAAATAAAGCCACTGAGTCACCTAAGTCCCAAAAAGAAGAGTGACATGTCAGGTGGGGTGGCTCACACCTGTAATCCTAGCCCTTTGGGAGGCTAAGGCAGGAGTATTGCTTCAGGTCAGGAGTTCAAGACCAGCCTGGGCAACATGGCAAGACTCCTGGTCTTTTTTTTTTTTTTTTTTTTTTGAGACAGAGTCTCGCTCTGTGGCCCAGGCTGGAGTGCAGTGGAGCGATCTCGGCTCAGTGCCAGCTCTGCCTCCCGGGTTCATGCCATTCTCCTGCCTCAGGCTCCTAAGTAACTAGGACTACAGGTGCCCGCCACCACACCTGGCTAATTTTTTGCATTTTTAGTAGAGACGGGCTTTCACCGTGTTAGCCAGGATGGTCTCGATCTCCTGACCTCGTGATTCGGCACCTCGGCCTCCCAAAGTGCTAGGATTACAGGTGTGAGCCACCACGCCCGGCCAACCCCTGGTCTTTACAAAAAATTTAAAAATTAGCTCGGTGTCATGGCATGCACATGTAGTCCCAGCTACTCCGGAGGCTGAGGTGGGACAATCACTTAAGCCCAAGAGTCTGAAGTAACAGTGAGCCATGATTGCACAACTGCATTCCAGCCTGGGTGACAGGAATGAGATCCCTATCTGGAAAAAAAAAAAAAAAGGAAGATTCCACAAGGTAGCAAAGTTGGACAACAGGCACTGGCAGAGTAGAATGTTGTAGACCTAACTCCTAAGGCTGCTGCTGTAGGCAGAGCCCCAACCCAGTCCTAACCCCCTTCTCCCATGTGTATAACACCTTTAGAAGAAGAGGGAAAACAGGAGGTATTTGGTCAGTGACAGCCACACAGCATGGTGCATGCTCACCTTCGCAGCTGTTCCTGGAGCCATTGCAGGCCCCTGGCTCCAAGGGTGAGCTGCCAGACTCATCAGGTAAAGGCTGTTTCACATAGCGGCTTCAAAAAGAGAAAAAGAGAAGAAAAGAAAAAGATTGTTAGTTGTAACATTTATCTATTTTTTCCACCATGCGGCTAAGAAGTAGTTCATAATTTATATGGATGATAGCTACTCACAAAGCAATTTATGTAAATAGAAGTGCTTTAGAATTATCCACTGGGCCGGATGTGGTGGCTAATCCCAGCACACTGGGAGGCCAAGGCAGGTGGATCACCTGAGGTCAGGAGTTCGAGACCAGCCTGGCCAACATGGTGAAACCCCATGTCTAGTAAAACTACAAAAATTAGCTGGGCATGGTGGCACATGCCTGTAATCCCAGCTACTCAGGAGGCTGAGGCAGGAGAATTACTTGAACGTGGGAGGCGGAGGTTGCAGTGAGCCACGATCATGCCACTAGGCACTCCAGCCTGGGCAGAGAGCAATTCTGTCTCAAAAAATAAAATAAAATAAAATAAAATAACGCAGTGGCTCAATATTTTAAGAAATTAAAAACACAAATGGCCGGGCATGGTGGCTCACACCTGTAATCCCGGCACTTTGGGAGGCTGAGGTGGGCAATCACCTGAGGTCAGGATTTCCAGACCAGCCTGGCCAACATGGTGAAACCCCATCTCTACTAAAAATACAAAAGTTAGGCCAGGCATGGTGGCTCATGCCTGTAATCCTAGCACTCTGGGAGGCTGAGGTGGGAGTATCACTTGAGGTCAGGAGTTTGAGACTAGCCTGGCCAACATGGTGAAACCCCCTCTCTACTAAAAATACAAAAATTAGCCGGAAATCACTTGAACCTGGGAGGTGAGGGTTGCAGTGAGCCGAGATCGTGCCACTGCACTCCAGCCTGGGCAACAGAGTGAAACTCCGTCTCAAACAAACAAACAAACAAAAACACACACACACACACACACACACACAAAACTTAGCCAGGTGTGGTGGCACATGCCTGTAATCCCAGCTACTTGGGAGGCTGAGGCAGCAGAATCACTTGAACCTGGGAGGTAGAGGTTGCAGTGGGCCGAGATCGCGCCACTGCATTCCAGCCTGGGCGACACAGCAAGATTCCATCTTGGAAGGAAAAAAAAAAAAAAAAACCCACAAGAAATTAGCCAATGAAGACTCTAAGAAAGTTTGTCTCGAGTCTTATATGAAAGTCATGTGGCACCATCATTTTTGAAGGTATTTCCCAATAATCCTAATTTCCAGCTTCAGAACGATAGTGGAACACTTCAGAAATAAAATACAAATGCCATCAAAGTGCTAGCCTCCCTGAAAATGATTCTAAGAGGACTGGACTCCTAGGATCATGGTACCTAAGATGTGCCAGGTGGCTCATCCCAATAGCACCTGCCCTGGCCCATCCAGGGGCTGGCACAAGTGCATTTTTTTTTTTTTTTTTTTTTTGAGATGGAGTCTCACTCTGTCACCCAGGCTGGAGTGCAGTGGTGCGATCTCGGCTCACTGCAGCCTCCAGCTCCCGGGAAAATCAAGAATCAAGCGACTCTCCTGCCTCAGCATCCCAAGCAGCTGGGACTACAGGCACCCACCGGCATGCCTGGCTAATTTTGTATTTTTAGTAGAGACGGATTTCACCATCTTGGCCAGGCTGGTCTCAAACTCCTGACCTCAGGTGATCTGCCCGCCTTGGCCTCCCAAAGTGCTGGGAGTACAAGCATGAGCCACTGTACCCGGCAAATGCATTTCTTACAGAGGTGAGCATATAGGATCAACATAGCCACTTGGCAGGAGTTGCCACTACTATTACTGGGTATATCTTCATCTCAGATAACAACCAAATCACATTCCTGCCACCAACCTGATACGATCACAAACAGCCTGGTACAAAGACTCAAGCGTTAACTTGTGCTTGGGGACAGAAAGCAACAGTGGCTGCCCATATAGCGCTGACCCGGAGGAAGTGCTTGATGGCCTGGACTTCCTCTCCCTGAAGTAGACTGGAAGCATGACACATTCCGAGCCGTCCACAGAAGTGCTGCGGACCTCATACCTGCGTCAATCACACAAGAGGGCACTTTTAGTAGTAGGTCCTTGTGAACAACAGAGATCTGAGCTGAAGCTATGTGGTGGCCAGGGCTATGATTACTGGGACAGAGCATATTTGAGTAGAAAAGGTGGCTATAACTATTGCCAAGATGTTTCTAGAGGTTGAGTCAGGAATCCAAAGAAGGACCATTGTCAGCACAATGTGAACCTATACAACCTGGGACTGAGGGCTAATCGTGATACTCCTTCTTCCAACCACGGCCTCAAACTCTGTGGTCCTTCAACTGGGACCCAACACAGATAACAGCCATCATTCAGATCATCACTCTGAACACAAAGGCACACAGCTGGGCCCAGCCACCAAGTTCATCTTTTGTCATCAAAGAGCTCATCTTTAAAAAACGTATTGAGTTGGCTGGGCGCAGTGGCTCAGGCCTGTAATCCCAGCACTTTGGGAAGCCAAGGCGGGCGGATCACGAGGTCAGGAGATTGAGACCATCCTGGCTAACACGGTGAAACCCCATCTCTTCTAAAAATACAAAAAATTAGCCAGGCATGGTGGCGGGCATCTGTAGTCCCAGCTACTCGGGAGGCTGAGGCAGGAGAATGGCGTGAACCCAGGAGGCAGAGCTTGCAGTGAGTCGAGATCTCGCCACTGCACTCCAGACTGGGCAACAGAGCGAGACTCCGTCTCAAAAAAAAAAAAAAAATGCATTGAGTGCCCTGCCCTTTAATAAGACCAAATACTGTACAAAGATGTACACCTAGGATATTAGCCAAAGGCTCTTTTTTTCCAAATGAGCAAGCAAATTTATAAAACTAATTGTCATCTTTGTTCAAAAACACTGAAGTAAAAGAATCATATCTAATTCTGAAAAACATCAGAGATAACCAAAGAAACTGCTAGATACAAATCAATGATTTTGAAAAATGTGTCTTACTTAGTGAATACATGAGATTGAGGAGATTTATAGATGTTTTATCCTGGAACAGATGTTACCAAAATTGCTGGCAACCGACTGTAGTCTTTCCCTCTTCCTATAGGGGGAGACACAAACTTACTGATTCAAATTTTGAAACTAAATATATATGCGTGCACGCACGCGCACACACACACACGCACACACACACACCCCCTCCCCAAATGCCTAGCAAACAGTCCTGACTTAAGTTTATGCAGGAGGAATTTCTAAGAATACACAAAAATGTCCAAGGTGTGCTCTTGAGTAAATACTGTGGTCCAGCACAGTGGTAAAGAACCAGGCCTTGGAGTGCAGCTGCCCCAGGTTCCAGGTCCACATTGCCATTTTCTGGCTGCTAGTAATAAGCAACCTAACTTCTTAGTCTATTTATTCGGTGGACAATGGGATTACTCACTTTAAAGGGTGTGGTAAGAATTAAATAATTTAGTAGCACAGTGTATAACACATTAAAAAGTAGCAGATGCAGGCCGGGCACGGTGGCACACGCTTGTAATCCCAGCACTTTGGGAGGCCAAGGGGGGGCGGATCACGAGGTCAGGAGATCAAGACCACCCTAACTAACACAGTGAAACCCCATCTCTACTAAAAATACAAAAAAGGCCAGGCTCGGTGGCTCACGCCTGTAATCCCAGCACTTTGGGAGGCCGAGGCAGGCGGATCATGAGGTCAGGAGATCAAGACCACAGTGAAACCCTGTCTCTACTAAAAATACAAAAAATATTAGCCGGGCGTGGTGGCGGGCGCCTGTAGTCCCAGCTACTCGGGAGGCTGAGGCAGGAGAACAGCGTGAACCTGGGAGGTGGAGCTTGCAGTGAGCCACAATCATGCCATTGTACTCCAGCGTGGGCGACAGAGCGAGACTCTATCTCAAAAAAATAAATAAATAAAAAATAAAAAATACCAGATGCTAGCCAGGCACGGTGGCTCACGCCTGTAATCCCAGCACTTTGGGAGGCCGAGGCGGGCGGATCACGAGGTCAGGAGATTGAGACCATCCTGGCTAACATGGTGAAGCCCTGGCTCTACTAAAAATACCAAAAATTAGCCAGGCGTGGTGGCAGGTGCCTGTAGTCCCAGCTACTCAGGAGGCTGACACAGAAGAATGGCGTGAACCCAGAAGGCGGAGCTTGCAGTGAGCCAAGATTGCACCACTGCACTCCTGCCTGGGAGACAGAGCGAGACTCTGTCTAAAAAAAATAAAATAAAATAAAATAAAAATACCAGATGCTACTATTGCTTTCATAAAACAATTGTCAATTCAAATTCATGTATAAAAGAATTTGTTTTTCCAATGGTTGGCCCTTAGGCCCTCTGAAAATTCCTTTGTTGGTGGTCTGCTAAGCTCCCCACAGGGTAATCCTCCAGTTCCTTTCAGCTCAGGTGTGTGAAAACACTACTTTCTGGAATTTATAGAGACCATGTTAAGGGCTTGGGGTTATAAATGGCTGTGAAAGTGGACTTTCCCATGTTCTAGCCCTTGGCACAGTGTCAGCTCTTGGCTGTGCCTGTGCAAGTGAGAACAGAAATAGATCTTGGGTGTGGCTAGGAACTATTCCTTTTAGAGTGATCCAGAAGTCATAGGCCCAAAAATGTAAAGGGAAGGAACTGTCTCCTTTACATACTGAATTCCTCAGCCAAAAACAAAAACCAAAACAAAATCCTAAAACCCTTTCTCAGCAGAGGCAAGTTCCTGAGTGAGAGGTAAAGAGGGAGGGACAGTACGGCTGTGCTCCATACTTCCTGGGCAAGTGGCTGCCTGGGAGCAGCAGGCAAGTTCATGTATGGGAGCAGCAGGCAGGTTATTACACCACTGTGCCTGGAAGAGGGACACACATACAATTACACAGAGCAGCCATGAAGCAGCATGTGGGAAGGCAGAGGAGACCTTTGTATTGTCCTCACAGAGATGAAGAAACTCAGTCTCAGAGCTTACAGAATGTTTTAGCTGAAAACAGCTGTTTAAATCGGCCCTCCCTGTCATTTCTGCATTGGGGATGGTAGTATCATTGTACTCACTGAGAAGCTAAAGCCTGTGGCAGAGAAAGGACAAGATCCTTCCGTACCACACCCCTACTACCATCTTCCCATCACACAGCTGGGATTCCTCTTAAGAAAGGCATCTCTGATGGTAGGACCATCTGTAGGAGCAGTGATTTGGCCTTCTTCATAGGCAAAACTGTTGAAAAAAGGCTGTGGCTGTGCTGAGGAGAGTTATCAGAATGTCTAGCTCTGCAGGGCAGGAGGGGTTGAGCACTGATGGCTGCCCACGATGCCCTCAATATGTATCTCTTGCACCCAGGGGTCAGGGCCAATCCGCATGAGCAATGACTGCCCAAATTTTTGTTCTGGAGATATGAATGCAGCAAAGTCTCTAGAATGTGTCCTCTGACCTGACCTGCAGCAGAAACTGCTGAGTACTCACACGAAAATGTCATCCCGAGGCATGATGTGGTTTAAACCTTCATCCATTTGGAAAATTTTGTGGAATCGGTGATTATACACATCTGCGACCACCATCTAAGAATGAACAGTAACAGACCACAGAATGGCTAAGAGTACCCCTACTAACTGCTTAAAACCAGAAACAAATGAAAAAAAAAAAATACCCATACTCAAGTGTTGCCTCTAGAGAAACCACCACACAAACAGCCCCAGAGAGCTGAGGGCCAAGGCCCAAGGGGGAGCAGCATGGCTGCCATCAGAACTGAACATGCTGGTAGCATCTGCCCTGGAGTGGCAGGAAGGGCGAGGAGTGTGGTGCTAACCAGAAACCAGCAGTTGTTCAGAGCCTCTGGAGTATTCCACAGTCTGCAGTCTCTATGCCACCCTCAGTGCACAGAACTGACAGCAGAGCACTACTCCTGGTCCTTCGACCACGGCTAGTGTGAACCCAATGAAGGAAAGATAGTGTTTCCTGGAGCTGGAAGGGACAGTCTCAGCCACAGTGTGCATAATGAGTGAGGCATCCAGACACATACAAATAATCACATTTGTGCTGGCAATAACAACAACCCCAAAAAGTGGCTTCAAGGATGAACGTAAACTCCAAATGCTATGAAGGATCCCAAATAGACCGAGTGCCACTGATCACCCCGCCTTACATTTTCTGCAGCAATGCCAGACAGCCTGGAGAGAGCCTCGCACAGGTCGGACACAGCCCCCATCAGCGGCACAGTCACACGGTACTGTAAGACAGAGATGGTCAAGGTCACAGGGGTGCCCCACAAAGGGTGCGAAATGAATTAGGAGAAGCAGGCATCACCAGGGGCAGAGAAGCCCTTCTAGAAACAGCGTATGGTGAGGTCAGGGTACAGATGAGTCAGAAGCAGAGCAAATAAGCAAGACCTCTATGTCGGCATCCTCCTCAGTACACAGGCAGCAGCATGTGGGCTAGGCCATCTCTTTCTCTTCCAAACATTGCCTCATTTTATTCTTAATTCTTTAGAGTACTTTCTAAAGAACTGCTAAAATTATACAAATTCAAATTGCCATCTGGTCCTACCTTTTTATTTTATTTTTATTTTTTGTAGAGACAGGGTCTCAAACTCCTGGCCTCGAGCAATCCTCCCACCTCAGCATCCCAAAGTGCTGGGATTACAGGTGTTGGCCACCAAGCCCGTCCTCAACTTTCTTTTTTCTCTTTTTTTTTTTTTTTTTTTGAGACAGAGTCTCGCTCTGTCACACAAGCTGGAGCGCAGTGGCGTGATCTTGGCTCACTGCAACCTCCACCTCCCGGGTTCCAGCGATTCTCCTGCCTCAGCCTCCTGAGTAGCTGGGATTACAGGTGCACACCACCAAGCCTGGATAATTTTTGTATTTTTAGTAGAGACAGGATTTCACCATGTTGGTCAGGGTGGTCTCGAACTCCTGACCTCGTGATCTGCCCGCTTTGGCCTCCTGAAGTGCTGGGATTAGAGGCGTAAGCCACGGCACCCCGCCTGCCTCAACTTTTTTTTTTTTTTTTTTTTTGAGACGGAGTCTCACTCTGTCGCCCAGGCTAGAGTGCGGTGGCGCAATCTCGGCTCACTGCAAGCAAGCTCTGCCTCCCGGGTTCACGCCATTCTCCTGCCTCAGCCTCCCGAGTAGCTAGGACTACAGGCGCCCGCCACCATGCCCGGCTAATTTTTTGTATTTTTAGTAGACACGGGGTTTCACCGTGTTAGCCAGGATGGTCTCAATCTCCTGACCTCGTGATCCACCCGCCTCGGCCTCCCAAAGTGCCGGGATTACAGGCGTGAGCCACCGCTCCCGGCCCTCAACTTTCTTTAGAGATAAAGAAACCAAAGCCAGAAGGCTAAGCAATACAATTACTCAGTGAGCCATCAGCAGGGTTAGACACTAAGACCTGCTGCTCACACCTCTCATATGGTCTAATCTTCTGTACAGGCTGTCCTAGGTTATTTGAGGGTATATCTGAGTACGAAAAGTACCCTGCTTCTGGTTCCCCAACATTCAGATTCAAGAACCACTTAGTAGATCAGGTTACTTTGGTCGCGTGAATGACGTGTGGCCAAAAAAGTGACAGAGGCTGGGTGCGGTGGCTCACGCCTGTAATCCCAACACTTTGGGAGGCCAAGATGGGCAGGTTACTTGAGGTCAGGAGTTCTGGCCAACATGGTAACATCCTGTCTCTACTATATCTCCACTAAAAATACAAAAATTAGCTGAGCATGGTGGTGCACACCTGTAATCCCGGCTACTGAGTGGCTGAGGTAGGAGAATCGCTTGAACCTGGGAGGAAGAGGTTACAGTGAGCTGAGATCATGCCACTGCACTCCAGCATGGGCGACAGAGCAACTCTGTCTCAAAAAAAAAAAAAAAGTGACAGAGAAGCAGAGAGGCCCCAAAGACCTTCACAATAGGCCTTAAATGATATGGGATTACACGAAGCTCTGATGGAGGCCAAGGGCCCATACCCAGGCAAGTACCAAGGGGACTCAGAGGCAGCCAATGCAGCAGATAGCAGCAGTCCCACTGGGATCTGGAGACCACTTGCAGTGAGGGGTGCCATAAGGGTGTGGATTCTGTCACCTGAGTAGGTCTGCAGTGAGGGTCAGCAGGAACCAGGAAAACCTCCATAACTCGATCTTTCTTCAAGGGCAGTGGCAGTGTTAGATAGCAAAATGGGTCAAAGGTCACAGAAACCTTAGCACATTCTGGGCAAACCAAAGTAGATTTGAAGAGGCCATGGAAAGTATCCACAATCACAGAATCATTCCTCAACCTGTGATTCTCCCAGGCTTCCTTTGCCACCACCTGCGTGAAAGGGATAAATAGGACATTCTCAACACCTCTCACCCCTTGCCCCTGCATCCAGAATGACTCACAGCAAACCTGGAGATCAATCAGGTGGCAACCTGTACAGCCAAGAGCTTGATCCAGGACAAGCAAGGCCAGGACTACTCTTAGTGTATCATACTCATACCACATGCCAGCTCTACACCCAATCCCCACCCCAACACACATATATATATTTCACGTTTATATATATATATATATATATATTTCAAATATATATTATATTGATTGAGACATGGTCTTGCTCTGTCGCTCAGGCTGGCGTGATCATGGTTCACTACAGCCTCGACCTCCTGGACTCAAAGCGATCTTCCTGCCTCAGACTCCCAAGTAACTGGGACTATAGGCATGCATCACCATGGCTGGCTAATTTTTTTTAGGTTTGTTAGCCCCTTTCTGACCAGAGACCATATCCCTATAACCGTAGCTACAGTGAGAAGCAACCAGGGCCCTGGCAACAACACTCAAAGACCAGAAGAATATCCCTGCACTCTCAATAGGAGGCAGCTTCTTTGGCATATTATCGTTCAGACATCATTAATGGCATACCGCGTCTGGCCGCCCATTGGCATCCTTCAGCTCCAAGTAGGGCTTTTTCTTTACTCGGTTCAGATCTTCATGCAATCCATCTAGAAGAAAGGCTAAGAGCTCCTGAGAATCTTGCTGCTGGTAGCCAGAAAATTGAGGAGCAAAACGTCCCACTTGAGTCTACAACAAAAGCAACTGCATCAGAAGGCATAATATGTAAAGAACTAGTTAAATCAAATAAGAATTGTCATCAAAAATAGCTTTGAGGAGTTAGCTGGGGCAGTGAGAGAGAACACTTGGTTGAGTAGTCCAATTAACTCCTGAAGAGCCTCCAGGAGGCCAGTGGTTCCCACCAGAGAGAAGGCCTAGATCAGAGAGCCAGGAGGATGAACCTGGAACCTGGGCCACTGCCGTTAAGTCCTAAGGAGGAAGGGTGGGGTACCCTGAGTAACCACACCCAAGTACTGACATGAATCCCTCTCTAACATGTCCTTCTTTGGTTCAGAGTCTTAAACTCCATAAGGACATTACAAACGATACTTTCATCAGCTGGAGGAATCCTCCTGTACATAACAGCCCTCAGGTCCCTAAATACTGTCTGTCCAGTATTACTCTCCACCAGTTATTCTGAGAGTATGGTCCCCAGCCAGCAGCATTAGTATCACCTGGGAGCTTAGTAGAAATGCACATTCTCAGGCCCCACACCAAACCTATTCAATCAGAAACTCTGGGGATGGGTCTAGCAGTCTGTCTTGTATTAAGCACTCCCAGAGATTGTGATGTATCCTATGGAGAGCCAGCCAGGCACGGTGGCTCATGCCTATAATCCCAGAATTTTGGGAGGCTGAGGCAGGCAGATCACCTGAGGTTGGGAGTTCAAGACCAGCCTGGCCAACATGGTGAAACCCCATCTCTACTAAAAATACAAAAATTAGCTGGGCATGGTGGTGCACACCTGTAATCCCAGCTACGTGGGAGGCTGACGCAGGAGAATCACTTGAACCCAGGAGGCGGAGGCTGCAGTGAGCCGAAATTGTGCCAGTACGCTCCAGCCTGGGCGACAGAGCAAGGCTGTCTCAACAACAACAAAAAAAAATGGAGAACCGCCGTTCTACACCTGTTCTCTAATACCACAGCCACTAGCCACATATGGCAATTTAAATTTACATTAATTACAATAAAAACCATTAAAAATTCAGTTCCTCGGTCAAATGAACCACATCTCAAGTGCTCAGAGGTGCTTGAGCTGGTGGCTACCATAACACAGTGCAGATATATATAACACATCCATCACTGAGGAAGCTCCACACTTCCCTAATATCCCTAAACACTACCTTCCAGTTGTTTATTTACATTAGCTTCAGCACAGTGTGTTGCCACCCAATTCTTTTTTATTTTTTTTTCTGGGACAGGGTCTCGCTCTGTTGCCAGGCTGGAGTGCAGTGGCGCAATCTCAGCTCACTGCAACTTCCGCCTCCCAGGTTCAAGCAATTCTCATGCCTCAGCCTCCCGAGTAGCTGGGATTACAGGCATGTGCCACCACGCCTGGCTAATTTTTGTATTTTTAGTAGAGATGGGGTTTCACAATATTGGCCAGGCTGGTCTCGAACTCCTGACCTCAAGTGATCCACCCACCTCGGCCTCCCCATGTGCTGGGATTACAGATGTGAGGCACCGCACCCAGCCGTTGCCACCCAATTCTAGTCTCTTTGTGACTTAGTATGTGAACAGTCATTTATATATTTCCCAGGGATTAATGTGACCAAGGGGATGAAAGATAATTAGTTTTCAATTTCAACAAACCACCTGAGAGTTTAGTTTTCTCACTGAGCTAAGGTGCTATTTTTTTCCTCTCTGAATCATAAATATGCATGTCTTATCATATGCTTCATGAAGCTCCATGAATCCCAGTGGTACAGGCTAAATAGGATCTTTCAGATTTCAGCTTAAATCTGCTGAGCGGGAGGGAGCAAGGCACCTCCACCTCAGCAGGAAAAAGCATTTGGGGCAATGGAAAGCCCAAGTTGCTCTGAGTGTATCCATGTCTTCTCCTTAAACCTTCCTGGCTGAGGGACCCCAGTGATAACTGCCCCTCACATCACCTTCCAAGAATGTGAGCCCAATTCTTAACTCAGGGGGTCCCAACTCAAACCACAAAGCCTGTAGAATCCAGGCTCAGAGAACCTGGAAACAGCCTTCAGATGATACTAGAAGTTAAACTGAATTTTCATTTTTTTTAGAGACAGGGTCTCTGTCGCCAAGGTACAGTGGCACAATTGCAGCTCACTGCAGCCTTGACCTCCCAGGCTTAAGTAATTCTCCCACCTCAGCCTCCCTGGTAGCTGGGACTACAGGTACATCACCATGTCCAGCTAATTTGTTGTTGTTGTTGTTGTTGTTTTTGAGACAGAGTCTTGCTCTTTCGCTCAGGCTGGAGTGCAGTAGCGTGATCTCGGCTCACTGAAACCTCCACCTCCCAGGTTCAAGCGATTCTCCTGCCTCAGCATCCTGAGTAGCTGGAATTACAGGTGCGCACCACCACGCCTGGCTAATTTTTATATTTTTAGTAGAGATGGGGTTTCACCATGTTGGTCAGGCTGATCTCGAACTCCTGACCTCGTGATCTGCCCGCCTCAGCCTCCCAAAGTGCTGGGATTACAGGAATGAGCCACCGCGCCCGGACTTTTTTGTTGTTGTTTTTTCTTTGAGACGGAGTCTCATTCTGTCGCCCAGGCTAGAGTGCGGAGGCACAGTCTTGGCTCACTGCAAGCTCTGCCTCCCGGGTTCACGCCATTCTCCTTCCCCAGCCTCCCGAGTAGCTGGGACTACAGGCGCCTGCCATCACATCTAATTTTTTTTTTTTTTTTTTTT
Source organism: Symphalangus syndactylus (assembly GCF_028878055.3). Lineage (NCBI taxonomy): Eukaryota > Metazoa > Chordata > Mammalia > Primates > Hylobatidae > Symphalangus > Symphalangus syndactylus. Next base: position 111,657,911 of record NC_072423.2, on the reverse strand, counting down.
TTTGTATTTTTAGTAGAGAAGGGGTTTCACCATGTTAGCCTGGATGGTCTCGATCTCCTGACCTTGTGATCTGCCCGCCTCAGCCTCCCAAAGTGCTGGGATTACAGGTGTGAGCCACTGCGCCTGGCCAACTTTTTTGTTGTTTTTAAAGAAACAGAGACTTGGTCGGGCACAGTGGCTCATGTCTATAATCCCAGCACTTTGGGAGGCTAAGGCAGGCAGATCACCTGAGATCAGGAGTTTGAGACCAGCCCGGCCAACATGGCGAAACCCATCTCTACTAAAAATACTAAAATTAGCCAGGCATGGTGGCGCACACCTGTAGTCTTAGCTACTCAGGAGGCTGAGGCATGAGAATCGCCTGCACCTGGGAGGTGTTGGCTGCAGTGAGCCAAGATCATGCCACTGCACTCCAACCTGGGCAAGAGAGTGAGACTCTGTCTCAAACAAAACAAAACAACACAAAACAAAAACAGAGTCTCACTATGTTTTCCAGGCTGGTCTCAAACTCCTGGGCTCAAGGGATCCTCCCACCTCAGCCTTCCAAGAAACTGAATTTTTGTAGTCTGGCTTAGGAAACTGACCATTTATTTAAATACTGCCACCACAGAATACAGCATTCTGAGGAGGCAGCTTACAAATAACTTCTGCACCAGGCTGGAGTGCAGTGGCGCGATCTCGGCTCACTACAACCTCCACCTCCCAGGTTCAAGTGATTCTCCTGCCTCAGCCTCCCAAGTAGCTGGGACTACAGGCGCATGCCACCACGCCCAGCTACTTTTTGTATTTTTAGTAGAGATGGGGCTTCACCGTGTTGGCCAGGATGGTCTCAATCTCTTGACATCATGATCCACCCACCTCGGCCTCCCAAAGTGCTGGGATTACAGGCGTGAGCCACAGCGCCTGGCCCAGATCCCATCTTAATCCCAAAATGCGACAAAAGGAATGCCTCATAACAACACTAAACCACTCTCCCCAAAGTGGGAAAAAGTACAGGAGAGTATCCCTTATCCGAAAATCTGAAATCCAAATGCTTAAAGATCCATAACCTTTCCAACACTGACATGATATTCAAAGGAAATGCTCATTGAAACATTTTAGATTTTGGAATGGGGATGCTGAACTAGTAAGCATAATGTAAATACTGTAAAAAAAAAAAAAAAAAACACCCCTAAAAAACCTGAAGTCCCGAAACATTTCTGGTCCCAGGCATCTATATACAGGGATACTCAACCATATATATATGTCTACCTACTTTGAACATGCGAGGTGCCACATGGGCATCCCTTCCAGACCACATCTGCTTAATGAGTTCGGCATAGGCTTCTGCAATTTCCCCTTTCATCCCTAGAGGGTTGTCTCTGTTGATTTCGGCTTCATACTCATCTTTGAGAAAGTAGTCAGTCAGTGGTGCAGTGTTGCTCAAGCACTGAAACAGAACATGATGAGGGCTTTACACACCTTCTAGACAGTACCAGAGATACAAGATAAATCAAGTTCTAAAGGGTCACTGAGGGACAATGCCAACAAAATGAGGCACTCAGGAGATTCTCTGAAGGCTCACGACAGTAAAGCATAGCCTCAAGGAGGCCAAGCTGGTGGACCCCTTGCAGCTAATCTCTGAGGGACGTGGTCTTAGAGGACAGCATATGCATTGGCTAAGACTTTGTCTCTGAAAAAAACTACCTTAGGAAAAAAGCGGAATAATTGAATAATTCTTGTTTAATGAAAAAGTTTCTTTTTTTTTTTGAGACAGAGTTTCGCTCTTGTTGTCCAGGCTGGAGTGCAATGGCGCAATCTTGGCTCACTGCATCCTCTGTCTCCTGAGTTCAAGCGATTCTCCTGCCTCAGCCTCCTGAGTAGCTGACATCACAGGCGCCGGCCACCACACCCAGCTAATTTTTGTATTTTCAGTAGAGATGGGGTTTCACCATGTTGGCCAGGCTGGTCTCAAACTCCCGACCTCAGATATTCTGCTCACCTCGGCCTCCCAAAGTGCTGGGGTTACAGGAGTGAGCCACCGTGCCCAGCCTTTTTCATTAGTTTCTGTTCTTAACGCTATTATTTCTCTCCTTCTACTTCCTTTGGGTTCTTTTTCCTAGCATCATGAGATGGAAGCTTAAATCATGAAATTTTAACCCTTTTTGCCCTAATATTTACATTTAGAACTATAAAACTCATCATTATCCTCACTCAATAGCTGAGGAAAATTGAGGGTACAAAGACTTGGAAAAACTTGCCCATGAAAAGCCAAATCACACCTCTTCTTCAGTATTAGGCTACTTCCACCTCACCACAAGAGGAAAATAATTTTTTTTTTTTTTTTTGAGACAGAGTTTCGCTGTTTTTGCCCAGGCTGGAGTGCAGTGGCACAATCTCGGCTCACCACAACCTCCACCTCCTGGGTTCAAGCGATTCTCCTGCCTCAGCCTCCCGAGCAGCTGGGATTACAGGCATGCGCCACCACGCCCAGCTAATTTTGTATTTTTAGTAGAGATGGGGTTTCTCCATGTTGGTCAGGCTGGTCTGGAACTCCCGACCTCAGGTGATCCGCCTGCCTCGGCCTCCCAGAGTGCTGGGAGCCACCGCGCCCGGCCGGAAAATAATTTCAAAACCCAAGGGTTATCTAATCTTTCAACAAATGTTTTATGTTTTTGCTCACGCTACAAAAAAATTCAAAGTTAGACTGTAGGCCAGGTGTGGTAGTTCATACCTGTAATCCCAGCACTCTGGGAGGCTAAGGAGGGTGGATCACTTGAGGCCAGGAGTTCAAGACCTTCCTGGCCAACATGTTGAAACCCCATTCTACTAAAAATACAAAAAATTAGCTGGGCGTAGAGGCACATGACTGTAATCCCAGCTACCCGGGAGGCAGAGGTTGCTGTGAGCCAAGATTGCACCACTGCACTCCAGACTGGGCAAGAGAGCAAGACTGTGTCTCAAAAAAAAAAAAAAAGGTGAGAATGTAAGTCTTTAAAAAAATTTTTTTTTAATTTTTAGAGACAGGGTCTTGCTTATGTTAGCTAGGCTTGGTCTCAAACTCCTGGGCTCAAGTGATCCTCCCATTTGGACCTCCCAAATCACTGGGATACAGGTGTGAGCCACTGTGCCCAGCCAGATTATCAATTTTATGAGGATAAAAACCATTGCTGGTTTGCTTACCACTGAGTCCCTATGTAAAGAATATTGGGCCAAGTGCAGTAGCTCAGACCTGTAATCCCAGCACTTTGGGAGGCCAAGGTAGGAAGACTGCTTAAGGCCAGGAGTTTGAGACCAGCCTGGGCATCATAAGTGAGACCCCGTTTCCACAAAAAAAAAAAAAAACAAACAAACGAACAAAATACACACATACAAAACAAAAAGAAAAAATAATTAGCAAGGCCTGGTGGTACAAACTTGTAGTCCCAGCTATTTGGGAGGCTGAGGTGGGAGGATCACTTGAGCCCAGGAGTTCAAGGTTACAGTGAGCTATGATCATGCCACTGCACACTAGCCTGGGCATCAGAGAGAGATCCTGTCTCTAAGAAAAAAAAAAAAAATGAATTTTGCTTTGCTCAAACAGAAGGTCTAGCTTTGCCCTTGGCTTCTGGGAGATAATCTATTTGCCCCTGGAATGTTATGCCTGGTGGGCCTTGGGTCATACTGGATAATCTAACAATATAATTTTGGAGGTGGAGAAGAGGCTGATCAGAACTGTACAGTCTAGTCTTAGGTTGAGAAGGGCTAGCCACTCCAGAAAAACCAAAAATGTGACTTAGGGTGGGGGCTTTGGGTCACATGGTATCAGTTCACCTAGGTAGTCAATCATATTTATACTTTATTATATATTTTTTTGAGACAGAGTCTCGCACTGTCACCCAGGCTGGAGTGTAGTGGCATGATCTCGGCTCACTGCAACCTCCGCCTCCCGGGATCAAGAGATTCTCCTGCCTCAGCCTCCCAAGTAGCTGGGATTACAGGTGCCCGCCACCATGCCCAGATAATTTTTTGTATTTTTAGTAGAGACGGAGTTTCACTATGTTGGCCAAGCTGTTGTCAAACTCTTGACCTCATGATCCGCCCACCTTGGCCTCCCAAAGTGCTGGGATTACAGGCGTGAGCCACCATGCCCTGCCAGTCAATCATATTTATACAATGAAGCCCCAATAAAAATTCTGGACACTGAAGCTCACGTGAGCTTCCATAGTTTGCAGCACTCCATATGCATCATTACACATCAATGCCAGGAAAGCACCATGTTCTGCCCAGGCACGGTGGCTCATGCCTGTAATCCCAGCACTTTGGGAGGCTGAGGTGGGTGGATCACCTGAGGTCAGGAGTTTGAAACCAGCCTGGTTAGCCAACATGGTGAAATCCTGTCTCTACTAAAAATACAAAAATTAGCCAGGCGTGGTGGCATGTGCCTGTAATCCCAGCTACTCAGGAGGCTGAGGCATGAGAATTGCTTAAACCCAGGAGGCGGAGGTTGCAGTGAGTCAAGATTGCGCCACTGCACTCCTGCCTGGGCAACAGAGAGAGGAAAGAGATGCTGTCTCAAAAAAAAAAAAAAAAAAAAGGAAAGTACCACGTACTGACTCCATAGGTAGAAAACAACAGAAGCTCTACATTTTGATCCTCCTGACCTCTGCTCTGTATGCCTCTTCCCTTGGCTGATTTTAGTTTACATCCACTCACCACAATAAACCATCATCATAACTTTAAGTAAATTCCATGACTCCTTCTAAACAAATTACCAAAACTAAGGGTGGTCTTGGAAACCTGCAAACTTGCAGTTGGTTTCGGAAATGAGAGCAGTCTTGGGGACTGTGCCCTCCTAACTTTGAAGCTTGACTTTAACTCCTTGCAGCCCATGACTATTACAGTGTGTCACATAATATATGCCCAATAAATATTTGATGAATTAATAAACAAGGTTTATTTTCTTTTCCATTTTGAGACAGGGTCTCGCTATGATGCTCAGGCTGGCCTCAAACTCCTGGCCTCAAGCAATACTACCCCCTCAGCCTCCCACAGGGTTGTGATTACAGGTGTGAGCCACTGCGCCTGGCCAATAAACAAGTTTCAAAGAGGGGATTTTGGATTTTCTCTAGTAAGGAGCATGGGGTGGGACAGCTATTTTTTTTTTTGAAATGGAGTTTCACTCTTGTTGCCCAGGCTGGAATACAATGGCGCAATCTCGGCTCACTGCAACCTCCGCCTCCTGGGTTCAAGCAATTCTCCTGCCTCAGCCTCCCGAGAAGCTGGGATTACAGGTGTGTGCCACCATACCCGGCTAATTTTTTTTTTTTTTTTTGAGACAGAGTCTTGCTCTGTCACCCAGGCTGGAGTGCAGTGGCGCAATCTCAGCTCACTGCAAGCTCCGCCTCCCGGGCTCACGCCACATTCTCCTGCCTCAGCCTCTCCGAGTAGCTGGGACTACAGGCGCCCGCCACCATGCCCGCCTAATTTTTTGTATTTTTGGTAGAGACGGGGTTTCACCGTGGTCTCGATCTCCTGACCTCGTTATCTGCCCGCCTCAGCCTCCCAAAGTGCTGGGATTACAAGCGTGAGCCACAGCGCCCGGCCTCACCTGGCTAATTTTTGTATTTTTAGTAGAGATGGGGTTTTGCCATGTTGGCTAGGCTGGTCTCGAACTCTTGACCTCAGGTTATCCACCCGCCTCAGCCTCCCAAAGTGCTGGGATTACAGGCATGAGCCACTGTGTTGCACCCGGACTTTTTTTTCTTTTTTTGAGACAGAGTCTCACTCTGTCGCCCAGGCTAGAGTGCAGTGGCGTGATCTCAGCTCACTGCAACCTCTGCGTCCCAGGTTCAAGTGATTCTCCTGCCTCAGCCTCCTGAGTAGCTGGGATTACAGACGCATGCCACCACACCCAGCTAATTTTTGTATCATTAGTAGAGATTGGGGGTGGGGGGGGGGTTCACCACATTGGCCAGGCTGGTCTCGAACTCCTGGCCTCGTGATCCACCCGTCTCGGCCTCCCAAAGTGCTGGGATTACAGGCGTGAGCCACTGCGCCCAGCTGGGACAGCTGTTTTTAGTGAAAAGGTAGTCAGCCTTCAGCAAGGCATAATTGAGCTTGGCATCACCTGCTGTAAGTTTTCCTCATCCCACCAGAGACCAATCAGGGATGCACTCCAATATTTTCTAGAGAGATCATACCTCAACAGTCAATAAAATTCAAAATAATCTTACTATAAAACCAAACACAGAGCTGACTACAAAGACATCTGGGGTCCACAAACACTGATGAAGCCATTCTATACCACCTAGTGGGAGATGCCCTAGCAGAGACTACTGAAGCACTAACAAGGGGTAGGCAGGGACTCCTGGGAGAGGATCCACCAAGTACCTTTGCAAGCCACTTCCACCCAAACCTCAAGATGCTGTATTATTTGAATGGAAGTTCTCTCCTCTACCTGCAAAGCAGAGTTCATGAAGCAGGTGTTTCCCAGGTTTCCAAGTCCACAGAGCCCAGGTTGTATATGAGAGGATGGTGGTTCCTGACAATTATACGAAGCAGAAAAGCCAGATCCACTGGAAAACACAACACACATCAGCAATAAAAGCAAGTGCAAAACACATGCCCTCAAGATGCTTTTTGAGGCTCCTATGGGGGCCTCTAGAACTTGTGTGGTACTAAGCCCATGATGCAAATTCCCTCTGCCCCCTCCCCTGCCCTCCAGACCTGCCCCACCCTTTACTTGACACACTAGCAGCTGGTAAACACATCCTTAAGGAAAGAAACGCTATTTGAATTTTCCTGTTAGGCTTTGGCAAATGCTAATTTTGCCAGGTGACTTTAGGGAAGACCATTTTAGTTATTAAGAGCTTGCATCTGCTACCACCCACCACGCCACACCCAGGCTTGACTGGCCCTGAAAGTTCATGCACATTTCCTCACCTCATTCGCCCTCTTCCCCACATCTATGCCATGTGGCAGGTGTGCCTGAAATGCCTGGAGAAAGGATCACGGACATCTACAGCTAAGCACTGTCCCTTCACAACTATTCTGCCATATGTGCCAGCCCATCCCTTCATAAGCAAATGCAGTGACCCCCCCACCCCCGAGACTACCTGTGATGTAGGCTGTGGGGAAAACACCAGCTCACAGGAGGACAAGCAACACAGATCAGAACTTGGAAGCACACTTTACTGTAGGTATGAAATGGAGTGAGAAACTACATGCAGCATGTTCCCATGAGGAACTCTAACCCCACTATGCTTAGTGTAGCAGCAGATGAGCTCTCAAGATACAGCCTGGGAAAGGACCGTGGGAAAGGAAGCAGAGTGAAAGGACCTGCTCTTACCCCCTGCTGACACCGGAACTGTGCATCCCACAGGTGCTAGTGCTATCACCATTTGCAATGAGAGAGGCAGACACCGAGGAATAGGGACTTGCTGATGATTTTGGAGAGGTAGTAAAATTTCTGCTAGGCGCAGTGCTTGATCTGGGAGAGAGAAGCAGAAACAATGCTACTGACTTTTTGCAAAGAGCAAGCCCTATTTAATGCCTTAGGTTGCTTCTCAAGGAATAAATATTCTTCATATTAAGTTAAAATAAATTGCAAAAAGCCTGTATTCATACTACTTCAAGGTAAACTTTGAAGAGTCCACAAATTAAGTGGTCTTCCTGTCACATCAGTCCACACCACCACATACCCTTTCAGTGTGAAAAACTACAAGGCTGACCAGGCGCAGTGGCTCATGCCTGTAATCCTAGCACTTTGGGAGGCCGAGGCAGGCAGATTGCCTGAGCTCAGGAGTTCGAGACCAGTCTGGACAACACAGTGAAACCCTGTCTCTACTAAAATGCAAAAGAAATTAGCCAGGTCGGGCGCAGTGGCTCACGCCTCTAATCTCAAGCACTTTGGGAGGCTGAGGCAGACGGATCACCTGAGGTCAGGAGTTTGAGACCAGCCTGACCAAAATGGAGAAACCCCGTCACTACTAAAAATACAAAATTAGGCCGGGTGAGGTGGCTCACCCTTGTAATCCCAGCACTTCGGGAGGCCAAGGCTGGCGGATCATGAGGTCAGGATCATGAGGTCAGGAATTCAAGACCAGCCTGGCCATGAGGTCAGGAGTTCAAGACACAGTGAAACCACATCTCTACTAAAAATACAAAAATTATCTGGACGTGGTGGCGGGTGCCTGTCATCCCAGCCACTCGGCAGGCTGGGGCAGAAGAATCACTTGAACCCAGGAGTGAGCCGAGACTGCACGACTGCACTCCAGCTTAGTGACAGAGCGAGACTCCATCTCAAAAAAAAAAAAAAAAAAGATTAGCCAGATGTGATGGTGCTACTCGGGAGGCTGAGGCAGGAGAATTGCTTGAACCCAGGAGGCAGAAGTTGCGGTGAGCCAAGATCGCGCCATTGCACTCCAGCCTGGGCAACAAGAGCGAAACTCTGTCTCAAAAAAAAAAGAAAATAAAGAAATTAGCCAGGCATGGCAGCATGTGCCTGTAGTCCCAGCTACTGGGGAGGCTGAGGGGCAGGAGAATTGCGTGAACCCGGGAGGCGGAGGTTGCAGTGAGCCGAGATTGCGCCACTGCACTCCAGCCTGGGTGACAGAGCGAGACTTCATCTCTTAAAAAAAAAAAAAAAAAAAACCACAAGGTTCATCTTCAAGCATCCTGGTTTGATTTACAAATCATAAACTTCCCTGAATTTTTTTTCTTTTTTCTTTTTTCTTTTTGAGACGGATTCTCATTCTCTCGCCAGGCTGGAGTGCAGTGGCACAATCTTGGCTCACTGCAACCTCCACCTCCCGGGTTCAAACAATTCTCCTGCCTCAGCCTCCCGAGTAGCTGGGACTACAGGCGCGTGCCACCACACCCAGCTAAATTTTTTGTATTTTTAGTAGAGACAGGATTTCACCATGTTGGCCAGAATGGTCTCGATCTCTTGACCTTGTGATCTGCCTGCCTTGGCCTCCCAAAGTGCTGGGATTATAGGTGTGAACCACCGCATCTGGCCTGCTTCCCTAAATTTTAAAAATTATCAGTGAAAGGCAAAGAAAAATGGCAATAAGGCCAGGCGAGGTAGCTCACGCCTATAATCCCACCTCTTTGGGAGGCTGAGGTGGGTGGATCACTTGAGGTCAGGAGTTCGAGTCTAGCCTTACCAACATGGTGGAACCCCATCTCTACCAAAATACAAAAAATTAGCCAGGCCTAGTGGCGCATGCCTGTAATCCCAGCTACTTGGGAGGCTGAGGCAGGAGAATTGCTTGAACCCAGGAGGCAGAGGTTGTAGTGGGCCGAGATCGTGCCATTGCACTCCAGCTTGGGCAACAAGAGCAAAACTCCATCTCAAAAAAAAAAGAGAAATAGCAATAAGAGATGACTTTCCCCAAAAAGGCTGGATGCAAATTAAATAGCTGGCTATAAGGACATGAGAACAGAAAAATGGCAATTTGGTTTCACTACGCCTTCTATGGAGAATTTTGTTTCTCCAAATTTGCCAGTGTAACCTGTTTCAAACTCATGTTTTAAGATTTTTCAGGCTCTTATTTTAGATTTCTACTTTCAAATTAATTCAAGGGCTAATTGCCCAAATTTTAAATTGCTATCAATTTCATCAATCTGCTAGAATCTATATAAGGACATAAGGAAGAAAGTAAATCTTATTTTAAAATTTTTAATTTTTACCTTTTTTTTTTTGTAATCCATAGCAACAGTCTCCTTATGTTGCCCAGGCTGGTCTCAAACTCCTGGACTCAAGCAATCCTCCTGCCTCAGCCTCCCAAAGGGCTGGGATTACATACATGAGCCACTGCATTCAGCCAAAGAAGAAAGTGAATCCTCCTCCATTGTTTCAAATATAAAACTGGGATTTCCCTTCTAGAATACTGGGTTATTTTTAGAATACAGAAAATGACTAAGAAGATGTGCTGTTCCCACACAGTGTTCACCCTCATGGGATCTGATCTCAGCTTGGCTTCCCTGTGAGAAGAAAAACGTGGCAGCAAAAACAAGTATGATCTTGTATACCAGCAGTGGGCACATCAGGAAATTATATAGGGCCTAAGCAGGTACCTGAACTGAGGTTTGCTCCACAATGCGGTCACAGTAAGGGAGAATGAGGGCTCCTCAGTCTCTCACCTTCCCATAAGGAAATGTACCCTTCTCTAATCCTAAAGAGGACTTCGTTCACACAGCTTCATCCTCATGCTACAAAGGAGTCCAAGAATTCAAGCAGCTGCACTAAGTGAGATTCACCACAGCCAAGGGTACTCTCATTCACCACATGGGAGACTTAAGCATGCATGCGTTCAATCCTGTCCAGTGAGATGTCCAGTGTGATTTCCTAGCCTCTTATGCATAAAGAAAGTCTGCTGCCCAAGGCTGGTCTGATATGCAATGGCAGACTCAGTCATCTCAGCACCGAGGGCAGGTAAGACAGAATAGTGAAATTCAAATTCTGATCCACAGAACCTCAAGATACATAGTACGGCACTCCTCTTTTCAGTAACTATTCATTGATAACTTATCTATTTTCTTGAGCTTAAAAGGGCAAAAATCAGCCGGGCCTGGTGGCTCATGCCTATAATCTTAGCACTTTGGGAGGCCAAGGTGGGAGGACTGCTGGAGGCCAAGAGTTCAAGATCAACCTGGTCAACATAGCAAGACCCTGTCTCTATTTATTTATTTATTTTTAAAAAGGGCAAAAATCCATACAAATCATTTGAGATATCCAAGACCTGTCAATTTCTTAAAGAGACAACATTTCCAGGTGATAGAAATTAAAGAAAAATTTTATTTGACGTTTAAAATGTTCTAGAAAATACTGCCAGTAGTTTTCATAGTAAATTCAATCAAAAAGAAACCAAATTAAGGGCATATAAGGATACTTTTTATATGCTTGAAAATTTACACAGTAAGATTAAAAAAAAAAAAAAAAAAAAAAACTCTATCCTTACGCTGGGTGCAGTGGCTCATGCTTACAATCCCAGCACTTTGGGAGGCTGACCTTGTCTCTACAAAACAGAAAAAGCCAGGCATAGCAGCACGTGCCTGCAGTCCTAGCTACTCGGGAGGCTGAGCCGAGAGGATCCCTTGATCCCGGGAGTTTGAGGTTGCAGTGAACTATGATCATGCCATTGCATTCCAGTCTGGGCAACAAAGCAAGACCCTATCTATTAAAAAATACTCTATCTTTGACAGACAAGTCAGAAGCAAAACTTCTCTTCAGAAAATTTACTACAATCTGGGAAATGCTGAGCACTAGGGCAGGGACTTGTCTCTAGACCTTCAGGCAACTGTGGAACACACCCTGGGCATTACAGGCTGGAAAATAGGCAGCCAGGGGAAATGTCTGAATCTCAGGCATATATATTAGGTAAGCAAGATCTCACTCTGATTTGTGACTGGGTCTCATGCCACACTCTGAAAACAGACACCATGCTTCCAAACAAGGATACCTCTGCTCCTAAGGGACACTGTAGTCAAGCCTCTGGACTCCCAGGCACCTTTCTACTGGTAAGTCCTGCTCCCCAGGCATGTCACGTGATTATCAATTACAACTCAAACACGAGACCAGTCTGACCAACACAGAGGACCATCTCTACGAAAAATACAAAATTAGCCAGGCATGGTGGCACATGCCTGTAATCCCAACTACTCGGAGGCTGAGGCAGGAGAATCACTTGAACTCGGGAGGTGGAGGTTGTGGTGAGCCGAGATCGCGCCACTGCACTCCAACCTGGGCAATAAGAGCGAGACTTCATCTTAAAAAAAAAAAAAAAAAAAGAGACTGACCTCAAGTATCCAGAGTCTGGTACCTGGAATTATAATTAAGATAATGACAAACTCTTTTAATTTAACTTTATTTATTTGAGAGTGTCTCACTCTGTCACCCAGACACTGGATGGCGTGCAGTGGTCCAATCTCAGCTCACTACAGCCTTCGCCTCCCCAGTTCAAGCAATTCTCATGCCTCAGCCACCTGAGTAGCTGGAATTACAGGTGCATGCCACCATGCCTGGCTATTTTTTTTATTTTTAGTAGAGACAGGGTTTTATCATGTTGGCCAGGCTAGTCTCGAACTCCTGGCCTCAAGTGATCTGCCCGCCTCAGCCTCCCAAAGTGCTAGAATTATAGGCATGAGCCATCAAGCCTGGCTAATTTATTTTTTATTCATTCATTCAATCATTTATTTATTTTTACAAAGATAATCTTTACTGACAGTCACAGGCCACAGGGGTGAGCTCCGAGGTTTGGGTTCTGGGATGAAGGAGAACCCCTGCTCCCTGCCCTGGGCCTCTGCTGGCTGAGGGGACCCCCATGGTGCTCAGACTAGGGCCTCCCTGGCAGCCCAGGAGTGTGGGTGCCACAGAGACAGGCCCCTTGCAGAGCTGACCTAGAGCCCACCATCTTCGTGTGAGCACGAAGCCAGGACCCACAGGCTGTGCCCCGGGCTTGTCACTGATGCCAGTGGAGGTTGGCAGCTGCCCCTCTTAGCACTTGAGACAGTGAAAGAAGGCAGCTGCTGCCATGAAGAAGACACTCTGTGGACAGACTTGCTGGGGCTGAGTTGAGGGGCGCACAGAGGCAGGCCCTGCCCATGGTCTGGTCAGCTGTCCCTGCCACCGCTACTTTTCTGGTCTGAGGCTGTAGCCTTGGTCAGGTTCCCAGCTTCCCTCTTCAGGACACTGAGCAAAGTCTGGGAGCTCTCCAGCATCTTGAGGTAGGTGGCCTCCGTCTCCACGATGGTCTGGTAGAACTTACTGCGAGAGGCAATCTTGCGTGCCAGGTTCTCATTGACGCGGGCCAGCTTCTCGTTGACGCAGGCCAGCTTCTGTGTCAGCTGCCTCACCTCATTCTGCAGCCGCTGTTTCTCGTCCTCCTCCTGCTGGATCTGCCGGCACAGCTCCTCCTGCTTCTGGCATAGCTCCTCTATGCATTTGACCAGCTTGCTGTCGTAGTTCTGCAGCGCCACGCCCTGCTGGGTCAACATCTCCTAGGGCCCCCAATTTTTTTTTTGAGATGGAGTTTCACTCTTTTTGTTTTGTTTTGTTTTGTTTTGAGACAGAGTCTCGCTGTCAACCAGGCTGGAGTGCAGTGGCACGATCTCGGCTCACTGCAGGCTCTGCCCCCTGTGGTTCACTCCATTCTCCTGCCTCAGCCTCCCCAGTAGCTGGGACTACAGGCGCCCGCCACCATGCCCAGCTAATTTTTTTGTATTTTTAGTAGAGACGGGGTTTCACTGTGTTAGCCAGGATGGTCTCGATCTCCTGACCTCGTGATCCGCCCGCCTCGGCCTCCCAAAGTGCTGGGATTACAGGCGTGAGCCACGGCGCCCGGCCTGAGATGGAGTTTCACTCTTGTTGCCCAGGCTGGAGTGCAATGGTGAAGTCTCAGCTCACTGCAACCTCTGCCTCCTGGGTTTAAGCGATTCTCTTGCCTCAGGCTCCCAGGCAGCTGGGATTACAGGCACACGCCACCACGCCTGGCTAATTTTTGCATTTTTAGTGGACACAGGGTTTCACCATGTTGGCCAGACTGGTCTTGAACTCCTGACCTTAGGTGATCCGTCTGCCTCGGCCTCCCAGAGTGCTGGGATTATAGGCATGAGCCACTATGCCCAACCTAGTTTTATTTTTTTGAGAGACAGGGTCACATTATGTTGCCTAGGATGGTCTCAAACTCCTGGGTTCAAGCAAACTTCCCACGTCAGCCTCTCAAACTGCTGGGATTACAGGCATGAGCTACCAGTGTCCAGCCACAATAAACTCTTAACAGTCAGAATACTTGCTGCCTTCCCAAAAGTCAAGCTGTGACTCCACACCAACACTGTGAACACCATCTGTAGGCAAAAGGTGGCTTTCTTAACTGCAGGGACACCAATCTCTTCTGGCTCTGGGCTGGCAACCTTAAAGGGCCTTTATAGACCTCAGGCAAGTGACATTAAAGTGAAAGAAAGAAACAGATGGAAAGAGACAAAGCCAGGTCTACCGAAACCCTTGAGAAACTAATATTAAGTTAGCTGGAGCAATTCACATGGAAGAGAAAACTCTGAAAATGCCCAGAATTTACAAGGTGGTCCTCATTAGTGAAAAAAAGACAGTTAAATATAAACAACCGGCCAGGTGTGGTGGCTCACACCTGTAATCCCAGCACTCTGGGACGCCAAGGTGGGTGGATCACCTGAGGTCAGGAGTTCGAGACCAGCCTGGCCAACGTGGTGAAATCCCGTCTCTACTAAAAATACAAAAAATTAGCCGGGCGTGGCGGCATGAACCTGTAATCCCAGCTACTCAGGAGGCTGAAGCAGGAGAATCACTTGAACCTGAGAGGCAGAGGTTGCAGTAAGCCGAGATCATGCCACTGCACTCCAGCCTGGGCGATAGAGCAAGACTCCACCTCAAAAAAAAAAAAATAAACAATCACCACCACCACCAAGGAATCCATCCATGGAAACATTTACTATCCTCTGCCAAGAAATATATAAAATTGGAGGGAGAACTGTTGAGGGATAAATAAATAAATAAATAGAAATATATTGGCCAGGCATGGTGGCTCACACCTGTAATTCCACCACCTTGGGAGGGATCGCGCCACTGCACTCCTGCTTGGGTGACAGAGCAAGACTTCATCTCAAAAAAAAAAAAAAAAAAAAGAAATATATAAAACTGACTCTATTGGTAGGTTTTTAAAAAGTTATTAAGCCAACTAGTGACCTTCCTTCAATGACATATTCCCTTTAAGTATGTTTTCTTGTTATTTTTTGAGATGGAGTCTTGCTCTGTCGCCCAGGCTGGAGTGCAGTGGCGCGATCTCGGCTGACTGTAACCTCCGCCTCCCGGGTTCAAGAGATTCTCCTGCCTCAGCCTCCCGAGTAGCTGGGACTACAGGAGCATGCCATCACACCCAACTAATTTTTTTGTGTTTTTAGTAGAGACGGGGTTTCACCATGTTGGCCCAGGATGGTCTTGATCTCTTGACCTGGTGATCTGCCTGCCTCGGCCTCCCAAAGTGCTGGGATTACAGGCGTAAGCCACTATTTCCATTCCCTCAATTTCAACTTCTCTGTGTCTTTGACACACAATGTATTACTAAACATGTTTTTTGTTTGTTTGTTTGTTTGTTTTCTGAGATGGCGTCTTGCTCTGTCACACAGGCTGGAGTGCAATGGTGCCATCTTAGCTCACTACAACCTCCGCCTCCTGAGTTCAAGCGATTCTCCTGCCTCAGCCTCCCAAGTAGCTGGGATTACAGGTGCACGCCACCACTCCTGGCTAATTTTTTGTATTTTTAGTAGATAGGGGGTCTCGCTATGTTCACCAGGCTGGTCTTGAACTCCTGACCTCAAGTGATCCACCCACCTCTGCCTCCCAAAGTGGGATTACAGGCCATAAGCCACTGCGCCCAGCCTTGTTTTGTTTTCTTGTGTTTTGAGACAAGCTCTTGCTCTGTCACCCAGGCTGCAGTGCAGTGCACAATTATAGCTCACTGCAGCCTCAAACTCCTGTGCTCAAGGGATCCTCCCACCTCAGCCTCCCAAGTAGCTGGAACTGCAGGCACAAGCTACCATGCCCAGCTAATCTTTAAAAAAAATTTTGTAGAGACAGGAGTCTTGCTATGTTGACCAGACTGGTCTCAAACTCCTATCCTCAAGCAATCCTCCCACTTCAGCTTTCCAAAATGCTGGGATTACAGGTATGAGCGACCATGCCTGACTCTTTTTTTCCAAGAGACAGGGTCTCCAGCCTGACCAACATGGAGAAACCCCATCTCTACTAAAAATACAAAATTATCCGGGCGTGGTGGCACATGCTTGTAATCCCAGCTACTCGGGAGGCTGAGGCAGGAGAATTGCTTGAACCCGGGAAGCAGAGGTTGCAGTGAGCCAAGATCGTGCCATTGCGCTCCGGCCTGGGCAACAAGAGTGAAACTCCATCTTAAATAAAAAAAAAAAAAAAAAAGAAAAAGAAAGAGACAGGGTCTCACTCTGTTGCCCAGGCTGGAGTGCAATGATGCAATCATGGCTCACGGTAACTTCAAACTCCTGGGCTCAAGCAAGCTTCCTCAGCCTTCTGAGTAGCTAGGACTATAGGCACACACCACTGTATCCCTGGTGTGGTTTGTCTTTTAAAGTCTGATCTGAGAGTTTGTTTTTAGGTTGGTAAATTTAACTCATCTACAATGATTCTAATGCTGTTATTAGACTTAACTGAATTTAATTCAGCCTCCTTATTTCAGTTTTTCTTTTTTTTTCCCCTTTTTCCACATGTTCTAACATGTTTTCTAATTATCATACTTCTTAGTTTTTTTTCCCCTTTCATTCTTGCCTTCTATTAATTTTCCTTTTGCAGGTGTGGCAGTTTGCTAGTCGCCTCCTGATAGCTATTTTCCCTCCTTCCTTAGTTTGAGAACCCCAATTTTTAGCTGGACGTGATGCAGTCCTGCTATACAGTACATCCCAGCCTTCCTGAAAGCCAGGTATTGTCATACGATTAGCCAATGAGATACAAAGGAAGGTTTGATGTATGATATCTGAGAAATGTCCTAAAAAGGAAGAGGTAGGTCAGCTGGGTTTAATATTGCCATGGAGCTGCTACATCAGCAATGGATTGACTGCCTACATCAGAAATTCTTTTCAGAAAGATGTAAGCCTCCATCTTGCTTAATATGCTAATTCGCAGATTGTTCTTACCTGCCAGCAGGCCTTTCCTAACTAACATAGCATGTTTCAAAGTTATACATTCAATTTTCCATTTCTATTAGTTGTTCCGTTAACTTATTAGGACCTCTATTTTTATTTTTCCCCATAAATTACATAAACTTACGATTGTTCACCTTTCTCATCCCCAGAAATAGTAGTTCTGGACATTCTCATCTCTCTCTGCTCTATACTAATTCCTGCCCCCTCACCTATGTTGGAATTACCCAGAATTTATCTCTGGAATATTATAGATATTAGTTGCTTTCTTAAACCTTGATTATTATTGTACCTATTTTTTTTCTTTTCCTGAGACAGAGTCTCACTCTATCACCCAAGTTGGAGTGCAGTGGCACGATCTAGGCTCACTGCAATCCCCACCACCATTCTCATGCCTCAGCCTCCCCAGTAGCTACGATTACAGGCATGTGCCACTGCACCTGGCTAATTTTCTTCTATTTTTTAAGAGATGGGGTTTCAGTATGTTGGCCAGCCACTGCACCTGGCCTATTATTGATTTTTTTTGGCTGGGCGCAGTGGCTCAGGCCTGTAATGCCAACACTTTGGGAGGCCGAGGCAGGCGGATCACTTGAGGCTAGAAGTTCGAGACCAGCCTGGCCAACATGGTGAAACCCCGTCTCTACTAAAAATACAAAAATTGGCTGTGCATGGGTGGCGTGCACCTGTAATCCCAGCTACTCGGGAGGCTGAGGCACAAGAATTGCTTGAACCCAGGAGGCGGAGGTTACAGTGAGCCGAGATCATGCCACTGCACTCCAGCCTGGGCTACAGAGCAAGACTCTGTCTATAAAAAAACAAAAAAACAAAACTCCTGAGTGTATAAAATCAAGAAATTTGCACCAAGTGATACATCCATGTAACCAGTACCCTGACCAAGAAACAGGACACCCCCAGACCCCTAGGTGTCCTTCTCACGATTCAGTCGCAATTCTTCCCAACACTAACCAGTCCTGACCATGAATCCCCAAGGTTAATTTTGCCTGTTATAAAGTTTTATGTCAACAGAATCATTATGCCCTGCTTTGTTTCCACCTTCTCTCATTCATCATTTTTCATTAGACTCATCATTGTTGTGCAAAGCTGTACAGAATTTCATTGTGTGCTTACACTTACTGCAGTTTATCCATTTACTTTTGGTGGACATTTGGGTTAGCTCCAGTTTGTAACTATGACAAGCAGTGCTAGCACAAACATCCTGAACTATGTATTTAAGAGAACATGGGATATATTTCTATTGGTTATACGCCTAACAACAGGATTGTTGAGTAGCAGCATGTGCATATAATTCTACATTTTCGCCTCTTTTTTTACTAGTGTTGCCTGACCTTTTCGTATTGACTAGTAGGAGTTTCTTTGCAACTCTGGATATACGACCAGGTGTGGTGGCTCACACCTGTAATCCCAGCACTTTGGGAGGCTGAGGCAGGCAGATAACTACAGGCCAGGAGTTCAAGACCAGCCTGGCCAACGTGGTAAAACCCTGTCTCTACTAAAAATACAAAAATTAGCTGGGCATGGTGGTGGGCGCTTGTAGTCCCAGCTGCTTGGGAGGCTGAGGCATCAGTCACTTGAACCCAGGAGGTGGGGGTTGCAGTGAGCTGAGATCGAACCATTGCACTACAGCCTTGGCAACAGAGTAAGACTCCATCACAGGGGAAAAAAAAAAAAAAAGAAAAAAAATTCTGGACACAACTTGTCAGACATGGATTACAAATCTCTTCTCTCACTGTATGGCTTATAGCTTGTCTTCACTCACTGGTGAACAGACTTTTTTTTTTTTTTGAGATGGAGTTTCGCTCTTGTTCCCCAGGCTGGAGTGCAATGGTACAATCTCAGCTCCCTGCAACCTCCGCCTCCCCAGTTCAAGCGATTCTCCTGCCTCAGCCTCCCGAGTAGCTGAAATTACAGATATGCACCACCATGCCCGGCTAATTTTGCATTTTTAGTAGAGACGGGGTTTCTCCATGTTGGTCAGGCTGGTCTCAAACCGCCGCCCACCTCGGCCTCCCAAAGTGCTGGGATTACAGGCGTGAGCCATCACGCCTGGCCTTTTAAAAAAAAAAAAATAGAGATGGGGTCTTGTTGTCGCCCAGGCTGGAGTGCAATGGCAGAATCATAGCTCACTGCAGCCTCAAACTCCTGGACTCAAGCAATGTGCCCACCTCAGCCTGTCAGGTAGCTGGGACTACAGGCACTCACCATTGTGCTTAATCCCATCTGCAAAGTCCCTTTTGCCATGTCACCTGACATAGTGACAGATTCTGAAACAGATTCTGGGAATTAGGATATGGATATCTCAGGGTGAAGATGAGCACAGCTATGCCTGCCACAGCTATTTTATTCACCTTGTCAACAACTGGCAACCAGGGTTTCTTAAACTGGAGTCCATGACTGGACTTCAGGGGGTCTAACGTTTCTCCTCTTAAGAACTCATAGTTTTCATCGTTCTCAAATGACCTAGGAGCCCACTACTATGTAATGGTCACAGTCCAAGGCCTAACAGAGGGAAAAGGACAGAGCGCAACATTGTTCCCATAACTCCTGGAACACAGATATAATTTCCAAAACTTATACCATAAGGAAAATTCATCACTTCTTTATCTCCCTAAGAACATGCACAGTTCCACATACCACATGAATATCTCTTGAGACAGATGTGTCTTTAGTCCAAGTTTTGTAGATGAACAATTCACCCAGCAAGCTCCCAGGGCAACAATGAGTAACAGGCCACTGGGCAGAAACAGGTGGAATCAAGCTATCACCTTTTTTTGTTTTTTTTGCGGGGCGGGGGGGTGGTCAGAGTCTTGCACTGTCACCTAGGCTGGAGTATAATGGTGCGATCTCAGCTCACTGCAACCTTCACCTCCTGGATTCAAGCAACTCTCGAGCCTCAGCCTCCCGAGTAGCTGAGATTACAGGTACTTGCCACCATGCCTGGCTAATTTTTGTATTTTTAGTAGAGACAGGGTTTTACCATGTTGGCCAGGCTGGTCTCGAACTCCTGGCCTCAGGTGAGCCACCTCCCACGGTCTCTCAACGTGCTGAGATTACAGGCATGAGCCACCGTGCTCAGGCCTCAACTATCACTTTTTTTTTTTTTTTTTTTTTGAGACGGAGTCTCGCTCTGTCGCCCAGGCTGGAGTGCAGTGGCGCGATCTCGGCTCACTGCAAGCTCCGCCTCCCGGGTTCCCGCCATTCTCCTGCCTCAGCCTCTCCAAGTAGCTGGGACTACAGGCGCCTGCCACCACGCCCGGCTAATTTTTGTTTGTATTTTTAGTAGAGACGGGGTTTCACCGTGGTCTCGATCTGCTGACCTTGTGATCCGCCCGCCTCGGCCTCCCAAAGTGCTGGGATTACAAGCGTGAGCCACCGCGCCCGGCCAACTATCACTTTTAAGTCATATAAAACCCCATGCCTTAGCTTTCCTCTTATCCATCAAGGCCTCTAACTACAGGTGGAGAAAATAAAAGCATGACAAAAACAAAGCAACCTCTTGGTAGAGCAGCAACCTTAGACTTGATCCCTCAGATCTCTTCCTCCTTTTCTCATTCTCCACGAGGAGAGGCTCGCCACCTTGCTGAGATATCCTGACAGGCTTCCCTTAGATGCTGCCCTGCTACCAAAAGCCAGGGTCTTCATCCAGAAGCATGAACTCTGGATATACAAAATAGGCGTTGTTCATCTGAATCAGAACAATTTTTCTTAGTACAAGTACTGCCTTAGTAAAGACTGTCTCTTTTGCACATGTGAGCCTACGACAAGGGAGAAGAAATTCACTTACTTTGACTGCAAGGTCTCCCTGGGCCATGTGCCATCTTCATTTTGAGGCTCAATTACTAGCACCTGAGTGAAAGGGGAAACCAAATGAGGAGAGTTCAAACCACCGCGCTTCCAACATGCTTAGAAGAAAGTATCTGGCCACACACCCTGGGCAGAGCTACCTGCTGGGGAATGGCCTGGGCCCTCCTACCTGACCCTGGTATAGCCCAGCATCCTGGACAGTGTTGTCTAGCTTGCTCAACTGCTCATAGGTGTTGCTCATGTATTTGTTCCAGAGCCGTGTTTCTCGCTCCGCAGGGATGTTGAACAGCTTCCGCATCTCTTTCTCGATGGTTGCTACGAACAGGCAGAAATATTACTTGGGGCTTTGTCCACATGCAAGGCTAAAGACAGCCATGGCAAACTAATGCTCATCCTCTTTCTTGTCAGATGCTCACAGGTGCTCTGGATCAACCCCCTGATAACTCTTAAAATCAATCATCTCCCATGGGTGGCCTCTTGCACTCATATGCCTGGAAAGTCTCCCTATGCTTCTTCTCTAACGTGTGTCTCTCATTTATAGGGCAAAAGCAACATAGAAAGTGAGAAAGCTTATCTTTGGAGTTAACTCAGATATGGCTTCAAAAGCTAGCTCTGCCATTTTCTGGCTGCAATTTGTTTTTTAAGAGACAGGATCTTGCTCTGATGCCCAGGCTGCAGTGCAGTGGTGGGATTGTAGCTCACTGTAAACCTTGCTGAGATTTTTAAATAAGTTATTCTTAAACTTCTTTGGATCTACATTTCCTTATCTTCGTTATCATAGACAAATGGGCAAGGAGCAGGCCCAGTGTTCTCTCCATAAGAATTCCTGGGGGGAATAGGCTTCCAGGTCAGGAATGGCAACTACAGCTCGAGATGAGTTGGGTAACAAATCTAAAGAGGGAATATAAAATAATGCCCTCTTCCCTCCCATCAGCCACAATGTCCTACACTCTCTCACCACATACCAGGGACCCCAGCCCAGCCTCTCACCAATGGTGTCTGCCTTGCTGAAATGGCAGCTCAGCACATTGGTGGGGTCACTGTTCTCACAGAGCTTCAGTTCCAGCAAATACACCTCGACTTTGCAGTGCTTGACAAATAGGCCATGCTCCACGACCTATGAACAAGAGGCAGGGGTGAGGGCAGAGCGGTTTTGCAGCTGGGCAGTCTTGGATGTAGCATATCTTATCAGAAGCAAAAAGCAGAAAACTCATGATAATCCATTTCCTTTACTGATCAAGGAATCGAAAGAACAGATTTTTAAAGCTACCAGTGCCTGGACAAAGAGTTTAAAAATATTTTTTCTGGCCGGGTGTGGTGGCTCATGCCTGTAATCTCAACACTCTGGGAGGCTGAGGTGGGTGGATCATTTGAGGTCAGGAATTCGAGACCAGCCTGACCAACATGGTGAAACCCCATTTCTACGAAAAATACAAAAATTAGCCAGGCATGGTGGCATGTGCCTGTAATCCCAACTACTCAGTAGGCTGAGACAGAGGAATCGCTTGAACCCAGGAGGCGGAGGCTGCAGTGAACCAAGATTGCTCCACTGCACTCCAGCCTGGTCGACAGAACGAGACTCTGTACCCCGCAAAAAAAAAAAATATATATATATATATATATTTTTCTACCCACTAAGACCAAGAGTATCTTGATGATATTAGAGAGAAGCCTATTCTTCACTGTTTTTTGTTTTTTTTTTTTTGAGACAGAGTCTTCCTCTGTCAGCAGCCTGGAGTGCAGTGGCTGCTGGAGTGCAGTGGGCCCACCACCACACCCAGCTAATTTTTGTATTTTTAGTAGAGACAGGATTTCACCATGTTGGCCAGGATGGTCTCCATCTCTTGACCTCGTGATCCGCCTGCCTCGGCCTCCCAAAGTGCTGGGATTACAGGCATGAGCCACCGTGCACGGCCTGATCAAAGACTCTATTTCTTTTTGCAATGGAGTCTCGCTCTGTTGCCAGGCTGGAGTACAGTGGGGTGATCTTGGCTTACTGCAACCTCCGCCTCCTGGGTTCAAGCAATTCTCCTGCCTCAGCCTCCTGAGTAGCTGGGACTACAGGCATGTGCCACCACGCCCAGTTAATTTTTGTATTTTTAGTAGAGACGGTTTCACCAGGCCAGGATGGTCTTGATCTCCTCACCTCGTGATCCGCCAGCCTCAGCCTCCCAAAGTGCTGGGATTACAGGTGTGAGCCACTGCGCCTGGCTCAAAGACTCTTAAGCATAGAGGGAAAAGCAGTATCATAAAGGTTTTTTAAGATAAACAAGATGCAGGACATTAACTATATGTCCATATGCCCCCAGTGAACTCTCTCATAGAATTTTCCAGAAAGTGCTCTCATAGCACTGCTGGGCACATTCCAAGCCACTGGGCAGCTCTGATGTTTAGAGGCCACTCATGATAATATCCTGGGTGAGCAACTTCGCTCACAACCACAATTTCCTAAAGAGAACCAGAAACAGGCCGGGCGTGGTGGCTCATGCCTGTAATCCCAACACTTTGGGAGGCCGAGTCGGGCGGATCACAAGGTCAGGAGTTCGAGACCAGACTGGCCAACATGGCGAAACCCTGTCTCTACTAAAAATACAAAAATTGGCCGGGCGTAGTGGCAGGCGCCTGTAATCCCAGCTACTCAGGAGGCTGAGGCAGGAGAATCACTTGAACCCGGGAGGCAGAGGCTGCAGTGAGCCGAGATCGTGCCGTTGCACTCCAGCCTGGGCGACAAGAGCAAGACCCATCTCAAAAAAAAAAAAAAAAAGAGATCCAGAAACAAGGCCTCAAGCACCACTATTCAACCACTGAGGTATGTTCATTTTCCTAGCAAACACTAGTCAGTGTCCAACAGAAAGCACCTGCAGATAGTGACCAGCAGGTGGGACAATTCACATAACTCACTTTTCTGACGATGGGTTGCTGGCCTTCTACACAGCCGTACCAGTTTAGTAGTTTATTCCAGGCCTCGGTGGGGACCAATACGTAGTCCAATTCATCAATTAAGTGTTCTTTCAAGGTCTGACTCTCAGGATCTAAAAAAGGAAAAGAGCACATAAGTCACTGCTCTTTGCCCCAGAAATGATGGTTTTACATGATTTCCATATACTTTTCAGAAATAAGAAAATTATTTACAGAAAGAAACAGGTATGAAATTCTAAAATTCTGTCACTGGTCATTATACAGAGCAGACTTTTGTCTTTATCCATGTTTTGTCTTTATCCATGAACATTTTATGAGTAATTTGTATTTCTTCTATAACTGGAGGGAGAGAAGAGGATAAAAAAGAAAAACTCCAGGCTGGGCGTGGTGGCTCACACCTGTAATCCCAGCACTTTGGGAGGCCGAGGTGGGCGGATCACGCGGTCAGGAGTTTGAGAGCAGCCTGGCCAACATGGTGAAACCCCATCTTTACTAAAAATACAAAACGTAGCTGGGTGTGGTGGTGTGGGCCTGTAATCCCAGCTACTCAGAAGGCTGAGGCAGGAGAATGGCATGAACCTGGGAGGCAGAGCTTGCAGTGAGCTGAGATCACCCCACTGCACTCCAGCCTGGGCGACAGAGTGAGATTCCATCTCAAAAAAAAAAAAAAGAACAAACTCCAATTTACAAAGGGCTTCCAGATTCCACAATAAAAATTGTTCATTATGAATATTTATCTGTCTATATATATATATATATATATATATATATATATATATTTGTTTGAGGTGGAATCTCACTCTGTTGCCCAGGCTGGAGTGCAGTGGCATAATCTCGGCTCACTGCAACCTCCACCTCCCAGGTTCAAACCATTCTCCCGACTAGCTGGGACTAAAGGCGCCTGCCACCATGCCTGGCTAATTTTTCTTTTTGTCTTTTTTGTTTTGTTTTGTTTTGAGACACAGTCTCGCTCTGTCACCCAGGTTGGGGTGCAGTGACATGATCTCAGCTCACTGCAACCTCTGCCTCCTGGGTTCAAGTAATTCTCCTGCCTCGGCCTCAAGAGTAGCTGGGACTACAGGCACGTGCCACCACGCCCGACTAATTTTTCCTATTTTTAGTAGAGATGGGGTTTCACCGTGTTAGCCAGGATGGTCTTGATCTCCTGACCTCATGATCCACCCACCTTGGCCTCCCAAAGTGCTGGGATTACAGGCGTAAGCCACTGCACCCGGCCTAATTTTTGTATTTTTAATAGAGATAGGGTTTCACCAGGTTGGCCAGGCTGGTCTCAAACTCCTGACCTCAGGTGATCCACCCACCTCAGCCTCCCAAAGTGCTGGGATTACAGGAGTGAGCCACCACGCGCAGATGTCAAAATATTTTTTTTTTTTTTAGACGGAGTCTTGCTCTGTTGCACAGGCTAGAGTGCAGCGATCTTGGCTCACTGCAACCTCCACCTCCCGAGTTCAAGCAATTCTCCTGCCTCAGCCTCCCAAGTAACGGATTACAGGCGCCTGACACTGCACCCGGCTAATTTTTATATTTTTAGTAGAGATGGGGTTTCACCATCTTGGCCAGGCTGGTCTCGAACTCCTGACCTCAGGTGATCCACCCATCTCGGCCTCCCAAAGTGCTGGGATTACAGGTGTGAGCAACTGCACCCAGCCAAAATATTCTTAGTGATAACACATTAAAGTCAGATATTGTCTTCCTCTGAAAGATTTCTTAAGAAACTAAATAAGGCACTGAAGTTAAATTCATTTAATCAACAGTCAATTAGCATTTTTAGCTTTAAACACTCTAAATCAAAGCCCAGCTGCATAATCCCCTGTGGAGCGGAGAAAGAACATATGCAACATGCTAAACATTCATCTTACACCCACCAGACAGGCAACAGTACTGGGAGTCAGAACTGATCACCCATGGGGTGAAACACACTTGCTCAAAGAAAGGAGGGAAGACTGATCACCTCTCACGATGGGAGTTTCCCTGCCAAGGCTATGCCCATCAACAGCCACTCAGAGAACAGTGGAAGCCACTGTTCTCCCGATGATCAATGAGGCCATGAAATTGTAAAAGTAAAATGTACACCCCATGGTGCAACTCACCTGTAACTCAAGGCAAAACAATGTTAAAAAAAAAAAAATTGGCCAGGCAAGGTGACTCATGCCTGTAATCCCAGCACTTTGGGAGGCCGAGGCGGGCAGATCATGAAGTTAAGGGATCAAGACCATCCTGGCCAACGTGGTGAAACCCCATCTCTACTAAAAATACAAAAATTAGCTGGGTGTGGTGGCGGGCGCCTGTAGTCCCAGCTACTCGGGAGGCTGAGGCAGGAGAATTGCTTGAACTCGGGAGGCAGAGGTTGCAGTGAGCCGAGATTGCGCCACTGCACTCCAGCCTGGTGAAAGAGCGAGACTCCATCTCAAAAATAAATAAATCATACATGAGGTGGTTAGGGTTTCCTACCATCCCTCCGACTAGTTTACACGCCTTTTTCAGGGCAGCGTTCCTTTGTTGTCATTTCAACAATGCTCATAACATCTTCACCAGACGTAGATTCCATCTCAAGAAACCATTTTCTTTGCTCATCCATAAGAAGCAACTCCTCAGCCATTCAAGTTTTATCACAAGATTAAAGCAATTCAGGCCAGGCATGTTGTCTCATGCCTGTAATTCCAGCACTTTGGGAGGCTGAGGCAGGCGGATCACTTGAGGTCAGGAATTCAAGATCAGCCTGGCCAACATGGTGAAACCTCGTTTCTAGTAAAAATACAAAAATTAGCTGGGCGTGGTGACGCGTGCCTGTAGTCCCAGCTACTCGGGAGGCTGAGGCATAAGAATTGCTTGAACCCAGGAGGTGGAGACTGCAGTGAGCTGAGATCACCCCACTGTACTCCAGCCTGGATGACAGAGCAAGACTCTGTCTCAAAATAAATAAAAATAAAAATTAAAAATAGGCCAGGCGCAGTGGCTCACGCCTGTAATCCCAGCACTTTCGGAGGCCGAGGTGGGCAGATCATGAGGTCAGGAGTTCAAGACCAGCCTGGCCAGCGTAGTGAAACCCCGTCTCTACTACAAATACAAAAATTAGCCGGGCATGGTGGTGCACACCTGTATCCCAGCTACTTGGGAGGCTGAGGCAGGAGAATTGCTTGAACCCAGGAGGCGGAGGTTGCAGTGAGCCGAGATTGGCGCCACTGCACTCCAGCCTGGGTGACAGAGGGAGACTCCATCTCAAAAAAAATAAAAACAAAAATAAAAAATAAATAATTCAGTCACATCTTCAGGCTTCACTTCTAGTTCTAGTTCTCTTGCTATTTCCACTTTTGCTGTTACTCCCCCCACTGATGTCTTGAGCTCCTTGAAGTCATCCGTAAGTGTTGGAATGAACTTCTTCCAGACTCCTATTAATGTTGATTTTGACCTCCTCCCATGAATCATGAATATTTTTGTGCATGTGTGTGGGCAGGTGGGAGTGGCAGGCCTTACTCTGTCACTCAGGCTGGAGTGCAGTGGCATGATTACAGCTCATTGCAGCTTCGACCTCCCAGACTCAAGCAATGCTCCTGCCTTAGTCTCCCAAGTAGCTAGAACTACAGGTGCATGCCACCAGGCCTAGCTAATTTTCGTACTTTTTATAGGGATAGGGTTTTGCCAAGTTGCCCACCCTAGTCTCCAACTCCTGGGTTCAAAGGATCCACCCACTTCAGCCTGCCAAAGTGCTGAGATTATAGGTATCAGCCACTGCACCAGGTGGAATCATGAATATTCTTTTTTTTTTTTTTTTTTTTGAGACGGAGTCTCGCTCTGTTGCCCAGGCTGGAGTGCAGTGGCGCAATCTCGGCTCACTGCAAGCTCCGCCTCCTGGGTTCACGCCATTCTCCTGCCTCAGCCTCTCCGAGTAGCTGGGACTACAGGCGCCCGCCACCACGCCCGGCTAATTTTTTTTGTATTTTTAGTAGAGACGGGGTTTCACCGTGGTCTCGATCTCCCGACCTCGTGATCCGCCTGCCTCAGCCTCCCAAAGTGCTGGGATTACAAGCGTGAGCCACCGCACCTGGCGGAATCATGAATATTCTTAATGGCATCTAGAATGGTAAATCCTTTCCAAAAGGTTTTCAATTTAATTTGCCCAGATCCTTCAGGAGAATCACTATCTATGGCAGATAGTCTTATAAAATATATTTCTTAAATAATAAGACTTGAAAGTTGAAATCAAATCAGGCACGGTGGCTCAGGCCTGTAATCCCAGCATTTCGGCACGCTGAGGTGGGAGGATCACTTGGGGTCAGAAGTTTGAGACTAGCCTGGCCAACATGGTGAAACCCAGCCTCTACTAAAAATACAAAAATTAGCCGGGTGGAGGGACGGGCACCTGTATCCCAGCTACTCAGGAGGCTGAGGCAGGAGAATCACTTGAAACTGGGAGGAGGAGGCAGGAAAATTGCTTGAACCTGGGAGGGAGAGGTTGCAGGGAGCCAAGATTGAGCCACTGCACTCCAGTCTGGGCAAGAGAGTGAGACTCTGTCTCAAAAAAAAAAAAAAAAAAAGTTGAAATTACTTCTTTACTCACAGGCTGCAGAATGGATGTTTTTAGTAGGTATGAAACAACATTAATCTCCTCATGCATCTCCATCAGAGCTCTTGGGTAACTAGGTACATTGCAATGGAGCAGTAACTTTTTTTTTTTTTTTTTTTTTTGAGACAGAGTCTCGCTGTGTCCCCCAGGCTGGAGTGCAGTGGCGCAATCTCAGCTCACTGCAAGCTCCACCTCTCGGGTTCATGCTATTCTCCCACCTCAGCCTCCTGAGAAGCTGGGACTACAGGCACCCGCCACCACACCCAGCTAATTTTGTTTTTGTATTTTTAATAGAGACGGGGTTTCACCGTGTTAGCCAGGATGGTCTCAAACTCCTGACCTCGTGATCCGCCCACCTTGGCCTCCCAAAGTGCTGGGATTACAGGTGTAAGCCACTGCACCCGGCAGCAGTAACATTTTGATAAGATTAGCTCAGTGCTTTTTCTGAGCAGTAGGTCTCAACACTGAGCTAAAAATATTGGGAGGCTGGAGGCCGGAGGCCAGGCACGGTGGCTCACACCTGTAATCCCAGCACTTTGGGAGGCCGAGATGGGTGGATCACGAGGTCAGGAGATCGAGACCATCCTGGCCAACAAGGTGAAAACCCGTCTCTACTAAAAATACAAAAAAATTAGGCCAGGCGTGGTGGCTCACGCTTGTAATCCCAGCACTTTGGGAGGCTGAGGCGGGTGGATCACAAGGTCAGGAGATCAAGACCACGGTGAAACCCCGTCGCTACTAAAAATGCAAAAAATTAGCCAGGCGTGGTGGCAGGCACCTGTAGTCCCAGCTACTCGGAGAGGCTGAGGCAGAAGAATGGCGTGACCCCGGGAGGCGGAGCTTGCAGTGAGCCGAGATTGCGCCACTGCACTCCAGCCTGGGTGCCTGGGTGCCTGGGTGACAGAGCGAGACTCCGTCTCAAAAAAAAAAAAAAAAAATACAAAAAAACTAGCTGGGCGTGGTGGCAGGCACCAGGCGCCTGTGGTCCCAGCTACTCGGGAGGCTGAGGCAGGAGAATCGCGTGAACCTGGGAGGCGGAGCTTGCAGTGAGCCGAGATCATGCCACTGCAGTCCAGCCTGGATGACACAGTGAGACGCCGTCTCAAAAAAAAAAAAAATATTGGGAGGCCGGGTGTGGTGGCTCATGCCTGTACTCCCAGCACTTGGGGAGGCCATCTTGGGCAGATTACCTGAGGTCGAGAGTTCGAGACCAGCCTGACCAACAAGGAGAAACCCCGTCTCTACTAAAAAAACAAAATTAGCTGGGCGTGGTGGTGCATGCCTGTAATCCCAGCTACTTGGGAAGCTGAGGCAGGAGAATCACTTGAACCTGGGAGGTGGAGGTTGCAGTGAGCCAAGATCGTGCCATTGCACTCCAGCCTGGACGACAGAGTGAGACTCTGTCTTACAAAAAACAAACAAACAAACATATAAAAATCAACCAGGCATGGTGGCAAGCAACTATAGTCCTAGCTACTCAGGATGCTGAGGTGGGAGGATCACTTGAGCCCAGGAGGTTAAGGCTGCAGTGAGCTGTGATCACACACTACAGCCTGGGTGACAGGGCAAGACCCTGTCTCAAAAAAAAAAAAAAAAAAAAAAGGCTCTGAACCCAGGCACTGACTTTTCCCCTCTAGCAGCAAAGAGGTAGATGGCATCTTCCCAATAGAAGGGTGTTTTGTCTACATTTAAAATCTGTTGTTTAGGCCAGGCACAGTGGCCTGTAATCCCAGCACTTTGAGAGGCCGAGGCAGGCAGATCACTTAAGGTCAGGAGTTTGAGACCAGCCTGGCCAACATGGTGAAACCCCATGGTGAGACTCTGTCTCAAAAAAATAATAATAATAAATAAAAATAAAATAAAATAAAATAAAACCTGTTGTTTAGTCTGGGCGCAGTGACTCACAGCTGTAATCCCAGCACTCTGGGACGTCAAGGATGGAGGATTGCTTGAGCCCAGGAATTCAAAATCAACCTCAACAACATGACAAAACCTACAAAAAATCTCTGCAAAAAATACAATAATTAGTCGGGTGTGGTGGGGCCCATCCAGTTACTCAGGAGGCTGAGGTGGGAGGATCACCTGAGCCTGGGAAGGTCAAGGTTAGCTACCTTTTTTTTTCTTGAGACAACGTGGCACCTTGTCTCAAAAAAAAAATAAATGAATAAACAACTTTCTCCATATCAGCAATAAGGCTGTTTCAGGCTCTTATAATTCATGTGTTCACTAGAGTAGCACTTTTTCTTTTTTTTGAGATGGAGTCTCACTTCTGTCGCCCAAGCTGGAGTGCAGTGGCGCAGTCTCAGCTCACTGAAATCACCATTTCCTGGGTTCCTCCATCTCCCAGGCAACATGACAAAACTCCATCTCTACCAAAAAAAAAAAAAACCATATAAAAATAAGCCAGGAATGCTGGCAAGCACCTGTAGTCCTAGCTACTCAGGAGGCTGAGGTGGAAGGATCACTTAAGTCCAGGAGGTTTACATTTCCATTCACAATTTGGCTAGCTATATGGCACAAGAGGCCTAGCTTACAACCTATTTCGGCTGCCTGAACCAAACTCAAATCATTTCTAGCTTTGATTTGAAGTGAGAGACATGCAATTCTCCTTTTCACTTGAACATTTAGAAGATGTTGTTAGGGTTACTAAGTGACCTAATTTCAATGTCATTGTGTCTCAGGCAATAGCAAAGCCTGAGGAAAGAAAGAGAGATGGAATGGCTGGTTGGTGAAGCAGCGAGAATACACACAATAATTACCAATTAAGTTCACTGTCTTACATGGGCTCCCTTCATGATGCCCCAAAACAATTACAATAGCAACATGAAAGATCCCTGTTGGCTGGGCACAGTGGCTTACGCCTATAATCCCAGCACTTTGGGAGGCTGAGGTCGGGAGTTCAAGACCAGCCTGACCAACATGGAGAAACCCCGTCTCTACTAAAAATACAAAATTAGCCGGGTGTGGTGGCACATGCCTATAATCCTAGCTACTCGGGAGGCTGAGGCAGGAGAATCACTTGAACCCAAGAGGCGGAGGTTGCCATGAGCCAAGATCGTGCCACTGCACTCCTGCCTGGACAACAAGAGCAAAACTCCATCTCAAAAAAAAAAAAAAAAAAAAAAAAGAAAGCTCCCTGATCACTGATCACCATAACAAATAATAACGAAAAACTCTGAAGTATTTTGAGAATTACCAAAATGTGGTAACAGAGACATGAAGTGAGCACATGCTGTTGTAAAAATGGAACTGACAGATTGTCAAGGCAGGGTTGCCAAATACCTACAAAATTTGCTAAAAATGCAGTATCTGCAACATATAATAAAGCAAAGCACAATAAGCCAAAGTATGCCTGAATTTAAAACCTTAAGAATTCTCCATTTCATAAAAATGAGAAAAAGAACAAAATGTGAACATAATGAAATGATTCCTTAGGGCAACTTCGTGGCATAGTGCCACCATCTGACCTATTTCAGGAAACAAAGTAAATGATATTGTTTATACCATGTAGACCTCTCCTAAAACAAGGTCTGAGCTGAAGCACTGCTCATTTTTAAAAATATCCAAGTTAGGCCAGGCACAGTGGCTCACATCAACACTCTGGGAAGCCAAGGTGGGAGGATGGCTTGAGGCCAGGAGTTCAACGAGCCTGGGCAACATAGCAAGACCCCGTCTCTAGCAAAGAACTTAAAAAACAGCTGAGAGTGGTAGAACACTGTAGTCTCACTGACTAAGGAGGCTGAGGCAGGAAGATAGCTTGAGCCCAGGAGCTCAAGGCCATCCTAGCCAACGTGGTAGAGACGGGGTTTCACCATGTTGGCCAGGCTGGTCTCGAACTCCGGACCTCAGGTGATCCACCTGCCTCGGCCTCCCAAAGTGCTGAGATTACAGGCATGAGACACCACTCCTGGCACTGCCCTGATTTTTGACACCCATGATAGATCACCTCTATCATGACTTTAAAGAGGTCTGAAGTCAGGCAGAAGAAAGCCTGGGAAAAGCTGACTCTGTCATCTCAGTGCATGTACAAGTGCAAGCAAACCTCTAGTGTGTTACATGTCGCTTTTCCCACAGTTCCCACTGGGAGCTGACTATAGTCATAACTCTGTCTACTGACCTTCAACCTCTCCTCACACTAGTTATATGATAAAAACAGCCATCACAGGAATTCTTGATGAAAGTTCACAGGTTTACAATTTGTTCCACTGCAAAGGTAACAAAAAATTCTGGTTCTTAAATTTTAGATACGATTTCAAAATGACATCCTATTTCTTTCCATTCCATATACTAACTTAAAATGTGAAATAGCTAGCAGAACTAATTTGCAAAGAGAGAAAGTTAAAATGTTAGAAGCATGCTCTTATCAGATGCAGTTAATTTAAGGGAAAAAAGTAGCTTAACTTCTCATTAAGGGTTTGCAAAGACTTCTGCTATAGATGCAAAATGAGGATACTTGTTTCTATCTCCTCACACTAGGAAAGTTCACAACATCCATATTACAGATGCACATAACATCAGGCCACTGCCCAGGTGAATGTTTAGCTAGAAAAGCAACATTTACTATACCTGAAAATAGCCCAGAGTTGTCTATTGGGCCAGGAAATAGGTTATGTTCACCCACATTGTACATGTCCCAGCTGTCAAAGCCCACATACTTCTTCCACTGCTTGAACCACCGGCTGTCAATAAGATACCTAGAGAGAGACAAAAATTTACTGTAGCAGAAAAGCTGAGATTATAAATTTCTGCAGCTGCTTCCTTAATCTTTTTTATGGTCCTTCCACTTGGGGCATATGCAATCCACACTAAAAAACACTGTCACAAGAGCAAGAGCAGGGCCCAGGCCTCACATGGCACAGAGAGTCTGGCCCAGGGTATGCATCCATTAAGTGAAATGATTGTTCAAAGAGTGAATAAAAGAAAGAAAACAAGTGGCTTCAAAATGCTTATTTAAATGGAGTCTTTCTTTTTTTTTCTTTTAGACAGTCTTGTTCTGTCGCCCAGGCTGGAGTATAGTGGCACAATCTTGGCTCACTGCAACCTCGGCCTCCCAGGTTCAAGCGATTCTCCTGCCTCAGCCCCCTGACTAACTGGGATTACAGGCGCCCGTCACCACTCCCAGCTAATTTTTGCATTTTTAGCAGAGACGGGGTTTCACCACATTGGGCAGGCTGGTCTCAAACTCCTGACCTCAGGTGATCCACCCACTTCGGCCTACCAAAGTGCTGGGATTATAGGCATGAGCCACTGTGCCCGGCCTCTTTTTTTTTTTGAGACAGAATTTTCACTCTTGTTGCCCAGGCTGGAGTGCAGTGGTATGATCTTGGCTCACTACAACCTCCACCTCCTGGGTTCAAGCAATTCTCCTGCCCCAGCCTCCCAAGTAGCTGGGATTACAGGCATGCACCACCAGGCCCAGCTAATTTTTTTGTATTTTTAGTAGAGATGGGGTTTCACCATGTTGGCCAGGCTGGTCTCGAACTCCTGATCTAAGGTGATCCTCCTGCCTTGGCCTCCCAAAGTGCTGGGATTACATGCATAAGCTACCACACTCAGCCTAAATGGAGTCTTTTTATGGGTAAAATTACCCATAAAAGTCATTAACTTCTTTTTTTTAACTTCTTTTTTTTTTTGAGACAGAGTTTCGCTCTTGTCACCCAGGCTGGAGTGCAATGGTGTGATCTCGGCTCTCTGCAACCTCCGCCTCCCGGGTTCAAGCGATTCTCCTGCCTCAGTCTCCTGTAGCTGGGATTACAGGCATGTGCCACCACGCCTGGCTAATTTTGTATTTTTAGTAGAGACAGGGTTTCTCCATGTTGGTCAGGACAGTCTCAAACTCCCGACCTCAGGTAATCTGCCCACCTCAGCCTCCCAAAGTGCTGGGATTACAGGCGTGAGCCACCGCACCCAGCCCCAAGTCATTAATTTCATAATGATCTTTACAGAGGTCCAGTCCAGGCAGAGAGTTTGGTTACACTGTTTTGCTTGACATGAACAGCACTAAACTAATGCTCTTTCTGAAAATGGGTTAGAAACACCACCCACTTCAGTTTTCCTTTAAGGACCAAATGAGTTCCAAAAATGTACACACAAGGCCAGGCGCAGTGGCTCACACCTGTAATCCCAGCATTTTGAGAGGCTGAAGCGGATGGTCACTTGAGCTCAGGAGTTCAAGACCAGCCTGGGCAACAAACTCTGTCTCTACTAAAAATACAAAAATTAGCCAAGCGTGGTGGCACATGCCTGCAGTCCCAGCTGCTCAGGAGGCTGAGGCACAAGAATCACTTGCACCCGGGAGACAGAAGTTGCAGCGAGCTGAGATCACGCCATTGCACTCTAGCCTGGGCGACAGAAATAAAACCCTGTCAAAAAAAAAAAAAAGTATATAACATGCAGGTACATATATAAATATACACATACACATGTACATATAATAGTGCTTAGGTATGTTCATCTTGTCAAAATGCATTAAGTTGTGCTTCATATTCAACTTACCACTTTTTTACTTAAATGTAAGCAAATGTGGTATTTTATTTACCTATTTATTTCCTTAGAGAGAGGATCACCCAGGCTAGAGTGCAGTGGCACAATCATAGCTCTCTGTAGCCTCAAACTCCTGGGCTCAAGTGATCCTCCTACCTCAGCCTCTGAGTAGCTGTGTCTATAGGCACATACCACCATGCCTGGCTAATTTATTTTTTTATTTTTATTTTGTAGAGGCTAGCTCTTGCTATGTTGCCCAGGCTGGGCTTGAACTCCTGGCCTCAAGTGATCCTCCTGCCTCAGCTTCCCAAAGTGCTGGGATTACAGGCATGAGCCACTGCACCAGACCTGTTTATATTTTTAAATTATCACTACACTGGCCGGTAGCGGTGGCTCACGCCTGTAATCCCAGCACTTCGGGAGGCTGAGGCAGGTGGATCACGAGGTCAGGAGATCGAGACCATCCTGGCCAACATGGTGAAACCCCAACTCTACTAAAAATACAAACATTAGCTGGGCATGGTGGTGCATGCCTATAATCCCAGCTACTCGGGAGGCTGAAGCATGAGAATCGCTTGAACCCGGGAGGCAGAGATTGCAGTGAGCTGAGATCGTGCCACTGCACTCCAGCCTGGTGACACAGCGAGACTTCGTCTCAAAAAAAAAAAAAAAAAAAGTATCACTATGCTGTTTAACAATTTAAACAGAATCTCTGTGGAGCAACAAAGCATCAACAATTATATTGGTGCATCCTTAAAATTTTATAACCAACAAATGTGAGAGGAGGTCAGGCAGCTTCCCAGAGGTCACAAGAATTCATAAACACATCCGTCTCTAAAATGCTATTTTTCTTCCAAATCCCTTGAGCAATACCTTCCATACAATTTTACTGTATGATTTTAGTCTATCTTAAACTTCCTCTGCTTCTGCTGAGTATTCTTTATGAACCCTATACAGGTTAACTTAAAAAGTACCTCTGCTAGGCCGGGCGCAGTAGCTTCCGCCTGTAATCCCAGCACTTTGGGAGGCCAAGGCGGGCGATCACCTGAGGTCAGGAATTTGAGACCAGCCTGACCAAAATGGAGACACCCCGTCTCTACTAAAAATATAAAAAAAATTAGCCGGCCATGGTGGTGCATGCCTGTAATCCTAGCTACTGGGGAGGCTGAGGCAGGAGAATCGCTTGAACCGGGGAGGGGGAGGTTGCCGTGACCCGACATCGCGCCATTGCACTCCAGCCTGGGCAACGAGAGCGAAATTCCTTCTCAAAAAAAAAAAAAAAAAAGAAAAGAAAACACAAAAAAGGTACCTCTGTTTACCTTGCCTTTCACAAACTGGTTAGCTCAAGGTGAATACATAAGCTGTTATCTGTACTCCTCGTAACCCCAATTTTTCTATTCTCCCGCTCAATTCCTCTGCAGATCATCACCACAATGATTTCTTAAAGATGGGTAACACTCGGGCCGGGCACGGTGGCTCCCACCTGTAATTCCAGCACTTTGGGAGGCCGAGGCGGGTGGATCATAAGGTCAAGAGTTTGAGACCATCCTGCCCAACATGGTGAAACCCGGTCTCTACTAAAAATACAAAAAATTAGCTGGGCGTGGTGGTGTGAGCCTGTAAATCCCAGCTACTCGGGAGGCTGAGGCAGGAGAATCGCTTGAACCCGGGAGGCGGAGGTTGCCGTGAGCCAAGATCACGCCACTGCACTCCAGCTTGGGCAACAAGAGTGAAACTCCATCTCAAAACAAAACAAAACAAAACAAGATGGGTAACAATCATACTCAGTGCAAAGTCTAGCCTTAGTTTTTCTACTCCTACACAATAATACCACCCAGGAATCTCTCCAGTAGTAGTACAAAGTATTGTCCCCTCTACTAAACAATCTATTAAGATGCCTAATAACTCAGCCTGGGTCTTCTAAATTCTGGACTCTTCATCTTCTTTTTTTTTTTTTTTTTTTTTTTTGCAGTTTTTACATTTATTTAAACAGAAAATGTGCACACAAGCTGCCTACTCATTTTCTTCGCTGCGCAGCCTGGCATTGGGGTTGGTGACTCTGATGGCCAGTTGGGCAGCTCTTTCCACGATGGCTTTGCGGTTCTTGGAGGAAACATTGTGAGCGATCTCGGCACAGTAAGATCTGTAAGAGAATCAAGTAGGTAAGGAGCAAGACAGCCCTGAACACACTTGGAAAATTCCATTGTTGCACATCAGCAGCACTTCCAGCTCCTTGACGTTGTGGACCAGGAACTTCCGGAAGCCACTGGGCAGCATGTGCTTTGTTTTTTTGTTGCTTCCATAACCAATGTTGGGCATCAAGATCTGGCCCTTGAATCTTCTACGAACCCTGTTGTCAATGCCTCTGGGTTTCCGCCAGTTACGCTTAATTTTGACATATCGGTCTGACTGGTGCCGGATGAACTTCTTGGTTCTCTTTTTGACGATCTTGGGCTTCACAAGGGGTCTGAGGGCGGCCATGATGCCGAGGAGAAGATGGCTGCCACCTTCGTAGGCAGCGCCGAGGAAGAGAGCGGACTCTTTATCTTCTATCTAGCTCCAGGACCTAGGCTATCCTCCTCTCCCACTCCGAGATACTGTTGCCGCAAATATTTTTGACACTTGCTACCAAAATAATCTGGGGTTCTCAGACATTTGTTCAGCTTCTGACCTTGACATCTGCTGGAAGTTTACAAGTTACAAAGTATCTACTTCTGATTTTCCCCTCAACCCACTGAGGGCGGTGAGCCAAATATTGCTATCCTGGTTTTAACAGTGAGGAATCCAGGTCTGTGACACCTTCGCCCAAGGTCACACGGCGAGTCCTCATGGTAAAGGGCTCTCCCCACCCTTAAGGGTCCCCACCAACATTCCCCTTCTCCACATCCTTCCTCCTGGCCCCCGCCGGGCCCGCCCCCTAGGGCTCCAAATGAGCTGAGACGACCCTCAGGCCCCGCCTGCGCTTTCCCAGAGCTGATCCTGGACTTCTTCTCCTGAGGGGCAGGTGTCAGGCTACTCTTCCAGGGTCACTACATATCATCCCCGCCCAGCCCCTACTCTAGCAGAGAAAAAGGAGGCCCCTTTTTCTCGGCCCCTGGTTCTGCACAGAGGAAGAACGAGCCGGGAGCTCACCACTGCGCCCCGCGTTGGAGTGTGGTCCTCATTAAGGCTCCAAGCTCGGACTTCTGAGTCTCCGCATCCGGTCGCTCACAGCAGCCTCCACCTTCCGCCATCTCGTCCGCGTCCCCGACCCAGCCGGCCCGGACATCCGCCCCGCGCGCGGCGTGCTATAGACCGCGCCCACGCACGCACGCTCGCGTGCCCGCCCCTGCCCCACCTCGAGCCGCGGCCTTCGGCTCCTGCGGCCGCTGTCTTTCCTCCCCTCCCCTCTCGCGCCACCTAGCTCACCGGCGAACAGTGGAGCGGAGAGGCACACGCGAGAGGGGTGGGCGGGGAGCAGCAGCTGCTACTTCCTCCCGCCCTGCCGCCCGCTACGCGGCCGTCGGGCTCCCCTTCCTCTGTTCAGGATGGCGCTACACTCCGAAGCTCTGTTCAGCCCGCCGATCTCAGGGAGTTAGACAGCAAGCCCACGACCCATCGGGCACCCGAGCCTGGCCTTCGAGGTTATCCTGGTACTAAATAAATGCAGGCCAGGTACGAGAAGCCCGGTAGTTAGGTCTGCTCATTCTCACCCCTGCCATTCCGCTTTCAGCTGGAGACCTTAGGCGAGTCAGCTGCCCAAACGTGGGATCAGGGCTCCTGCTCCAGCGGCCCTGCAGGGATTTCGGGAAGTACCATGTGCACCAGCGCCTTGGGACCAAGACTCAATGGTGTGCTGTAGTCATTAACAGTCGCCTTAAACAATCGACGCCAGAGCCACCTGGCCCACCGCAGAATTCCGTCAGATCTTCATGCTGAGCTACTTGCCAAGCAGCCACAGAGGGGCGATAGCAACAGGGAAAGGAGAGGTACTCCACATTAGTTACCCAGGCACGTACTTAGTTCCTGGAACAAGATACAACGTCCTGAACACTATGTTTTCCAGTCGCCCCGCTCACACACACAACCTTCCTCTTGGAGGGAGAAGTAAACCCAGAGGAAAGAGGAAGTCAGGCAGTTGGTCTAGATGCGTCTCCATACACTTGTCTAACAGTCCTTGTCCTCAGAGAAAAATAAGACCTAGTTCCTGCCCTCATAGAATCTAGTAGGAAAGAAGAGATGTTTCAGAAATAACCCCAATGCCTAGCCATATGTGGTAAGTTTCATTAAAGGGTGTGAACCAGGCCGGGCGCGGTGGTTCAAGCCTGTCCTCCCAGCACTTTGGGAGGCTGAGGCGGGAGGATAGGTTCAGCCCAGGAGTTAGAGACCAACCTCGGCAACATGGCGAAATCCCGTCTCTACAAAAAATACAAAAATTAGCCAGGCAGTGGCGCGCATCTGTGGTCCCAGGTACTCGGGAGGCTGAGGTAGGAAGATCCCTTGAGCCCAGGAGGTCGAGGTTGCAGTGAGTCAAGATGGCACCACTGCACTCGAGACTGGAAGGCAAAGTGAGACCCTGTCTCAAAAAAATAAATAAATACAAATAAAGGGTGTGAACCGGCCAGGCGCGGTGCTCATGCCTGTAATCCCAGCACTTTGGGAGGCCGAGGCAGGAGGATCACCTAAGGTCGTGCGTTCAAGACCAGCCTAACCAACGTGGAGACCGAATGTCGTCTCAAAAAAAAAGGCCGGGCGCCCGGCGCGGTGGTTCATGTTTGTAATCCTAGGACTTTGGGAGGCCGAGGAGGGCAGATCACGAGGTTAGGAGTTCGAGACCAGCGTGGCTAATATGGTGAAACTCCGTCTCTACTAAAAATACAAAAAAAAATTTGCCAGGCGTGGTGGCCCACGCCTAGTCTCAGCTACTCGGGAGTCTAAGGCAGAAGAATCGCTTGAACCTGGAAGGCAGAGGTTGCAGTGAGCCGAGATTGCGCCACTACACTCCAGCCTGGGCAACAGAGCGAGACCCCCTCTAAAAAAAAAAAAAAAAAAAAAGGCCGGGCGCTGTGGCTCATGCCTGTAATCCTAGCACTTTGGGAGGCCGAGGCGGGCGGATCACGAGGTCATGAGATCGAGACCATCCTGGCTAACACAGTGAAACCCCGTCTCTACTAAAAATACAAAAAAATTAGCCGGGCGTGGTGGCAGGTACATGTAGTCCCTGCTACTCCGGAGGCTGAGGCAGGAGAATGGCATAAACCTGGGAGGTGGAGCTTGCAGTGAGCCGAGATTGCGCCACTGCACTCCAGCCTGGGTGACAGAGCAAGACTCCGTCTCAAAAAAAAAAAAAAAAAAGAAAAAGAGTGTGAACCGAAGGTTATAGAACGCCAGGCACAACCCCCGCTCTCATAGGAAGCCTTTGACTTGAGTGGCATTTGAGTGCAGTATTGAAAAAAAATGCTGGCAGAATAAAGATGAGGATGCATGTTACAGGAGGGGAGACTCAAGGAACCAGAAGATAATTTCTGGAACAGGCAGGACAGGATCAGAGAGTGGGGATTAGGCCAGTTGAGCCGGGCACTATAACACAACAACAGCCTAAGGGGATCTAAAGCTAGAAAGGAGGCCAGACAGACCATATATCCTGCCTTAAAAGGCAGGCAGGCATTGTAGGAAGTTTTGGAGCAGAGACAAAATGGCTGAGGGTGCTTCACGCCCACGGTGGTGTAACTCAGACACAGAACCATTAGGGCACGGTGGCTCACGCTTGTAATCCCAGCACTTTGGGAGGCCGAGGCGGGCGGATCACGAGGTCAGGAGATCGAGACCATCCTGGCTAACACAGTGAAACCTCGTCCCTACTAAAAATACAAAAAATTAGCCGGGCGTGTTGGCGGGTGCCTGTAGTCCCAGCTACTTGGGAGGCTGAGGCAGGAGAATGGCGTGAACCCAGGAGGCGGAGCTTGCAGTGAGCCGAGATCGTGCCACTGCACTCCAGCCTAGGGGACAGAGAAAGACTCCGTCTCAAAAAAAAAAAAAAAAAAAAAAAAAAAACTGCCTTAAATAACCACATAGCAATTAATCCCCTGTAGATAAGAGTTACCACGACATGATGATTCTACATCTGCAGAGCCAACCCTAACAAGTCTGCTTCTATGAAAGTTCTTTGAAACTCGTTTTTTGTTTGTTTTTTTTTGTTTGTTTTTTCTGAAACGGAGTCTTGCTGGGTCCCCCAGGCTGGAGTGCAGTGGGGCAATCTCAGCTCATTGCAACCTCTGCCTCCCTGGATCAAGTGATTCTTCTGCCTCAGCCTCCTGAGTAGCTAGAATTACAGGTGTGCGCCACAGCGCCTGGCTAATTTTTGTATTTTTAGTAGAGATAGGGTTTCACCATGTTGGGCAGGCTGGTCTCAAACTCCTGACCTCATGATCCACCAGCCTCAGCCTCCCAAAGTGCTGGGATTAAAGGTGTGAGGAGCCAGGCGCGGTGGCTCACGCCTGTAATCCCAGCACTTTGGGAGGCCGAGGCGGGCGGATCACGAGGTCAGGAGATCGAGACCATCCTGGCTAACACGGTGAAACCCCATCTCTACTAAAAATACAAAAAATTAGCCGGGCGAGGTGGCAGGCGCCTGTAGTCCCAGCTACTTGGGAGGCTGAGGCAGGAGAATGGCGTGAACCCCGGGGGGTGGAGCCTGCAGTGAGCCGAGATCGCGCCACTGCACTCCAGCCTGGGTGAAACAGCGAGACTCTGTCTCAAAAAAAAAAAAAAAAAAGGTGTGAGGCACCGTGCCCGGCTGAAACTCTTAAAAATGTTATCAAAAAAGAAACACTACGTTTAGTCCTGTTATTTATGGAAAAAGAAAACTGAGGCCAGCCGCGGTGGCTCACGCCTGTAATCCCAGCACTTTGGCTGTGGAAGGCCAAGGCAGGCGGATCGCCTGAGGTCAGGAGTTCGAGACCAGACTGGCCAATGTGGTGAAACCCTGTCTCTACTAAAAATGCAAAAATTAACTGGGCATGGTGGCGGGCGCCTGTAATCCCAGCTACTCAGGAGGCTAAGGTAGGAGAATCGCTTGAACATGGGAGATGGAGGTAGCAGTGAGTCAAGATCATACTACTGCACTCCAGGCTGGGTGACAGAGCGAGACTGTCTCAAAAACAAAAAAAAGAAAGTTGGTTACTGACATCGGTTCAGAATCTACATTTCAGGGTGTCTGCTTCCCTCTTCTTTTTTTAGAAATTTCACCAAACCATTTATGGCAGTCTTAAGGAGGACAAGTAGGACAAGTCCTCAGCACCACTAGAAAAGGGGACAAAACCTAATTATAAAAATGAAAAATTTGGACAATATTTTTAAGTCAGGAATTTAGTGCTTTTAATAGCTATGAAAATAGCGCACTAATTATTGGTAGTCCTTAAAAATTAATATTAGGATTGCAAAATATACTTCTTGATATCTGGGTATTTGG
This sequence comes from Symphalangus syndactylus, assembly GCF_028878055.3. NCBI lineage: Eukaryota > Metazoa > Chordata > Mammalia > Primates > Hylobatidae > Symphalangus > Symphalangus syndactylus. The sequence continues at coordinate 111,615,987 of NC_072423.2, read as the reverse complement.
AGGGAAAAAAAGAAAAATAAATAAATAAAAGATTGCAAAATGCTGGTAGTTGAAATGTGAAGAATAAAGTGAACTCCATAGTTAGAAGATCACCTTTTTTTTTTTTTTTTTGAGACAGGGTCTTTGTTGCCCAGGCTGAAGTGCAGTGATGTAATCACGGCTCACTTGCAGCCTCGACCTATTGGGCTCAAGTGATCCTCCTACCTCAGCCTCCCGAATAGCTAGGACTACTGGTCTGCATCACCATGCCTAGCTAATTTTCGTATTTTTAGTATAGATAGGGTTTCACCATGTTGCCCAGGCTGGTCTTGAACTCCTGGCCTCAAGTGATCCTCCCTCCTTGGCCTCCCAAGTGCTGGGATTCCAGTCATGTGCCAGACTACAAGGTCACCATTATTTACAAAGTCTTTAAACTTTGTTAGCGAGTTTGTTTGATTTAAATGGTGGGGGTGGCCGGGCACAGTGGCTCATGCCTGTAATCCCAGCACTTTAGGAGGCCAAGGCAGGCAGATCACGAGGTCAGGAGTTCAAGACCAGTCTGACCAACATGGTGAAACCCCATCTCTACTAAAAATATAAAAATTGGGCCGGGCGCGGTGGCTCACGCCTGTAATCCCAGCACTTTGGGAGGCCGAGGCGGGCGGATCACGAGGTCAGGAGATCGAGACCACGGTGAAACCCCATCTCTACTAAAAAAAATACAAAAAAAAAAAAAAAATTAGCCGGGCGTGGTGGCGGGCGCCTGTAGTCCTAGCTACTCGGAGAGGCTGAGGCAGGAGAATGGCGTGAACCCGGGACGCGGAGCTTGCAGTGAGCCGAGATTGCGCCACTGCACTCCAGCCTGGGCGACAGAGCGAGACTCCGTCTCAAGAAAAAATAAAAATAAAAATAAATAAAAATAAAAATTAGCTGGGCGTGGTGGCATGCGCCTGTAATCCCAGCTATTCAGAAGGCTGAAGCAGGAGAATCGCTGGAACCCGGGAGGCAGAAGTTGTGGTGAGCCAGGATCGTGCCATTGCATGCCAGCCTGGGCAACAAGAGCAAAACTCCGTCTCAAAAAATAAATAGGCCAGGCGCAGTGGCTCACGCCTGTAATCCCAGCACTTTGGGAGGCCGAGGCGGGCGGATCACGAGGTCAGGAGATCAAGACCATCCTGGCTAACACGGTGAAACCCCGTCTCTACTAAAAATACAAAAAATTAGCCAGGCGAGGTGGCGGGCGCCTGTAGTCCCAGCTACACAGGAGGCTGAGGCAGGAGAATGGCGTGAACCCCAGGGGGCAGAGCCTGCAGTGAGCCGAGATTGCGCCACTGCACTCCAGCCTGGGTGAAAGAGCGAGACTCCTTCTCAAAAAAATAAATAAATAAATAAATAAATAAATAAATAAATAAATGGTGGGGGTTTCTTTTTGTTTGTTTTTGAGACAAGTTCTCATTCTGTCATCCCCGCTGGAGTGCAGTGGCACAATCTTGGCTCACTGCAACTTCTGCCCTGCTCCCCAGGGCTCAAGCGCTCTGTCCACCTCTGCCTCCCAAAGTGTTGAGATTACATGTGTGAGCCACCGCGCTGAGCCGTTTTTTGTTTTGTTTTGTTTTTTGAGACAGATCTCACTCTGTAGTCCCAGCTACTTAGGAGGCAAAAAAAAAAAAACGGGGCCAAGCATGGCTCACTCCTGCAATCCTAGCACTTTTGTACGCTGAGGTGGGCGAGTCACTTGAGGTCAGGAATTTGAGACCAGCCTGGCCAACCTAGTGAAAGCCAGTCTCTACTAAAAACACAGAAATTAGCTGGGCATGGTGGTGCTTGCCTGTAATCCCAGCTACTTGGGAGGCTGAGGCAGGAGAATCACTTGAACCCAGGAGGCGGAGGTTGCCATGACCCAAGATCACGCCACTGCACTCTAGCCTGGGCAACAAGAGCGAAACTTCATCTCAAAAAAAGGAAAAAAAAATTTAAAAATTTAAAATAAAACAATTAGCCTGGCATGGTGACGTGCACCTGTAATCCCGGCTATTGAGTAGGCCAAGGTGGGAGGATCTTTTTAGCCCAGGAGTTTGAAGTTGCAGAAAGCTGTGATCCTATGATCGTGTCACTGCACTCCAGCCTGGGTGACAGAGCAAGATCCTGTCTCAAAAATAAAACAAAAAAGAGAACTGAAAATAATGAACATCTGCCTGCGTGTTCCTGTTGTGGTAGTGACCTAGGGACTTGGGAGGAAATGACAAGGGTAACTGATTCAGCTCTGGAGACATCTTGGCCCCAGGGCTGTGTTCTATGTTGAGCCACTTTATCCTAGAGAGAACCATAGGCCCGGTAGGACACCAAGATCCCAGAAGTGGACAATCCATCCATTACCAGAGGACCTTGGGCCACAAGAACAGAAGAGAAACCAGGAAGGGAGCTAGAAGAAAACCTGGCTTATTGGTCACGTACTGGTTGATCTTCGACTGTGATGTCTAATTAAATATTCACAATGTTGGCCGGGCGCGGTGGCTCACGCCTGTAATCCCAGCACTTTGGGAGGCCAACGAGGGCAGATCACGAGGTCAGGAGATCGAGGTCATCCTGGCTAACACAATGAAACCCCGTCTCTACTAAAAATACAAAAAATTAGCCAGGCGTGGTGACGGGTGCCTGTAGTCCCAGCTACTCGGGAGGCTGAGGCAGGAGAATGGCATGAAGCCAGGAGGCGGAGCTGGCACTGAGCTGAGATTGCGCCACTGCACTCCAGCCTGGGCAACAGAGCAAGACCCCATCTCAAAAAAAAAAAAAAAGTTTCATGATGTCGGGCCGGGCATGGTGGCTCATGCCTGTAATCCCAGCACTTTGGGAGGCTGAGGCAGGTGGTTCACCTGAGGTCAGGAGTTTGAGACCAACTTGACCAACATGGTGAAACCCCATCTCTATTGAAAATACAGAATTAGCTGGGCATGGTGGCACATTCCTGTAGTCCCACCTACTTGGGAGGCTGAGGCAAGAGAATTGCTTGAACCCAGGAGGCGGAGGTTGCAGTGAGCCAAGATCGTGCCACTGCACTCCAGCCTGGGCAACAAGAGCGAAACTCCGTCTCAAAAAAAAAAAAAAAAAAAAAAGATTAATAATGTCTGGGTATGTGAACTGTAAGCTTTTTTTTTTTTGAGACAAGGTCTTACTCTGTCGCCCAGCCTGGAATGCAGTGGCGCGATCTCAGCTCACTGCCACCTCCGCCTCCTGGGTTCAAGGGATTCTCCTGCCTCAGCCTCCCTAGTAGCTGGGATTACAGGCACCTGCCACCGCACCCAGCTGATTTTTGTATTTTTAGTAGGAACGGAGTTTCACCATGTTGGCCAGGCTGTTCCTGAACTCCTGACCTCAGGTGATCCACCCACCTCGGCCTCCCAAAGTGCTTGGATTACAGGCTTGAACCACCACGCCTGGCCTTTAAGCTTTATTTGATTCCAGATCATAAGGTTTTTGTCTTAGCTGCTACCACAGTTTTCTTTACACCTGATAGGACTTGGCTCTCCCAAGTTATTCTTGGTCCACACTTGGCCAGCACTAACAGAGCACACATGGCAGTATTCACAAATATTAGACATACTTTAATTGGAGGTGGCAACAGGGGAGAAATATTTTTGGTTCCTTCTCACCTGTGCCTCCTTAACCTGCCCAGGGGACTGTGAAAAGAAAAAGACTCTAGAAGTACACTTTAGAAAAATTAAATGTCTTCTCAGTGATTTCTAACCTCTGTTATATAAGGATTAGGTTATTGCAGAAGATAATAGAGGCAAAAAACTGAACAAATCTCACAGAGAGGAAGTGGGATCACTTTTTTTATATGGGGAAGTTGTGCCAATGGACAGATTCCATTCTGGTTATGCCACTTGTGTTTATGGCCAGCCCTCTTTGAGCAGAGGGTGTGGCAGCCTGGGCCCAGATGCCGCCAGTGTCTTGTATCCCTCCTGTAATTCTATTACCATCACAGTCTTAACCATGAACCAGTATTTAACATTAATTCGCGTGTATCCTTTGCCCTTTCCACAGTGCAAATTCTCAGTAGGCATTTCTTGCATAAATGAAAGAAAGAATGATCCAACTATTAGTCATTTATTCACTGGACTAATAGTATTTGAGTATTATGTGCTCATGGTCCCTACCCTCCAGGGGTTCACAGTGTGGTTAGGGATGGAGGATGGTTACATATGTAATACAGTATTGCATGTTGTGTGATAAAAGTGTCACAAGGGCTGGGTGCAGTGGCTCATGCCTGGAATCCCAGCACTTTGGGAGGCCAAGGCGGGCAGATCACGAGGTTAGGAGAGCAAGACCAACCAGGCTAACACCGTGAAACCCTGTCTCTACTAAAAATACAAAAAAATTAGCCAGGTGTGTTGGTGGGCACCTGTAGTCCCAGCTACTTGGGAGGCTGAGGCAGGAGAATGGTGTGAACCCGGGAGGCAGAGCTTGCAGTGAGCCGAGATCGAGCCACTGCACTCCAGCCTGGGCGACAGAGCAAAACTCTGTCACAAAAAAAAAAAAAGTGTCACAAGAACATGAAGGGTCATGCTTGCAGATACTTCTCTGGGAAGGAAACTTAAGCAACTAGTGTAGAAAGCAAAGGCATACTTAATATTCCTTTTGGCCTTTGGGGGTATATATGATGACATCCACAAAGGATGCTCAGAAGACGAGGACTTTATTTTTTATTTTTATGTATTTATTTTTTTAAGACAGAGTTTCACTCTGTCTGGAAGGAGCAGGCTGGAGCACAGTGGCGCAATCTTGGCTCACTGCAAACTCCGCCTCCCGGGTTCACGCCATTCTCCTGCCTCCGCCTCCCAAGTAGCTGGGACTACAGGCGCCTGCCACCACGCCCAGCTAATTTTTTTTTTTTTTTTGTATTTTTAGTAGAGATAGGGTTTCACCGTGTTAGCCAGGATGGCCTCGATCTCCTGACCTCATGATCCGCCCGTCTCAGCCTCCCGAAGTGCTGGGATTACAGGTGTGAGCCACCGTGCCCGGCCTATTTTTTTTATTACTATTTTTTTTGTGTGTATGTGACAGAGTCTCAGTTTGTTGCCCAGGTTGGAGTGCAGTGGCACAATCTCGGCTCACTGCAACCTCCACTTCCTGGGTTCAAGCAATTCTCATGCCTTGGCCTCCCCAGTAGCTGGGACTACAGGCACGTGCCACCACACACACAGCTAATTTTTTTTTTGTATTTTTGGTAGAGATGTGGTTTCGCTGGGCCAGGCGTGGTGGCTCACGCCTGTAACTCTATAACTTTGGGAGGCCGAGGCCAGTGGATCACCTGAGGTCAGGAGTTCAAGACCAGCCTGGCCAACATGGTGAAATTCCATCTCTACTAAAAATACAAAAAATTAGCCAGGCATGATGGCAGACGCCTGTAATCCCAGCTACTCAGGAGCCTGAGTCAGGAGAATCACTTGAACCCGGGAGGCAGAGGTTGCAATGAGCCGAGATCACACCACTGCACTCCAGCCTGTACAACAAGAGCAAAACTCCAAAAAAAAAAAAAAAAGAAAAGAAAAAGATACGTGGTTTCGCCATGTTAGATGTTGTCCAGACTAGTCTTGAACTCCTTATTTCAGGTGATCCACGCACTTTGGCCTCCCAAAGTGCTGGGATTACAGGCGTGAGCCACTGTACCTGGCCTGAGACCTGGACTTTAGATTCATTCACTTGTACATGCACACACACACAGTCACGTGCTGGGGACAAAGGTAACTGGGGTATTCTGCTGCAGGGAGATTTAGATTCCCTTTACTTGCTTCCCTATGAAGCCAGGTGGTCTTCAGAACTGTAGGACACCACTGAGGGTAAGCTACATTTGTTCCTGAATGCTGCTAGAAAAATGCTGCTAGGAATTTGGATCAAGTGGGCTTGCTTTGTGGTCTCCTCTACTGGTCTTGAGGGCCACAATTACACTGGACCTGTGAGGGGCACTAAAAGTGGGTCTCCCAGGAGCCTCTGCGTCTCTTCACAGCCAAAATCAGGTCACCTGCTCTTACATTTACAACAGGTAAGGCTGGCTAGGAAAATATTCTGCCAGCCAGTTAGGGGCAACAAGTTGCCTAGCACCCCTGCCCAACACACCACTGTCATGTCATGTCAGTCTCATTGCTTCTAGATGCAACTAACAGAATCCCCAGCAGCAATTGGCCCACCCATTTGGTGGTTCTTGTTTTTTCACATGACACGTCTGGAGTTGAGTTCTTGGGAAGGTTAAAGCTGAAAGACATCAGTTTGTTTCTCTGGGGCCTTCTAGTTCTTTGCCTTCAAAGCTCCAACGTGGCTGCCTTGCTCCCAGAATTTTGGGTACCCTCAACAACACCCACCAGTGAGAAGGGAGAGAGGAAACAGGATCCTCTTTCCTGGGATCATGGGGGCTTTCCCAGGAGCCTCTGCATCTCTTTGTAGCCAAGATTAGGTCACCTGCCCCTATTTTTACAGCAGGAAAGTAGATTCTGCCAGCCAGCCAGGAGGAAGGACTTGGGAATGGCTGTTGAGTAGAGATCAGCAATGTCTCTGTACAAAGCCTCTCTGAGAGGCAGTGAGAATTACACCATTTCAGGGCCAAGGCCTATGAGACCTCATTCCTTGGACAAGGACTTCTGACATTTGTCCCCCTCAGCTCCCAATCAGTCAGTGTCTGATGTGAGGCAGATACCCATTAATTTCTGTGGCTGGCTGGAGCTGGGCTTTATTTTAGTGCCGGCCCAGGTGTGTCACACCTGTATATGAATGCATACTCTTCCCGCTTACTTGGTGAGTGCAGTAACAAAAACATGTCAATTCAGAGTACTCTGATAGGGATCATGCCCTGCTCTTTATAAACCCATGCTGTTGGCCGGGCGTGGTGGCTCATGCCTGTAATCCCAGCACTTTGGGAGGCAGAGGCGAGTGGATCACAAGCTCAGGAGATCGAGACCATCCTGGCTAACATGGTGAAACCCCATCTCTACTAAAAATACAAAAAATTAGCCGGTCTGGTGGCGAGCGCCTGTAGTCCCAGCTACTCAGGAGGATGAGGCAGGAGAATGGCGTGAACCTGGGAGGTGGAGCTTGCAGTGAGCCGAGATGGTGCCACTGCACTCCAGCCTGGGCGACATAGCAAGACTCCGTCTCAAAAAAATAAAATAATAAAAATAAAAATAAACTCATGCTGTGTTTTCTTGGGAAAAAAAAATTTTGTTTTTTGAGACAGGGTCTCTCTCTGTTGCCCAGGCTGGAGGGCAGTGGCACGATCTCAGCTCACTGCAACCTCCGCCTCCTGGGTTCAAGCGAGTCACCCACCTCAGCCTCCCAAGTAGCTGGGACTACAGGCACATGCCACCATGTCTGGCTAATTTTGTTTTTGTTTTTGAGATGGAGTCTCACTCTGTTGCCTAGGCTGGAGTGCAGTGGCACAATCTTGGCTTCTGCAACCTCCATCTCCCAGGTTCATGCAATTCTCCTACCTCAGCCTCCCAAGTAGCTGGGATTACAGGAGCGCACCACTATACCCAGCTAATTTTTGTATTCTTAGTAGAGATGGGTTTTGACCATGTTGGCCAGGCTGGTCTCAAACTCCTGACCTCACATGATCTGCCCACCTCACACTCAGCTAATTTTTATATTTTTTGGTAGAGACAAGGTTTGACCGTGTTGGCCAGGTTGGTTTTTTGGGGGGTTTTTTGTTTGTTTGTTTGTTTGTTTTGAGACAGCCCAGGCTGGAGTCGCGCAGGCTGGAGTGAAGTGGCACAATCTCAGTTCACTGCAGCCTTGACTCTCTGGGCTCAAGTGATTCCCCCACCTCAGCCTCCTGAGTAGATGGGACTACAGGTGCATGCAACCATGCCTGGCCCCTTGGGGAAATCTTTAGCCGGTACTTTTTACTCTATCTTATCCAAAAGTTAAAATGTAACAGATTTATTAGACTTATCAGGCCAGGAATGCTTTTCTGAAAATAAACTTGTTTTATTTATTTTGAGACAGGGTCTCATTCTGTCTCCCAGGCTGGAGTACAGTGGCGCAATCATGGCTCAGTGCAGCCTCGATCTCCTGGGCTTAAGCAATGTTCTGACCTCAGCTGCCCAAGTAGCTGGCTGGGACCACAGTCATGTGCCATCAAGTTTGGCTCATTTTTTTTTTTTTGAGACAGAGTCTTGCCCTGTCACCCAGGCTGGAGTGCAGTGGCCCAATCTCAGCTCACTGCAACCTCCGCCTCCCAGGTTCAAGCGATTCTCCGGCCTCAGCCTCTGGAGCAGCTGGGACTACAGGCGTGCGCCACCACGCCCAGCTAATTTTTGTGTTTTTAGTAGAGATGGGGTTTCATCATATTGGCCGGACTCCTGACCTCGTGATCCACCCGCCTTTTCCTCCCAAAGTGCTGGGATTACAAGCACGAGCCACCTTGCCTGGCCAGTATTTTTTTGTAGAAACAGTGTTTCGCCATGTTGCCCAGGCTGTTCTCAAACTCCTGAGCTCAAACAATCTGCCCACCTTAGCCTCCCAAAGTGCTTGGATTATAGGTGTGAGCCACTGCACCGAGCCTGAAAATAAACTTGTTTTAAATGTTGTTTTTAGGACTACATTGAGTCAGAATAAGGAAGTCTTTTTTTTTTTTTTTGAGATGGAGTCTCGCTCTGTCGCCCAGGCTGGAGTGCAGTGGCGTGATCTCGGCTCACTGCAAGCTCCGCCTCCCGGGTTCACGCCATTCTCCTGCCTCAGCCTCTCCGAGTAGCTGGGACTACAGGCGCCCGCCACCACGCCCGGCTAATTTTTTTGTATTTTTAGTAGAGACGGGGTTTCACTGTGGTCTCGATCTCCTGACCTCGTGATCCGCCCGCCTCGGCCTCCCAAAGTGCTGGGATTACAAGCGTGAGCCACCGAGCCCGGCCTAGGAAGTCATTTGATCAACTGCTAATTGTGCAAGAAATGCCTGACCTAATTTTATCAGATTTAATGTTTGAAAAAAAAAAACCCAAAAGCAGCCCTTCTGCAAGAACTGCTGAAAATGGAAGTTTCTGAACCTAGGTCAGTGGCCTAAATGCTGTATGTGTTTTCTGTGCGAGCAATGCTCTGCAGCCATTTCTGCTTTTAAAGCCAGGACTTCACACAGGCTGAATGTGATTTCTACTCTTTTACTTGTTCGTTTGAGCTGCTGATTCACAATGGGGTGGGGTGGGTATCGGTCAGAGCAGTAGCAGTTGCATGGTTGAATGAAAAGAATGTGTATGTGTGAGAGTGTGTCTGTGTGTGTTGGGGGAAGACAGTGAAGTCTTAACTGGCTTTACTCTGAAACTTCCTGGAGAAGAGAGAGTTAGAAAGGACTGGCCAGGCATGGTGGCTCATGCCTGTAATCCCAGCACTTTGGGAGGCCCAGGTGGGTAGATAATTTGAAGTCAGGAGTTCAAGACCAGCCTGGCCAACATGGTGAAACCCTGCTTCTACTAAAAATACAAAAAATTTAGCTGGGTATTGTGGCGGGCGCCTGTAGTCTCAGGTACTCGGGAGGCTGAGGCAGGAGAATCGCTTGAACCCGGGAGACAGGTTGGAGTGAGCCAAGATTGCGCCACTGCATTCCAGCCTGGGCAATAGAGCGAGACTCCCTCTCAAAAAAAAAAAAAAAAAGAAAAAAGAAATGACTTCTAGTTGAGAGAGGAGGCATACAGCTTAAAGTCTGAGGAGGAATGTTCTCCAGCCAGGATCAGGCATACTGGGAGTTCAGAAGTTCCCTTTACTGAAGCTGAGTAATTTCAGGGGAAACCAAAAAAAGTTCCCTTCACTGGTAGTCCAAGGCATAAACTGAGATGGTGGGGGTGGCATGGGGCAAGGAGGGGTGAATCACCAGGCATCCTGGAGAGAAGTTAGAATTTTTTGGCAAGTTCTGGGTTCCCATCCTGTAGCCTAACCAGAGAGTGTGGCCTAGGCCACATTGACCCTGTACAGGAAAGGGGAAAGTTGAAGTGGGATGTCTCTTCTCACAGGTCCAGCTGGAGAACACTGAGTAGGACCCTAGGTCCCTAGACTTTCCACTTCAGCGTCTCTGGAGGTGGGTCATGGAACATATATTTTCATAAGTAGCTGGGTGACTCCTGGGCACTATATATTCATCTCCTAGAATAGGACCTGGTACCTCCTAGACACATGGCTTTCTAGCTTTGGTTCCAGATGCCCCCTGAGACTGCAGGTGGTCCAGAAGCATGGGTTCCAGCTAACTATTCTTTAGGAACTGTCCCTTCCCTTGGCTCCTTTCTCCAGCCTTGTTCCTCCCCAGCTATTTCTCTCTGCCATCTAATCTGGAAGGATTGTGAATCTATAGGCCTCAGGCCCAGGTCCCCTAATCTTTTTCTTGCCACTTTCCCCACGTGACCTCATCCTCTCCAGTGGCTACTGCTCCCGTGGCTAGACCATTGCCTTTAAACAGTCTCTTCTTCTGCGCCTCTTGTAACTGCCTGCCCCAGATACCTCTGTCTGCATGTCTAATGCAATATATCTGAATCTGAACACATCCACCTACCCCCAAAACCTGCTCCACCTGTTGCCGACTCAGTCAATAATGCCAACTTCTCATCTCAGGATCTCACACACTATACTCCCTGCCTCCCCACCCGCCATCAGCTTATTCCTTAACCAACTGCTTCTTGACTTCTTTTCAGTCTCAATTTTTTTTTTTTTTCTCTGAGAGGGAGTCTCGCTCTGTCACCCAGGCTGGAGTGCAGTGGCGCAATCTTGGCTCACTGCAAGCTCCGCCTCCCAGGTTCACGCCATTCTCCTGCCTCAGTCTCCTGAGTAGCTGGGACTACAGGTGCCTGCCACCACGCCCGGCTAATTTTTTGTATTTTTAGTGGAGATAGGGTTTCACCGTGTTAGCCAGGATGGTCTCGATCTTCTGACCTCGTGATCCGCCCGCCTCGGCCTCCCAAAGTGCTGGGATTACAGGCATGAGCCACCGCGCCCAGCTATTTTTTTTTTTTTTTTTTTTTGAGATGGAGTCTCGTTCTGTCGCCCAGGCTGGAGTGCAGTGATACCATCTCGGCTCACTGCAACCTCCGCCTCCCAGGTTCAAGCAATTCTCCTGCTTCAGACTCTTGAGTAGCTGGGATTACAGACGCCCGCCACCACGCCCAGCTAATTATCATATTTTTAATACAGACGTGGTTTCACCATGTTGGCCAGGCTCATCTCAAACTCCTGACCTCAAGCCATCAAGCCATCCGCCCACCTCGGCCTCCCAAAGTGCTGGGATCACAGGTGTGAGACACCACACCCAGCCTCACTGTCACGTTTTCCAGGAGGCATGCATGAGCCTCCCTACTGGGCCTGGTCCTCTTATTTATTCTTTTTTTTTAACTAGCGTAAGGTGCCCAATTTTTTTTTTTTTTTTTTGAGACGGAGTCTTGCTCTGTCACCCAGGCTGGAGTGCAGTGGCGCAATCTCGGCTCACTGCAAGCTCCGCCTCCCGGGTTCACGCCATTCTCCTGCCTCAGCCTCTCTGAGTAGCTGGGACTACAGGCGCCCGCCACCACGCCCGGCTAATTTTTTTGTATTTTTAGTAGAGACGGGGTTTCACCGTGGTCTCGATCTCCTGACCTCGTGATCCACCCGCCTCGGCCTCCCAAAGTGCTGGGATTACAGGCGTGAGCCACCGCGCCCGGCTAAGGTGCCCAATTTTATTCTTGTCTTTTTTTCCTATTCTCAAAGCACAAAACATGCTTTTTTGCTAATTATATACTGTCCTTCTGACTTCTTCAGGAACCTGGCAGAGCACATGGCACAGGACTGGATTATGAATGAATAAGGGAGCAAAGTGCTTTTGGGAAAAGACATGTAGGACATTAGGGGTCACAGGTAATCTGGGTCTACCCAGATTTACAGGTTGCTATTCTCCATTCCAGGAGTCAGATTTGAAGTCTACAAATGTCAAAAAGCCTTGGTACCATTTGAGTGGATTTTTTTTTTTTTTTTTTGAGAAAGAGTCTCGCTCTTGCCCAGGCTAAAGTGCAATGGCGTGATCTCGGCTCACTGCAACCTCCGCCTCCCAGGTTCAGGCAATTCTCCCTGCCTCAGCCTCCCAAGTAGCTGGGATTACAGGCGCCCGACACCACACCTGGCTAATTTTTGTATTTTTAGTAGAGGCAGGGGTTTCACCATGTTGGTCAGGCTGGTCTCCAACTCCTAGCCTCAAGTGACCTGCCCTCCTTGGATTACTTGGGATTATAAAATGCAGGGATTATAGGTGTGAGCGTCCATGACTGGCCACTCAGGAGTCTTGATTGCATTTGTGAATGACTAATCTTCTTCCCCAAAAGTTAACAGTCTAGGAGGGGTACAGGGGCTAGCCATCTCAGGGCCCACAGGGCCCAGCATATGATATTCATCACAAATACTGGTCTATTAATATAATAACATTCCACTCTGGCAGGGCGCAGTGGCTCACGCCTGTAATCCCAGCACTTTGGGAGGCCTAGGCGGGCAGATCACCTGAGGTCAGGAGTTCGAGACCAGCCTGGCCAACATGGCGAAACCCCGTCTCTACTAAAAATATGAAAAGTAGCCAGGCATGGTGGCAGGCACCTGTAATCCCAGCCACTGGGGAGGCTGAGGCAGGAGAATCGCTTAAACTTGGGAAGTGGAGGCTGCAGTGAGCTGAGATCATGCCACCGCACCCCGGCCTGGGCAACAGAGTATGAGACTCCTGAGAGTTCCAAGGAACAACACAGAGTGAGGTCCAAAGGGGAAGCTAATAGTTCTGCCTGGGTCACCTCAAGGGGGACTCAAAGGCTGGGGCAGAGAGAACCAGAGGGAGGTGGGCCTGTTCAGTTCTCAGGATGGAGCCAGAGCAGGTCCAGAAGGCCCTACAATCCTTAGTGACCTAAGGGCAGACAAAGGGGGAAAGCAGCAGCAAAGATCGCTGCTTAGGGCAAGAGGAAAAGTCCTTGAGAGTTGGTTCAGACATAAGGACCTTGAGTCACGAATTTGAACACAAATGCTGGGACTCCAGAACCTCTGGTCCACAGTCAGCTGGGTGAACAGCACTACCATGTCTCTGGGTACCTGTTTGCACAAGTGGAAGCTACACCCAGGCCCTGCAGTCCCCTGCACTGCGTTAGGAAATGGCTCCAAATCTGTCTTGAAAGATTATTGCCGCTCATGCCTGTAATCCCAGCACGTTGGGAGGCCGAGGCGGGCGGATCACGAGGTCTCAGGGAATCGAGACCATCCTGGCTAACGCGGTGAAACCTCGTCTCTACTAAAAAGTAGAAAAAAATTAGCCGGGCGTGGTGGCGGGCGCCTGTAGTCCCAGCTACTCAACTACTCAGGAGGCTGAGGCAGGAGAATGGCGTGAACCCGGGAGGCAGAGCTTGCAGTGAGCCGAGATTGCACCACTGCACTCCAGCCTGGGCGACAGAGCAAGACTGTGTCTCAAAAAAAAAAAAAAAATTTAAAGATTATTGGCAGCAGGGTCAACAGATAGGCTGGACCTGAGTGGTGCCCGAGAAGCAGCAGCTGGCTTCAAAGACAAGCCCTTATCCTGGGCCTGAATGTGCAACTGCACGTTTAAGTGTTGGGCAGGGCATACTCAGAAAGGCCAGTTAAATTGTAGTTTTCTCACTCTTGAACACGAGGCAGAAACTTGTAAGATCAGCATCACAGCAGTTACAAGCACTTGGTAGCAACATGGAAAGATCTAGCGAAATAACAGAATTTATAACATTGCATGAGTTTCCAACTGTGCAAAATGGGCTTGTGTGGACCTAACAATTGGAGAGGCCATGACTCAAAACGTGAGTGGGGGCTCATGTTATTTTGTGACAGTCATTTCCGTGTGCAGCAAGTAGTCAGAAGTCTATTATTTGAGTTAGGCAGTCAATCCTTGCCATGTGTCTTTTTTGAAGTAAGGACTTTGTTTTAACTGGGTCTTGGGATGGCCCTTTGCATGTTCTGGTGAAGGCAGAAATGCAGGCCAGGAGCCAGACTTCCCACAAAAGAAAGAGTGGATCCTACACGCTGCAGACAAAAGGACAGAAAGTTCAGACTTGGCTAGGATAAGGGAAGGAGGATTAAGTTCCCACCACTACGACAATGAGGTTAGAAAAAGTATCCCCAAATGACAATGACACAGGACATACACACAGTTCTGCTGACACCCGGCACTTTATTAGTGGGGAAACTCGCCTTGGTCTGGCAGAGACTGGGATGGACAGGACCAGCGCCCATCTCGAGGGGGTATTTCCTGACAGATCAAGTGTTCCTCCCTTGTAGGTTTAGAGGAAACACCCTCATAAATGAAAACCCCCCAGAGAGCAGCGCTACAACTGCGAAGCAGCCGGGGTAGGAGGGGCGCCCTAGGCACAGCTGGGCCCTTGAGAGAGCAGGGCTTCGATGTCAGGCTCGATGTCAATGGTCTGGAAGCGGCGGCTGTACCTGCGTAGGGGCACACCGTCAGGGCCCACCAGGAACTTCTCAAAGTTCCAGGCAACATCGTTGCGACACACCGGAGACCAGGTGATGAGCTTGGGGTCGGTCATAAGTGCAGTGGCGTCGTCGCTGGGGGCTGGCAGGGCCTCCCGCAGGAAGGCGAAGAGAGGGTGCGCCCCCGCACCGTTCACCTCGCACTTCTCGAAGAGCATGAAGTTGGGCTCGAACCCACCACCAGGTCGGACGTACTTGAGGGAATTCAGAATCTCTTCGTTCTTGGCGTTCTCCTACGGGAGAGAAGGGCAGCTAGGACCCGGGGTCAAGAGGGGGAGGGAAACGTTCTAACCACAAACAAGGGAGTTTTTCTATGAGTCACCGGGATTTTGCCCTCCATGCGCAATCCCAAGGGCGGACAGGAATTTCAGCAGCTACGAGCAACAGAAAGGAAGCGAGAGGGTAGCTAGACTCTCCGCGCATGGAGCCTACGGCACCCACCAGGACACCGCCAGCACCCCCAGCCACCACTGCACGTCCGCCCCCGCCCCACCCCGCCCCACCCCGCCCGGCGCACCTGATGCCCAAACTGGTTGCACGGGAAGCCGAGCACCACCAGGCCCCGGGGCCCGAGGCGCCGCTGCAGCTCGTTCATCTGGGTGTAGTCCCGGACCGTGGTGCCTCAGAGGGACGCCACATTCTCGATAAGTAGTATCTTGCCCCGCAGGGAGCCCAGGCTCACAGGCTCCCCGCCGGTCAGCGGGCGCGCCGAGAAGGTGTACACCGACTGGGGCGCCACCGCCGCTAGCCGAGCAGCACACATGGCGCAACTGTCCAAGCCAGCGGAGTACCCCGAACAAGCACTGTGAGGGGAGGCCAGGAGGCGCCTCCTTTTAACTGGCCGGCGGCGGGTCACGTGGCGCAGTTTTCTGTACCGGAGGGTCCCACCTCATCCGGTCCCCGCCCTACCCGGAGGGCTCGGCTCCTACTCAGCCGGGAAAAGGCTGGAGAGTGCGCCCGAGCGGGACGCGTGCTCCTCCCAATCGGGGAGGAGCCGCGGGCATGTCTGGTATGGCCCAGGCAACCAGGCGGCAGCGGTCCAGGTTACCCTTCCAAGGGCTGGGGCCCTCGAGGGCTCCGTTTTTTCTCAGAGGTTCCTCAATTAGGATGTGTGGTTTGGCATAGGCTGGTGGGCGACGGCAGCAGCTGCAGGAGCTGCCCATACACAAACAGCCCTCCTCTCCTGTGCCATGTTACCGGCAGTGCAGGGGACAGCCAGAGGGATCTAGGCTTCCGGTCTCCCTCCTCCCTGTCTCCAAAGCGGCACCGCCCTCGTGCGGGTTTTCTAACAGGGCAGAGTCCTGGAAGCTCTGCCCCAGCCTCCTGAAGTGGAGCCCAGTAGCTCGCCAGGGCCAAGGAAACGCGGCCCGAGTCCTCCCTCACTGGCCTCCTCAGTAGGCTGCATTCACCCTACCCCCAAATCTGACTAGAATGCGGTACAGGGTAATCATTTCCGTGTTGTTGAGAGGGACCAGATTAGCTGCTGGGTGGGAGGGAGGTGGGGCACAAGCTAGTCTTTTGCACCCTCAACAAACCTCTCCAGGGTGAGCTAGGCCAGGAAGTCCTTGCATCCTCCTGCCCCAAGCCCTGGAGACAGCAACACAAACAACAGGATACAGGAAGTTTAGAAAACTGCCTTTATTCTATTAGTAGTTGGAAAAATTAACTGGTACAGAAAAAAAGTTTAGTCAGCTGGAGAGAAGACTGAGTGCCACCCATGAGAACTGGTGGCTCCTCTGGGAGGGAACCTGGATACAGTGAGGAGAAAAGAGCACTGTGAATTAGAGCCAGACGCTGAAGTCCAGGTGAGACAGGTTATGCCACCTTCCAAAGTGTCTAATTGCCTCAGGCGTGAAACCAATTCCTATTTACTTAGCCCAGCTCCAGATAGGGGTACTGAGATACATGGGGCCGAAAAGGGGTAATATGGCCATCTTTTATCAGAAAAAGTGACAAAACGGGAATTTAAAAAATGAATTTTCCATCTGACTTTATTTCCAAATACACTTTCTTTTTTAAAAAACCAATACACTTTCTTTGGGGATGACAAATATCAGTATTAGGAAATCCAATTATACAAAAAATACTACATCTAGTCTGGGGTAGATATATTTATTTTTGGTAACATACATTAAGTGGCACTAATTACACAGTAACTATAAGGTAACTAACATGAAGCCACAGAACTGTAACTCTGCCACAGCTGCATGAACTTGGGCTTTTCTGGTTGAGCCCATTTTCTTTTTTTTTTTTTTTTTTTTTGAGACGGAGTCTCGCTCTGTCGCCCAGGCTGGAGTGCAGTGGCACAATCTCGGCTCACTGCAACTTCCGCCTCCCGGGTTCACGCCATTCTCCTGCCTCAGCCTCTCCGAGTAGCTGGGACTACAGGCGCCCGCCACCACGCCCGGCTAATTTTTTGTATTTTTAGTAGAGACGGGGTTTCACCGTGGTCTCAATCTCCTGACCTCGTGATCCGCCCGCCTCGGCCTCCCAAAGTGCTGGGATTACAAGCGTGAGCCACCGCGCCCGGCCGCAAGCCCATTTTCAAAAAACTGCCCACCCCAGAGCTATGCCAACAAAATCTGTCAAGGAGTAAAGCCCTGAAGTGGTGACTCACCAGAGTACCTTGCAGCTGACAAATAATAGGCAGGACATGTTAGTTATAAAGTAGTTACAGCCTAATTCACAAAAGTTACCAACTGTTTCTCTTTCTAGAAAGAAGCAAGAAGTTAAGAAATTCCTTGAATTAGCGCCTGGTGTGTCAGGTGGAAGTGCAGAGGAGGGCTGTTAGAGCAGTGTCAAAAGGACCCTGGTGGGCCAGACGGGTTGGACATCATTAATAATCATAGTTGGCTTCTAAATACTGGTAGCAAGATGACTTCTGATTTGTAATCTTAGGTAAATTATAAATGAAAAAGGCCAGTAATCACACACTAAGATTAATAAACAGCACTTCAAAATTAACCGCATAAGGGCTGTGCTTGCAGCAAGGTTTCACAAGACAAGGCACCCAGATTTTTTCTTCCCACGTCTAGCTTGCAGAGCAGCTCTCGTAGCCATTTCAAAAACCTCTCTCACTCCATCTTTGGTCTTTGCTGAACACTCCATGTACCCAAAAGCGCCAATCCTGTTTGCCATATCTCTGCCTTCTTCAGGTTTCACCGGCTCCTAGCAAAGAGAAAAAAATAGTCCTTTTAGCTAATAGTGTCGCATACATATAGTAAGTAAAGAGTATTCAAATTCAGCTAAAAGATTTTTTTTTCTTTTTTTGAGACAGTTTTGCTCTTGTCGGTCGCCCAGGCTGGAGTGCAATGGCATGATCTCAGCTCACTGCAACCTCCACCTCCTGGGTTCAAGCGATTCTCCCGCCTCAGCCTCCCGAGTAGCTGCGACTACAGGTGCCCACCACCACGCCCAACTAATTTTTTAGTAGAGATGGGGTTTCACCATTTTGGCCAGGCTGGTCTCGAACTCCTGACCAAGTGATCTGCCCACCTCGGCCTCCCAAAGTGCTGGGATACAGGCATGAGCCACTGTACCCAGACTAAAAAAAAAAGACTTTCAAAAGCTGTTAAACTTGGCCGGGTGTGGTGGCTCACACCTGTAATCCCAGCACTTTGGGAGGCTGAGCTGTGCAGATCACGAGTTTAGGAGATCAAGACCATCCTGGCCAACATGGTGAAACCCCTCTTTACCAAAATACAAAAAATCAGCTGGGTGTGGTGGTGGGCGCCTGTAACCCCAGCTACTCAGGAGGCTAAGGCAGGGGAATTGCTTAAACCTGGGAGGCGGAGGTTGCAGTGATCCAAGATTGTGCCACAGCACTCCAGCCTGGTGACAGAGTGAGACTCCGTCTCAAAAAAAAAAAAAAAAAAAAAAAAACTGCTAAACTTATGAAATTTTAAAACTGACATATGGTAACTAACCCCTACCAAACATAAAATCTCCAATAAACATGGTATTCACTGGGAAGTAGAAAGAGGGAAGAGGTCAGAGGAGCCCTGGAAGGTTAAGGAGTCAATCAAGAGCAAAATTACTCAAGCTACCAATCCAGAACTAAATGCCCTGAAGGAAATAGAGCCTACCCTTGACATTCAGACAGAGAAACCTGAGTAAGAGAACTTAGGTTGAAGATCTCAATGCTTCTCCTCCAGTGAGGAAGCCCTGCCATTAGGCCAGCTGGTTTCTGAGAGGCCAAGATGCCACATCCATCATCACTTTTAAAAAGGCATTAGGGCCGGGCACGGTGGCTCACGCTTGTAATCCCAGCACTTTGGGAGGTGAGGGCGGGCGGATCACGAGGTCAGGAGATCGAGACCACGGTGAAACCCCGTCTCTACTAAAAATACAAAAAAAAAAAAAAAAAAAATTAGCCGGGCGTGGTGGCAGGCACCTGTAGTCCGAGCTACTCGGGAGGCTGAGGCAGGAGAATGGTGTGAACCCGGGAGGTGGAGCTTGCAGTGAACTGAGACTGAGCCACTGCACTCCAGCCTGGGGGACAGAGCAAGACTCTGTCTCAAAAAATAAAATGAAATAAAATAAAATAAAATAAATAAATAAAAATAAAAATAAAAAGGCATTGGGAGTGGGGGAGAGGGAAGGCATTAGGGCTTTCTATCTGGACTCCCAGCCTTCATGATTTCCTTATCTTTCAGTTGCCACTAATTTATCTTTGGCCTCACATGTACCAAAGTAATAGCTAGGGAAGGCAATCAAGAGTCTTAACAGGGCCGGGCGTGGTCGCTCACAACTGTAATCCCAGCACTTTGGGAGGCCAAGGCGGGCGGATCACAAGGTCAGGAGATCGAGACCACGGTGAAACCCTGTCCCTACTAAAAATACAAAAAATTAGCCGGGCGTGGTGGCGGGCACCTGTAGTCCCAGCTACTTGGAGAGGCTGAGGCAGGAGAATGGCGTGAACCCGGGAGGCGGAGCTTGGAGTGAGCCGAGATTGTACCACTGCACTCCAGCCTGGGCGACAGAGCGAGACTCCGTTTCAAAAAAAAAAAAAAAAAAGAGTTTGAGACCAGCCTGACCAACATGGAGAAAACCCATCTCTACTAAAAATACAAAAATTAGCCAGGCATGGTGGCACATGCCTGTAATCCCAGCTACTTGGGAAGCTGAGGCAGGAGAATCACTTAAACCTGGGAGGCTGAGGTTGCGGTGAGCCGAGATAGCACCACTGCACTTCAGCCTGGGTGACAAAAGCAAAACTGTGTCTCAAGAAATAAAAATAAGAGTCTAACAGAGGCCGGGCACAGTGGCTCACAACTGTAATCCCCACACTTTGGGAGGCAAAAGCGGGCAGATCACTCGAGGTCAGGAGTTCAAGACCAGCCTGGCCAACAGGGTGACACCCCATCTATACTTTAAAAAAAAAAAAAAAATTAGCCAGGCATGGTGGAGGGCGCCTGTAGTCCCAGCTACTCGGGAGTCTGAGGCAGAAGAATCGCTTGAACCCCGGAGGCGGAGGTTACAGTGACCTGAGATTGCACCACTGCACTCCAGCATGGGTGACAGAATGAGACTCCGTATCAAAAAAAAAAAAAAGAAAGTTCCTACATCTATAGCCACTGACTACTAGCTACTGATGAAATGGTTCATTCTCAGGCCAGCAGTCCTTATGGGCATAGCACTACCTCATAAAAAAAATTCCATCTCACAGGACTAGTGAACTATCTTATCCCAATTAATAAGGGACAGAGGGCCACAGAGGGGCTTCTGAGCCTCTAAAACAACCTGGCCTGTGAAGGTTCCTGCTGGGCTCCCCAAACCTCCAAACTTGGGGCCCTAGTTCAAGAACACTACAAGACAGTCCTGCCCCAGATCATGCCTGCTTCATCTTGGCTAGCTCCCGCCTTGTGTGCTCATCATTCCGAAGATCCTTCTTATTCCCAACCAGGATGATGGGCACGTTGGGACAGAAATGCTTGACTTCCGGGGTCCACTTTTCTGGGATGTTTTCTGAAAGAAAAATGTGGAGAATTTGGGGATACATACAATTCTATCTTGAAGACTTTCCAAGAACCTCAGTGAAATTGCAGAGACACTTTCTTTGTGGCTTCCGAAGAATGCCAGACATTTAACGAAACCCACTAGTTTCAAAACCATAAAAAAGGGGAAATATAATCCCTTTCCTTTAAACAGAGAACCACCAGCTTTTTCTCAGTCCAGCCGAGAGTGGTGCTGAGCATCTCTGTAGGTGGGCCCCGAGTAAGGGCTCTGGAGGAGCAAAAGATCCACAACACAAGGTAGTTTCATGGGGGGTACTTCCTGCCCCACAAAGGCAGACACTTTACAGGACATCTGTCACTGCTGGTAGATGATTCTGACATAGCTTACAGAAGGGGTCCCCATTCTAGGGCAGCAGCTGACCCAGAGTCCACATGCTCTAACTTGTTCATGGACTGTCAGCGTAACTTCTACCCTATGGGGTTTACTGGTATTTCAAATGGCTCAAGAGTGACTTTTGGTCGGGAGTGGTGGCTCACATCTGTAATCCCAGCACTTTGGGAAGCGAGGTGGGCGGATCATGAGGTCAGGAGATCGAGCCCATCCTGGCTAACACAGTGAAACCCTGTCTCTACTAAAAATACAAAAAAATTAGCCGGGTGTGGTGGTAGGCGCCTGTAGTCCCAGCTATTCTGGAGGCTGAAGCAGGAGAATGGGGTGAACCCGGGAGGCAGAGCTTGCCGTGAGCCGAGATCGCGCCACTGCACTCCTGGGCGACAGAGCAAGACTCCGTCTCAAAAAAAAAAAAAAAAAAAAAAGTGACTTTTGAAAATAACCAAAAGAGGCTGGGCGTGGTGACTCGCACTGGTAATCCCAGCACTTTTGAGAGGCTGAGGCAAGTAGACAGCTTGGGCCTAGGAGCTCAAGAACAGCCTGTGCAACATGGCTAAACCCCATCTCCAGCCAGCGTGGTGGCTCATGCCTGTAATCCCAGCACTTTGGGAGGCTGAGGTGGGTGGATCACCAGAGGTCAGGAGTTCGAGACCAGCCTAGCCAACATGGCAAAACCTCATCTCTACTAAAATTACAAAAATTAGCCGGGTGCGGTGGCACACACCTGTAGTCCCAGCTACTTGGGAGGCTGAGGCAGGAGAATCACTTGAACCCAGGAGGTGGAGGTTGTGATGAGTCGAGATCACCACACTACACTCACTCCAGCCTGGGCAACAGAGTGAGACTCTGTATCAAAAAAATAAAAAACCCATCTCCACAAAAACATACAAAAACTTAGCAGTTTACAGTGGTACATGTGCCCACATTCCCACCTACTTGGGAGGCTAAGGTGGGAGGATCACTGAAGCCCAGGATTCAAGGTAGCAGTGAGCTATGATCACGCTACCACTGCACTCCAGCCAGGGTGACAAAGTGAGACTTCACCTCTTAAAAACAAATAAATAGGCTGGGCGCAGTGGCTCACGTCTATAATCCCAAAACTTTGGGAGGCCGAGGCAGGTGGATCGCCTTAGGTCAGGAGTTTGAGACCAGTCTGGCCAACATGGTGAAACCCCATCTCTATTAAAAATACAAAAAGATTGCCAGGCGCAGTGGCTCACGCCTATAATCCCAGCACCGTGGAAGGCTGGGGCGGGTGGATCACCTGAGGTCGGGAGTTTGAGACCAGCATAACCAACATGGAGAAACCCCGTCTCTATTAAAAATACAAAATTAGCTGGGCGTGGTGGCGCATGCCTGCAATCCCAGCTACTCGGGAGGCTGAGGCTGGAGAATTGATTGAACCGGGGAGGCGGAGGTTGCGGTGAGCCGAGATCCTGCCATTGCACTCCAGCCTGGGCAACAAGAGCGAAACTCCGTCTCAAAAACAACAAAACAAAACAAAAAAATTAACTGGGCATGGTGGTGCACGCCTGGAATCCCAGCTACTAGGAAGACTGAGGCAGGGAAATTCCTTTAACCAGGGAGGTGGAGGTTGCAGTGAGCCAAGATCATGCCACTGCCCTCCAGCCTGGGCGACAGAGCGAGACTCTGTCTCAAAAACATAAATAAATAAATAAAATAAAATAAATAGGCCAGGCACAGTGGCTCATCAGGCCTGTCATCTCAGCACTTTGGGAGGCCGAGGCAGGTGGATCAGGAGTTCGAGACCAGTCTGGCCAACATGTTGAAACCCTGTCTCTACTAATAATACAAAAATTAGTCGGGCGTGGTGGTGCATGCCTGTAATCCCAGCTACTTGGGAGGCTGAGGCAGGAGAAGTGCTTGAACCTGGGAGGCAGAGTGCAGTGAGCCAAGATCGCACCATTGCACTCCAGCCTGCGTGACAAGAGCGAAAGAAAGTCTGTCTCAAAAAAACAAAAATAAAAATAAATAAAACAGCATACAACCATGACCCACCTCTACAAATGTTATTTGTAATATTTACTGTTACTGGGTTTACTGTTGTTATTTTCTGATTTACTTTTTTGGGGGCATTGAGGGGAGCCTATTCTGTCTTCCCTCATCTCGAACAGAAGTTCTTTTTTTTTTTTTTTGAGATGGAATCTTGCTCTGTCGCCCAGGCTGGAGTGCAGTGGCACGATCTCAGCTCACCACAACCTCTGCCTCCCAGGTTCAAGCACTTCTCCTGCCTCAGCCTCCCGAGTAGGTGGGATTACAGGCATCTGCCACCACGTCCGGATGAATTTTTTTGTATTTTTAGTAGAGACAGAGCTTCACCATGTTGGCCAGGCTGGTCTTGAACTCCTGACCTCAGGATCCACCCACCTTGGTCTCCCAAAGTGCTGGGATTACAGGTGTGAGCCACAGTGCCTGGCCTAGAATAGATGTTCTATTAGTAGGTGCTGTAGTTATTTCCTGAATATGTGAAATTATACCAATAGTCTACCCCCTTCCTGGAGTTTGAGGTACATAGAATTTGAATAAATTGACTCGTCACTTTTGGTGAATAAATTTTCAAACTTTATCTATTTGTTTTTTTTTTGAGACAGAGTCTCACTCTGTCACCTAGGCTGGAGTGCAGTGATGCGATCTCGGCTCACTGCAACCTCTGCCTCCCAGGTTCAAGCAATTCTCCTGCCTCAGCCTCCTCAGTAGCTGGGATTACAGGTACATGCCACCACACTTGGCTAAGTTTTGTATTTTTAGTAGCGACGGGATTTCACTATGTTGGCCAGGCTGGTCTCAAACTCCTGACCTCAGGTGATCCGCCGGCCTTGGCCTCCCAAAGTGCTAAGATTACAGTCATGAGTCACCGCACCTGGCCCAAACTTAATTTTAAATGTTTAATTCAGTATGTTGATCACGTGTAATCTCTCCCAGCCCCAAAGTAATGTGATCATATCAGGGCACATTACACGGATTTACAGTAGGGTTTCACAGGGGGACTTTGGGAATTCCAGAGAACTAAATAGAGAAAAGAAATCTTTATCTACATCAGGAGTCAGAAAATAAAATCTTGCCCACAGTAGACATAGGGTCTCACTATGTTGATCAGACTGGTCTCAAGCTCTTGAGCTCAAGTGATCCTCCCACCTCGGCCTCTCAAAGCTCTGGGATTATAGATGTGAACCACTGTGTGCCTGGTCTATATATTAATTTAAAAGCTTAGGCTGGGTGCGGTGGCTCACGCCTGTAATCCCAGCACTTTGGAAGGCCAAGGCAGGTAGATCACGAGGTCAAGAGATCGAGACTATCCTGGCCAACATGACGAAACCCCGTCTCTACTAAAAATACAAAAATTAGCTGGGCGTGGTGGCACATGCCTGTAGTCCCAGGTACTTGGGAGGCTGAGGCAAGAGAATCGCTTGAACCTGGGAGGCGGACGTCGCAGTGAGCTGAGATCGCACCACTGCACTCCAGCCTGGCAACAGAACAAGACTCCATCTCAAAAAAAATAAATTAAATAAATAAATAAAAACAGTATCTCTGGGTTTCAAAGGAGGTCTTTGGCTTTCAACCTCTTCCTTTTTTATACTATAGTCATGACTTTTTTCGTTCTGGCCCCTCCCACAGAGGGCAAGACCTAGAGAAGAGAGCCACAGTAGAAAGTGAATAGGCAAATTGGTCTCCTCTCTGATGCACACCTGGGGATAGGGTCTGGATGGTGGAGAATGCTGCACTCTGACCAGTTATCATTGCAGGAGAGTTTAATAGATAGGTGGGGCCCTTTTTCTGAGCTGACTGACCTAGCTTGATTTTGTTATGGGCCATTTAAAAGTTCTCAGTTATCTTGACTAGGGAGTCGGCAGAATCCCACCAGTAGTTTGCCTCACTAACATGTGTCATCAGAAGTCAAATGTCTGTATCAACAAAATAAAGAGCTATTAAATAGGAGTATACCATATAAATAAAAAGAAAATAAACTGGTGGCTGGGTGCAGTGGCTCACGCCTGTAATCCCAGCACTTTGGGATTGCCTGAGGTCAGGAACTCAAGACTACCCTGACCAATGTGGTGAAACCCCACCTCTACTAAAAATACAAAAAAAATTAGCCAGGCGTGGTGGCACACGCCTGTAATCCCAGCTACTCGGGAGGCTGAGGTAGGAGAAATGCTTGAACCCGGGAGGAGGAGGTTGCAGTGAGCTGAGATTGTGCCATTGTACTCCAGCCTGGGCAACAAGGCAAGACTATCTAAACCAAACCAAAACAAACAAAAATAAGCTGAGCAGGATGGCTCACACCTGTAATCCCAGCACTTTGGGAGGCCAAGGTGTGGGAAGATCACTTGAGGCCAGGAGTTCAAGACCAACTTGGGCCAACATAGAGAAACCCCATCTCTCTCTTTTTTTTTTTTTTTGAGATAGTCTCACTCTGTCACCCAGGCTGGAGTGCAGTGGCGCAATCTCGACTCACAGCAACCTCTGCCTCCTGGGTTCAAGCGATTTTCTCTTGCCTCAGCCTCCCAAGTAGCTGGAATTACAGGCTCGCACCACCATGCCCGGCTAATTTTTGTATTTTTAGTAGAGATGGGGTTTTGTCATGTTGGCCAGGCTGGTCCCAGACTCCTGGCCTCAAGTGATCTGCCCGGCTCGGCCTCCCAAAGTGCTGGGGTTACAGGTATGTGAGTCACCACGCTTGGCTGCAAAACCCCATGTCTACAAAAATATATATATATATATATTTTTTGAGACAGAGTTTTGCTCTTGTTGCCCAGGCTGGAGCGCAATGGCACGATCTCAGTTCACTGCAACCTCCACCTCCCGGGTTCAAGTGATTCTCCTGCCTCCGCCTCCCAACTAGCTGGGATTACAGGCATGAGTCACCGCGCCCAGCTAATTTTTGTATTTTTAGTAGAAATGGGATTTCACCATGTTGGCCAGGCTGGTCTCGAACTCCTGACCTCAGGTGATCTGCCTACCTCAGCCTCCCGAAGTGCTGGGATTACAGGCGTGAGCCACCATGCCCGGCCTAAAAAAATAAAAATTAACCAAGCACAGCAGTGTGTGCCTGTAGTCCCAACTACTGGGGGGGACTGAGATGGAGGATTGTTTGAGCCCAGGAGGTCGAGGCAGCAGTAAGCTGAATCATCCAACTGCACTCAAGACTGGGCAAGAAAGGGAGACCCTGTCTCAAAAAGAAAAGAGTGAGACTGAAGAGACAAAATGTTTTGCTCTGGAGGCAGTTTTTTCCCTCAAGAATTATACCCTAGATATCGAGGGCAAAGGCACACAGTCCTTCTCGTTCCGATAGGATCTAGGTGAAGTTATTTATGTGTGTATCTGATTGGAGAGTGTCAACTAGCTCAAATTTTCTCTGTGGCCTAAAGCTCTGCCCAGCCTCCAGGGCCTTCCAGCAGCTTCACAAAAGGAAGCCGTATTAGTTTGAAAACCAAAACTAGGCTGGGTGCGGTGGCTCACACCTGTAATCCCAGCACTTTGGGAGGCCAAGGTGGGTGGATCACCAGAGGTCAGAAGTTCAAGATAAACGTGGCCAACACGGAGAAACCCAGTCTCTACTAAAAATACAAAAAGTAGCCAGGTGTGGGGGCATATGCCTGTAGTCCAAGCTACTCGGGAGGCTGAGACAGGAGAATTGCTTGAACCTGGAAAGCAGAGGTTGCAGTGAGCCGAGACTGTGCCACTGCACTCTAGCCTGGGCAATAGAGCGAGACCCTGCCTCTAAATAATCAATCAATCAATCAATCACAACTGCTGAAAATGATCTAAGTGAACCAATGGCATGGAATACGTGCTCTTACTCTGTCCTGGGACATACTGCACAGAGGACTCAATCTTAGCTCGGCTCCTTGGGCCAGCATGACCTTAAACAAGTGGCTCAATGTATTGGAGCAACCCCAGTTATCATCATTAAGGTGTGGACAACCATAACAACACAATCACTCTAACACTAACGCAACCCGAGGCCACAAGTAGACCCTCAAAGGCTGTTGGTGGTAATGATGACAACATCTTTGACTCACCTGCTGCCCTGTCATGACAGGGAGGGCTGCAGCACAAGTTTATTAATAGATACCTCATCATCTTCAGCACAAACTGAAAGCAAGTTTTTTCAAGCCTGGTTTCACAGAATGTCAGGTCAGCATTCTTCAGTCTTTTTCTAAAGAATACTGACTTCTGGGTCGGGCGCAGTGGCTCACGCCTGTAATCCCACCACTTTGGGAGGTTGAGGCAGGCGGATCACGAGGTCAGGAAATCAAGATCATCCTGGCTAACATGGTGAAACCTCATCTCTACTAAAAAATACAAAAAATTAGCCAGTGTGGTGGCAGGCACCTGTAGTCCCAGCTACTCGGGTGGCTGAGGCAGGAGAATGGTGTCAACCCAGGAGGCGGAGCTTGCAGTGAGCCAAGATCGAGCCACTGCAATCCAGCCTGGGAGACAGAGCAAGACTCCCTCTCAAAAAAAAAAAAAAAAAAAAGGGCCAGGCGTGGTGGCTCACGCCTGTAATCCCAGCACTTTGGGAGGCCAAGGCGGGCGGATCACAAGGTCAGGAGATCGAGACCATCCTGGCTAACATAGTGAAACCCCGTCTCTACTAAAAATACAAAAAATTAGCCAGGCGAGGTGGTGGGCGCCTGTAGTCCCAGCTACTCAGGAGGCTGAGGCAGGAGAATGGCGTGAACCCCAGGGGGCGGAGCCTGCAGCGAGCCAAGATCGCGCCACTGCACTCCAGCCTGGGCGGCAGCGAGACTCTGTCTCAAAAAAAAAAAGAATACTGACTTACTGACTTCTGAATTATGTGGCTGTGTTTAGGCTAATGAAATGATCACATTCAATCTTCTATCAGCTAAGACACTTCAGAAAAAGGCTAAGACAGCAACCAAAAAAGAACAGTCTCTCCCCAAAAGAGATGGCTTTACATTTGGAACTCATCTAGTTTGCTTTTTTTTTTTTTGGGAGATGGAGTCTGCAGTGCAGTGGCACGATCTTGGCTCACTGCAACTTCCGCTTCCCAGGCTCAAATGATTCTCCTGCCTCAGCCCCTGGAATAGCTGGGATTACAGGTGCATGCCACCACACCCAGCTAACTTTTGTATTTTAGTAGTGACAGGGGTTCACCATGTTGCCTAGGCTGGTTTCAAACTTCTGACCTCAGGTGATCTGCCAGCCTTGGCCTCCCAAAGTGCTAGGATTACAGGTGTCAGCCACCGCACCAGCCTTAGTTTACTCATTTTTGTATTTGGAATTCATCTAGTTTACAAGGCAGTTAGATTTTTAAATAACATTTAATATTGTTTAGTAATAATAATAATTATTATTTTTGAGATAGAGTCTTGCTCTGTCGCTCAGTCTGGAATGCAGTGCCATAATCTCGGCTCACTGCAATCTCTGCCTACCAGGTTCAAACGATTCTCCTGCCTTGGCCTCCCAAGTACCTGGGACTACAGGCGTGCACCACCATGCCTGGCTAATTTTTTTGTACTTTTAGTAAAGACGGGGTTTCACCATGTTGGCCAGGCTGGTCTCAAACTCCTGACCCTCAGGCGATCCATCCGTCTGGGCCTCCCAAAGTGCGGGGATTATAGGTGTGAGCCACCGTGCCCTGCCTAGGTGGATACATTTTAAATACAGTAGCCACAGGAGACCTAGGCTGAAAGGGACCCAAGGCCCACGCTCTACAATCCCAAACTCCAGGACTCCGGCCACTGATGATGATTGCTTCTCTGAAGTTCATGTCTGCTTTTCAGCCACTTGATGCCCAGAAACCAGATGCCAACTAGCTACACAGGCAGTGATAAACATCAGGGTGCAGGGCCACTCACCTAAACTATCAGGACTGTCGATGGAAAAACACATCAGTATAACATCGGTATCTGGGTAGGAGAGGGGCCTCAGGCGATCATAATCTTCCTGCCCAGCTGTGTCCCACAAAGCCAACTCTACCTGCAATGGGAAAAACAACCACAGGGGTGCAAGGTTAATCCCCCCACCCACTTTTAGAAAAAGTGACACTTACCATAGTACACTGAAATGGCAGACGGTCTAAAACAATAAAACATAGCAGTATTTACATTTTTTCTTTTTTTTTTTTTTTTTTGAGATGGAGTCTTGCTCTGTCGCCCAGGCTAGAGTGCAGTGGCGCGATCTCTGCTCACTGCAAGCTCCGCCTCCCGGGTTCACACCATTCTCCTGCCTCAGCCTCCCAAGTAGCTAGGACTACAAGTGCCCGCCACCACACCCAGCTAATTTTTTGTATTTTTAGTAGAGACGGGGTTTCACTGTGTTAGCCAGGATGGTCTGGATCTCCTGACCTCATGATCTGCCCGCCTCAGCCTCCCAAAGTGCTGGGATTACAGGCGTGAGCCACCGCGCCTGGTTTTTTTTTTTTTTTTTTTTTGAGATGGAGTCTCACTCTGTTGCTCAGCAGTGGCAAGATCTTGGCTCACTGCAAGCTCTGCCCCCGGGTTCATGCCATTCTCCTGCCTCAGCCTCCTGAGTAGCTGGGACTATAGGCGCCTGCCACCACGCCCGGCTAATTTTTTGTACCTTTAGTAGAGACGGGGTTTCACCACATTAGCCAGGATGGTTTTGATCTCCTGACCTCATGATCCGCCTGCCTCGGCCTCCCAAAGTGCTGGTATTATAGGCATGAGTCACCACACCGGCCGAGTATTTACTTTTATGAGCATCAAGCTCAAATGAGAGTATGTTTAAATTATTTTAGGTTGAAATTTCTCAAAATTGAAAATCTGAGAGCCTACCTCTACAAAAACACCTTAAAAATTAGCTGAGTGTGGCCGGGCACGGTGGCTCATGCCTATAATCCTAGCACTTTGGGAGGCTGAGGCGGGCTGATTGCCTGAGCTCAGGAGTTCGAGACCAGCCTGGGCAACATGGTGAAACCCCGTCCCTACTAAAATACAAAAGAAATTAGCCAGGCGTGGCAGCGTGCGCCTGTAATCCCAGCTACTCAAGAGGCTGAGGCAGGAGAATTGCTTGAACTCGAGAGGCAGACGTTGCAGTGAGCTGAGATCACGCCACTGCACTCCAGCACTCCAGGCTGGGCAACAAAGTGAGCCTCTGTCTCTACAAAAATATAAATAAAAAATAAAACTTAGCTGAGTGTGGGCCGGGCGCAGTGGCTGATGCCTGTAATCCCAGCACTTTGGGAGGCCAAGGCGGGTGGATCACCTGAGGTCAGAAGTTCGAGACCAGCCTGACCAATGTGGAGAAACCCCATCTCTACTAAAAATACAAAATTAGCTGGGTGTGGTGAAGCATGCCTGTAATCCCAGCTACTCAGGAGGCTGAGGCAGGAGAATCACTTGAACCCAGGAGGCGGAGGTTGCAATGAGCCAACATTGCACCACTGCACTCCAGCCTGGCCAACAAGAGCGAAACTCCATCACAAAAAAAAAAAAAAAAAAAAAATTAGCTGACTGTGGTGGTGCATGCCTGTAGTCCCAGCTACTTGAGAGACTGAGGTGGGAGAACTGCTTGAGCCCAGGAGGCAGACGTTGCAGTAGGCAGAGATTGTGCCACTGCACTGCAGCCTAGGCAGCGAGACCTTGACACAATTAGAAAAAAACAAAAAAACAAAACAGATACTAGAACTGAACCAAGTGGCGTAATTCAAAATGTCAGGTCAAAAATAACTCTGGAGCTTACAGGCTGGGCACGGTGGCTCACACTTGTAATCCCAGCACTTTGGGAGGCCGAGGCGGGTGGATCACGAGGTCAGGAGATCGAGACCATGGTGAAACCCCGTCTCTACTAAAAATACAAAAAATTAGCCGGGCGTGGTGGCGGGCGCCTGTAGTCCCAGCTACTCGGAGAGGCTGAGGCAGGAGAATGGCGTGAACCCAGGCAGCGGAGCTTGCAGTGAGCCGAGATTGCGCCACTGCACTCCAGCCTGGGCGACAGAGCGAGACTCCGTCTCAAAAAAAAAAAAAAAAAAAAAAACTCTGGAGCTTATAAAAGTGTTTAATTATAAGTAACATTCTACTAGGAAAGAAAGCAGATAGGAGGGAAGAAATCAAATTTTTTTTTTTTTTTTTTTTTTTTTTTTTTTTTGAGACGGAGTCTCGCTCTGTCGCCCAGGCTGGAGTGCAGTGGCGCAATCTCGGCTCACTGCAAGCTCTGCCTCCCGGGTTCACGCCATTCTCCTGCCTCAGCCTCCTGAGTAGCTGGGACTACAGGCGCCCGCCACCGCGCCCGGCTAATTTTTTGTATTTTTAGTAGAGACGGGGTTTCACCGTGGTCTCGATCTCCTGACCTCGTGATCCGCCCGCCTCGGCCTCCCAAAGTGCTGGGATTACAGGCTTGAGCCACCGCGCCCGGCCAAGAAATCAAATTTTAAATAACATTCCACCAGGCATACAGGCAAGAGAGGAAGATATAAGACTATGTAAATTTTCTGCTATAATGTGGAAACCATGGAGACAAATCTGTATTTTGAGTTGGTAGGTAGGAAAAGACACCATGCTGGCTCTTAGGCAAGGCCTGAGATGACAGGAAAGCCTTTTTGGCTGTGCCTTTACTACTCAAGAAATGTCTGAAATAATGCATCACATAAGGTGAGAGTACTCCTTTCACATCCGGGTACATCCTCACTCTCCTGTGGTAGAAGGGTAAACTGATGCCTGGGCTCTGAATACAAGTCCCATTCAACACTGTCCAGCACTGCACCCAGCTCTGCTATCCCACTGTTATCACCAGACTCCATGTTAAACATCCTCTGTACAGAGGCCCAGGAGGTCTCCCTCCAATACTTGGAACACATCTTTCTTCTCTTAGCACCTTCACAACTCAAATTTGTTTCTAAATGATTTCTTCCTTAAAATTGATGGCTCTTCCACCCCCCAACTTTTGCCCCAGGATGCATCACAAAGAACCTCCACAAGGCCCACTGTACTTGTGTCATGTACACCATCATTCTGGCGTGTGTTACTAAGATATACTGATGCCCAATTATCACAATCTGTCTGCCCTCACAATAATGGAGCTCATTTACTCCCTGGCAAATCCCACTCTCCCAGCCCCCTCCACCCCATGGTGTTTAGTCATATATCCAGCCTCTATTGGCACTTGATAAAATGCTTCCAAGGTATTGAGTCTGTCTCATATCAGAAGGGGCCTTTTCATTGTGAGCAGGCCTACTCTTGGTACCATGATCACCTACAATCTTTTTTTTTTTTTTTTTTTTTTTTTGAGACAGAGTCTTGCTCTTTCACCCAGGCTGGAGTGCAGTGGCGCGATCTCGGCTCACTGCAGGCTCCGCCCCCCGGGGTTCACACCATTCTCCTGCCTCAGCCTCCCACGTAGCTGGGACTACAGGCGCCTGCCACCTCGCCCGGCTAATTTTTTGTATTTTTAGTAGAGACGGGGTTTCACCGTGTTAGCCAGGATGGTCTCGATCTCCTGACCTCGTGATCCGCCCGCCTCGGCCTCCCAAAGTGCTGGGATTACAGGCGTGAGCCACCGCGCCCGGCCTAATCACCTACAATCTTGTATGGTTCCCTAGGCTGCACTACTGCCTGTTTTTTTTGTTTGTTTGTTTTTTTGAGACAGAGTTTCGCTCTTGTCGCCTAGGCTGGAGTGCAGTGGCACAGTCTCAGCTCACTGCAACCTCTGCCTCCCGGGTTCAAGTGATTCTCCTGCCTCAGCCTCCCGAGTAGCTGGGATTACAAGTGCCCGCCACCACGCCCAGCTAATTTTTTGTATTTTTAGTAGAGATTGGGTTTTGCCATGTTGGGCAGGCTGGTTTCAAACTCCTGACCTCCGGTGACCCTCCTGCCTCAGCCTCCCAAAGTGCTGGATTACAGGTGTGAGCTACCGCATCTGGCCTTGTATTATTGCATACTGTTAAACGAATATTCCTACACAGTACCCTCTCCCATCTTGGGGACTCTTGAGTTGCTCTGAGGCAGGCAGGTAGTCTGTGATATGCTCTTCAATCACACACTTTTATTCCAGGGGACTCTCCTCAAGTGAGGACCTCCCCCTATCTTGCGAGGGTCAGTGATGTCCAAGGTTTGCAGCACAAGAAAAATACTCACAGACCATGCCTCAAGGTTTTAAGTTAAGGTCTCTAAATTTCTTATGGGCAAGATTCTGGTTGTTCCAAGATGCCCAGGCAGAGATGATGTTTCCAAGAGAACCAAAGAGCTGCTTCTAAAACATACATATTGCCACAGATGGAAAAGACCCTTCCAATTCAGGCTCACAGACATGCAGCAATTAACAGCCACTCTCTGGAGAAAATGTTAGGATACAACCAGTAATACACATTCACTACTAGGCTTTTGAGAAATGAGCTATGAAAATGCCAACCTGACATTGTTTCCCCAAGCCAATGGATCTTTCTAGGTATGGTGTATCAATCTAAGTTAAGTAAGAGGGCTATAACTTGACACCAATCCTGAAGATGTCATCACATTTCTACCTAGTTTGTCACAACTGGGCCCTGTGTCCATATAAAATCAGTCTTCCTATCAGGACCACAAAAACACCTATGTCCAAGCATCCATGCAGAAGACTGAGGCTGAATTAACACTCTGTATTGGTTTGCCACCTTCAGGGTACATCCCAAAATTCTGTTAGGCTGGTATTTGTTGTATTTTTGCCATCTATACTTGGGCCAAAAAGTATCTTAAAGTTCCTATTAGCATAAGAGCAATCATCGTGGCTCACTCTGTATTTGAATAAAAAAAGACTACAAATTACAGGACTGGCGCCGCGGCTCACGCCTGTAATCCCAGCATTTTGGGAGGTACGCAGATCACGAGGTCAGGAGATCAAGACCATCCTGGCTAACATGGTGAAGCCTGTCTCTACTAAATATACAAAAAATTAGCCGGGCGTGGTGGTGGGCACCTGTAGTCCCAGCTACTCCAGAGGCTGAGGCAGGAGAATGGCGTGAACCCAGGAGGCAGAGGTTGCAGTGAGCAGAGATCACGCCACTGCACTCCAGCCTGGGTGACAGAGCGAGGCTCCATCTCAAAAAAAAAAAAAAGACTACAAACTATAAAAGAGGGTTTTGAGCATGGCAGTATTCATCTCTTAGAAAGCGCTTTGGTGCTTCCAAACATTTTCCGTTACTTCACAAAACCCTGATGTCACCTATAAAAACCGTTTTACAAATGAAGAAGGCTCAAAGGTCAGGCAGCTTACTGATGGTCAAACAACTATCAGGAAGCCCTACAATGAGGGACCCTGGAGCTCTGAGCAGCTGATCTAACCCACATTCCTTACACGGTGCCACAAAAGGAGGCTAGGTGGCCCTGGGACAGAAAGAAATAAGTATGTAGACAAGTAAGAAGTGGCCAGGCGCAGTGGCTCATGCATGTAATCCCAGCACTTTGGGAGGCCAAGACGGGCGGATCACCTGAGGTCAAAAGTTCGAGACCAGCCTGGCCAACATGGTGAAACCTCGTCTCTACTAAAAATACAAAGATTAGCCGGGCTTGGTGGTGGGCACCTGTAATCCCAGCTCCTCGGGAGGCTGAGATAGGAGAATCACTTGAACCCGGGAGGCGGAGGTTGTTGTAAACCAAGATCGTGCCATTGCACTCCAACCTGGGTGACAGAGGGAGACTCTGTCTCCAAACAAACAAACAAAAACAAAGTAAGAAAGGAGAAAGGGGATGAATTAATGGAAGCTAATATATCAAGTGTCAGCAGCATATGAGACATATAACTGAATGCCCAAGAAAAACGAGAATGTTGGAGAAAAGCACCTCATTCTAGTTTTAGGCGTTTTTTCCTTTCAGCTGACCCACTTCAAAAGATGTATAGGACAGCTGGGCATGCTGGCTTGTGCCTGTAACCCCAGCCACTTGGGGCTGAGGTGGGAGGACTTGAGCCCAGTTGTTTGAAACCAGCTGGACCAACACAAGGAGACCTCATCTCTAAAAACATAAATTACCCAGGTGTGGTGGCATATACCTACAGTGCCAGCTATTTGGGAGGCTGAGGTGGAATGATCACTTGAGCCCAAGAGTTCAAGGCTGCAGTGAACTATGATCATGTCATAGCACTCTAGGCCTGGGAGACAAAGTAAAATCCCTGTCTCTTTATTTAAAAAAAAAAAAAAAAAATGAGAGGCCAAGTAAAGCATTACTTAAGACAACAAAAGGAAGCAGAAGATTAAAAAAAAAACCAAACAAACCAAAACCAAAATTAAAACCTAAAAAAACCCTCCAATTTCACAAGAGCTTTGTTCCAGTCTTGCCAGAGGGCTTTTAGGACAGAAATGGGGAAGCACGGTCCTCACTATCAATGACAATAAAATAAAACAATTGTGGCAGGCTATTTTATGTTAAAGTAAAAAAAAATCTTTTGGCCGGGCACGGTGGCTCATGCCTGTAAACCCAGCACTTTGGGAGGCTGAGACGGGCGGATCACAAGGTCAGGAGATCGAGACCATCCTGGCTAACATGGTGAAACCCCGTCTCTACTAAAAATATAAAAAATTAGCCGGTCTGGTGGCTGTAGTCCCAGCTACTTGGGAGGATGACGCAGGAGAATAGCAGGAACCCAGGAGGTGGAGCTTGAACTGGTAATCTAATACTGGGACATTTGATTAAATACTTTGACAGAATTTTTTTAAAAGTCCAAGCATACAGAGAAGTTCATCTGAGCATTATCTATATGGCAATGAACTAAACTTCAAATATAAGTAAACTTGAAAAGAGCACATATGGCTGGGCAAGGTGGCTCACGCCTGTAATCCCAGCACTTTGGGAGGCTGAGGCAGGTGGATCATCTGAAGTCAGGAGCTTGAGACCAGCCTGGCCAACATGGCAAAACTGCATCGTTACAAAATACAAATATTGGCCGGGCGCGGTGGCTCACGCTTGTAATCCCAGCACTTTGGGAGGCCGAGGCGGGCGGATCACGAGGTCAGGAGATCGAGACCACGGTGAAACCCCGTCTCTACTAGAAATACAAAAAATTAGCCGGGCGTGGTGGCGGGCGCCTGTAGTCCCAGCTACTCGGAGAGGCTGAGGCAGGAGAATGGCGTGAACCCGGGAGGCGGAGTTTGCAGTGAGCCGAGATTGTGCCACTGCACTCCAGCCTGGGTGACAGAGCAAGACTCCGTCTCAAAAAAAAAAAAAAAAAAAAACAAAATACAAATATTAGCTAGGCGTGGTGGCGCGCACCTATAATCTCAGCTACTCTACTCTGGAGGCTGAGGCGAAAGAATTGCTTGAACCCAGGAGGTGGAAGTTGCAGTGAGCTGAGATTGCGCCACTGCACTCCAGCCTGGGCGACAGAGCAAAACTCTGTCTCAAAAAACAAAACAAAACAAAAAACAAACAAAAAAACAACACATATGCTAAGGACACCATGTGAAATACGTATGAAGGTAAACAAAATCTGGATGAGTAACAGTTAAAAATGAAAAAACAGCCAATCACCTGAGGTCAGGAGTTCATGACCAGACTGGCCAACGTAGTGAAACCCCTTTTCTACTAAAAATAGAAATATCAGCCAGGTATGGTGGCACATTCCCATAATCCCAGCTACTGGGGAGGCTGAGGCAGGAGAATCCTTTAAACCTGGGGGAAGGCTGGGCACAGTGCCTCACTCCTGTAATCCCAGCACTTCGGGAGGCTGAGGTGGGTGGATCACCCGACGTCAGGAGTTCGAGACCAGCCTGGTGAAACCCTATCTCTACTAAACAAAAAATGAGCTCAGCGTGGTGGCACATGCCTGTAATCCCTGCTACTTGGGAGGCTGAGGCAGGAGAATCGCTTGAACCTGGGAGGCAGAGGTTGCAGTAAGCCAAGACTGAGCCACTGCACTCTAGCCTAGGCGACAGAATGAGACTCCGTCTCCAAAAAAAAAAAAAAAAAAAAAGAACAAACTTAGACTAAGATGGCAGGATGAGAATGGATTATTCTTTCCAACATTTTTGTTATATAGTATACTGAAGAGGCAAAAAGCTCTAATTCTCTACATGCTCCATAAATATTCTAACATGGAAAATGGCATCAGTTGTTATGAAAAGTATACTCACCTGCTTTCCATCCACCTCGATATCTGCCACATAGTTCTCGAACACTGTGGGCACATACACCTCTGGGAACTGGTCCTTGCTGAAGACTATGAGCAAGCATGTCTTTCCACAGGCTCCATCACCAACAATCACCAGTTTCTTCCGGATGGCAGCCATTGCTGAAACACAAAACACAGATGTTACCTGCAATGCACAAGAAGCCATAGGTAACTTACAGGCTATGACACATGCTTTGGTAACCACAGGGCATAAGTCTCTATTAGCATACTCAAATTCAAACTTCTAGTACACCGTTCCACCTGGCACCAAAAGGTTATACATTAAAAACTCGTAACTAACATTATACTTAATGGTAAAAGACTGAAAAAAAGGTCTGCCCCCTAAGATCAGGAACAAGACAAGAAAGTCTATTCTTGCCACTTCTTTTTTTTTTTTTTGAGATGGAGTCTCACTCTGTCGCCCAGGCTGGAGTGCACTGGCCCAATCTCAGCTCACTGCAACCTCCAGCCTCCTGGGTTCAAGCGATTCTCCTGCCTCAGCCTCCCAAGTAGCTGGGATTACAGGTATGCACCACCACGTCCAGCTAATTTTTGAATTTTTGGTAGAGACAGGGTTTCACCTTGTTGGACAGGCTGGTCTTGAACTCCTGACCTCAGGTGATCCACCTGCCTCAGCCTCCCAAAGTGCTGGGATTACAGGCATGAGCCACCGCACCTGGCCTGTTCTTGCCACTTCTATCCAGCAGGATATTGGAGGTCCTAGCCAGGGCAATAAGATAAGAAAATGAAATAAAAGACATCCAAATTGGAAAGGAAGAAGTAAAACTATCTCAATTCATACATGAGATGATTTTGTAATGTGGGAAATCCTAAACAAAACTTTTAGAATAAACAAGTTCAGTAAGGTTGCAGGATACAATATTAACATTAAAAAATCAATTGAGCCAGGCGCAGTGGCTCACACCTGTAATCCCAGCACTTTGGGAGGCCGAGGCAGGCGGATCACAAGGTCAGGAGATTGAGACCATCCTGGCTAACACGGTGAAACCCCGTCTCTACTAAAAATACAAAAAATTAGCCAGGCACGGTGGCAAGCGCCTGTAGTCCCAGCTACTTGGGAGGCTGAGGGAGGAGAATGGCGTGAACCCCGGGAGACAGAGCTTGCAGTGAGCCAAGATCGGGCCACTGCACTCCAGCCTGGGTGACAGAGCAAGACTCCATTTCAAAAAAAAAAAAAAAAATTTATCAAGCAGGGTAAAAACAATGAAAGGACTGATGAACGGGAGTACCCAAGGGAGGAAAGAACCGAAAAAGTCACTGGCGGGTTGTTGGGGTAGACATTCTGCAATCTTTCTAAGTTTGGATATTCCTTCTTTTACCAATCTAGATTTGTTTGTAAAGAAACAGCATTCTTGGCTGGGCGTGGTGGCTCACGCCTATAATCCCAGCATTTTGGGAGGCCAAGGCAGGCAGATCACCTGAGGTCGGGAGTTTGAGACCGCCTGACCAACATGGAGAAACCCTGTCTCTACTAAAAATATACAAAATTAGCCGGGCGTGGTGGCACATGCCTGTAATCCTAGCTACACGGGAGAACGAGGCAGGAGAATTGCTTGAACCTGGGAGGCAGAGGTTGTGGGAGCCGAGATCGTGCCACTGCACTCCAGCCTGGGCAACAAGAGCGAAACTCCGTCTCGAAAAAGAAAAATCAGCTGAGGCCGAGCACAGTGGTTCATGTCTGTAATCCCAACACTTTGGGAGGCTGAAGCAGGAGGAATGCTCAGGCCCAGGAGTTAAGAGACCAGCCCTGACAACATAGTGAGACACTGAGAAAGGAAGGACAGAAGCATGAGGGGAGGGGAGAAAGAAAAGGGCCGGACGCAGTGGCTCACGCCTGTAATCCCAGCAATCTGGGCAGCCGAAACAGGTGGATTGCTTGAGAGTCCAGGAGTTCAAGACCAGCCTGGGAAACATAGTGAAACCCTGTCTCTACTAAAAATACAAAAAATTAGCCAGGAGCGGTGGTGCACGCTAATCACAGCTACTTGGGAGGCTCAGGTGGGATAATCCCCTGAGCCCAGGAGGTGGAGGCTACAGTGAGCTGAGATTGCATCACTACACTCCAGCCTGGGGAACCACAGTGAGACGCTGTCTCTAAAAAAAGAAAGAAAAGAAAAAAAAAAATCACCCAGTTGTGGTAGCATGCACCTGTGGTCCCAGTTACCAAGGAGGCTGAGGTGGGAGGACTGCTTGAGCCCTGGAGGTGGAGGATATGGTGAGCTATGACTGCATCACTGCACTCCAGCCTGAGTGACAGAGTGGAACCTTGTCTCAAAACTCTTATGACTCAACTACAAAAAAACAGCTTAGGATGGTGGTCTGGCTCAGGATCTCTTGCAAGGTTGAAGTCATAAAGAACTCTTTTTGGGCTGGGCACGGTAGCTCACGCCTGTAATCCCAGCACTTTGGGAGGCTGAGGCGAGCAGAACACTTGAGGTCAGGAGTTCGAGACCAGCCTGACCAACCCAGCAAAACCCTGTTTCTACAAAAAATACAAAACTTAGCCGAGTGTGGTGGCGGGCACCTGTAATCCCAGTTACTCGGGAGACTAAGGCAGGAGAATCACTTGAACCCAGGAGGCAGAGGTTGCAGTGAGCCCAGATTGCACCATTGCACTCCAGCCTGGGCAACAGAGTGAAACTGTGTCTAAAAAAAAAAAAAAGAGAGAACTCTTTCTGGCATGAAGTACAACAGCATGCTATTTATCTATCCATCTATCTATCTTTTTTTTTTTTGAGATGAGGTCTCACTCTATCACCCAGGCTGGAATGCAGTGGCGTGATCTTGGCTCAATGCAATCTCCACCTCCAAGGCTCAAGTGATCCTCCCACCTCAGATTCCCCAGTAGCTGGGACCACAGGCATGTGCCACCACGCCCAGCTAATTTTTGTCTTTTTGGCAGAGACGGGGTTTCGCCACGTTGCCCAGGCTGGTCTCCAACTCCTGAGCTCAAGTGATCTACTCGCCTCGGCCTCCCACAGTGCTGAGGGATTACAGGCGTGAGCTACCGCCCATCTATCTATGCATCTATCCAATCTATGTACCTATCTAACCTATCTATGTATTTATCTATTATGTAGTTATTTTCAGAAAGGGTCTCATTCTGTCACCAAGGCTGGAATGCAGTGGTGCAATATTGGCTCACTGCAGCCTCTGCCTCCCAGGCTCAACTCAAGTGATCCTCCCACCTCAACCTCTCCAGTAGCTGGGACTACCAGGCTCCTGCCACCACAGCTGACTAATTTTTATACAGATGGGGTTTCACTATATTACTCAGGCTGGTCTTGAACTCCTGGGCTCATGCAATCCTCCCGATTCAGCCTCCCAAAGTGCTGGGATTACAAGCATAAGCCACCTCACCAGGCCTAAATACAGTATATAGAAAAAATTAAAAAATAAAGAACTCTTACAATTCAATAATAAAAAGACAAATAATCTAATCCAATTAAAAAATGAGCAAAGGATGTGAGTAGGTAGGACCCTGCAATTCTATTCCTAGGTATATACTTAAGAGAAACAAAAACATATGTCCACATAATAACTTGTTCCTCTACATGAATATTCATAGTAGGATTATTCATAATAGTCAAAAAATGTAAAGAACCCAAATATACAACAACTGATGAATGTAATATATCCATACAATGGAATGGAATTATTATTCAGTGGTAAAGGATAAAGTACTGATATATGCTATAGTATGGATGGATCTTGAAAATGTTATGTAAGTGAAAGAACCCAGTCACAAAAACCAACATGCATGATTCCATTTATATAAAATTGTCCACAATAAACAAATTCAGAAAGAGAAAACAGACTGGTAGTTGCCCAGGGCAGGGACTTGGGGGTGGAGAGAAATGGAAAATGACTAATGGAATAGTGGAGTTTCTCAGGTAAAAAGACTTTTCCAAAATTATTGTGGTGATAGCTGCACAACTCTATGAATATACTATAACTATTGATTATAGTATATATAATTCACACATTTTATTTATTTTGAGACAGGGTCTCATTCTGTTGCCCAGGCTGGAGTGTAGCGGTGCGATCTCCACTCACTGCAACCTTAGCCTCCCCAGGCTCAAGTGATCTTCCCATCTCAGTCTCCCGAGTAGCTGGAACTAAAGGTGCATGCCACCACACCCAGCTAATTTTTTGTATTTTTAGTAGTGACCGGGTTTCACCACGTTGCCCCAGCTGCTCTCAAACTCCTGAGGTCAAGCGATCCTCCCGCCTCTGTCTCTCCCAGTGTGTTGAGATTACAGGCATGAGCCACCGCACCCAGCCCACAGTATATATAATTCACACTTTAAAAAGGTGAATTGTAGGGCCGGGCGCGGTGGCTCACGCCTGTAATCCCAGCACTTTGGGAGGCCGAGGCGGGCGGATCACGAGGTCAGGAGATCGAGACCACCCTAGCTAACACAGTGAAACCCCGTCTCCACTAAAAATACAAAAAATTAGCCACGCGAGGTGGCGGGCACCTGTAGTCCCAGCTACTCGGGAGGCTGAGGCAGGAGAATGGTGTGAACCCTGGGGGGCGGAGCCTGCAGTGAGCCGAGATCACGCCACTGCACTCCAGCCTGGGCGACAGCGAGACTCTGTCTCAAAAAAAAAAGAAAAAAAAGGTGAATTGTAAGGTATGTGGATTATATTTCAATGAAGCTGTTACCACCACTCTTGCCCCCAGTTGGGGGTAAAAAAAAAGAAATCTGCAGATTCCTTCCATCTGGCAGACAGTGATGGTCAACCATCCCAATTCCCACCCTTCTCTCTTAGACCATACTTCAATTTTTAGCTATGTACTTTGTGGTAGACTACACCTCCTAGCTTCCCTTGGAGACATGGCCATGTACCATGAGATGTGAGAATCAGCAGTATGTTGTGGGATTTCCAGAAAGTGTTTCTTAAAGTGAAGTCTTCTTCATTATCCTCCTCCTTTCCTGCTGCTTAAATCTAAAGAGCGGGCTGGTTTCTAAGCAGCCATCCAGGTATGTGAGAATGAATGCCATACCGTGGGGTTGGAGGAACCAAAAGGTAAAAAGGAGCCTGGATCTCAGGTGATCTTGGGAGCCACCATCTCAGCCCCAAGACTGCCTACCTTCCATGTGTCTTCCACATGAATGAGAAATAAATGACTGTCTTATTTAAGGTGGTATTTTTCAAGTCTCTGTTACCTGTAGTCAAACTAATCCTAAATAATATATACTCGGCTGGGCATGGTGGTTCACGCCTGTAATCCCAGCACTCTGGGAGGCCGAGGCCGGCAGATCACAAGGTCAGGAGTTTGAGGCCAGCCTGGCCAACATATGAAACCCCATCTCTACTAAAAATATAAAAATTAGCCAGGCATGGTGGGGTGAGGCAAGAGAATCGCTTGAACCCAGGAGGTGGAGGTTGCAGTGAGCCAAGATCATGCCACTGCACTCCAGCCTGGGTGACAGAGACTCTTGTCTCAAAAATAATAATAATAATAATAAATACTCATTATCAAAACTATACTGTCTAAAGGTTATGTTCCCCAACCAGAATGGATAAGACAATCCCCAGGGGTACCAGAATAAAACTCAGAGGGCAAACAACAATGACAAAAATAAAAAATGAAAACAAAACAAAAAAACTCAGAGGGCTGACAGTGCTGCCATTACTCATTTGTGAATTCTCAGGACAATATTACATATAGCAGTGAATACGTATATATATAGATAGATATAGATATTATAGAATTTTATCCAAATCTACAAAATCTAGTGATTTAACTTTTTTTTTTTTTTTGCAAAAAGGGAGTAAATTGGAGATACTACTAATCATGAAAGCACAATAAGAAGCATATCGATGATAGGGAAATGTGCTCAATACAAATCTTCAAACAAAAGCATGCAGTCAAGGCTGGGAGCAATGGCTCATGCCTGTAATGCCAGCACTTTGGGAGGCTGAGGTAGGCGGATCACTTGAGGTCCGGAGTTCAAGACCAGCCTGGCCAACATTGTGAAACCCCATCTCTACAAAAAATATAAAAATAACTTGGATGTAGTGGCATGTACCCATAACCCAGCTACTCGAGAGGCTGAGGCAGGAGAATCTCTTGAACCCAGGAGGCAGAGGCTGCAGTAAGCTGAGATCTCACCATTGCATTCCAGCCTGGGCAACAAGAGAAAAACCCCGTCTCAAAAAAAAAAAAAAAATTAATTAGCTGGGTTGGTGGCAGGCACCTGTAACCCCTGAAAGGCTACTCAGGATGCTGAGGCATGAGAATCACTTGAATTCGGGAGGCAGAGGTTGCAGTGAGCTGAGAACGCGCCACTGCACTCCAGCCTGGGCAACACAGTGAGACTCTGTCAAAAAAAAAAAAAAAAGGGTGGGCACGGTGGCTCACGCCTGTAATCCCAGCACTTTGGGAGCCGAGGCCTGTGGATCACGATGTCAGGAGTTCGAGACCAGCCTGACCAACATGGTGAAACCCCATCTCTACTAAAAATACAAAAAGTAGCTGGGCATGGTGGTGCGCACCTGTTATCTCAGCTACTCAGGAGGCTGAGGCAGGAGAATCACTTGAACCCGGGAGGTGGAAGTTGCAGTGAGCTGAGATGGTGCCACTGCACTTCAGCTTAGGCAACAAGAGTGAAAATGCGTCTCAAAAAAAAAAAAAAGAGAGTGAAGTTCCCCAGTTAGAGTCAAGTGTGGCAACTCATGCCTGTAATCCCATCTACTCAGGAGGCTGAGTAGGCTGAGGTGGGAAGATAGCTAGAGTCCAGAGTTTGAGACCAGCTTGGGCAAAATAGCAAGACCCTATCTCATAAAAATAAAAAAAATTGGCCATGCGTGGTGGCTCACACCTGTAATCCCAGCACTTTGGGAGGCCGAGGCGGGAAGATCACGAAGTAAGGAGATCCAGACCATCCTGGCTAACACAGTGAAATCCCGTCTCTACTAAAAACACAAAGAATTAGCCGGGCGTCTGAAGGGTGTGCCTGTAGTCCCAGCTACTTGGGAGGCTGAGGCATGAGAATGGCGTGAACCCAGGAGGTGGAGCTTGCAGTGAGCTAAGATCGTGCCACTGCACTCCAGCCTGGTGACAGAGTGAGACTCCGTCTCAAAAATAAATAAATAAATAAAATAAAAATAAAAAAATGCGCTGGGCGCGGTGGCTCACACCTGTAATCCCAGCACTTTGGGAAGCCGAGGCAGGCAAATCACTTGAGCCTAAGAGTTGGA
This sequence comes from Symphalangus syndactylus, assembly GCF_028878055.3. Lineage (NCBI taxonomy): Eukaryota > Metazoa > Chordata > Mammalia > Primates > Hylobatidae > Symphalangus > Symphalangus syndactylus. The sequence continues at coordinate 111,571,860 of NC_072423.2, read as the reverse complement.
GACCATCCTAAAGAACACAGTGAAACCCCATCTCTACCCAAAATACAAAAAATTAGCTGGGTGTGGTGGTGTGCATCTGTGGTCACAGCTACTCAGGAGGCTAAGTGGGAGGATCACTTGAGTACAGGACGCAGAGGTTGCAGTGAGCTGAAATCACGCCACTACACTCCAGCCTGAGTGACACAGTAAGACACTGTCTCACAAAATAAAAAAAAGATTTAATAAACTTTACATCTCTCATAAGGCCTAATCTGTATGGGTTTTTGCCCGAAGTCAAACAACCATGACCCTATGGGATGCAAAGAAATGTCAACAGGAACTCCCCATTTCAAGAAAAGGCTGCTTTGGCCAAGTGTGCTGGTTCATGCCTGCAATCCCAGTACTTTGAAAGGTGGGTGGATCACCTGAGGTCAGGAGTTCAAGACAAGCCTGACCACCAACATGGTGTAACCCCATCTCCACTAAAAATACAAAAATTAGGTGGGCGTGGTGGTGGGCACCTGTAATCCCAACTACTGAGATGCTGAGGCAGGAGAATCACTTGAACACAGGAGGCAAAGGTTGCAGTGAGCCAAGTTAACGCGAGTTAGCGCCACTACACTCCAGCCTGGGCGACAAGAGCAAAACTCCGTCGTATCCAAAAAAGAAAAAGAAAAGGCTGCCACCTTTGAGAAGCATCCTACCTAGAAGACATTCAATTCTTGAGAAATAACCTCTTTCGACCAGGTGTGGAGGCTCACGCCTGTAATTCCAGCACTTTGGGAGGCCGAAGCGGGAAGATCACGAGGTCAGGAGATCGAGACCATCCTGGCTAACATGGTGAAAGCCCGTCTCTATTAAAAATACAAAAAATTAGCCGGGCATGGTGGCGGGCGCCTGTAGTCCCAGCTACTCAGGAGGCTGAGGCAGAATGGCATGAACTCGGAAGGCGGAGCTTGCAGTGAGCTGAGATCGCACCACTGCACTCCAGCCTGGGCTACAGAGCAAGAATCTATCCCAAAAAAAAAAAAAAAAAAAAGGCTATCTTTGCTTTGTTTATAGTTCAACATGCCCACAATATTTGTTCCAGTATTGACTTAAATCTTGTTATGGTTTGAAAAGTATCCTTATAGATAGAGAATAAATCATTGCCTGTTCTTGGGCCTTCTCCAGCCCCACCTTCCTCCCTGCACTTTCAGCCTGCACTCCATTCCTTCTGGGTGCTTTGGTGTGTTTGAGATTACTGCATATGTCTTCTATTCTGTTTGTGCCTTCCCTTCCTAGAAATGTCCAGACTCTGTCTCCACCTTTGTTTATAGGGAGGGAATTCACGTTTAAAGACCCCAGTCCAGCCAGGCACAGTGGCTCATGCCCATAATCCCAGCACTTTGGGAGGCCGAGGTGGGTGGATCACTTGAGGTCAGGAGTTCGAGACTAGCCTGGCAAACATGGCAAAACCCTGTCTCTACTGAAAATACAAAAATTAGCTGGGCATGGTGGCACCTGCCTGTAATCCCAGCTGCTCGGAAGGCTAAGGCACGAGAATCACTTGAAACTGGAAGGTGGAGGTTGCAGTGAGCCGAGATCTCACTACTGCATGAGTGGCAGAGTGAGACTGTGTCTCAGAAAAAAGAGAAGTAAAAAGTACAAGCACAGAAAATCAAACTTGCTGTTTTTTCCTTGAAAAATGCAGGAGAAACTTTGCAGAATTATCTTTCCTTTCCACTTTGCTATAATCCAGCGTTCTTTACAATTACATGGTTTGTCAAGAAAGGAAATCACGCTTCGCTCTCCCAGACGTGTCATTTTCCAGGATAGGTTTAGTCTCAGAAATAACTTGAGTTTGGAGTAGAGGTTTATTTATCCAAAAGTCAGTTATATCTAATTAAGTCACCAGTAACAATATACAAATAACAGTATTTCTTTTACAATTTTTAATTTTTTTTTGAGACAGGGTCTCACTGTCATCCGGGCTGGAGTGCGGTGGTGTTATCATGGCTTACCACAACCTTGACTTCCCAGGCTCAGGTAATCCTCCCACTTCAGTCTCCCAAGTAGCTGGGAGTACAGGCACACACACCACGCCCAGCTAATTTTTGTGGTTTTTTTGTAAAGACAGAGTTTCACCATGTTGCCCAGGATGGTCTTAAAACTCCTGGGCTCAAGTGATGCCCCCACTTTCTAAAAAATTAATTATCTTGGCTGGGTGCAGTGGCTCACGCCTGTAATCCAAGTACTTTGGGAGGCTCAGATGGGCAGATCACTTGAGGTCAGGAGTTCGAAATCAGCCTGGCCAACATAGTGAAACCATTCTCTACTATGAATACAAAGATTAGCCTAGTGTGGTGGCAGGCACCTGTAATCCCAGCTACTCAGGAGGCTGAGGCAGGAGAACTGTTTGAACCTGGGAGGCGGAGGTTGCAGTGAGCCGAGATCGCGCCACTGCACTCCAACCTGGGTGACAGCAAGACTCTGTCTCAGGGGAAAAAATTTTAATTGCCTTTTATGTAGAGATGGGGTCTTGCTGTGTTGCCCTGGCTGGTCTCAAACTCCTAGCCTCAAGTGATTCTCCCATGTTGGCTCCCTAAGTGTTGGGACTACAGGCGTGAGCCACTGCACCTGGCCCATTGCCCCCCGCCCGCCTTTTTTTTTTTTTGAGACAGAGTCTTACTCTGTCACCCAGGCTGGAGTGCAGTGGCGTGATCTCGGCTCACTGCAACCTCCGCCTCCCAGGTTCAAGCAATTCTCCTGCCTCAGCCTCCCAAATAGCTGGGATTACAGGCGTTTACCACCACACCTGGCTAATTTTTGTATTTTTAGTAGAGACGGGGTTTTACCGTGTTGACCAGACTGGTCTCAAACTCCCGACCTCAGGTGATCCACTTGCCTCGGCCTCCCAAAGTGCTAGGATTACAGGAGTCAGCCACCGCACCCAGCCCCTATTGCCCATTTTTAAACTCAGTTTTTTTACTTTCTTGATGATGTCCTTTGGGGCACAACGTTTTTTATTTTGTTGAAGTCAAATTTATCTATTTTTCCCTTTGGTTACTGATGGTTTAGTGGCATATCTAAAATACCACTGCCAAATTCAAGGTCGTAAAAAATATATATATGCTTCTTTCTATAGTTTTAAGTCTTACACTTTAGGCCTTTGATTCATTTTGAGTTAATTTTTATACATGATATGAGGTAAGGGGTCCAACTTCATTCTTTTTCATTTGGAAATCCAGTCGCCTCAGCATTATTTACTGAAAAGACTATTTTCCCCCCAACTGGATGGTCCTGGCACACTTGAGAAATCAACTAATTATCAACTGAGGGTTTACTTTTGGATTAATCCTATTCCATTGGTCTATATTGTCTACCCTTACACTAGTACCACAGTCTTGATTACTGTTGCTTTGCAGTAAGTTTTAAAATCTGGAGGTGTGAGTCCTCCAGCTTTGTTTTTTTCCAAGATTATTTTGGTTATTCTGGGTTTCCTGAATTTCCATATGCATTTTAGGAACAGTTTGTCAATTTCTGCAAAAAAGCCAGCTGGAATTTTGATAGGAATTACACTGAATCTATAGACTGATTTGGGGAGTACTGCCATCTTTACAATGTTAAGTCTTCTGACATACGAACATGGTCGCCTTTCCATTTATTTAGATCATCTTTCATTTTTTTACTTCCTCTTTCCTCTCTTCCGTTTTCTCCTTATACTTAGAACCACAGGCATCAAACTAAAGGTAGGGAAGCCTTGTCTCCCACCACTACTTTGTAGAAGAGGAAAAATGTAAGAAACAGCTAACAAATAATGTAGTTATAAACTTTAAACAGACAATCCTCGCAACAGTCCTCCTGTAAGGTAAGTTCTAATACTCTCATTTACAGATGAAGAAACTGAGTACGGAAAGGCTAATTTGTTCAACGTCAGTCACACTGCTAGCCAGTAAGAGGCAGAATTGGACACTGAAGCAAATTAAGCAATCCGTTTCAGAGTCCACATTTCTGAACATTCCACTCTCTTACCCTCCTTCCTTCCCTGCGTCAAGAGAAGTGATTCTACAGTTTTAGCATATTATTCTCCTTTGCCTACTCAGGCAAACCTTGGTGACACTGTGAAAGACTCGATTAATTAATATGTAACTTAGGGCGATTAACTAGTTTTAATATTTTTCCTTAACTTCACAAACTCAGTCTCTGATGTATTTCATTAACTCTATGTCTACATTCAGTGTGACCATATGGGCTTTTTAAAACTTACATGACCGGGCGTGGCAGCTCACGCCTGTAATCCCAGCACTTTGGGAGGCCGAGGCAAATGGATCACCTGAGGTCAGGAAATCGAGACCAGTCTGGCCAACATGGCGAAATCCCGTCTCTACTAAAAATACAAAAAAAAAATTAGCCAGGCGTGGTGGCGGGTGCCTGTAATCCCAGCTACTCAGGAGGCTGAGGCAGGAGAACCGCTTGAACCTGGGAGGCGGAGGTTGCAGTGAGCCAAGATCACGCCATTGCACTCCAGTCTGGGCAACAAGAGAGAAACTCCGTCTCAAAAAAAAAAAAAAAGCCGGGCGCGGTGGCTCACGCTTGTAATCCCAGCACTTTGGGAGGCCGAGGAGGGCGGATCACGAGGTCAGGAGATCGAGACCACGGTGAAACCCCGTCTCTACTAAAAAACTACAAAAAATTAGCCGGGTGTGGTGGCGGGCGCCTGTAGTCCCAGCTACTCGGAGAGGCTGAGACAGGAGAATGGCGTGAACCCGGGAGGCGGAGCTTGCAGTGAGCCGAGACTGCGCCACTGCACTCCAGCCTGGGCGACAGAGCGAGACTCCGTCTCAAAAAAAAAAAAAAAAACACAGGCCGAGCGTGGTGGCTCACACCTGTAATCCCAGCACTTTGGGAGGCCGAGGCAGGCGGATCATGAGGTCAGAAAATTGAGACCATCCTGGCTAACATGGTGAAACCCCGTCTCTACTAAAAATACAAAATATTAGCCAGGCGTAGTGCCATGCCCCTGTAGTCCCAGCTACTTGGGAGGCTGAGGCAGGAAAATCGCTTGAACCCGAGAGGCGGAGGCTGCAGTGAGCCGAGATCGTGCCATTGCACTCCAGCCTAGGTGACAGAGCGAGACTCCATCTCGGGGGAAAAAAAAAAGGGGGCGGGTGTGGTGGCTCACGCCTGTAATCCCAGCACTTTGGGAGGCCCAAGGCGGGCAGATCATGAGATCAGCATAGAGACCATCCTGGCTAACACGGTGAAACCCAGTCTCTACTAAAAATTTTAAAAATTAGCCAGGCGTGGTGGCAGGCACCTGTAGTTCCAGCTACTGAGGCTGAGATAGGAGAATGGCGCGAACCCGGGAGCAGAGGTTGCAGTGAGACGAGATCGCGCCACTGCACTCCAGTCTGGGGGACAGAGGGAGACTCCGAGTCACAAAAACAAACAAACAAAAATCCTATTATGTTTGTTTTCTACCCTTTTTTATTATAATTTAGGTTTTAGGGTACATGTGCACAATGTGCAGGTTTGTTACATATGTATCCATGTGCCATGTTGATTTCCTGTACCCATTAACTTGTCATTTAGCATTAGGTATATCTCCTAATGCTGTCCCTCCCCCCTCCCCCCACCCCACAACAGTCCCCGGAGTGTGATGTTCCCCTTCCTGTGTCCATGAGTTCTCATTGTTCAATTCCCACCTATGAGTGAGAACATGCGGTGTTTGGTTTTTTGTCCTTGCGATAGTTTATGATGTTTTTGCATACATTTCTTTTAGATGTGTGTATCTTTTTTCTGTACACACCAGAGGAAGAAATAATGTCACATATGTTTGAGTCACTCTGAAATCATCAACTCTTGGTTCTTTGGTTCTAGCATGTCTTACACCTGTTTACTCTGAGTGTTTTAATGTCTGTTTACTCATTACAGATGATGTCAAGGAAGGGCGTGGCTTTCTCTTTTTTTTTTTTTTCCCTGGAGACAAGGTCTCACTCTGTTGCCCAGGCTGGAGTGCAGTGCTGTCATCACGGCTCACTGCAGCTTCAAACTCCTGGGCTCAGGTGATCCTCCCACCTCAGCCTCCCGAGTAGCTGAGACTACAGGTGTGTGCCACCATTCCCAGCTAATTTTTTTTTGTATTTGTGTGTGTGTGTGTGTGTGTGTGTGTGTGTGTGGAGATGGGGTTTTGCCATGTTGCCCAGGCTGGTCTCGAACTCCTGGGCTCAGTGATGAACTACTAGGCTTAAGTGACCCACCCGCCTCTGCCTTCCAAAGTGGTGGGATTATAATAGGTGGAGCCATGACATCCAGCCAGCTGTGGCTTTCTGAGCTTTAGGGAGCTCTGCTATAGAAAGAATGATAAGTGAAGGCCAGTCCTTTTCACGCTTTACAAGTCAAAGTGATTTCCTGGGATAACTATAGCTCATCTGCACTGCTGCCTGCCTTGTTTACCTGGGTGCTGAGTGTGGGAGTGGTGTGTCTATCATATGTTCTTCAGATGCTACAGTGGCTACTGACTATGCTTCAGTAGGTAAATTAAAACCATGCATTAATGAGCAATTCTCTGCATTTCACATAGCAGTCTTTGGCAATTTTCTCTTTTTTTTTTTTTTGAGACGGAGTCTCGCTCTGTTGCCCAGGCTGGAGTGCAGTGGCACAATCTCAGCTCACTGCAAGCTCCGCCTCCTGGGTTCAGGCCATTCTCCTGCCTCAGCCTCCGAGTAGCTGGGACTACAGGCGCCCGCCACCACGCCCGGCTAATTTTTTGTATTTTTAGTAGAGACGGAGTTTCACCCGTGGTCTCGATCTCCTGACCTCGTGATCCACCCGCCTCGGCCTCCCAAAGTGCTGGGATTACAGGCGTGAGCCACCGCAGCACCCGGCGGAATTTTTTTTTTTTAAGATGGAGTCGCACTCTATCACCCAGGCTGGAATGCAGTGGCACGATCTCAGCTCACTGCAGCCTCCACCTCCCGGGTTCAAGCGATTCTCGTGTCTCAGCCTTCCAAGTAGCTGGGACTACAGGCACCCGCTACCACGCCCGGCTAATTTTTGTAGTTTTAGTAGAGATGGGGAACATCTTGGCCAGGCTGGTCTTGAACTCCTGACCTTGTGATCCACCTGTCTCGACCTCCCAAAATGCTGGGATTACAGGCGTGAGCCACTGCACCCAGCCTTAATTTTTGTATTTTTAGTAGAGACGGGTTCACCATGTTGGCCAGGCTAGTCTTGAACTCCTGACCACAGGTAATCCGCCTGCCTTGGCCTCTCAAAGTGCTGGTCTTACAGGTATGAGCCACCACGCCCAGCCCCATGTCAGGATTTAATTCACACCTTACTTGGGATGCTAGCCAGTTTGAACCAGTCAACATGTAAAAGGAAAATACAGATGTAACAAAAGTTGGACTGGAAAAACATGTGGCTTAATCCTCTGTCTAGTATTCCAAGGAAAATTTACAAATTTTGATAGAGTGACAGTAGAGAAACTGAAAAAATCTATTTCAGAAAAGGTAAAAGGCGTCATGGATATCAATTTAAAAGATTAAGGGGCCAGGTGTGGTGGCTCTCCCCTATAATCCCAGCATTCTGGGAAGCCAAGGCGGGCAGATTACTTGAGGTCAGGAGTTCGAGACCAGCCTGGCCAACATGGTCAAACCCCATCTCTACTAAAAATACAAAAATTTGGCTGGGCGTGGTGGCTCATGCCTGTAATCCCAGCACTTTGGGAGACTGAGGCAGGAGGATCATGAGATCAGGAGATCGAGACCATCCTGGCTAACACGGTGAAACCCCATCTCTACTAAAAACACAAAAAATTAGCCAGACGTGGTGGCACACACCTATAGTCCCAGCTACTTGGGAGGCTGAGGCAGGAGAACCGCTTGTACCTGGGAGGCAGAGGTTGCAGTGAGCCGAGATCGCACCACTGCACTCCAGTCTGGTGACAGAGCAACTCCGTCTCAAAAAAAAAAAGAAAAGAAATACAAAAATTAGCCGGGAGTGGTGGTACACACCTGTAGTTCCAGCTACTAGGGAGGCTGAGGCGGGAAGATCAGTTGAACCCAGGAGACAGAGGCTGCAGTGAGCCAAGATCGTGCCACTGCACTCCAGCTTGAGTGACAGAGTGAGAATCCGTCAAAAAAAAAAAAAAAAAAAGTAAAAATTATACATATTTAGGGAGCAGAGTCACTGCTTCAAATGTGAACACAACAAAGTCTGGATTGCATTCAATCCTAAAACTGGTAATGTCACAGCTTCACTGCCCAATGTGGTAGCTAGTAGCCACATGTGACTTTTTTTTTTTAAGACAGAGTTTCGCTCTTGTTGCCCAGGCTGGAGAGCAATGGCGCGATCTCAATTCACTACAACCTCTGCCTCCCCGGTAGCTGGGATTACAGGCATGCACCACCATGCCCGGGTAATTTTGTATTTTCAGTAGAGACAGGGTTTCTCCATGTTGGTCAGGCTGGTCTGAACTTCCCAACCTCAGGTGATCCGTCCACCCTGGCCTCCTAAAGTGCTGGGATTACAGGCGTGAGCCACTGTGCCCAGCCTATCTTTTTTTTTTTTTTTTTTCTGAGACAGAGTCCATCTTGTCCCCCAGACTGGAGTGTAATGGCACGATCTCAGCTCAGTACAATCCTGCCTCCCAGGTTCAAGCGATTCTCCCGCCTCAGCCTCCCAAGTAGCTGGGATTATAGGCATCCACCACTACGTCCGGCTAATTTTTGTATTTTTAGTAGAGACAGGGTTTTGTCTTATTGGCCAGGCTGGTCTCGAACTCCTGATCTCAGGTGATCCACCAGCCTCAGCCCCCACAAAGTGCTGGGATTACAGGCGTGAGCCACCGCACATAGCGAATTAATTTATCGTTAAAAAACAAAAAAGAAAAACAAAAAAACAATGCTTGTCAGGCACAGTGACTCCCACCTGTAATCCCAGGATATTTGAGTCCAGGAGCTCGAGACCAGCCTGGGCAATACAGTGAGACCTCATTTCTACAAAAAATAAAAATTAGCCAGGCATGTTGGTGAGCGTCTGTAATCCCAGCTACTCGGTGGGTAAGGGTGGGAAACTGAGGTGAGAGGACAGCTTCAGCCAGTAGGTCAAGTCTACAGTGAGCCATGATCGTACCACTGCACTCCAGCCTGGGTGCCAGAGTGAGACCCTGTGTCAAAAACAAGAACAACAAAAAACGGATGTTTAAATTTTAAAATGTTCTTCCTTTTTATCAAGTAAGTAAAAATTTTAAAGTATTGAATAAAAGGTCTTGCCATGTTACCTAGACTGGTCTCAAACTCCTGAGCTCAAGCCATCTGCCTGCCTCAGCCTTCCAAAGTGCTGGGATTACAGGTGTGAACTACTGCACTTGGCCTAAAAATTTTCATTTTCAAATTCAGTTCCTTGGCCACACTGACCATATTCAATGCTCGATAGCCACATGTGGCTGGGAGCTACGGTACTGGACAGTGCAGATATACAGCATGTCCACCATCACAGAAAGACAGCGCTGTTCTAAACATGTCTCCCACAGCTGCTGGATTGGTCAAAAGAAGACATATCCACAATTTAATGTTACAAATTTTTCTAGAAAATGGTCACCACAAACATCAGGTCTTTTAGAAGCCGGGCGTGATGGCTCACGTCTGTAATCCTAGCACTTTGGGAGGCCAAGGGGGGTGATCAGCTGAGATCAGGAGTTCAAGACCAGCCTGGCCAACATGGTCAAACCCCATCTCTACTAAAAATACAAAAATTACCCAGGCATGGTGAGCGTGCCTGTAATCCCAGCTACCTGGGAGGCTGAGGCAGGAGAATGGCTGGAACCTGGGAGGCGGAGGCTGCAGTGAGCCAAGATCGCACCACTCCAGCCTCGGCAACAGAGCAAGACTCTGTCTCAAAAAATAAAAATCAGGTACTTTAAAGATAAATTCTAAGTGCTCCCATCCATCTTTTATGCTTCCTTCTTAGTCACTCTACCACCTACTACTGCAGTGCAATGGTGATCTTCTCCTTGCCAGGCCCAGTGGCCTTGTGTCAACTTTTTTTTATCAGAGAGGGTCTGCCTCTGTCACCCAGACTGGAGTGCAGTGGCGTGATCATGGCTCACTGCAGCCTCAACCTCCCATGCTCAATCAGTTCTCCCACCTCAGTAACCCAAGTAGCTGAGACCACAGGTGCACACCACCACATTTGGCTAATTGCTGTAGATATGGGGTTCCATCATATGGGCCAGACTGGTCTCAAACTCCTGGGCTCAAGCGATCTACCTGCCTTGGCCTCCCAAAGTGCTGAGATTACAGGCGTGGGCCACTGCACTGGCCATTTTTTTTTTTTTTTTTTTTTTTTAAGACACATGCTCAGCCTCAAGAATAGTTGGGACTACAGGTCCCTTGTCTCAATTCTGTGTGTGCGTGTGTGCGTGTGACATAATCTTGCTCTGTCGCCCAGGCTGGAGTGCAGTGGTGCAATCTCGGCTCACTGCAACCTCTGCCTCCCGGGTTCAAGCAGTTCTCCTGCCTCAGCCGCCTGAGTAGCTGGGATTACAGGCGTGCACCACCATGCCTGGATAATTTTTTGTTTTTTTTTTTTGAGATGGAGTCTCCTCTGTTGCCCAGGCTGGAGTGCAGTGGCGCAATCTTGGCTCACTGCAAGCTCCGCCTCCCGCGTTCACGCCATTCTCCTGCCTCAGCCTCCCAAGTAGCTAGGACTACAGGCACCCGCCAATATGCCCGGCTAATTTTTTTATTTTTTATTTTTAGTAGAGACAGGGTTTCACCGTGTTAGCCAGGATGGTCTCAATCTCCTGACCTCGTGATCTGCCTGCCTCAGCCTCCCAAAGTGCTGGGATTACAGATGTGAGTCACCGCCCCTGGCCTAATTTTTGTATTTTTAGTAGAGACAGGGTTTCACCATGTTGGTCAGGCTGGTCTCGAACTCTGACCTCGCGATCCGCCCGCCTCAGCCTCCCGAAGTGCTGGGATTACAGGCGTGAGCCACTGCATCCGGCTCCTTGTCTCAATTCTTATTGCCCCGACCAGTCTCAAACAAACCACTTTTTTGTTTTCGTTTTTTTGAGACAGAGTCTCTCTCTGTTGCCTAGGCTGGAGTGCAGTGGCGTGATCTCAGCTCAATGCAACCTCCTCCTCCCGGGTTCCACCAATTCTCCTGCATCAGCCTCACGAGTAACTAAAATTACAGGTGCACACCACCACGCCCAGCTAATTTTTGTATTTTTAGTAGAGATGGGGTTTGACCATATTGGCCAGGCTGGTCTCGAACTCTTGACCTCAAGTGATCTACCTGCCTTGGCCTCCCAAAATGCTGGGATTTCAGGCGTGAGCCACTGCATCCGGCCCCAAACCACTGTCTTCTATGGGCCATTCCTTGTTCTAGCTACTAGAGATGTAGCTTTATCTGGAAAACACTCTTAGGGAAAACAGCACAATGTAATTAAGTGCTGTAACAAAAGCTTATCTTCTCTGGTATGAACTCAAGAGAAAAAGCAAGTGATTCTGCCAGAGGGCTTCAGATAAGATGATATCTGACCTGGATGGACCTTGAAGAAGGAGGGCAAGTCCCCTGGGAAGAGTGGTAATGATGGTTCAGGAATACTTTCTAAGGTGAGGAAACAGCTTGAGCAAATAACCTCAATGACCAGTAGTACAAGAATTTGGTGGTCGGGCGTGGTGGCTCACGCCTGTAATCCCAGCACTTTGGGAGGCCAAGGCGGGCAGATCACGAGGTCAGGAGATTGAGAACATCCTGGCTAACACGGTGAAACCCCGTCTCTACTAAAAATACAAAAAAATTAGCCAGGTGTGGTGGCGGGCGCCTGTAGTCCCAGCTACTCGGGAGGCTGAGGCAGGAGAATGGCGTGAACCCAGGAGGCGGAGCTTGCAGTGAGCCGAGATCGCGTCACTGCACTCCAGCCTGGATGACAGTGCGAGACTCCGTCTCAAAAAAAAAAAAAAGAATTTGGAAAGGAGATTTTTGAAAATAAGGCTGGAAAGATGGGGTGATGGTTAGACTGGAGGATATCGTATGTCATGCAGAGCAATCTGCATTTTATTCTGTAAGGAAGGGAAAGCCACTGGACCAGCATGATTAGGTCTGTAATTAATAGAGAAACAAAGCCTGGCCAGGCACGGCTGTTCACACCTGTAATCCCAGCACTTTGGGAGACTGAGGGGGGTGCAGATCACCTGAGGTAAGGAGTTCAAGACCAGCCTAGCCAACATGGTGAACCCCATATCTACTAAAATACAAAAATTAGCCAGGCGTGGTGGTGGGTGCCTATAATTTCAGCTACTCAGGAGGCTGAGGTAGGAGAATCGCTTGAACCCAGGAGGTGGAGGTTGCAGTGAGCCAAGATCACACCACTGCGCTCTAGCCTGGGCAACAGAGCGAGACTCTGTCTCCAAAAAAAAAAAAAAAGAAGAAGAACAGAGCCTTGGCAGGGCAAGCAAAGTGACTGAGTGGTTAACTGGATAGGGATGAGAAAACTACGGCAAGGGTACGAGGGTGCCCAGAAGAAAGAACCCTAATGGAAGGGGAGGTGGAATGGGCACAATCTAAGGAGGCGCTTGAACCTGGGAGGTGGAGGTTGCAGTGAGCCGAGATCGTACCACTGCTCTCCAGACTGGGCAACAAAAGCAAAACTTCATCATGAAAAAAAAAAAAAAAGGCCGGGTGCAGTTATTAGCACTCTGGGAGGTTGAGGTGGGAGAATTGCTTAAGCAGGAGTTCAACACCAGGGCAACATAGTGAGATCACATCTTTACTAAAAAAAATTTTTTAAAGTAATCAGCCTCGGCTTGGTGGCTCATGCCTATAATCCCAGCACTTTGGGAGGCTGAAGTGGGAGGATCACTTGAGCCCAGGAGTTCAAGACTAGCCTGGTCAACATAGTGAGAGCTTGTCTCTACAAAAAATAAAAATATTACCCAGGCGTGGTGGCACATACCTGTGGTCCCACCTACTCTGCAGGCTGTGGCAGCAGGATCGCTTGGGCCCAGGAGGGCAAAGTGGCAGTGAGTAGCGATCAAGACACTGCACTCCAGCTGGGATGACAGAGCAAAATCCTGTCTCAAAAAAAAAAAAAAAAAAGTCAGAAAATAAATGTTACAACATGGATGAACCTTTAAAACATTACATAAATGAAAGAAGCCAGTCACAAAAGACAATATATGATTCCATTACACGAAATATCCACAATAGGCAAATCTATAGAGACACAAAGTAGATTAGTGGTTACCTAAGGCTGGGTGTGGTGATAGGGAGATTGAAGATGACAGTTGAAGAGCACAGGGTTTCTTTTTGGGGTGATAATAGTGTTCTAAAATTGACTGTAGTGATACATGTAGAACTCTGTGAATATACTAAAACCCACCAAACTGTTCATTTCAAATGAATGGTGTGATATATGAATTATATCTCAGTAAAATTGTTCCCAAAATAGTTGGTTTTTCTTTTTTTTTTTTTAAATAAGCGTTGAAAGTATGGCAGAGACTGCCTGCTTATCTGCCTCAATAGCTTTCCCCTTCATAGTCACACGGCTGCCAGTTATAAAGACTCCATTTCCCAGCATTCACTGCAGCTAGGTGGGGTATTAAGATCTGACCAACAGACTGTATGCAGAAAATGATGATGCAGGAGAGGAGAGAACTGCTAGAGCAACATTACCAGATTAGAGGGGAATGAGATTTAGCTTGCAAGTGGAAAGGCTGACCTTAGATAGAACAATGGACTCCCAAGGGACTGATCCACAGGAATAGAGAAATAAGTAAGAAGCAAGATCCTAACAGTTGATAGAGACAAGGAAAGGGAACAGGAGATTCGAACCAAAGGACATGGTGCTATATTATCCTAAAAGCGGGAGAATAAACGGACTAAGGAATCTTAGTGGGACTGCTAGGCAGTGCTAAAAGCAGCCACCTTTGAGGTCAAGGGTCCATGAGTTCAAAGAGAGACAAGTCAGTGAATTTTTTCTTTCGCTACATTCAGTCAAAAGCACAGAATAGGTAAAGAGTAGGATTTAGGCTAGGCGCGGTGGCTCACACCTGTAGTCCCAGCACTTTGGGAGGCTGAGGTGGGCAGATCACTTGAGGTCAGGAGTTTGAGACCACCCCGGCCAACATGGTGAAACCCTATCTCTACTAAATTAGCCAAGTGTGGTGGTGCGCTCCTGTGGTCCCGTCTACTCGGGAGGCTGAGACACGAGAATTGCTTGAACCCAGGAGGCGGAGGTTGCAGTGAGCCTTGAGATCGCACCACTGCACTCCACCCTGGGTAACAGAGCAAGATTTTGTTGGAAAAAAAAAAAAAAAAAGTAAGATTTAAACCAGGGCTGAGATTTTGCCAGGTAAGATAAAATGAGAGACAGAACAGGGAGTGGAGAATACATAAAAGGGGGTAATTACAGTGATAAACTAAAGGTGAGGAGCAGTGAAAGGGTAGGCAGTAGGATCAATAGATTTTAAGCCCCAGTGGGGGCTTAAAGAATTTTGCTGGCAGGGCGCAGTGGCTCACGCCTGTAATCCCAGCACTTTCGGAGGCCAAGGCGGGTGGATCGTGAGGTCAGGAGATCGAGACCATCCTGGCTAAAACACCGTGAAACCCCGTCTCTACTAAAAAAAAAAAAAAAAAAAAAAATTAGCTGGGCATGGTGGCGGGCACCTGTAGTCCTAGCTACTCTGGAGGCTCAGGCAGGAGAATGGTGTGAACCCAGGAGGCGGAGCTTGCAGTGAGCCGAGATCGCGCCACTGCTCCAGCCTGAGCGACAGAGCGAGACTGTCTCAAAAAAAAAAAAAAAAAAAAAAAAAAGAATTTTGCTGTCTGAGTATTACAGTATTATTACAGGGCTTTAATACTGGGGGCTCACGCCTGTAATCCCAGTTATTTGGGAGACTGAGGCAGGAGAATTGCTGTCTCGGGAGGCGGAGGTTGCAGTTAGCTGAGACTGGGCCACTGCACTCCAGCCTGCGTGACAGAGCAAGACTCCGTCTCAAAAAAAAAAAAGGCTGGACACAGTGGCTCACGCCTGTAATCCCAGCACTCTGGGAGGCCGAAGCAGGCGGATCACGAGGTCAGGAGATCGAGACCAACCTGGCTGACACAGTGAAACCCCGTCTCTACTAAAAAATACAAAAACTTAGCTGGGCGTGGCAGCGGGTGCCTGTAGTCCCAGCTACTCGGGAGGCTGAGGCAGGAGAATGGTGTGAACCTGGGAGGCGGAGCTTGCAGTGAGCCGAGATTGCACCACTGCACTGCAGCCTGGGCGACAGAGCGAGACTCCATCTCAAAAAAAAAAAAAAAAGTGTGTTAACAAATGATCTCTGAGACAAGATTATTTAATGAAAAAGGTGAGGTGCCAAATATGTCATATGCTATCATACTATAGTGTAATGGCGGGATGTACAGATATACAAAACAGGGCTTGGCAGAGGTACACAATATTCACCAATGAACACTGGTATATGTATAGACTGTCTCTAGAACAGTACACAGGACCTTTTTTTTTTTTTTTTTTCCAGAAAGGGTCTTGATTTGTCACTCAGGCTGCAGTGCTGGAGCATAGTGGAGTGGTCATGACTCACTGCGGCCTAGAACTCCTGAGCTCACCTCAGCTGCCCCAAGTGCTGGGATTACATGCACTGGTCTACAAGAAACACAACAGGTACCTCTAGGGGCCATATATCCTTTTGCACTGTTTGAATTTACCAAATAAAACTATTATGTTTTCGAACAAGGTAAATTTTTAAATGTATGGACTTTGAAAGATTTATATAGTAGATTATATCAAGGGGGTAAGAAATAAAGCAATAAATATGCAAAAATCCATCTTTGAATCTGAACTCAAGAAACTACAGAAGCGGCCAGGCACGGTGGCTCACGCCTGTAATCCCAGCCCGTTGGGAGGCCGAGGCAGGTGGATCAGGAGTTCGAAACCAGCCTGACCAACATGGTGAAACCCCTTCTCTATTAAAAATACAAAAAAATTAGCCGGGCATAGTGGCATGTGCTTGTAATCCCAGCTACTCAGGAGGCTGAGGCAGGAGAATGGCTTGAACCCAGGAGGCGGAGCTTGCAGTGAGCCGAGACTGCGCCACTGCATTCCAGCCTGGGCGACAGAGCGAGACTCCATCTCAAAAAAAAAAAAAAAAAAAAGAAACTACAGAAGCATACTGCCCCCCTCTCTCCCAACATCTTCCCTAGTCTAACCAAAACTGGCCACCCTCCACCTCCTGTTTCTATAAGGAGATAAAACAAGATTATCTGTGTTCAGGCCAAGGGTTGATTCCCACTACTCATAACATTTCCCCTAAACCTCATTTTAAAGGCCAAGAGTTACACCCTCACCACCAGAGGCCTCAGTGGCTTCATGGCTACTCCACTATAAATTCTTCTTCATCCCTGAACTCCTACAGCACTTCGTCTTTCAGTGCTCTTTCAGGCCTATGTGAGCTTGAATCAATACTTTGTTCTGGTAGAGAAGGCTGTATCAGGACTTGGTGCCATGTATCTGTAATCCTAGCTACTCAGGAGGTTGAGGTAGCTGGATCCCTTGAGCCCAAGGAATTCAAGGCTGCAGTGAGCTATGATCATGCCACTGCACTCCAGCCTGGGTGACAGAGCAAGACTGTAGCCAAAAAGGTGAGGTAGGGGGATGGTATATAAGAGTTAATTTCCAGCCGGGCATGGTGGCTCACGCCTGTAATCCCAGCACTTTAGGAGGCTGAGGCAGGCGGATCATGAGGTCAGGAGATCAAGACCATCCTGGCTAACTCGGTGAAACCCTGTTTCTACTAAAAATACAAAAAAATTAGCCGGGCATAGTGGCGGGCGCCTGTAGTCCCAGCTACTCGGGAGGCTGAGGCAGGAGAATGGCATGAACCTGGGAGGCAGAGCTTGCAATGAGCTGAGATTGCACCACTGCACTCCAGCCTGGGCGACAGAGTGAGACTCCGTCTCAAAAAAAAAAAAAAAAGAGTTAATTTCCAAAGCCCAAATTACTAATATCAGACACTAGGGCCTTCAAATGTACTTCCTCTAAGTTACTACCCTTCTTTTCTGAATTGGCCTTAGGAAGTTACTTCTTTCCAAACAAGATCTACAAGTAACAACGCATAGTATGTAAAACTCCTGACCAAGTGCGGTGGCTCACACCTGCAATCCCAGCACTTTGGGAGGTAGGAGGACTGCTTGAAGCCAAGAGTTGGAGACCAGTCTGGGCAATACAGTGAGACCTCATCTCTTAAAAAAATATGAAAACACACAGGCAAGGTAGCTTATGCCTATAATCCCAGCACTTTGGGAGGCCATGGCAAATGGATTGCTTGAGCCCAAGAATTTGACACCAGCCAGGGCAACATGGCGAAACCCTGTCTCTATAACACACACAAAAATTAGCCAACCAAGCGTGGCGGCTTGCGTCTGTAGTCCCAGCTACTGGGGATGCTGAGGAGGAATAATCACCTGAGCCCAGGAAGTCAAGGCTTCAGTGAGCTGTAATCGCACCACTGCACTCCAACCTGGGTGTCAGCGTGAGATCCTGTCTCAAAAACCAAATAAATAGCTGGGTGCAGTACTGTATGCCTGTAGTCCCAACCACGTAGGAGGCTGAAGGGGGAGAATCACTTGAGCCCAAGAGTTGAAGTCTGCTGTGAGCTATGATGGTGCCACTGTACTCCAGGCTGAGTGACAAAGCAAGACCCTGACACTAAAAAAAATTCTTACAACCCAAATTAGCTGAATAATTTTGATAACCTGTTTATGAACTACACATTTTACAATACTTATTTTCTTACATTCACAGCAAATCTCCCTCTTTGCACAATTTTCAGCTTACTTTTGGCATATAATAAACCACAAAAGATGTTTTGAGGTGGTGCTAGGTTATAATGAATGCATTATGAACACATTTATCAGCCAATCACTATAAGCCAACACAAAACAGTTCTCCAGCCAAGAAACAGAATTAGAAATAACTCAACTGTATAACTATGGTGCTTCTACCAGATCAAGATCTTTACAATATTTTGGAAGGATAATGAATAAATTTCCATGGAGATAAAATAATCATGGCCTTAAAAATGACTAATTCGGCTGAGCATGGTGCCTCATGCCTGTAATCCCAGCACTTTGGGAGGCTGAGGCAGGCAGATCACCTGAGCTCAGGAGTTCGGGATGAGCCTGACCAACATGGAGTAACGCCATCTCTACTAAAAGTAGAAAACTAGCTGGGCGTGGTGGCGCATGCCTGTAATCCCAGCTACTCCAGAGACTGAGGCAGGAGAATTGCTTGAATCCGGGAGGCAGAGGCTGTGGTGACCCGAAATCATGCCACTGACTCCAGCCTGGGCAACAAAAGCAAAACTCCATCTCAAAAAAAAAAAAAAAAAAAAAAAGACTAATTCATCATACTTAAAATAATTATAATTTTACCTCATAATTCTCCAAAGAGCTCATTCTGCAAAAGAAAGAGTGATGATTACAGCAAGCTTTCTTCCGTTTCTCAACTATCCAAGAAATAGAATCTACACAGCATAGCTCTGGACGTGACTTAATTTTCACATTTTTACCGCATTTGTTACTTTAATTTTTTTTTGTTTGTTTGTTTTTTGAGACAGAGTCTCGCTCTATTGCCCAGCCTGGAGTGCAGTGGCGCAATCTCAGCTCACTGCAACCTCCGCCTCATGAGTTCAAGCAATTCTCCTGCCTCAGCCTCTCGAGTAGCTGAAACTACAGGCCCACGCCACCATGCCCAGCTGATTTTTTTATTTTTTATAGAAACAAAGTCTCACCATGTTGGCCAAGCCGGCCTCGAACTCCTGGCCTCAAGTGATCTGCCGGCCTCGGCCTCCCAAAGTGCTGGGATTACAGGTGTGAGCCACCACGCCCAGCCTGTCTTCTATGTTCTTAAACACAGGCTACACCACCTTCTCACCCAAGCATGCATTCTTTTTTTTTGGAGACAGTCTCACTTTGTTGCCCAGGCTGGAGTGCAGTGGCATGATCTCGGCTCACTGCAACCTCCAGCTCCTGGGTTCAAGTGATTCTCTTGCCTCAGACTCCAAGTAGCTGGGATTACAGGCGCGTGCCACCATGCCCAGCTAATTTTTTGTATTTTTAGTAGAGGCGGGGTTTCACCATATTAGCCAGGATGGTCTTGATCTACCGACCTCGTGATCCGCCTGCCTCGGCCTCCCAAAGTCCTGGGATTATAGGCGTGAGCCACTGCACCCAGCCCCAAGCATGCATTTTTCTAAACTGCTGTGAACTGTGCTACTGGCCAATCAGACTTACAGAGTTGTCTAAAATAAGAGCACATAATTTTCCTCCAAAGTTTCTACTTGCCAAACTCCATTAATGTAAGAAACGTATCTGTCTTATTCACCATTTTCAGACAAGCACAGGCACAAGCACCTAGTTGGGTGCTCAAACAAATTGCTGAAAAAAACAAATTTCTAGAAGCAAAGAAACATTATATAACCAATTTGTGGCACAGAGATTTTAAAAAGAAAATGGTTTCACAATCAGCTGCGCACCACAGTTGGATCAGCTGCACACCACAGCAGTGAAGCTACCAGTTAGGATACTTTTAGTAGGTCAAGAATTCGGCCAGGCGCAGTGGCTCACGCCTGTAATCCTAGTACTTTGGAAGGCCAAGGCAGGTGGATCACTTGAGGCCAGGAGTTCAAGACCAGCCTGGCCAACATGGCGAAACCCCATTTCTACTAAAAATACAAAACTTAGCAGGGCATGGCAGCTGACGCCTGTAATCCCAGCTACATGGGATGCTGAGGTGGGAAAATCGGTTAAATTCAGGAGGCAGAGGTTGCAGTGAGCCAAGATGCCACCACTATACTCCAGCCTGCACAACAGAGTGAGACTCTGTATCAAAAGAAAAATAAAAAAATAAAACCCCAAAACTGTTTCAGTGCAATTAGTAGAAACCTGTCCTGTCTATCAACCCCAACTTTACCCACAACCAAGACTGTGCATAGCACAGAGGAAATACCATTAAACTTTTGGGAAATAGGGCCGCGTGCCATGGCTCATGCCTGTAATCCCAGCACTTTGGGAGGCTGAGGCGGGCAGATTGCCTGAGGTCAGGAGTTCGAGGACATCCTGGCCAACATGGCAAAAATCCATCTCTACTAAAAATACAAAAAAAATTAGCCAGGCGTGGTGGCACATGCCTGTAATCCCAGCTACTGGGGAGGCTGATGCAGGAGAGTGGCTTGAGCCTGGAAGGCAGAGGTTGCAGTGAGTGGAGATCGGGCCACTACACTCCAACCTGGGCGACAAGAATGAAACTCCGTCTCAAAAAAAAAAAAAAAAAATTGGGGAAATGAAGTTGAAAACATAGAGCTGTTTATTTTGTTTACTGACTGCATGGGAAATTCCTGATGAAAGGGCCAAACTACCATCCATCCATCTGTCCATAATGAACTTGAGCCTGGTATAGGTTGAGTACGGCTTATCCAAAATGCTTGGGCCCAGAAGTGTTTCAGATTTCAGAATTTCTTCAGATTTTGGAATATCTGCATTATACTTACTGGTTCAGTATCCCAAATCCAAAAATTCAAAGTCTGAAAGGCACCACTAGGCATTTCCTTTGAATGTCATGCCAGCACCCAAAAAGGATCTTGAAGCATTTCAGATACTCAACCTGTACTGCCATTATTTGGCCATCCTGATCAAGTGGCTGCCAAGAGCTGGTGTTAGTTCAAGAGCTTTCCTTTCTGTAGCAGTAAGGGCACATGGAGATCAAGAGCAGCAGGCATGAGGCAGATGGTGGTAAGCAACGAAGAAAACCTTCAATTTTCTGCCAAGTGAAAATCACTTCAAACTCAAGTTCTTTGGGGAAAGACGGGCAAGGAACAATCCCTGAGGTAACATACCTTCAAGTTTCCTAAATAAGAGCATGAAATCATTTATCTCAAAATGTAAATTTTTTTTTTTTTTTTTTTGAGACGGAGTCTTGCTCTGTCACCCAGGCTGGAGTGCAGTGGCGTGATCTCGGCTCACTGCAAGCTCCGCCTCCCGGGTTCCCGCCATTCTCCTGCCTCAGCCTCTCCGAGTAGCTGGGACTACAGGTGCCCGCCACCACGCCTGGCTAATTTTTTTGTATTTTTAGTAGAGACAGGGTTTCACCATGGTCTTGATCTCCTGACCTCGTGATCCGCCCGCCTCGGCCTCCCAAAGTGCTGGGATTACAAGCGTGAGCCACCGCGCCCGGCCTCAAATTGTAAACATTATAAGGTTAACCTTCAATGGATGCACAGAATCAGGATTTGACTTTGGCCTAATTCCAAACTTACATTGCCTCTAAGACAATGCGTATCTAGTAAAACTGACAGAGAAAAATGAACCATTAGGTACCTCCCAGTGAGCTGGCTAAGAATTCATATATGCTTAGGCCGGGCGCTGTGGCTCACGCCTGTAATCCCAACACTTTGGGAGGCCGAGGCGGGCGGATCACGAGGTCAGGAGATCGAGACCATCCTGGCTAACATGGTGAAACCCCGTCTCTACTAAAAATACAAAAAATTAGCCGGGCGAGGTGGCGGGCGCCTGTAGTCCCAGCTACTCGGGAGTCTGAGGCAGGAGAATGGCGTGAATCCGGGAGGTGGAGCTTGCAGTGAGCCGAGATCGTGCCACTGCACTCCAGCCTGGGCGACAGAGCCAGACTCCGTCTCAAAAAAAAAAAAAAAAAAAAAAAAAGAATTTATATATGCTTATTGTAAACCTTATTGCAGGATTTTACTTTTACCAAGTATATATATTTCTTAAAATAAAAAACTAGGCCGGGTGCAGTGGTTCACACCTATAATCCCACCACTTTGCGAGGCCAGAGCTCAGGAGTTAGAGACCAGCCTGGACAACATGGCAAAACATCATCTCTATAAAAAATAAATTAATTAACCGGGTATGGTGCTGCTTGCCTGTAGTCCCAGATGCTCGTGAGGCTGAGGCAGGAGCATTACTCGGGCACAAGAGTTAGAGGCTGCAGGCCGGGCGCGGTGGCTCACGCTTGTAATCCCAGCACTTTGGGAGGCCGAGGCGGGCGGATCACGAGGTCAGGAGATCGAGACCACGGTGAAACCCCGTCTCTATTAAAAATACAAAAAAATTAGCCGGGCGTGGTGGCGGGCGCCTGTAGTCCCAGCTACTCGGAGAGGCTGAGGCAGGAGAACGGCGTGAACCCGGGAGGTGGAGCTTGCAGTGAGCCGAGATTGCGCCACTACACTCCAGCCTGGGCGACAGAGTGAGACTCCGTCTCAAAAAAAAAAAAAAAGAGTTAGAGGCTGCAGTGAGCCATGATAGCTGCACTGCACTCCAGCCTGGAAAACAGATCAAGACTCTCTCTCAAAAACAAACCAAAACTTGCCATATTCTAGGAAGCCAAGCAAATAAAACGAATGAACAAAAAAACTAGTCTAAAAAACTTCAGGCCAGGCGCAGTGGTTCACACCTGTAATTCCAGCACTTTGGGAGGCCGAGGCAGGCGGAACACAAGGTCAGGCCTTCGAGACCAGCCTGGCCAACATGACGAAACCCCGTATCCACTAAAAACACAAAAAATTAGCCGGGCGTGGTGGCAGGTGCCTGTAGTTCCTGCTACTCGGGAGGCTGAGGCAGAAGAATCGCTTGAACCCGAGAGGCGGAGGTTGCAGTGAGCTGAGATCGCGCCACTGCACTACAGCCTAGGCAAAAGAGCGAGATTCCATCTCAAAAAAAAAAAAAAAACCACCGGGCACAGTGGCTCACGCCTGTAATCCCAACACTTTGGGGGGCAGAGGCAGGCGGATCACAAGATCAGATCGAGACCATCCTGGCTAACATAGTGAAACCCCATCTCTACTAAAAATACAAAAAGTTAGCTGGGTGTGGTGGCACACACCTGTAGTCCCAGCTACACGGGAGGCTGAGGCAGGGGAATCACTTGAACCTGGGAGGCGGAGGCTGCAGTGAGCCAAGATTGCGCCACTGCACTCCTAGATGACAGAACAAGACTCTGTCTCAAAAAAAATAAATAAAAATTTAAAGCCTTGAGGAAATGCTCTTTAACTCGACTGAGTGGCAATTACATGGGTATACACATTTATCAAAATTTATCAAACTGGCGGTTTGTGGTGGCTCATGCCTATAATCCCAGGGCTTTGTGAGGCTGAGACGAGAGGATCATTTAAGGCCAGGAGTTCAAGACCAGCCTGAGCACATAGTGAGACCCTTCTCTCTACAAAAAAAAAAATTAAAACATAAAAATGTAGCCAGGTGTGGTGATGCACACCAGCAGTCCCAGCTATTCGGGAGGCTAAAGTGGAGAATTCTTGGGCCTAGGAGGTCAAGGATGTAGTAAGCCATGATTCCGACACTGCACTTCAGCTAGGTGACAGAACAAGACCCTATGTCTAAAAAAAAAGAACAAAAAAACTATCAAACTATCATTTAAAGTATGTGCATTTTATTGTATGTAAATTATACCTCCATGAAGGTAATTAAAACAAACCTCAGGTGATTCCAACTTGGGGAACTGGATTCCCAGTTTGGGAACAGTCGAGTCTAGGAACCACTGTTCTCATGTACCAGGAACCAAGCAGTAAGCCCTGTTTTATTCTAAGAAATCTTAGGGTGCTACTCCCGCTATCCTCCCCACCACCCCCGAAAAAAGGTACTACAAACTGTAACCTGAATAGTGAAAGTTGAAGATAGCTGGACTCAGTGGCTCATGCCCATACTTGCAGCACTTTGGGGGTCTGAGGTGGGAGGACTGTTTGAGCCCAGGAGTCTGCGACCAACCTGGGCAAGACAGTGAGACTCTGTCTCTACAAAATGTAAAAATATTAGCTGAGCGCAGTGTCACACACACCTGTAGTCCCAGCTACTAGAGAGGACGAGACGGAAGGATACCTTGACACCAAAAGTTGGAGGCCACCATGAGCTATAACTGTGCCACTGCACTCCAGCCTAGATGACATAACAAGACCTTATCTCTCAAAAAAAAAAAAAGGCCGGGCATGGTGGCTCACACCCGTAATCCCAGTACTTTGCGAAGCCGAGGCAGGTGGATCACAAGGTCAGGAGTTCGAGACCAGCCTGGCCAACAAAGTGAAACCCCATCTCTAGTAAAACACACACACACACACACACACACACACACGCACATTAGCTGGGCATGGTGGCACACACCTGTAGGCCCAGCTACTTGGGAGGCTGAGGCAGGAGAATCGCTTGGACCCTGGTAGGCAGAGATTGTGCCACTACACTCCAGCTTGGACAACAGAGCAAGACTCTGTCCCAAAAAAAAAAAAAAAAAAAAGCCAGAAGGCCAGGCACGGTGGCTCACAGTAATCCTAGCACTTTGGTTTGGGAGGCCAAGGCAGGCAGATTGCCTGAGCTCAGGAGATGGAGACCAGCCTGGGCAACATGGTAAAACCCCGTCTCTACTAAAACGCAAAAAAAAAATTAGCCAAGCATGGCAGCATGCACCTGTAGTCCCAGTTTACCCGGGAGGCTAAGGCAGGAGAATCGCATGAACCCGGGAGGCAGAGTTTGCAGTGAGCCGAGATCACGCCACTGCACTCCAGCCTGGGTGACACAGCGAGACTCTGTCTCCAAAAAAATAATAATAAAAAAAGTAGGCCAGGCGCAGTGGCTCACACCTGTAATCCCAACACTTTGGGAGGCAGAGGCAGGCAGATCACCTGAGGTCAGGAGATCAAGACCATCCTGGCTAACACTGTGAAACCCTGTCTCTACTAAAAATACAAAAAAAAAAAAAAAAAAAAAAACAACAACAACAACAACAACTACCCGGGCGTGGTGGCAGGCACCTGGAGTCCCAGCTACTCGGGAGGCTGAGGCAGAAGAACTGCTTGAACTCGGAGGGCAGAGGTTGCAGTGAGCCGAGACTGTGCCACTGCACTCCAGCCTGGGTGACAGAGCAAGACTCCGTCTCAAAAAAAAATTAGCTGGGCTTGGTGACATGTGCCTGTAATCCCAACTAATCGGGAGGCTGAGGCAGGAGAATCACTTGAACCCGGGAGGTGGAGGTTGCAGCGAGCTGGGATCGCGCCATTGCACTCCAGCCTGGGCAACAAGAGCAAAACTCCATCTCAAAAAATAAATAAGTAGGCCGGGTGCGGTGGCTCACACTTGTAATCCCAGCACTTTGGGAGGCCGAGGCGGGCGGATCATGAGGTCAGGAGATCGAGACCATGGTGAAACCCCGTCTCTACTAAAAAAAATAGAAAAAATTAGCCGGGCGTGGTGGCGGGCGCCTGTAGTCCCAGCTACTCGGAGAGGCTGAGGCAGGAGAATGGCGTGAACCCGGGAGGGGGAGCTTGCAGTGAGCCGAGATTGCGCCACTGCACTCCAGCCTGGGCGACAGAGCAAGACTCCGTCTCAAAAAAAAAAATAAATAAAATAAATAAATAAATAAATAAATAAATAAGTAGGCCGGGCGCGGTGGCTCACGCTTGTAATCCCAGCACTTTGGGAGGCCGAGGCGGGCGGATCACGAGGTCAGGAGATCGAGACCACGGTGAAACCCCGTCTCTACTAAAAATACAAAAAATTAGCCGGGCGTGGTGGCAGGCGCCTGTAGTCCCAGCTACACGGAGAGGCTGAGGCAGGAGAATGGCGTGAACCCGGGAGGCGGAGCTTGCAGTGAGCCGAGATTGCGCCACTGCACTCCAGCCTGGGCGACAGAGCAAGACTCTGTCTCAAAAAAAAAAAAAAATAAATAAATAAATAAATAAATAAGTAAGTAAAATAAGTTAGTTGACGGGCTACAGGTCTGGCATTTGAGGTAAGTGCTTCTCTCTCACTGAAATCTCATGGCGCTCCCTTACCATTCCCTTTCTACAGAAGAAAAAAACTGAATTACAAAGGAGTCATATTATTGTCAAGGGTCTCAAGCCAAGTGTCAGAGCTAGTATTTAACTGTCAGTTTCTCTCCAGAATCCATGCTCTTAAATAAGATACTCTAGTGCCTTCCTTTTCTTTCCTTCTTTTGTGTGTGTGTGTGTGTGTTTGAGAGAGAGTTTCGCTCTGTTGCCCAGGCTGGAGTGCAGCAATCTTGCCTCACTGCAACCTGCGCCTCTCAAGTTCGAGCGATTCTCCTGCTTCAGCCTCCTGAGTAGCTGCGATTACAGGCACCCACTAACACACTCGGCTAATTTTTGTATTTTTAGTAGAGATGGGGTTTCACCATGTTGGTCAGACTGGTTTCGAACTCCTGACCTCAGGTGATCCACCCAACCTCGGCCTCCCAAAGTGCTGGGATAACCGGCATGAGCCACTGTACGCAGCCTGCCTTCCTTTTCTGAACTTAAGATCTTCAAAAGATAAACAGTGCTTCATTATGAATAACTGGAAAAGTTAAACAAGAGATTTCATCCAGAAAAGAAATTTTCCACACACACAAAAAAACAGGTATTTCCAACAAAGCTGCCATATCACATAATAAAATTATCTTGTAGAAAAAAGCATTAACGAAGTGTTACAACATTAAATATCCATCTTAAATTTACTTCCTTAACCTCTCAAAGCCTATATCCCAAACAACAAAGTTACAAAAAAAATCCCAGTAGTAGAGCACATGATCTCTAGGTCCATGGAAGAGACACCAGAGAATCACAACTCATCTGCAACATACAGAGTAGGATACAATGGCCATAAGAATACAGTAAAATAAAAATGTACACAAAAGCTAGAATGCTCAACCATATACTTGAAGTCAAAACAAGCAACTTTTTTAAATCATGGAACTGAATCCTTGTGCTTTAGAGCAGCTGTAAGCTTCAGAAATTAAAAATCTTGGCCATGGTAGCTCACGCCCGTAATCCCAGCAGAAAGCTGAGGCGGGTGGATTGCCTGAGGTCAGGAATTTGAGACCAGCCTGGCCAACAAGGTAAAATTCTTGTCTCTACTAAAATACAAAATACAAAAATTAGCCGAGGGTGGTGGGCAGGTGGTGGATGGCACCTGTATCGAGTTAGTGGGTAGGTTGAGGCACGAGAATCGTTTGACTCACACCTGTAATCCCAGCACTTTGGGAGGCTGAGGCAGGAGGACCACTCGAGCCCAGGAGTACAAGATCTGTCTGGGCAACATAGCAAGACCCCAACTCTAGTACAAAAAAAAGAAGAAGAAAAAAAAAGCAAAAAAATTTAAAAAACAAATCCTTGGTGGCTCATGCTTGTAATCTCAACACCTTGGGAGGCCGAGATGGGCAGGTCATGGGGTCACGAGGTCAACAGATCTAGGCCATTGGCCAAAATGGTGAAATCCCGTTTCTACTAAAAATACAAAAATTAGTTGGGCATGGTCACACACACACGCACCTGTAGTCCCAGCTACTCCAGAGGCTGAGGCACGAGAATCGCTTGAACCTGGGAAACAGAGATTGAAGTGAACAAAGATCACTCACTGCACTCCAGCCTGGGTGACAGTGAGACCCTGTCTCAAGAGAAGAGAAGAACCAATGACTTCAAATAAAATAGGCTGAAGTCATTAAGTCAACGAAATTAATATTATGAAATCCTTTCCCTTTTTTTTCTTTTGAGTCTCGCACCGTCTCCCGGGCTGGAGTGCAATGGCGGGATCTCAGCTCACAGCAACCTCCGCCTCCCAGGTTAAGGTGGTTCTCCTATCTAAGCCTCCTGAATAGCCGGGATTATAGGCGCCTGCCGCCACGCCCAGCTAATGTTTTGTATTTTTAGTAGAGACAGGGTTTCACCATGTTGGCCAGGCTGGTCTCAAACTCCTGACCTCAAGTGATCCACCTGCCTCGGTCTCCCAAAGTGCTGGCATTACAGGCATCAGCCACTGCTCCCAGCCAGGAATTCCTTTTTGTATTTCTCCAAACTACCATATTAGTTTACTATTTAGTCAGAATGGAATTAGATCTATTCCTACTCACAGTGATTCTAGTTTTTTTTTTTAATATCAGATCATGTCATCCCCTTTCTAAAGAATATCTAAATGACGTCTAATCTCAGAACAAATCCAAAGAATTTCCCATGTCCTAAAGGCCCTATATGATTTGGCCCCTGCCCACCTCTCTAACCTCTTTTTACCTCCAACTTTTCCTTTCACTCCACTTCAAACTTACTTCATTGGCTGTGTATGTTTTCCTCTTTCCCTTCACTTAAATGTAAGATACTATTATAAATATGCTTAAATATGGACAGGTGTAGTGGCTCTCACCTGCAATCTCAACACTTTCAGAGGCCAAAGGGGGCAGATCACTGAGGTCAAGAGTTCGAGATCAGCCTGGCCAACATGGTGAAACCCCGTCTCTACTAAAAGTACAAAAATTAGCTGAGCACAGTGGCGTATGCCGGTAATCCCAACTACTCCAGAGGCTGAGGCACGAGAATCACTTGAACTAGGAGGCGGCGGTTGCAGTGAGCCGAGATGGTGCTACTGCACTCCAGCCTGGACGACAGAGTGAGACTCAGTCTCAAAAGAGAAAATATATATATACACACCCATATATATACACACGTACATATGTGTGTATATATACGTATATCCACATATATGCTATATATATGTATATACACATGTATACACATGTATATACACACATATATACGTACACATACATATATACATATACACATATACGCGTACATATATACACATACACATATATACGTATATATATACACACACACATACATATGCTTAAATATATGTACTCATCCTCTTAAAAAATGAAATCAAGCTCAGTTTGGCATAAACTGCATACCGATCGCAATTTAGCAAGTGTATTTGATGTTTTTCATTATTACTAGCTATAAAAATGTATTTGGAGAAAGCATCAATAAACTGAGACCAACACCCAGAATGAGCAGCTTCAGTGCTTGATTTTCAGTCACATGACTATCGTAATTATGAACATACCGAGGCCTTCACTTAATACTACAGCTCCACAGATTAAAGATGAGGGATTTTACAGTAATTACAAACTTCAAACTGTCTTGGAAATTTTAATCCCACAAATACTTAATGAGAATGTCCCCAAAGAGCCCCAAGTATAGCAAGGCATGTAACATTAACAGGTTCAAAATTTAGTTGTATTAATGTGTAGTTACAAGCAAACAGTTCCATTGGACAGGTAAACAAAGGAATAAACTAAATGGTAGAGTCAGGCAAAATACTTACGATCCTTTTTTTTTTTTTTGAGACGAAGTCTCGCTCTGTTGCCCAGGCTGGAGCACAGTGGCGCGGTCTCAGCTCACTGCAAGCTCCGCCTCCCGGGTTCACGCCATTCTCCTGCCTCAGCCTCTAGAGCAGCTGGGACTACAGGCGGCCGCCACCACGCCCAGCTAATTTTTTTTGTATTTTTAGTAGAGACAGGGTTTCACCGTGTTAGCCAGGATGGTCTCGATCTCCAGACCTCGTGATCTGCCTGCCTCGGCCTCCCAAAATGCTGCGATTACAGGCGTGAGCCACCGCGCCCAGCCAGGATCCTTTCAAAACTACAAATATGGGTGGGCGTGGTGGCTCACCCATGTAATCTCAGCACTTTGGGAGGCCAAGGCAGGCGGATCACCTGAGGTCAGGAGTTCAAGACCAGCCTGGCCAATACGGTGAAACCCCGTCTCTACTAAAAATACAAAAATTAGCCAGGAATGGTGGTGGGTGCCTGTAGTCCCAGCTACTCCAGGGGCTGAGGCAGGAGAATCGCTTCAACCCAGGAGGCAGACGGTGCAGTGAGCTGAGATCGCGCCACTGCACTCCAGCCTGGGCAACAGAGACTCCATTTCAAAAATAAAAATAAATATAAAGCTACAACTATATGGCCAATTTTAAAATCCAGTGACTATGTACTATTTATCATAATCACTAGTAACCACAATGCAATTAAACCCAAGGTGCTGTCTACAGAAGGCCAGCAGCTTCAAATTAGCTCTCTTAGAAGCTGAACTATCAGTCTTTCTTCTCAGAGTTAACATAAATCTCTCAGCTCTCTACCACAATTAAAAAGACGCAAACTAGCACCTTCTCCAGTCACTGCATGGACTCCACCCCATGGGCAAGAAACGCTTGAAGAGCTGCCTGTTTTTACTCTCCTAATAACTTACACCCCCATATGACCAGAATAAACTTTCAAAAAGGAGTTAACTGACAAATGGAAAGAAATCAAGACTACGAAAATACTCCACCACCACCACCACATACATGTGCACAGGGAATTGTTTGATACATGCAGTACCCCAGATCAATAGTCAAAAGTGCCCACAGTTAACTAAAAATATCTTAGCCTGACCTAAATATCTT
This sequence comes from Symphalangus syndactylus, assembly GCF_028878055.3. Taxonomy (NCBI): domain Eukaryota; kingdom Metazoa; phylum Chordata; class Mammalia; order Primates; family Hylobatidae; genus Symphalangus; species Symphalangus syndactylus. Next base: position 111,541,590 of record NC_072423.2, on the reverse strand, counting down.
GGTTTTGAAGCAGTAAAGTGTAGGCCTTGCTCTAGAAGTTGGTCCCTTAAAAAAAAATCCCAACACTTAAAGCCATGATTAGGCCAGCCAGGCACCCTCCTACCTTCATCTATCTCCCTCAATTGAAGGCAAGACCATACAGTTAACAAGGGGAGAGTGCTGTGTAAGCCAATGAACTGAAATTTTTTGGCAAATGAACAGTTTCTCCCAAACTATTCACCATCAACAAGGTTTAAAAGAAGAAACAATGGAATAAGCTGGAAGTCCTGAATTTTAGCTGACTCTGGAGGCCAACTGCTTGGGAGTAAATGGAGAATACCTTAACAGAGCAGACAGTTCTGGTCTGCTCCTGACTAGATAGATAATCTTGGGAAATTTACTTAAGTCTCTGGGACTCAAGTTTGCTCATCTGCAAATGGGGTTGGACAACCAGTCCTGAAAGATTCCTCTTAAATCTAAAACTCAAGAACTATACAGTATCCCTACTCTCTTCTTCCCTCCAACACAGATTTTTATGAGAACAGAGAGGATAAATCTAGCACCAGACTTTAATTCAAACCAAGGTGCACCTTATATATTTAATGTCCCCAAGAGCCATCAGTGCGCCACAAAAGTAGATGGAACCAATTAAGACAAGTTATCCAGAGATCCTTCAATAAGTCATTCTTTACAATTAAAAACTAGTCTTTTTTCAGTCCAACGTCACTTGTGCCAAATGCTCAAAACAGTACCTCCGCCAATCTAGCCACATCTAAGGTGACTATCATCCACATGGTACACATTACACATCTGGGTGATACTAAGTGGTTGAAAAATTCTCACCACATACAACATTTTAAATTATGGATGTTTTTTGGTTTTTCAATTTTTGTCCTTCAGAAAGGCAGAGTGAAATATAATCTACTTACACACCCGCAAGAAACGTTTATTTTAAAAGACTTTCTTCAAGACAAAAAGAACCAAACACGTCAACAGAGGTAAAAATTTAAAATCAGAACTATTAAAAAACACAAGTGGAACCAACTCTGAGGTAAAAAGGATTCCAATTTTCCACCGTAAACTACTAAACAAGGTTTGTGAACAAATCAACTGGGATGCAAATAGCGCTATTCAATGAAGACAACCTGTAACTGTAGATCCAATCAGTAACTAAGGCACAGATGTTTAGGTCATTCCTAATCAATACAGCGACTTCGACTAAGCAACATTGCATCTATTTTCATGCAACATCGCTTAAATCATTTATAGTTTTGAGTGTGTTTTTTATTTTTCCAACTGGAAAATACCCCTTTTCCACTCAATACAGACCCCAAAGCTTTCAGACGAGTTCGGGCGCGTTCGGGGTGGTATGGCCGTAGATCATACCCCTGAGTTCAATACAATCTTTTACTTACTTACACAGTCTCCAACAAGTCTGCATTAAAAGAAAACCTACCCAAAGTGTAACTGGACCTTAATCAATATAAAACAGTGATTATCGTTTCTCGTTAAACGTAAAAAGCAAAATGGAGTTGTAAAGAGTTACTTTCCCATTTCAACTCCGACAGCCACGCGCGCTTTCAGCGGCCGGCTACATTGCGCGGTCGCGGGGCCCGGCCCAAAGCCCCCGCCCTGCCCGGCGCTGCCAGGAGAGGAAGCTGCGGGACCGAGGGCGGGCAGGCGGGCAGCTTGGGCTCCACCAGGCCTGGCCGGGCGGGGGAAGGGGCACAGGAGACTACGGGGCGCGCTTCCGGGGACTGCGCGGGCGGGGTCCCCGCTTGGGGCGCGGGGCCCGGGCTGCGAGTCAGGTCAAGGGTCAGGGGCCAGGGGCGGTTCGGCCAGGGGCGGCTCGGCCACGAGCAGCCAGTGGGGCGCGGCCGCGGCCGCGGCGGGGCGGCGGCCTGCCGGCCGGAAGAGTCCCGGACGGGCGGGCCTGGGGCCCCGCGGCGCTTGGAGGGAACCCTTCCGCTCACCTCAGGCAACGAATCCGAGTCCAGCCTCTTCGCGCCGGGGACGCCGGTCCGCGAGTCGCAAGCTCGGAGACGAAGGCGGGCAGCTGAAGACCAGACCGTGGACTAACGAGAGAACCCACGGAGCACCGCGAGCTGCGGGAGGGGAGCGCGAGAGAGCGAGGGCGGGCGGCGGCGGGAGGGCGGGGAACGACGTGCACGCCCCCGAGTGCCCAGCGGGCTCGAGCCGGCACAGGTCGCGGCCCCGCGCACGCGCGCGCACTCACAGCTCATCCACTATTGCTCAGGAGCCCGTCCACGCCCTAAAAGCAAAACCCTTAACCAATCATTGCAGCCGCGTGGGGCATCACGGGAACTCCGGCGCTATAAAAGACCTGGTTGCTATTTTGTACTCCCGGAGTCACTCATCCCTTAAGCAAGTGGGGTGGGGTTAGGTGCGCGTGCGCGGTTTTAATACTCCTCCCCGAACTGCCAACTCTTCACGCATGCGAAGTAGGCCCCGCCCTGCCTGGATTTACGCGTGCGCACTAACGGGCCTGGTCCCAGAAGACCACACGCGTGCGTGGTGGGGACTACGGTGACAGTACCTCGGGTGGGGCGAGGGCCAGTCATGGCGGAGTCCTGGTCTGGGCAGGCCTTGCAGGCTCTGCCGGCCACGGTACTGGGCGCGCTGGGCGGCGAGTTCTTGCGGGAGTGGGAGGCGCAGGACATGCGCGTGACCCTCTTCAAGCTGCTGCTGCTGTGGTTGGTGTTAAGTCTCCTGGGCATCCAGCTGGCGTGGGGGTTCTACGGGAATACAGTGACCGGGTTGTATCACCGTCCAGGTGAGGCTTCCTATGAACCTCCGTGGGCTGGCCGCCCCCGCCCCCACCCTCTCCCGACTGTACCATTGGGTTCCCCACTATCCTGCAAGAGGCTCATCAGAACTTAACATTGGTTCATGGCCTTACCACCCTGAACGCATCTGACCTCGGAAGCTAAGCCAGGTACTTGGATGGGAGAACTTAACGTTGTGCCCTGACTCATGCCACCGTACCATTTTACGCCAGAATCCCCACCAGTCCACCCATCACAATGTATCTGTTCCTCAGAACTCTCAACTGGCAATACCATTAGTCCCTTAGGACCCTCACCAGACTTCACCAAACAATACCAGTGGTCTGTAACCTGACCTGGGCTGATGCCTGCTCAGATTCCCATCCCAGCCTGCTGCAGCTCTGGATGTGTTTTTGCCTCCAGGTCTGGGTGGTCAGAATGGATCCACGCCTGATGGCTCCACCCATTTCCCTTCGTGGTGAGTAAATCTGTCCATACCGCAACCCCATGCTTGGCGTTCCAAGGACACTCCTGTGCTGGTGACAGAGAGGGGAGTTCTCAGGCTATAAGCCCACCAGCTTAATGGCCTTTGTAGCAAGCTTCAAGTCTGCACGCAGAGCTCAGGCTTCAAGTTAGGATGACAGCAAGGTCTGGACAGTCCATCGGCATGCTGTTCAGCAGCCTGTAGGATAGGTGGTGGTATTGTCATAATTTCAGAGAGATGAACTGACAGGTTTGTTGGATTCCACTCCGCACAATCCCCTCAGTTGGGAAGGCAGTAATCTCTGTCCTTAGCACATTGACCTCATCAGGGTCAGCCTCCTCTTCTGCAAAACATGCACTCACTAATCAGGGCATTCATTCAGATAATCTCTAGGCCCCTATCACATGATAGGGGCCACACGAGGCCCAGAGAACAAAGACAACCCGGGCCCTGCTCATGGGGAGCCAGGGATTTATTAGGGGAGGGCAGCAATGCATGGGGCAAGGGTGGTCAGGGAAGGCTTCTCCCAAGAAAGACAACTAAGCCGAGATCAAAGGCCACAGGGCAACAAAGTGTACCAAGCAAAGTGAATGGATAGAGCAAGGCTAAGAGGGAAGGATAAGGGTGACATATTAGAATAGGTAAGACTGTGATGCTGGAGCTTGAATGTGAGAGCTTGTTGGACCCTGGGAACCATTGAGAGACTAAACAAGGCTGTGGTCTGATCTAATTTGCCTTTATAAATGCCTACTTCATGGCAAGTAGATAAAGGGGTCCAAGAGTTAGGACTAGAGGTTAGAAAGGCTGCCACTGCCCAGGTTTCTGTCTTAGAGAAGAGGCCAGGCCCCATGGCTCATGCCTGTAATCCCAGCACTTTGGGAGGCTGAGATGGGCAGATCACTTGAGGTCAGGAGTTTGAGGCCAGCCTGGCCAACAGGGAAACCCCGTCTTTACTAAAAATAGAAAAAATTAGCTGGGCATGGTGGCCTACGCCTGTAATCCCAGCTACTCAGGAGGCTGAGGCATGAGAATCACTTGAACCCAGGAGGCAGAGGTTGCAGTGAGCCCAGATCACGCCACTGCACTCCAGACTGGGCATCAGAGTGAGACTCTGTCTCAAATAAATAACAGGCCGGGCACGGTGGCTCACGCCTGTTCCTAGCACTTTGGGAGACTGAGGAGGGTAGATCGCCTGAGGCCAGGAGTTTGAGACCAGCCTGGCCAACATGGCGAAACCTCGTCTCCATTAAAAATACAAAAATTAGCTGGGTGTGGTGGCAGGCGCCTGTAATCCCAGCTACTTGGGAGGCTGAGGCAGGAAAATTGCTTGAACCCGGGAGGTGGAGGCTGCAGTGAGCTGAGATCTTTTCATTGCACCCCAACCTGGGCGACAAGAGTGAAACTCCGTCTCAAAAAAAGAAAAGTAGGCCGGGTGCGGTGGCTCACTCTTGTAATCCCAGCACTTTGGGAGGCCGAGGCGGGCGGATCACGAGGTCAGGAGATCGAGACCACGGTGAAACCCCGTCTCTACTAAAAATACAAAAAATTAGCCGGGCGTGGTGGCGGGCGTCTGTAGTCCCAGCTACTCAAAGAGGCTGAGGCAGGAGAATGGCGTGAACCCAGGAGGCAGAGCTTGCAGTGAGCTGAGATTGCGCCACTGCACTCCAGCCTGGGCGACAGAGCGAGACTCCGTCTCAAAAAAAAGAAAAGTAATAACAATAATAATAAATAAAAAGAATAAAACTAGAGAAGGATGGCAATGCCGTACTAACATGGAGAACCAGGAAGAAGAATGGGTCTGCAGGGAGAAGGTGCTGGGCCCAGGGTGGGCTGTGGGAGATCAGCAGAGAGGTCTGGATTGTTATGTGACTTTACTGAGCCTAGCTCAGCCCCCAAGAAGGAGCTTGGGGGAGCCAATTTCAGCAACTGTTCTGCCCATGGAATAACCCCTCTCTCTTCTCTCTCTCCTTCACTTTCAGGGAAATGGCAGCAAATGAACCTCTCAAAACCCACAGAGAATAAGGGAAGGCAGCAGAGAGGGTCTCCAAGGGCATCACTGGGTCTGCTGGCTTCTACACTGGGTTCTGCTACTCCCCAGACATCAGGGACAACTGTCGGGGGTTCAGGGTTGGTAGCAGGGAGTACCCAGTGCCTGCAGGGCTGGGCCTCTTCTGCCTCTTGACCCTGCTCCCTCACCCAGGCACTGGGCAAGTGAAGAGTTTGCCTGTACCCTTATCTGGGTGCCTTAAGGAGAGAGATTGTGTTCCTCCTCTCTCAGGGGTGATAACTCAGGAAGCCTCTGGGTTGGGAAGACCATCAGTTCTTTTGTCTTACGTTTCTTTTCCTGTCCCTCTTCCCATCTCCAAGATGTGACCCCATAAAAATTTTTCCTGAGTTGGCCAGGCATGGTGGCTCACGCCTGTAATCCCAACACTTTGGGAGGCTGAGGCAGGCAGATCAGGAGGTCAGGAGTTCAAGACCAGCCTGACCAACATGGTGAAAACCCCATCTCTACTAAAAATACAAAAATTAGCCGGGTGTGGTGGCGCACACCAGTAATCCCAGCTACTCAGGAGGCTGAAGCAGGAGATTCGCTTGAACCTGGGAGGCAGAGGTTGCAGTGAGCCGAGATTGCACTGTTGTACTCCAGCCTGGGCGACAGAGCGAGACTTCATCTCAAAAAAAAAAATTTTTTTCCTGAGAGGAAGCCTGAGGTTGACCAGCTCTGGGGTTTGTAAGGCAGGTCTGTTTTCTCCTAGGCCCTGAGTTTTCTGAATCTCTGGTTTTGCTTTGTTGGCAAGGAGCCAGGGAATCCTGACCTGAACCAGACCTTAAGCTCTATGGTTATTTAGCTGGCCATTCAGGTATAAGGCAGGGTGGTGTAACTGCTGGCATCATCCAGATGGAGGCACCAAACACCCACATACCTGGCCCAACCAGACTTCTCCTGTGAGCCAGGCAAAGGAAATTGTCATCTGCCAACTGTCCTACTCATATTCCTCTCAGTCCTTCTTGGGGGTAAGCTGAGTACCTGAAGGAGGACAGCTGAACCCCTGGGGTAGCCTCCTACCCACCACTGCTTAAGTGCCTATGGGAATGTGAGTCTGTACCTTGTGCCCTCATAGGATGGTACCAAGCATTTAGTGCACAGTGGCCCCATCATAGCCTGCAGCCTCATCATTTCCCATCTGGACCTGGCGCAAATGCACGTCACAGGCTCAGCTCCTCCCCACTAGCATCTTCTCTGCCTTCAAGAACCAGGCAGCCCTGCCATGTCACAGTAGGCCAGGGTAGTTTCCAAAGATGTGGGTGGCAAATGCCCCTATAGAAACACCAGTACCTGAAAGCACTGTAGCCCTGGACCTGCCTCCTTCCCTTGTGGCCGTACTTCTGTTTCCATCTGCTGGGCCACCAGCCACTTTAGTGACCCCTGCCTACTTCCTCCCTGTTGGATGTCACACTTCCATCTGGCTGCCTTTGCCTAAGCCATCTTTGTGGTAGGGGGCCCTGGAATTGCGGCTGTACTGAGGATAATGTTATTCACAGCCCCTGGCCCACCCACTAATACTACTGCACAGAGTCAGGATCTCACATTTCACCCCAGGCTCAACTGAGGATGTGGCTTATTAAACACGGAAGTGCATCGGTTGTTGTGGTTATTCAGACAGAACAAGGGTGTGCATGCACAGGGGCAGTGAGAGAGGGAACATCCTGGAAGCTGTTGCCCCTTGGGACCCAGATGCAACAACTTGCAGGGAGGGGAGAGGTGATGCCAGCTCCCTGGAGGAGCAGGGATGGGGTGCCCAACAGGGGCAATATCTCCATTTTTATAGACTGGCCCCTTTCAAGGAGAACCTATTCCAAGCTTGTCTTGGAGGCCAGGAAGGCAGGCATTGGGTTGGCATTTCAGGAACCCTGTGAACAGAGAACTATGAAGCTAGAGACTGGCAAGTAAGAAGGAAGTTTAATTTTTTTTTTTAGGATTCAGTGGAGTCCGTTAATGCATACCAGGGGCAAAGGTCAGCCCAGGGTAAGGCAAGTCTGGGAGGAAGCCCACCCTGCCCTACAACACCCCTGGAGCTCAGAATAGGTGGTGAGCCTGCCATGGTTTGCCACTGGGCAGCACACTAGACCAACTTGGGAATGTGGAAGAGTGAGTCTGTATTCCTTCAGCCATCCCCAAGTTTACACACAGGCATAGCAGCCCTACTGTGAGTCAGCAATCATTCCTGACTTGCAGTAGGTACAATTTGCATTTATGGAAAGCAAACTGGAGGGGGTAGCCTAAGTCCACACTACCCATGTTATTACCCTTTGCAATGTGAAAAACCATGGTGAGGTAGGTTGGGCAGGTTTTATCTTCCCCGCAAAGGTGAGCCTTTGCTCCACAGCCAGCACCTGGCAGAGTGGGAGAGATGGCAGAACCAAAGCTTCTCATTACTCTCCAGCAGGCAAGAGTAGGTCAGTGGGATCATGGACTGAAACAAGACATTGTGTGAGCTGGTCCGTCACTCAGAAGCAGGGTCCTGAAGGAAGCTGGAGTGGCATGAGTTAGGTGGGGGGAATAGGTGGTGTGGCTCCTCAACCAGACAATTAGAATCAGCCTCCACCTTAACTGCCCACCCCCAGTGAGTTCTGCCTCAGCTTCTTGACTGACCCCTTGTAGGGGCAAAACTCCTGGAAGGGACAGCCCCACCCTGAGCCAGCTTCACTTGAGGGTATAGTAGTTTGTGGGCACAAAGGGCATCTTGCTGACTACAGCCATCTGCTGCTTCCGCCGCACCTCTACCAGCAGCATTGTCCCTGGACGACTGTACTCGCAGGGCACATAACCCATCGCCACATTCTTCTTCAGAGAGGGCGAGGGGCAGCCACTAGTCACAGTACCTGTCAAGCAAGCATAAGCCATGCATCAGCACCACCCTGCCAGTGCCCCCACCCTCCTGGGGATGAGACAAGGGCTTCCCAGCTTCCTTGGTCCACCTACCAATCTTGATACCCTCCATGTTCAGGATGGGACTGTGTGCCCGCATGGGGGCCCCCTCACACATCAACCCCACACGCCTCCGCTGCACTTTGCCCTTCAGCTGGGGAACAATGACCTTGGCTCCAGGGAAGTCCATAGCAGCTCGGCGGCGCTTCCCTGGAGAATGACACGAGACATAAGCCACAGCCCATAGAAGTCCTGGCCACAGGAGGTCCTTATGAGGTCCTCAAGTAACACACTATCTAGCATCAAGGCCCCTTCGCTTGGGCTACTCCAGGCTCTATTCCTCCCCTCACTGCCGTCAGCCAACCAACCACCTCCTATCCCCTAGAGGCCATGCTGCCCACCTGCTGAGCATCTTCAGTTTCTTTTTTTTTTCTGAGATGGAGTCACTCTGTCCCCCAGGCCCAGAGTGCAGTGGCACGATCTCAGCTCACTGCAAACTCTGCCTCCCAGGTTCAAGTGATTTACCTGCCTCAGTCTCCTGAGTAGCTGGGATTACAGGCACCCGCCACCATGCCTGGCTAATTTTTATATTTTTAGTAGAGATGGGGTCTTACCATGTTGGCCAGGCTATTCTCGAATTCCTGACCTCGTGATCCACCCACCTTGGCCTCCCAAAGTGCTGGGATTACAGGTGTGAGACACCATGCCCGGCAGCATCTTCAGTTTCTTTTTTTTCTTTTTTTTTTGAGACGGGGTCTCGCTCTATCGCCCTGGCTGGAGTGCAGTGGCGCGATCTCGGCTCACTGCAAACTCCACCGCCCAGGTTCATGCCATTCTCCTGCCTCAGCCTCCCGAGCAGCTGGGACTATAGGCGCCCGCCACAATGCCCAGCTAATTTTTTTTTTGTATTTTTAGTAGAGACGGGGTTTCACCGTGTTAGCCAGGATGGTCTTGATTCCTGACCTCGTGATCCGCCCGCTTTGGCCTCCCAAAGTGCTGGGATTACAGGTGTGAGCCACCGCATCCGGCCAACATCTTCAGTTTCTTTTTTTTTTTTTTTTTTTGAGACGGAGTCTTGCTCTGTCGCCCAGGCTGGAGTGCAGTGGCGCAATCTCGGCTCACTGCAAGCTCCACCTCCTGGGTTCACACCATTCTCCTGCCTCAGCCTCCCGAGTAGCTGGGACTACAGGCACCAGCCACCACGCCCGGCTAATTTTTTTGTATTTTTAGTAGAGACGGGGTTTCACCATGGTCTCGATCTCCTGACCTCGTGATCCTCCCGCCTCGGCCTCCCAAAGTGCTGGGATTACAAGCATGAGCCACCGTGCCCGGCCTCATCTTCAGTTTCTAATGGGCAAAGCCACAGTGGCACCTTCAGGGAAGGGAGGCTCAAGAAGGCTCCAGGCTACATAACCTTTGGAGGAGTCATGGGCTGGCTAGTCTTATTAAGGGTCACCCCAACCTCCAGGACCCTATCCTTGAGTGCTGGCCCAGCTCACCCAGTGTCCAACTGAGGCTGCCCTCCACAGGTGTAGTGTGTTCATTAATGTCATTCCCGTACAGGCAGAGGCCTGCCTCCAGGCGCAGGCTGTCCCTGGCTGCCAGCCCTGCCAGCTTCACCTCTGGGTTTTTCAGAAGAGCTGTTGCCAGGTGAACTGCCCCCGCTACTGGCACCGAGATCTGTATGAAACACCAGAGGGCAGATGGGAAGCTCCCTGTACCACATACCCCCAACCCCTCACATGCATCTTTGCCCTGTACTGCCCCCTACACCACTTCTTGACACACCTCCACACCATCCTCTCCTGTATAGCCACAGCGGGTCACGCGGCAGCCAGACACGCCAAACACCTCCATCACAGCACTGGTCATGAAGGGCAGTTTCCTCAGGTCATCTGCCACGCCGGCCTGTAGTACCTGGGCTGCAGTGGGGCCTGAGCCCAGGGAGCCAGTGACCAAATATCCAGGTCCCAGCATCCCTCAAAGCTGGACTAAAGCCTTATTCAGGGACCAGAACAAGCCCTGAGCACATCTTACTCTGTAAGTGGGAGAAGATGCCCTTGTCCCTAGCCCATGGACCCTTGTGGTAGGTAGGAAGAGGGCAAGATACCAAACTTAAAATTATGGCACACAAGTATCACACCTTCCACACCTTCTTCTTGGTATGGCCTCTGTGCTAAGCAGTCAATGAAGCCAGGAAGGCAAAGGTTGGCTCCAACTCCAGCCCAGCCCTCTCACCTTGCAGAGCTAGCAGGGCATTATCCAACACCTCCAGGCCCACATCTCTGCCCTGGTTCTGAAGCTCCCTGAGCTTGTCCTAAAAGACAGAAACACAAGAGCATCTGGGGCCACTTACTGAGCACCTACCATGGGCTGGACACTGCAGAGCTGGACAGTAGTGAGACAGTGGAGAGGAGGAGGAGGGAGGAAAAAAAAGGTAGTAGGCTGGTTCCCATCTTATAAGGTCACATAGCTACTAAGTGATAGAGATGACCCAATCCCAGTTCTGCCACCTCACACCAGAGGGGCCAAGACCCCCTCCCCATGCCTGGTAATCCCCCACCACCAAACCCTGGCATGCTCCAGAGAGGGCCTGCTCTTGAGTCTCATAGCTGTTCATTCACTCAGCCATTTTCCAGGTCCCTTGTCTGTGCCAACCCTGTCTTGGACAACAAGGATGCTGCTCTATGAACAAGGAAGACGAGGTGCCTAGAACACAGAGGGGGTGTACCTGCATGAGGGCCAAATCTTTCTCCCAGCAGCCAGCGTTGGACACCACATACAGGTGGCCCTCGGAAGTATTGGTTACAATCAAGTCATCTAAGATGCCTCCAGCCTCGTTGGTAAACAGCGACAGTGTCCCCTAGGACCAAAGTGGAGCGTTTTGGCTTCCAGGTCCAGGAGGGCAAAGCCAAGGGTGAGCCAGACACAACCCTGGACCCACTTAGCTACCAAAAGGTTATGAACCCTAATGTGAAGGACTCAGGGTGTGCAAGGTACAAGTCTGGGCCCAAGTCCAAGGTCTTTGATCCTCATGCACCAAGTAAGTTTTCATCCCCTCCCTACCTTGGGGTGCTTCCCTGATCTGGTAAGACCTCTGCACCGCCCCCAACTCTGTACTGAGAGCCCCATCTGACGCTTAATCTATGACACCTAGGACCTGCTGCTTCACCTACCCAAACCTGGGACGACTCAGCCCATGTGCCAACCCACAGAACAAAAGCTTCAAAGGTCATCTTGATGATCTCAGGCTCTCCTAAGTATTCCATAGCAATGCCCCCCAAAAACTTCCTTAGCCTCCCCACTGGATGGACAAAAAGCCTGAGGTTGAGGGGTCACATGAATCACCTGGGGATCTTGTTAAAATGAAGGTTCTGATTCAGCAGGTCTGGAGCAGTGCCTGAGAGTATATTCCTAACAAGCTCCAAAGACGTTGGTTTAGAGACCACACTTTGTTGTTATTTTTCTTTTTAGACTGAGTCTCGCTCTGTCACCCAGGCCAGAGTGCAGTGGTGCAACCTCAGCTCGCTGCAGCCTCAGCCTCCCGAGTAGCTGGGACTACAAGCGCGTGCCACCACGCCCGGCTAATTTTTGTATTTTTAGTAGAAACGAGGTTTTGCCATGTTGGCCAGGCTGGTCTCGAACTCCTGACCTCAGGTGATCCACCCACCTTGGCCTCCCCAAGTGCTGGGATTACAGGTGTTTGAGTCACGTCGCCTGGCCAGGGACCACATGTTGAATAGAGAGGGGTTAGGCAGAAAGGATGGCCAGAGAGTAGCATATTAACCTTGGTTTCTGGCCTCCTAGCCTGATGTAGTAAGGCTGGGATATTCCCCTCCCTACAAATGTCTGTGTCTCTGGAAATGACTCAGGGATTCTGTCCAAGACTGCAAGCCCTGAGAAGCTGTGTTTGACTCATCTCTGTGCCCCTAAGCCTGAGGTAGGGACTCAGCCCATTTGCTGGCTCATGACTAAGAAAACTCATAGAGCAGAAACAAAAGGGCCCACCTGGTTTGGTCTTAGCTCTGCAATGTCTCCAACCACTAGACTCTCCATCAGCTTCACCCGGTCACTACCAAGTATCTTGGTCTGGGGAAGAGATTGAAAGCCTCAGGCCATTGCAACAGCTACAATCCAAAAGGCCACTAAGCAAGGATGCATCCTCCCTGCCATCCACAGTGCAGTCCAGCCCACCCAAAGTGACTAACCAGTCTTTTGGTTCTGTACGTGGCAAAGGACCACCTTCTGATTTCCTGACCTCCCCCATCACTCTGTGCGGGGGGACTGCCAGGGAACTGGACAGGACCTAGCACTTTCCTGAAATAACCCCTTTTCAAACCAACACCCAGCCCAATACATGAGAGTGGGTGTCAGCCCTGGAAAACCCAGGACATTAAGGCACACCACTTAGTTGGGGCAAGCTAGAAGGATGAGATGATGAGACCCTCTGAGCTCATTTCCTTGGGGCCATTGACCTATCCATGACACCCCCATGACCTCTAGCTCTTCTGGGAAGGCTGTCCTTGGAATCCAGTTCACAGCAAACAAAGCCAAGGAGTGGATCACTGTAAACAGGGAGGAAGGCCTGATCAGGCGGCCAGCGTGCTCCCCCGGCTCACCTGCAGCATATGAGACACGTCAAAGAGCGAGCAGTGCTGGCGTGTGTGCAAGTGCGAGTCAGTGTGACTGTCCCGGTACTGCACTGGCAGACTCCAACCCGCAAACGCCACCATTTTCCCGCCGTGGGCCAGGTGGAAGTCATAGAGCGGTGTCCTGCGGAGCACCTCCTGCGGGCGGCTGGGCTTAGTGCCACCAGGGCCCTAGCCCCCAGCCGCTTCCCTCCCCCACCCTCCAGGATCCGCACCCTCTATCCCACCTGTGCGCAACTAAGTGGACGACACAACGCCGGGGGGAATGCCTGCAGGCGAAAGCCCAGACAGGCCACCACACTTACAGCCCTCTGCATCGTCGCCTGCAACGAGTGCAGACGGCGCACAGAGGCCACCACACTGCCAGGCACGCCGGGAGATGTAGTCCAGGCCTCTGCTCGGACAGGTCTCTCTCCGGAGCAAAGGATCTGAAGGGGGCGTGGGCAGCCCCGAGGGCAGGCTGGGATTTAGAGCAGAGAATGCAGGAACTCGCAACCACAGGGAAACAGCCTCCGGCTCTTTCGGCTGGCTCTTCAGGGCAGCTTGGGCAATCCAGAGCTGATTGGGCTGCCCAGAACAAAGCTAGGGGCTAGACCGCCCCCTGCAGAACCGCCCTCTGCAGAACCACCCTGTCTCCAAAGGGTCAAAGTTCTGGAAAGGGCTGAAAGGTCTGAATCATACCTTTAGTACCTCAAGAGAGTAAGGTCAAGTGGGGGTGGGGAAGGTGGGCCAGCCTGGCAGGTAGGCAGCACCACAGTAGTCTGTCCTCATGTGGACCCCTAGTTCCACAGCTCTCCCACCAGGCAGACAGCCAGCAGTCATGCATTCTATAAGTATTTATTGATCTTACTGCATACCAGGCCTTCGGATGGGGACACAGCCAGGAATGAAGCATGGTCTCTGCTACCATAAGGTCCTCTTCACTCACACACACACTGAGGACTACTGCTCCATCACGCTTTCCGAAGCAGCTGAGTGGGGCTATGTAAGTGACCTTGCAGATAAAGTCGCCACCTGCAAGAACTCACAGGTGAGAGCAGAGGGTGGCCACCAAAAGGTCACTGAACTCCCCCAAGAAAACTGTTGAGCCACACACATGTCCAACTTTCCAGGTCCAAGACATACTGCAGTACTGCTTTGTAATAGCCACCAGGTGCAAAGCCAGGAAGAACCAGAGGGAAACAGGTTTTTCTCACATGAAGGAAGAGCAGCCTGCATCACTTAATAGTTGGCCTGAGTTAATGGAGGACCTAGGCCTCTTAAAATGCAACAATGGGAACCCTTACTTAGACCCACTCCCCACCGTGGTTGATCTCTCATCATGCTAAGCATATCTCTTGGAAAGGGGCAGGCCGGGCACGGTGGCTCATGCCTGTAATCCCAGCACTTTGGAAGGCCAAGGCAGGTGGATCACCTGAGGTCGGGAGTTCGAGACCAGCCTGACCAACATGGAGAAACCCCGTCTCTACTACAAATACAAGATTAGCCAGGCATGGTGGCACATGACTGTAATCCCAGCTACTCAGGAGACTGAGGCAGGAGAATCGCTTGAACCCGGGAGGCGGAGGTTGCAATGAGCCAAGATTGCACCACTGCACTCCAGCCTGGGCAACAAGAGCAAAACTCCACCTCAAAAAAAAAACAACAAAAAAGGAGAGGGGCAACTGGGAGAAAGGATAGAGATGTGCTTTGGGCTATGTCAGATGGCAGAAGGGTCCCAGTTGTTTTTTTTTTTTTTTTTTAAGATGGAGTTTTGCTCTTGTTGCCCAGGCTGGAGTGCAATGGCACGATCTCAGGTCCGCAACCTCCACTTCCCGGGTTCAAGAGATTCTCCTGCCTCAGCCTCCCAAGTAGCTGGGATTACAGGTGCCTACCACCACACCCAGCTAATTTTTTGTATTTTTAGTAGAGACGGGGTTTCTCCAGGTTGGTCAGGCTGGTCTGGAACTCTTGACCTCAGGTGACCCACCTGCCTTGGCCTCCCAAAGTGCTGGGATTACAGGCGTGAGCCACCGCGCCCTGCCTAGAAGGGTCCCAGTTCTTATTCTCAGGCCCTGGTTTTGCTAGAGACACGTGCCCAGGCCCTATGGGCACACCCACTTGAACATATATTCAGGAGCCAGCTCAGAAACCGAGAGACTCAGGCTGCCCAAATCTTCAGGTTTCCTTCCTAGGCAGGCAGCAGAAGAGTTTAGACAGGAAATTTCTTTCTGTGGCATAACACAAATGGAAAGAAAACCACTAGGGGACACACAGGAAGAAATAAGGTTTCTGTTTCTTCCTCAAGTGTCCCAAGTGCCATGGCAGCAATGGCCTTCCAGGTCCATACATGGAGCAGGTTTTAGTAGGTCAGCCCAGCCCTACTGCACTGAGGTGAGGGAATAGGCAGAAGACAGGAATGTGCATGTTGGCAGAAGGGGCAGAGGGCACTCAGGGATTCTCAGTAAGTATAACTGACGAGTGTTTTTGGGTAGAAGGAAGAATTGAGTTGCAGCCAGGCGAAGACAGAGCACCCCCTGCCAGGAGCTCATGCTGAAGTAACATGGTAAGCCCCTGAGAATCTTGAATCTGTGAACGTGGCCCGGACAGAACAGGCATGCAGGCAACACTTGGAATGCACAGGAAACACACTTCAGCCTCTGGTGGCCAAAACCAAGTCTGGGTGGGCACAGAAAGGCCAACATCTTGGCTAGGAGCAACCATTCAAGTGTAGGAGAGCAAGTTCAGGTCGTAACAGCCATCCACCTGAAATACAAAAGACCATCAGGTCTGATCTGCTCAGGGCAAAGCAAGCCAAGCAGAGGGAAGCGATTACTTACATCAAAGCGGCCGATCCTTGTGGAGGTGTGACTGGCCCGGATCATCTCTGTCAGTGCCCACATCTGCTGCACCTCGGAGGATACCCTGCTGGGGTCTGGGAGACCCTGCTCCAGAAGGAGGGGTCAGTGGCCATGGGTCTCTCCCCAGCAGTGCCCTTAGGGCTCCAGAGAGGCCAACCTGGGCTAGGGGCCCTCCAGCTGAGACCAAGAACATTCTCAGATGGCTTATGAAACATGAGGTTAGGGCCTGATGTAGCCCCACAACAGAGATGCCTCAAATCCCACAGAATACCCAGGAGGAAGATAACACCCAAGGGCCCTGGGCCCAGCCCCAGAATTTTACAGGAAGGGGTCCACCTGGCCTGTGCTGGACACTAGAGCCATTCACACGTGGTTCTTACCTAGGGTGAGGGCTTACCTCACGGAGGAGTGCAGGTTGCTCACAGGGCACTGGGTGGGAGAGCCACTTGGGAAAGGTCACGGAGGGGCTCTGCAAAGCAAAGATGTACTGCCCTGAGTGAGACAAAGTGGACAGCTCTGGGACCAGGTTCCAAGGTCCTAGGAGCAAAGAGAAGGGCCCCTGGGCCTCAGACACTGGGAAAACCCTGTTTAGGGAGCCCACAGAGACCTAAAGGGACAGTCAGACTACCTAAGTTCTCCTGCTGTGCAGACAGAGTCCTCAGAAACATAAGCTCAAAAGTGTCTCCCGGCACCTAAAGGCTCCAGCTCTGAAAGTAGCAGGTGGCCCCAAAGGTCAGGGGATGTAGGGACATGGCCTCACCTCTCATTGTGAGCTTCCAGCATTCACACCCAGCTAACCTCCATGAAGGCCCCATTCACAATCTTCACCCATTACCCACCCCACCACCTAGCTTTCCCAGTCATAGAAGCTTTCTGGGGAAAGGGCCAGCCAGCAGCTGAGCTAGTCACTTACCTTTGGTCCCTGCTGATAGATCTGCAGCTCCTCCACTGTGAAAGACAGCCACAGTGGTGATGGCTGCCGCAGAATCAGGCGCAGCTCCGATATTCTAGCCATGTCACACAGCATCTGACACACACACACAAGGACCCAGCGAGGACCCAGCTCACTGCCCAAAAGCCTCCCAACCAGCAATGAGCCAGAATGCTGCCCACCCCGCAGGCCTTTGGGAAGGAAGGAACAGTAGTCCCTCCAAGGCACTTCCCTGGAAGCCACAGTCTAGGCCAGACTGGCCCCCTCTTCCCTCTTGGTATATTGATCCAATACCCCCACCTCTGATAAGTCCTCATCTGGGCTGCCCTGGCCATCCTGAGGCCCAGCTGACCTGATGCTTGAACAGCGATACATACTCCTGGGCTCCCTCCTCACTGTGTGGGTCGGGCATTAGACAGTAGTCCCGCAGGCAGGTCACCCACTTGGCAGGTGTGTGTGCTGAGGTGTGCTGACGGACACGGATGCTCAAAAAAGCTGTGTAGTAATTCTTAAACGTGATTTCCTGCAACTAGAACACATACAACCCATTACAACAAGTCAGACCCAGGCCCAGGGCCTGAAAAGCTCAAAGGTCAAAGATGCCACCTCTTCCTTCCCTGCTTTTTTTTTTTTTTTTTGAGAGGAAATCTTGCTCTGTTGCCCAGGCTGGAGTGCAGTAGCGTGATCTCAGCTTACTGCAACCTCCACCTCCCAGGTTCAAGCGATTCTCCTGCCTCAGCCTCCCTAGTAGCCGGGACTACAGGTACATGTCACCACTCCCAGCTAATTGTTTTGTATTTTTAGTAGAGACAGAATTTCACCATGTTGGCCAGGATGCTCTCACATTCCTGACCTTAGGTGATCCACCTGCCTCTTCCCCTTTGAATGTACTCTTCTACTAAATTAACAATTTCAACAAGTATCACTAGGGCCCAAAGACAATTCTGCCTTCCTAAAGGTGTTCACAGTCTAAATGAGTAGGTCATGGAAACAAACCATGACTGCAGATCTTGCCACATGTCCAAGATGCTGCTAGAGGGCAGAGTTCTAACCCTGGAAGAGGCAGAAAATGTACATATGAGGCCTGAAGGAGGAAGAGTTCACCAAGTGGACTAAGAAATGTAGAAAACGTGGCCGGGCACGGTGGCTCACACCTGTAATCCCAGCACTTTGGGAGGCCGAGGTGGGCGGATCACGAGGTCAGGAGATCGAGACCATCCTGGCTAACATGGTGAAACTCCGTCTCTACTAAAAATACAAAAAATTAGCCAGGCGTGGTGGTGGGCACCTGTAGTCCCAGCTACTCGGGAGGCTGAGGCAGGAGAATGGAGTGAACCCAGGAGGTGGAGCTTGCAGTGAGCTGAGATCACGCCACTCCACTCCAGCCTGGGCGCGACAGAGCGAGACACCGTCTCAAAAATAAGAAATGTAGAAAATGTAGGCTGGGTGCGGTGGCTTACATCTGTAATCCCAGCACTTTGGGAGGCTGGGGCGGGCGGATCATTTGAGTTCAGGAGTTCGAGACCAGCTTGACCAACATAGTGAAACCCAATCTCTACCAAAAATACAAAAAGTTAGCTGAGCGTGGTGTGGCATGCCTGTAGTCCCAGCTACTCGGGAGGCTGAGGCAGGAGAACTGCTTGAACCCAGGAGGTGGAGGTTGCAGTGAGCCAAGATCAAGCCACTGTAACTCCAGCCTGGGTGACAAAACGAGACTCCCTCTTAGGGAAAAAAAAAAAAAAAAAAGAAATGTAGATAATGTAAAAGTAGCATATACAAATAATTGCCAAAGGGTGAGAGAACCTGGTGTGCCACTGGAACAGCCAGTGATTCGGCTTGACTACTGCAGTGGATCTTGTCATTGGATACTCATCAGAATTACCCAAGAAAATGTGTTACTAAATAAATTATCCAGGCTTCACCTTAGTCTACTAAGTCAGGATTTCCAAGGTTGGGCTCTTTAATTAAGTTTCCCAGCTGATGGTAAGGAACAGCTTGGGGGAGAACCACACACCACAGCACAAAGCTCCTGAGACAGAGAGACAGGGCTGGGCGCAGTGGCTCACACCTGTAATCCCAACACTTTGGGAAGCCCGGGCAGGTGGATCACCTGATGTCACGAGTTCGAGACCAGCCCGTCCCACATGGTGAAACCCTGTTTCTTTTTTTTTTTTTGAGACGGAGTCTCTCTCTGTCCCACAGGCTGGATTGCAGTGGTGCAATCTCGGCTCAATGCAAGCTCCGCCTCCCGGGTGCACGCCATTCTCCTGCCTCAGCCCCCCTGAGTAGCTGGGACTACAGGCGCACGCCAACACGCCCGGCTAATTTTTTGAATTTTTTTTTTTTTTTTTTTGAGACGGAGTCTTTCTCTGTCCCCCAGGCTGGAGTGCAGTGGCGCAATCTCGGCTCACTGCAAGCTCCGCCTCCCGGGTTCACGCCATTCTCCTGCCTCAGCCTCTCCGAGTAGCTGGGACTACAGGCGCCTGCCACCACGCCCGGCTAATTTTTTTGTATTTTTAGTAGAGACGGGGTTTCACCGTGGTCTCGATCTCCTGACCTCGTGATCCGCCCGCCTCGGCCTCCCAAAGTGCTGGGATTACAAGCGTGAGCCACCGCGCCCAGCCTAATTTTTTGTATTTTTAGTAGAGACGGGGTTTCACCGTGTTAGCCAGGATGGTCTCGATCTCCTGACCTTGTGATCCGCCCGCCTCAGCCTCCCAAAGTGCTGGGATTACAGGTTTGAGCCATCGCACCCGGCCTAATTTTTTGTATTTTTAGTAGAGACGGGGTTTCACCGTGTTAGTCAGGATGGTCTCAATCTCCTGACCTTGTGATCCGCCCACCTCGGCCTCCCAAAGTGCTGGGATTACAGGCTTGAGCCACCACGCCCGGCCAGTGAAACCCCGTTTCTACTAAAAAATACAAAAATTTAGCCGGGTGTGGTGGTGGGTGCCTATAATCCCAGCTACTTGGGAGGCTGAGGCAGGATAATTGCTTGAACCCAGGAGGCAGAGGTTGCAGTGAGCCAAGATAGTGCCACTGCACTCCAGCCTGGGCAACAAGAGTGAACCTCCATCTCAAAAAAAAAAAAAAAAGAGACAGAAACAGGTGGGACACAGACACAAAGGGCTCTCAATGCCAGGCCATTGGAGGTGGGTTTT
The DNA here is from genome assembly GCF_028878055.3 of Symphalangus syndactylus. Taxonomy (NCBI): domain Eukaryota; kingdom Metazoa; phylum Chordata; class Mammalia; order Primates; family Hylobatidae; genus Symphalangus; species Symphalangus syndactylus. Next base: position 111,521,827 of record NC_072423.2, on the reverse strand, counting down.
GCCCTCTTTGTTGAGTCATACAGTGTCCAGTCACTCTATCAAGTGATGTGGAAGTGCAACTGGAGATTGGCAACTCGAGTCATTATGGGGATGGTGTTGAGGTAAGTGACCTCTGGCAGGGACTATAAGAATGGGGAAGAGTGGCCAGGCGCGGTGGCTCATGCCTGTAATCCCAGCACTTTGAGAGGCCGAGGTGGGCGGATCACCTGAGGTCGGGAGTTCGAGACCAGCCTGACCAATATGGAGAAACCCCGTCTCTACTAAAAATACAAAATTAGCCAGGCATGGTGGTGCATGCCTGTAATCCCAGCTACTTGGGAGGCTGAGGCAGGAGAAGTGCTTGAATCCGGGAGGCGGAGGTTGCGGTGAGCCGAGATAGTGCCATTGCACTCCAGCCTGGGCAACAAGAGTGAACTCCGATTCAAAAAAAAAAAAAAAAAAAAGCGGGGGGGCGGGGGGAGGCGGCAGGTTTTGGGGTAAATCATTGCTTAGCGATCCCCAACTGTGGCCAGGGAAAAAATGACCCCTAACTTCTATTTTGGTTCACTATTTGGTATTTCCAGCAAAACCTAGCCCACTCTGGCCACCTGCATGCCAGCGTTGTCCTGGATGTGGGCAAGAGACAGCAGAGAACAAGACAGGAAGCTCAATTCTAGGAAAAATGTGTTAACTGAAGGACTAAATAAATGAATGACTAACTAATCTGCAAGCGCAGGGAAGACGGCAGAGGCTTTCCTGTAAAAGATTAAATGCCTGGGAAACGACCGAGATTCCAGGTCGGCCCCGCCCGGGAGCCTCGGTCGCGCCCACCAGGCTTGCTCACCTCGAAGGGAGCGACGCTGGGGAAGGTGACATCGATGACCAGCACGCCAGGCCGGCCTTGGGAGGTCCGCACGTCGCCCACCTGGAGGGCTACGGTGCCTTTCACATGGCAAGGCACCAAAACGCGGGACATGGTGACAGCAGCCGCAACTAAGTGCAACCGCCGCTCTAGGCCCCCGACCACCAGCCCTTCCCGGCATCCTCAGCCGAGCCTCAAGAACTACAACTCCCGGGAGGTCCCGCGTACGGCCAGCCCAGCCAATCACCGACGCTCAGGGTCGGCCGGGAGTCGGAAGTGCCTGCGGAAGTTTTTTTTTTTTTTTTCGTTTTTAACACGGCATCTCGCTCTGTCGCCCCAGCTGTAGTGCAGTGGCGTTATCTCGACTCACTGCAACCTCTGTCTCCGGGATTCAAGCGATTCTCCTGCCTCAGCCTCCCTACTAGCTGGCATTACAGGTGCCCGCCACCATGCCCGGCTAATTTTTTTTTTTTTAATTTTTACTAGAGACGAGGTTTCACCATATTGTCCAGGCTGGTCTCGAATCCCTGGCCTCAAGTAATCCGCCCACCTCGGCCTCCGAAAGTGCGGGAATTACAGGCATGGGTCACCGCGCCCCTCCCACGGAAGTTCTTCTTCAGCCAGTCACTGCGCGAGGCTTAGAGACTACCCGCGAGCCGCGCCTAGCAACTGCCCAGCCTTTCTGTATGCAAGCCATTCGGCTCCCTTTGGGTTTCTTTCACTGCTTAGGGCGGTAGTCTGTTTTTGTTGTTGTTGTTGTTGTTGTTTTTGAGACGGAGTCTCGCTCTGTCGCCCAGGCTGGAGTGCAGTGGCGCAATCTCGGCTCACTGCAACCTCCGCCTCCCGGGTTCAAGCAATTCTTCTGCCTCAGCCTCCCTAATAGCTGAGGTTACAGGCATGCGCCACCAACGCCTGGCTAATTTTTTTGTATTTTTAGTAGAGACGGAGTTTCACCATATTGGTCAGGCTGGTCTCAAACTCCTGACCTCGCCATCTATCCGTCTCGGCCTCCCAAAATGCTGGGATTACAGACGTGAGCCACCGTGCCCGGCTAATTTTTTGTATTTTTAGTAGAGACGGGGTTTCATCATGTTGGTTGTGCTGGTCATGAACTCAGGTAATCCTCCCACCTTGGCCTCCCAAAGCGGTGGGATTTCAGGCATGAGGCACCGCGCCCGGCCTTTTTATTTTTTTAATCTTTAAGATAGAGTTTCGCTCTTTTTGCCCAGGCTGGAGTGCAATGCGATCTCAGCTCACTGCAACCTCCGCCTCCCGAGTCCCCGGGTTCAAGGGATTCTCCTGCCTCATCCTCCTAAGTACCTGGGGCTACAGGCGCACGCTGCCACACCCTGCTAAGTTTTTGTATTTTAAGTCGAGATGGGGTTTCATCCTGTTGCCCAGGCTGGTCTCCAATTCCTGAGCTCAGGCAATCTGCCCACCTTGGCCTTCCAAAGTGCTGGGATTACAGGCCTGAGCCACCGCGCCTGGCCTAGTTTTGTTTATTTTTCCCTATGTTGCCCAAGCTGATTTCAAACTCTTGGGTTCCAGTAATCCTCCTGCCTCCCACACCCGGCCTCCAACCACTTGGAAAAACAGGGTCTTTCTTAATTTATATCTACAATATGATCTAGCCATTGCACTCATAAGTATTTACCCAAGATAAATGGAAGCATAACAACACCAAAGTCCTTTATTCATGATAACCAAAATTTGAAAAAAATCCAAATGTCCAACAGATGAACAGATAAACTAATTGTGCTATATCAATACAATGGAATACTACTCATCAATATAAAGAAATGCATAGGCCAGGCAGGGTGGCTCAGGCCTGTAATCCCATCACCCTGTGAGATGAAGGCGAGAGGATCACTTGAGCTTAGGAGTTTGAGACCAGCCTGGGTAACAAAGTGAGACTTTGTCTCTAAAAAAACAAACAAATAAACAGAATACTTATGATTTGTTCATTTTATTGTATCTAAATTATACCTAAATAAACATGATCTTAAGAGCAAGAAGGGGCCAAGCGCGGTGGCTCACGCCTGTAATCCCAGCACTTTGGGAGGCCAAGGAGGGCAGATCCTGAGGTCAGGAGATCGAGAACAGCCTGGCTAACACAGTGAAACTCCATCTCTACTAAAAATACAAAAAATTAACCAGGCGTGGTGGCACGAACCTGTAGTCCCGGCTACTTGGGAGGCTGAGGCATATACTTCCACAAGTATTTGGAAGAATGGTGATGATAAATATGATGGTTAAATTGTGTGTGTGTTTTTTGTTTTTGTTTTGTTTTTGAGACAGGGTCTCACTCTGTCACCCAGGCTGGAGTGCAGTGATGCAATTTCAAGGCTCACTGCAGCCTTGACCTCCCAGACTCAAGTGATCTTCCCACCTCAGCCTCCCAAATAGCTGGGACTACACAGGCACACACCCCCACGCCCGGTTAATTTTTGTATTTTTTGTAGAGACATACTTTCACCATGTTGCCCAGGCTGGTCTCGAACTCCTGAGCTCAAGCTATCCACCTGCCTCAGCCTCCCAAAGTGCTAGGATTACAGGCATGAGCCACCGTGCCCAGTCAATATTTATTTTTTTGCTTTACCTTCTCATTTTTTCCCCCCACAATCACTCCCTCCCCCATCCCCTTCTCGCTTTTTTTTTTTTTTTTTTTTTGAGATGGAGTCTTGTTCTGTCGCCCAGGCTGGAGTGCAGTGGCACGATCTCGGCTCACTGCAACTTCTGCCTCCCGGGTTCGAGAGATTCTCCTGCCTCAACCTCCTGAGTAGCTGGGATTACAGGCGTGTGCCACCACGCCCGGCTAATTTTTGTATTTTTAGTAGAGACAGGGTTTCTCCATGTTGCTCAGGCTGGTCTCGAACTCCTGACCTTGTGATCCGCCTGCCTCGGCCTCCCAAAGTGCTGGGATTACAGATGTGAGCCACCACACCCAGCCAAACCCGTTTTATAGATGGCAAAGCTCAGAGAGAAGAGGTCCAGTAATTTCCCCAACCCAGGAAAACAGTGTGGAGTAAAGCCGGAACCCTGGCCTCCCTTTGGCTCCCATCTCACAGGTCAGAACACCCCAGGCAATGGTCAGCTTCAGTTAACCTGTGTCTACTCTATATTGAAGGGCCCCAGAGACACAGATCCTGCACAGCCCATGGGGCTCTCATGATTTGCAGTCAAACAAGCCCAGGCACATGATTCCAGGCCAGCCCAAGGAATGGCCTAGAGGAGCTGTGCCTTCCCACTCCAGGCCTGGTGACCTTAAGTAACAGAAAACATTCCCTGCCTCCTCCTTGGCTGTTGCCAGGGGAAGACAATTTCTAATGTTGGACTGGTCTGATCATTGCCATCTCCATTTTGACCCAGGCTAATGATTCACTGAGTAGCTCCCTCCATGTTCCTGAGATTTTCCCCTATAGGAAGCCTGCCTGTGCTGAAGCAGAGGCCTTCCCAAATCCCATGGATTACAGTGTGGACCCCCTGGGCATCAGGAGGATACAGACAAGCTCTGGCTTTAGGTCCCATCTCTGTGAGCACAGCCACCAGCAGACACAGAACTGTATGGCCCCTCATTACAGATGAGTTTCACCTCTTAGCTTGCTGGTAAACAGCCACTTTCACTCCAGCCCCTTCAATACATTGCCCAATTGTGGCAGGCAGGTTTTTCAATGTTAAATCCTCATTGATTCTCTCTGTTTTACAGCCATGTCCAATAGCTCTCAATAAGGCAGGGCACAGAGGCTCACACCTATAATCACAACATGTAGGAAGGCCAAGGTGAAAGGATTGCTTGAGCACAGGAGTTCAAGACCAGCTTGGGCAACATAGTGTGACACACATCTTTATAAAGCAAAACAGAGGACAGGCGTGGTGGTTCATGCCTATAATCCCAGCAATTTGAGAGGCTGAGGAGGGCAGATCACCGGGTCAAGAGATGCAGACCATGCTGGCCAACATCGTGAAACCCCGTCTCTACCAAAAAGACAAAAATTAGCTGGGCATGGTGGCACGTGCCTGTAGTCCCAGTTACTAGGGAGGCTGAGGCAGGAGAATGGCTTGAACCCAGGAGGTGGAGGTTTCAGTGAGCCTAAGTCACGCCACCGCACTCCAGCCTAGGCCACAGGGCGAAACTCCATCTGTCTCAAAAAAAAAAAGATAAGGGTCTTGCTTTGTTGCCAACTGGTCTGGAACTCCTAGGTTTAAGCAATCCTCCTACCTCTGCCTCCCTAATTGTTGAGGTTTCCTCCCAGAGCCACCATGCCCATATTGTTTGGTGTTAGGAACTTCCACTTAAAACCAAGATGGAGGCCGGGACGGTGGCTCACGCCTGTAATCCCAGTACTTTGGGAGGCTGACGTGGGCAGATCACAAGATCAGGAGCTCAAGGTCAGCCTGGCCAACATGGTGAAACCCTGTCACTACTAAAAATACAAAAATTAGCCGGGTATGGTGGCGCACAGTTGTAGTCCCAGCTACTTGAGAGGCTGAGGCAGGAGAATCACTTGAACCCGGGAGGCGGAGGTGGCAGTGAGCAACAATCACGCCTCTGCACTCCAGCCTGGCAACAGAGCAAGACTTCGTCTCAAAAATGCAGCCGGGCACGGTGGCTCAAACCAGTAATCCCAGCACTTTGGGAGGCAAAGGCGAGTGGATCACGAGGTCAGGAGATTGAGACTATCCTGGCTAACACTGTGAAACCCTGCCTCTACTAAAAATACTAAAAATTAGCCAGACGTGGTGGCACGCACCTGTAGTCCCAGCTACTTGGGAGGCTGAAGCAGGAGAATTGCTTGAACCCGGGAGGCAGAGGTTGCAGTGAGCCGAGATCACGCCACTGTACTCCAGCCTGTGTGACAGAGCGAGACTCCATCTCAAAAGAAAAAAAAAGAACCAGATAGGCAAGCACAGTGGCTCATGTCTATAATCCCAGCACTTTAGGAGGCTGAGGCTGGAGGATCTCTTGAGCCTGAGTCACGGCTGTATCACACCACCACAATCCAACATAGGTGACAGAGTGAGAATCTGTCTCAAAAAAAAAAAAAAAAAAGAAAGAAAAAAGAAAAAAGGCTGAGTACAGTGGTTTATGCCTGTAATCCCAGCACTTTGGGAGGCTGAGGCAAGATGATTGCGTGAGCCCAGGAGTTTGAGGTCAGCCATGGTGAAACTCCGTCTCTACAAAAAATACAAAAATTAGCCAAGCATGGTGGCCCATGCAGGTAGTCCCAGCTACTCAGGGGGCTGACATTGGAGAATCACCGAGGCCAGGAGTTCGAAGCTGCAGTAAGCCAAGATTACAAAAAATAAGAATATAAAAAGGACAATAGGCCGGGCATGGTGGCTCACACCTGTAATCCCAGTACTTTGGGAGGCCGAGGCGGGTGGATCACGAGGTCAAGAGATCGAGATCATCCTGGCCAACATGGTGAAACCCCGTATCTACTAAAAATACAAAAAAATTAGCCAGGCGTGGTGGTACGTGCCTGTAGTCCCAGCTACTTGGGAGGCTGAGGCAGGAGAATCTCTTGAACCCGGGAGGTGGAGGAGGTTGCAGTGGGCCGAGATCACTATATTGCACTCCAGCCTGGTGACAGAGTCAGATTCTGTGTCAAAAAAAAAAAAAAAAAAAAAAAAAGGACAATAGCAGAGTAAGACTCTGTCTCAAAAAAAAGTTAAATTAAAATTGGGCTGGTATGCCAGGTGTGGTGGCTCACGCCTGTAATCCCAGCACTTTGGGAGGCCGAGGCAGGCGGATCATGAGGTCAGGACATCGAGACCATCCTGGCTAACATGGCGAAACCCCGTCTCTACTAAAAAAATACAAAAAATTAGCCAGGCGTGGTGGCGGGCGCCTGTAGTCCCAGCTACTCGGGAGGCTGAGGCAGGAGAATGGCATGAACCCAGGAGGCAGACCTTTCAGTGAGCCGAGATTGTGCCACTGCACTCCAACCTGGGCGACAGACCAAAGATTCTGTCTCAAAAAAAAAAAAAAATTGGGCTGGCACAGGCCAGGCATGGTGGCTCACACCTGTAATCTCACACTTTGGGAGGCCAAGGCAGGCAGATCATGAGGTCAGGAGATCAAGACCATCCTGGCTAACAAGGTGAAACACCGTCTCTACTAAAAATACAAAAATTAGCTGGGCATGCGGCCGCCCCGTCTGGGAAGTGAGGAGCGCCTCTGCCCGGCCGCCCCGTCTGGGAAGTGAGGAGTGCCTCTGCCCGGCCACCCACCGTCTGGGAAGTGAGGAGCGCCTCTGCCTGACCACCCATCATCTGGGAAGTGAGGAGCGCCTCTGCCCGGCCACCTATCGTCTGGGAATAAGTGAGGAGCGTCTCTGCCTGGCCGCCCCGTCTGGGAGGTCTACCACGGAGGCCAGAAGCAATGTGGGGGCTGGACGTGGTGGCTCACGCCTGTGGCCCCGGCACTCTGGGGGGCGAGGCGTGTTGATCACTTCGGGCTAGGAGTTCGAGACCAGTCTGGCCAACTTGGCGAAACATGAAAAATACAACAGACAAACCAACCAACCAACTCAGTGACAACAAAACAGGTCTACCCTGGAGTCATACTCTAATTTTTTCTATTTTCCTCCCTTTCTGATCCTTTATCCCACTTTCTTTTTCTTTTTTTTTTTTTTTTTTTTTTTTTGAGACGGAGTCTTGCTTTTTCACCCAGGCTGGAGTGCAGTGGCGCAATCTCGGCTCACTGCAAGCTCTGCCTCCTGGGTTCACGCCATTCTCCTGCCTCAGCCTCTCCCAGTAGCTGGGACTACAGGCGCCCGCCACCACGCCCGGCTAATTTTTTGTGTTTTTAGTAGAGACGGGGTTTCACCGTGGTCTCGATCTCCTGACCTCGTGATCCGCCCGCCTCGGCCTCCCAAAGTGCTGGGATTACAAGCGTGAGCCACCGCGCCCGGCCCCCACTTTCTTTTTCTTCCTCTTCCTTCTCCCTCTTCTTTGTCAAATAGAGGATTGAGTTATTATCACTGATCCATATAAAGTCCCTCTCTCATTTATTTTAACTCCCACCCCCCATTTCTATTCCCCGACTTCCCATGTGCAACCTTCCTAATATGTTTGATACGCATCTTTTTGTTTGTATGTATTTTTAGAAAATGTTTATTGTTTTTGTGTGCAAAAAATTAATAAAAAAAATAAAAAATAAAAATAAAAAAAATTAGCCGGGCATGGTGGCGGGTGCTTGTAGTCCCAGCTACTCAGGAGGCTGAGGCAGGAGAATGGCATGAACCCAGGAGGCGGAGCTTGCAGTGAGCTGAGATTGCTCCACTGCACTCCAGCCTGGGCAACAGAGCGAGACTCCATCTAAAAAAAAAAAAAAAGGGTCGGGCTTGATGGCTCACGCTTGTAATCCCAACACTTTGGGAGGCCAAGGTGGGTGGATCACGAGATCAGGAGTTCGAGACCAGCCTGGCCAAGATGGTGAAACTCCATCTCTACTAAAAATACAAAAATTAGCTGGGCATGGTGGCAGGCACCTGTAATCCCAGCTACTCAGGAGACTGAGGCAGGAGAATCGCTTGAACCTGAGAGGCGGAGGTTGCAGTGAGCCGAGATTGTGCCACTGCACTCTAGCCTGGGCGACAGAGCAAGACTCCATCTCAAAAAAAAAAAAAAAGAAAGAAAAAAAATTGAGCTGTCACAGCGACTCACCCCTGTAAACCCAGCATTTTAGGAGGCCGAGGAAACCAGATCACTTGAGTCCAGGTGTTCGAGACCAGCCTTAATGACAGACCAAAACCCTGTCTCTACAATAAAAATACAGAAATTAGCAGGGCATGATGGCAAGCACCTGTCATCCCAACTACTCGGGAGGCTGAGGCCAGAGGACCGCTTGAGCCCAGGAAATTGAAGCTGCAGTAAACTGTTATTGTGCCACTGCACTCCAGCCTGGGCAATAGAGCAGGACTCTCAAAAAAAGAGAAGAAAAGAAAAGAAAGATAGATGAAAATAAAATAAAATAAACAGACAAAACATATCATACAGTGCTTTTCAGACCTTGTACATCAGGCAACACAAGAGAGTGATACTTGAAAAAATAGATACAAACAACGTTGGGTGTGGTGGCTCACACCTGTAATCCCAGCAATCTGGGAGGACAAGGCAGGCAGATCATCTGAGGTCAGGAGTTCAAGAACAGCCTGGCCAACAAGGTGAAAACCCATCTCCACTAAAAATACAAAAAAGGCCAGGCGCGGTGGCTCACGCCTGTAATCCCAGCACTTTGGGAGGCCGAGGCGGGCGGATCATGAGGTCAGGAGATCGAGACCATCCTGGCTAACACGGTGAAATCCCGTCTCTACTAAAAATACAAAAATTAGCTGGGCATTATGGCAGGCACCCGTAGTCCCAGCTACTCAGGAGGCTGAGGCAGGAGAATGGCGTGAACCCGGGAGGCGAAGCTAGCAGTCAGCTAAGATCGTGCCACCGCACTCCAGCCTGGGCAACAGAGCGAGACTCTGTCTAAAATAAATAAATAAATATATATAAAAATTAGCCAGGTGTGGTGGCAGGTGCCTGTGATCCCAGCTACTGGGGAGGCTGAAGCAGGAGAATTGCTTGAACCGGGGAGGCGGAGGTTGCAGTGAGTCAAGATGGCGCCATTGCACTCCAGCCTGGGCAACAAGAGCAAAACTCCGACTCAAAAAAAAGATACAAACAAAATGAGCTCAGTGTAGGCCGGGTGCGGTGGCTCACACCTGTAATCCCAGCACTTTGGGAGGCCGAGGCGGGTGGATCACGAGGACAGGAGATCGAGACCATCCTGGCTAACACAGTGAAACCCCGTCTCTACTAAAAATACAAAAAATTAGCCGGGCGTGGTGGCAGGCGCCTGTAGTCCCAGCTACTCGGGAGGCTGAGGCAGGAGAATGGCGTGAACCCAGGAGGCGGAGCTTGCAGTGAGCCGAGATTGCGCCACTGCACTCCAGCCTGGGCAACAGAGCAAGACTCCATCTCAAAAAAAAAAAAAAAAAAAGAAAAAAAAAAAGAACAAAATGAGCTCAGTGATTACTACCAGTTTATTGTCTGCAGATAGTTTCCAAGTACAATAAGGGGGAAACTAGGTAGAGTCTGGTAGGTTCCCTGAGTTAAAAGGACAAAACTGGCCAGGCACAGTGGCTCACACTCGTAATCCCAGAATATTGGGATGCCAAGGTGGGCATATAACCTGAGGTCAGGAGTTCAAGACCAGCCTGGTCAACAGGTGAAACCCTGTTTCTATTAAAAATACAAAAATTGGCCAGGCGCAGTGGCTCATGCCTGTAATCCCAGCACTTTGGGAAGCCAAGGCGGGTGGATCGCCTGAGGTCAGGAGTTCAAGACCAGCCTGACCAACATGGAGAAACCCCGTTTCTACTAAAAATACAAAATTAGCCGGGGTGGTGGCGCATGCCTGTAATCCCAGCTACTCGGAGGCTGAGGCAAGAGAATTGCTTGAACCCGGGAGACGGAGGTTGCAGTGAGCCAAGATCGCGCCATTGCACTCCAACCTGGGCAACAAGAGCGAAACTCTGTCTCAAAAAAAAAAAAAAAATTAGGCCAGGCAAGGTGGCTCACACCTGTAATCCCAGCACTTTGGGAAGCCAAGGCAGGCGGATTACTTGAGGTCAGGAGTTCGAGACCAGCCTGGCCTACATGACTAAACCCCATCTCTACTAAAAATACAAAAAAAGGCCGGGCGCGGTGGCTTATGCCTGTAATCCCAGCACTCTGGGAGGCCGAGGCTGGCGGATCACCTGAGGTCAGGAGTTTGAGACCAGCCTGACCAACATGGAGAAACCCCGTCTCTACTAAAAATACAAAAAAATTAGCCGGGCATGGTGGCCCATGCTTGTAATCCCAGCTACTCGGGAGGCTGAGGCAGGAGAATCACTTGAACCCAGGAGGCAGAGGTTGCGGTGAGCCAAGATCGAGCCATTGCACTTCAGCCTGGGCAACAAAAGCGAAACTCTGTCTCAAAAAAAAAAAAAAAAAAAAAAAAAGTCCAGTGTGGTGGCATGCGCCTGTAATCCTAGGTACTTGGGAGGCTGAGGCAGGAGAAATTGCTTGAACCCGGAAGGCAGAGGTTGCAGTAAGCTGAGATCACACCATTGCACTCCAGCCTGGGTGACAAGAGTGAAACTCTGTCTTGAAAATAAAAAAATATATACAAAAATTAGCTGGACGTGGTGGTGCACACCTGTAGTCCCAGCTACTTGGGAGGCTGAGGCAGGAGAATCTCTTGAACCTGGGAGGCAGAGGTTGCAGTAAGCTGAGATCACGCCACTGCACTCCATCCTGGGTGACAGAGGGAGACTCCATCTTAAAAAAAGAAAAATAAAAAATAAAAGAAACAAAGTGGCAATTTGGAGAAGCAAAAATGGTTAGAGATTAGAGAGGACGGAACTCCACAGAGAGATAACAGGCGATTTCCAAGGCGGTTGCTTGAGGCTTCAGCTGAGTGATAATCAGCACAAGTATGTGAGGAAACTACCCAACCCCAGGGAGAGAATTACCCAAAAAGAATAAGATAACTAGGCCGGGCACGGTGGCTCATGCCTGTAATCCCAGCACTTTGGGAGGCCAAGGTGGGCGGATCACGAGGTCAAGAGATCGAGACCATCCTGGCCAACATGGTGAAACCCCGTCTCTACTAAAAACACAAAAAATTAGCCGGGTATGGTGGCACGTGCCTGTAATCCCAGCTACTCGGGAGGCTGAGGCAGGAGAATTGCTTGAACCTGGGAGGCGGAGGTTGCAGTGAGCCGAGATCACGCCATTGCACTCCAGCCTGGGCAAAAAGAGCGAAACTCCGTCTCAAAAAAAAAAAACAAACAAAAAACAAGAATAAGATAACTATCACCAAATCTTACGAGTATGTGAGGAAACTACCCAAGCCAGTGAAAGAATTACCTAAAAAGAGTAAAATAACAATCACCAACTCTTAGTCTGAGCCAGAAATTGTTTCCACCAAACATAGCTAAAGCCCTCCTAATTCGTGGGGCATTGTGTAGCACGCTTAAACGGATATTGCTGGGCCGGGTGCGGTGGCTCATGCCTGTAATCCCAGCACTGTGGAAGGCCAGTGGGGGTGGATCATAAGATCAGGAGTTCGAGACCCGCCTGGCTAATATGATGAAACCTCGTCTCTACTAAAAATATAAAAAATTAGCCGGGTGTGGTGATGCGCGCCTATAGTCCCACCTACTCAGGAGGCTAAGGCAGGAGAATCGCTAGAACCCGGGAGGCAGAGGTTGCAGTGAGCCAAGATTGCGCCACTGCACTCCAGCCTGGGCAACAGAATGAGACTCCATCTCAAAAAAAAAAAAAAAAAAAAAAAAAAAAGGCCGGGTGAGGTGGCTCATGCCTGTAACCCAGCACTTTGGGATGCTGAGGTGAGCAGATCACCTGAGGTTGGGAGTTCGAGACCAGCCTGACCAACATGGAGAAACCCCATCTCTACTAAAAATACAAAATTAGCTGGACGTGGTGGCGCATGCCTGTAATCCCAGCTACTCAGGAGACTGATGCAGGAGAATCGCTTGAACCTGGGAGGCAGAGGTTGTGGTGAGCCAAGATTGCACCATTGCACTCCAGCCTGGGCAACAAGAGCAAAACTCCTTCTCAGAAAAAAAGGGTATTGCTGGCCAGCACTTTGGGAGGCTGAGGCAGGTGGATTACTTGAGGCCAAGAGTTTGAGACCAGCCTGACCAACATGAGGAAACCCCATGTCTACTAAAAATACAAAAATTAGCCAGGTGTGGCCAGGCGTGGTGGCTCACGCCTGTAATCCCAGCACTTTGGGAGGCCAAGGCGGGCGGATCATGAGGTCAGGAGATGGAGACCATCCTAGCTAACACGGTGAAAACCCGTCTCTACTAAAAATACAAAAAGTTAGCTGAGCGTGGTGGCGGGCGCCTGTAGTCCCAGCTACTCAGGAGGCTAAGGCAGGAGAATGGCATGAACCTGGGAGGCGGAGCTCGCAGCGAGCCAAGATCGTGCCACTGCACTCCAGCCTGGGTGACAGAGCAAGACTCTGTCTCAAAAAAAAAAAAAAAAAATTAGCCAGGTGTATTGTTGGTGCACACCTGTAAGCCCAGCTACCTGGGAAGCTGAGACATGAGAACTGCTTGAACCCAGGAGGCAGAGGTTGCAGTGACCCAAGAACGCGACAGGGCACTCCAGCCTGGGCGACAGACCAATACTCTGTCTCAAAAAAAAAAAAAAAGGGTATTGCCATACATTATGGATGAAAATTTGTGTAAGGCCAAAATCTACTCTGATCCTACCTAACGAAGATTAAAATCAAGCCTCAAAATAATCAAATGTTTAAATGTATTAAAGAACAATGCTCAAAAATATCTATAGGAATACAATACTATCCAGCATTTGAAAAGGTAAAATTTACAATGTTTGGCCTTCATTTCAAAATTACCAGTCAGCCAAAAGAGATTGCACATACCTGATCACACCTGTAAATAGCCACTGCTCTCCAACCTGGGCAACATAGCCAGACCCTGACTCTCCAAAAACAAATTGTTTATATACATATAACTACCACTGCCCTTTTATTTTTTTTTTCTTGGACGGAGTTTTGCTCTTTTTGCCCAGGCTGGAGGGCAATGGCACGATCTCGGCTCATTGCAACCTCCGCCTCCCGAGTTCAAGCCATTCTCCTGCCTCAGCCTCCCTAGTAGCTGGGATTACAGGCATGCGCCACCACGTCCAGCTAATTTTGTATTTTTAGTAGAGACAGGGATTCTCCATGTTGGTCAGGATGGTCTCAAACTCCCGACCTCAGGTGATCCGCCCACCTCGGCCTCCCAAAGCGTTGGGATTACAGGTGTGAGCCACTGTGCCCGGCCTACCACTGTCCTTTTTATAGTTTTATTTTTTATTTTTATTTTTTGAGATGGAGTCTTGCTCTGTTGCCCAGGCTGGAGTGCAGTTGCACAATCTCAGCTCACTGCAACCTCCTCCTCCCAGGTTCAAGAGATTCTGCTGCCTCAGTCTCCTGAGTAGCTGGGATTACAGGTGTGTGCCACCACACCTGACTAATTTTTGCATTTTTGGTAGAGATGGGGTTTCGCCATGTTGGCCAGCCTGGTCTCAAATTCCTGATGTCAAGTAATCCACTCGCCTTGGCCTCCTAAAGTGCTGGAATTACAGGTGTGAGCCACTGCACCTGGCTTTATTTATTAATTTATTTATTTTCTTTGTTACAGTCAGAGTTTTCACTCTTGTCGCTCAGGCTGGAGTGCAGTGGCGCGATCTTGGCTCACTACACTCTCTGCCTTCCAGGTTCAAGCAATTCTCCTGCCTCAGCCTCAAAAGAAGCTGGGATTACAGGCGTGTGCCACCACGCCTCGCTAGTTTTTGTATTTTTAGTAGAGACAGGGTTTCACCATGTTGGCCAGGCTGGTCTCGAACTCCGGATCTAAAGTGATCCACCCACCTCGGCCTCCCAATGTGCTGGGATTACAGGCATGGGCCACCATGCTCGGCCTTATTTATGTATTTATTTATTTTTGAGATGGAGTCTCACTCTGTCGCCCAGGCTGGAGTGCAGTGGCACGATCTTGGCTCACTGCAACCTCCACCTCCCAGGTTCAAGCTATTCTCCTGCCTCAGCCTCCTGAGTAGCTGGGATTACAGGCACCTGCCACCACACCCAGCTAATTTTTGTATTTTTAATAGAGACGGGGTTTTACCATCTTGGCCAGGCTGGTCTTGAACTCCTGACCTCGTGATCTACCCTGTTTGGCTTCCAAAAGTGCTGGGATTACAGGCGTGAGCCACCACGCCTGGCCTATTTATTTATTTATTTATTTATATTTATATTTATATATTTTTTGAGACGGAGTTTCGCTGTTGTTGCTCAGGCTGGAGTGCAATGGCACATTCTCGGCTCACTGCAACCTCTGCCTCCGGAATTCAAGCGATTCTCCTGCCTCATCCTCCCAAGTAGCTGGGATTACAGGCATGTACTACCACGCCCTGCTAATTTTGTAATTTTTAGTAGAGACGGGGTTACTCCATCTTGGTCAGGCTGGTCTCGAACTCCTGACCTCAGGTGATCCACCTGCCTCGGCCTCCCAAAGTGCTGGGATTACAGGCGTGAGCCACTGCACCTGGCATGGGCCTATTTATTTTTTTATTTTGAGACAGAGTCTTGCTCTGACCTCATGCTGGAGTGCAGTGGCACGATCTCAGCTCACTACAACCTCTGCCTCCCGGGTTCAAGCGTTTCTCCTGCCTCAGCCTCCCAAGTAGCTGGGACTACAGGCACACGCCACCACGGCCAGCTAATTTTTGACGGGGTATCACCATGTTGGCCAGGATGGTCTTGATCTCCTGACCTCATGATCCGCCTGTATAGGCCTCCCAAAGTGCTGGGATTACAGGTGTGAGCCACCGCGCCCAGCCTATTTATTTATTTTTGAGACAGAGTTTGCTCCGTCACCCAGGCTGGAGTACAATGGCAAGATTTCGGCTACCTGCAATCTCTGCCTCCTGGGTTCAAGCGATTCACCTGCCTCAGTCTCCCGAGTAGCTGGCACTACATGAGCCTGCCATCACCCCCGGCTTTTTTTTGTTTTGTTTTGGTTTTTGAGACAGAGTTTCGCTCTTGTTGTCCAGGCTGGAGTGCAATGGTGTGGTCTTGGCTCACCACAATGTCCACCTCCCAGATTCAAGCGATTCTTCTGCCTCAGCCTCCCGAGTAGCTGGGATTACAGGCATGCGCCACCACACCCAGCTAATTTGGTAATTTTAGTAGAGATGGGGTTTCACCATGTTGGTCAGGCTGGTTTCGAATTCCCGACCTCAGGTGATCTGCCCATGTCAGCCTCCAAAAGTGCTGAGATTACAGGCGTGAGCCACTGTGCCCGGCCCTTTCTTTTCTTTTTTGACAGTCCTACTCTGTCACCCAGGCTGCAGTGTAGTGGCACAATCTCGGCTCACTGCAACCTCTGGGGAGGCCCAGTTTCTACAAAAAGTATAAGAAATTGGCCGGGCAAGGTGGCTCATGCCTGTAATCCCAGCACTTTGGGAGGCTGAGATGGGTGGATCACTTGAGGTCAGGAGTTCAAGACCAGCCTGGCCAACATGATGAAATCTCGTCTCTACTAAAAATAGAAAAATCAGCCGGGCGTGGTGGTGGGCACCTGTAATCCCAGCTACTTGGAAGGCTTAGTCAGGATAATCGCTTGAACCCAGGAGGTGGAGGTTGCAGTGAGCTGAGATCATGCCACTGCACTCCAGCCTGGGCAACAGGGTCTAAAAATATATATATATATATATATACATACACACATATGCTGATTAGTAGCAAGTACAGGTGGATTATTATTATTTTTTTTTTTTTTGAAACGGAGTCTTGCTCTGTCACCCAGGCTGGAGTGCAATGGCGCGATCTTGGCTCACTGCAACCTCCACCTCCCAGGTTCAAGCGATTCTCCTGCCTCAGCCATTCGAGTAGCTGGGATTACAGGTGCCCACCACCACGCCTGGCTAATTTTTGTATTTTTAGTAGAGATGGGGTTTCAGCTTGTTGGCCAGGCTAGTCTCGAACCCTTGACCTCAGGTAATCTGCCCACCTCAGCCTCCCAAAATGCTGGGATTACAGGCGTAAGCCACCGCACCCGGCCGAGACAGAGTCTTGCTCTTTCGCCAGGCTGGAGTGCAGTGGTGTGATCTTGGCTCACTGCAACCTCCACCTCCTGGATTCAAGTGATTCTCATGCCTCAGCCTCCTGAGTAGCTGGGATTACAGGCATGCACCACTATACCCAGCTAATTTTTGTATTTTTAGTAAAGATGGGGTTTCACCATGTTGGCCAGGATGGTCTCGATTTCCTGACCTTGTCATCTGCCCCCTTTGGCCTCCCAAACTGCAGGGATTACAGGTGTGAGACACGGTGCCCAGCCATTTTGTTGTTGTTGTTGTTGTTTTGTTTTGTTTTTGAGACTGAGTCTCACTCTGTCGCCCAGGCTGGAGTGCAGTGGCACAATCTCTTCTCACTGCAACCTCTGCCTCCCGGGTTTAAGCAATTCTGTGCCTTAGCCTCCCGAGTAGCTGGCATTACAGGCGCCTGCCACCTGGCTAATTTTTATATTTTTAGTAGAGATTGGGTTTCACCATCTTGGCCAGGCTGGTCTTGAATTCCTGACCTCATGGTCCACCTGCCTCAGCCTCCCAAAGTGCTGGGATTACAGGCGTGAGCCACTGAGCCCAGCCTGGTCTTTTTTTTTTTTTTTTTAGATGAAGTTTCATTCTTGTTGCCCAGGCTGGAGTGCAATGGCGAGATCTCAGCTCACTGTATCCTCTGCCTCCCAGGTTCAAGCGATTCTCCTGCCTCAGCCTCTGGAATAGCTGGGATTATAGGCATGTGCCACCACGCCCAGCTAATTTTGTATTTTTAGTAGAGATGGTGGGGGGGGGTTCTCCATTTTGATCAGACTGGTCTCGAACTCCCGACCTCAGGTGATCCGCCTGCCTTGGCCTCCCAAAGTGCTGGGATTATAGGCATGAGCCACCATGCTGGCTGTACAGGTGGATTTTTAAAGGAAAGAAGAAGCAATTCCTGAGTTGTTACCAATAACTTACATTAAAATAACATAAGCCATTGATTGCTTATACATTGTTTCTTTTTTCTTTTTTTCTATTGAGACAGGGTGTCACTATGTTCCCCAGGCTGGTCTCCTGGACTGAAGCAATCCTCCAGTCTCAGTCTCCCAAAGTGCTGGGATTACAAGTGTGAGCCACTCTGCCCAGGCCCCATTGTTTCTTTATATCACAAATTCCAGGAGCATGAAGATAATGGGTGAGGCAGTCAAGAACAAAATGACTCTTTTTCAAGTCATTTTTTTAATCATAGCTCACAGCAGCCTCAAACTCCTGGGCTCAAGCACTCCTCTTGGGACTAGCACTAGGACTACAGGCTCAGGCTACAGCAAGAATATTTTTCTTTACTTTTTTTCGTAAAGACAGGAGCTCACTATGTTGTTCAGGCTGGTATAAAACTCCTGGCCTCAAGGGATCCTCCTGCCTCTGCCTCCCAAAGCACTGGCATGAGTCACTGTGCCTGACCCAAAATAACCTTAAACAACTGCCCCCAGGCATGGGCTTGAGGGAGGGAGCATGACTGAAGTTTCATACCGGAAGTCTCTCTGTGCCTGCACACCACACATAACTCAGACTGCTGTGAGCTATTTTTTCTTACAATTTTTTTTCTTTTTTTTCTTTTTTTTTTGAGAAGGAGTCTCTCTCTGTTCCCCAGGCTGGAGTGCAGTGGCATGATCTCGGCTCACTGCAACCTCCACCTCCTGGGTTCAAGCGCTTCCCCTGCCTCAGCCTCCCAAGTAGCTGGGATCACAGGCGCCCACCACCACGCCCAGCTAATTTTTTGTATTTTTAGTAGAGACGGGGTTTCACCATGTTGTCCAGGCTGGTCTTGAACTCCTGACCTCACATGATCTGCCCACCTCGGCCTCTCAAAGTGCTAAGATTACACGCGTGAGCCACTGGATCCGGCCATTCCTTTTTTTTTTTTTTTTTTTTTTTTTTTGAGACAGAGTCTTGCTCTTTCGCCCAGGCTGGAGTGCAGTGGCGCAATCTCGGCTCACTGCAAGCTCCGCGTCCCGGGTTCACGCCATTCTCCTGCCTCAGCCTCTCCGAGTAGCTGGGACTACAGGCGCCCGCCACCACGCCCGGCTAATTTTTTGTATTTTTTAGTAGAGATGGGGTTTCACCGTGGTCTCGATCTCCTGACCTTGTGATCCGCCCGCCTCGGCCTCCCAAAGTGCTGGGATTACAAGCGTGAGCCACCGCGCCCGGCCCGGCCATTTCTTATAATTTCTTTGTGTTTATTTATTTATTTATTGTCTTTTTTTTTTTTTTTTGGTGGAGAACGGGGTCTCGCTATATTGCCCAGGCAGGTCTGGAACTCCTGGGCTCAAGCTATTCTCCTGCCTCTGCCTTCCTAAGAGCTGGGATTACAGGTGTGAGCCACCACGCCCGGCCATTTATTCATTCATTCATTCATTCATTCATTCATTCTTTGAGACAAGGTCTAGCTCTGTTGCCCAGGCTGGAGTGCAGTGGCCTATCTCAGCCATCCTCCCATTTCAGCCTCCCGAATAGCTGGGACTACAAGCATAGGCCACCCTACCCAGCTAATTTTTGTATTTTTTGTAGAGACTGGGTTTCATGGTGTTGCTAAGGCTGGTCTCGAAATCCTGAGCTCAAGCAATCTGCTCACCTCAACTTCCCAAAGTGTCCTTATATTTAAAGTAAGCCTCTTGGGGGCAGCATATAGCTGGATCTTATCTCTTTTAATCCAATCTTCCAATCTTGTCAAAAACAAAATCACAACAAATTTAGTTTAAGGATCGCTTTTTTTTTTTTTAAAGATGGAATTTTGCTCTTGTTGCCCAGATTGGAGTAGAATGGCGCGATCTCGGATCACTGCAACCTCTGCCTCCCAGGTTCAAATGATTCTCCTGCAGCAGCCTCCTGAGTAGCTGGGATTACAGGCACCCGCCACCACGCCTGGCTAATTTTTGTATTTTTAGTAGAATCTGGGTTTCACCATGTTGGCCAGGCTGGTCTTGAACTCCTGACCTCAGGTGACCCACCTGCCTTGGCTTCCCAAAGTGCTGGGATTACAGGCTTGAGCCACTGCGCCCAGCAAGGATCTCTCTTTTTTTTTTCTTTCTTTTTTTTTTTTCTTTCTGAGATAGAATCTCTGTCGCTCAGGCTGGAATGCAGTGGAGTGGCTCACTGAAGCCTTGAACTCCTGGGCTCAGGTGACTCTCCCATCTCAGCTTTCTGAGTAGCTGAGACTACAGGTGCATGCCACCGTGCCCAGCTAGTTTAAGGATCTTAACTGGCTTTTATTTATGATTCCACAATCAGGCAACACTTCATTCTATAAAATAGAATGAGGCTGGGCGTGGTGGCTCACGCCTGTAATCCCAACACTTTGGGAGGCAGAGCCAGGTGGATCTAGTTCAAGACCAGCCTGGCCAACATGGTGAAACCCCGTCTCTACTAAAAAAATGCAAAAATTAGCCAGGTGTGGTGGCACATGCCTGTAATCCTAGCTACTCCAGAGGCTGAGGCACAAGAATCTCTTAAACCCGGAAGGTGGAGGTTGCAATAAGCTGAGATTGCGCCACTGCACTCCAGCTTGGGCAACAGCGTGAGACTCTGTTTCAAAAAAATAAAATAACATAAAATACAGTGAGTGTTCTGATGAACTGAGCAGAGCAGTTTGGCTGTGTAGGCAGAAAAGGGTTGAGGAAAGCAGAAAGAGTGAACAAAAGGGGATTGGTTCTTTCAAAAGTATGTTCTTTGTAGAGGTTAAAGCAGAGGGAATTTCTGCATCATGTTGTCTAAAATTGACTTGTTTTGGAGATTTGGCTATTATCTCTCTCTCTCCTGATTTCTTTTTTTTTTTTTTTTTTTTTGAGACGGAGTCTCGCTCTGTCGCCCAGGCTGGAGTGCAGTGGCACAATCTCGGCTCACTGCAAGCTCTGCCTCCCGGGTTCATGCCATCCTCCTGCCTCAGCCTCTCCGAGTAGCTAGGACTACAGGTGGCCGCCACCACGCCCGGCTAATTTTTTGTATTTTTAGTAGAGACGGGGTTTCATCGTGGTCTCAATCTCCTGACCTCGTGATCCGCCTGCCTTGGCGTCCCAAAGTGCTGGGATTACAAACGTGAGCCACCACACCCGGCCAACCTGATTTCTTTTCTTTTTCTTTCTTTCTTATTTTTTGAGATGGAGTTTTCCTCTTGTTGCCCAGGCTGGAGTGCAATGGCATGATTTTCACTCACTGCAACCTCCGCCTCCCGAGTTCAAGCGATTCTCCTGCCTCAGCCTCCCTAGTAGCTGGGATTACAGGCATGTGCCACCACGCCTGGCTAATTTTGTATTTTTAGTAGAGACAGGGATTCTCCATGTTGGTCAGGATGGTCTCAAACTCCCGACCTCAGGTGATCCACCCACCTCAGCCTCCCGAAGTGTTGGGATTACAGGCGTGAGCCACTGCACTCGGTCTCTCTCTCCCGATTTCTTAGAAGATTAGATAAATAATTTAGTTGCAGCTTCGTGGAATGGCACTTCAGCACAAGTAACTCAATTTTGGTTTGGTCTTTTGGGCCTAGTACAGGAGTTCTACCCAAACCAATGGCCTGCTATAAATATGATTTAATACTCAGGTGACCCATCCGGCCTATTGTTTATAGGCAAATAGTAGCCGGCTGCTGTGGCTCACACCTGTAATCCCAAAACTTTGGGAGGCCAAGGCAGGTGGGTCACCTGAGATCAGGAGTTAGAGAACAGCCTGGGCAACATGGCAAAACCCCATCTCCACAAACATTGCAGAAAAAAAGAAAAATTAGTTGGGTGTGGTTGCACATACCTGTAATCCCAGCTACTCAAGGGGTTGAGGCAGGAGGATCACTTGAGCCCAGAAGGTCAAGGCTGTAGTGACACGTGATCTCAGCATTGCAGTCCAGTCTGGGTGACAGAGTGAGACCCTGTCTCAATAAAAAGCAAGCAAACAAACAAAAAGAAAAAGTTTAGGCTGGGCGCGGTGGCTCACGCCTGTAATCCCAGCACTTTGGGAGGCCGAGGCAGGTGGATCACGAGGTCAGGAGATCGAGACCATTCTGGCTAACACGGTGAAACCCCGTCTCTACTAAAAAGACAAAAAAAAAAAAAAAAGTTTAAAGTTTTCTCAGTTCTAATTTCTAATATCATAAACATACATAGATATAACTCACAAAGTCTCCCTTCGGCCGGGCAAGGTGGCTCACGACTGTAATCCAAGCACTTTGGGAGGCCCAATCAGGAGGATCACTTGCACCCAGAAGTTTAAGACCAGCCTTGGCAACAGAGGGAAACCCCATCTCTACCAAAAAAAAAATAGCTGGGCATGGTGGTACATGCCTGTAGTCCCAGCTACTTGGGACACCGAGGCACAAGAGGATTGCTTAACCTGGAGAGTTTGAGCCTACAGTGAGCCATGATTATACTACTGCACTGTAGCCTGGGCAACAGAGCAAGACCCTATCTCAAAATAACTAAATAAATAAAAAGTCTCGGCTGGGCAAGGTGGCCCACACCTGTAATCCCAACACTTTGGAAGGACAAGGCAGGTGGATCACTTGAGGCCGGGAGTTCAAGACCAGACTGGCCAACATAGAGAAACCCTGTCTCTACTAAAAATACAAAAAATTAGCCAGGCGTGGTGGCAGGCACCTGTAGTCCCAGCTACTCGGGAGGCTGAGGCAGGAGAATGGCAAGAACCCGGGAGGCGGAGCTTGCAGTGAGCCGAGATTGCACCACTGCACTCCATCCAGCCTGGGCAACAGAGCGAGACTCCATCTCAAAAAAAAAAAAAATTATCTGGGTGCGGTGGCATCTGCCTATAAATCCCAGCTACTCGGGAAGGCTGAGACATGAGAATCGATTGAACCTGTGAGGTGGAGGCTGCAGTGTGCCATGATCATGCCACTAAACTCTAACCTGGGTGACGTAGTGAGGCCAGACACGGTGGCTCACGCCTGTAATCCCAGCACTTTGGGAGGCCAAGGCAGGTGGATCATCTGAGGTCAGGAGATCAAGACCAGCCTGACCAACATGGTGAAACCCCGTCTCTACTAAAAATACAAAAATTAGCTGGGTGTGGTGGTGGGCACCTGTAATTCCAGCTACTTGGGAGGCTGAGGTAGGAGAATCACTTGAACCCAGGAGGCGGAGGTTGTAATGAGCCAAAATCATGCCATTGCACTCCAG
This sequence comes from Symphalangus syndactylus, assembly GCF_028878055.3. Taxonomy (NCBI): domain Eukaryota; kingdom Metazoa; phylum Chordata; class Mammalia; order Primates; family Hylobatidae; genus Symphalangus; species Symphalangus syndactylus. Next base: position 111,499,183 of record NC_072423.2, on the reverse strand, counting down.
CCTGGGTAGCAGAGCAAGACTCGGTCTCAAAAAAAAAAAAAAAGAAAGAAAGAAAGAAAGAGGTTAAATTTATTTTAATAGGCTATTTCACTTGTATATGAAAGATGATCATTTCAACATAAAAATTAATGTTTAAAATATTAGTTTAGGTTATTTTTTCCATACGAAATATTTGACATTGGTGTATATTTTACACTTACAGCACATCTCAATTTAAACTAGCCACATTTCTTTTCTTTTTTTCTTTTTATTTTTTTTAGATGGAGTCTCGCTCTGTCACCCAAGCTGGAGTGCAGTGGCACGATCTCGGCTCACTGCAACCTCCACCTTCCGGGTTCAAGCAATTTTCCGGCTTAGCCTCCCAAGTAGCTGGGACTACAGGCGCACCCACGCCTGGCTAATTTTTTGTATTTTAGTAGAGACAGGGTTTCACCGTGTTGCCCAGGCTGGTCGCGAACTCCTGAACTCAGGCAATCTGCCCGCCTTGGCCTCCCAAAGTGCTGGGATTACAGGCGTGAGCCACAGCGCCTGGCCCTATTTTTTTTTTTTTTTTTTTTCTGTTTATTTGGCAACTTTAATTTATTCAAAATGTTTTAACCATTTTCATTCCATTTGCATCTCATTTAGTGAATTTCATTGTAGTCTTTTTTTTAATTAATTTTTTTTGCATACAAAAACAATAAACATTTTCTAAAAATACATACAAAAAGATGCATATCAAACATATTAGGAAGGTTGCACATGGGAAGTCGGGGAATAGAAATGGGGGTGGGAGTTAAAATAAATGAGAGAGGGACTTTATATGGATCAGTGATAATAACTCAATCCTCTATTTGACAAAGAAGAGGGAGAAGGAAGAGGAAGAAAAAGAAAGTGGGATAAAGGATCAGAAAGGGAGGAAAATAGAAAAAATTAGAGTATGACTCCAGGGTAGACCTGTTTTGTTGTCACTGAGTTGGTTGGTTGGTTTGTCTGTTGTATTCTTCATGTTTCGCCAAGTTGGCCAGACTGGTCTCGAACTCCTAGCCCGAAGTCATCAACCCGCCTCGCCCCCCAGAGTGCCGGGACCACAGGCGTGAGCCACCACGTCCAGCCCCCACATTGCTTCTGGCCTCCGTGGTAGACCTCCCAGACGGTGCGGCCAGGCAAAGGAGCTCCTCACTTCTACCCAGACACGGGGCGGCTGGGCAGAGGGGCTCCTCACTTCCCAGACGGGGCGGCCAAGCAGAGACGCTCCTCATTTCTTCCCAGACGATAGGTGGCCGGGCAGAGGCGCTCCCCACTTCCCAGACGATGGGTGGCCGGGCAGAGGCGCTCCTCACCTCCCAGACGATGGGTGGCCGGGCAGAGGCGCTCCTCACCTCCCAGACGATGGGTGGCCGGGCAGAGGCGCTCCTCACCTCCCAGACGGGGCGGCTGGGCAGAGGCGCTCCTCACTTCTTCCCGGACGGGGTGGCTGGGCAGAGGCGCTCCTCACTTCTTCCCGGATGGGGCGGCCGGGCAGAGGCGCTGCTCACTTCCCAGACGGGGCGGCCGGGCAGAGGCGCTCCTCACCTCCCAGACGGGGCGGCCGGGCAGAGGCGCTCCTCACCTCCCAGACGGGGCGGCCGGGCAGAGGCGCTCCTCACCTCCCAGACGGGGCGGCCGGGCAGAGGCGCTCCTCACCTCCCAGACGGGGCGGCTGGGCAGAGGCGCTCCTCACTTCTTCCCGGATGGGGCGGCCGGGCAGAGGCGCTCCTCACTTCTTCCCGGACGGGGCGCCCGGGCAGAGGCGCTCCTCACTTCTTCCCGGACGGGGTGGCCGGGCAGAGGCGCTGCTCACTTCCCAGACGGGGCGGCCGGGCAGAGGCACTCCTCACTTCCCAGACGGGGCGGCCGGGCAGAGGCGCTCCTCACTTCCCAGACGGGGCGGCCGGGCAGAGGCGCTCCTCACTTCCCAGACGGTGGGTGGCCGGGCAGAGGCGCTCCTCACTTCCCAGACGATGGGTGGCCGGGCAGAGGCGCTCCTCACTTCTTCCCGGATGGGGCGCCCGGGCAGAGGCGCTCCTCATTTCTTCCCGGACGGGGCGGCCGGGCAGAGGCGCTCCTCACTTCCCAGACGGGGCGGCCGGGCAGAGGCGCTCCTCACTTCTTCCCGGACGGGGCGGCCGGGCAGAGGCGCTCCTCACTTCCTCCCGGACGGGGCGGCCGGGCAGAGGCGCTCCTCACTTCCTCCCGGACGGGGCGGCCGGGCAGAGGCGCTCTTCACTTCCTCCCGGACGGGGCGGCCGGGCAGAGGTGCTCCTCACTTCCTCCCGGACGGGGCGGCCGGGCAGAGGCGCTCCTCACCTCCCAGACGATGGGAGGCCGGGCAGAGGCGCTCCTCACTTCCCAGACGATGGGTGGCCGGGCAGAGGTGCTCCTCACTTCCCAGACGGGGCGGCCGGGCAGAGGCGCTCCTCACTTCCCAGACAGGGTGGCCGGGCAGAGGCGCTCCTCACTTCCCAGACGGTGGGTGGCCGGGCAGAGGCGCTCCTCACTTCCCAGACGGTAGGTGGCCGGGCAGAGGCGCTCCTCACTTCCCAGACGGGGCGGCCAGGCAGAGGTGCTCCTCACCTCCCAGACGGGGCGGCCGGGCAGAGGCGCTCCCCACCTTCCAGATGGGGCGGCGGCCGGGCAGGGGCTGCAATCCCAGCACCCTGGCAGGCCAAGGCAGGCGGTCGGGGGGTAGAGGCTGCCGCGAGGCCAGACCACGCCACCGCACTCCAGCCCGGGCAACACCGAGCACTGGGTGAGCAAGACTCCGTCTGTAGTCCCAGTACCTCGGGAGGCTGAGGCAGGCAGAGCACTCGGCGTCAGGAGCTGGCGACCAGCGTGGCCAAGATGGCGAACGCGTGCCTGCGTCCAAAGGAGAAAAGGCAGGCAGCGGTGGCGCGCGCCGGCAGTCCCAGGCAGTCCGCGGAGCGGGCAGCAGCAAGCCGAGTAGATTGTAGCCTGGGCCAGAGAGGGAAAGAAAGAAAGAAAGAAAGAAAGGAGGGAGGGAGGGAGGGAAGGAAGGAAGGAAGGAAGGAAGGAAGCAAGCTTTTTTTTTTTTTTTTTGAGACAGAGTCTCGCTCTGTCGCCCAGGCTGGAGTGCAGTGGTGCGATCTCAGCTCACTGCAACCTCTGCCTCCCAGGTTCAAGTGATTCTCCTGCCTCCGCCTCCTGAGTAGCTGGGATTACAGGCACCTGCCACCACAACCGGCTAATTTTTGTATTTTTGTTGGTCAGGCTGGTCTTGAACTCCTGACCTCGTTCGTATTCTGCCCACCTCGGCCTCCCAAAATGCTGGGATTACAGGCGTGAGCCACCGCGCCCCGCGGCCTAGCCACATTTCAAGTGCTCAGTAGCCATGTGTAAACTGGTAACTATCATATTTGACAACACATCTCTAAAATGCACCCCTTGTAAAAGTAGGACTTTGTCTTGTTCATGGCCAAATTCTCAGTGTCTAGAATAGGTCTTGGCACATAGGTGTTTAGTTGGTGTTTGTTTAATTAGTGAATGAATGACCTTCCGTTTCCTTGGCACCATTTCCTGCGACCAGTCCCTATCTCAGGTCTCCGAGAACAGTCTCTAAGCTGGCAACCCTCAGATATAATAAGGACAGTTAGCGCCATCTGCTGGAGAATGGAGCATCACCTGCCTCTGAGAATCAAGCTCCTCTATCCAAGGCTGATGGGGCCTAGAATGATATTCCTTACCTTAACCTTGGATCCCCAACTTTCCAAAGATTTTTCTCAGCTCTTATGTCCTGTATTACCAAGACAATGAAAAACAACACTGTGCCAGGCTCCCTTTTGTATGGTCCACACCTGAATTCTGGAAATGGCTGGCTGAAAGAGTATTTTGCAAGCCCATTCATTCTCTGCCCAGCCCTTTTTTTTCTTCCTTCCTTCCTTTCTTCTTTCTTTCTTTCTTTTCCTCCCTCCCTCCTTCCCTCCTTCCTTCCTTCCTTCCTTCCTTCCTTCCTTCCTTCCTTCCTTCCTTCCTTCCTTCCATCCTTCCTTCCCTCCTTCTCTCTCTTTCTTTCCAGAGACCCGTAAAGACTGCCCACAGCCTTCAAGGTAAGAACTCCTGCCCTCAGAGGAAGTATGCATAAACTTGTAGTAAATGGGCCAGGCGTGGCGGCTCATATTTGCAATCCCAGGACTTTGGGAGGCCGAGGCCGGCGGACCACAAGGTCAGGAGTTTGAGACCAGCCTGGCCAACATGGTGAAACCCTGTCTCCCTCTTTTTTTTTTTTTTTTTTAGACGGAGTCTCGCTTTGTTGCCAGGCTGCAGCGCAGTGATGTGATCTCGGCTCACTGCAACCTTCACCTCCCGGGTTCAAGCGATTCTCTTGCCTCAGCCTCCCGAGTAGCTGGGATTACAGTCGCATGCCACCGTGCCCAGCTAATTTTTGTATTTTTAGTACAGAAGGGGTTTCACCATGTTGGCCAGGATGGTCTCGATCTCCTGACCTCATGATCTGCCCACCTCGGCCTCCCAAAGTGCTGGGATTACAGGCGTGAGCCACCATGCTCAGCCAGGTGAAACCCTTTCTCTACTAAAAATACAAAAAATAGCCGGGCATGGTGGCGGGCGTCTGTAATCCCAGCTTCTCGGGAGGCTGAGGCAGGAGAATCCCTTGAACCTGGGAGGTGGAGGTTGCAGTGAGCCGAGATCGAGCCATTGCACTTCAGCCTGGGTGACAAGAGCGAGACTCTGTCTCAAAAAGAAAGAAAGAGGCCGGGCGCGGTGGCTCAAGCCTGTAATCCCAGCACTTTGGGAGGCCGAGGCGGGCGGATCACGAGGTCAGGAGATCGAGACCATCTTGGCTAACACGGTGAAACCCCATCTCTACTAAAAATACAAAAAAAAATTAGCTGGGCGTGTTGGCGGGCGCCTGTAGTCCCAGCTACTCGGGAGGCTGAGGCAGGAGAATGGCGTGAACCCGGGAGGCAGAGCTTGCAGTGAGCCGAGATTGCGCCACTGCACTCCAGCCTGGGCGACAGAGCGAGACTCCGTCTCAAAAAAAAAAAAAAAAAAAAAAAAAAGAAAGAAAGAAAAGAAACTGAGTGGAAAGGTAAGAAAACTGAATGGAAAAATAGAAAGATTGAATAACTTGCTCAAAGCCACACAGCTGATGAGTGGTCATAGAATCCTTCTGCCAAATTGTATATAGATCTAGTTTCAGCTTTATGATTTTTCTTATTTAACAAATATTTTGCTGGGTACAGTGGCTCATGCCTGTAATCCCAGCACTTTGGGAGGGTGAGGCAGGAGGATTGCTTGAGCCCAGGAGTTTGAGGCCAGTCTGGGCAACATAGTGAGACCTTGTCTCTGAAAAAATAAATAAATAAATATAGGCCTGGCACGGTGGCTCACACCTGTAATCCCAACGCTTTGTGAGGCCAAGGCGGGTGGATCTTGAGGCCAGAAGTTTGAGACCAGCCTAGCCAACATTGTGAAACACCCTCTCTCCTAAAAATACAAAAGTTAGCAAGACATGATGACCTGTAGTCCCAGCTACGTGGGAGGCTGAGGCAGGAGGATCACTTGAACCCAGGAGGCAGAGGCTGCTGTGAGCCAAGATCGCGCCACAGCACTCAAACCTGGGCACCACAGAGCAAGACTCAATCTCAAAAGAAAAAACAAACATATATATATATATATAAAATAAAAAACTATTATTTACTGAACACTTTTCTCACAGAAACATACAGCAAAGGTTCTGCTCTCATAGAGTTTTTGTTTGTTTGTTTTTTGAGACGGAGTCTCGCTCTGTCTCCCAGGCTGGAGTGCAGTGTAAACCCAGCACCACTTTGGGAGGCTGAGGTGAGTGGATCACCTGAGGTCAGGAGTTCGAGACCAGCCTGGCCAACATGGTTAAACCTCATCTCTACTAAAAACACACACAAAAAATTAGTTGGGCGTCGTGGCAGGCGGATATAATCCCAGCTACTCAGGAGGCTGAGGCAGGAGAATTGTTTGAACCCGGGAGGCAGAGTTTGTAGTGAGCAGAAATTGGGCCATTGCACTCCAGCCTGGGCCACAGAGCAAGACTATGTCTCAAAATAAATAAATAAATAAAATAGGCCGGGCACGGTGGCTCACGCCTGTAATCCCAGCACTTTGGGAGGCTGAGGCGGGCAGATCACCTGAGGTCAGGACTTTGAGACCAGACTCAACGTGGAGAAACCCCGTCTCTACTAAAAATACAAAAGTAGCTGGGCATGGTGGTGCATGCCTGTAATCCCAGCTACTCGGGAGGCTGAGGCAGGAGAATTGCTTGAACCTGGGAGGCGGAGGTTGCGGTGAGCTGAGATCGCGCCATTGCACTCCAGCCTGGGCAACAAAAGCGAAACTCTGTCTCAAAAAATAATAATAATAATAAAATAAAATAAGATAAAATAGTTCCTTGGGAGGCTGAGGTGGGAAGATTGCTTGAGCACAGGAGTTCAAGACTGCAGTGGGCCATGATCACACCACTGTACTCCAGCCTGGGCCACAAAACAAGATCTGTCAAAAAAAAAAAAAAAAAGCCAGGCATGGTGGCTCACGCCTGTAATCACAACACATTGGGAGGCCGAGGTGGGTGGATCACCTGAGGTCAGGAGTTCAAGACCAGTCTGGCCATCATGGGGAAACCCTGTCTCTACTAAAAATATAAAAAATTGGCCAGGCGTGATGGCTCACGCCTGTAATCCCAGCACTTGGGAGGCCGAGGTGGGAGAATCACCTGAGGTCGTGAATTCGAGACCAGCCTGGCCAACATGATGAAACCCCATCTCTATTAAAAATACAAAAATTGGCTGGGTGCGGTGGCTCACGCCTGTAATCTCAGCACTTTGGGAGGCCGAGGCAGGTAGATCACGAGGTCAGGAGATCGAGACCATCCTGGCCAACACAGTGAAACCCCGTCTCTACTAAAAATACAAAAAAAATTAGCCAGGTGTGGTGGCGGGCACCTGTAGTCCCAGCTACTCGGGAGGCTGAGGCAGGAGAATGATGTGAACCCAGGAGGCGGAGCTTGCAGTGAGCCGAGATTGCACCACTGCACTCCCAGCCTGGGCGACAGAACGAGGCTCCGTCTCAAAAAAAAAAAAAAAAAAATTAGTCCAGGCACGGTGGCTCACGTCTGTAATCCTAGCACTTTGGGAGGCCGAGGCGGGCGGATCACAAGGTCAGGAGATCGAGACCATCCTGGCTAACATGGTGAAACCCCGTCTCTACTAAAAATACAAAAAATGAGCCAGGCGTGGTGGCAGGCGCCTGTAGTCCCAGCTACTCGGGAGGCTGAGGCAGGAGAATGGCGTGAACCCGGGAGGCAGAGCTCACACCACTGCACTCCAGCCTGGGTGACAGAGCGAGACTCTGCCTCAAAAAAAAAAAAAAAAAAAAAAAAAATTAGCTGGGTGTGGTGGTGCATGCCTGTAATCCCAGCTACTCGGGAGGCTGAGGCAGGAGAATTGCTTGAACCTGGGAGGTGGAGGTTGCAGTGAGCTGAGATCCTGCCACGAGACTCTAGCCTGGGTGACAGAGTGAGACTCCGTCTCAAAGAAAAACCAAAAAAAAAGAAACCAAAAAATTAGCTGGATGTGGCGGCTTGTACCTGTAATCTCAGCTACTAGGGAGGCTGAGGCAGGAGAGTCACTTGAAACCAGGAGGCAGAGGTTGCAGTGAGCTGAGATCACCACTGCAGTCTGGACAACAGAGTGAGACTGTGTCTCAAAAAAAAAAAAAAAAATATATATATATATATATATATATACACACACATATACAAACACACATACATACACACAGACACACACACATATAAATGTAGTGAGTGACTCATACTGCCAATAAATAAAAGGAAAAACAGAAGGATTGGTGATGGATGTGTGTGTTTGTGGATGAGAGCTCAGAGCCTCAAAAGCCTCCAGGAGTCCACAAGCTGGCAGCCAGACCCATCTGGATGGGCAGAAGGTAAGGAAGCAATGTTGATGGTCTAGGCAAATCTATTGTGTGTGGACAGCTCTGTTCTGTACTCACAAGTGCAGGCCTAGCTTCTCAACTGAGTTTGGAACTACCTTTCTTTTTTTTTTTTTTTTTTTTTTTTTTTAGAAATAGGGTTGGCCAGGCACAGTGGCTCACAGCTGTAATCCTAGCACTTTGGGAGGCCAAGGCGGGTGGATCACCTGAGGTCAGGAGTTCGAGACCATCCTGGCCAACATGGCAAAACTCCGTTTCTACTAAAAATACAAAAATTAACCGGGCGTGGTTTGCGGGGGATGGTGCCTGTAATCCCAGCTACTGGGGAGGCTGAGGCGGGAGAATTGCTTGAAGCCGGGACCCGGAGATTGCAGTGAGCCCATTGCACTCCAGCCTGGGTGACAAGAGCAAGACTCCGTCTCAAAAAAAAAAGAAAGAGCGGTGGCTCACGCCTGTAATCCCAGCACTTTGGGAGACTGAGGCGGGTGGATCACAAAGTCAGGAGTTCAAGATCAGCCTGGCCAAGATGGTGAAACCCTGTGTCCACTAAAAATACAAAGAAATTAGCCTGGCGTGGTGACAGGAGCCTGTAATCCCAGCTACTCGGGAGGCTGAAGCAGGAGAATTGCTTGAACCTGCGGAGGCGGAGGTTGCAGTGAGCCAAGATCGCACCACTGCACTCCAGCCTGGGTGACAGAATGAGACTCTATAGAAGGAAGGAAGGAAGGAAGGAAGGAAGGAAGGAAGGAAGGAAGGAAGGAAGGAAAGAAGGAAAGAAAGAAAGAAACAAGGTCTGGCCGGGCACGGTGGCTCACACCTGTAATCCCAGCACTTTGGGAGGCCGAGGAAGGCAGATCACAAGGTCAGGAGATTGAGACCATCCTGGCTAACACGGTGAAACCCCGTCTCTACTAAAAATACAAAAAAATTAGCCAGGCATGGTGGCGGGCGCCTGTAGTCCCAGCTACTTGGGAGGGCTGAGGCAGGAGAATGGCTTGAACCCGGGAGGCGGAGCTTGCAGTGAGCCGGGATTGTGCCACTGCACTCCAGCCTGGGCAACAGAGCAAGACTCTGTCTCAAAAAAAAAAAAAAAAAAAAAAGAAAGAAACAGGGTCTTGGCCAGGCAAGATGGCTCATGAATGAAATCCCAACAGTTTGGGAGGCCAAGGCGGGCAGATAGCCTGAGCTCAGGAGTTAGAAACCAGCCTGGGCAACATGGCAAAACGCTATCTCTACAAAAATTACAAAATAGCAAGGGGTGTTTCGGAGTCTACTCTGGCTCAGGAGGCTGCCTGTAAAAGAACAAAACAAACAAACAAAAAAATTAGCCGAGCGTGGTGGCATGTGCTTATAGTTCTAGCTGCTTGGGAGGGTAAGGTGGGAGGATTGCATAAGCCTGGGAGGTTGAGGCTACAGTGAGCCGTGATTGAGCCATTGCACTCCAGCTTAGGTGACAGAGTGAGACTCTCAAAAATAGATAAATACATAAATAAGAAACTCGGTCTCGGCCGGGCGCGGTGGCTCACGCTTGTAATCCCAGCACTTTGGGAGGCCGAGGCGGGCGGATCACGAGGTCAGGAGATCGAGACCACGGTGAAACCCCGTCTCTACTAAAAATACAAAAAATTAGCCGGGCGTTGTGGCGGGCGCCTGTAGTCCCAGCTACTCGGAGAGGCTGAGGCAGGAGAATGGCGTGAACCCGGGAGGCAGAGGTTGCAGTGAGCCGAGATCGTGCCACTGCCCTCCAGCCTGGGTGACAGAGCGAGACTCTGTCTCAAAAAAAAAAAAAAAAAAAGAAACTCGGTCTCTGTCACCCAGGCTTGAGTGCAATGGCATGTTCACAGCTCACAACAGCCTCGATCTCTTGGGCTGAAAGGATCCTCTCAGCTCAACCTCTTGAGTAGCTGGGACTACAAATGCATGCCACCATGTCTGGCTAATTTTTTTTCTTTTTTTTTTGTTTTATAGATAAGGTCTTGCTATGTTGCCCTAGCTGGTCCTGAACTCCTGGCTTCAAGCAAAGCAATTCTCCCATCTAGATCTCCCCAAGTGCTGGAATTACTGGCACAAGGCACCATACCCAACCAGAAGCTGCCATTTCTTTTCCACTCTCTCGTAGGATGATTTGAAGTAGCCCTAAGCAAGTGACAGAGCAGATGAGTCTCTCAAGGCTTTCCTAGCCCAACCCCTCAGGCTCTAGAGGGCAGTGCAAGTCAAGGTGGCCAAGGGTGGGCCCAGGGCTCACAGCCAGTTGAGACAGAACCACACTGGAATTTCTCTGACCTTAAGAACACTGCCGGAGCTCCTAGTACTGCAGAACTTTCAAGGACTCTTTTTTTTTTTTTTTTTTTTTTGAGATGGAGTCTTGCTCTGTCACCCAGGCTGGAGTGCAGTGGCGTGATCTCGGCTCACTGCAAGCTCCGCCTCCTGGGTTCACGCCATTCTCCTGCCTCAGCCTCTCCGAGTAGCTGGGACTACAGGCGCCCGCCGCCACGCCCGGCTAATTTTTCGTATTTTTAGTAGAGATGGGGTTTCACCGTGTTAGCCAGGATGGCCTCGATCTCCTGACCTCGTGATCCGCCCGCCTCGGCCTCCCAAAGTGCTGGGATTACAGGCTTAAGCCACCGCGCCCGGCCTCAGGGACTCTTTTAAATTGCAGCAAGATGGTGTGTGTAGAGGGTGTGTTTCTGGAAAAATTGTCTATAGCTTTTTCATATAGTGGAGATAAGGAAGGTTGGAGACCCTACCATAAGGTATGAAATCCATGGTATCCCTTTCCCAGGCTTGGTCTCGAGACAGGGTCCACACTGCCTTCCTAAATGTAGTCTGGCAGCCCATGATCTCCCTGGGGCATGCCATGGAGTACTCAGCTGCCCCCATCCAGGACTCTGTGTGTCCAATTAGGGGGATGGCAGGAAACAAGATTTTCTCCGGTCCTTGGGGGCTGCTGGGAGAGCCGGCAGCTTGGAACAGCTTCCTGCAGCTGCTGGGAACAGGGAGCCAAGGAATGCCTGTGCTTCACTGGATTTCCTGGGACCCATGTCCTGCTGCTTAAGTCACTGGGTCCCACCAGGTCCCACCATGTCCCACCATGGGCCTCATTATGGGCACATTTTATTTCATTATGAAAGGAATCAGGAATGGATGACCTTTGTGTGGGGCAATGCAAGGCCAGGAGGCTGACCAGCTGGCTCTCTTGTCAGTTCCCCTATCTTGTTCCCTGTGCTCCCCCTGCTTGACCCATACTCCAGATCATTCTGCTCAGAGTCAGGCAAGTTCCAGCGAAGTCTAGGATGCCTGGTCAAGGCCTGCTGGAACAATCACCTCTGCACCATTCTTGTCCATCTGGCCAGGCTTGGACATGTCCTGCTACTGCTGAACTCTTCCTGGGAGTTCACCAAGCCAGTAGGAAATTCAGCTGCTCCCCTCTCCAAAGATTCCACTACAGTGACCTCTCCTCCATGTGGCCTTCTCAGACCAGGCCCTCACACCTCTGTTTCCTGGGTGCAGCTTTTGCTACCCAAGAGCAGAAACACATGCTTCTCAGCTGCCCTGCCTATGACTTCTATTTCTCTGCTTTTTGCCTTCTTGAATGTCTAGGAATGGAGTAGGTGCTCAGTAAAGGGCTTTATGATTTGATTTGGCCACTTCCCTGCCCTTCTCCCAATTCCTTACCCTGATTACAAATAACGACTGAAGTGGGCTTAGACTAAACCCCAGAACTGCAGAAGACCCTATAATCAGGCCACCCTGAGAATATCTTTGTTCATCCAATGGGCCCTAGGCCTTTTTGCTGTTTTTTTTTTTTTTTTTTTTGAGAGGAAGTCTCGTTCTGTTTGTTGCCCAGACTGGAGTGCAGTGGTGTTATTTTGGCTCACTGCAACCTCCACCTCGCGGGTTCAAGCGATTCTCTTGTCTCATCCTCCCGAGTAGCTGGGATCACAGGTGCATGCCACCACGCCTGGCTAATTTTTGTATTTTTAGTAGAGACGGGGTTTCACCATGTTGCCCAGGCTGGTCTTGAACTCCTGAACTCAGGTGATCCACCTGCCTTGGCCTCTCAAAGTGCTGGGATCACAGGCGTGAGCCACTGCACCCAGCCTTTTTGCTGCTTTTTTAAGGGGGTGAGCCAACCTGGAGGCCTCTGCCTTTTCTTCCTTGCTGATGTTGCCCTGCAGCCTCTTCTCTCTGTCTCTGGATCCTGACTACTACCATAATTCAACAGTGTCAAGACTCCACCAAGGTAAGTTCAAAGTAGCTGCTGGCCACATGCCCAAGGTGGGAGAGGGACAGAAACCTAGCCTTGTGGCCGGGCGCGGTGGCTCACGCTTGTAATCCCAGCACTTTGGGAGGCCGAGGCGGGCGGATCACGAGGTCAGGAGATCGAGACCACGGTGAAACCCCGTCTCTACTAAAAATACAAAAAAAAATTAGCCAGGCGTGGTGGCGGGCGCCTGTAGTCCCAGCTACTCGGAGAGGCTGAGGCAGGAGAATGGCGTGAACCTGGGAGGCAGAAGTTGCAGTGAGCCGAGATTGCGCCACTGCACACTCCAGCCTGGGCGACAGAGCGAGACTCCATCTCAAAAAAAAAAAAAAAAAAAAGAAACCTAGCCTTGTTCCTCCTGGACTGGCCTGGAAGCCCCTTACATGGCTCCAAGGCCTCTGTGTCCTGGGCCCTAGGGTTGGATAGGTCCTGGTAGCTACTGGTTTGATGGAATTGTATCTGTTCATTGACTCATTCAGCAAGCATTAGTGGAATTCCTATTCTGGGCCAGGCCCAGTAAAGGTTACAAAGATAAGCACAGATTCATAGCTTGGCCACTTACTGGCTATGGGACTTTTAGTAAGTGACTTAACCTTTGGGCCTCACTTTTCTCATCTGTAATGTGGGGCCAATAATAACTGTGACAGAGGGTTATTGGAAGGCATGGAGAGATATTGTGTGCCAAGGATATAGGACAGCGCTCAGTGATGGTAACGTATTATCAAGGGCAATCATTGCCCTCTAGAAGCTTGAGGTTTCCTAGACAATGAGGAGTCAGATGTCAGGAAGGCTTGGGGGTGTTGTTCTTGAGTGGGGTGGGCAAAACTTGGGTAGGTGGAAGAGGAACCCTCACAAGTGAGAGCGTCTATAGGGGGTCAAGGAGAGAGGAGGAGACTGGTAAGTCTTGACCAGCTCCTCCTCCATGTGGCCTTCTCACATGGAGGTCCCTGTTGCTTAGGATAGGGTGAGGGTGGGGCTTAATTTATTCTGCAGGAGGCTGGACATCCTTTCACGTCCTTGAAAGTGTGTGGGCTTGTGGAATTTGGGCTCAAAATTGCCAATGGGAGGCCGGGCGCGGTGGCTCACGCTTGTAATCCCAGCACTTTGGGAGGCCGAGGCAGGCGGATCACGAGGTCAGGAGATCGAGACCACGGTGAAACCCCGTCTCTACTAAAAATACAAAAAAATTAGCCGGGCGTAGTGGCGGGCGCCTGTAGTCCCAGCTAGTCGGAGAGGCTGAGGCAGGAGAATGGCGTGAACCCTGGAGGTGGAGCTTGCAGTGAGCCGAGATTGCGCCACTGCACTCCAGCCTGGGCGACAGAGCGAGACTCCGTCTCAAAAAAAAAAAAAAAAAAAAAAAAAAAAATTGCCAATGGGACTCTGTGGAAGGTCTTTCCAGAAGGCTACAGGTCTCCAGCGCAGACTAAAAGATCCAAGAGGCCTATTTTTCCTTTTTTTTTTTTTTTTTTTGAGACAGAGTTTCACTCTTGTTGCCTAGCCTGGAGTGCAATGGCGCAATCTCGGCTCACTGCAACCTCCACCCCCTGGGGTCAAGCAATCCTTCTCCCTCGGCCTACGGAGTAGCTGGGATTACAGGCACATGCCACCGTGCCCAGTTAATTTTTTGTATTTTTAATTAATTAATTTTTTTTTTTTGAGACAGAATTTCACTCTTGTTACCCAGGCTGGAGTGCAATGGTGTGATCTCAGCTCACTGCAACATCCATCTCCCAGGTTCAAGCGATTCTCCTGTCTCAGCTTCCTGAGTAGCTGGGACTACAGGTGCCCGTTCCCACGCCAAGCTAATTTTTGCATTTTTAGTAGAGATGGGGTTTCACCTTGTTGGTCAGGCTGGTCTCAAGCTCCTGACCTCAGGTGATCCATCCGCCTGGGCCTCCCAAAGTGCTGGGATTACAGGTATGAGCCACCGTGACTGGCTAGAGGCCTAATTTTCAATCAAAATTTCACTCATGGCTGGGCGCAATGGCTCACGCCTGTAATCCCAGAACTTTGGCCGGCGGGCAGATCACAAGGTCAGGAGTTCAAGACTAGCCTGGCCAATATGATGAAACCCCGTCTCCACTAAAAATACAAAACTTAGCTGGGCATGGTGGCGGGTGCCTATAGTCCCAGCTACTTGGGAAGCTGAGGCGGAGAACTGCTTGAACCCAGGAGGCGGATGCAGTGAGCCGAGATTGCGCCACTGCACTCCAGCCTGGGCGACAGAGCGAGACTCCATTTGAAAAAAGAAAGATGTGAGCCAGGCGCAGTGGCTCACACTTGTAATCCCAGCACTTTGGGAGGCCGAGGCTGGTGGATCATGAGGTCAGGAGATCGAGACCACGGTGAAACCCTGTCTCTACTAAAAATACAAAAAATTAGCCTGGTGTGGTGGCGGGTGCCTGTAGTCCCAGCTACTCGGAGAGGCTGAGGCAGGAGAATGGCATGAACCCAGGAGGCGGAGCTTGCAGTGAGCCGAGATTGCGCCACTGCACTCCCAGCCTGGGCGACAGAGCGAGACTCCGTCTCAAAAAAAAAAAAAAGAAAGATGTGGAAGTGGAGAGGCATGGGGAGAAGTGGAGGGTGAAGAAGCAGGGAGAGGTGAGGTAAAGTGGAGGGGATAGGACCAGGAGGCTGGTCAGGGGGGAAGTGAGGGATCCTTGTCCTCCGGCAGCTGGAAGACAGGAAGAATGCTGAGCGGGGCAGGATCACAGGTAGATTTGGGTTTGGAAGTTAGCTCTGGCTGCTGCCACAGTGGACTGGATTAGCAGCGTGCTGCACACAGAGTCTCCAGCTGAGGACAGGGCCCTGTAGCCCCTCCTTCTGCAGGCCGTTGTTCTTAGGAGGGAGAAGGTATTCAGACGACCAAGGCCCAAGAAGACAAGGGGGGTGCAGGGTAGAGGCTGGCACCTCAGGCCGATAGGAGGCAGGGGGACCTTGGCCCTAGAAGAGCCTGGGAACAGCAGCAGCTGTTGCTGCTGGCAAGGCAAGCGGGTAGGCAGCCCACGTCTGTGGTGGCCAGTGGGTGAGGGTCTCCAGAATTTGAGGCCAAGGACATCTGAAAGGGTGGGCAGCAAAGCCATCAAGACAGGGGAGGAGGAGGTCTTGGCAGGTCAGCCAGGGACAGTGTCCCACCCTCATCCAGCTGTCTGGGAACAGCTGCAGGAAGAGGGAGGGAGGAGGCCTGGCAGCAGCAGGTGAGGAAGCTCTCTAGTTGCCTGAGCATGGGAAAGGAGAGCTGGTGCGGGTGGGAGGGAATTGAGGGAGGGTACCCAGGAAACTGGGACGGAAGCATGTCCATGCCAAAGGGACTGCCTGGTTCTCATGCATGCAAATGCTGCTGGAATTCTTCAGGGAAAGAATGTGTGGGGGTGGGGGATCGGGAGTAGGGAGGGAACCAAGTGCTCTCCTCTTCCTTCCAGAGGTTCCCCCAAAGGCTATCCTCCTAGGCTGCTCAGCCCCACCTCAGGACTCCCCCCCACTCCTCATTCCTGGGTTTAATTTTCCTCTTTCCCCACCCTCCTCTTTCCTTATCCACTCCTGTGGCTTGATCCTATTCCTAGGAAGAAAAGCAAACAGAAGGCCAGACGCAGTGGCTCACCCCTGTAATCCCAGCACTTTGGGAGGCCAAGGTATGCAGATCACCTGAGGTCAGGAGATCGAGACCATCCTGTCCAACATGGCGAAACCCCTCTCTCTACTAAAAATACAAAAATTAGCTGGGTGTGGTGGTACACGCTTGTAATCCCAGATACTCGGGAGGCTGAGGCAGGAGAATAGCTTGAACCCAGGAGGTGGAGGTTGCAGTGAGCCGAGATTGTGCCACTGCACTCCAACCTGGGTGACAGAGTGAGACACCATCTAAAAAAAAAAAAAAGCAAACAGAACCTAGGATTCCTAAGGGCCCTTTGGAAAGCTCTGGTCCACAGGAGTCACAGGGGGAAAGGATACAGAGAGAAGTCTTTGCCCAAGGCCCCAGTCAGTCAGAGGCAGGCACCAGCGCACCTGCTTGTGCACACCCAGCCCTTGGGGCCTTGACCCTGGGTAAGACCTTGACTGTAACAGCAAGTGGCCTGGGCATCCCTGAGCTCTGCCTCCTGTGAGCTCAGGGGGGCTTACTAGAAACAAGTCTGTTCCCAGTCATTGTAGGTGTCCTGAGGAGGCCTGAGATTTCCCACTTCTGTGCTGGCCAGGGCCTCAGTGCTGCTGACCATGAACAAATCGCTGAGAGCCCCAGGCAGCAGAGTGAGCATAGGGGGGTTTTGGGCAGAGGGAGAATAGGGGGTCAGCTGAGACCAGGCTTTCTCCCTGGGATTTCCCCAAAGTAGGAGGAGCAGCTGCTGGGCCCTGGAGCAGCCTTCCTCACACCTACATGTCCTCACCTTTATATTTTATCAGCTGCTACATTCTTTTAAGTATTCCGGGGCATGGAGATGATGAAATATTTCTTTTAACCTTTTCTAGAAAAACCTTCCACACACCATGAATGGGTTTTTGTACAGTACTGGGGACATGTCAGTGCCTCTGCAGAGAGCCACTACCATGCTATAGCCAGTCATGCCTACCCCCGAAGGCCCACAGCCTGGGCTGCAAGCTGGGGTCTCTCTCTTTCTTACCTTAAAGGCCAGTTCTGAGCTCAGCCCCTAATACTTCCCACTCCAGGCCTTCCTAGTCCCTGGGGTCCCCTGCCAGGTCCAGCATAGTTAATTCATCTGATGGACATAGACCTTTACCTGAGAGTCACACATATTCGTGGGCGACCCCAGCCAGAAATTCTGTCCAGCTTGGTTAAGTGACAGCTGCTGGGAAGGACGTTTGAGGGTCACCGGCCCAGAGCATCCCAGAGATGGATGGGACAGCTGGCCTGCGCTTTGTGCCTACCAGGTGACCCTGCACGTGTCCTGAAGGCCTCCAGCATGCTTGTGTCAAGCAGTAGTTCTGGGGGAGGTAGGTGGGGGTTTGCCCTGGAATCCATCTTAAGGCAGGACCTTCCCCAACTGCTCCCTGCTCCCCAGCTGCCCTCTCCTCTCCACTCTCTCCTTTCTCCCACCTCTGCTTTTGGCGCAGTCCATGGGTTTCCTTTCCCCAGGCAGTTGACGCTGGGCCCTCTCTGATGGGCCATGCTGGGTCTCCCCTGAGGTCCTTACATATGGAGTTATCCAGGCCCAAGGGAGCCCTTCCTCCACCACGTCCCTTCCCCTTCGACCTTTCTCTCCTGGGGCTGGAAGGAGGGGAGTGGCTTCTCTGCATTCCAGGGAAGGTGGAGGCAGGACAAGTGAGAAATTTTCTTTCTAAATGCTTGTTCTGACTTGACTTCCCTGATGCCTGTTGCCTCTCCTCCACATGACCCCCATCTCTGCCTCCACTCTGCCTGCTCTCTCCTCCCCGAGCCCTCCTCTGTGCTCCCACCTTTCTTTCCCCACCTACAGGGGAAGGAAGTGCTGCAAGCCTGGAGCTCAGCTGCTGTCCCCTCACCCCTCGCCCAACTGCATTCCTTCCTGGAGGCCTGAGGGCACTGCCTGCCCTGGCCCTCCCACCCTCCTTCTCCTCCTCCTCCTCCTCCTTGCTCCCATCTTTCAGCTACCATGCCCCTTGCTCCTGGGATCCTACCTTTCTGGCAAAGCCCAGCCTGGTTAAATCTAGCGCTGGTGCCTGCTCTCCCATCTGTTGCTTTCTCTGCTTTATCACCACTCCATTCACTGCTCAGGCCTTGGGGATTTCCAAGGTCTTTCAGGCCTGCCCTGCCCACATTCTCCTAAGCCTTCACTGTGGCCTTTCTTTAGGCTTATTCCATTCACTCTCCAGAAAACCCCAGGGTTTCCTCCATCACCTCCTACAGGCTCTGCCTTCAAAGAGTGGATTTCTCAGATGTTCTGCACCACACAGTACACCCCGGTTCCCCCCTTCCCTCTCATCCCCTTTGTAACTACCTGATTATTACATTTGTATTTACTTATTTTATTTACTGTCTTATTTGTGGGGAATTTGGGCTCCACAAGGGAAGGACTTGTCCCTTTTATTTCTTGCTGTGTTCCTAGCATACAATAGACTCAGTAAATATCTGTGGATTCAACAAGACATGGATGGATGTTTCACCCTGGCCGTGACTCAGTCACATAATCTGGTCTTCTGTCACTTTTAGTGAGCAGACAGGACCACAGCCCACACATGAGGTCACTTGATGATGAGGTGACCAAGGGGCTTAGAGAGGGCAAGCAGCTTTGCAAAATCATACAGTGAACTCAGCTCTGAGTCTCAGCAGAGGCTTATTCTTTTTTTTTTTTTTTTTGAGATAGAGTCTCACTCTGTCGCCAGGCTGGAGTGCAGTGGCATGATCTCGGCTCACTGCAAGCTCTGCCTTCCAGGTTCACACCATTCTCCTGCCTCAGCCTCCTGAGCAGCTGGGACTACAGGCGCCCGCCACCACGCCCAGCTAATGTTTTGTATTTTTAGTAGAGACAGGGTTTCACCGTGTTAACCAGGATGGTCTTGATCTCCTGACCTCGTGATCCGCCCACCTCGGCCTCCCAAAGTGCTGGGATTACTGGCATGAGCCACCATGCCTGGCCAGGAGGGGCTTATTCTTTATACTTTTTTTTTTTTTTTGAGATGGAGTTTCACTCTTGTTGCCCAGTGCCCAGGCTGGAGTGCAGTGGCGTGATCTCAGCTCACTGCAACCTCTGCCTCCTGGGTTCAAGCGATTCCTCTGCCTCAGCCGCCCAAGTAGCTGGGATTACGGGGATAGGCCACCACGCCCGGCTAATTTTGTATTATTAGTAGAGATGGGGTTTCTCCATGTTGGTCAGGCTGGTCTCGAACTCCTGACCTCAGGTGATCCGCCTGCCTCGGCCTCCCAAAGTGCTGGGATTACAGGCATGAGCCACCACACCTGGCCAAAAAACACCTTTCCCCGTGGGTGGACATACATGTCCAATGCCCCCTCCCTTAGCTACATTCCGCTCCCTGCTGGCTCTGGGATAAGATAGTCCCCCAAGACTGACTTTGCATGGCTATTCCCAAAACACTGTGTCTGTGACCTTGAGCACTGGACTAAACACTAGATTAGGTTTAGTCTAGCCAGGCAGTCAGTGGAAGCAAGCAAAGCTGGGGGGTCTGTTTGTTCATTCTCTTCAGTTACTGACCAGCTAGCCCCTAAACCCAAAGTCGTGGGGGACACCACCCATATTCGTCCAGCTTAGCAGAATTGTTCTCTTCTCCATCACATGTCAGTCCAAATCTGGCTCAGGGGTCAACCAGAGGCTTTTCTAGGGCAGAAACACCTCTTTCAGAGCTGGCTAGATCTTATTTGGGTCTGTCCTTCTCATTGGCCTGGGCACCCCTCAGTGGCCCTTTAGTCAGAGACATTGATGGGGCACCAAGCAAACACTGACTCTGACCCTTCTGTCATGGCTGATGAGTATGCCCCTGAAACACTGGAAAGTGTTGGATCCAGGTGAAAATATAGCTTTTGCCTCTAGGCTGGGTGCTGACAGAGACAGGAAGGGCCTCTGAGAGCCCTATCTCTAGTGTAGGGAATGCTTGACATTTCTGGGATGAATGAGAGTGGTCCTCCAGCCATCCTGAGGTGAACTAATAAAGGAATAAAAGGTGAATGTTAGCTAATCAGTCACGTTCTCCAGTGTGTACATGTAAAGAATAAGCCTCTGCTGAGGCTAGGCGCAGTGGCTCATGCCTGTAATCCCAGCACTTTGGGAGGCCAAGGTGGGCGGATCACCTGAGGTCGGGAGTTCGAGACCAGCCTGGCTAACATGGTGAAACCCCGTCTCTAGTAAAAATACAAAAATTAGAAGCCAGGCGTGGTGGCTTACGCCTGTAATCCCAGCACTTTGGGAGACCAAGATGGGCTGATCACAAGGTCAGGAGATCGAGACCATCCTGGCTAACACCGTGAAATCCCGTCTCTACTAAAAATACAAAAAAAAAAAAAAAAAAGGCCGGGCACGGTGGCTCACGCTCGTAATCCCAGCACTTTGGGAGGCCAAGGCGGGTGGATCACGAGGTCAGGAGATCGAGACCACGGTGAAACCCCGTCTCTACTAAAAATACAAACAAAAATTAGCCGGGCGTGGTGGCGGGCACCTGTAGTCCCAGCTACTCGGAGAGGCTGAGGCAGGAGAATGGCGGGAACCCGGGAGGCAGAGCTTGCAGTGAGCGGAGATCGCGCCACTGCACTCCAGCCTGGGAGACAGAGCAAGACTCCGTCTCAAAAAAAAAAAAAAAAAAAAAATTGGCTGGGTGTAGTGGCAGGCGCCTGTAGTCCCAGCTACTCAGGAGGCTGTGGCAGGAGAATGGCGTGAACTTGGGAGGCGGAGGTTGCAGTGAGCCGAGATTGCTCCACTGCACTCCAGCCTGGGTGACTGAGTGAGACTCCGCCTAAAAAAAAAAAAAAAATTAGCCAGGCATGGTGGTGGGCGCCTGTAGTCCCAGCTACTCAGGGGGCTGAGGCAGGAGAATCGCTTGGGCCCGGGAGGCGGAGGTTGCAGTGAACAGAGATGGAGCCACTGAACTCCAGCCTGGACGACAGAGTGAGATTTCGTCTCAAAAAAAAAAAAAAAAAAAAAATTGGCCAGGCACGGTGGCTCACGCCTGTAATCCCAGCACTTTGGGAGGCCGAGGCGGGCGGATCACAAGGTCAGGAGATCCAGACCATCCTGGCTAACATGGTGAAACCCCATCTCCACTAAAAATACAAAAAATTAGCTGGGCGTGGTGGTGGGCGCCTGTAGTCCCAGCTATTCAGGAGGCTGAGGCAGGAGAATTGCATGAACCCAGGAGGCGGAGCTTGCAGTGAATGGAGATCGTGCCACTGCACTCCAGCCTGGGCGACAGAGCAAGACTCGGTCTCAAAAAAAAAAAAAAGATTAAATAAATAAATAAATAAATAAATAAATAAATAAATTGCCAGGCATGGTGGCAGGCATCGCGCCTGTATTCCCAGCTACTCAGGAGGCTGAGGCAGGAGAATCATTTAAGCCCAGGAGGCAGAAGTTGCAGTGAGCCAAGATTGCGCCACTGCATTCCAGCCTGGGTGACAGAGGGAGACTCTGTTTAAAAATAAATAAATAAATAAATAAAAATAAAGAAGGCCAGTCGCGGTGGCTCACAACTATAATCCCAGCACTTTGGGAGGCCGAGGCGGATGGATCACCTGAGGTCAGGAGTTTGAGACCAGCCTGGCTGGCCAACATGGTGAAACCCCGTCTCAACTAAAAATACAAAAATTAGCTGGGTGTGGTGGCAGGCGCCTGTAATCCCTGCTACTCTGGGGACAGAGGCAGGAGAATCGCTTGAACTCGGGAGGCGAAGGTTGCAGTGAGCTGAGATCGCGCCATCAAACTCCAGCCTGGGGGACGAGAGATACTTTGTCACAAAAAAAAAAAAAAAAAAAGAATAGGCCGGGAGCGGTGACTATGCCTGCAATCCTGCAATCCCAGCACTTTGGGAGGCTGAGGCAGGTGGATCACCTGAGGTTGGGAGTTCGCAACAACAGCGAAACTCCATCTCAAAAAAAGAAAGGTGTCTTTTATTTATTCAACCAACACTCCCCCTTGCTATGGGGTTCCTGCCCCATAGGACTCTACATTCCTAGAGGGACAGGTGTGGAAGCTGTGGCCCAGTTGACTGGAGGAATGCTCTTTGCCAGCCATGTATGGAGGGGTCTGGTGGAAGTGCTGGAGTGGAGGGCCCTGCAAGGGGAGGAACTGGCTTCTGGGAAGGCTGGTGGTGACCCACAAACACGCCTACTGGCAATTTATCTCGGGTGAACTTATCAGTCCTTTCTTTCTGCCAGAGCTGCCAAACAATCTGCCTTCTGTTAAATCCAGACAAAAGGGACTCCTCCCTTGCCGTGACTTGGCTGGCCCTGCTTGCTAGCCCTCTGACTCAGGCAGGCCTGTGGGCCTGGCATTTGGGTCAGGAGCCTCCACCCTTGACCAGCACCAGCCCCTGCCCCTCTCTGTCAGGCCTGGAGAGGAATCAGCAGCAGAGGCCTCCCTCCCCTGGGAAGAATCTGAGGATGGGCACTGGTCCTTGACCCTCAGCTTCTTGGAAACACGCCAGGGTGAAAAGCCCTGGAATCCTAGGACCATCAGGAAGTTTGGTCCAGGTAATGTCCCTTGAATTTGTTCTAACTAAAACCAAGGTCTTAGTTTAAGTCACATGAGCCCCAAGCAAACACCAGGACATTTGCCTTGGGCTTTGCACAGGGCATGGACCTTTGGAGAAGCAACTTGCTTCCTTCCTTCCGAAACCAAAAAATTGAGCCTCTGCTATCTGCCACTTGCTGTTAGGTGGTGGTTGCTATGTGGGGCCAAGCAAGTTGGTCTCTAGCATCAAGGGCTCATACTTCAGTGGAGGAGACAAACCTTAATCAGATAATCTTCCTGAATCCTCAGGTTGAGGGTCTATGTGGAGGAAACACTTGGGGCTGAAGGCCCAAGAGAGTTGGGGACTGACAGGCCTGAAGATCCTCATTCTTTGCCTCTTGATCAGTCCTCCCCAGTCCATACCACATGGACACATGGATCCTTTGAGTAGCTGCTCCTGGGAGTAACCCAGGCCTCATTTTTTTTTTCTTTCTTTTTTTTTTTTTTTTTTTGAGACAGAGTCTCACTCTGTCACCCAGGCTGGAGTGCAGTGGCGCGATCTCGGCTCACTGCAAGCTCCGCCTCCCGGGTTCACGCCATTCTCCTGCCTCCCGAGTAGCTGGGACTACAGGCGCCCGCCACCACGCCCGGCTAATTTTTTGTATTTTTAGTAGAGACGGGGTTTCACCATGTTAGCCAGGATGGTCTCGATCTCCTGACCTCGTGATCTGCCCGCCTCGGCCTCCCAAAGTGCTGGGATTACAGGCTTCAGCCACTGCGCCCGGCCTCTTTTTTTTTTTTTTTTCTTGAGTCAGGGTCTTGCTCTGTCACCTGGCTGGAGTGCAGTGGCATGACTGCAGCTCACTGCAACTTCCACCTCCCAGGCTCAAGTGATCCACCTCAGCCTCCTGAGTATCTGGGACCACAGATGGGTGCCATATGCCTCGCTAATTTTTTAATTTTTTGTAGAGATGGGGGTCTTGCCAACATGTTGCGCAGTCTGGTCTCAAACTTCTCCCATCCAAGTACTAACCAGGCCCGACCCTACTTAGCTTCTGAGATCAGACGAGCTTGAGTGCATTCAGGGTGGTATGGCCATGGACAGCTCTTGAACTTCTGAGCTCAAACGATCCACCTGCCTTGGTTTCCCAAAGTGCTGGGATTACAGGTATAAGCCACTGAGCCTGGCCCAGACCTCACTTTTGGTTCTGCCCACCAACTGGTTGTGAGCACCAAGCCTGGCCTGGAGCGGCCTAGGCTCTGCTGGGGTTTGGAAGGTAAGTTACTGGGGACCTTGTGCTGAACTCTAGAGTAGGCTGTGCAGTTCCCACTGAGGGTAAAGGCTTTGACTCTTAGAACTAAAGGGAGTAGGCCGGGCGCGGTGGCTCAAGCCTGTAATCCCAGCACTTTGGGAGGCCGAGGCGGGCGGATCACGAGGTCAGGAGATCAAGACTATCCTGGCTAACACGATGAAACCCCGTCTCTACTAAAAAAAAAAAATACAAAAAATTAGCCGGGCGTGTTGGCGGGCGCCTGTAGTCCCAGCTACTCGGGAGGCTGAGGCAGGAGAATGGCGTGAACCCGGGAGGCGGAGCTTACAGTGAGCCGAGATCGCGCCACTGCATTCCAGCCTGGGGACAGAGCAAGACTCCGTCTCAAAAAAAAAAAAAAAAAAAAGAACTAAAGGGAGTAACGAGGCCTTAACTTTACAGCCCCAAGCCAGTCTAGGGGACCATGAAGACAGCTATTTCTGTGTCAACTTTGGTATGGACTCCAGTGGGGGCTGGTTGGGTTCTGGTGGGGGGTGGTTAGGCCTCCTAAGTGGCTTGTTCAGGTCTCGTCAGCCAAGCCTCCTGACTTTTTTTTTTTTTGGGGGGGGGGGACAGAGCTTCCCTTTTGTTGCCCAGGCTGGAGTGCAGTGGTGTGAACTTGGCTCACTGCAACCTCCGCCTCCCTGGTTCAAGCGATTCTCCTGTCTCAGCCTCCCGAGTAGCTGGGATTACAGGCATATGCCACAATGCCCGGCTAATTTTTTTTTGTATTTTTAGTAGAGACGGGGTTTCACCGTGTTAGCCAGGATGGTCTCAAACTCCTGACCTCAGGTGATCCACCCGCCTTGGCCTCCCAAAGTGCTGGGATTACAGGTGTGAGCCACCGCGGCTGGTCAAAAAAAATTTTTTTTTGTACTTTTTTGTAGAGGCAGGGTTTCACCACATTGCTCAGGCTGGTCTAGAACTCCTGAGCTCAAGTTATCCATCAGCCTGCCTCGGCCTGCCATAGTGCTGGGACTACAGGCGGGAGCACAGCACCTAGCCCCTTCCTTTTCTTGTCTCTGTGAATGAGTAGATAGCTACTGTCTATCTAGACACTGAAGTATAGATAATTGCAAAAAGGTATGTTTTTGGGAGATGGCGCATTCCTTTCTTCTCTCTGTAACTTGCTTCTCCCAGACACTCCTGAGGAGGGAGGGAAAGTCAGGGAGCCCCAGAGCTCTCTGGGATCCAGGGAGGAAACCATGGCTGGTGGCAGCCAGTTCTGTGTTCAGAATGTGCTTGCTGTCAAGAGTGCAGGCCTGGAATTCCAGCCTGGCCACAGGCCAAGGAGGTAATGGACCCATCCTGCGTATAGTGTGGGGATGAGAAGCAGAGCTCACCACGGGTCTCATTCCCAGACCCATCCGGTAACTGTTAGGTTCAGTAACTGTAAAGTCTGGGACTTTTGGGGTGGGGGGCTGCAGATAAGTCCTGGGGAGAGCTAGAGCTACTTTAGGACCCTCCCTTGAATGTTCCAGGCAGCAACCCCCCTCTCTTATTTCTTCCCCCACCCAAAGAATGCCGGCCACTAGGAGTGAGTGACCAGCGCCTGCGGGTTAGAGCTATTTTGGGCAGGAGAGCAGGCATCGGATTCCAGCGTTCCAGGCAGGGGGAGGGGGACGAGGGTTAGGCCTGAGGCGCTTTCCGACTCCCCAGCCTGCTGTGGGCGAGGCTCTAGGAGATGAGCTAGCTTACCGCTCCTGTCCCTGGCCTCAGTCTCCCATCCGTGTAAGGGCCGGGCAGGAAGGCTTTCATCCTTTGCAATTGAGAGAACGCCTCCTGATTGTTCTCATGGCTTAGAAATACCCCTTGATTTGCATTCGAAGGAAATAAGGAGGGCTGAACGCAGTCGGCGGGTGGCCAGTTGCTGGGCCAGTTCGCAGTCCTGACTGTCCCTTGATTAGTCTTAGAGGCCCAAAGGCCTGAAGTTGGGCGGGGCGCCCCTCCCCCACACTACTGGTTCTGAAGGCTCCGAGTGACCGGGACCGGCCGCCGGGGTGTGTCCCGGGACAGATTTCCCTGGCCGTGAGGGCGAGGCTTCCATAATGGGGCGTGACTTTTAGGGCGGGGGAGTGGCTAGCCAATGAGCAGAAAGGTGCGGGCCGGGGCGGGGCTTGCGCGCGGGTGCGGCGCGCTGCGGAGCGGCCGACGCAGGCAGAAGCGGGCGGCGCTCGGACAGCCAGTCGGCGCCGCGCGGAGCTGGCCGCTGGATTGGCTGCAACACTCGCGTGTCAGGCGGTTGCTAGGCTCCGGCCGCGCGCCCCGCCCTCGCGCTCAGCGCCCTCTCACCGCCCGGTACGTGCTCGCGCGGAGGCTGCGGCGCGGCGCTCGCGCTCCTTAGGCTTGGCGGCGGCAGCGGCGGCAGCTTCGCGCCGAGTCCCCGGGGAGAGGCGGTAGCGGCGTCCTGGGGCCGGGAGGAGCGAACACCTGCCGCGGTCCTCCCGCCGGCGCTGGGTGAGTGCACCGCCCGCCCCTATCCGCTGTGCCTGGCTACTCGGGCCCCCATCCCTGCTGCCGGCTGAGCCTTCCGCGGAACACCTGCTGCTGCTCGCTGTTCGGCCCGGGGCGGGGACACGGCCGCGGACGTCCTTGTGGGTGAGGAGGCGGTGCCGCCCGGACGGAGCCGCCCCTTTGCTCTCGGTTCCGCAGGCAAAGGCTCGGAGCGTTCGGCTGCAAGGCCCGGGCCGCGCGCCGCGGCGATGGGCCAGGCCTTAGCTCGGCCCGCGCTCCCGGGAACGCGGAGCCTGCGCCTTGGCCGCGGTTGTGAGCCGCCTGCGGGCCGCCTCCCGGGCTTCCAATAGGCGTTGTGGCCCAGTTGGGCCGGATTCTGACTGTGGGGCATCGAGCCCCGCCAGAGGCAGGGAAGGGCACCGCTGCCGCCACTGCTCTGTCAGAGCTGCTCAGAGCCTTGGTGGGTTCCCTCATCCTTACTTGAGCTCCTTTGGAAGCTTGTTTACTTACTACCTTTTCACTTTGTATTTGGCAGACCTGGTTCACCTGCGAGTATTTGGATAGTGTCTCCACAGAAAATGTCGTCTCGGCTTGGAATCTTTTTGCCATAAATTCTAAGTTAGTTTCCTACAAACTCAACTGGTAACTTAAAATGCATCCATTAATCTCTATAACTTGAAAAGTTCTTATTTTTGTAAATCGAGTTATTTCAGAATTAGTTTTAATGGTGACGATGAAGTTTTGACTGGTTGAGGCAAGAGCCTGGGACAGCACCTTCATAGCGCAGAGTCTAACTTAAGATTCTAGCCTGCTGCTTCCCTAAATAAGCGAGTAGAAGTGACTCCTGGCATAGAAGCCAGACTCCGTGAAGGGAGGGTGGTGTTTATAGGACATAATTCCAGATAAAGAGTTGGATGTGCTTTCAGGTGTTTTGGAAAGTCTGGTGTAGATGGGGTATTGCAATTTTATCAGGTTCTGTGCTTAGTTAAGTTCAGAGACCTTATTTTGGAATGTTCCTGTTCTAAAAAAGAATTCAACCGTACTACATTTTGGAGGCATAAAAATCCATAGTTTGAGGATGGAGAAGTTTAGTTGAACTTTTGTGGGTTTTTTTTTGCTGTGAACTAAGGAAGAAGAGCTCATGGCCTGTGTCCTGTATTTTGGAGAAATCAGATTTCAGTAGGGAGTTGGATCCATCATGTGAAGATCCTGTGAGATATAAAAGCTTGTGTTGACATGTGCCTTTGTTAAAAGAGGCACAGTGCAAATCCTCACTGTTCTTAAAAATTGATTTGGCAAAATGCATTTATTCATTTTAACAAATATTTTGATTCACTACCTGCCAAATTCTGTGGTAGATCCTAGGGACCCATGTAAAAGAGTCTGCTTCTGCCCTTAAGGAATTCAGTTTAGGGGGCAGTGGGGACCGGGGAACCCATGATTAATAGTGTCTGCCCACTAAGCGTGCTCGCATAGTAGCCTGAGGAGAGAGGGAATTCCTGAGCTGTGGCTTTCAGGGCCAGCAGGAATTAGTGGGGGACATCAAGGCCTGGACACAGGGAACCACATGTACATGAGCACCTAAAATAGTGCTTGGGAGTCCTCCAGCTTGGCAGGTGGGAGCTCTGGGCCTGCCTTGTGCTCAGGAGTTCCAGCTTTGTATGTGGGGTGCAGGAGTCTGGGGAGCCTTTTAATCAGTAGAGTGGTGTGACCCAGACCTATGTTTAGAAAGATATTGCTGGTGGAGTGGCAGGAAGAGGGAGGGAGTCAGGACCTCTGGCAGTTAAGTCAGCTAACAGAGGAGAGATGGGGAGGGAGAAGGAGCCATCAGAAAAGAGAGACTGAAAAGGTAGTACAGAGGGGATGTCCTGCCGTGATGGGGGAGGAGCTACATTCTGGAATCCATGGGCCAGAAGACCAAGCATAACCAAGGATTTAAATTCCTTCTTGCCTACCTGGTATAGTGGCCCACAGAGTTGCTTATGTCTGGTTAGTGTTGAGGATGGTGGGATTTGGAGGGACCACTTAGGGACCACTTAGACTGCAGTCGATGCGTAGGAAAGGAGGCCTGGCATTTGATTTTTAAAAACTTTATAGCCGGGCACGGTGGCTCACGCCTGTAATCCCAGCACTTTGAGAGGCCGAGGTGGGCGGATCACGAGGTCAGGAGATCAAGATCATCCTGGCTAACACGGTGAAACCCCATCTCTACTAAAAATACAAAAAATTAGCCGGGCGTGGTGGTGGTTGCCTGTAGTCCCAGCTACTTGGGAGGCTGAGGCAGGAGAATGGCGTGAACCTAGGAGGCGGAGCTTGCAGTGAGCTGAGATCATGCCACTACACTCCAGTCTGGCCGACAGAGCGAAACTGGGATTAGCCAAGTAATAATAAGCTGGGCGCGGTGGCTCACTCCTGTAATCCCAGCACAGGGATTAGCCAAGCGTGGTGGCGGGCACCCGTAGTCCCAGCTACTCGGGAGGCTGAGGCAGGAGAATGGCGTGAATCTGGGAGGCGGAGCTTGCAGTGAGTTGAGATAGAGCCACTGTACTCCAGCCTGGGCGACACAGTGAGACTCTGTCTCAAAAAAACAAAAAACAAAAAACTTTTCTCCAGGCCAGGCGTGGTGGCTAACACCTGTAATCCCAGCACTTTGGGATTCCGAGGCAGGTGGATTACCTGAGGTCAGGAGTTCAGGACCAGCCTGGCCAACATGGTGAAACCCCGTCTCTACTAAAAAATATAAAAATTATCCAGGCATGGTGGCGGGTGCCTTTAATCGCAGCTACTCGGGAGGCTGAGACAGGAGAATCGCTTGAACCCGGGAGGCCGAGGTTGCAGTGAGCTGAAAGCCTGGGCGACAAGAGCAAAACTTGGTCTCAAAAAAAAAAATAAATAAAAAAAACCAAAATAACTGGCCAGGCGCGGTGGCTCACGCCTGTAATCCCAGCACTTTGGGAGGCTGAGGCGGGTGGATCATGAGGTCAGGAAATCAAAACCATCCTGGCTAACACGGTGAAACCCCGTCTCTACTAAAAATACAAAAAATTAGCCGGGCGGGGTGGCAGGCGTCTGTAGTCCCAGCTACTCATTCTGGAGGCTGAGGCAGGAGAATGGTGTGAACCCGGGAGGTGGAGCTTGCAGTGAGCCGAGATAGCGCCACTGCAGTCCGGCCTGGGGGAAAGAGCGAGACTCAGTCTCAAAAAAAACAAAAAACTTTATCTCCTACTTGAACTGGGATATTGCATTTCCTCTTGCGCACAGCAGGCATCTTAACCTGTGAGAGTCAATGTGTGTTCATCCTTGTGGAGGCAGATGAGAGCGTATTTCTTTTCTTTTCTTCTTCTTCTTCTTTTTTTTTTTTTTTTTTTTTTTTTTGAGACAGAGTCTTGCTCTGTCACACAGGCTGGAATAAAGTGGCGTGATCTTGGCTCACTGCAACCTCTGCCTCCCAGGTTCAAGCAGTTCTCCTGCCCCAGCCTCCCAAGTAGCTGAGATCACCGGTACTTGCCAGTGGCCAGGCTCATTTTTTGTATTTTTAGTAGAGATGGGGTTTCACCATGTTGGCCAGCTTAATCTTGAACTCTTGACCTCAGGTGATCCGCCTGCCTCGGCCTCTCAAAGTGTTGAGATTACAGGCGTGAGCCACTGCGCCTGGCCTTTTTTTTTTTTTTTTTTTTTTTTTTTTTTTTTTTTTTTTGAGACAGAGTCTCACTCTGTTACCCAGGCTGGAGTGCACTGGTGGGATCTTGGCTCACTGCAGCCTCGACCAACCTCCCCGGCTCAAGCAATCCTCCCACCTCAGCATCCTGAGTAGCTAGGACCACAGGCGCATGTCATCACTCCTGGCTAAATTTTTTTTTTTTTTTTTTGAGACCGAGTCCTGCTCTGTCGCCCAAGCTGGAGTGCAGTGGCGTGATCTCGGCTCACTGCAACCTCCACCTCCCGGGTTCAAGTGATTCTCCTGTCTTGCCCTCCCGAGTAGCTGGGACTACAGGCGCGTGCCACCACACCTGGCTGATTTTTTTTATTTTTAGTAGAGCTGGAGTTTCACCATGTTAGCCAGGGTGGTCTCCAACTCCTGACCTCGTGATCTGCCCGCCTTGGCCTCCCAAAGTGCTGGGATTACAGGGGTGAGCCACCGCACCTGGCTAATTTTTTTTTTTGAGGTGGAGTTCTGCTCTTTTGCCCAGTCTGGAGTGAAGTGGCGCGATCTTGGCTCACTGCAACCTCTGCCCCCTGGGTTCAAGTGATTCTCCTGCCTCAGCCTCCCAAGTAGCTGGGATTACAGGCATGCATCACCACACCCGGCTAATTTTTGTATTTTTAGTAGAGATGGGGTTTCGCCATGTTGCCCAGGCTGATCTGGAACTCCTGACCTTAGGTGATCCACTCTCCTTGGCCTCCCAAAATGCTAGGATTACAGGCATGAACCACTGCCCCCCGCCCTAATTTTTGTATTTTTTGTAGAGATGGGGTTTCTCCATGTTTCCCAGGCTGGTCTCGAACTTCTGAGCTCAAGCAATCTGCCTTCCTCAGCCTCCGAAAGTGCTGGGATTACAAGCGTGAGCCACCATGCCTGGCCATTTTTTTTTTAATTAATTAATTTTTTTCTTTTTTGAGACGGAGTCTTGCTCTGTCACCCAGGCTGCATGGAGTGCAGTGGCGTGATCTCGGCTCACTGCAAGCTCCACCTCCCGGGTTCACGCCATTCTCCTGTCTCAGCCTCTCGAGTAGCTGGGACTACAGACGCCCGCCACCACACCCAGCTAATTTTTTTTTTTTTTTTTTTTTTGAGATGGAGTCTCGCTCTGTCACCAGGCTGGAGTGCAGTGGTGCAATCTCAGCTCACTGCAACCTCTGCCACCTGGGTTCAAGCCATTCTCCTGCCTCAGCCTCCCGAGTAGCTGGGAGTACAGGCGCGCACCACCACGCCCAGCTAATTTTTGTACTTTTAGTAGAGATGGGGTTTCTTTTTTTTTTTTTTTTGAGACGGAGTCTTGCGCTCTCACCCAGGCTGGAGTGCAGTGGCGCAATCTCGGCTCGCTGCAAGCTCCGCCTCCTGGGTTCACGCCATTCTGCCTCAGCCCCTCCGAGTAGCTGGGACTACAGGCGCCCGCCACCACGCCTGGCTAATTTTTTGTATTTTTAGTAGAGATGGGATTTCACCGTGGTCTCGATCTCCTGACCTCGTGATCCGCCCGCCTGGGCCTCCCAAAGTGCTGGGGTTACAAGTGTGAGCCACTGCGCCCGGCCTAGAGATGGGGTTTCAACATGTTGGCCAGAATGGTCTCGATCTCTTGACCTCGTGATCCGCCCACCTCGGCCTCCCAAAGTGCTAGGATTACAGGCGTGAGCCACCATGCCCAGCCAGTTTTTTTGTATTTTTAGTAGAGACGGGGTTTCACTGTGTTAACCAGGATGGTCTCGATCTCCTGACCTCGTGATCCGCCTGCCTTGGCCTCCCAAAGTGCTGGGATTACAGGCGTGAGCCACTGTGCCCAGCTTTTTTTTTTTAAAGATGGAGTTTCACTCTTGTTGCCCAGATTGGAGTGCAATTGTGCCATATTGGTTCACCGCAACCTCCACCTCCTGGGTTCAAGCAATTCTCCTGCCTCAGCCTCCCAAGTAGCTGGGATTACAGGCATGCATCACCACACCTGGCTAATTTTGTATTTTTAGTAGAGACAGGGTTTCTCCTTGTTGGTCAGGCTGTTATCAAACTCTCCACCTCAGGTGATCCGCCTGCCTCGGCCTTCCAAAGTGCTGGGATTACAGGCGTGAGCCACCTTGCCTGGCCAGCTTTTTTTTTTTTTTTTTTTTTTTTTTTTTTTTTTTTTTTTTTTTTTTTTTTTTTTTTTGAGATGGAGTCTCGCTCTGTTGCCCAGGCTGGAGTGCAGTGGCATGATCTTGGCTCACTGCAACCTCCGCCTCCTGGGTTCATGTGATTTTCCTGCTTCAGCCTCCCAAGTAGCTGGGATTACAGGCATGTGCCACCACGTCCTGCTAATTTTTGTAATTTTAGTAGAGATGGGGTTTTACCATGTTGGTCAGGCTGGTCTTGAACTCCTGACCTTGTGATCTGCCTACCTCAGCCTCCCAAAGTGCTGGGATTACAGGCGTGAGCCACCGTGCCCGGCCAGCAATTTCTATAAATAGGAATTTAGAGTAGCTTACAAAATTACACCAGCCAGAAGGCTTAATTTAGCCTTAATGAATAGGATTCTCTATTTTCCAATTTCTTAGGTTTGATAGCTAAGCATTTTCTTTTTTTTTTTTTTTTTTTTGAGACGGAGTCTGCTCTGTCACCCAGGCTGGAGTGCAGTGGTGCGATCTTGGCTTACTGCAAGCTCCACCTCCTGGGTTCACGCCATTCTCCTGCCTCAGCCTCCCGAGTAGCTGGGACCGCAGGCACCCGCCACCACACCTGGCTAATATATATTTTTTGTATTTTTAGTAGAGATGGGGTTTCACCATGTTAGGATGGTCTTGATCTCCTGACCTCATGATCTGCACACCTCTGCCTCCCAAAGTGCTGGGATTACAGGCATGAGCCACCGCACCCAGCCATAGCTAAGCATTTTCTTAGTTTTACTCAGGGTCCAGGGTAGAAAGATGGATGAGATGCAATGGTAGAAGATCATAAACTGAGGGTGTCAAAGTTGGTGAAGCTGGTCTGTGTTCTGTGTTGAAGTGATTAAATCTGAACGAACTTTAGCAGTATGTTGACTTAATTTATATTTATGTTTTAAAAGCAGGATTCTATTGGAACAATCAGCTGCATATTTAAAAAATTACTTTTATGACCAAATGTCTTTATCTTGCTTGTCATGAGATACATTTAATGGTGTTGAGGTTTTGGGCCGGGCACAGTGGCTCACACCGGTAATCCCAGCACTTTGGGAGGCCAAGCCGGGTGGATCATCTGAGCTCAGGAGTTAGAGACCAGCCTGTCCAACATGGTGAAACCCCTTCTTTACTAAAAAATACAAAAATTAGCTGGGCATGGTGGCGTGCACCTGTAATCCCAGCTACTTGGTAGGCTGAGGCGGAAAATTGCCTGAACCTGAAAGGTGAAGGTTGCAGTGAGCCAAGTTTGAGGTTTTGCAGTGTTGAGGTTTTTCTTCTCAGTTATACCTTTTTGAGCTAATCGTTTTAAAAAGTACCACTGTCTAAAATACACTGAAATTAATTTTACTATTTATAATTTTTGGTTCTGGATTGACTGTACAGAAAATGTTTCATTTTCTTACTGTGACCTTTGACAAAGAAGGGTGAGTAATTTGTGGTGTGGGCAGGAGACTCAGTGGCATTCCCCACTTCCTCTGGAGTTGGTCAGTGTGGTATAATTCTTTTTCAGTTGTGGGCATTCACCAATATTGTTTCCTCCTTTTCCTGCAGGGCCTCTGCTCTCCAGGAAGATAAGGCTTTTAAAGCAGCCTAGCACTAGAAGGTGAGGTAAGGTACTTGAAAAGAGACATTTCTGCAAAAGAAAGTTGAGGAATAATCACATACTGGCCAAAATGATAATCACAGAATTATACTTATTTATTTTTATTTATTTTTTTGAGACAAAGTCTTGCTCTGTCACCCAGGCTGGAGTGCAATGGCGTGATCTTGGCTCACTGCAACCTCTGCCTCCTGGGTTCAAGCAATTCTCCTGCCTCAGCCTCCCAAGTAGCTGGGATTACAGGCATGTGCCACCGCGCCCAGCTAATTTTGTATTTTTTGTAGAGACGGGGTTTCTCCATGTTGGTCAGGCTGGTCTGGAACTCCCGACGTCAGGTGATCCGCCCGCCTCGGCCTCCTGAAGTGCTGGGATTACAGGAGTGACCCACCGCGCCCAGCTTATTTATTTGTTTTTGAGACAGGATCTCTGTCTGTCACCCATGCTGGAGTGCAGTGGCATGATTATAGCTCACTGCAGACCTTCACCTACTAGGCTTAAGCCATCCTCCCACCTTGGCCTCCCGTGTAGCTGGGACTACAGGGGCATGTCACCGTGCCCGGCTAATTTTTGTGACTTTTTGTGGAGATGGGATCTCACTATGTTGTCCAGGCTGATCTCAAACCCCTGGACTCAAATGTCCTCTGACCTCAGCCTCTCAAAGTGCTGTGATTAATAGACATGCACCTCCGCACCTGCCTTAGAATTTTAAAACGTTAATAGCGCAGGAAAAGCTCTGTTGGATAATACATACATTTAAGTAGTATGGAAGATAATAGTGGAAAGAGGCCGGGTGCGGTGGCTCACACCTATAATCCCAGCACTTTGGGAGGCCGATGTGCACGGATCAACTGAGGTC
This sequence comes from Symphalangus syndactylus, assembly GCF_028878055.3. Classification (NCBI taxonomy): domain Eukaryota; kingdom Metazoa; phylum Chordata; class Mammalia; order Primates; family Hylobatidae; genus Symphalangus; species Symphalangus syndactylus. The sequence goes on along the minus strand of NC_072423.2, from coordinate 111,464,766 downwards.
AGGAGTTTGAGACCAGCCTGGCCAACATGGCGAAACCCTGTCTCTGATAAAAATAGAAAAATTAGCCGGATGTGGTGGCAGGTGTCTGTAATCCCAGCTACTTGGGAGGCTGAGAAAGGAGAATCACTTGAACATGGGAGGTGGAGGTTGCAGTGAGCCGAGATCCCGCCATGACACTCCAGCCTGGGCAACAAGAGTGAAACTGCATCTCAAAAAAAAAGTGGAAAGAAAAGGACTGGGCGTGGTGGCTCACACCTGTAATCCCAGCACTTTGGGAGGCCGAGGTGGGTACATCATTTGAGGTCAGGAGTTTGAGACCAGCCTGGCCAACATGGTAAAACCCCGTCTCTACTAAAAATACAAAAATTAGCCAGGCATGGTGGTGTGCGCCTATAATCCCAGCTACTTGGGAGGCTGAGGCAGGAGAATTGCTTGAATCTTGAACCTGGGAGGCAGAGTTTGCAGTGAGCCGAGATCGTGCCGTTGCACTCCATCTTGGGCGATGGAGTGAGACTGTCTCAAAAAAAAAAAAAAAAAAAAAAAAAAAAAAAGTGGAAAGAAAAGGAGGCCAGTCTCATGCCTGTAATCCCAGCACTTTGGGAGGCTAAGGTGGGAGGATTACTTGAAGCCAGGAGTTTGAGACCAGCTTGGGCAAGAAAGAGAGACCCTGTCTCTACAAAAAATAAAAATAAAAAAATTAGTTGAGTGTGGTGGCACATTCCCTAGGTACTGGGGAAGCTGAGGTGGGGGCATCTTTTGAGCCTAAGAGTTTTTTTTTTGTTTGTTTGTTTTGTTTTTAATATTTTGTAGAGAGGGTTTTGCCATGTTGCCCAGGCTGGTCTTGAACTGCTGAGCTTAAGCGATCTGTCTGCCTCAGCCTCACAAACTGCTGGATTACAGATGTGAGCCACTGGGCCTTAGCCTAGGAGTTTGAGGCTGCAGTGAGCTTTCATCACAGCAAATCACGCTACTGCACTCCAGACTGGGTGACAAAGTGAGACCCTGGCTCAAAAAATAAAAAGGAAAAGTCTCTTGTTGTCCCCTGCCTTTTTTTTTTTTTTTTTTTGGAGACGGAATCTTGCACTGTTGCCTGGGCTGGAGTGCAATGGTGTAATCTCGGCTCATTGCAACCTCTGGCTCCCGGGTTCAAGCGATTCTCCTGCCTCAGCCTCCTGAGTAGCTGGGATTACAGGTGCCCACCACCACGCCCAGCTAAGTTTTTGTACTTTCAGTAGAGACGAGGTTTTACTGTGTTAGCCAGGCTGGTCTCCTGACCTTGTGATCCTCCCACCTCGGCCTCCCAAAGTGCTGGGATTACAGGCGTGAGGCCATCCCATTTTATTTTTTCTGTAAATAGGGAATACAACACATGGTACTAACTTAATTAAAAGTTCAAAAGGGTTATACAAAGGAGGGAAAGGAACCTTCCTTCCATCTATCCCCTCAGCCTGTGGTTCGCCTTTCCAGAGACAGTTGTGATCCCCCCTAATTCCTGGGTCTCCTCCAGAGATGGCCCTTGGCAGTGTTTTTACCAAGTTTGAGTGTAGATTTCTTTTTTTTTTTTGAGACAGAGTCTCTCTCTGTTGCCCAGGCTGGAATGCAGTGGCTCGATCTCTGCTCACTGCAACCTCCACCTCCTGGATTCAAGCGATTCTCCTATCTCAGCCTCCTGAGTAGCTGAGACGACAAGTGCGTGCCACCACACCCAGCTAATTTTTGTATATTCAGTAGAGACTGGGTTTCACCATGTTGGCCAAGCTGGTCTCGAACTGAACTCAGGTGATCCCACCCATCTTGATCTCCCAAAGTGCTGGGATTACAGGTGTGAGCCCCCGCGCCGGCCTGAATATAACTTTTTTTTTTTTTTTGAGACTGAGTCTCCCTCTGTCACCCGAGCTGGAGTGCAGTTGCTCGATCTCTGCCCACTGCAACCTCCGCCTCCTGGGTTCAATCGATTCTCCTGCCTCATCATCCTGAGTAGCTGGGATTACAGGCACGCACCACCACACCCATCTAATTTCTTTTTTTTTTTTTTTTTTCGTATTTTTAGTAGAGACGGGGTTTCAGTATGTTGGTCAGGCTGGTCTCGAACTCCTGAGCTCGTGATCCACCTGCCTTGGCCCCCCAAAGTGCTGGGATTACAGGCGTGAGCCACTGCACCTGGCCGTGAATATAACATTTCTTTTTTTTTTTTTGGGAGACGGAGTCTCGCTCTGTTGCCCAGGCTGGAGTGCAGTGGCGCGATCTCGGCTCACTGTGAATTCCGCCTCCTGGGTTCACACCATTGTCCTGCCTCAGCCTCCTGAGTAGCTGGGACTACAGGTGCCTGCCACCATGCCCGGCTAAATTTTTGTATTTTTTTCGTAGAGACGGGGTTTCACTGTGTTAGCCAGGAGACCTGTTAGCCAGGATGGTCTCGATCTCCTGACCTCGTGATCCGCCCGCCTTGGCCTCCCAAAGTGCTGGGATTACAGGCGTGAGCCACTCTGCCCGGCGAATATAACATTTCTAATGATTAATCTGTCCCTAGTTCTTAGACAGTTTGGTTCTTTTTTTGTTTGTTTTTCTTCTTATTTGTTTTAGCTCTCTCCTACAGGAAGGAGGCTGTTTCTTACTTTGGTTGTAATAGATAATGTTGCAGTTAACATCTCTGCATAAAGTTTTTTTGTTTTTTTTGAGATGGAGTCTTGCTCTGTTGTCCAGGCTGGAGTGCAGTGGCGCGATCTCGGCTCACTGCAAGCTCTGCCTCCCGGGTTCACGCCATTCTCCTGCCTCAGCCTCCCGAGTAGCTGGGACTACAGTTGCCTGCAACCATGCCCAGCTAATGTTTTGTATTTTTAGTAGAGATGGGGTTTCACCATACTAGCCAGGATGGTCTCGATCTCCTGACCTCATGATCCGCCTGCCTCGGCCTCCCAAAGTGCTATGATTACAGGCGTGAGCCACTGCGCCTGGCCTGCATAAAGTTTTTTTTTTTTTTTTTTTTTTTTTTTTTGAGACGGAGTCTCGCTCTGTCTCCCAGGCTGGAGTGCAGTGGCGCAATCTCGGCTCACTGCAAGCTCCGCCTCCCGGGTTGACGCCATTCTCCTGCCTCAGCCTCTCCGAGTAGCTGGGACTACAGGCGCCTGCCACCATGCCCAGCTAATTTTTTGTATTTTTAGTAGAGACGGGGTTTCACCATGGTCTCGATCTCCTGACCTCGTGATCCGCCCGCCTCGGCCTCCCAAAGTGCTGGGATTACAAGCGTGAGCCACCTTGCCCGGCCACATAAAGTTTTTTAAAAGAGTTTTTTGTATCATAAAAAGAATTGTGGCCGGGCGCGGTGGCTTACGCCTGTAATCCCAGCACTTTGGGAGGCTGAGGTGGGCAGATCACGAGGTCAGGAGATCGAGACCATCCTGGCTAACACATTGAAACTCCGTCTCTGCTAAAAATACAAAAAAAAAAAAAATTAGCCGGGCGTAGTGTTAGGCGCCTGTAGTCCCAGCTACTTGGGAGGCTGAGGCAGGAGAATGGCCTGAACCTGTAAGGCAGAGCTTGCAGTGAGCTGAGATAGTTCCATTGCACTCCAGCCTGGGTGACAGAGTGAGACTCCGCCTCAAAAAAAAAAAAAAAAAAAGAAGTGAATTGTGATTTACAGCTTTGTATAAGCACATTTATCAATGTCAAGTAAGGCAGATTTGTATTGATTTTTATTTTTAAGTATTGTGCTCATTTTCTGTAGTCCCTTTTCTGTGACTTGCATGGATTTGTGATTTTTATAGCAACGTGGAGACCTAGTCTCAGTGTTCCCTGCCCTTGGGGGCATGAGGAGCCACAGATTCATTCTTGCTGAGGCAGTCACGGCCCTTGGATACCCTAAGTATAGGGAAGTGTGCCAGTTGTGGGGAGCTCAAGGATGAATGAAGCACTTGGAAGGATATGTCGTATTCAGGGAAACAGTAGCGCTTGATTCCCTGTTTTGGCATTTACTCTTCATTTCTATAGATGTTGTTTTTGTATATGAGGTATGAGAATCTACAAACAAGCACCTCTTACAGAGTTCTTTCTCTTAATTGGTACACAGTTTTCTGTATCTATAGATTCCACATCTGTGGATTCATCCAACTGTGGATTGAAAATATTTGGGAAAAAAGGATGGTTGCGTCCGTATGAAACACGAATAAACTTTTTTCCTTGTCATCATTTCCTAAATGTTAGAACAACTATTTTCATACCATTTACATTGTATTATGTGTTATAAGTAATCTAGGGATGTTTAAAGTATACAGGAAGATGTTTAAGGGATCCAGGGCTGTGCAGGATGTGCCTTGTTAACAAAATGTTTACAAGCAGTATACTTGGTAAAAGTCATCGCTATTCTCTAGTCTCAATAAGCCAGGGGCACAATGCACTGCGGAAAGCTGCAGGGACCTCTGCCCTTGAAAGCGGGGTATTGTCCAAGGTTTCTCCCCATGTGATAGTCTGAAATATGGCCTCGTGGGATGAGAAAGACCTGACCGTCCCCCAGCCCAACACCTGTAAAGGGTCTGTGCTGAGGTGGGTTGGTAAGAGGAAAGCCTCTTACAGTTGAGATAGAGGAAGGCCACTGTCTCCTGCCTGCCCTTGGGAACTGAATGTCTCGGTATGAAACCCGATTGTACATTTGTTCAATTCTGAGATAGGAGAAAAACCACCCTATGGGGGGAGGCGAGACATGTTTGCAGCAATGCTGCCTTGTTATTCTTTACTCCACTGAGATCTTTGGGTGGAGAGAAACATAAATCTGGCTTATGTGTACGTCTAGTCACAGTACCTTCCCTTAATTATGACGTAGATTCTATTGCTCATATGTTTTTGTCCTTATTATGATGCAAATATTACACCATTTTATATAAGGGACTCGAGCACCTGTGGATTTTGGTATCCTGGAACCAATCCCTCATGGATACCGAGGGAAGAGTTTGTAAATGTATTAAAACAGAGAAGTGGAATTGGAGTCAAATTCTTTTGATTTTGTAGGTATCTCTGTTTAGCCTTTTCACTGTGCTGGGAACATTTCCCCCCAGGCATCCTAGGGGTTGATGGGAGATTTACTTAAGATTCCCAAGGCTGTCTAGGGCAGAAGTGAACCAGTTCTGTCTTGGTTGTCATAAACACCTCTGTTAATTAGCTCAGTTGTTCTCCAGGGATAGATTGATTCTCTAGCCAGCTTTTGCCAAGAAAAATGATGTAGTCAATAATGGAATTCCAAATAAGATTTCCTTTTTATTTGGCTATTAATCAGAACTTGGGATAACGTCCATTTTCTGGGCCCTAATTTTACTATGGAATGTTTCCATAAAACATGCATCTGATTACTGTAAATGTCCTGTAAACACTCCTGCTTGGGCTGGTAGGTCATTTTTTTTTCTTTTTTTTTTCTTTTGAGACAGTTTCAGTCTTGTTGCCAAGGCTGGAGTGCAATGGCGTGATCTCAGCTCACTGCAACCTCCACCTCCCGGGTTCAAGTGATTCTCCTGCCACAGCCTCCCAAGTAGCTGGAATGATACACCATGCACCACCACACCTGGCTAATTTTTGTATTTTTAGTAGAGATGGGGATTCTTCATGTTGGTCAGGCTGGTCTCAAACTGCCGACCTCAGGTGATCTGCCTGCCTTGGCCTTCTAAAGTGCTGGGATTACAGGCGTGAGCCACCATGCCCAGTCTGTAGGTCACCTCTGTGTCCAATCTGCCCTGGCCTCTGGGGTGGTCAAGGATGCCTTGCCTTCTAGGATTTTTTATATTGGAGACCAGTCTGATGAGTAGTCCTTGAGCAGCGGCTGGATTCCAAGTCTTGGAGAAAATGAGGAAGTTCTACCTCTTACGCGATATATGATTGAAGAAATTGTGTTTTCTTTGTTTTTTGAGAGGCAGGGTCTTGTCCTGTTGCCTAGGCTGGAGTGTGGTGGCATAATCATAGCTTACTGCAGTCTTTTTTTTTTTGAGACGGAGTCTCGGTCTGTCACCCAGGCTGGAGTGCAGTGGCGCAATCTTGGCTCACTGCAAGCTCCGCCTCCCGGGTTCACGCCATTCTCCTGTCTCAGCCTCTCCGAGTAGCTGGGACTACAGGCGCCCGCCACCACGCCTGGCTAATTTTTTGTATTTTTAGTAGAGACGGGGTTTCACCGTGGTCTCGATCTCCTGACCTCATGATCCGCCCGCCTCGGCCTCCCAAAGTGCTGGGATTACAAGCGTGAGCCACTGCGCCAGGCCTGCTCACTGCAGTCTTGACCTCCTGGGGTCAAGCAATCCTCCCACCTCAGCCTTCTGAGTAGCTGGGACTACTAGCATGTGCCACTATGCCCAGCTAATTTTTAAATTTTTTTGTAGCGATGAGGTCTTGGCTATGTTGCCCAGGCTGGATCCTCCTGCCTCAGCCTCCCAAAGTGTTGGGATTACAGGCATGAGCCACCACACCTGGCCCAGAAGTGTCTTATGTTTTTAGACTTTTGAGCAGTGTTGGAACAATTGAATCACCTGAGTGGAGAAATTTGGTAGGAAGAGAGTAGAAGAGAGGCTCTTTATTAAAGACCTAAAAATAGAATTCATTAAAGTCACAAATAGATAACAGTAGGATTTCTGTCTGACTCTCTCCTGCTTTGGGTTTGTGTTACCAGCTGTTGCATCTGCTTACCTAGAAAATAGAATAATATTTTGTCAGAAGGGTCAACAGTGTGGTCCTAAAACATTGTGTTTGCAAGTCTGAGGATGTGCTTTTTCCAATTTTAAAAGTAGTTTAGAAAGTGACCAGATTCTTTCATGTAGGGAAGAAATCTTAGCAGGAGACGTTGGTTCTTCTGCTTATAGTGCTAGCCCTAACCTGACAGGTCCTGTGGGGACGGACCCCTGTCTCTTCAGAGCCCTGAGCCTTTTTCTCTTCTAGTTGGACATTGCTGACTAGAGAGGGATCTCCTATGTAGGCCATCTGATTACCTGATTTAATCAGATGGTACCTCTGTTATTTTGGAGAAGAGGGTCTCCTTTTGATTCTAATAGCTGGAGATAAAAATGGCTCCGTATGCTTTCTTCCTGTGGAGGGCTCTGCTGCCCTGAGCTGCCTGTGTCCTTTACATCTGTGTGAGGGGGTGGAGGAATGTCCTGGCCTCCTTGCTTCCATCCTGCTATGGGCTTCCAGCGAGAATGGGGTCCATTGTGGGCTGTACCCAAAGGCACAGTCCTCTGCCTCAGTGTCAGGCTTACTGTGGTCTCTGTGTCCAGTTTGCTGTGGTCACTGGGTGCCAAGGAGCTGGGAGCTCAGGGAGCCAATGCTGCCTTTTTTTTTTTTTTTTTGAGATGGAGTCTTGCTCTTGTCACCCAGCCTGGAGTGCAATGGCACAATCTCTACTCACTGCAACCTCCGCTTCCCAGGTTCAAGCAGTTCTCCTGCCTCAGCCTCCCAAGTAGCTGGGATTACAGACGCACGCCACCACACCGGGCTAATTTTTGTATTTTTATTGTTATTGTTATTATTATTACTTTATTTTATTTGAGATGGAGTCTCACTCTGTAGCCCAGGCTGGAGTGCAGTGGGGCAATCTCAGCTCACTGCAAGCTCCACCTCCCGGGTTCACGCCATCCTCCTGCCTCAGCCTCTGGAGTAGCTGGGACTACAGGCGTCCACCACCACACCTGGCTAATTTTTTTGTATTTTTAGTAGAGACGGGGTTTCACCGTGGTCTCAATCTTCTGACCTCGTGATCTGCCTGCCTCAGGCTCCCAAAGTGCTGAGATTACAGGCGTGAGCCACCGCGCCCGGCCATTTTTATTTTTATTTTTATTTTTGAGATGGAGTTTCGCTCTGTCGGCCAGACTGGAGTGTAGTGGCATGATCTCACCTCACTGCAAGCTCCGCCTCCTAGGTTCACGCCATTCTCCTGCCTCAGCCTCCCAAGTAGCTGGGACTACAGGCAACCACCACCACGCTTGGCTAATTTTTTGTATTTTTAGTAGAGACAGGGTTTCACCATGTTAGCCAGGATAGTCTCAATCTCCTGACCTCGTGATCTGTCCGCCTCGGCCTCCCTAAATGCTGGGATTACAGGCGTGAGCCACCGCTCCCGGCCAATTTTTGTGTTTTTATTTTTATTTATTTATTTATTTATTTATTATTATTTTTTGAGACGGAGTCTTGCTCTGTCACCCAGGCTGGAGTGCAGTGGCGCAATCTCGGCTCACTGCAAGGTCTGCCTCCTGGGTTCACGCCATTCTCCTGCCTCAGCCTCTCCGAGTAGCTGGGACTACAGGCGCCCGCCACCACGCCTGGCTAATTTTTTTTTTGTATTTTTAATAGAGACAGGGTTTCACCGTGGTCTCGATCTCCTGACCTCGTGATCCGCCCGCCTCGGCCTCCCAAAGTGCTGGGATTACAAGCGTGAGCCACCGCACCCGGCAATTTTTGTGTTTTTAATAGAGACAGGGTTTCACCACGTTGGCCAGGCTGGTCTCGAACTCCTGATCTCATGATCCACCCGCCTGGGCCTCCCAAAGTGCTGGGATTACAGGCGTGAGCCACCATGCCCGGCCGCCATTGCTTCTTTACATGCTACCCTGTTCTTCAGGAGTGTTCTGAAGGATGGTACTTTGTTTGCCTCTAGGTCTGCCCCCTGATTTTGTCATGTCTTGATAAACGCTTTTGTGGATCGTTTTGCAGGCCTAAGCTCACTCTTGTAGCAGATATGGGGCCATATTTAGAGAAGCAGGCCTGCTCCTCCCACGGGTAGCTGAATGCCTGGATACAGGAGGCTGGGCTGTCCCTTCAGGCCTTTCCTATATTCTGAATCCACTGGAAAGCATAAGATTAATCTATTTATGAATGAAATTGAACTTTTAATTCTTGTTTTCTTTATTTTGGCTTTATCAACTTTAGAACTAGATGTGAAATGCCAGAGTATGATTCTCCAAGTAGGAGAAGCTACAGGCTTTTTATTTTTTATTTTTATTTTTTAGATGGAATCTTGCTCTGTCACCCAAGCCGGAGTGCAGTGGCATGATTTCGGCTCACTGCAATCTCTGAGTAGCTGGGACTGCAGGCCTGTGCACCATCACACCCGGCTAATTTTTCTGTTTTTAGTAGAGACAGAGTTTCGCCATGTTGGCCAGGCTTGTCTCAAACTCCTGGCCTCAAGTGATCCTCCCACCTCCTCCCAAAGTGCTGGGATTATAGGCGTCAACCATCATTCCTGGCCCATCTGATTTTTAAAAATATATTTTACACCTTTTGTTTTTACTTCATTAGTATAAAATAAAAATACAGAAAAAAGGCCCCCCAAAAAGTATATGATTCAGTGAGGCCAGATATTTAAAAAACAGAAAAAAATGTATAACTTGGTTAATTATATAGTAAGAAATAGAGCATTGGTGGGGTACATTGACTCATGCCTGTAATCCCAGTGCTTTGGAGGCTGAGACAGGAGGATCACTTGAGGCTAGGAGTTCAAGGCCAGCCTGGGCAACATAGCAAGACCTCATCTCTACAAAAACAAAAAACAAAAATTAGCCAGGCATGGTGGTGTGCTTGTAGTCCCAGCTGCTCAGGAGGCAGAGGTGGGAAGATCACTTGAGCCCAGGAGGTTGAGGTGGCAGTGTGCTGTGATTGCACCACTGTACTCCAGTCTGGGCGACAGAGAGAAACAGTGTCTGAAAAAAAATGTGGGGTACAGTGGCTCACACCTGTAATCCCAGCATTTTGGGAGGATGAGATGGGTGGGTTGCTTTGAGCTCCGGAGTTGGAGATCAGCCTGGGCAACATGGTGAAAACCCATCTCTACAAAAAAATACAAAAATTAGCTGGATGTGATGGTGGACGCCTTTGTTCCCAGCTATTTGGGAGGCAGAGGCAGGAGAATCGCTTGAACCCGGGAGGTGGAGGTTGCAGTGAGCCAAGATAGTGCCACTGCACTCCAGCCTGGGCGACAGTGAGATTCTGTCTCACCAAAAAAAAAAAAAAAACTTTACTAGCCCCACCATAGGCCTTTTCATGGGCCCCCATCCCGTTTCCTTCCAAAGTTGATCTCCAGCCTTACTTTTTGTGCCCATCTCCTTGTTTCTTTATAGTTGTATCCCCCAAGTTTGCATCCTTGGTTACTGTAGTTTAATTTTTTCTGGTTTTCGAAATTGGTGTGTCTTTGAAGTCTGTTTAATCTAGTTTCTCCCTCTATTCCTTTTCCTTACAATTGTCTGTTGAAGAACCTGGTCCTGTAGAGTTTCCCACAGTCCACACTTAGCTGATTGCGTCTTAGGATTGCTCTCTATTTCTTGTGAATAGGCAGCTGGATCTGAAGGCTTGATCAGCCTCAGGTTTGGTCCCTTTGGCAAGGCTAGGGGTGGTCTGGGTCTTCCTTTTGGAGTTGTGGCGTCCACTTATCCCACACTATGGTCATAGCCGGTACTCAGAGCTCTACTTTTGTGGGAAGACTGGGGCCTGAGGAGAGGCTGACCCAGTAGTCCTGGTCAAACCAGTCCCCCCAGTGTGGGTGTGACACTGCCCTGGGTCACTGGGTGGGAGGGGTTTGCAGCACTGTTCCCGTCTTAGGTCCTTACTTCTTCCTTCACAATGCCCCTCCCCTGACTTTCAGCTTCCTTGCCTTTGGCTGTTTGTCTGCCATCTTGTCCCTTCTTTTCAGCTTTTCTCTCTCCCTTTCCCCGTTTGTGTAGTGTGCTGATTGGAAAAAAGTTGTTTGGGAATTAGGAGAGGGGTTCTCATACTGCTCAATCACTCGCCACCTGGGGGACTGTGGAAACCTAGGTTTCCCCATCTGTAAAATAAGTTTAGTCCTGATGTTTTATTATTTATTTTATTTTTTTTTTGAGACAGAGTCTTGCTCTGTCGCCCAGGCTGGAGTGCAGTGGTTCGATCTGGGCTCACTGAAACCTCCACCTCCCGGGTTCAAGCGATTCTCCTGTCTCAGCCTCTCAAGTAGCTGGGATTAGAGGTGTGCACCACCATGCCTGGCTAATTGTTGTAATTTTTTAGTAGAGACATGGTTTTGCCATGTTGGCCAGGCTGGTCTGGAACTCCTGACCTCAGGTGATCTGCCCACCTCGGCCTCCCAAAGGGTTGGGATTATAGGTGTGAGCCACTGCGTCCAGCCAGTCTTGACGTTTTGTTTTGTTTTATTTTTTATTTATTTATTTTTGAGATGGAATTTTGCTCGTCACCCATGCTGGAGTGCAATGGCATGATCTCGGCTCACTGCAATTTCCGCCTCCCGGGTTCCAGCGATTATTCTGCCTCAGCCTCCTGAGTAGCTGGGACTACAGGCGCGTGCCACCATGCCCAGCTAATTTTTGTATTTTTTTTTTTTTTTTTTGAGACGGAGTCTCACTCTGTCGCCCAGGCTGGAGTGCAGTGGCGCAATCTCGGCTCACTGCAAGCTCCGCCTCCTGGGTTCACGCCATTCTCCTGCCTCAGCGTCTCCGAGTAGCTGGGACTACAGGTGCCCACCACCACGCCCGGCTAATTTTTTGTATTTTTAGTAGAGACGGGGTTTCACCGTGGTCTCGATCTCCTGACCTCGTGATCCGCCCGCCTCAGCCTCCCAAAGTGCTGGGATTACAAGCGTGAGCCACCGCGCCCGGCCTAATTTTTGTATTTTTAGTAGAGACAGGGTTTCACCATATTGGCCAGGCTGGTGTCAAACTCCTGACCTCGTGGTCCACCTGCCTCGGCCTCCCAGAGTCCTGGGATTACAAGTGTCAGCCACTGTGCCTGGCCTATTTTATTTTGATCTTATTTATTTATATGTTTTTGAGACGGAGTTTTGCTCTTGTCACCCAGGCTGTTGTGCAATGGTGCAATCTCGGCTCACTGCAACCTCTGCCTCCCAGGTTCAGGTGATTCTCCTTCCTCAGCCTCCCGAGTAGCTGGGATTACAGGTGCCCGCCACCACGCCCAGCTAATTTTTAAAATTTTAGTAGCGACAGAGTTTCGTCATGTTGGCCAGGCTGGTCTTGAACTCCTGACCTCAAGTGATCTGCCTGCCTCAGCCTCTCAAAGAGCTGGGATTACAGGCGTGAGCCACTGTACCCAGCCCCAGTCTTGATTTTTAAATGGTTGCCTCAGACTCTGTCTTATGACTTTTCTGTTTAAAAACTTTTTCTGTGTTTGAATGCTGTTTTAAAGGAGTTCCTTGTTTCTCCCTGTAGGGCATAGCCCAGCTGTAAAGAAATGTAGAAGTTAGAGCAGCTGGAATTGAGTCTTTTTCATATCTATGTTATCAAGCCGGGTGGGCTGGGGTGAATATGGAAGGCTGTGTCTGTGGTCATGGCCTCACCTGCTGATCTCAAGCTCTGGGTAGAGACTGGCCTTACAGGATAGGAGGTGTGTTCACTGCTAGTGCTGCTGCTATGCTGGCAGGTGGCTGAAATTTTGATCACTTGGAGGGGCAGAATGTTGATTAATTGTAGGGTGGTCTCAGACTCCACGCCCAGGAGCTTGTCAACTGGTCTTGGTTTTCTTGTGTGCAGGCCCCACTCCAGCTTACCCTGATATTTGGTAGGCAGCCCAAGCCCGTGTCTTGTGTGAGGATAACTCGTTGCTCACCTGAGAGACAGAGCCACTGCGTGATTGGCTGTTGCTGTGAGTACGGAGTCTTTTTTTGTTTGTTTTTGAGACGGAGTCTCACTCTGTCGCCCAGGCTGGAGTACAGTGGTGCAATATCGGCTCACTGCAAGCTCCGCCTCCTGGGTTCGTGCCATTCTCCTGCCTCAGCCTCCCGAGTAGCTGGGACTACAGGCGCCCACCACCACACCTGGCTAATTTTTTTTGTATTTTTAGTAGAGATGGGATTTCACCGTGTTAGCCAGGATGGTCTCGATCTCCTGACCTCATGATCCGCCCTCCTCGGCCTCCCAAAGTGCTGGGATTACAGGCATGAGCCATCGCACCCGGCCAAGGACAGAGTGTTGTTCTGTCACCCAGGCTGGAGTGCAGTGGTGCGATCTCGGCTCACTGTAACCTTTTGGAGACAAAAAGCCTTGGTTGTGTCTGGCCTTTATCTTTGTTAATGACCCTGAAACCGTGGCCTGAGTCTTTGAGGTGGAAGTTGCCCCAAAAGTGTCATGTAGTATACCAGAATTTATCAAGCCTTTCCCTAGTACTGGGACACTTAACATGTGCCTGTGGTACTTTTGTTTGTTTTGCTATTATTTCACATTTAATTTCATTTTTGTAAATACTTAAATAATTTTGAAGCCAAATTTAGATTTTTTCATCTTTATGTCCACTTAGGTTGCTTAGACCTAGATCAGGTTTTGTTTTTCTTTTCTTTTCTTTTTTTTTTTTTTTTTGAGACAAGGTCTCACTCTGTCACCCAAGCTAGAGTGCGGTGGCATGATCATGGCTCACTGCAGTCTGAATTCCTGGGCTTAAGCCATCCTCCTGCCTCAGCCTTCTGCAAAGCTGGAACTACAGGCATGTGCCACTATGCCAGCCTATTTTTTTTTCCTTTTGTAGAGACAGGGTGTTGTTAGGTTGCCCAGGCTAGTCTCAAACTCCTAGCCTCAGGTGATCCTCTCACCTCAGCCTTCCAAGTGGTGGGATTACAGGTGTGAACCACCATGCTCAGCCTATTTTCTTGTTTTGAATCCAAGCTTTCTGAGGATCGTCCTTTAGGAGGAGAATGTAAGGAATTCCAGAGTCAGGGAGGCATGGGAGAGGCCTGGGGGGGAGGCACTGCTCTGGAACCGCCTGTAGGTATGGTGTCAGACTGCCAGCAGAAGCCAGGGTGGTGAGGGGAGGGCTGAATGTTCTGCAAGAGAGATTTATACCATTATTTTCTTTTTCTTTTTCTTTTATGTATTTATTTATTTGTTTGTTTATTTTTTTGAGACGGAGTCTCGCTCTGTCGCCCAGACTGGAGTGCAGCGGTACAATCTCGGCTCACTGCAAGCTCCGCCTCCCGGGTTCACGCCATTGTCCTGCCTCAGCCTCCCGAGTAGCTGGGACTACAGGTGCATGCTACCATGCCCGGCTAAGTTTTTGTATTTTTAGTAGAGACAGAGTTTCACCGTGTTAGCCAGGATGGTCTCGATCTCCTGACCTTGTGATCTGCCCGCCGTGGCCTCCCAAAGTACTGGGATTACAGGTGTGAGCCACCGCGCCCGGCCCTTTCTTTTTCTTTTTTTTTTTTTTGAGACAGAGTCTCACTCTGGAGTGTAGTGGCATGATCTTGGCTCACTGCAACCTCCACCTCCCGGGTTCAAGTGATTCTCCTAACTCAGCCTCCCAAGTAGCTGGGATTACAGGTGTGCATCACCACATCTGGCTAATTTTTATATTTTTAGTAGAGACAGCGTTTCACCCTGTTGGCCAGGCTGGTCTCGAACTCCTGACCTCAGGTGATCTGCCCACCTCAGCCTCCCAAAGTGTTGGGATTATGGGTGTGAGACACTGCGCTCAGCCTGATATGAATATTCTTGACAGTGTCTTCTGGGTATATACCTAAGAGTGAACTGTTAGATATATAGTATTTGATTTTTTTTTTTTTTTTTTTTTGAGATTCAGTTTCGCTCTGTTGCCCAGGCTTGAGTTCAGTGGTGTGATATTGGCTCACTGGATCCTCCGCCTCCCAGGTTGAAGTGATTCTCCTGTCTCAGCCTAACCAGTAGCTGGGATTACAGGCACGTGCCACCACGCCTGGCTAATTTTTGTATTTTTAGTAGTAATGGGGTTTCTCTATGTTGCCCAGACTGATCTCGAACTCCTGGATTGCTCAAGCAATCCACCTGCCTTGGCCTCCGAAAGTGCTGGGATTACAGGTGTGAGCCACCGTTGCCTGGCCTGATGTTTTAATTACTGAGAATTTTGTATTTTTTGTAGAGATGGGGTTCTTCCTCTCTGCCTAGGCACATGACTGTCTATCCCAGATGGCTGCACTGGCCTAGGACAGACGGACGGTTCTTCCCCTAGTACGTTAAGACCCTGGAGGGTGCAACCTACAGAACAGCTGGGCTCCTGCATTCCTCCCAGACCCTGTCTTCAGTAGGACAACAGGCAACAAACTTAAATTTGGCAGTATGAATTTGCAAAAGGTTAATGTTTTCCAGAACAGTAAAACTACAGTATAAAGGTTAGACTTTAGAACCAAAGTTACTCTCTAGCTTCCCTCTTCTGCCCTTCGTGTGCTCAGCACTTGTATCTGTGTTCTCACTACCCTGAGCCCTGTGTTCTTCTGGGGTTGGCCCAGGAAGTGCCTTGGTCCAGAGAGATACCTGGGAGGAAACCACATGGAAGCAACAACAGTACTACATATGTGTTATTATTTGGAGTAATTAGCCCCATAAATTCTTTTTTTTTTTTTTTTTTTTGAGATGGAGTCTCACTCTGTCGCCCAGGCTGGAGTGCAGTGGCGTGATCTTGACTCACTGCAACCTCCGCCTCCGAGTTCAAGCGATTCTCCTGCCTCAGCCTCCCAATTAGGTGGGACTACAGGCGCCCGCCACCATACACGGCTAATTTTTTGTATTTTTAGTAGAGACGGGGTTTCACCATGTTAGCCAGGATGGTCTCGATCTCCTGACCTCGTGATCTGCCCGCCTCAGCCTCCCAAAGTGCTGGGAATTCAGACGTGAGCCACCATGCCTGGCCAGCCCCATAAATTCTTGATAGCAATTTTCCTGAGGTACTCAAGTTTTACTAGAAAAACATAGCATCATGTTTTGATTCATTAGTTGTCTAGATGCTCACCCTCCTGTATTATCATACTGGCTAACTATTAAGTGCCATTACTCCTAGATTGAATTTATGACACCTGCTGCCCAGTATGCCCATTAAACAATAAGGGCAGGGCAAACTGCTGTCTCATGTTGTTTCAAACTGCCCCACCTCCTTCCTCATCCATCTTATGTTATTAATGAAAGAGTTTGACAATACTTAAATGTTAGTGAAAATAAGAGAAAAGTTGTTTGTATCTTTAAGTGAGAATGTAAATTGAAGGACATTTTGCCAAATCTAACAATTCCAATGTACATATCCTTTGACCCAGCAATTCCACATCTAAGATTATATCCTTAGATATGTTCTAAGAAGAATGCAAGGATGAGTATGAGAACACCCTGGAGAGCAAGATATGCAAGATACTTAGACATTTAGATGTGCCACACACAATAGGGGTGAATGAGAAGGATCTACCCATTGGGGCTGAGGTCTCTCAGTTCTGCTAAATTAGAAAAAGGAACAGTTATTTTTTTTTTGATAGGGAGTCTCGTTGTGTCGCCCATGCTGGAGTGCAGTGGCGCGGTCTTGGCTCACTGAAACCTTTGCTTCCCAGGGTCAAGCGATTCCCCTGCCTCAGCCACCTGAGTAGCTGGGATTACAGGTGCGCGCCACTATGACCATCTAATTTTTTGTATTTTTAATAGAGATAGGGTTTCACCGTGTTGGCCAGGCTGGCCTCGAACTCCTGACCTTGTGATCCGCCTGCCAGGTGTGAGCCACTGCGCCCGGCAAAAAAAGGAACAGTTTTGAAGAATTTGATTTCATTTGAACTTTAAGAATGAAATTAGAAGAGATGTGCTTGTTTATGTGTTTAGAGATACACATTCAATATGTCATTTGTGGAGAGCTACTGAAGAAACTCAGTCTGCTCACCTGAGGACCTAGGAAGGAGACCTGCTTTTCATTTGTGTCCTAGTGTGGTGTTGGAATTTATTTTACCTCCATGTGAATTACCTTTTTTTTTTTTTTTTTTTTTGGAGACACAGTTTTGCTCTTGTTGCCCAGGCTGGAGTGCAATGGCGTGATCTTGGCTCACCGCAACCTCCACCTCCCGGGTTCAAGCGATTCTGCCTCAGCTTCCCGAATAGCTGGGATTACAGGCATGTGCCACCACGCCTGGCTAATTTTGTATTTTCGGTAGAGAAGGGGTTTCTCCATGTTGGTCGGGCTGGTCTCGAATCCCCGACCTCAGGTGATCCGCCACCTCTGCCTCCAATAGTGCTGGGATTACAGGTGTGAGCCACCGTGCCTGGCCCTTGAATTACTTTTATTGCATTAAGTCAAAGGGGAGGACCAGACAGCTGATGACATCATTGTGAGATAGACTGGGAACCAATAGTAGGGAATCGGATATTGGGAAACACTGGATGCAGCCTGCCCACATTTTGCCCTTAGCTCTGGGACCTCTGAACTTGGTAATGGTCTGATTTGGGATTTTTTTCCTCTAGGAGGGAAGGTTCCTGGGAAGGGAAGATAGAATCTATTTTTAATCTCAAGAAAACATAGCTCAATGTAGTAATTTTGGGCCCTAGTGTGACATTTTCTTCCATTATAACCCAAGTCACTTTTAAAACAAACAAAATACTTTTTTTGTATATTTTGTGTTTGTAATGTTTCTAGAGGAAAATGCTTTTAAAATATCCTCACTTCCCTTTGTAAACTTGGGAGGACTTGGGACCTGGTGGGGTATGTGTTTTGAATCATGCTGTCTGGGGGATTAGTGCCTGGAATCCAGATTCCTACTGGACAAAGCGCTGGGGTTTGAGGTAAGTGGGGTGGGGTAGGGGGAGGGTTATATAGCTGTCACAGATTACAGAGCTTACCTGTTGACTTTGCTTCACAATTGTCGGTACCTACACCTGCTTTGGCATGGACATCCTGAGAGGGGACTTGGACCATGACCCGTGTTCCTTTCTCTACCACTTGTTTTTTTCCATTTTGGCTGGGTGCGGTGGCTCATGCCTGTAATCCCAGCACTTTGGGAGGCCAGGGTGGATGGATCACAAGGTCAGGAGATCAAGACTATCCTGGCTAACACGGTGAAACCCCGTCTCTACTAAAAATAGAAAAAATTACTCAGGTGTGGTGGCAGGTACCTGTAGTCCCAGCTACTCGGGCGGCTGAGGCAGGAGAATGATGTGAACCTGGGAGGTGGAGCTTGCAGTGTGCTGAGATCGCGCCACTGCCCTCTAGCCTGGGCGACAGAGCGAGACTCTGTCTCAAAAAAAAAATTCTTTTTGATATAATTTTAAATTTACAGAAAAATTGCAAGAATAATTCAAGAAACTCCCAAATACTCCATCTAGAGTCATCATTTGTTTGCATTTTGCTATGTTTGCTCTGTCATTCTCTTTTCTATCTATACCTTTTTTTCTGAACCATCTATGAGTAATTGACAGAGATGATGCCTCTTCATTCCTAATTTTTTTATTAGGGTCTTTATTAGGACAGAGCAGACTCTTGCTCTGTCACCTAGGTTGGAGTGCAGTGATAAGATCTTGGCTTATTGCCACCTCCGCCTCCCAGGCTCGAGCGATCTTCCTGCCTTAGCCTCCCGAGTAGCTGAGACTACAGGTGCAGGCTACCATGCTGGCCTAATTTTGTATTTTTTTGTAGAGACGGGGTTTCACCATGTCGCCCAGGCTGGTCTCAAACTCATCAGCTCAAGCTATCTGCCCGTCTCAGCCTCCCAAAGTGCTGGGATTACAGACATGAGCCACAACACCTGGCCTACTCCTAAATTATTTATTATTATTATTTTTTTTTTTTGAGACGGAGTTTCACTGCAACTTCTGCCTCCCAGGTTCAAGCAATTTTCCTGCCACAGTCTCCCTGAGTAGCTGGGGAGTAGCTGAGTAGGCACGCACTACTACACCTGGCTAATTTTTACTTTAGTAGAGACAGGTTTTGCCATGTTGGCCAGGCTGGTCTCGAACTCCTGACCCAGGTGGTCTGCCTGCCTCAGCCTCCCAAAGTGGTGGGATTACAGGCGTGAGCCACCACGCCTATTTTTAATAGAGATGGGGTCCCACTATGTTGCCAGGGCTGCTCTCAAACTCCTGGGTTTAAGTGATCCTCCTGCCTCAGCCTCCCGAAATGCTGGGATTACAGGTATGAGCCACTGCTCCCAGCCAAGTTTTTTTTTTTTTTTTTTTTTTTTTTTTTTTTTTTTTTTGAGACAGAGTCTCATTCTTTCGCCCAGGTTGGAATGCAGTGGCGTGTTCTCGGCTCACTGCAGCCTCTGCCTCCTGGGTTCAAGCAGTTCTCCTGCCTCAGCCTCCCAAGTAGCAGGGATCATAGGCACCTGCCACCATGTCTGGCTATTTTTGTATTTTTAGTAGAGACGGGGTTTCACCACATTGGCCAGGCTGGTCTCAAACTCCTGACCTCAAGTGATCCTCCTGCCTTGGCCTCCCAATGTGCTGGGATTACAGGTGTGAGCTGCCGCGCCTGGCCCCAAGTGTATTCTTTTTTTTTGTTGTTTGTTTGAGACGGAGTCTCACTTTGTTGCCCAGGCTGGAGTGCAGTGGTGAGATCTCGGCTCCCTGTGACCTCTGCCTCCCGGGTTCAAGCAATTCTGCCTCAGCCTCCTGAATAACTGGGATTACAGGCATGGGCCACCAAGCCCAGCTAATTTTTGTATTTTTAGTAGAGACGGGGTTTCACCATGTTGGTCAGGCTGTTCTCGAACTCCCGGCCTTGTGATCTGCCTTACTTGGCCTCTTAAAGTGCTGAGATTACAGGCATGAACCACCATACCCAGCCTGGCCCCAAGTCTATTCTTAAGACCACAGAACTTTTGATTTAAGATTCACTGGACAGATACATAACAATACATAAAATAAATGTTTTATTTACAAAATAAGACCTTTAAGTAGTTAGCTGCCAGTTGAAATAATGATTTGGACTGGATATGGTGGTTTATGCCTGTAATCCCAGCACTTTAGGAGGCTGAGGTGGGAGAATTGCTTGAGCCTAGGAATTTGAGACCACCTGGAGAACATGGTGAGGCCCCATCTCTATGAAAGGTAAAAAATTAGCCAAGTGTAGTGGTGCCATGCTTGTAATCCCAGCTATTTGGGAGGCTGAGGTAGGAGGATCACTTGAACCTGGAGGGTGAGGCTGCAGTGAGCCATCATCGTGTCACTGCACTCCAGCCCAGGTAACAGAGTGAGACCCTGTATCTTTAAAGGAAAATTTAAAAGGATAAATGCAGGAGATCTTCCATCTTATCAAAAGGGTGCTATTATAATTTATCTATTTCTAAGTACTGGATGGGGAGGTGGAGTAGCAGCTCTAAGGTACTTTTCAGTGGTGGCCTTAATCTGCTGATGCATGGACGGTGTTTTCTTCTTCCAAATAGCCCTGGGATCTCCTGAATTTCCAGGTTGGGCCACTCAGGCATGGATTGACTCCTACAGTTCAGGCGGATGGAGATCCCACCAGCCCACAGCTTAATTCTTCAGATGCTTTATCTTCATTTCTCATGTATCTTCAGTTGGCTTCTAATGTGAGCACATAAATGCCCTGCAGAATTTCTTTCCCGTCTTTATGCAAATCATTATTTTTATTTTTTATTTTTTGAGACAACAGAGGGTCTTGCTCTGTCACCCAGGCTGGAGTGCAGTGGCATGATCACGGCTCACTGCAACCTCAACCTCCCAGGCTCAAGCGATCCTCCCACTTCAGTCTCCTGAGTAGCTGAGATTGTAGGCATGCATCACCACACTCAGCCAATTTTTTCATATGTTGCAGAGACAGAGTCTCCCTGTGTTGCCCAGGCTGATTTCAAACTCTTGGGCTCAAGCAGTCCATCAACCTTAGCCTCCCAAAGTGCTAGGATCACAGGCATGAACCACTGTGCCTTGCCTGCTTTTCATTTTTAATCCTTGGTTTCTAAAATGCAGGAATTAATTTCCAAATAATTAGTATGGAATGGAATCCCACTTTTTCCTGTGTGCTGAGAGAATGATCAAAGATCAAAGAAAAGAGATGGAGACAGAAGAAGGTGAGAGCAAGGGCATCTTTAAGGATTTCTTCAGTCTTGTTAATCTGGGTGCAAATTCTTTGTGGCAGACAGCAGCTGAGGATCCCCTGAAGTTTTGAGGAGGAGGAAAGCACTTGAGAGTAATGGGTTTTCTTGATTTTACTTTGTATAGAAGAGCCTGAACTGGTCATATTTCCAGATATGTGCTGTGGTCTTTTTTTTTTTTTTTTTTTTTTGTATTTTTAGTAGAGACGGGGTTTCACCGTGGTCTCGATCTCCTGACCTCGTGATCCACTCGCCTCGGCCTCCCAAAGTGCTGGGATTACAAGCATGAGCCACCGCGCCCGGCCTGTGCTGTGGTCTTTAACAAGCAGCCCAACATCCTTTGCTGGGGAAGGCCAGCAATGTGGGAGCTAGTGGGGCCTGGCCCAGGAGCCTTGCGTTCACCAGGTCACTGGGAACTGGTGCTCTCTGAGGCCCCTCTATGCAAGCCTGATTCTGAAATCAGGTGTGGTGGGCATCCCTGTCCATAGTGTTGGCCTGGCCCACCATTTCACTGGTCATAGAATGGCTGTAGCTTTGCAGAGCAGGGATTGTGAGAATGGAAGAATGTCTTTTGGCTCTTTTGCTCTAGCTTTTGGAAGTACGTCAGAGAAGTTTGTGATTTTTTAGAATTTGTAGCTGTGGCAAGGCTGAAGCAGGTAAAAGGGCCAATTAGAACCATCTGTGGGAGGGAAGGAATTCTGTTAGCAGGAAGGAAAACCTGAGCAAAGGGAGTGGGTGCTAGTTTTGTCTTGTTCTTTTATAAACACAGTGTGTTGATACGGCAGTTCCTGGCATGGGTGAAATGTTTTTGATGGTTGAGCATTAAGAATGTAGCCAAAAACAAGAATGTGGCTAAAAGCAAGTCACCACTTTAAACACTGAAGATTGAAGCATTTGCCTAGATAAATATTCTGCGGTGAATATGCCAGGACTCCCACATACCTGTTTGGCTCCTGAGGCATCGTGCTTAGGGTCCCAAGCCTTTATTATAGGGCTGCTGGCAGGGTCAAGGGCTGGGTTGCCTGGAGCTTCCCTGACATTTCACCTCACTTCTCTGTTTTGGAGTCTGATTAGCCAATTGGGTCAGAAAGGCCAGCAGCCAGCACACTTTTTCTAAATTTAATTCATCATTGCTAGATTATCATATTAATTTTGAGCTATGGCACTTATTTTTAATCTTTTGTAGTGTAATGGAAAAAATGCCAGAAAGCTCAGCATTGAACTTCAAAGTGTGAAATCAGGTGATCATTGCCTATATGCTTGGTGAGTTATTATTATTATTATTTTTGGAGACAGAGTCTTGCACTGTCATCCAGGCTGGAGTGCAGTGGCACAATCTTGGCTCACTGCAACCTCCGCCTCGCAGGTTCAAGTGATTCTCCTGCCTCAGCCTCCCGAGTAGCTGGGACTACAGGTGCCTGCCACCATGCCCAGCTAATTTTTGTATTTTTAGTAGAGACGGGGTTTCACCATGTTAGCCAGGATGGTCTCGATCTCTTGACCTTGTGATCCACCCGCCTCAGCCTCCCAAAGTACTGGGATTACAGGTGTGAGCCACCGGCGCCTGGCCGCTTGGTGAATTATTTAGGGGATTTAGTGGAAGTTCCTTTCCTGTACTCTGCAGGCATCTGCTGAGTACCTGCTTGGTGCCGGGCATCTACTGGGAGAGAAAGCAGAAGAGTAAATGCTGTCAAGACCCCTGTAGTGGACCTGTTCTCCCGCTTTTCTCTCAAGGGAACCATTGGCATCCAGCCTTGACCCCCAGTAGACACTGATCATCCTGCCCCCACAGCGTAACCCCACTGTACCTTTGTACTGAGTTGGGGAAGGGATGGGATAGCCAGGGGGAGTTTGGGGAAGTCAGAAGGCAACTTTCAGTTTCTATTACAGTAAGCACTTGGAAAATGGCTGTTTATAATGTATTAGTATAAATACTTGGTTTGTTACCACTTGTGTTTCCTGATTTAGTAATGTATATAAATCTTAATTGAATATTTTTGTGTGAAACTTGGAAAGACCACATCTATAGCAAATAAAGCCTCACACCTAGCACAGGGTAGGTAGTTGGTAAACATGTGCTAAAGTGTTAATTGTTGGGCTGTCTTCTGAGAATTGTAGTTTGCTTTAATTACATTTTTGGATACCACACAGGTGCAAGGATGTGGTAATTCATTCCCACTTGGATTCTGCTGAGGCTGGCCACCCACCTCTCAGACTTATTCCTCCACCACCACTGCACCTCCCACTCTAGCTGCTGCAGCCAAATGGACAGTTAGGGCCAGGCACAGTGGCTCATGCTTGTAATCCCAGCACTTTGGGAGGCTGAGGCGAGCGGATCACAGTGTCAGGAGTTCAAGACCAGCCTGGCCAATATGGTGAAACCCTGTCTCTACTAAAAATACAAAAATTAGCTGGGCGTGGTGGCAGGCATCTGTAGCCTCAGCTACTCAGGAGGCTGAGGCAGGAGAATCACTTGAACCCGGAAGGCAGAGTTTACAGTGAGCCGAGATCACGCCACTTGCACTCCAGCCTGGGCGACAGAGCGAGACTCCGTCTCAAAACAAAACAAAACAAAACAGAAAAAAAACTCAAATGGATGGTTTGGCCTGGTCCTTGTCTTTGGCCTCAGTTTATCCTTTTCTGTCTTCAGTGTCTTACCTGGGCACTGATGATTAAAGGTCTGGACCATGTCATCACGGGGATATGCCCCTCAAAGCCTCCTAAAGTATTTTCTTCTGAAGTCTAATTGGTGTAACTCTAAGTAATGTTTTCTAAAATATTGTGGCAAAATATACGTAACATAAAGATGGTGTATTTATTTATTTATTTTGCTTTGTCACCCAGGCTGGATCACATTGGTGGAGTCATGGCTCACAGTAGCCTCGACCTGCCAGGCTCAAGCAGTCCTCCCACCTGAGGCCGAGTAGCTGGAACTACAGGTGCATACCTACGTACTTGGCTAATTAAAAAAAAATTTTTTTTTTTTTTTTTTTTTGAGACGGAGTCTCGCTCTGTCGCCCAGCCTGGAGTGCAGTGGCGCAGTCTCAGCTCACTGCAAGCTCCGCCTCCCGGGTTCACGCCATTCTCCTGCCTCAGACTCCTGAGTAGCTGGGACTACAGGCGCCTGCCACCATGCCCGGCTCATTTTTTGTATTTTTAGTAGAGACGGGGTTTCACCGTGTTAGCCAGGATGGTTTCGATCTCCTGACCTCGTGATCCGCCCGCCTCGGCCTGCCAAAGTGCTGGGATTACAGGCGTGAGCCACTGTGCCCGGCCGTAATTTTTTAAAATTTAAGTTTTTTGGTTTTTTTTTTTCTTGAGACGGAGTCTCACTCCGTCGCCCAGGCTGGAGTGCAGTGGTGCGATCTCGGCTCACCACAACCTCCACCTCCCAGGTTCAAGCAATTCCCCTGCCTTAGCCTCCTGAGTAGCTGGGATTACAGGTGTGCGCCACTGGGCCTGGCTAATTTTTTTTGTATTTTTAGTAGAGACAGGGTTTCACCATATTGGCAAGGCTGGTCTCGAACTTCTGACCTTGTGATCTGCCTGCCTCGGCCTCCCAGAGTGCTGGGATTACAGGCCTGAGCCACTGTGCCCGGCCTAAATTTTTTTTTTTTTTTGGCACAATTTCAGCTCACTGCAACCTCCACCTCCCGGGTTCAAGCGATTCTCCTGCATCAGCCTCCTGAGTAGCTGGGACTACAGGCGTGCACCACAACACCCAGCTAATTTTTGTATTTTTAGTAGAGATGGGGTTTCACCATGTTGGCCAGGATGGTCTCTATCTCTTGATCTTGTGATCCACCCACCTCGGCCTCCCAAAGTGTTGGGATTATAGGTGTGAGCCACTATGCCTGGCCTAAATTTTTTTTTGTAGAGATGGGGATCTCACTGTGTTGCCCAGGCTTATATTTTAATATAACATCTTAACCATTAAAAACGTTTTTTTTAGGGGCTGGCTGTAGTGGCTCGTCCCTATAATCCCAGTGCTTGGGGAGGCTGAGGCGGGAGGATTGTTTGAGCCAGGAGTTTGAGACCAGTCTGGGCAACATGGTGAGACCCTGTCTCTACAAAATAAAAACTAAAAAATGGCCGAGCATGATGGTTCACACCTATAATCCCAGCACTTTGGGAGGCCGAGGTGGGTAGATCACCTGAGATCAGGAGTTCAAGACCAGCCTGGCTAACATGGTAAAATCCCATCTCTACTAAAAATACAAAAATTAGCCGGGCGTCGTAGTGGGCACCTATAATCCCAGCTACTCAAGAGGTTGAGGCGAGAGAAGCTCTTGAACCCAGGAGGCAGAGGTTGCAGTGAGCCAAGATTGTGCTGCTGCACTCCAGCCTGGGTGACAGAGCAAGACTCTGTCTCAAAAAAAAAAAAAAAAAATTAAAAAATGAGCCAGGCATGGTGCTATGAACCGGTAGTCCCAGCTGTGGGAGGCTGAGGCAGAAGGATCACTTGAGTCCAGGAGTTCGAGGTTACAGTGAGCTATTACTGTACCACTGTACTCCATCCACCCTGGGTGATAGATTGAGAGACTCTCAAAAAAAAAAAAAAAAAAACCCAAACCCACCTTTTTAAATTGTGAAAAACACAGTACAAAACTTAACCATCTTCAAAGTCAAGTATACTGTTCGGTAATAAATAATGTTTAGTGCAGTGTATGGACTTCAGTGGAATGTAGAAGGAATTCTTTCAGTGAGCCCCATCACGTATCATGTTAAAATCTACTCAGATTAAAAGCCATGGTTCAGTGGAGAATGACTGTTCTGGGTTTTGAACCTTGCTTTTCTTTCCCTTCCCTAGAACATGTCTGTACCTAGGTGGATTTATATCTAGGTTTTAAACCTTTGCTTCCTGTCTTCGTTGGAAAAAACCAAACCACCGCCAGCAGAAGCCACTGCCCTTTGTTTATCTGTGATAAGTGAGAATTTGCAAGAATTTTCCAAGTGAGAGAAGTGTTCAAAGTAGCTTTTATGTTTGATAGAATGTGTAGTGCTTGCCTCTCAGGGGTGGTATTTTTTCTCCCACATATTTTTACCTTTAAATCTTTCGCTGTAGGGCCGGGCGCGGTGGCTCACGCCTGTAATCCCAGCACTTTGGGAGGCCGAGGCGGGCGGATCACGAGGTCAGGAGATCGAGACCATCCTGCTTAACAGGTGAAACCCCGTCTCTACTAAAAATACAGAAAAATTAGCCGGGCGTAGTGGCGGGCGCCTGTAGTCCAGCTACTTGGGAGGCTGAGGCAGGAGAATGGCGTGAACCTGGGAGGCGGAGCTTGCAGTGAGCCGAGATGGCGCCACTGCACTCCAGGCTGGGCGACAGAGCGAGACTCCGTCTCAAAAAAAAAAAAAAAAAAAAATCTCTCGCTGTATATGTGACCCTGGCTCCCTTTGGTTGGTCCTCCAGTTCCCTGATGGTCCTGGGGCTCCCTCCATATCACTGGTGGTATTTCCACATTGTCTGCAGTTTAGGTAGGAACCTGTCCCATGTCAGGGAAACCTCATCTATCCCCTGAACTGAGCAATTTTAATTTTAGGGTGATACCTTGAATCGTCACCAGTTGCTTGGCTTCAGACCTTTCTCATCTGACGCCAAGGAGTCAAAAAGGCCTGTTTTTAACTAGAAACAGAGACATCTGCCATTTTTTTTTTATATTTGGAGCTCAAATAAACAGTGACTTCACACCACTGTTTTCCATTGTGTTGAGTACATCCTGTTGGCCATGATATTGAGCAGTTTTAAACTGGTTAACCTTTCAGAAACTTTATATTAATGTTGGACTGACAGTTAATATTTAACTGGTCAAAGTGTTTTTTGCTAGATTGAACCTGAAGTGGTTAAGATTTCTGCTTTTTATGTTTTCCAAAACCATTTAAAATAGGAACATGGTATTATTTTAATCTGGTTTTAAAATGAATATCCCATTTTCTTTATTATTATTATTATTAATTTTTTTTTTTTTTTGAGATAGGGTTTTGCTGTGTCACCGAGGTTCGAGTGCAGTGTTGTAATCTCACTGCAATCTCACCATCCTGGGTTCAAGCAATTCACTCACCTCAGCCTCCCAAGTAGCTGTGATTACAGGCATGCGCCACCATACCTGGCTAATTTTTGTACTTTTTTGTAGAAACAGGGTTTCGCCATGTTGCCCAGGCTGGTCTTGAACTCCTGGGCTCAAGCAATCTGCCCACCTCGGCCTCCCAAAGTACTGGGATTCTAGGTGTGCGCCACTGCACCTGGCCATTCCTTAAATGTTTTAATTACTGTTGCAAATGATAGCAATTAACAGCTTAACTACTATTTTTAGGTAGCGTAGCTATTTGGGAGTAGGGGCTCCTAGGAGTGGTGGGATGGGCTACCTCTGCCAAATTTTGTGTAGTTAATAATGGGTTGAGTCTCCCAACTTTCCTTTTATTCTTGGGAAGGAAAAACTAATAGCTGTTCTTTCAGAGTTTTTAGGTTAAGATGTCTGAAAGTTTCAGAGCCTGGTGCAGTGGCCTGTGCCTATAGTCTCCTATTTGGGAGGCTGAGGCAGGAGGATCACTGGGGAGTTCAAGGCTGGTGAGGTATGATTGTTTCTGTGAATAGCCACTGCACTCTAGCCTGGGCAACATGGTGAGACCCTGTCTTAAAACTAAAAACAGAGGTACTTAAAAAATATATATATCTGAAAGTTTCATTCACTGGGTTTTTCTATGGATGAGGAAACATTAAGTTTATGGCAAATTGAGTTGGTGCCACATGTGCATTTGTTCTTCACATCTGTTGAGTGGAAAGCAGTTATTAACTGAGTTCCACGTGTGCGTGGGCACTCATAGCTCTGGGGAGGCAGCCTGAGTGGAACAGAGCCACCCATTCCATAAAGCTGTCTGGACAGAATGGGGTCATAAGGGCCTGGCTTCTCATGGGCATCTCCCCTTTCCTCCCACCAAGCAACATCCTTTGGTTGCATCTTCCTGGGGATGGTATTGGTGGTGGTGATGGGAGGGGCCTGTGGGATCCTTACCTGCTGAACCATACCCTTGGATGCCTGGTGTCCTTGCCAGTTACTGTATAATGTTTTTGATTTCCTAGTTATATCCCTGATGACTGATCTGATAAACTTTAAATATACCTGCCTCTAGGGTAGCTTTAATATATTTTGGCTACAAAGGTCACTACCTTTTAGGTATTATTGCTAACTTGACATTTTACTTCTTTTTTTTTTTTTTTTTTTTTTGAGACGGAGTCTTGCTCTGTCACCCAGGCTGGAGTGCAGTGGCGTGATCTCGGCTCACTGCAAGCTCTGCCTCCCGGGTTCACGCCATTCTCCTGCCTCAGCCTCTCTGAGTAGCTGGGACTACAGGCGCCCGCCACCACGCCCGGCTAATTTTTTGTATTTTTAGTAGAGATGGGGTTTCATCGTGGTCTTGATCTCCTGACCTCGTGATCCGCCCGCCTCGGCCTCCCAAAGTGCTGGGATTACAAGCGTGAGCCACCGCGCCCGGCCTCTTTTTTTTTTTTTTTTGAGACGGAATCTTGCTCTGTTGCCCAGTCTGGAGTGCGGTGGTGTGATCTTGGCTCACTGTAGCCTCCGCCTCCCGGGTTCAAGCAATTTTCCTGTCCCAGCCTCCTGAGTAGCTGGGATTATAGGTGTCTGCCACCATGCCCGGCTGATTTTTGTATTTTTAGTAGAGATGGGGTTTCACCATGTTGGCCAGGCTGGTCTCGAACTCTTGACCTCGTGATCCGCCCACCTCAGCCTCCAAAGTGCTGGGATTACAGGCGTGAGCCACTGCACCTGGCCTGACATTTTACTTCTGCCCATCACTTGAGAGTCCCACATATCACAACTGGGAGGAAGGGAGTGCCTTGTCATTGGCAGATGCGAGCCACTTACTGGCCCTACACCAACTAGCTCTGGTTCTTCTGGCTGAGGGTGTTTATCTGCAGTGAGTCTCAGGGTCTGGGGTCTGGGGCAGTGCTGAGAGCTTAGACTCAGTTGTGGGTACTGCACTGGGTACTGGCACAGAGGAATAGGCTCCCATTCCAGCTACTCGAAAAGGAGAGCTTCGGTAGCTCCTGTCAGCCAGTGGTGAATCCATCTAAGACATGTTCTTGGGCTGCCTTGAGCATTTCCTACTCTTTTAGAGGATATAATGTGAATGAGTGTGAGGTGTTAAATTGGGTAGCTGTGTCAGGAAGACTAGGTGGCTGTGGCCGGAATCTTTCTGTGGTTTCCAAGCACTCTTTTCTCCCACATGTTCTGGCCACCAAGCTGTATGTGATCACGATTGAATATTTACCTCTGTTTGGACCTTGGTCTCTGAACCACGAGGAGGAGGATCTCTGTAGTACCTCTATCTGAATGACCGAGTGTATGAGTATGAGACTGTGTAAAAAAAACTTCCAGAAGGACATTCTGATACAAGTATATGGATGCAACCTATCAGATTCCTAGCGTAGGCAGACATGACCCTTGCTTATAGGAAGCCAGCATCAGAAAGACAAAAGGGTGTTTTATTACCAAGTTGCAAAAAATTTTTCTCCTTAGAGCATGGAAAACCAACACATAGTAGTTGGAGTTGTACCCTGAACATCGCCTGCCTGCTAAATGCAGAGCACTTAGTCATGCCCATGAAACAGACACCCCATGTCGTCATGTGTCCGCAGATAGCAGACAGCTTAAGTTCCTGGTAGGGCAGGGTGTGTCTCATAACTGACTTTTTAAAGAAGCTGAGAATTCTAAAATTGAGAATGAGATTGGAATAGTGAAAGATCAGCTGGATCTAATAAGTGAAGTAAAGACTAAAGATGATGGGAAGAACCTAAAAGAAAGGTCCTGTGTCTCCCCATTCATTCATTAGGTGTATGGTGTATGTCTGGCACTGGATGAGTGCTGGACACATATTAGTGATTGCAGCAGATGTATCCCTGCTCTCCCACAACTTACAGTCTTGTGGGGGTGTTGGTTGAGCTGAGCCATTTACTAAATTAGAATTAAAATGCGGCTGGGCACGGTGGCTCATACCTGTAATCCCGGCACTTTGGGAGGCCGAGGTGGGCAGATCACCTGAGGTCAGGAGTTCAAGACCAGCCTAGCCAACATGGCGAAACTCTGTCTCCATTAAAAAATACAAAAATTGGCTGGGCGCGGTGGCTCACGCTTGTAATCCCAGCACTTTGGGAGGCCGAGGCGGGCGGATCACGAGGTCAGGAGATCGAGACCACGGTGAAACCCCGTCTCTACTAAAAATACAAAAAATTAGCCGGGCGTGGTGGCGGGCACCTGTAGTCCCAGCTACTCGCAGAGGCTGAGGCAGGAGAATGGCGTGAACCCAGGAGGCGGAGCTTGCAGTGAGCCGAGATCACGCCACTGCACTCCAGCCTGGGCGACAGAGCGAGACTCCGTCTCAAAAAAAAAAAAAAAAAAAAAAAAAAAAAATATACAAAAATTAGCCAAGCGTGGTGGCAGGTGCTTGTAGTCCCAGCTACTCGGGAGGCTGAGGCAGGGAGAATTGCTTGAACCTGGGAGGCGGAGGCAGTGAGCCAAGATCACGCCACTGTACTCCAGCCCGGGTGACAGAGCGAGACTCCCTCTCCAAAAAAAAAAGGATTAAAATGCATAAGAAAGGAAAAGGCCAGTAAAGAAAACACTATGCGCCAGTAAAGAAAACACTATGCAACAGTAAAGAAAACTGTAGGCCAAGCACAGTGGCTCATGCCTGTAATCCCAACACTTTGGGAGGCCAAGGCAGGAGGATTGCTTGAGCCCATGAGTTTGAAACCAGCCTGGGTAATATAGTCTGTATCTCTTCAACAAAATTTATAAATTAGCCTGGTGTGGTGGCACACACCTGTAGTTCCAGCTACTTGAGAGGCTGATAGGAAGTTTTCTTGAGCCCAGAGGTTGAGGCTGCAGTGAGCTGTGATTACACCATTTCCAGCCTAGGTGACCAAAAAACCAAAACAAAAACTACACAGAAAGGAGTTGAAGAAAAACCTTCAAGTTGGAGCACTTTATAGAGCTCTGAGGAGAAGACCCTCACCAGAGTACTGGGAGTGCTGGTTGTTGAGAAGGAGTTCCTGGTGGAGGACCCCTCAGACATCACTGGAAGTTAAATGGTTCTTGGAACTGATGCCCATAGGGCTCCTCCATCTATGTACATGGTCATTTGGTCCCTTTTGCTGAGTGTGGCACTTAACATTGCTGGTGAGCCTGTGGTGGGCAAAAGTGACCCAGCCATCTACTGATGGCAGGGAGGGAAGGTTCCTGTGGAGGAATGGGTCTGAAATCCTGTGAGAGCCACCTGGTTCTATGGGCCTTGGAGTGTGGAACAAGGTAGTAAAGAGGAAAGAGGACAATGTTTTACCTATTGCTTATCTCACATTGATGACAGGAATCAATCAAATTGTATCGTGCTAAATTGTAAGACATCTTTAACTTTCTTTTTTTTTTTTTTTTTTTTGAGATGGAGTCTCGCTCTGTTGCCCAGGCTGGAGTGCAGTGGTGCGATCTCGGCTCACTGCAAACTCCGCCTCCCGGGTTCACACCATTCTCCTGCCTTAGCCTCCCGAGTGGCTGGGACTACAGTCGCCCACCACCACGCCCGGCTAATTTTTTATATTTTTAGTAGAGACGAGGTTTCACCACGTTAGCTAGGATGGTCTCGATCTCCTGACCTCGTGATCTGCCCGTCTTGGCCTCCCAAAGTGCTAGGATAACAGGCGTGAGCCACTGCGCCTGGCCAGGATTTTTTTTTTTAACTTTGAGATCACAGAATTCAATCAAGCTCTGCACCTTCATGTGTTTCAAGTACTCAGTAGAGAACATAGCCTAACATCACATACCCCTAAGTATCTGCCACCCAACTACTTTGTCACATCTTAATGTTGTTTCTTTCTTTATTTCTTTTCCTATTTATTTTTTTTTTTTTTGAGAGTTTTGCCCTGTTGCCCAGGCTGGAGTGCAGTGGCACGATCTTGGCTCATTGCAACCTCCGCTTCCTGGGTTTCAGTGACTCTCCTGCCTCAGCCTCCTGAGTAGCTGGGATTACAGGTGCCCACCACCACACCTGGCTAATTTTTTTGTATTCTTTTTATTTTATTTTGAGACAGAGTTTCGCTCCTGTTGCACAGGCTGGAGTGCAATGGCACAATTTCAGCTCACCGCAACCTCTGCCTCCCAGGTTCAAGCGATTCTCCTGTGTCAGCCTTCAGAGTAGCTGGGATTACAGGCATGTGCTACCACACCCGGCTAAATTTGTATTTTTAGTAGAGATGGGGTTTCTTCATGTTGGCCAGGCTGGTCTGGAACTCCTGACGTCAAGTGATCCACCCGCCTCGGCCTCCCAAAGTGCTGGGATTACAGGCGTGAACCACTGCGCCCACCCCGTTCCATATTTTTATAAGATTTAGAAAGTAAAACACAAAGTTGGAGACCCTTTTGCACCCCTCCTTTTCCCCTTGCCCTCCTTTTGCAGTTACCAAAATCTTGAATTTAGTGTTTATGAACCTCTGTGTGATTTTCTTATTATATGTGAATCCATAAACAATATGTAATTTAAACATTTTGCTTACTTATTTTATTTTGTTTTATTTATTTATTTATTTTTTGAGAAGGAGTTTCGCTCTTGTTGTCCAGGTTGGATTGCAATGGTGTGATCTCAGCTCACTGCAACCACCACCTTCTGGGTTGAAGTGATTCTCCTGCCTCAGCCCCGTGAGTAGCTGGGATTACAGACACCCATCACCATGCCCAGCTAATTTTTTTGTATTTTTAGTAGAGAGAGAGTTTCACCATGTTGGCCAGGCTGGTCTCGAACTGCCGTCCTCAAGTGATCCGCCTGCTTCCGCCTCTCAAAGTTCTGGGATTACAAGCGTGAACAGTCTCACTCTGTCTCCCACACCAGTGTCTCCAGCACTACCACGCTGGAGTGGAGTGGCGTGATCTCAGCTCACAGCAACTTGCGCCTCCCAAGCTCGAGTGATTCTCCTGCCTCAGCCTCCCATAAACATTTTACCTTAATAGTATTGTATCTTTCTGCAGTGGGCACTTTTCACTAAGTACTTTTTTTTTTTTTTTTGAGACAGTGTCTTGCTCTGTCTCCCAGGCTGGAATGCAGTGGCGTGATCTCAGCTCACTGCAACCTCTGCCTCCCGGGTTCAAGCGATTCTCCTGCCTCAGCCTCTGAGTAGATGGGATTACAGGCACCTGCCACCACACCTGGCTAATTTTTGTATTTTTAGTACAGACAGGGTTTCACCATGTTGGCCAGGCTGATCTTGAACTCCTGACCTTGTGATCTGCCCGCCTCGGCCTCCCAAAGTGCTGGGATTACAGGTGTGGGCCACTGCGCCTGGCCACTATACTTTTTTCTCACTTTATTGCACTAGCTAGAACTTCTAACATTATGTTGTGCATGAATGGTGATAGTGGACATTCTTTGCCTTGTTTCTGTTCTTAAGGATAAATCACTCAGTTTGTCACCAGTAGATACAATGTTAGCTGTAGGGGTTTTTGGTAGATGCTCTTTATCAAGTTGAAGAAGTTCCCCTCTGTTCCTGTTTGTCTGAGAGTTTTTTTTATTATGAATCAGTGTTGAATTTTGTCAGATACTTTCTCTGCATCAATTGTTATGACCATGTGATTTTTTTTCGGTAGCCTGTTAATATGGTTAATTTTCAAATATTGAGCTGATTAATTTTCAAATATTGAGCTCTCCTTGCATCTCTGGAATAAGTACCACTTGGTCATGGTATATATTTCTTTTAATATATTGCTGAATTCTGTTTGATCATGTTTTCTTAAAGATTTTCGTGTCTGTTTTCATGATAGATACTGGTCTATAGTTTTGTTGTAATATCTTGGTTTGATTTTGGTATCAGCATAATGCTACCTTAATAGAATGAATTGGATCCAAGTGTGGTGGCAAATGCCTATAGTCCTAGATACTCAGGAGGCTGAGGTGGGGGGACTGCTGGAGCCCAGGAGTTCAAATCCAGCTTGGGCAACATAGCAAGACCCCATTTCTAAAAAAGAAAAATGAAAAAAAAAAAAAGAAAAATAAGTAAAAAGTTAAATAAAGAAAATTCAATATATTAAAACAAAATGAATCAGGATGTGTTTCCTCCTTGTCTGCTTTCTGGAAGAGTTTGTGCCTGGCAGTGGCTCATGCCTGTAATCCTAGAACTTTGGGAGGCCAAGGCGGGTGGATCACTTGAGGTCAGGAGTTCAGGACCAGCCTGGCCAACTCCTTCTCCAAAAAAAAAAAAAAAATGAAAAGATTGGTAGAAGTTACCACTGATGTCATTCAGGCCTGTAGATTTCTTTTTGTGGGAGTTTTAAAATTACAAATTCAGGGTCGGGCGTGGTGGCTCAACCTGTAATCCCAGCACTTTGGGAGGCCAAGGTGGGTGGATCACCTGAGGTCAGGAGTTCAAAACCAGCCTGGCCAACATGGCAAAACCCCGTCTCTATTAAAAATTAGCTGGGTGTGGTGGTGGGAGCCTGTAATCCCAGCTACTCGGGAGGCTGAGGCAGGAAAATTGTTTGAACCTGGGAGGCGGAGGTTACAGTGAGCCAAGATTGTGCCACTACATTCCAGTCTAGGCGAAAGAGCAGGGCTCCATCTCAAATAAATAAATAAAAATAAAAATAAATTACAAATTCAATTTCCTTAATAATTTTCTTTCCTTTTCTTTTCGTTTTCCTTTATCTTTTCCTTTTCCTTTTCTAGACAGTCTCAATTTGTCACCCAGGCTAGAGTGCAGTGGTATGATCATGGTTTATTACAGCCTTGAACTGCTGGGCTCAAGCCAACCTCCTGCCTTAGCCTCCTGAGTAGCTGGGACTTCTGTCTTTAAAAAATTTTATCCTTTCTGCCTCTGTAAAATAATTTTCTTAATAGAAATTATATCATATTGGATGAGTTGTAGTAGTTTGTATTTTTTGAGAGGAATCTGTTTAGTTTGATTCGTATTTGTCTGTGTAGAGTTGTTTATAGTGTTTCCTTATTTTTCTTTTGATGTCTGCAATATCTAGTGATATCTCCTGCTTCATTGTTGATGTTAGTAATTGTCTTCTCTTTTTTCCTCTATCATTCTTGAGATTGATCAATTTTGTTAATCTTTTCAAATAACTAGTTATTTGTTTCAATGGTTTTTCTCTGTTTTTGTTTTCAGTTTCATTGGGGTTTTTTGCTTTTTATTATTTCCTTCTGCTTGCTTTTGGTTTATTTTGCCTTTTTTTTTTTTTTTTTTTTTTTTTTTTTTTTTAAATAATGAGATGGAGTTTTGCTCTTGTTGCCCAAGCTGGAATGCAATGGCGCATTCTTGGCTCACTTCAACCTCTGCCTTCTGGGTTCGAGCAATTCTCCTGCTTCAGCCTCCTGAGCAGCTGGGATTACAGGTGTCTGCCACCACACCTGGCTAATTTTTGTGTTTGTATTTCTTTGTGTGTATGTATGTATGTATTGTTTTTGAAACAGGGTCTTGCTCTGTCATCCAGGCTGGAGTGCAGTGGTGCAGTCTCCACTCACTGCAACCTCTGTCTACCGGGTTCAAGTGATTCTCTTGCCTTAGCCTCCCGAGTAGCTGGGATTACAGGTGCCTGCCACCACACCCAGCTAAATTTTATATTTGTATTTGTTTGTTTGTATGTATGTAGGTATGTATGTATGTATTGTTTTTGAGACAGGGTCTCGCTCTGTCACCCAGGCTGGAGTGCAGTGGTGCAGTCTCTGCTCACTGCAACCTTTGCCTCCCGGGTTCAAGCGATTCTCCTGCCTCAGCCTTCTGAGTAGCTGGGACTATAGGAGTGCACCACCAAGCCTGGCTAATTTTTGTATTTGCAGTAGAGACGGGGTTTCACCATGTTGGCCAGGCTGGTCTCAAACTCCTGACCTCAAGTGATCTACCCACCTCGGCCTCCAAAAGTGCTGGGATTGCAGGTGTGAGCCACCTCACCTAGCCGTAGTAGCTTTGTTTTCTTTAGCAATTTTGGGTTTATTTACTTTGCATTACTCAGGTCAGAAAATGTCACTTGACCCCTTAACAGCATGGGCTCAGGGCAGAGTTTAATCTTTTTCCAGAATGGGAATTGCTCATGATGGTTCTTGTCACCTGTGGGCAGCCAGTAAGTTCTGTAAGGCATCTGTGTGCCTGCCAGCCTAGAGTAGGTGTCCTGAACTACCTGAAACTGATGGGGGACCAGAGTACAATGTGCAAATTTCTAGTCACTTTCTTGGGGGTGTGGGGCATGTTTACTGGCGTGGAGTTTGCAAATATGTGTTTAATAAATGGGTCCTGTAATTAGTGCTTAGGGTGGGTGTGAGGAGTGGGCAGGTGCTGCATTTCTCTATGCAGTTACTGGCTTTTTTTTTTTTTTTTAGTCTTTTCAAAGTTTTTTTTTCTTTTTTTTTTTTTTTTGAGATGAAGTTTTGCTCTTGTTGCCCAGGCCGAAGTGCAATGATGTGATCTTAGCTCACTGCAGCCTCTGCCTCCTGGGTTCAAGTGATTCTCTGCCTTAGCCTCCCAAGTAGTAGGTGGCATGTGCCACCATGCCCAGCTAATTTTGTATTTTTTGTAGATACTGGGTTTCACCATTTTGGTCGGGCTGGTCTCGAACTCTTGACCTTGTGATCCGCTCACCTCAGCCTCCCAAAGTGCTGGGATTACAGGCATGAGCCACCACGCCCAGCCCAAGGTTTGTTTTTTTTTTTTTTTTTTTTTTTTTTTTTTTTTTTGAGATAGAATTTTGCTCTGTCGCCCATGCTGGAGTGTAGTGGCATGATCTCAGCTCACTGCAACTTCCACCTCCTGGGTTCAAGCGATTCTTCTGCCTCAGCCTCCCGATTAACTGGGATTATAGCCACGCGCCACCACACCTGGCTAATTTTTGTATTTGTATTTGTATGTATGTATGTATGTATGTCTATGTTTATTTATTGTTTTTGAGACGGTCTCGCTCTGTCACCCAGGCTGGAGTGCAGTGGTGCAATCTCCGCTCACTGCAACCTCTGCCTCCCAGGTTCAAGGGATTCTCCTGCCTCCGCCTCCTAAGTAGCTGCAACTTCAGGCGCGCACTACCACGCCTGGCTAATTTTTGTATTTGTAGTAGAGACGGAGTTTCACCATGTTGGCCAGGCTGGTCTCGAACTCCTGACCTCAGGTGATCCGCCTGCCTTGGCCTCCCAAAGTGCTAGGGTTACAGGCGTGAGCCACCATGCCTGGCATGTATTTTTAGTAGAGACAAGATTTCACCATGCTGGCCAGGCTGGTCTTGAACTCCTGACTTCAAGTGAACCGCCTGTCTCAGCCTCCCAAAGTGCTGGGATTACAGGCGTGAGCCACGGCGTCCGCCCGGCCTCAAAGTATTTTTCTAAGCCTCATTGTTACATTTGCCACACGGATGTATCTCTATATATACATGTATACATTTTTTTTTTCTTTGAATCATTTTGAAGTGAGTTGCAGAGTGTTTGACACTTCATCCCTAAGTACTCCAAAATACAACTCGTAAGATTGAGGATGATGCCCTGTAGAGTCTTACTACCATCATATCACCTAAGAAAATTAACAGTAAATCTCATTTCCAGTTTACATGCAAAATTCCTCAATTACCCCTCTGGGAGCTGGGCTCATGTGTTTTTTAAAAAGTAAATCCAGAATCCAGTCAAGATGTACACATTGTCCTGGCAAGATTGCTCACCTTTCTAATCCTGGGAGACTGAGGTGGGAGGATCACTTGAGGCCAGGAGTTTGAGGCCAGCCTGGGCAGCATAGTGGGACACTGTCTGTACAAAAGATTTTTAAAAACTAGCTGAGTGGAGTGGTGTGCACCTGAAGTCCCAGCTATTTACTTGAGCCCAGGAGTTCAAGGTTACATTGAGCTATGAACATGACACTGTACTCTATCCTGGGCCACAGAGCAAGAGCCTTCTCTGTCCCCACTCCCCCACCCCCAGAAAGATACACACATCAAGTCTGGTTGCTGTCTCTAAATCGAGAACAGTCATCTGACGTTTAGGGATGTCAGCATTTGGAGAGACCAGGCCAGTTGTTTTGCAGAAGATCTCATTCTAGATTTGTGTGATTTTCTTTGCATGGCTCCCATATTTCCTGTAAATTGGAAGTTAGGTCTAAAGCAGTGCCACCCAAGAGAAATATAACATGAGCCACATATGTCACTTAAATTTTCCTGGTAGCCACATGAAGAAAAGCAGATTAAATTAATTTCAATCATATATTTTACTTAATACTTTTTTTTTTTTTTTTGAGGTGGAGTCTCGCTCTGTCACCGAGGCTGGAGTACAGTGGTGCAATCTTGGCTCACTGCAACCTCCACCTCCCGGGTTCAAGTGATTCTCTTGCCTCAGCTTCCTGAGTAGCTGGGATTACAGGCACCCACCACCGTGCCCGGCTAATTTTCATATTTTCAGTAGAGATAGGATTTTACCATGTTGGCCAGGCTGGTTTCGAACTCCTTACCTCAAGTCATCCACCCGCCCTAGTCTCCCAAGGTGTCAGGATTACAGGCGTGAGCCACGGCGCCCATCCTATTTAATACATTATTATTTATTCTTTGTTAATACTTATTGTTTACTTAATATATTTTACTGAATATATCTGACTATATTCAAAATATTACTAATACATATCATTTCAGCTTGCAATCAATATTTTAAAAGTATTAATGAGGCATTTTACATTCTTTTTTATGAAGTTTTCAAAATCCAGTGTGTATTTTATATTTAATGGACCAGCCACATTTCCAGTGCTAAGGAGTTGCACGAAACTGTTGGCTTCTGTATAAGAGAGCATGGGGGTAAGACGCTTGATCCAACTTGGGGTAGATGTTTTTGACAGTAACTCCTGGAGGATAGTATATGACTGAACCACTGGAATTGCTCAAGTCTGAATCTGCTTTTCTTTTTTTTTCAGGCTCTGTGTGCTCCGGGATGGAGCAGGTGTGCAGAGGGTGAGAACCCAGCTCTGGGACCAAGTCACTTGCTTCCTTACTTAGCAAGACTATCGACTTGAGCAAACTTGGGCCTGGGATGAGGATGTCTGTGGGCCTCTCACTGCTGCGCCCCCTCTGCGGGAGGACCTTTCTCCTCCTGCTCTCTGTGGCTATGGCTCAGTCCCACTGGCCCAGTGAACCCTCAGAGGCTGTCAGCGACTGGGAAAACCAGCTTGAGGCATCCATGCACTCAGTGCTCTCAGACCTCCATGAGGCTGTTCCCACAGTGGTTGGCATTCCTGATGGCACGGCTGTCGTCGGGCGCTCATTTCGAGTGACCATTCCAACAGATTTGATTGCCTCCAGTGGAGACATCATCAAGGTGAGACTGGATATAAAGCATAAATGAGGAAGAGTTCTCATCTTCCATTTTAGTTTTGGTGGCTTTTCCTTTCCAAGTCTAAGCTCCACCAATTCTGAGCTTAGTTCTTTCAGTACCCCCTTAGACGAGGGACAGCCACTGATGTTCATAAGAGGATTTCTATATACTCAGAATAGCATCCTAAACTTTATTCTTGTTCCTTCCTATTCTGAGGGCATCACCATGTAGTAGCCTTTACTCTGGAAGTTCTACTGAACACTGATTTAGGGATTTGTTGGAAAGGTCTGTCACATGTATAGGGAAAGGTTACCTTTCATAAAACACAGAGTTAAACCCAGGAAATATAGGACTTCTATGCTTTGAACTTACTTTTTAAAGTAAGATATAAATAAATGTAGGAGTTCTGCTCTAATTTGCTGATGTATGTTTGCTGATGTAATTGATCACTTAAGAACCAAAATTAGTACCCAAACTTCAGCCTTGCCCCATATCCTTTGGAGAAGCCATCCAGAGAACAATGGAATCTGAGGCCCGTGTAGAGAAGAGTGTCTTGGTTGACCCAGAATAGAAATCAGGTGAAATACGAAGCTTTTGTGTGATGAAGCACCATCTCTCTGTCTGAGTTTGTGGAACCATGGAATTTCCCCTAGATCCTGAGTGAGTTTGTTTCATGGACAGGTGGGTGGGATGTACCCCTCAAGTTATGAACATCTTCTAGAGCAGAAGTCAGCACACTTCACCCAAGCTGGAGTGCACTGGCATGATCATGGCTCACCTCCCAGGCTCAAGTGATTCTCCCACTTCAGCCTCCCAAGTAGCTGGGACAATAAGCACATACCAGCACACCTGGCTAATTTTTGTACTTTTTGTAGAGATGGGGTTTTGCCATGTTGCTCAAGCTAGTCTTGAACTCCTGAGCTCAAGCCATCTTCCTGCCTTGGCCTCCCAAAGTGCTGGGATTGCAGGCATGTACCACTGCACCAAGCTCCAGGCAGTAAATAGTTTAGGCTTTGCAGGCCATATGGTTTCTGTCAGGACTCCTCGACTCTGCCTGTGTAGTGTTAAAGTAGCCTTTACAATATGTAAATGAATGGGCAATAAAACTTTACTGTGGATACCTTTTCTTTTTTAATTTTTTACACTTATAGTCCCATTCTGACCTGAAACAGATTTTTGAATTTCGTATGTCAAGAAAGAAATATTCTTTTACAATTTTTTTTTTTTTTTTGAGACAGGGTCTTGCTCTGTTGTCCAGGCTGGAGTGCAGTGGTACAGCCATGGCTCACTGCAGCCTTAACCTCCCAGGCTTAAGCTTTCTTCCCTCTTCAGCCTTCCAAGTAGCTGGGACTACAGGTGTGCACCACCACACTCAGCTAATTTATTTATTTATTTATTTTTGAGACAGAGTTTCGCTCTTGTCGCCCAGGCTGGAGTGCAATGGCACAATCTTGGCTCACTGCAACCTCCGCCTCCTGGGTTCAAGTGATTCTCCTGCCTCAGCCTCCTCAGTAGCTAGGATTACAGGCTCACGTCACCACGCCCAGCTAATTTAAAAATTTTAACTTATTTTAATTAATTAATTAATTTTGAGATGGAGTCTCTGTCTGTCACCCAAGCTGGAATGCAGTGATGCAATCTCAGCCCACTGCAACCTCCACCTCCCAGATTCAAGTGATTCTCCTGCCTCAGCCTCCCGAGTAGCTGGGATTACAGGCGCGCACCGCCATGCCTGGCTAATTTTTGTATTTTTAGTAGAGATGGGGTTTCACCATGTTGGCCAGGCTGGTCTCAAACTCCTTATCTCGGGTGATCTGTCTGCCTCAGCCTCGCAACACCCAGCTAATTAAAAAAATTTTTTTTTAGTTTGGGCGTGATGACTTAACACCTGTAATCCTAGCACTTTGGGAGGCTGAGGGAGGCAGATTGCTTGAGTCCAGGAGTTTGAGACCAGCCTGGGCAACATGGTGAAACCCCAACTCTACAAAAAATACAAAAATTAGTTACAAAAATTTTTTTTTAGATAGGGTCTTACTCTGTCCCCCAGGCTGGTCTCAAACTTCTGGTTCCTGCCCTACAGCATTCCTTCTCTAGAGGTGTGGCCTTCATGTGAACTAAAAGTATTCTAAGACCTATACTTTGTTAGGTATTTTCTGTATGTTCTCTGCATTCAGACTTCTACATACATTTAGTGTTCTGGCTTTCTGTTGGTGTGTTTAAACCACCAAAACAGTGGTTTAAGTCAACCAGCTTGTTTGCTCAACATTTTTTGGCCAGGAATTCAGAGATAAGGAACCTTATCTCTGTTTCACATGATACTAGGTAGAGTGGCTCACCGGGGGCTGAGAAATTCACTTCTAAGTTGGCTCATTCATGGCTGGCAAGTTGATGCTGCCTGTTGACAGGGAGCTTAGCTGGGGCTGTTGGTCAGTGTCCTTGGTTCCTCTTCATGTAGACCTCTCCATGGGCTGCTTAGGTGTCCTCAAAGCACGATAGCTGGATTTTAAGATTAGATATTTCAAGAAATAGGAAAGGAAGCTGCCCAATCTCTTAAGGCCCAGACTTGGGAACTTGCACAGCAACATTTCCATTTTACTCCATTGGTCAAAGCACATATAGGCTCTGATGGGTGTTTACCAGCTTGCCCCCCTGACCTGCAAGCCCCAGGCTTCTAGATTAGAAATGGCCACAAGTTCTATGCCACTCTTTCCTTGCAGAGGTGAGTCTGTGCCCTTTTCCCTGAATCTGGGTGGACCTCCCCTTCAGCCTGCTCCCTTCTTGTGCTTGCCTCCTTTTCCCTGTTGGTCCCCTTCTTTTTAAGCCGTGGCTTGTTCTCAGAGTGACCTCTGGTCTCTGGGGCAACCGTATTTCTGAAGATCTTGGCCCATGTAGCAGCTCACATGTAGCAGCTCACAGAGCTCTTCCTAGTTTGCAGAGTGTTTGCATGAAGTTTCCTTGTAATCTTTGTAATATCCCAGCAAGCCAGATGCTAATCTGACCATTAGATACAGAGTGGTGGCTCTGGAAGGTACATTTCTTGCCCAGCTTCAGATTTAATCCTGAATATCCATACCCTGCATTGGTTGCCTTTGTTCCAGTAGCCATTGGAATGTTTTACATGTATTAATCTTG
Organism: Symphalangus syndactylus; assembly: GCF_028878055.3. Taxonomy (NCBI): domain Eukaryota; kingdom Metazoa; phylum Chordata; class Mammalia; order Primates; family Hylobatidae; genus Symphalangus; species Symphalangus syndactylus. The sequence goes on along the minus strand of NC_072423.2, from coordinate 111,422,537 downwards.
GCCAGAAGTGCCTTGAACTGATACAGCAAACTAGATATTTGTGGTATTTGGCAGAGAGATGTTTAATAGGCTTAGTTACCAGGGAGGTGAAGAGATTTTACTGAGAAAACAGGGTTTTATCTGAGCATATTTATCTGTGGAAAGCAGATCATTTAGTAGCTGATGAGCTTGTAGAAAAACAGATGAAGATGTGTGACTCTTCATTCCAGTCTTAACCACCAGGATTATATGGGTTGGGGAGTCAGAAGGTCAGAAAGCCTGATCTTGTTCCTAGAGCTTTGGTTTCTGCATCTGTAAAGCAGGATTTAGAAAGTCTTTATATTAAAGGAGTTTTTTTTTCTTATTATAATAATGATGCGTAAATGTACATTGTGGACAATATAGAAAGGGAAAAAGAAAATCTGTGGTTTCTACCATTCAGAGTGAAGTCCTCTACCATTTTCTGTGCTCATCAAGAGGTGTTCATGCCGCATACGCACACAGACATCTTAACATATTAGACAGACCTAGGATCATAGTGGATATATTTTTTAACCTTTTTTTTTTTGAGACAGAGTCTCACTTTGTTGCCCAGGCTGGAGTGCAGTGGCACAATCTCAGCTCACTGCAACCTCCACCTCCCGGGTTCAAATGATTCTCCTGCCTCTGTCTCCCGAGTAGCTGGGACTATAGGCATGCCCTACCACACCTGGCTAATTTTTGTGTTTTTTTGGGGGGATGGAGTTTTGCTCTTGTCGCCCAGGCTGGAGTGCAATGGCATGATCTTGTCTCACTGCAACCTCCGCCTCCCAGGTTCAAGCAATTCTCCTGCCTCAGCCTCCTGAGTAGCTGGGACTATAGGCTTGCGCCACCACTCCTGGCATATATATATATATACACACACATACATACATACATAGGCTTGCACCACCACTCCTGGCATATATATATATACACACACACACACACACACACACACACACATTTTTTGAGATGGAATCTTGCTCTTTCGCCCAGGCTGGAATGCAGTGGCGTGATCTCAGCTCAGTACAACCTCCGCCTCCCGGGTTTAAGCTATTCTTCTGCCTCAGCCTCCTGAATAGCTGGGACTACAGGCATGCGCCACCATGCCCAGCTAGGGTTTCACCATATTGGCCAGACTGGTCTCGAACTCCTGACCTCGTGATCCGCCCACCTTGGCCCCCCAAAGTGCTGGGATTACAGGGGTGAGCCACCTTGCCCAGCCCACGTTTTGTATTTTTAGTAGAGACGGGGTTTCACCATGTTGGCCAGGCTGGTATCAAACTCCTGACCTCAGGTGATCAGCCTGCCTCGGCCTCCCAACGTGCTAGGATTACAGGAATGAGCCACTGTACCGGGCCTATTTTTTTTTTTTTTTTTTTAACATTTTTCATTCACTGTAGCTTGAGTTTTTTTTTACCCGTAGTCATTAAATGTTACGTGGGAATGTAACTTTTAATGGCTGCCTAATATTCTTTTTTTTTTTTTTTTTTTTTGAGACAGGGTCTTGCTCTGTTGCCCAGGCTGGAGTGCAGTGGCGCTATCATGGCTCACTGCAGCCTCCACTTCCTGGCTTAAGCAATCCTCTCACCTCAGCCTTCCAAGTAACTGGGACTATAGGTGTGTGCCACCACACCCAGGTAATTTTTAAATTTTTTTGTAGAGATGGGTCTCACTTTGTTGCCCAGGCTGGTCTTGAACTCCTAGGCTCAAGTGATCCTACTGCCTCAGCCTCTCAAAGTGCTAGGATTACAGACATGACCATCACGCCCAGCCTGCCCACTGTTCTTGAGTGTGTGAGGAACATTTCAGATACTGGTCCTAAGGATGCTTGTTGAAGCAACCCCAGTCATATCTTGCACCCACTGGTACTGCCCTTCATCCAAGCTACTGCTTGCTTACCTCTTCCTAGGATCCCCCTGCCTTTGTTCTTGACCTCTCAATTTGTTCTCCATATTGAGTCAAGAGATGTCTTTATCTTTCTAAAGCTTACATCTATTCAAAATCCCTTTTTACTGAGCTGCACCAAGAATCGAACCCCATATGATCTGGCCTGTGACCTCTTCTCCCACATCTTTTTCTTTGTGTACTTTGTCCCAGCCACACTGGTCCTTTTCTGCCCAGTGAACACACCTAGCTTAGGGTCCACCCCAAGCTTTTGATTCTTTCTTCTTTTGTCATGAGTACAGCCATATCTTTCAGGCTCAACTTGGACATCATCTGTTGGAGCCCTTTCCTTCCACCCTGGTAAAAGCAGCTTTCCCACAAAACTCTATGTCATCTTCTTCTTAGCAGATTTCTGTACTTGAAATTCTTGTTTTTTTGTTAGTCATGTTTGCCTTCCATCACATAGTAGGCCCTCAAATGTTTGTAGGCTGGCAGAGGGAATGAGGACCCATTTAGCACTTGCAAACCTGTTTTGGATTGTCAAAGCCTGCCTTGCTGTATGCAGGGAGAAATGCTAGCCTGTGCTGGGGCAGCAAGAGAGTAAGCTCACCTGCTGCCCCACAGTGTACTATGGCCTTGCCGTGTTTTGAGGCCTCAGGCCCTGTGACACACACAGTTTCAAATGACTTCTTACTGTATTTTCGCATTGGAAAGTGGCCCCACCCTGTCCCTCTAACTCTTGACTGTGTGTTTATTGATCCATTATTAGTACAAACTCACTGTTTCCTAATATTCAATAGTTTATTGCTCATCTTAATTATTGTGGTGTTCAAATTGTCCCAGATTTGACCACTGGGAGCCCCTTTAAGTTGGTTCCTGTATTCTTGTGATATGCCCCTGTCAATCATTTGAGTGCTTCCTTACTTTCTGGGATAAGATGCTCCAGGCCTGTCTTGTATTCACCCTCCCTCAGCCATTTATTCAAGGAGCCTGATTCCTTTCTGTGGTGAATGTTACTGGGGGTTCAGATCTGGGTGCTAGGTGAGTTCATTGCCACTGGGATTTCCTTGCTTCTGTGAGCCATTCAGCAGATAGTGTGGCTCCATTTTTAGATGACGAAGTGATAGCTAAGTGACTTATCCTGGAGCACATACCTTGTAGGGACAGAGTTAGTTTGTAGGGAGCACCCAAGAGGTTTTTTTTTTTTTTTAATTGAGACAGAGTCTCGCTCTGTCACCCAGGCTGGAGTGCAGTGGCGCTATCTCGGCTCACTGCAACCTCCTTCTCCCAGGTTCATGCCATTCTCCTGCCTCAGTCTCCTGAGTAGCTGGGACTACAGGTGCCTGCTACCACGCCCGGCTAATTTTTTGTGTTTTCGGTAGAGACGGGGTTTCACTGTGTTAGCCAGGATGGTCTCGATCTCCTGACCTTGTGATCCTCCTGCCTCGGCCTCCCAAAGTGCTGGGATTACAGGAGACAGCCACCGCGCCCGGCCCCCAAGAGGCTTCTTGAGCCTGTAGTATATAAGGTCTTATCTTCAGGTAACTGACCTGTGTTTATTTTGTGTGTCAGCATGCTTTGGAATTATAATTGAATGCTTTGTTCTAGTCAGTTTTAGAAGACTTCCCTTGTAGTTGTCTGTTACCCTGCCTCCCACCTCCGACACTGCAGAGCTGTGGAAGAGAGAGACACACTGGGTATGCCTTGACATGGATGGTGTCACATGTGATGAGACGGGTTTGTACAACCTGCCATGCATGAGGGCATCTTTGAGCCAGAGCAGAAGCTGACCTACCATGGGGCCCAAAACTGATTGCTAAGTAAATGGCTGGTTTACAGTTCTGGCTTTTGGAATGAAGGCTGCAGGACCACAGGTTTGGAAGATCAGGGCCAACCTTGGTGAAAGTGAAAGGACAGTCTGAGTGAAAGGTGATGTCTGGCTGGTAAGCTATCATTGTTCCCTGTGTAGGGTTCTAGATACTTGGCATAGGACCTGTTTCGAAGTAGATGCCTAATTAAAGGCTTGCTATGTGATAAAGCATTAACAGAGATGGAGCAACAATGGGAAGACATGTGGGACAGTGGTGGGTTGCAGAGCTCCATGTGGGGAATTTGAGAAGTTGTTGGGAGCACATGGAGTTGGGCTCCTCAGCAGAGAAAGGCCAGTGCCCACATGTGGCAGGGTTGTCAATTTAAGTGAAAGTAAACAGAGAGAGAAGTGGGTCCCTAAGGGGCTTTTCAAAGGCTTTCTTCCCCAAGTATCAGAGGAAGAAGAAGCTGGTGAAGAACTGAGGTAGGAGGTACTGAGCCTGGCGTGCTTCCTCCTAAGCCCCATGTGGGATGTCCAGATGAGGGTTGGTCTATTTGGGCAGGGCTGAGTTGCCAAATGAAGACTCAGGTGGAACGTGATCTGCACGGTCTGTCCCAAGACCTGGTGAGATTAGATGGCATAGTTGTCATACTTGCTGACTGGTTAGGGGATATGCATGGGGGTTGATGGTAGAATAATCCGGTGTTTGTAGCACACTTAGATGCTGGTCTGTTGAAGGGCTAGAAAATTAAGTTCTCATTCTAAGTGAGCTGTGTTGACTGCCTGCAAAGCCTAGCCTGACCTGTGTGGGCTTCTTTATTTCAGGAGGTTGTGCTGCCTGGTGTCAGTCTGTTGATATACCCAACAAAGCGCCTGAAGCAAGTGCTTCGCTACATTTTATGTTGGTGTATATTTTACACGTCAGTCTGCGGGGTCAGGAGATTAAACAAGGGACCTGCCTGCCCGGAGGGTATAGCCCCAAGATCCTGGCTCTTCTGCTCTGCGCCACCCCTGACACTCCTTCATGTTCTGACAGCCCTTGTCCAGTCTCAGCCTGGCCAGCACTTGTTGCTTAACCAATGCTGTTCTCCAGTTCTGCCTTGAGAATTGATGTTCTGTTATTGACCCCAGCTTAACTCACACATGGACTGCCTTGACCAGACGTGTGAGAAGGGGCTGTGGGCTGCCTCGAGGTCCTCATGGCCAGCATAGCTTTTTTGAGAGACCTGTGCCATCTGGCCCCTGTCTCCTCTCTTGTGGCCTTAGGAAACCCTAAAGCAGATAGTCTTGATGTTTGCTGCCTTGAATCAGACTGGATGCCTGTATACAAAGCTCAGCCCAGCTCTTGACTGTCCTTGGCTCTCACAGCTACTTTTGGAGCTGAGAGGACCCTTTCTCCTTATCAGGGTCTGTGGGGATGGGTCCCACAGAAGCCAACCTGGACTTCACTCAGTGTATCCTGGCCTGTCCTGGGCTGGCCACAATATGAGCCACTCTTGTCTCCCTTGGGTTTGGTGCTAGATCCCTGCAGGCATCTCTCCTCTGACTTGAGTGTGGGACTGGCTGAGAAATGTGATTATATGCCAGGAGATGTTCTAACCTCTCCTCGAAGGTGGTCAGGGAGAGACATCTTTACATTTCATGAAATGTCCAGGCTGCCCCTCAGATGTCTTATTTTGGTAGAGCCTGCAAGGATGGCTTTTCATCCCTGCTTCCCTTTAGCCTTCTTGCCTGCAGACAATGTGGACCTTCCCTCAGCCCAAGATGTTGGCAGGCTGGGAGCAGCCCTTCCTGGGACTGTGCTCTCAGCTGCTGGCACGGGCCCCCAATTGTTCCCCTGAGAACAATGGGCACTCTCTTTGGCTAGGAAGGGGAGTTCATGAAAGGAGCATTTCTTTGGATGCTTGAGAGCTTTGTGGCAACCCCGCCTGTGTGAGATGAACTGCAGTTTCTTCCTGCCTCTAGTGGGTGTTCCCCATTTCTGAATGGACCCCTTGTGAACAAAGCACACCGGGAAATGCGGGTTGGCGATGGAAGGCATCCTTGGGGGTGGGCTGTCAGAATGGCATTTGCCCAGACTCATCAACTCAAATACTTAGTGAAAATATAGGCTTCTATGTTTAAAAAAATCACTGACAAAGACTGAAGGAGAACACGACAAAGTAAAATAGATGATGTCAGGGCTCCAGATTGAAGGACTGATTCTGAGGATTTTATTAGTGGCTCTAACTATGTTAAGCTGCCCTTTACTTTTTTGGGGAAAAAGACTAATTTTTGCTTTTAGATGAGAACAGTGAACATGAGATAAAATGCTTTGTAGCTCAGACCAGAAGGGCGTTGACTGGGCTGAACAGTGTGTTCAGTATTGATCCTGTGGCGTTGGTGTTTGTGGCAGGGGCCAGGTTCTGCTTTGAGGTTTACACGTCTAACAGCAGGACCAATGATAATCTCTTGTGGGTGTGGCTCTGCTAAGGCCACATGTACTTAACTTCCTTCATGATTTTTTACCTCAGTGGGGACAAAGGCCTGGCCCTCTGACCTTAAGCTAGAGGCTCTTCCTGTTGGTCTGTGCCATCTCCCTGCAGCACAGCCATGTGACTGCCCATGTTCCTCATTAGCAGAAGGCCACAGAGCAGATTTATCTCATTGTCTTAGTCCATGGCACAGACACAGGATAACCCTGAGTGTGAGTCAGCACCAAGGCTAATACTCCATCAGAGGGTCCGTCTCCTGCTTCCCTGAGCAGAGGACACACAGTCAGCTTGCGATGAGGAGGCCTTGACTGTCTCATGTGGGAGTGCCTCCAGGATGTTTTCTATGGTACCCAGCCATAGATGGCTGCAGGTTGGCCCAGCTCTGCAGCCTGACTAGGGATGAGGGAGCTGAAAGGTCGGGAATTGATGACCAGGTCTGAAGGAAGGCAGGGACTTTGCCAAGGCAGGCCTCTACAGGTCCAGCATTGGGATGTCACAGGGCAGCAGCCTGTATCACTTTGAAATGGGTCTGTTGGGGGACACGGGGAAGGGCCCAGCTCACACCTTAAGGGCTGACACGTCCAGAGGTATTGGTGGAAGGTGCCACCACAAAGGCCCAAAGTTCCCTCCAAAAGATTTGTAGTGAGAAAGAATGCTCACCAAATCAGTTTCTCGATTATATGTTATTCTTAGGATCCCTCTTTACTGGCCATCATCAGCTGTAAAAGTGCTCGTCCATCTGTCTAGAGTCTTTGCTTGCCATTTCTAAGTCCTGCAACTCTTGCATGGATAAGACATCATCTTGTGGGCCCTGAATGATAAAGCTTGTGTTTTCTTGGTTTCATAAGCCAATTATAATTATTTGGCCCTAGAGAGAGCCTAATTCTTCAGTTTTGTTTTTCAGCTATGCATAACTGACTCAGACTATGGGTGGAAACCTGCTTTTATGAGAACTAAGTAATAGAAGCTCCTCCACCCATTTGCTCTTTCTTCAGGTGTGGAATGGTACTGGCTTGGGATGAGAGACTTTGCTTGAGTTTCATGGTGTTTTTTTTGTTTTGGTTTGTTTTTTGTTTTTGTTTTTGTTGTTGTTGTTTTTTGAGACGGAGTCTCCCTCTGTCGCCCAGGCTGGAGTGCAGCGGCGCGATCTCGGCTCACTGCAAGCTGCGCCTCCTGGGTGCACGCCATTCTCCTGCCTCAGCCTCCTAAGTAGCTGGGACTACAGGCACCCGCCACCACACCTAGCTAATTTTTTTTTGTATTTTTAGTAGAGACGGGGTTTCACCATGTTAGCCAGGATGGTCTCGATCTCCTGACCTCGTGATCCACCCGCCTTGGCCTCCCAAAGTGCTGGGATTACAGGCATGAGCCACCGCGCCCGGCCACTTTTGTTTTTTTTGAGACAGATCTTGCTCTGTCACCCAGGCCAAGGTGCAGTGGCGCAATCATAGCTCACTGCAGCCCTGACTTCCCCAGGCTCAAGCAGTCTTCCCACCTCAGCCTCCTGAGTAGCTGGGACCACCATACCCAGCTAATTTTTGTGTTTTTTGTAAAGATGGTGTTTCGCCGTGTTGCCCAGGCTGATGGTGTTTAGTGCCTACAGGTGCTGTATCTTTGTATCAAAGTCAGTGTTTGATGGTCTGTTGTGTACAGGAGGGCACCAGTAAAGCAGCTGGAGGAGTGTCCCAGAGACTGAGGAGTGACCAAAATTGACCAAAATGTTCAAATTTGGCAGTTCCCTGGTCGTTGGTCATGGTAATTTATTGTGGGCATCACAGTTTTAGACCTTTGCTTTTTTTTTTTGAGACGGAGTCATGCTCTGTCGCCCAGGCTGGAGTGCAGTGGCATGATCTTGGCTCACTGCAACCTTCGCCTCCCGGGTTCAAGCAATTCTCCTGCCTCAGCCTCCTAAGTAGCTGGGATTACAGGTGCGCACCAACATGCCCGGCTAATTTTTTTTAATTTTATTTATTTGTATTTTATTTATTTATTTTTTTGAGACGAAGTCTCACTCTTGTCCCCCAGGCTAGAGTGCAGTGGTGCGATTTCGGCTCACTGCAACTTCCGCCTCCCAGGTTCAAGCAATTCTCCTGCCTCAGCCTCCCAAGTAGCTGGGATTACAGGTGCCTGCCACCACACCCAGCTAATTTTTTTTGTATTTTTAGTAGAGATGGGGTTTCACCATGTTGGCCAGGCTGGTCTCGAACTCCTGACCTCAGGTGATCCGCCCACCTCAGCCTGCCAAAGTGCTGGGATTACAGGCGTGAGCCACTGTGCCTGGCCCTTTTTTTGTATTTTTAGTAGAGATGGGCTTTCACCATGTTGGCCAGGCTGCTCTTGAACTCCTGACCTCGTGATCCACCCGCTTCGGCTCCCAAAGTGCTGCGATTGCAGGCTTGAGCCACCATGCTCGCCCCCCTCCCACCCCCCCACCCTTTTTTTTTTAAGACTGCGTCATGCTATGTTGCCTAGGCTGGGCTCAACTCCTGGCCTCAAGTGATCCTCCCGCCTCAGCCTCCTGAGTAGCTGGGATTATAGGTGTGAGCCACCATGCCCAGCTCAGTCTTTGGAACTTTTTGTGGATCTGCCCAGGTTTTGTGGTTTTGATTCTTAATGTTTTGGGATGCACTTTGTGGGTCAGGATTTCAGAAGCTGGTTATAGGCTTTTCAAGATCTGGCCGGGCGCGGTGGCTCACGCTTGTAATCCCAGCACTCTGGGAGGCCGAGGCGGGCGGATCACGAGGTCAGGAGATCGAGACCACGGTGAAACCCTGTCTCTACTAAAAATACAAAAAAAATTAGCCGGGCGTGGTGGCGGGCGCCTGTAGTCCCAGCTACTTGGAGAGGCTGAGGCAGGAGAATGGCGTGAACCCGGGAGGTGGAGCTTGCAGTGAGCCGAGATCGCGCCACTGCACTCCAGCCTGGGTGACAGAGCGAGACTGCGTCTCAAAAAAAAAAAAAAAAAAAAAAAAAAAAAAAAAAAAGATCTTTTTTCCTTAATGCTAGACTCACTTTCTATCTCAGAAGCACATTGTCTCTAAGGGTTGCCGAAACCAGAAAGTTTTCTGGCCTTTTGGGTGGCCTGTGAGCTACAGCCTGTGATCTCCTTAAATCAGGCTTTCTTGTGCAGTTTCTGCCTCCTGCAGATGTGCCTAGTAACTGTCTGAAGGCTTCTTTCAAGACAGCAACTATAAGGTCAGCAGGCCTTGCCCCTCCCAGCTCCAAGGCAGTGTTGTCGTTTGGTGTTGGCTGGTAGAGTGACCTGAAATGCTGGAGGAGTTCCACGGTGGGGACCAGCTTGTCACCCCAAACTCCTGTGCCTCTGTGCCTCTGCTGCTAAGGACCTCACAGCCCCAATTCCTGCCTCTTTTCTGCCCTTCCTGGCCCCTGGCCTGGCAGCCTTTAGAGGATTAGTTGTGGGTGGCTATGGTACAGTAGGCAGAAATCTTTATACCAGGCAAACCAAGGACTCTAAGGATAGTCAAAATCCCATGTGTAAATGTGCCAGGATCTAGTGCACCCATTTTATTAATTATAGAGACAAAGTCTCACTATGTTGCCCAGGCTGGTCTTGAACTTCTGGCCTCAAACAATCCTCTCGCCTTGGCTTCCTAGAGTGCTGGGATTACAGGTGTGAGCCACTGTGCCTGGCCTAGTCCACCTGTTTTAGGTTGAAGAGGTGAAAGCAGGTCTTTGGGTTCTCACCTGCAGCAGGTCCCCCACTTCCCCCATGCCCCTTAGTGTTTTCATCTACTTCTGGCAGACAAGTGTTGACAGGCAACTCCCTGAGCTTGCCCAACCTCATCTTTGTTTCTCTATATGATTTTGGCTCCCTCATTGCCTGTTGCCTCCCCACTTACCTTAGATGCTTTGAGCTTCTGTTTTGTGGTATGAACAGGGAGACAGGACCCCGCTGTGCACTGGGTCCAAGGTCAGTTGGGAAGGAGAACTAGGGAGAGGAGCCTGGACATGCCCTGGGCCCCTTTGTGCAGTAGCCTCAAATTACTTACTGGTTCTTCTCAGAGCCCATGGGAGCCATAGGAACCATTATTGGCAGAGTCCGTCATGTGCCTGGCACTATAATCATATGAGGTTGGGATTGTTTCCCTGATTTTACAGATGAGGACACTGGGGCCAAGCTTGGGTCAAGTGCCAGCCAGCCTGGAGCTGGGATTCGCAGTGAAAGATGGGCCTTCTCATGGAGTAGGAGAATGAGGATTGTTATCCCCATTGTTAAGGGGATGAGTCCTGGCTTGTCATTGGTCTGCATCTGTGAGAAGGAACTTTCATATCCTATTTCACCCTTAGGCCCTGAGAAGAAGAGAAGTGATCCAGAGCCTATAAGTTTTGAAAGCTGAGGAGGTATCCAGAGTTCCCGTGGACTGAGGGGCTCTTGCTTTGTTAGGGTAGAGCAGGTGCTTTATCCCCAAGCACCTCCGGGATGAGCTAAGCCCTGAGCTGAGTCCCTTTGGGAGGGTAGGGCTCCTAGTGGCATCCTCTGGGGACTGTGGACACTGCCAAACCTTCAGTCATATTCAGACTTTCCAGGTAGGGGCTTTCCCCAAATGGCCTTGAAAATGCAGAGGTGCCAGTGTGCCTGTGACTTGGCCAGGTTCCTTGTGGAAATTAGGTTTGTTTTGCTTCCTGTAGCCCTTCTATTAAAATGAATCATGGCTGGGCATGGTGGCTCACACCTGTAATCCCAACACTTTGGCAGGCTGAGGCAGGAGGATCACTGAAGCCCAGGAGTTCAAGACCAATCTGGACAACATAGGAAGACCCCATCTCTACAAAAAAGTAAATATTGGCCAGGCCTGGTGGCACACACCTGGCTCAAGTAGTCCCAGCTACTCAAGAGGCTGAGGTGGGATGATCACTTCAGCCCAGGAGTTTGAGGTTGCAGTGAGCTGTGATTGCACCACTGCACTCCAGTCTGGTGACAGTGAGTGAGACCCTGGCTCAAAAAATGTATATTTAAGGGCTGGGCATGGTGGCCCACACCTGTAATCCCGGGATTTTGGGAGGCTGAGGAAGGAGGATTGCTTGAGCCCAGAAGTTTAAAGCCAGTCTGGGCCATATAATGAGACCCTGTCTCTACAAAAAAAAAAAAAAAATACCCAGGCACGTGCCTATGTCCAAGCTACTTGGGAGGCTGAGGTGGGAGGATTGCTTGAGCCTGAGGCTGCAATGTGCCATGATCACACTACTGAACTCCAGCCTAGGCAACAGAGTGAGACCCTTATATATACATATATGTATATAAAGAATCATTGCCACTCAAAGTGCTGCTTAGGCCTGATGTCACCAGTACCAAAGTGCTGCTTAGGCCTGATGTTACCAGTACCAAGACTGGAGATGCAGGGGTTTTAGAACATTCAGGTTAGTACTTTTTCCTCCTGAGTAGTACCCATGACCGTGGAGTGACTGCCTTTAGGGCTGTAGATCTAGACACCTGTCCTGCAGCCAGATAATGGCTGGGACTTCAGGACCCTGGGGAGTCAAAATTTGCAGAGGGGAAAGCAGGTGACTAGGTTGGAGAGGCTTGGCTCTTGTATTAGTCTGTTCTCATGGTGCTATAAAGAAATACCTGAGACTGGTAATTTATAGAGAAAAGAGTTTTAATTGGCTCATGGTTCTGCAGGCTATACAGGGAATATAGTGGCTTCTGCTTCTGGAGATGCCTCAGGAAACTTCCAGTCATAGTGGAAAGCAAAGGGAGAGCTGGCACTTCACACGGCTGGCCAGAACAGGAGGAAGGCTTGGGGAGGTGCTACACACTTTTTTTTTTTTTTTTTGAGACAGAGTCTCGCTCTGTCACCCAGGCTGGAGTGCCATGGCGTGATCTCGGCTCACTGCAGGCTCTGCCCCCCGGGTTCACTGCCATTCTCCTGCCTCAGCCTCCCGAGTAGCTGGGACTACAGGCGCCCGCCACCTCGCCCCGCTAATTTTTTGTATTTTTAGTAGAGATGGGGTTTCACTGTGTTAGCTAGGATGGTCTTGATCTCCTGACCTCATGATCCTCCCGCCTCGGCCTCCCAAAGTGCTGGGATTACAGGCGTAAGCCACCGCGCTCGGCCTTTTTTTTTGAGTTGGAGTTTCGCTCTTTTGCCCAGGCTGGAGTAAAGTGGCGCAATCTCAGCTCACTTCAACCTCCGCCCTCTGGGTTCAAGTGACTCTCCTGCCTCAGCCTCTTGAGTAGCTGGGATTATAGGCACCTGCCACCATGCCCGGCTAATTTTCGTATTTTTAGTAGAGACAGAGTTTCACCATGTTGACCAGGCTGGTCTTGAACTCCTGAACTCAAGTGATCCACCCACCTCAGCCTCCCAAAGTACTAGGATTATAGGCGTGAGCCTCTGCTCCCGGCCTACACACTTTTAAACAACCAGATCTTGTGAGAACTCTATCATGAGAACAGCACTAGGGGGATGGTACTAAACGATCCATGAGAAATCACCCCCATGATCCAGTCCCCTTCCCCAGGCCCCACCTCCAACACTAGGAATAATAATTTGACATGAGATTTGGGCAGTGACACTGATGTGAACCATATCAGCTCTGTTTTTCTGACATGACTTGCCCCAAAGACATGGGTAAACTTTACATGGCTACAAAGCCATGGGTAGACAATAGTAAAAGAATCTGGTCATGTGCAGTGGCTCACAACTGTAATCCCAGCATTTTGGGAGGCTGAGGCAGCCAGATCACTTTAGGCCAGGAGTTTGAGACCAGCCTGGGCAACATGACGAAATCTCATCTCTAAAAAAAGAAAAAGAAAAAAAAAATTAGCCGAGCATAGTGGCACTCATCTGTGGTCCCAGCTACTCAGGAGGCTGAAGCTGGAGAATCATTTGAACCCAGGAAGCAGAGGTTACAGTGAACTGAGATCATGCCACTGCACTCCAGCCCAGGTGACAGAGTGAGACTGTGTCTCAAAAATAAATAAATAAATAAAATTAAATAAATAGTGAAAGAATTTGTTCTCAGTAGTCAAAATAAAGCACATTTCTCATCTCCCATCTCCCAATTTGAAATTGAGCATTATAACTTGCTTTGGTGAAACCTGAGGTTTTCTTTAGTGTTTATTGTTTGTTACATGATATTAACATGTTTTTAAGTTACTTGGCATAGTTAAAGTAAGTGTATGGCTTACAAGGATGGCTTCGCCGTGGGAGCCTTCCTATAGAATGGCCCGAGTTTGTTCTGTAGGAACTGCCTGATAGCAGAACTTTGGCTATTGGAGTCAGCAGAATAGGAAGTGAGCCAGGCTGGGAAGCTTTGAGAAGGCAGGGCCCTTCTCTGTTTTCTGTTAAAAAGTGCCCTTGTGGCCGGGTGTGGTGGCTTACGCCTGTAATCCCAGCACTTTGGGAGGTCGAGGTGGGCGGATCACGAGGTCAGGAGATTGAGACCATCCTGGCTGACACGGTGAAACCCTGTCTTTACTAAAAATGCAAAAAATTGCCGGGCGCGGTGGCTCACGCCTGTAATCCCAGCACTTTGGGAGGCTGAGGCGGGCGGATCACGAGGTCAGGAGATCGAGACCATCTTGGCTAACATGGTGAAACCCTGTATCTACTAAAAATACAAAAAATTAGCTGGGTGCGGTGGCGGGCACCTGTAGTCCCAGCTACAGGAGAATGAGGCAGGAGAATGGCATGAACCCGGGAGGTGGAGCCTGCAGTGAGCCGAGATAGCACCACTGCAGTCTGGCCTGGGCGAAAGAGCGAGACTCCATCTCAAAAAAAAAAAAAAAAACGAAAAATTAGCCAGGCATGGTGGCGGGCGCCTGTAGTCCCAGCTACTTGGGAGGCTGAGGCAGGAGAGTGGCGTGATCCCGGGAGGTGGAGCTTGCAGTGAGCCGAGATCACGCCCCTGCACTCCAGCCTGGGTGATAGAGACTCTGTCTAAAAAAAAAAAAAAGTGCCCTTGTGTAGTTGAAGACAGATTTGGAGAGGCAACAGCCTGCTGACTTATCAACACTGATGGAGTGCCTAGCCATTCAGGAATGTGAGCCACCACGCCCAGCCAATAAGTGTGATTTTTATAGTTAAAAAATATTAGAAAAATATATTTAGTGTTTTTCATGAATTTGAAGACACCCATGTTTACAGATATTTTAACATTTCTGATGTTTGATGGTGAGTGACAGGGTGGGAGATTCTTTTTTTTTTTTTTTTTTTGAGACGGAGTCTCGCTCTGTCACCCAGGCTGGAGTGCAGTGGTGCAATCTCGGCTCACTGCAAGCTCCGCCTCCCAGGTTCACGCCATTCTCCTGCCTCAGCCTCTCCGAGTAGCTGGGACTACAGGCGCCCGCCACCATGCCAGGCTAATTTTTTTTTTTTTTTTTTGTATTTTTAGTAGAGACGGAATTTCACTGTGGTCTCGATCTCCTGACCTCGTGATCCGCCTGCCTCAGCCTCCCAAAGTGCTGGGATTACAAGCGTGAGCCACCGCACCCGGCCTCAGGGTGGGGATTCTTAATTAGATGATGGCACATCTTAGAGTTGATGTAATGTGGTATCACAAAAGAAACACTATTTGCTGACCCTTAATGAGCGGCTCAGAGAGCAATTAGGAAATGATAACCCTGATAATAATAACTCCTTTTTTTTTTTTTTTTTTTTTTTTTTTTTTTTTTTTTTTTTGAGATGGAGTCTCACTCTGTCACCCAGGCTGGGTTGCAGTGGTGCGATCTCAGTTCACTGCAACCTCCGCTTCCCAGGTTCAAGCAATTCTTCTGCCTCAGCCTCCTGAGTAGCTGGGACTACAGGTGCCTGCCACCACATCCGACTAATTTTTGTACTTTTAGTAGAGACGGGGTTTCGCCATGTTGGCCAGGCTGGTCTCGAACTCCTGACCTCAGGTGATCTGCCCACCTTGGCCTCCCAAAGTGCTGGGATTACAGGGGTAAGTCACCATGCCTGGCCCAGTAATAGTAACTCCTAACAATGTCAGTCATCTCATGGTTTAAAAAAAATTTTTTTTTTTGAGATAAATAGAGATGGGGGTCTCACTGTGTTGGCCAGGGTGGTCTCTAATGCCTGCTGGCCTCAAGCAATCCTCCCGCCTTGGCCTCCCAAAGTACTGAGATTATAGGTATGAGCTACCATGCCCAGCTTTCTCATACGCTTTTGCTGGGTGTAGGAAACCTGTTTAAATTAGTTTAAAGGGGGAAAATTACCTAGTTTCTTATAAGGCTGCTGCCTGGACACCTGGGTACAAGCCTGGGGTCTCCTTTCCAAATCACTCAAGTACCTTGTCTTTTGGCAGGAGGAAGCCCAGGGAACCAGAGCCACTGGGGAATCCAGCAGTCAGTGGCTTTAGCTTTCCTGCCACAGGGAGGGAAGCATTTTAGGGTCCCCCTATTGACAAGCAGTGGCCATGAAGGGCAGTCCTGAGCTGAGGCTGGCAGTGTGATGTACTGTGTTTTGGCCAGTTTGTCTCTGGTACTTGTTATAGGACAATGGAGATGGGAGTGCCTTCAGGCCAACCAGAGAATGGGGGGTGTCACCTTTCTTGCATTGGGGCAGGAGTAGGTGTTTCCCAAAAGTAAGAGGCGCCACAGATGGGGCCGGGGCAAGGGCTAAGTCATATTTTCCTCTTGTCAGCTGATGGTGTAGGTTTCTATGGTGGCATTTCCTTGGGTGCTCTGAGTATGACCAGTTATATCTCTGTGGAAAGGGACTCCACACCAAAAGAAGTCTGGGAGATGCTGTTGAGTGGAATAAGGTGATGAGCTCCTTAGGCCTGCTTCTGTGCCTGGTCTCTCCAAGAGCAAAAGAGGGCTCTGTGTATTTCCTGTACTTGATTGACTGTAGAACCTCTCTCTTTTAGAGAGACCAGAGCTCCTTGGGATTCCTTTAATAAGCACTATTCTAGAATAGTTGATTCTAGTCTCTGCTCCCTGGGCACCACAGTTTGTCTTGAGATTTGAGAAGCAGGGTAAATGAAAACATTAGACACAACTAACTCTCTTTGCTACACAAATGTGCCCCACTACACTTGAATGTAACGTGATGTTGTAATGTGAGTCCTTCAGAGCGCTGAGCCTTCCCTTGTACCCAGACCTGTGTGCATCTCCACTTTGGGGCAGGAACGGTCCTCCAGGCCAGGCATGTGACCTGAGCAAGGATGTGGTGTCTGCAGAGGGCCGGGGAGAAGTCTGAGGCAAGGGTGGAAAGGAATGCTGAGGGCTGGAATGTGACTTGATTCTTCAGGTAGAATGGGCAAGTAGGTGGCAGGGTGTGTCACTGTTATAAAATCCACAACGGTCGTGAGCTCCATGGCATCAGTTCTCGGGAATGAGACATGTGCTTGAGTGCCAGCACTGCTGTCTCCCCACTGTGTGGCCTTGGGTGAGATATTTGCCTCCCAAGCTAGCCCGTCTCATAGCCCTAGTCTTGTGACAGGTAAATAAACTCAGTTGTGTCTCTCTAGGGGAGAGGAATCAGCTTCCCCAGCAGGCATTCTGAATTACACCTTAAGCCTGTCACACAGTTCAGGTTAACTGTTGTGATCATATTCAGGTTATGCAGTGACAATAGTACTTTTAATTTATGCTTGTGTCTCTTCTAGGTATCAGCGGCAGGGAAGGAGGCTTTGCCATCTTGGCTGCACTGGGACTCGCAGAGCCACACCCTGGAGGGCCTCCCCCTTGACACTGATAAGGGTATGCATTACATTTCAGTGAGCGCTGCACGGCTGGGGGCCAACGGGAGCCACATCCCCCAGACCTCCAGTGTGTTCTCCATCGAGGTCTACCCTGAAGACCACAGTGAGCTGCAGTCGGTGAGGACAGCCTCCCCAGACCCTGGTGAGGTGGTATCATCTGCCTGTGCTGCGGATGAACCTGTGACTGTTTTGACGGTGATTTTGGATGCTGACCTCACCAAGATGGCCCCAAAGCAAAGGATTGACCTCCTGCACAGGATGCGGAGCTTCTCAGAAGTAGAGCTTCACAACATGAAATTAGTGCCAGTGGTGAATAACAGACTATTTGACATGTCGGCCTTCATGGCTGGCCCGGGAAATGCAAAAAAGGTGGTGGAGAATGGGGCCCTTCTCTCCTGGAAGCTGGGCTGCTCCCTGAACCAGAACAGTGTGCCTGACATTCGTGGTGTGGAGGCCCCTGCCAGGGAGGGCGCAATGTCTGCTCAGCTTGGCTACCCTGTGGTGGGTTGGCACATCGCCAATAAGAAGCCCCCTCTTCCCAAACGCATCCGGAGGCAGATACATGCTACACCCACACCTGTCACTGCCATTGGGCCCCCAACCACGGCTATCCAGGAGCCCCCATCCAGGATCGTGCCAACCCCCACATCTCCAGCCATTGCTCCTCCAACAGAGACCATGGCTCCTCCAGTCAGGGATCCTGTTCCTGGAAAACCCACGGTCACCATCCGGACTCGAGGCGCCATTATTCAAACCCCAACCCTAGGCCCCATCCAGCCTACTCGGGTGTCAGAAGCCAGCACCACAGTTCCTGGCCAGATTCGCCCAACGATGACCATTCCTGGCTATGTGGAGCCTACTGCAGTTGCTACCCCTCCCACAACCACCACCAAGAAGCCACGAGTATCCACACCAAAACCAGCAACGCCTTCAACTGACTCCTCTACCACCACGACTCGCAGGCCGACCAAGAAACCACGGACACCCCGGCCAGTGCCCCGGGTCACCACCAAAGTTCCCATCACCAGATTGGAAACTGCCTCACCGCCTACTCGTATTCGCATCACCACCAGTGGAGTGCCCCATGGCGGAGAACCCAACCAGCGCCCAGAGCTCAAGAACCATATTGATAGGGTAGATGCCTGGGTTGGCACCTACTTTGAGGTGAAGATCCCGTCAGACACTTTCTATGACCATGAGGACACCACCACTGACAAGCTGAAGCTGACCCTGAAACTACGGGAGCAGCAGCTGGTCGGCGAGAAGTCCTGGGTACAGTTCAACAGCAACAGCCAGCTCATGTATGGCCTTCCCGACAGCAGCCACGTGGGCAAACACGAGTATTTCATGCACGCCACAGACAAGGGGGGCCTGTCGGCTGTGGATGCCTTCGAGATCCACGTCCACAGGCGCCCCCAAGGAGATAGGGCTCCTGCAAGGTTCAAGGCCAAGTTTGTGGGTGACCCGGCACTGGTGTTGAATGACATCCACAAGAAGATTGCCTTGGTAAAGAAACTGGCCTTCGCCTTTGGAGACCGAAACTGTAGCACCGTCACCCTGCAGAATATCACCCGGGGCTCCATCGTGGTGGAGTGGACCAACAACACGCTGCCCTTGGAGCCCTGCCCCAAGGAGCAGATCGCTGGGCTGAGCCGCCGGATCGCGGAGGATGATGGAAAACCTCGGCCTGCCTTCTCCAACGCCCTAGAGCCTGACTTTAAAGCCACAAGCATCGCTGTGATGGGCTCTGGCAGTTGTCGGCACCTACAGTTTATCCCTGTGGCACCACCCAGGAGAGTGCCCTCAGAGATGCCGCCCACAGAAGTGCCTGACAGGGACCCTGAGAAGAGCAGTGAGGATGACGTCTACCTGCACACAGTCATTCCGGCCGTGGTGGTCGCAGCCATCCTGCTCATTGCTGGCATCATTGCCATGATCTGCTACCGCAAGAAGCGGAAGGGCAAGCTTACCCTTGAGGACCAGGCCACCTTCATCAAGAAGGGGGTGCCTATCATCTTTGCAGATGAACTGGACGACTCCAAGCCCCCACCCTCCTCCAGCATGCCACTCATTCTGCAGGAGGAGAAGGCTCCCCTACCCCCTCCCGAGTACCCCAACCAGAGTGTGCCCGAGACCACTCCTCTGAACCAGGACACCGTGGGAGAGTACACGCCCCTGCGGGATGAGGATCCCAATGCGCCTCCCTACCAGCCCCCACCGCCCTTCACAGCACCCATGGAGGGCAAGGGCTCCCGTCCCAAGAACATGACCCCATACCGGTCACCTCCTCCCTATGTCCCTCCTTAACCCGCAAGCGCCTGAGTGGAGGCAGGGTAGGGCAGGGGCCTGGAGACAACATGGTGTTGTCTGTGGAGACCGGTGGCCTGCAGACCATCGCCCACCGGGAGCCGACACCTGACCTAGCACACACTGACACAGGGACCTGGACAAGCCCGCCCTCTCTGGTCCTCCCAAACCCCAAAGCAGCTGGAGAGACTTTGGGGACTTTTTTATTTTTATTTTTTGCCTAACAGCTTTTGGTTTGTTCATAGAGAATTCTTCGCTTCATTTTTGATGGCTGACTCTGAAAGCACCATGTGGAGTGGAGGTGGAGGGAGCGAGGAACCATGAATGAACTCGCAGGCAGTGCCGGGCGGCCCCCTGGCTCTCTGCGTTTTGCCTTTAACACTAACTGTACTGTTTTTTCTATTCACGTGTGTGTAGCTGCAGGATGTAACATGGAAAACAGTAACTAAAGATTAAATTCAAAGGACTTTCAGAAGTTAAGGTTAAGTTTTTACATTTAATCTGCTGTTTACCTAAAATTGTATGTATAATTTTTGGGTGGGTATGGGGAATTGCTTTGCTAAAAATAAGCTCCCAGGGTGTTTCAAACTTAGAGAAGACCAAGGGACAGTATTTTTTATCAAAGGAATACTATTTTTTCACACTACGTCAACTTGGTTGCTCTGATACCCCAGAGCCTGATTGGGGGCCTCCCGGCCCTGGCTCACGCCAGGTCCCTGGTGCTGGGTTTGCTCTCCCGCTGTTGCCAGGGGCTGGAAGCTGGAGGGGTCTCTTGGGCCATGGACATCCCCACTTCCAGCCCATGTACACTAGTGGCCCACCACCAAGGGGTCTTCATTTCCAAGAAAAAGGGACTCCAAGAGGCAGCGGTGGCTGTGACCCCCAACTTTGGTGCTCCAGGGTGGGCCAGCTGCTTGCGGGGGCACCTGGGAGGTCGAAGGTCTCGACCACATCAACCTATTTTGTTTTACCCTTCTTCTGTGCGTGCGTTGTTTTTTTTTCCTCCTAAAAGGAATATCATGGTTTTTTGAAACACTCAGTGGGGGACATTTTGGTGAAGATGCAATATTTTTATGTCATGTGATGCTCTTTCCTCACTTGACCTTGGCCACTTTGTCCTAACAGTCCACAGTCCTGCCCCGACCCACCCCATCCCTTTTCTCTGGCACTCCAGTCCCAGGCCTTGGGCCTGAACTACTGGAAAAGGTCTGGTGGCTGGGGAGGAGTGCCAGCAATAGTTCATAATAAAAATCTGTGAGCTCTCAAAGCTAATTTTTTACTAAAGTTTTTATACAGCCTCAAATTGTTTTATTAAAAAAAGATTAAAAATGGTGATGCTTACAGCAGTTTGTACGAGCTCTTAGTGTTGATTCCATGGAACTGACGGCTTTGCTTATTTTGATTTTTTTCCCCCTACTTTTCCTAATGGTTTAAATTCTGGAATTACACTGGGGTTCTTTTGTCTTTTTTAGCAGAACATCCGTCCGTCCATCTGCATCTCTGTCCCATGACTCAGGGGCGCCCACTCTGCTTCGATTCTCCTCCTGTGGAAGAAACCATTTTGAGCATGACTTTTCTTGTTGTCTGAAGAGTTATTTTGAGTACCTTTTAGGGAGGAATGCCTTTCGCAATAATGTATCCCTTCCCTGATTAAGGGTGGGTGGGTGGACCCAGGCTCCCTTTGCACACGGAGCAGCTACTTCTAAGCCATATCGACTGTTTTGCAGAGGATTTGTGTGTGCTGCCTCAGGAGGGGAGGGCTGGTAGGAGGGGAGGGGTCTCCGTCCTACTGTTCTCCAGAGGGCATTTCCCCTTGCGCCTTCTCCCACAGGGCCCAGCTCCTCTCCCCTGCCCCAGTCCCCAGGGGGTACTCTGGAGTGAGCAGTGCCCCTGTGGGGGAGCCTGTAAATGCAGGCTCAGTGGACCACTGGTGACTGGGCTCATGCCTCCAAGTCAGAGTTTCCCTGGTGCCCCAGAGACAGGAGCACAAGTGGGATCTGACCTGGTGAGATTATTTCTGATGACCTCATCAAAAAATAAACAATTCCCAATGTTCCAGGTGAGGGCTTTGAAAGGCCTTCCAAACAGCTCCGTCGCCCCTAGCAACTCCACCATTGGTCACTGCCATGCAGAGACGTGGCTGGCCCAGAATGGCCTGTTGCCATAGCAACTGGAGGCGATGGGGCAGTGAACAGAATAACAACAGCAACAATGCCTTTGCAGGCAGCCTGCTCCCCTGAGCGCTGGGCTGGTGATGGCCGCTGGACTCTGAGATGGAGAGCCAATCTCACATTCAAGTGTTCACCAACCACTGATGTGTTTTGATTTCCTTCTATATGATTTTAAGATGTGTTTTCTGCATTCTGTAAAGAAACATATCAAACTAAATAAAAGCAGTGTCTTTATTACAACACCGTTGCATTTGGGCATCTGTTTCCCTGGCATCTGGAGAGGTTCCTGGACAGGAGGGGTTGGGGGCTCATGTGACGAGGAAGAGGAGACTCAGCCAGGTCCACTTGGGGTTGGCCCAGTGGCCTCCACGTAAACCTTACCATTTCTGTGCTGGGAGGGCTGGGTGTGCACTCCAGAAACTCTGCCAACATGTAATGCCCCCTTCACCCCTCTTCTGCCTGTGAGTCAGCTAAGACAAGTCTCCTACATCCTCAGTTCCTCATCTGTAAGGGGTGGGGGATAGCAGAGAACCCAGTGAGACTGGCTGGGAAGGAGGATGGTGGGAAAGATGTCACAGGTTTTCTGCCCCAGAGTGGGTCAGCCCCTGTACCTCCTGGGTAGGGGTCCTTCAGGCCAGGTCTCTGTGAAGATGGGGACCTAGGGATACCTCTGGCTGCAGCTCTACCTCACCTCCTGCCCGCATTGTCTTGTGGGCTTGGGACTGGCTAGTCTCCCAGGTAGTCTCAAGGCAGGTTTGTGTTGGCCTTGGGGTGGGAACAATGGTTTCTGGCCAGGCTGCTCTGCCTTGGTTGGCCTGTAGGTTCTGGGGGTTGGGGGGTGATCTTCAGTCCCTGGCTTGGGATGGACAGGCCAGCTGGGTAGGCTGATCATGACTCAATGCCCAGGAAGGGGCAGATGGGTTGTCCTAGGACACTGCTCAAGAGTGTGGGCGGCAGGAGATGCAGCAGCTGTGTTTCAAGGGGCAAAGGGGCAGAATCGAGTGATTGGTCACAGAACAACTGGTGCCTCCTCTGGGCTCAACTCTGCCATCACTGGCTCCTTACCGTGACCACTGCTCCTCTGCTCAAAGCTTTCAAGACCCAGAGAGGCTGGTCCGATATTGCAGGCAAGAGCTGAGTCCCAAGGTGGGGGGTTATTGAAGGTCCAACAACTACTTGGAGTTAGGACCTGAATGTGCACCATGCTAAGTGCCAGGAAAGGCTGTCCCCAGCACACACTTCACTCCCTAGGCCTAGCAGCAGGGGCCCAGGAAATTACTCCATCCTTACTCTCTTGACCTCAGAAACTTTTGCTTAACATCTAACCTGAAGCCACTGGGTAATGAGTGGACTCACTGTTCTGAATTCAAGTAAGGGAATACTTGGTCTTGGCAGAGAACATTAAAGCCAGAAGGACCTCTGGCCTCTGCTCTGCCCTGCCTCTTGGGGGATGGGGGAATATCCGCTGTTTAGCCCAGCAGACCCTTGACCCCTGGCACTCCTGCCAGATCCCTGTTCCTTGATTTGGATGAGGACTGCTCAGGTCTTTCAAGCTGGGGTTAGAGGGTCGTAGACAGGAGGGTAGGAAAGAAGGAACATCAGACCTACAGGAATCTGCCTTCACACATTCCTCTGACCTGGAATGACTCTGGCCTGGCTTGGAGACAGTGCTGGTCTCTAGAAAATGCTAGAGGAATCTGCATTTTCTCTTGGCACAAAGATCTAGGCACTGCCTTAAGCCTAGATCTTTGAGCTAGTCTTGGGATCAGGGCTGTTAGCTGGAAAATGTTGTGGTGTGTCTAGGCCAGCCTGGCTTCTAGAATACCACCAGTTTGGGACTGGGCGCAGTGGCTCACGCCTGTAATCCCAGCACTTTGGGAGGCCGAGGCAGGCAGATCACGAAGTCAGGAGATGAGACCATCCCGGCCAACATGGTGAAACCCTGTCTCTACTAAAAAATATTAAAAAGTTAGCTGGGCATGGTGGTGGGTGCCTGTAGTCCCAGCTACTCGGGAGGCTGAGGCAGGAGAATGGCATGAACCATGGAGGCGGAGCTTGCAGTGAGCTGAGATCGCACCACTGCACTGCACTCCAGCCTGGGGGACAGAGCAAGACTCTGAGACTCCGTCTTAAAAAAAAAAAAAAAGAATACCACCAGTCTTGGGGGGACTAGAGGCTCCATACTACTTACCTCATTGTAGCCCACAGCCTTGCCTCCCCTTGTTGCCAACAGGTTGAACAAGCTCCTAGGAGAGGCCCTTTCCTAGCTCCCCTAAAGCAAAGAAGGCCCAATTCAAGCATCAGTCTTTCGAGAGTGAGCTTCATTTCTCTATTTCTTTTCTTTTCTTTTTTTTTTTTTTTAGAGACTGAGTCTTGCTCTGTCGCCCAGGCTGGAGTGCAGTGGCACGATCTCAGCTCACTGCAACCTCTGCCTCCTGGGTTCTAGCAATTCTCCTGCCTCAGCCTCCTGAGTAGCTGGGACTACAGGTGCGTGCTGCCACACCTGGCTAATTTTTTGTATTTTAGTAGAGACGGGGTTTCACTGTGTGACCCAGGCTAGTCTCGAACTCCTGAACTCAGGCAATCCACCCACCTCAGCCTCCCAAAGTCCTAGGATTATAGGCATGAGCCACTGCACCCGGCCTATTTTTTCCTTTTTTTTTTGAAAGTCTCGCTCTGTGGCCCAGGCTAGAGTGCAGTGTCATGATCTTGGCTCACTGCAACCTCTGCCTCCCAGGTTATGGCAATTCTCATGTCTCAGCCTCCCAAGTAGCTAGGACTACAGGCACATGCTACCACACCCGGCTAATTTTTGTATTTTTTTTTTTTTTAGTAGAGATGGGGTTTCGCCATCTTGGCTAGGCTGGTTTCGAACTCCTGACCTCAAGTAAGTGATCCTCCCGCCTCGGCCTCCCAAAGCGCTGGGATTTCCTTTTTTTTTTTTTTTGAGACAGAGTCTCGCTCTGTCACCCAGGCTGGAGTGCAGTGGCGCCATCTTGGCTCACTGCAACCTCTGCCTCCCAGGTTCAAGCGATTCACCTGCCTCAGCCTCCCGAGTAGCTGGGACTACAGGTGCCTGCCACCACGCCTGGCTCATTTTTTATACTATTATTATTATTATTATTATTATTTTGAGATGGAGTCTTGCTCTGTCACCCAGGCTGGTGCAGTGGCCCAGTCTCAGCTCACTGCAAGCTCCACCTCCTGGGTTCATGCCATTCTCCTGCCTCAGCCTCCCGTGTAGCTGGGACTACAGGTGCCCGCCACCATGCCTGGCTAATTTTTTTGTATTTTTAGTAGAGACGGGGTTTCACCGTTTTAGCCAGGATGGTCTCGATCTCCTGACCTCGTGATCCGCCTGCCTTGGCCTCCCAAAGTGCTGGGATTACAGGCGTGAGCCACCGTGCCTGGCCTGGGATTTCAGTATCTTAAAAATCCAAATCCATTGGTGACTCTTTCCATGTTTTGCTCACCTTCTTCACCTACCTTGAGGCAAAGTGACTGAGGCCCAGAGAGGGCAAGGGAGTTATTGGTCTGGGTCTTTTTGCTAGTGTGAGGCGTGTTCAGTTCTAAGTGTGACCCAAACACTTTAGGTATTATTATTATTATTATTATTATTATTATTATTATTATTTTGAGACAGCATCTTGCTCTGGTGGACAGGCTGGAGTGCAGTGGCGCCATCTCGGCTCACTGCAACCTCCACTTCCCGGATTCAAGCGATTCTCCTGCCTCAACCTCCGGATTAGCTGGGATTACAGGCATCCACCACCACAGCCGGCTAGTTTTTGTATTTTTAGTAGAAACGAGGTTTCACCATGTTGGCCAGGCTGCTCTTGAACTCCTGACCTCAGGTGATCCACTCACCTCGGCCTCCCAAAGTGCTGGGATTACAGGCGTGAGCTACCGTGCCCGGCCAGGTTTAATTCTGATCATGAAATTTTGTTCCTGTTGTAGAGCAGCAAAGAATTATCTGAAGCACCTGTGGAGAAATGCTGGGTACCATTTCCCTGTGGGGATCCTAGAAGATCTAGAGGAGGTTCGGCAAGAGGTTCAAAGTGGGGGCTCCCATCAGCTGGAGTTCGGGTGCTCCTGCAGGAGGGGCCCTCCTAAGGACAGCCTAGGGCATGGGCAGCATGGAGACCGCGTTGCTGGGGCCCTGGTTAGCCCCACTACCCCCAGCTTTGGTGGCGATTATCCTAGAGTCTCAGTTCGGGTCGGAGGAATTGTTCTGTCCATGTCCCTGTGAAGGCTCTGTGTGGCGAGACGCACGGCCTTGGGCAGGTTCGGGCTGGGGATAGGGAGAGCTCCCAACCTTGGTAGCGGCTCCAGATGCCCCCCAGGTGAGCCCAGCCGAGTGGACTGCCAGCAGCAGCTCTGGGCCGAAGAGGGAGACAGTGTCCGCGGCCTCCCAGGAGGTGGCGCCAGAGGATTAAGCTGCCAGCGGTGGGCGGGGCTGAAGAGTTGGGCTGTGAGCGGGGCTAAGAACGCCGCCAGCTCCCGGAAAGCGCTAGTCAGGAGGCCGGCCGTGGGTCGAGGTGAGGCCGCCCGGAAGTGGACGAAAATCTCCGGCAGTGCGGGGCCGAGCGGGACTGTGGGCAGGGCTAAGGCCGTGGGGCGGGCAGGGCTAAGGCCGTGGGGCGGGCAGGGCGGAGCCCGCGTGTAGCCCAAGCGCTGGGAGCCAGTCCGAGCGCGGCCGCTAGCTGGTGGTGTAACTAGACTTTTCTCTCCACCACTGCCGGCACAGTCCGTGAGGGCATCGGGGCGAGTGTAGCTGCAACCCGGGGAGCCTGTGATTCGCCAGTGCCTTTCTCCCTGGGCAAGGGAAGCGGGCAGGCAATAAGAGGGGCGAGTCTGGGGCCCCTCTTATTTGCTGTCTGAGACCCCAGACAGCAAACCTTGAATTCAGAGGTGGGGAACCAATAAGGAGCCCTCCTGTGCGCACTCCCTCGCCTTAGCGTTTGCCTGCCTCCAGGACCCGTGCCCCACGGAGCCCAGCGCGGGACCCGCACACGGTATAGACAGAGCTCAGCGCTTGCGGGAGCCTCTCTGTCTCTCCTTCCTCCAGCCAGAGAGCTCCTGAGGGCACCGCCTAAGAGGGGTAGCCTGATAGGGTACTGTGAGATCTGGGAGGGTACTGGATGGAGATGAGGTGCCTCCACTTGTGTGATTGGGTCCCCCTACTTGGCACTAGAAGCAGACGGGGGATGAGGCTGCTGGCGACTCTTTCCCTGAGTGGGGGGGGTACCCTGAAGCCCCAGGAAACACCTTTCCCAAAGCTGTCTCCACAGCTCTAGGCACGCATTGGGACAGCAGAGAACATCCAGTTGGGAGCTGGCCAGGGCCAGGACTGAGGGTGCTGTTGTCTTCTGTCCGCATGGTGTCGCATCCTTAGGCTATATAGGGCAAAACCAAGTTTGGGGCCTGCCAAAATGGTCCAGAGCTGACGCCAGACCAGCTCCCTTTCTAGGGAATCGGAGCCAGTAGTCCAGGATCACTTCCCACTTCCGTTGCAAAAAGTCTTGAGAGAGGCCGGGCCTAGTGGCACACGCCTGTAATCCCAGCACTTTGGGAGGCCAAGGCAGGTGGATCACCTGAGGTTGGGAGTTCAAGACCAGCCTGGCCAACATTGTGAAACCCTGTCTCTACTAAAAATGCAAAAACTAGCCAGGTGTGGTGGTGCACACCTGTAGTCCCAGCTACTCGAGAGGCTGGGGCAGAAGAACCGCTTGAACCCGGGAGGTGGGGGTTGCAGTGAGCCGAGATCGCGCCACTGCATTCCAGCCTAGGCGAAACTCTGTCAAAAAAACCAAAAACGAAAACAACAAAATCAGCGTTCATTTGGGACTTACTGACATTATAAAACCTAAACAGTTAATTTTCTTCTGCACCGTGGCCTGGCCACAGTACAAATTGGATAATGTCAGTTACTGAGTTACTGGCCGGAAAGTGGCACTTTCAATCTCCAACTTCAATGCAATGCAATTTTTTTTTTTTTTTTTTTTTTTTTTTTGTGAGGCAGAGTCTCGCTCTGTCATCCAGGCTGGAGTGCAGTGGTACAATCTCAGCTCACTGCAACCTCTGCCTTCCAGGTTCAAGAGATTCTCTTGCCTCAGCCTCCCTAGTAGCTGGGATTACAGGCGTGCACCACCACACTCAGCTAGTTTTTTGCATTTTTAGTAGAGATGGGGTTTTGCCATGTTGGCCAGGCTGGTCTCAAACTCCTGACCTCAGGTGATCTGCCCGCCTCGGCCTCCCAAAGTGTTGAGATTACAGGCGTGAGCCACAATGCCCAGCCCAAACAATCGTTTTTTTTTTTTTTTTTTTTGAGATGGAGTCTCGCTCTGTCAGCAGGCTGGAGTGCAGTGGCACAATCTTGGCTCACTGCAACCTCTGCCTCCCAGGTTCAAACGATTCTCCTGCCTCAGCCTCCCGAGTAGCTGGGGCTACAGGCACATGCCACCACGCCTAGCTAATTTTTGTATTTTTAGTAGAGAAGGGGATTCACCGTGTTGGCCAGGATGGTCTTGATCTCTTGACCTTATGATCTGCCCACTTTGGCCTCCCAAAGTGCTAGGATTACAGGCATGAGCCACCGCACTCGGCCCAGCCCGAGCAATCTTAACAATTTCTTACAACGAAATGGCAACTGGTCCGAGATCCCTTATATCCAAGATTTTATGTATTTACACTCAAAACTTTCCCTCTATCAGTCTTGCTCCCCTCATCGAGTTTTATTGCTAAACGAAAACTCCCAGTCCCCTTTTCACCCCTCCCCTTCAGCCCCTGAAAGGAATTTCAACCCTGCTGAGGAACGTCCACCATATCTCCAGCCCCAGGCTCCTCAAGAGCCACCAGCACCATTGCCACCTCCCTCATTCCCCTATCCACCTGTCACTCATTCAAAAAACAATCAGAGCTGGGTGCGGTGGCTCATGCCTGTGATCCCCGCACTTTGGGAGGCCGAGGCGGGCAGATCACCTGAGGTCAGGAGTTCAAGACCAGCCTGACCAACATGGAGAAACCCCATCTCTACTAAAAATACAAAATTAGCTAGGCGTGGTGGCACATGCCTGTAATCCAAGCAACTTGGGAGGTTGAGGCAGGAGAATCTCTTGAACCCGGGAGGCGGAGGTTGTGGTGAGCCGAGATTGCACCATTGCACTCCAGCCTGAGCAACAAGAGTGAAACTCTGTCTCAAAAAAAAATCAGACCCCGGCCACCCTTCCCCTCTGCGAAGTAGCCGGGGCAGAAGGCATAGTCAGGGTTCATGTTCCCTTTTCAATCTCAGACATGTCAGAGGTTGAGAGGCTCCTTGGCTCCTTTTCCACTGGCCCATCCCACTTCCGGAAGGAATTTCTTTATATTACTCAGTCACATAACCTTACTTGGCATGACATTTATGTTATCCTCTCAGCCACTCTCACCCCAGATGAGAAAGAGCACATTTGGCTAGCTGCTCAAGCCCATGCTGACACACTTCATCAGC
The DNA here is from genome assembly GCF_028878055.3 of Symphalangus syndactylus. Classification (NCBI taxonomy): domain Eukaryota; kingdom Metazoa; phylum Chordata; class Mammalia; order Primates; family Hylobatidae; genus Symphalangus; species Symphalangus syndactylus. Next base: position 111,393,728 of record NC_072423.2, on the reverse strand, counting down.
AGGATACAGTCCATAATCCTGTTGCGGCCATTGCTGTTCCCCTAGCCAACCCCGAATGGACTTACCAACAGGGGGACCCTGGCATCCAATGCTGTAACCGTGTGGTCACTTGTGTCCTGGCTGGCATGGAAAAATGTGCCCATGCCGATAAGGTAAATTATGAAAAAATTAGAGAAATAACCCAAGGCCCAAATGAAAATCCAGCTCTTTTCCTATCAAGGTTATTAGAGACTATGCTCAAATACACAAAACTAGACCCTGAATCACAAAAGGGTCTAACCTATCTTCACTTACATTTCATTTCACAATCAGCACCAGATATCAGGAAACAGTTGCAAAAACTAGAGGAGGGACCCCAAACCCCACAAAGTGACCTTTTAAATCTGTCCTTCAAGGTTTTCAATAACAGGGAGGAAGAACATAAAATGCAAAAGGAGAAACAGGCTAAGATTAAATACCAGATGCTGGCCATTGCCCTCCAGAGAGGTTCCAAGGAGAAATCACCTTCTCAGGGCCCCGGCACCTGTTTTTGGCATGGCAATCCGGGACACTGGGCAAAGGCCTGCCCAAACCCATGGCCTCCAACAAAGCCTTGCCCTATATGTGGCAAATGGGGACATTGGAAAATGGACTGCTCTCAACAAGAATGCCCTTCCCATTCAACAGCATCCTCCAGTCAGTCCCCAAACCCACTGCAGGGACACCTCTGCTCTTTGTTGACGCTAGTGGCCAAAGACTGACGGTGCCCGGGATTGCTTGTACCCATGCCATGTGAGTCTCCAGAACCCGGGGTAATTGGGATGGCATCTGGTAAGCCAATCTCCTTCTTATTGGATACTGGGGCAAGTTTCTCAGTTCTTCCAGAGTATTATGGACCCCTAAATTGTTCTTCCATTTCTGTTGTTGGGGTTGATGGCCACCCTATCGCTAACTCTCAAACACCTCCATTATACTGCACCTTATTCAATACTGCCTTTACTCACTCATTTGTAGTAATTCCGCAGTATCCTACACCCGTTATTAGAAGAGATATACTCAATAAATTTGGGGCCACATTACAATTGAATGCCTTACTGCAGGTGCCTGCATACTGGCTCCTTTGCCAGCCAGAAAACAATGAAGCCCAAACCCAGTCCTCAACAATTTCAATCCAAGGAGTTAACTCAATAGTATGGGACACTTCTCAGCCCACTGTTGCCATATACCACCAGCCGTTTCTAATAAAACTTAAGGACCCCTCCCAAATTGTTTCACAACCCCAATATCCCCTCAGTCAGGCTGGACTTAAGGGAATAAAACCCATCATCACCAGATTACTAAAAGCTGGCATTTTAACAACCACCAATCCCCCCACTGCAGCAAAATTAAAGGGCATAGCTCCCTGGATACATTTCTCAAAACTTAAAAGGGCTCCTCCTCTTAATCCCAACCTGTCTCAATTTTCTTGTTTTCTTACAGGACCCACCAAACTCAAGATCACTTGACTCCCCACAATTCTTTAACCACCAACTCTTTCAGTAATTTTATTTGCTGCCTTGTAGAAGACCTTTCCTGGTATCCAGGCTCCCCCCACCCCCATAATTTATTTCTTCTCCTTTTATGAGATATGGCTGCAGGAAACTTCTGCAGACTACACTCCATCTCAAATGTCCTTTTTTTCTTTTGTTCTTTGTCTCCTTCTAGTACCACTCTTCCCCTTACTTAAACCATACCTTGCAGCTGTCTTACAACTTACTAAAACAAGCCAACTTAGGCTCCACAGAACTCTGTTGGGTCTGCATGCCCCCCTTGTCCCCAATATACCATTATCTCCCTGGACCTTTAGAAGCCTGGACCAATTTCCTTGGCAACCCTCACCATTACTAAAACTACCTTAGGATCTGCATTCTGGGAACCAAGTACTGATCCTGCCACAGCCATAGCCAAAAAGGTGCGTCAGGCCGTTCTCAAACAACTAACAACTTTTTATCCCCTATCCAAAGCCGCATGGTTACAGGACCTATAGGAACCACCACTCCACTCACTACTCAGGCCCTTATATGTTTCACCTGCTCCTTAAACGGAGTTCCAGAAGGGTCTTTAAAATGCTCGGACTGTAACCTCCCTCTTTCTTTCTCTCTCTCACACAACAGATTCTAGTTATTCCTCTACAACAGGAGGAAGTGACCCATTCTCATCAGTGACCCAACTCATCAGCCATAGCCACTCCCTCTTACCCCTTAAGATTTTCTCTCCCTGGCCGGGCGCGGTGGCTCACGATTGTAATCCCAGCACTTTGGGAGGCCGAGGCGGGCGGATCACGAGGTCAGGAGATCGAGACCATGGTGAAACCCTGTCTCTACTAAAAATACAAAAAAAATTAGCCGGGCATGCTGGCGGGCGCCTGTAGTCCCAGCTACTTGGAGAGGCTGAGGCAGGAGAATGGCGTGAACCCGGGAGGCAGAGCTTGCAGTGAGCCGAGATTGCGCCACTGCACTCCAGCCTGGGCGACAGAGCAAGACTCCGTGTCAAAAAAAAAAAACAAAAAAAAAAAACAAAAAACAAAAAAGAAGATTTTCTCTCCCTACATGTAGTAACGCTTATGAATGTAACTAAGGGTCAGATTTTTTTTTTTTTTTTTTGACACGGAGTCTTGCTCTGCTGCCCAGACTGGAGTGCAGTGGCGTGATCTTGGCTCACTGCAACCTCCGCCTCCCAGGTTCAAGCAATTCTCCTGCCTCAGCCTCCCAAGTAACCGGGATTACAGGCACCCACTACCACTCCTGGCTAATTTTTGTATTTTTAGTAGAGATGGGGTTTCACCATGTTGGCTAGGCTGGTTTTGAACTCCTGACCTCAAGTGATCCACCCACCTTGGTCTCCCAAAGTGCTGGGATTACAGGCGCGAGCCACTGCACCCAGCCTCAAGGGTCAGATTTTTGCAGTGTAAGGGCCAGCTAATACGTTGCCTTTATTCAATATCTATGGTAGACATGAAAAATCCAAATGCCAACTTCTTCCCCTTCCAGGTCCAACCCAATTCTTTCTTGATTCATCTGAACACAGACTATTCTCAGAAATACCTTTGGTAACTCATTACCCCCTTCTCCAACTATTAACCTATGCCCACCTAGCTTCCTCTTTTGTGTCATTTGAATGAGAAGGAGGATCAGGTCGGGATGCCTCAAACTACTGTAGGGACCAGCCCCACAGGGTCGGTGGGTCTCTCCCTGTGTGCGGCGACGAGAGAGTGTAGAAATAAAGACACAAGACAAAGAGATAAAAGAAAAGGCAGCTGGGCCCGGGGAACCACTACCACCAATGCGCGGAGACCGGTATTGGCCCCGAATGTCTGGCTGCACTGTTATTTATTGTATACAAAGCAAAAGGGGCAGGGTAAAGAATGTGAGTCTTCTCCAATGATAGGTAAGGTCACATGGGTCACGTGTCCACTGGACAGGGGGCCCTTCCCTACCTGGCAGCTGAGGCAGAGAGAGAGAGAGAAGACATAGAGAAAGACAGCTTATGCCATTATTTCTACATATCAGAGACTTTTAGTACTTTCACTAATTTACTACTGCTATCTAGAAAGCAGAGCCAGGTGTACAGGATGGAACATGAAGGTGGACTAAGAGCGTGACCACTGAAGCATAGCATAACAGGGAGATGGTTAGGCCTCCGGATAACTGCGGGAAAGCCTGACTGGTGTCAGGCCCTCCACAAGAGGTGGAGGAGCAGAGTCTTCTCTAAACTCCCCCGGGGAAAAGGTGACTCCCTTTCCCGGTCTGCTAAGTAGCGGGTGTTCTTCCTTGACACCTTTTGCTACCGCTAGACCATGGTCCGCCTGGCAACGGGCATCTTCCCAGATGCTGGCGTCACCGCTAGACCAAGGAGCCCTCTGGTGGCCCTGTCCAGGCATAACAGAAGGCTCACACTCCTGTCTTCTGGTCACACCTCACTATGTCCCCTCAGCTCCTGTCTCTGTATGGCCTGGTTTTTCCTAGGTTATGATTATAGAGCAGGGATTATTATAATATTGGGATAAAGAGTAATTACTACCAACTAATGATTAATGATATTCATATATAATCATATCTAAGATCTATATCTGGTATGACTATTCTTGTTTTATATTTTATTATACTGGAACAGCTCGTGTCCTCGGTCTCTTGCCTCGGCGCCTGGGTGGCTTGCCGCCCACAAACTACCACCTATTATTTCAAGCATATGTTGCTGCCTGTCTAGCCCCCTCCAGCCCTTATTTCTTCTTATGTGGACATAATTTCTACAGCTGCCTGTCTGTTAATTGGACTGGAACTTGCACTTTAGCTTAGTTATGCCTCCCTTGTCTGTTGCCACAAAGGACCAAGAATTTCTCCTCCTACTACACACACACACACACACACACACACGCACACACACACACACACACGCCAAAACAAAAAGGGCAATCCAGGTAATTCCAATCCTCGCTGCTCTTGGAATCTCTTCTGCAATAGGCTTTAGTTCCACAAGTTTATAGCTTTTTCAGTTTCCCTGTCTACCCAACTAAAGGAGGGACTAATGGAAATAGCAACTCAACTGGATCACATACAAGATCAAATAAACTCCCTTGCAGCAGTAGTACTTCAAAACCATAGGGGACTAGACATCCTCACTGCAAAAAAGGGAGGTCTATGCCTCTTCCTGTAAGAAGAATGCTTTTTATTTCTTTATTTCTTTTTCTTTTTTTTGAGACGAAGTTTTGCTCTTGTTGCCCAGGCTGGAGTGCAATGGCATGATCTCGGCTCACCGCAACCTCTGCCTCCCGGGTTCAAGTGATTCTCCTGCCTCAGCCTCCTAAGTAGCTGGGATTACAGGCATGAGCCACCACACTGGGATAATTTTGTATTTTTAGTAGAGACGGGGTTTCTCCATGTTGGTCAGGCTGGTCTCAAACTCCCGACCTCAGGTGATCTGCCTGCCTCGGCCTCCCAAAATGCTGGGATTATAGGCGTGAGCCACCATGCCCAGCCAAGAATGCTGTTTCTTTACAAACAAATCTAGATTGGTAAAAGAAGGAATATCCAAACTTAGAAAGATTGCAGAATGTCTACCCCAACAACCCCCCAATGACTTTTTCGGTTCTTTCCTCCCTTGGGCACTCCCTTTCATCAGTCCTTTCATTGTTTTTACCCTGCTTGCTAAATTGTTTTCTTTTTTTTCTTTTTTTGGTTTTTTGAAATGGAGTCTTGCTCTGTCCCCCAGGCTGGAGTGTAGTGGCCCGATCTTGGCTCACTGCAAGCTCTGTCTCATGGGTTCACGCTATTCTCCTGCCTCAGCCTCCCAAGTAGCTGGGACTACAGGCGCCCGCCACCATGCCCGGCTAATTTTTTGTATTTTTAGTAGAGACGGGGTTTCACTGTGGTCTCGATCTCCTGACCTCGTGATCTGCCTGCCTCGGCCTCCCAAAGTGCTGGGATTACAGGCGTGAGCCACTGCACCCTGCCGCTAAATTGTTTTCAAAAGTTCATTTTAGAAAGAGTTACTTCAATTGCTTGGGCCACCACAATGGGACATATAAAGGCGGCATTCCTGCCGCAGCAACAACGAATGACTTCATCACCAGAGGAAGGCTACCTCCCCCCACACCATCACCCCTAAACCAGCAGGAAGCGGTCAGAACGAGTAGCTGCCCCTCTGCTAAAAACCCTATCCAAAGAGATAATTAAAACCAAGAGGGGGAGAATATGAGGACTAACAATAGTTATGCCATTTTACAACCTTGGCCACTGTGTTCTCAGAAACAAAGCAAATGTCAACCCTGCCTACAGCTTCAACAGAGCATAACGGCCCTAACTACATCTACTCCCAGCTGGAAAAGTCCACAACAGTCCCAGCCAGCCAGCACTTCCCCAACCCCTCCCCAATAGAAACTTTATTATAAAAGCCTCAGCTTGTAATCGATCAGGGTCTCAGGCAGACTCCTGACTGGGACCCCTCTCAGGCTTATTCCTGTAAATAAACCTGTTTGGCTGTTGAGTTGCCTCCTGTCTCTTGCTCTCTTCCTATGCATCTTCCTAACAGTTTCCTGGGGGATGCTGAAGATGTGTATTCCTGGGCTTCTTTGAGGAGCACATGGTATGCTGGGGGCAGGGGGTAACTCTGCCTTCCTGTGTCCAATGTAATGACTAGAATGCATATGAGAGGCTGAAGAGGTACTGAGTATGACCCCAGTGGCTCTGACTCAGCAATCACTGTGCCCCAAACCCTGCCCTGGGTTCAGGCAGCACATGAGCTTACTCCTGGAACTCCATCCTCCTCAGAGAGGCTCATGATCATGCAGGGCTAGGAGAGGGATGTGGCAACCCTGTGAACCCCAAGAAGATCCCTGGAGCAGAGCTGGAGATGGAAGGTGGGCCTGGTTGGAATCTCAGCTGAATATGTGGCCTTTCTTGTTCTCTTGGTAGCAGATGATGTCTTTTGCCCAGCCTTAAAAGGAATTTTCAGTCTGTACTGTTAGCTCATTGTCAGAAAGACTGCCTTCTCAGAAAGCTGATGTCCATGCCAGGCCTTCCAGCTGGAGGGGTTATTAATACATACATAGCTGTGGTAACCCAGATGTGGTTACCTGACTGATACCTGCTACCACCCAGCCCAGAACCTGGAGGAGCCAAGAGGGGTTCTCCTAAGACAACCCTGATACCTGAGTATTATTTTAGTGCTCATGGCCTGGCCTGGTGATGCTGTGACTACACCCACCACTATAGGGCAGGGTAGTGGTCCTGTACTGAGGGCGAGAAGTCAAGCCCTCCAGGTTCAGGGCCTGGTTTGAGCAGCAGACAGGCAAAGACCAGACTTCAAGATCACAAGCTCAGTGAGGGCAGAAGGGTTTAGCAGTCTTGGTTTCTGCTGTATCCTGGGGCCTGGCACAGTGCTGTCCTCATCCTAGAGCTCAAAAAGTGCCAATTTTTTGTTTGTGAGACAGAGTCTCACCCTATTGCCCAAGCTGGAGTGCAGTGGCACGATCTCAGCTCGCTGCAACTTCTGCCTGCTGGTCTCAAGTGATCCTCCCGCCTCAGCCTCCTGAGTAGCTGTGACTACAGGCTTATGCCACCACACCTGGCTAATTTTGTATTTTTTGTAGAGATGGGTTTCACTATGTTGTTAGGCTGGTCTTGAACTCCTGGGCTCAAGCCATTTGCCCACCTCAGCCTCCCAAAGTACTGGAATTACAGGCATGAGCCACCTGGTCTGGCACTATGGACCTTCCTCCTTGCCACAGGTTCTTGCTTCACTATCAAGGACTCACTCCCTACCCCATTCTATCTTTCCTGGAAGGCAGAAGCTTTTCCAGTGGCTTCTAGAAGCTCCCTGGGCACTTGGTAAAGATGATAGAACAAACAAGCCCCTACTACAATCCATTCTGATTAGGACAGAGATAGAGCTCAGTGGAGAGAGTGGCTATGTCCCGTGGCCTGAGATTCCTGATGGTAAAGGGTGATTCTCAGAAGTGTCCTTGGGTTTGCAGTAGAAGAGCCACAGAGGAGTCAGGAGGTGGGGACCTCTCTGAGAGACTTCCCTAAAGACATGCAGAAATGAGTCTGATGGAGGGGCTGAGCAAGCTTCTCCTTCCCATGAGAAGTCAGAGTCATGCCTGAACCACTGTTGTCTGGGGTAGGACATGTGGGCTGGTCAGGAGAGGGCATAAGTGCATGACTTTCCACCCAGGCCTGTTCTCCCCCAATCTATGAAACAGAGATGGGTGGGGGACAGGATCACAATAGAGATTCTGGTGACATTTTCTGTAGTTTATTGGAAATAATTTGTGTGCCTATCACTCTCTTCCTGCAAACAGAGCTCCTCAAGGGCAGGTCTCACAGTCTTCTCTGGGCCTGGCACTGAGTAGGAGTCAGGTATGCACCGGCCGAAGGAGGATGACTGCCTGCGTGCATGAGATAGGCAAAGCCAGCCCAGAGGCTTGTCTAGGGGAACACAAAGGGACAAGGGATGCAGGATGTTTTTTTCTTTTTTTTGAGATGGAGTCTTGCTCTGTTGCCCAGGGTACAGTGCAGTGGTGTGATCTCGGCTCACTGCAACCTCTGCCTCCTGGTTTCAAGCGATTCTCCTGCCTCAGCTTCCTGAGTAGCTGGGAGTACAGGCACCCGCCACTGTGCCTGGCTAATTTTTGTATTTTTAGTAGAGACGGGGTTTCATCATCTTGGCCAGGCTGGTCTCAAACTCCTGACCTCGTGATCCACCTGCCTTGGCCTCCCAAAGTGCTGGGATTACAGGCGTGAGCCACCACACTCGGCTGGGATGCAGTATGTTTTGACTTGGATGCTTATGACTTGGAGGAACCATGTCTTCATTATTTTTTCTTGTCATAACAAGCCTTCAGAATCATGTAACTCTAATAGCAATGGGTCTTAATTAGCTTTCTTGGGAGCAATGCATGGGAGGTGGGGTTAGGCTGGTGGCAAACATTTCTGACAATTTTTTACCGCCTTTTTTCACATAATGCAAGCAAAGAGTTGCCAATTGCAACAGCAAAGGAATTATATAGGCAAGGCATCAAGCAAATTCTGTATCTTCCAGCCTTATTCCTTTCTCCTGCTTTACCAAGGGCCATGGCCAGCTTAAGACCTCAGTACACAATTGAAGTTGTCCAGGCCAGCCCAGGTGGGCTGCTGAGCAGAACGAAGATACAATCACTTGTTTGTAGCCTCATGCCAGCTTAAGGCTTGCTTAGGGAACCGCCTTATTCTCTATGTTAGTGGGCAGTGCCAACAAATCTCAGCCAGGAAAGAAAGCCTCTGTTTCTTTGGGCTTCCTTCCTTCCTCTTCAGTTCTGTTTCTCTCTCCCAAAGAAGAAGCGGGGCAGGAAGCCAATTTCCTGAGTTGCTTTTCATTGGGAAGTGAGACAGGCCTCAGCAGCACTTTAGCAAAAAGAAGGGTACGGTTCAAAGAGCCTTGTAGGCAGGAGACAGGTCTCTCAGCCTCTCTGGAATAGTCCAAAGTCCATGGCACTATATCCTCTAGATATAGCCTGTCCTGTGTCATCCTTCTCTATTGTCTTCCTCCTCTGATCTCTCTAATGCCTACTCTTGCCTGCAAAGTTTGCCATTCTTCTTCACCCCCATAGACATCTTCATCTTTCGATCTCGTGCCTCCCCATGGAGGCTGCCATGCTGAAAGGATCAGCCCAGAGTAAACTGGACTTATGGGGAAGCAGGCAAGAGTCTGAGCTCTACCCCTTCTCCCCTTCTTGGGGATGACCTGCATGATGCTTTGCCCACGGCACAGCTGGCCTCTGGGTGTAGTTCCTGAGGTTCTGTCATCTCTTCATTCTTCCACGATTTGCCTTCCGGTGACTAATCATTTCCACTAATCCCAGCAGTGAGTTGGCACTGATTGGGCCTTTTCCCACCTGGATTTTTTTGTTTTGTTTTGTTTTGTTTTTTTGAGACAGGGTCTTGCTCTGTCACCCAGGTGGGAGTGCAGTGGCACCATCACAGCTCACTGCAGCTTCAACCTCCCAGGCTGAGGTGATCCTCCCACCTCAGCCTCCCGAGTAGCTGGGACTACAGGTGCATGCCACCACACCCAGCTAGTTTTTGTATTTAGTAGAGAAAGGATTTCACCATGTTGCCCAGGCTGGTCTTGAACTCCTGAGCTCAAGCAATCCACCTGCCTTGGCCTCCCAAACTGTTGGGATTACAGGAACGAGCCACTGTGCATGGCCCTGGATGGCTTTTTGTTGTTGTTGTTGTTGCTGTTTTTTCTGATTCCATTTTCCCTCTGGTCTTCTACAAGTGTCTGAGAGCATAGGCTGGAGAAGCAAGCTGGCGCGTGTCCGTTGGTTCCATTTAGGCATGTGGATTGATTGTCCTCTCACCTGGCCATCTCCAAAATGGCTGACATGTGTCACATGTTATGCTGAAGTGGGAAGAAGATATTTCAGCAAGTGAAGCTTAGGGGACTGGGAAACTCCTGCAGGGTCTCTAGATCTATCCTGTCCCTGGTGGGGCAGCAGTTGGACCCAGGAGGAAGTGAAACTTGACACACCACACAGTTGGCTTGCACAAACTGAAAGATTTGTTTATTCATTTGTCATAAAGCACAGTCAAGCCTAGTGAATTTTCCTGGATGAGTGAAGAGAGCTCATCAACAACCCCTCCATGAGGAGAAACCAGATGCAATCCCAGCACTCTCCCTCTTAGTTATTAGGTCAGCAGCTAAAGCCAAAGATCTCTCTGAGTGCTTTTAAGCCTGGTGATTGGTGGACCCCTTAGAGGCGCAGGTGAGGGAAATGCTCAGAGCCTCACGGAGAACCCAGCACAACCATGAGCCCCAGAGGGCCTGCTGAAGGCCAGCCCAGGGGATAGGACCAGTCAGACAAGGTCCTGCTGTTGAGGAGCCCCAGTCTAGATCAAGAGGAGGTAAACAGCCTCTGGGACAGTGAATGAAAATGGGAGACTGAATCAGAGCCCCAGATAACCAGAGGCCAATACCATCCCATGGTCCACAGGAGTCCCTGGGCTGAATGTCAGGGGTGAATGAACACAGAGCAGGCATGTTCCTGGGGATGCTCCTCAAATGAAACAGAACTGGGAGAGTTTGACAGGAGAGGAGGGGCACCTCTAACTCACATTTTCAGGTCCTCCTGGGTCCACTGTGCTGTGCCCTTTGTCACCAGGGCAGCAAAGACCCTGGAGGTCTGCTAACAGCCAGGAATCCACTCTGAGGAGGGCAACTCCCCGAGCCTGCAGGCTGGGTGGAGCTAATTAACCACACAGGAACCAGAGGCATGTTGATTTAAATCTGTGGAAAGCCATAGCTCCTGTGGTTTCTACAAAAACAAAAAAATAAACATCCTTTCCTGCGTTTCAAGTAGCCCAACCCACACTGACTGGGGTCTGTGAAGCTGTAACAGCCTGGGTTGGGACAAGGTCAGGCCACTGGCCTGCCCATAGTGTTTGTGAGCATATTCTTCCCCAGGAGGAAATATATGGCACAAGACCGCCACATCCCAGACCATCACCAGGCAGACAACTAATAACAGAGTTGTCATATGTGTGCCAGGCACCTGTCCTGGTGTTTTACCTACATCAGGCTGGGTGCATTGACTCATGCCTGTAATCCCAGCACTTTGGGAGGCCGAGGTGGGTGGATCACCAGAGGTCACGAGTTCAAGACCAGCCTGGCCAACATGGTGAAATCCCATCTCTACTAAAAATACAAAAACTAGCCAGGTGTGGTGGTGGGCACCTGTAATCCCAGCTACTAGGGAGGCTGAGGCGGGAGAATCATTTGAATCCGGGAGGTGGAGGTTGCAGTGAGCCGAGATCACACCACTGTACTCCAGCCTGGGTGACAGAGCAAGACTCTGTCTCAAAAAAAAAAAAAAAAAATTAAATATCTACATCAGCCACTCCACCCTTACAATCCCCCATATTCGAGGAGCTACTAAGATTCTAACTTTGCAGAATAGGAAATGGAGGCTCAGTGAGCCTAAGTCAGTTGCCAAGGGTCCTATCGAGGCTGAGATGCAGACTCTTTTGGAGCCTAAATGTGCACATGTAGTTACCACTCACGAAGCTGTATCAAACATCCTGCAGCACAGGAGGAAACACAGCAAGGACCATCATATGCAGGAAGAGAGGCTCTCTTCATCCTAGGTCATCCCAGAGGGGCCAGGCAGTTTAGCGTGAAAACAGGAGGTATGAAGTCAGGAGAAAATATCAGGAAGTGGGGGCTCTGCATTTCCTCTTTCTCTTACTTGCTCCATCCCAGAGGTCGGGAGGAGCAGCTCGGAGTGCACAGGGGAAAGCCCAGGGAGGGTCCTGGCCCCTCCTCACCACAAGTGACACAGCCACCGGTCTGTCCAGCAGGCTGGCTATCAGCGTTCACTGGGATCCCTGGATTATTCTAGGTTCAGTTAGTTATATGCTAACACCCTATGTGATATATTCAGCAACATTAGGATAATTAAATGGGTTTGTAAAATGGGTTCAAGTTACTCAAGCCTTTCTACACAGTCATGATTTATGACGCCAGAGATGAACTGGAATATAGGCTGCATCTCCTAGGAAATATTCTCCAACAGGAAAGTACAGGCTTGTGTGAGAAGCCACCACGGCAGACAATCCTGAGTAGTGGGCAGAAACTGGCTGTAAATGTGAGGCAGCGGGGAAGTAATTCGGAAAGCTCTCAGGGTAATGCAGAGGCAACCTGCGGCCCCGCGTCCAGACAGTCCCGGGATCCACAGCTCCAGGCCTGAGAACCATCAACTCCTCTTCTCCATCCCCAAGGTCACTCTCCCAGGGCTGACTGAGGTGGCCTCTCAGCTGGCTTCACGCAGCCCTGTCACACCCTCCATCTGTGCCCGGGGCGCTTCCTGAGACTCCAGTTTCTCAGCGTGAATCCCAGATGGTTCCCATCGCCATCTGGATAAAGGCTCCACACCCCAGCTGGCCTTAGAGACCCTCACAATCCGGCCCGACCGCCCAGCACCCTCCTTCTCCTTCCCTCTACGACCTTGCGTCTCTGAACACACTTGTTCCTCTGCCTTCCCAACTCCTATGCATACTTTGAGGCCATCCTCGGGTAGCCCCTCTCCTCTCCGAGGCCTGTCCTTACGATGCCTGTCCGCTGTGGCACTCTGGTTACCCGGAGGAGAGTTGCTACTCTCGAGTTCACCGAGGCGGAAAGCGCCCCTGACTCCAAAGCAGGGCTAAGGGCGACGTCCCCGAGGCCGCTTCTAGTGGCCGGTGCCCCTCCTCACAGTGCCCTCACAGCGATCCCGCCGGCCCCCGCCCGGCTCCTTCTCAGCACGCTACAGCCGCGTTGGCCCTGGACAGCGCGTGCGCGGGCGCCGGCGGCTGTTTCCCAGCGACCCCGAGGCTGGCGGGAGCGCGCACAGGGGAAGGGGTGCGTGTGCTGGGAAGAGGGCGCGAGAAGCGCATGCGCAGCGGCAGGCGGCTCGAGCAGAGCTGGGAGATGGCGGCGGCGGCGTCCGCGCCGAGAGTGTGAGCACCGCCCGGGAGCCGCCGGCCCGGGCGCAGCGCGACCCCGACCCCGCCCGTCCGCCTGCCCGCCATGGGCAACGAGGCCAGCCTGGAGGGCGGCGCTGGCGACGGGCCGCTGCCGCCCGGAGGCGCCGGCCCCGGCCCGGGCCCCGGCCCCGGCCCCGGCCCCGGCGCAGGAAAGCCGCCTTCAGCACCGGCCGGCGGCGGACAGCTCCCCGCGGCGGGAGCAGCGCGGTCCACCGCGGTACCACCGGTCCCTGGCCCCGGCCCCGGCCCCGGTCCCGGCCCTGGCCCGGGCAGGTAAGCGCGTGTCTCGGCGCCCGGGGGGCGGTGAGCTGCAGCCTGAGGCCGGGGCCCGGGCCCAGGATCCCGCGATCTAGTGTGGACGGCGAGGTTCGACGTCCGGCCGCACTCTGAGCCCTACCAGAATGGCGTGAACTGGGTGGTCGCGGGAAGCGGCCCTTCCTTTCCAGCTGCCCCGCCTTGGCGTGGCAGGATGACGAGCGCAGGGTCAGTCGGGGCCTGCAGACCGTGACTCCGTCACGAACCCCAAATTCGCTTCTCCCCAACGCTCGGGCCTGACTGCTCAGGAGGGGCTTATGTAACCTTATCCTGGTCCCTCCGCACAGGGGAGCAATGGGATGGAAAACGTCCTCCCTGTCTGCTGGTGTCTGCATGTGTCCATTGTGCTGGGCCGAGGAAAGAGCACAATGGGAGTGGCTGTCAGGAAAGATAAGTGTCACTGCAAGGAACAGAGAGATGAAAATAGTTAAACCATGAACTTGGGCTTTCCTTGGGCATTTAGTGGCTGTAATCACTTTGGGGGAAAAGAAAATTGCCCACTGGACACCAAGAGGTGCTTATTTAGGCCCAACCATACTAATAGGATCATGTGTTTTCACCAAGGTTTAGGGAAACATTTTGGGGTGAAGCAAAAATGCTATTGAGTCATCCAGCACCAGATATGTTCTCATTACCTTATGATTTAGATCAAACCAGTGGAAAAGCTGAAACCCACACAGAATGCTTTAAACAGAACATATCTGATTAAATACTGTGAAACCAGATTGTTATAAATGTATGCCAACCCAGGTCCTGCAAAAACAATCAAGTGGCAATGAAGGCTGTAAGGCAATGCCTATATATAATAAGTCAGTAGACTGAAAACTCAGGAAAACTACTAAGAGATGACAGGATAAAATGGAAGGCATTATCTTTGCACCAAATAGGCTTGGGGAGTAGAAAAACCCTCAGGGGGTGGGAGGGAGGTGCTTCCAGCTCCATGCGAGTCTGCTGATATATGTTGCCCTGGCTTTTCTGTGTGGGAGCACATAAACTGAGGATGCATAATTTTTTATTCTTTGGCTGCCCGACTGTGCCTCTCGTGTGTTTATTTCCTCAGAAGTCATTTCTTAGACAACTAACAGTAATGAAAGGCTCTTAGTAGCTTGAAACCTGCGGCAGACAGGTCAGCCTGTGAGCATCCTTTTTAGAGGTGGGGTTTGTCCATTTTACACTAGCTATAATAGTAATGCAGTTGGATAGCACACAGCTCTTAGCACTGCAAACACTGTCCATTTTGCTGCGTGTTGAGTTGCTGTTTGGGTTTTAGCTTGAGAGAGGCTCACCCAGGCTTCATAGTGTTCTCCTTCCGAGGGAAAGCTTCTGTAGCTGAATGGAAAAACACCTTGTTATTGAGAGTTCCCTGTATGGGGAATTTGTCATTTCTCTTCTAATAACCAAACAGGCTGCTTTGCTTGTAGTTTATCAGATGTTGCAGAGCCAATCATATGAAATTCTGGAAAGACCTGGGCAGCTCAGAGGGACCAGAAGGAGGCTGATGTCTATTGCTCATATGCCTTTTTAGTGTTTCATTTGTACTTCATCTGTACATTCTGCTGCAAGGCAGACCCATGAACTGCTGTGGGTGAGGGGAACCACGGACTCCTGCTGGATTTAGTAGTCACACAATCTCTTACCTGGCTGTGGGCAAGGCTCATACCTGAGCCTGTGGTGCTGAGGTCCTGTGACTATCAGACTCAGGAGGTGAGCTGGCTATTTGTCCCCAAAGCTCAGAACCAGAGAACATTAGGAGGTGGGATTTACTCCTCCAGCTGATATTCAATTTATCATAGCACCTCAGCTGAGCAGCACCTCCATGGCTTATCTCTCCTTTGGTATGGCAATGGCTTCTACTTCCTCTCACTAGAGCATCTCAGGTACCTGATACCAAATTTAGCATGTTCTGTTCTAAGATGCTGCTGAACAGATTGGCCCATTGATGGGAAAAAAGCCCTGTGGATGTGCTTCTGGGCATTCAGGAAAGAGCATTAGCACAAAGACATATTTGCTTTCAGTAAGATTTTGAATTTCGGGGCAGTCAGAAACCTCATAGAGGTGGTAGAAGGCCAGGTAAAAGGGAGATGATTCTGGGGGAGTTAAATCCTGTTGCGATATTACCTTGTCATCCCAGGCTGAATTAGTCTTTTCATCCTCATACTGAGCTGACTTGGACTCTGTGAGGGGGTGGCTCCAGCATTTGCCGCTGAAGATCCTGACTTGAATCCCATGAGTAGCAGTGCTGCCACACCCATAGTGCTGCCTCTTAGCCCGTCGGGATGATGTGGAGCTTTGGGCATTGGAGAGTCCCTCAAGGAAGGGCTCTCTGCTTCTGGTGTCAGGGTGGCCATGTACACTTATATAATCTGTGCCTTTTCCCAGAAGTGCTGGTTTGGGAGAAAGCTGAACTCTAACCCAGCCTCCACTCTCCAAGCTGTGTGTCCTGGTGTAGGCTGCATCCTCTTAGATGAAGGGGCATCATTCACTCATTAATTCATTTACTTATTTATGGAGATGTGCCTAATGTACAGTGGAACACACATATTGATGGGATTTTATTTATACATACACTCGTGACACACTACTAGATCAAGACAGAACTTTATCAGTACCCCAGAAAGTACTTTTTAAAATAATTACATGAAGGAGCCATGTAGACCAGTGGCAGCCTGTCTAGTTTACACCAGCTCTGTGGACTTGCACTTTTTTTTTTTTTTTTTTTTTTTTGAGATGGAGTCTTGCTCTGTCGCCCAAGCTGGAGTGCAGTGGTGCAATCTCCGCTCACTGCAAGCTCCACCTTCTGGATTCATGCCATTCTCCTGCCTCAGCCTCCCGAGTAGCTGGGGCTGCAGGTGCCCACCACCGCACCCAGCTAATTTTTTGTATTTTTAGTAGAGATGGGGTTTCACCGTGGTCTCGATCTCCTGACCTCGTGATCCACCAGCCTCGGCCTCCCATAGTGCTGGGATTACAGGCATGAGCCACTGCGCCCGGCCCGACTTGCACATGTTTTAATGTTTGCAAACTGATATCTAGTCGATCAGCTAAGGTGTATTTGTCAGCTATCAAGAGCAAGCACAGTTATTGGCTTTGTGGACGGTATGGAAAGGATATATAATGCTTCCCTGTCCTTCAGCACCTCACAGACTGGTTGGCCAGATAGCTCTTGAAGAGCCAAATCATGGAAGAACCCTAAGAGAGACACTGTGGGCGGCTCAGTGTCTGAGAAATGTCAAATAAGCAGTGCTTATAGGGTTATTAATTGGGAAGAGAGGCACAGCTAGGCTTTAGGAGAGGTGGAGATGTAAGGCTGGAAAAATGACTGGGTTAACAGAGGTAGAGATAGAGATAAATGGCGTAAAGAATGTGGTCTACACAGGCAGGGGCAGTGAGCAGAGAATGAGGCTGAGTGCAGGGTGGTGGGGGAAAGCCAGGGCAAAGCTAAGAGAGGCCCTTCTCCATCACTGCCCATCAGAATGCGTAATCAATGCCAAAGTCGCCTCTATTCACTCCTGGACCATATGTTACGGAGACAGACACCCCAAGCCAAAGGCAGCTAGGCACAGAGAACGTGGTTGTTTACTGGAAGGTGGGCAAGGCTGCTCTGAGAACCATACCCCGAATTCCTTTTTCAAAATGGATTTCTCAGGCATAGTATCTCTGGTCTGGGGTTAGTCAGACTTGTTACATTATATCAGCCAACTCAGCCTCTAGAAAAATCTGGCACTAACTTGTAAAGATAAAATGAAAGGACATAATTGCCAGGTCTGGAAATAATGCTTCTTTGTCACTTAGAGCTCTTCTTTGTCCCCAGTGGCTGGATCTCACAGAGGGTATGTCATGGAGTGTGAATTAAAGTGACCTTACATCTGAATGGTGACGATGTCAAAATTTTACCCAGAGGGCAACCATTTTTGCATTTCTCCAGGGAAAGCAGGCTACTTTTGATAATACAGTTGCTCACAGCATCATTAAGACTAATAAGGTGCTATTGATTTAAAAAATGTAAAAATGTAATGGAGACATTAGGAGGAGAAATACTGTCTTTTGTTTGTTTGTTTTTTGTTTTTTTGAGACAGAGTCTTGCTCTGTTGCCCAGGTTGGAGTGCAGTGGCGCGATCTCAGGTCACTGCAACCTCTGCCTCCCAGGTTCAAGCAATTCTCCTGCCTCAGCCTCCTGAGTAGCTGGGATTACAGGCACCCACCACCACGCCCAGCTAATTTTTGTATTTTTAGTAGAGACGGGGTTTTGCCATGTTGGCCAGGCTGGTCTTGAACTCCTGACCTCAGGTGATCTGCCCACCTCGGCCTCCCAAAGTGCTGGGATTACAGGCATGAGCCACTGTGCCTGGCCGAGAAATGCTATCTTACATTTTTTTTTTTATTATGGAAAATTTCAAACATACATGAAAGTAGAGGAAATGGCCTAATGAACTTTTGTGTTCCCATTGCTTAGCCACTGCCATCATCAACTTATGGCCAGTTGAGTTTAATTTATCTCTCTCACATCCTACCCCCTACAGAAGCAAATTCCAGACATCCCAAAATTTCATCATCAGTATTTCAGTTTGTATTTCCAAGAAATAAGGGCTTTGCATGAACATAACCACAGCACCACAGCCACATCTAAATAGGATAATGATCTCTTCTTAAACTCAGCAAACATTCAGTCAGGATTCTGTTTTTCTGATTGTCTTATGAATTTAGTTTTATAATTGGTTTGAATTGTGATCTAAAGAGGGTCTACACATTGAATTTGGCTGATGCATCTCTCTAGTTTCTTTATGTATTTTCTCTCCTTTTTTCTCCTTGCAGTTTATTATTAGAGAACTGTGACATTTGTCCTGTGGTTTCTCATATTCAGGATTATGCTGATTGCATCCCTGTGGTGTCATTTAAGACGTTTCTCTGTCCCATATTTTTCTTGTAAACTGGGAATTCTATCTAGAAGCTAATCAGATTCAAATTTTATTCTTTTGGTCAAGAAATTCTAGCTTTTTAAAAAAGAGTTTCTTGATGTCTTCAGACATGGAGAGGCTGAGAGTTCACTGAAAGCAGAGCCAGGGTTTGGGCTAATTGGGAGCCAAAGAACAATGCAGTGGACCACTTTTCTGTTCCTTTTCTAAAGCTCTCCTTCCTCTGAGTCAGTTTGGTTCTGAGTTTAAGAAGCCAAAGCTTTCAGAGGAAAGTTGTTTTTTTTTTTTCCCCAGAAAAGTCATGCCTTTCACCCCAGTTTGGGGGAGCCCTCCCTGCATATGTGAGTAGGAGGCTGCTGCTAGGATTTGGGGGCTTAATAAATCTTTCCCCTTATCACAGGTCCTGCATTTCTGAATTGGGCCCTTCCTCTTGTTAGTTGTGGGGGTGTGGAGGGCCAGACCTACTATGTGTGGGCTATGTGAGGGGAACCTGTTGCTGGAGCCTGCGGGCCATGTGCAGTAAGTTGGGGCTAACTGTGAAGGTGGGTTGGCAGCACTGTAATAGCAGTTATAACTACCATTACTGAATGACTGCCTCATCACAGACATTCTGCTAGGTGTTTTATTTCTTATTCCACCTGCTTGGCCATTCAGCTTCTGCAGGCCCTGCCTGTCCTGACTTTACTTACTGCCTGGGGACTAACTTTTTAAATGGTAAAATGGTGGCTAAGCCCTGCATTCCTACAGCAAGGGCTGACTATCACTTTAGGACATGAGGCCCTCTGGGTAAGCTGGGACTTGGTGGACAATCTAGCTGTGGGGGACTCCTGCTCATTCCTTTCATTTGGTGCCAGGAGCATGTCATGCTGGTATTGATCCTGCATTTGTAGCACTTGCCCGAGCTCCTTTTTTGGAGGGACCTCTGCCATCTCCGTTCACTAGCACAGTGGTTGAAGCTGTGGAGTGAATTGGGACACTGGCCTGTGGGCTCCTGCCTGTGGTAGGGGTGATAGAAGTTTGGTGTCTCACTCTCTGTGGTTCCTTCCGTACAGATTGGGCTTCTAGTGGGTGTCTGTTGCCCCCTGGCATTCTCTTGGCCCATTTGTCTTATACTTTAGGTTCTGGTCAGCTCTGCTGTGGGATGGGATACTCCCTGACTCATCTGTGTTGTGCCTTGGGCTCCCAGGCTGGCCACAGGGCTGCTCTGATCTCTCCTTCCTATTATTCGTCTTTACGGGCACATAGGGTTCTAAAGAGAGCTTTGCTCTAGCAGAGACCTGGTGCCCCTACTTCTTTCTAACAAGAGGGTCACATGGAGGCACATTGGAAGCCTCCAGGGAACTCTAGATCACCCCAGGATCAGATCAAATCTTGAATGGCCTGGAGAGGACTGGTTGCCCCTAAAGTGGGTGAGGCTGCTGTCAGGGCCAACGGTGAAGAAGAGATTTTCCCTGAGGGGAAATAGAAGGGATGGCTTTTGGGTCTTGGTCCCAAACACTGAGGAGATCCAAGAGCCTCAGCAGCAAGGATCACCCCACCCAGTCCTATCTGGGACTGCTCCCTGTATCCGGAGGAGCCCGAGCTCTTCAATGCCACTGGCTTGTGTGGGGAGCCAAACCTCCCAAAGATGCTGGAAGAACCATTAAGGCATTTGGGTGCTTGGAAGAAAGGGTAGGTGAGGAAATTTCCTAATAGTTACACTGTTACATCTGTGTTTGCAGGCAGGTAACAAGGGTCACTCCCATTAAAATTTTTTTTTAAATTAATTAATTATTTAAATTGACAAAAATTATACACTATATATTTGTTATATACAACCTGATGTTTTGAAATATGTACATATTATGACATATTATGGAATGGCTAAGTCAAGCGAATTAACATAGTCATGACTTAACATACTTACCATTTTTGTGGTGAGAATGCTTAAAATCTATTAGCAGCAATTTACAAGAATGCAATACATTGGTGTTAGCTATAGTCACCATGTTGTACAGTAGATCTCTTGTTGTTGTTTTTTCTTTTTCTTTTTCTTTTTTTTTTTTTGAGACAAAGTCTCACTCTGTCACCCAGGCTGGAGTGCAGTGGCGTGATCTCGGCTCACTGCAACCTCTGCCTCTTGGGATCAAGTGATTCTCATGTCTCAGCCTCCCGAGTAGCTGGGATTACAAGTGTGTGCCACCATGCCCATCTAATTTTTTCATCTTTAGTAGAGACCGGGTTTCACCATGTTAGCCAGGCTGGTCTTGAACTCCTGGCCTCAAGTGATCCATCTGCCTCAGCCTCCCAAAGTGCTGAGATTGCAGGTGTGAGCCAGCTACCATGCCTGGCCTAGATCTCTTGAATTTATTCCTCCTATCTAACTGAAACATCTCCTCAACCTTCCCTTCTACCTCCTACCCTGTCACCTACACTTTTTTGTGTATGAGAGTGGTTGTGGGGATTTTTACAGTTAGATTCTACATAGAAGTGGAACAATTTTAAAGTGAAATTTTATCCATGCATTCATGAAACTCTGCTGAACATCTTTTGGATACCTATCCCTGGGTGAAGTGTGAGGAATAAAAGAAGGAGCACAAAATAGGCTCTGCCCTAAAGGGGCCCATGGTGTGGGGAGAGAGAACTCTTGTCCAGATCTTTAGCCTCAACTTCTTCTTCGTTAAATTAGAGTTTGCTCCTGCCTTCTCTTTGTCTCACAGAGGTAAGAGAAATGAGAGTATGATTAAAAAGGGTTGCATTATTTCATGTTCTAAAATAGTAGAGCATATATTTGTATGGTATTTTACAGCTTACAAAACACATTCATAACATTCACGTATTCTGTTGGGAAGCTCCAAAGGCCTAAGAGGAGTGATGTAGAAGAACAGCCAGCTAGCAGACTTTAGCAAACCAAAATGCCGAATGCTGCAGAGAACTGTGTCACTTCCCTGCCTCCTCCTCTGTGAAGATGGGAGATTTAGCAAGATGATGGGAAAGGCTTTGAGGAGTGGGAAAGGGTCAGAAAGTAGGACATTTGAGCAAAGAGCAGGGTAGGATGATGTGGAGGAAGAAGAATAGTGGAAGCATGCCGGCTGGGGGTCAGAAATTCAGGTTTTAATCAATCCTGACATTGCCTAAACTTGGCTATGCACGTTGGGTGTGTCCTTGGTTTTTTCATCTGTAAGATGAGAGATTTAAGTAGATGATCTCCACAGTCCCTTCCAGCTCTGACAGATGATTTCTGTGAAATGTGTAAAAAGGAAGGGTGATGCTTCCCATTTTTCTTCAGCCCCATTGAGCATAGAAAACAAGGTCTAAATCAAAAGTACACTGTGCACTTTTTAGTTTACTTTGTAGCAGCTCTAAATGAAGAGGCTTGTTCTTCCATTGTGTGGCAGAGATTTTTCAGAACGGAGAAGATGACTGCACATTCAAGCCTGCAGCCAGGGAAGGGGCTGGCTGGCAACCCGCCTCTGGGTTGCTTCTGGTAGGCAGGGGCTCTCGGAAAACTGATGGCCTCCTTGTGCTGGGTTGGTTGGCCAGCCAGCAAGGCTCCTACCCAGACCTGCAGAGCCTGCTGCAGGCTCCCTGTTCTCAGCTGTGCTCGGCTGCTTATCTCCTGAGTGTTGTTCCACCTACTTCCTACAGGTGCTCTGGCAGCAGCCAGTGGGCCATGATTTCCGGGGGAGCTGGGGTTAGCAAACGCTTTGTGATGGGGAAGGGTGGGGCATGGGAAGGGCTAGCCTGAAAGAGACTTTAGATCTGCAGACTTCAGTTTGGGCAGACTCCTTCATTTGTAGAATGAAGAGATACATGTGGTGCTCTCTGCAACTTCTGTAGCTGTGTGGGTTCTGTGGGCTCAGGCCAGATCTCCTCCAATGTCAAAGTCCGGTATGTGAGGCTGCTTCCTTCCGAAGTGTGGTTTGGCTTCAGCAGGTTATATGTTTGCTCTGATATCCTTTTATTTTGAGCATTGTATCCAACCCCCAACGAATGCCAGAATGTCTGCTGTCATACTCTGTACGGGCTACAGCTCCGCCTTGGTGTGAACACTCGAGATCAGCGGCCTTTGGTTCTTCTCAGGCAGATGATTCTACTGCTGGAGAGTTCTTTTTTCCTGTTTGTCTGAATCAGGTTTCTTTACACCTCCTATCTGCTGGTCTTGGCTCTGCTCTCCAGCACCGCTGACTTATTTTTGCTCACAGGTTTAGCAGGTGCCCACTGTACCTGCCATGTGCCAGGGCTGAGGTCCCTGCACTTACTTCCTCAATCCTGATTTTCTTCTCTGGACTTCACTTCTCCAGCTCCTGTGGCTGCGATGGGACTCTGAGACCCTTGCCAGCCTGGACTGCCCTGCCCAAGGGTGTCAGTATCCTAAGAGGACAGAGAGGCCGTAGAGAACAGGGTCCAGGGCTCAGCATGTCACTTGGACTACGAGTGACATAGGCTGAAGGACGCGGGGCCTTCCCTCTCACAGCATGAGAACACCCTTCCTACACCTTTATGAGAGCTTTTGGGCAGCTACTCCCACACTTATCCAGCCTCATGCTGGGCATCTTCACACGAAGTCTGGGGCCTTCCATCCTGGACTTACGCAGCCCAAGTGTGAATCTGTGGAGGCCTGCATGAGTCTCTGCTATGTTTTCTCTGGTTATACTTAGAGATCCTTTCCAACCTAGTGAGACTCTTTTGGAACCATGAACTGGGGGTAATAACTAAGGCAATGTACTTGTTTCAAGAACCATACTGTGAGAACTTCTCCCCTTTCTAGGGCTCTCTGAGCCTACTTTCTAAACCCCTGCATCTGACCTGGAGTGGGGTGGCCAGTGTTGGATGCTCAAGGCCAAGGCCTTGCCAGCTCAGGTTTGGAGTGATGATGGCTGATTAGTGGGAGTAGCTGCCTGAAAGCTCTCATAAATGTGTAAGAAGGGTGTTCTCATGCTGCAAGAGGAAGGCCCCTTGTCCTTCAGACTATGTTACTCATAGTTCAGGTGACATGACAGCTAGGGTTGGATTGGAGAGGCAACCACCCCTTGCACCCTAGCCATGGCAGCCCCTGTGCTCTGCAGAGGAAACCCTTGCACAGATTTGTCCTTTCCTGGTCAGCCATGTTATACTGGCCTGTCTTTGTGGTGCATTGGCCTTTGGCTCTGTAGGGTAAGTATCTCCAGGAACAGCAAGTGCTCTGCAGATGAAAATTTCAAACACACATAAAAGGAGAAAGGTAAAAAAAAAAAAGAAGAAGAAAGGATGGTAGGCTGAAGTCTCTCCTGCAAACCTACCACCTAGCTTCAACAATGATTAGCATTTTGCCAACTTGTTTTATCTATATTCCTTGACTTTTTTTTTTTTTTTTTTGACTAGAGGATTTTCTTTTTTTTTTTTTTTTTTTTTTGAGACAGAGTCTCGCTCTGTCACCCAGGCTGGAGTGCAGTGGCAGGATCTCGGCTCACTGCAAGCTCTGCCCCCTGGGTTCACGCCATTCTCCTGCCTCAGCCTCCGGAGTAGCTGGGACTACAGGTGCCCGCCACTACTCCCAGCTAATTTTTTGTATGTTTAATAGAGACGGGGTTTCACCGTGTTAGCCAGGGTGGTCCCGATCTCCTGACCTCGTGATCCACCCACCTCGGCCTCCCAAAATGCTGGGATTACAGGTGTGAGCCACCGCTCCTGGCCAGGATTTTCATTCAAAATAGAAATATATCATTTCACTCATGAATAGTTTAGGATGTATACCTCTAGTAGTTAGAGGGTGCTTTACTATTTAATTCAATGGCATTATCACAACCAACAAAGTTAACTTTAATTTCTTACTATAACCCAATACCCAATCCATGTTTAATTTTTCTTTATTGTTCCAAAAATGACATTTTATTTTATTTTATTAATTTTTTTTTGAGACGGAGTCTCGCCCTATTGCCTAGGCTAGAGTGCAGCAGCGCCATCTTGACTCACTGTAACCTCCACCTCTCGGGTTCAAGCAATTCTCCCTGCCTCAGCCTCTCGAGTAGCTGGGACTACAGGCGCACACCACCATGCCTGGCTAATTTTTGTATTTTTTTACTAGAGACGGGGTTTTGCCATGTTGGCCAGGCTGGTCTTGAACTCCTGACCTCAGGTGATCTGCCCACCTCTGCCTCCCAACATGTTGGGATTACAGGCATGAGCCACTGTGCCTGGCCCCAAAAATGATATTTTAGTTTGTTCAAACAGTATCCAAACAAAGTCTACATATTGCATTTGGTTGATGTGTTCTCTAAGTTTCTAACAGTCTCCTTGCTCCTTTTGTTTTCAAATGCCATTTATTTGGTGAAGACATCAGGACATTTATCCTAGACTATCTCTCATTTTGGTTTTGGCTAAGCATATCCTCTTGAAGTTATTTTCTTGCTTCCTAGTGTTCCCATATTTCCTATAAACTGGTAGTTAGATCTAGATCAGAATACATTCAATCTTTTTGGAAAGAACACTTCATTGGTATTGTGTACTTCCTATTGTATCCCAGAAGGAGGCACTATGTCTGTCTCCTTGACCTACTTTAGTGATGAAAAGATGGATCAGACCTGGGTGCAGTGGCTCACCCCTGTAATCTCAGCACTTTGGGAAGCTGGGACAGGCAGATTGCTTGAGCCCAGAAGTTTGAGACTAGCCTGGACAACATAGTGAGACCCCATCTCTACAAAAATACAAAAAAATTAGCCAGGCATGATGGCACATGTCTGTGGTCCCAGCTACTCGGGAGGCTGAGGTTGGAGGATCACTTGAAACTGGGAGGTCAAGACCGCAGTGAGCTGAAATCGTGCCACTGCACTCCAGCCTGGGTGACAGAGTAAGACTGTGTTTCAGGAAAAAAAAAAAAAAAAGGATTAAAGGATTCAAGTAGTATCAGTGATTAATCCATTATAAAGTCCTGATCAATTTTTTTTGCCTGATGAATTTAGCATTCATGAATGATCCTTAGCTAGATCCATTATTTCATAACAGGTTGAAAACTTAGCTGAAATTCTTTAAAAATTATCTGTCAACTTTTTTTTTAATGCACCAAACATTTATTAAACATTGCAGTCAATAGCAGGAACACAAGAAGGAAAAAGACACAGTCCTACCCTGAAGATGCCCTCCAAACTGGGTTGAATCTCCATGCTTGGTGCTCCTTTCAATGGATTGTTTTTAAATAATAATGTAGATATTTTTATTAACGATAATACTCATGAATGTAGTTTAAGACTTCCTTCTGGTTCCCTTTGCCCTTAGGTTATCCCTTTTCAGGGATATATAGTTCTCTGTTTTAGAGTTATTAGAAATGATTCTTCTAGGCCGGGCGCAGTGGCTCACGCCTGTAATCCCAGCACTTTGGGAGGCCGAGGTGGGCGGATCACCTGAGGTTGGGAGTTCGAGACCAGCCTGACTAACATGGAGAAACCTCATCTCTACTAAAAATACAAAATTAGCCGGGCGTGGTGGTGCGTGCCTGTAATCCCAGCTTCTCGGGAGGCTGAGGCAGGAGAATCACTTGAACCCGGGAGGCGGAGGTTGTGGTGAGCCGAGATCGTGCCATTGCACTCCAGCCTGGGCAACAAGAGCAAAACTCCGTCTCAAAAAAAAAAGAAATGATTCTTCTCTGTGTGGTTATCTGATTAAGAGGATATAAAATTAAGCTCTTTTTTTCCAGTTTGTGTTTAATTTGTAAGGATTACTTTTTGATCAGTTTTCTGTTGTTACCGTCATTCTGCACAATAAACCAGCCCAAACTCAGTAGCTTCAAATAGCAATTTTTTATTCTCACTCATGCATCTGCATGCCGGCTAGAATTCACTGATCTAGACTGGGCTCCAGGCTGCAGTTGGGTCCAGGTCAGATCAGTGTGTCTCTCATCTTCCCTGGACAGCAGTCTAGCTGGGGCATGTTCTTCTTATGGTGATAAGAGACACACAAGAGGGTATGCCTAACCTCACAGCACATTTCAAGCCTCTGACATTATGACACATCTGCTAACATTCCTTTAGTCAAGCAATTCATGGTTAAGCCCAAGTCGAGGAGTTGTATTGCAGTTACTATGGCTGTGTAACATGTTAACCCAAAACTTAGTGGAAAACAACCATTATTCTGGTCACAGATTCTGCAGGTCAGGAATTTGGGCAGGGCACAGTAGAATGGAGCTTGTTTCTGCTTCACAATGTCTGGAGCTTCAGCTGGAAGACTTGAAGGCCGGAAATTAGAATCTTCTGAAGGCTCATCAATTATATGTTTGAGAGTTGATGCTGGCTGTTAGCTGGGAGCCCCAGGACTTCTCCATATGATTTCTCCATGTGGGCTTGTTTGGGCTGCGTCACAGCATGGTTGCTGAGTTCCAAGGGTGGGGAGAGGGCAAATTAGGGGTTGGGAGACAGGTGGAAGACCGTACTGACTTTTATGATTTAGTCTTAAGAGATATGCAGTGTCAATTCTGCCACATTCTGTTTACTAACACAGTCACAAGATCCTGCCTATGTTTAAAAGGAGGGGACATGGACTCTGTCAGAACATGTGGGACTGGAAATCTTGCTGAGACCATTTTTGGAAAATACAGTCTGCCACAGCTGGAAAAAATATATTTTGCCTCTAGTTGGAGGAACTGCGAAGACACATGGCAGAGAACAGAAATCGATGGAAAGTAAAGAATTGAAAACAACAATGGCATATACCGTACTTTTTTAAAATTTAATTTTTAAAAATTATATAAAGCTGGCCGGGCGCGGTGGCTCACGCTTGTAATCCCAGCACTTTGGGAGGCCGAGGCGGGCAGATCACGAGGTCAGGAGATCGAGACCATGGTGAAACCCCGTCTCTACTAAAAATACAAAAAAAAATTAGCCGGGCATGGTGGTGGGCGCCTGTAGTCCCAGCTACTCGGAGAGGCTGAGGCAGGAGAATGGCGTGAACCCGGGAGGCGGAGCTTGCAGTGAGCCGAGATCGCGCCACTGCACTCCAGCCTGGGTGACAGAGCGAGACTCCGTCTCAAAAAAAAAAAAAAAAAAAAAAAAAAATATATATAAAGCTTTCATATGATTCCAAATAAAACAAGTATATTGAGAGAAGTCTAATTCCATCTTGTTCCCTCTACTTTATTCTCTTTGCCTTTCTGATAAGAAACAATTTTTATCAGATTTTTTCCCACTGTTTCTTTTTGCAAATTTAAGGGAAAAATATATTTGTTTACCTTTCTTTTTTACGTAAAAGGTAGCAGACTCTAACTACTCTTTTGTATTTTGCTTTTTTCCGTGTAATCAATCTTGAAGATCACCCTGTAGCAGAATATAGAAATCCTCCTGATTCCTTTTTGCATCTGCACTGTGCCTCACCATGTGGATGTGCCATGGTTTATCTATGGACATTGGGCTGTGTCCAGTCTTTTGCTCTTACAAAAAGAACCACAGTGAGGAATCTGGAAAATATGGCATTTTGTAATTTTACCAGTGTGTCTGTGCGATAGTTTCCTAGAAGTAGGATTGCTGAAACAAAATGGTAAATGTATAAGTTGTTTTTCTCTGTGTTGCTAAGACTGAGGGCCAAAGGCAGAAGCAGTAGTATTCAGGCATGAGAGGATGATCATGGTGGGGTGCAGGGGGTTTGCAGGACAGGGAGGTGGGAAGGGGCTGAGTAGTAAGAGTGATGAAAAGTTCTCAACTTCTGAATATATTCTGGAAATTGAGCCAGAAGGATTGCTGAATGGTTGGCTGTGAAGTGTTGAAGAGAGGAGTCAGGAGGAGCTCTTGAGTTTTGGCCTGGGCATCTGGTGTACACAAGGAGGAGGAGGAACGGGCCTAGACCAGGAGTTTCTTCTTGGACAAGTTGTTTTTTAGAGGCATCCAAGTGAGATGTTAGGTAGGCAGCTGGGTATTCAAGTCTGGGCTGGAAAAATAAAGTAGCACTTCACCTGCAAGTGCTTTAATATTTTTTTATTTATTTATTTATTTTTTTTTTTTTGAGACGGAGTCTCGCTCTGTCGCCCAGGCTGGAGTGCAGTGGCGCAATCTCGGCTCACTGCAAGCTCCGCCTCCCAGGTTCACGCCATTCTCCTGCCTCAGCCTCTCCGAGTAGCTGGGACTACAGGCGCCCGCCACCGCGCCCGGCTAATTTTTTGTATTTTTAGTAGAGACGGGGTTTCACCGTGGTCTCGATCTCCTGACCTCGTGATCCGCCCACCTCGGCCTCCCAAAGTGCTGGGATTACAAGCGTGAGCCACCGCGCCCGGCCGCAAGTGCTTTAATATTAATGCCACCTGGTTCCTACAAGTACCCTGAAAAAGAGATAAGGGAGAGGAGGAAATTGAGGCAATACTAGGGTTCCAAGAGAGTGAATCAAGTGCATTCAATTAAACAAATATTTACCTTGTCAAATGAAACTTTGGAAATGAAAGCACTCAGCATGAGGCCTGCCATTAAGTGCCTACTAGTTGATGTCAGGTTCCATGCCCAGGGCTGAGGATAGAAAGATGAACAGGTAGATTATGCCCTTATTTCTTACCCTAGATCATGTTTGAGTTGAACTTGATTGAGGGTATAGTTCCTGACCTCTGGGAGCTCTGACTCAGTGTGGGATGCTTGGAGGTCTCAGGGGCCTACTGTCATCCATCCTCCTCATCTTCACAGACAGCTGCTAAAACGGATTATAGAATTTGAGGCTCAGACTGGAGAGTTCACCTGAAAGGCCTGGCTCATTCTATTGGCTCTAGAATCTGCAGCTAGTCAGAGATGAAGCTCAGGTCACCAGAGTCACAGAGAAAAGTCTCTCACTATAGGAAAAGTGTCACTTTGACTCTTTAGCCCTCACTCCTATTCAGTAAACTTCATGAAGCCAGATGGAGGGTGTTGGCCTTCAGCTGGAGTGACAGTCGTGTGGGACAGGCGCCCCTTGACAGATTTTGGGTATTGGGAAGAGGGCAGGAGGGAGGGAGTTCCAGGTCTGGGGCTGCTGCTCTGGGGTTGTGATTTGCTGTTGGGCAGCTGAGCAGAGATACCATAATTTGACTTTGGGATGTATATTTCTCTGGACTTAGGGATCAGGATGTAGGCTGTAGCACATGAAGCTGGCTCGGAAGCCAGCAGACTGGAATAGGACTTTCCCAATGGCTAAGCACTCATCTCTGCTCCCCTCCTGTGCTGAAAGCACTTTTTTGCAAATGATGGTAGTTAGCACTGATTGCCTGGCAGCCTAAGATACACCACCCATAGAGCAGAGTCAGAGGGGGTTTCCTGCCAGGGCATTTTTGGGGAGCTATGATGCAGGCTAAGCCAGTGGAAGAAAGGGAGGAAGGGAGCAGACAGAACAAGGAGGCTTGATCCAGTGCTCCCAACAGACCAGGTTTGCCACACTGCCTGCCTCCACCCCGCCCCTTCCTCCCTAGCTTTATTAGGGTGTGTGTTGGAGCCCACCCAAGGGTCCATGCTGTCATTGGTACTTTGCGCCTACATGGCCATTCTGTTTACTTTGGTTTGAGCCATGGAAACAGAGACCGAAGAGCAGCAGGCACTAGCCTCTGTGCTGTCCCTACTCAGGTCCCCAGTTGGGGGTGAGGAGCCCTGGGAAGACCATCCAAAGTTCCAGGGACAGACGCCAGAGCTACACAATCACCTCCTTTTCTAGATAGTAAGAAACAAAGAAAAGCCTCTACACCCCTGAGTGTTGAGTGAGGAAAGCAAACATGTTCTCCCTGTATTCAAATTAGCCAGAGAACCTGGTGGGGACTCTTGGGGGCAACACCTTCCCTTCCAATGCCAAGGCAACACTTCCCCTTCCAGGCTCACTCCTCTGAGCCTGCCTGGTAGTGCTAATAACTTGTTTTCAGAGGCAAGAAGAAAGAGGAAATTAGAAGTTTTGCCTTTTTGGAAAGCATCCTGTGCTACCTGCAGTCCCACATGAACACTGACTCTGGGGCTCCCAGGCCTGTGAAATGGAGTGGAAGCGACCCCAGGAGTACCAGAGCTGAGCCTTCCAGCAAAGTTTGGCAAGGAATGTGGGCCTCAGTCACACTCCTTCAGCTTCCTTTTCCTTAGTCCCTACTCGTGGCTCAGGAAAAAACAAGAAGTTCAGATAGCGACAGGCATTGCTTTTGAAAAGATAGTAACAGTACTTAGTAGTAACTGAGGAATTTTAAAAATACACTGTGCTTTTTTTTTTTATTCTGTGTAGCTCTGGCCAATAGAGAGTTAAGATCACTGGTGGGATGGAAATACTATTCTAGAGAGGTAGTGGGCATTTCCAAGCATCCCACAGCAAGTCAGGGGCAGGACAGGGAAGAGGAGCCTGGGTTTCCTAGCTCCAGCCTCTGCTTGGTGAATCTCCCTGGCTACTTTTGAATAAGAAAGCTTTCATGTGTCCAGTGAAGGGTCAGGGCATCCAGTGGGTAAGAATGGCATACTTCCTGCCCCTGTTGCAGGGCACAGGCCTCTGGGTAGAGTAGACTGGGGTTGGGGAGAGGGGGTGGGCAGCTTCAAGTAGCTTTGGGGTATAAGGCTCCAGGGCCAGAAGAGCCCAGGTCTCATAGGATGGAGTTTGGTGGCAAAGCCTCTGCCACAATGAGACTACTTGGAACAGCCCACTTTGGTAGTGCACTTACTCTGAGCCAGGCCCCAGAGGCCTCAGGGTATAGTAGGGAATGAGGACAGAGATTGTTCATCCCTTTCTTCCTCCAACTGCCATGGACATGGGGGATAACTCTGCAAACAAACTGACATGTTCTAGACGCATATGGAGCACACAGCCATCAGGAGTAAGACCCACACCATGTAAGTGATTCTGGTAAAGTGTACTGATTATTATTCAGTGGCATGCAGTGGGGGTGGGTTTAGGCATAAGGGATAGAGGCAGCACCGCCAACTCCCCATACCCCAATAAATTAGCTTTTCCAGAGACCCTGCTTTATCCTCAGAGAAGGCTTTGCTCCCCAGAGCACACAGCATTTTGAGAATGTTGTTTATTTGTCCATTCATTCAACAAGCATTTAGCCCCTGCTGTGTATCAGAGTCTGCGCAGGCTCTGAGTTCACAGGGGAAACACAACAGTCAGCAGGTTGGATCCCACAGACTGTATGGGCACAATACAGTCTGAATATAGCGTTGAATACTGAAACAGTGTTGACCATTGGACTTGTAGGAGCTCTTTTCTTGGGAAAACTTTAGTCTATAACATGATGGAGATGGAATTAATCTGACATAAAAACTTTTTGAGGACAAAAATCAATGATTTTGTTTATTATCCATAAGAGATCAGGGCCGGGCGCGGTGGCTCACGCCTGTAATCCCAGCACTTTGGGAGGCCGAGGCGGGCGGATCACGAGGTCAGGAAATCGAGACCATCCTGGCTAAAACGGTGAAACCTCGTCTCTACTAAAAATACAAAAAATTAGCCGGGCGTGGTGGCGGGCGGCTATAGTCCCAGCTACTCGGGAGGCTGAGGCGGGAGAATGGCGTGAACCCAGGAGGTGGAGCTTGCAGTGAGCCGAGATTGCACCACTGCACTCCAGCCTGGGCCACAGAGAGAGACTCCGTCTCAAAAAAAAAAAAAAAAAAAAAAAAAAGAGATCTTAAAAAGTCTTTTGTTTGGGAATGGAACCTCTACTCAAACCCAAGTTTGGGCTCCCTAGGGCCTCGAAGTCAGTGGGAGCAGCTGAGTAGGGTGTAGTTGATGGATCAAGGAACACGCTTAGGGGAAAATATCACAATCCAACTTGGACAGCCTCAGGTCAAGAGTGGGTGATATTATAAGATCAGAGTGGTATCCTTTGGAACTCAAGGATAGTTTGCAGCCAGGTCTTGGATAAGAATGAGGAATCAGGGAAACCATCCCCTGTATCTACTTTCTTTCTTTTTTTTGAGACGGAGTCTCGCCCTGTCACCCAGGCTGGAGTACAGTGGTGTGATCTCGGCTCACTGCAAGCTCCGCCTCCTGGGTTCACGCCATTCTCCTGCCTCAGCCTCCCGAGTAGCTGGGACTACAGGCACCCGCCACCACGCCCGGCTGATTTTTTGTATTTTTAGTAGAGATGGGGTTTCACCATGTTAGCCAGGATGGTCTCGATCTCCTGACCTCGTGATCCGCTCGCCTCAGCCTCCCAAGGTGCTGGGATTACAGGCGTGAGCCACCGTACCCGGCCACCTTGCATTTTCATGGGCTTCTCAGATCCCTCAGCTGCGTGTGCAGAAGAAAGGAGGAAGGCCAGTGAATAGGCAGCCTCTGGCAAGTACCTCTTTTGGGCATGACTCTCAGGTACTCCGAGACTGGGGGAGGCCAAGTCTCAGAGTACTTGAGGGACCCAGGCTCATGGAGACTTCTCCACTCTGTCTTTCCTAGGCGCTATGCTAGGATCTTGGATGTAGCAGTAAGCAAAGCTGGTGCGGCCCTATTCTCAAGGAGATAAGGGCCTAATGGGAGAGACTAACTTTAATCACATACAAATCAAAATGCTATTGAAGGAGTAGGACCAGAAGCCATGAGAACTGATGCCCTGAGGCAATGATGCCAGGTGAAGACGTGTGTGGTGTGTGCCTGAGGGGTGAATAGGAGTCAAGGAAATAGGTAGGTGGGGAGGAAAGGAGGGGTCAAGCCTTCTAGGCAGGTGGAACCACACATGCAAAGGCCCTGAGGCTCATGATCAAAGAAACAGGACATGCCTTTTCAGTGGAAGATGGACCAGAAAGATGGAGGGGAGCAAAGGGACATGTTCTGGCAATGGTACACACAGCCTGCTTCTAGCCAGGACATCCTCCTGCTGTGATTGCTGGGGCTGGTTGTTCTGCCTTTCCTGTCCCCTCTATCTCCTCCCCAGCTTTCTCTTCTGGGCTCCAACAGGAGCTCACTGCCCCTCCCTGCTTTGGGGCTGTTTGTCCAGCTAGTTGCTCCTGCCACTATGGGAGGGCACCAAAATAGTTGTTGCCCCCATGAGGAGAGGTAGAGAGGTAGCAGCAGTACTTTCTCTCTGGTTTTTTTTTTTTGAGACGGAGTTTCGCTCTTGTTGCCCAGGCTGGAGTGCAATGGCGCAATCTTGGCTCACCGCAGCCTCCGCCTCCTAGGTTCAAGTGATTCTTCTGCCTCAGCCTCCGGAGTAGCTGGGATTACAGACATGTGCCACCATACACAGATAATTTTGTATTTTTAGTAGAAACGGGGTTTCTCCATGTTGGTCAGGCTGGTCTCGAACTCCCGACCTCAGGTGTTGCGCCCGCCTCAGCCTCCCAAATTGCTGGGATTACAGATGTGAGCCACTGCGCCCAGCCTTTCTGTTTTTGAGATGGGGTCTTGCTCCGTTGCCCAGGCTGGAGTGCAGTGGTGCAGTCACAGCCCATTGCAGCCTCAACCTCCCAGGCTCAAGCAATCCTCTCACCTCAGCCTCCCGAGTAGCTGAGACTAGAGGTGTGCATCACCATATCTGGCTAATTTTTGTATTTTTGTATTTTTTTTTTTGTAGAAATGGGGTTTCGCCATGTTGCCCAGGCTGGTCTTGAACTCCTAGGCTAAAGTGATCTGCCTGCCTCAGCCTCCCAAAGTGTTGGGATTATAGGCTAAGCCACTGTGCCCAGCCAATAGTACTTTTAAAAACATGTTTTTGGATGCATAGTGAAATTATTATCTCTTTCCCAGGAGTCATCAGAAGTAGAGGCACAGTCAGGTTTGACTGCTGACCAGGGATCATACTCTGCCAGGTTCCCCACAGGAAGTGTATTGCAGGGGTGGGGGCAGGAAAGCCTGCACATGGTAGCTTTTTTCAGGTGACCATGACACCCCTGACCACAGTTGGAGTGCAATGGCGTGGTCTCGGCTCACTGCAACCTCTGCCTCCTGGGTTCAAGCGAGTCTCCTGCCTCAGCCTCCCTAGTAACTGGGATTACAGGCGCCTGCCACCACGCCTGGCTAATTTTTGTGTTTTTAGTAGAGGTGGGGTTTCTTTTTTTTTTGAGACAGAGTCTCACTCTGTCACCCAGGCTGGAGTGAGTGCAGTGGCACAATCTCGTCTCACTGCAACCTCCACCTCCTGGGTTCAAGCCATTCTCTTGCCCCAGCGAGTAGTTGGGACTACAGGCGTGTGCCACCATGCTCAGCTAATTTTTATTTTTTTTCTTTTTAAGTAGAGACGGGGTTTCACCATGTTGGCCAGGCCGGTCTTGAACTCCGGACCTCAAGTGATCCGCCTGCCTTGGCCTCCCAAAGTGCTGGGATTACAGGCATGAGCCACTGCACCCGGCTGGTGTCCCTTTTTTATATTACTCTTCTGAGTTCTGGTATGTCCAGTACTTTTGAGTTTTGACTATGTTGATGAGACTCTTCTGGAATTTTTTCTTTTGGCTTAAAATTTAAAAAAATTATACAAGTAAGGCTGGGCGGGATGGCTCACGCCTGTAATCCTAGCATTTTGGGAGGCCAAGGCGGGCAGATCACTTGAGGTCAGGCGTGAGTTGCCGAAGACCAGCCTGGGCAAAATGGCAAAATCCCATCTCTACTAAAAATACAAAAATTAGCTGGGCGTGGTGGTGGACGCCTGTGATCTCAGCTACTAGGGAGGCTGAGGCAGGAGAATCACTTGAACCTGGGAGGCAGAGGTTGCAGTGACCCGAGATCGCAGCACTGCGCTCTAACCTGGGCAAGAGAGTGAGACTCTGTCTCAAAAAAAAAAAAAAAAAAAAAATATATATATATATATATACAAGTAAGACACAGACACATTCTTGGAGTAATATTCAAACAATTCAGTCATATATTGAAGTAAAACGTCCACTGCCCCTTTTTTTCTAGTGCAGTCCATCTCCACCTTGGGTCAGCTTCCACTGCCCCCTCCTTTTCCAGCATTATTACTTTTCTATGCATATTTCTAGGATCTTTTTAGAAGATTATAGGATCTTTTT
This sequence comes from Symphalangus syndactylus, assembly GCF_028878055.3. Lineage (NCBI taxonomy): Eukaryota > Metazoa > Chordata > Mammalia > Primates > Hylobatidae > Symphalangus > Symphalangus syndactylus. Next base: position 111,358,628 of record NC_072423.2, on the reverse strand, counting down.
AGAAGATCCTAGAAATATGCATTTATATCTGTGAACCTATTGTGAATATACATACACATACTTTTTTGAAGAAATGAGATCATACTAAATGCATTGCTTTGCACCTTGCTTTTTTCACTGAACAATATGGGAGATACTTCTCCCCACCCTCCCACTTTTCAGAGAATTAGCTGCTTTGGTCCCAGATAACTTTTGTAAGAGACAAGGTGTTGTCTCTTACTGAATTAGAGTAACCCCTGGTGCCTTTTGGGGCTGTTGGCTACTCCTGTGTCCCAGGTGAATCTCCAAGTAAACCACTATATCCTCTGTTCTAGCTGAATTCCTACTTGCTCCATCTCTGAGGGCACTGTGAGCTGCAGCAGCATCTTGCTTGGGGAGGACGGTGGCCTTGTCACCTAGGTTCTGCCTTTGGATTCCAGAGAGCTTCCAGGCTCTTGTCTCCCTTTCTGGCCAGGGCTGTCTCTTGAATGCAGGAATTTCTGGGAAATTCCCTGTTTCTTCCTTGGTAAGAGGTGTGAATTCACTTTTCTTTTTTTTTTTTTTTTGAGACAGTCTCACTCTGTCCCTCAGGCTGGAGTGCAGTGGCACCATCTCGGCTCACTGCAAGCTCCGCCTTCCGGGTTCACGCCATTCTCCTGCCTCAGCCTCCCGAGTAGCTGGGAATACAGGCGCCCATCACCACGCCCTGCTATTTTTTTTTGTATTTTTAATAGAGACAGGGTTTCACTATGTTGGCCAGGATGGTTTCGAACTCCTGACCTCGTGATCTGCCCACCTCGGCCTCCCAAAGTGCTAGGATTACAGGCTTGAGCCACCGCGCCTGGCCTCTTTTTTTTTTTGAGACCGAGTCTTGCTCTGTCACTCAGGCTAGAATGCAGTGGCATGATCTCAGCTCACTGCAACCTCCATCTCCTGGGCTAAAGCGATTCTTCTGCCTCAGCCTCCCAAGTAGCTGGGATTACAGGCACCCACCACGATGCTTGGCTAATTTTTTGAAATTTTAGTAGAGATGTTGGCCAGGCTGGTCTTGAACTCCTGGCCTCAGGTGATCCACCCACCTCGGCCTCCCAAAGTGCTGGGATTACAGGCATGAGCCACTGAGCCTGGCCTCACTTTCTTTATTCATACCTTCATATCTGGGCAATCTGCCTTGCTCAGGCTCATACTCATCTGAGCAGAAGACTGCTTTCAGAGGTTCCCTGGGAGCAGGGCCATTGCAGCATGAGTAGTCATTTGCAGCCAGCATCCTGCCTTTCTTCTTGATGCCAGATGGTGCCCTACATTGGTATATGCTGCCTGTGTCCCTTCAGAGACTCAACCCCAATCTGGAAGGAGGGTGGTTCCCATCTCTCTGGAACTCTTCTCCAAAGGTTTTGGTGTTTGGAATTTGAAATTTTTTTCTAGTGCAGTCCATCTCTACCTTGGGTCAGACTTCCTCTCCAGGGCAGGATAGTGCTTGGGGTCATTCATTTATTCAACAAATATGTATTGAGCACCTGTTACATGCCAAACACTGTTCTGGGCAGTACTTAATGTTGGCTACTGATTATGTCCTGCTCCCGAATTTCTTCGCTATCATGCTTGTTTCCCTATGGCTTGGGGAATATGAATTTTGAATTTCTAGGCAATCAAATTACAAAAGTTTGTTCCTGGGTTTTAATTCAAATTCTACCCTACTGGGAACATTTTTCGTCTTCTATGAAATGGCAAACAGCTAGGAGACATGTTTCCTAGGAACTGGCCTTCTTGGTGCATTTCAGAGGAAGCACTTCATTTCAGAGGACTGAGATCGTGAGAGCAGGGCTTGGAGGCCAGGAGTTCTAGGCCAGGTCCTAGCCTTGCTGCCTGTTTTTCTGTTGACCTTCAGCTGCTTTGTTTCTTTTTTCTTTTCTTTTCTTTTCTTTTTTTTTTTTTTTTTTTTGTCAGAGAGTCTCGCTCTGTTGCCCAGGCTGGAGCTCAGTGGCACGATCATGGCTTACTGCAACCTCCACCTCCCAGGTTAAAGCGATTCTCCTGCCTCAGCCTCCCAAGTAGCTGGGATTACAGGCATGCACCACCATGCCTGGCTAATTTTTGTGTTTTTGGTAGAGATGGGGTTTTACCATGTTGCCCAGGCTGGTCTCAAACTCCTCACCTCAAGTAATCTGCCCACCTCGGCCTCCCAAAGTGCTGAAATTACAGGTGTGAGCCAACGCGTCAGCTTGCTTTGTTTCTTTTATCTTTAGTTTTCTTGGAAAAAATGGAAATGATAAGAATACCCACCTGTGTGGTTGTTAGGCAGGTATTATGTAAAGGAAGAGCCTGCTACATAGAGTGAGCTGAGAACTGCTGGGGGTAGTGGGGTTACTGTCCTGACTGATTCCCAGCAATGAAAGGCATTTAAATCATTACAGGTTTCACACCTAAGTTTTCTTTTTTCATTTTAAACATCACTTGTTATTTTCCAATTTTGTGGATGCTTAATACATTAGCACACTAATACATGCTTACAATTTAGAAATGAATATTGCATATTTGGGAACTGTAGGCTTGGCTATCCTTTTCTTAAAGACAGGATCTTCCTTGTTGCCCACCTAGGATGGTCTCAAACTCCTGCCCTCAATCCTGCCACAGCCTCCCAAGTAACTGGATTATAGGCGCAAGCCACCGTGCCTGGCTAGTTACTCTTTTAAAAATATCTTTCTGAGATATAATTCACTTACCATAGAATTCACCCATTTTAACTGTGCCATCCAATGGTTTTTAGTGCACTTAGAGTTCTACAACCAAAGCTACAATTTTTTTTTTTTTTTTTTTAAGACGGAATCTCGCTCTGTCGCCCAGGCTGGAGTGCAGTGGTGCGATCTCGGCTTACTGCAAGTTCCGCCTCCTGGGTTCACGCCATTCTCCTGCCTCAGCCTCCCGAGTAGCTGGGAGTGCAGGCGCCCACCACCTTGCCCGGCCAATTTTTTGTATTTTTAGTAGAGATGGGGTTTCACTGTGTTCACCAGGATGGTCTCAATCTCCTGATCTCGTGATCCACCCGCGTCGGCCTCCTAAAGTGCTGGGATTACAGGTGTGAGCCACCGCGCCCGGCCCAAAGCTACAATTTGAGAACATTTTCATCACCCACAAAAAGAAACCCCATACCCAAAATGTCACTTTCCATTCTTCCCCTCTCTATCTACCCTCCAGGCCTAAAGCAACCACTAATCTATTATCCACCTCTCTAGATTTGCCTATTCTGGACATTTCATATAAATGGAATCATGCAATATGTGTTTTGGGGGTTTGGCTTCTTTCACTTAGTGTGTTTTCCAAGGCTCATCCAGGATGTAAAATGTAGTGTGTATCAGCACTTCATTCCTTTATTCATTTATTTGTTCAGAGAGGGAATCTTACTCTGTCACCCAGAGGACATGGAGGCTGGAGTACAGTGGTATGATCATGTCTTACTGTAACCTCAAACTCCTGGGCTCAAGAGATCCTCCTGCCTCAGCCTCCCAAGCAGCTAGGACTACAGGCATGCACCACCATGCCTGGCTAATTTTTTTTTTTTTTTTTTTTTAGTGACAGAATCTTTCTATGTTGCCCAGGCTGGTCTCAAATTCATGGCTTCAAGTGATCCTCCTGCCTCAGGCACCCAAAG